>NC_143405.1:8879068-10129068 GCF_052110815.1 Crocodylus siamensis | reverse complement strand
ACATGCACATTGAAGTATGAATTAAATACCTATTCCCCCCCCCCCCAAGCACAGAGTATTAGTTGCAAAAGTGTCTTTGTATGTGTTCTGACTGATTAAACAGGTGATTGTGTGGCATCTTAAAGCCATAGAGAATAATAAACAATTTTAGTTTGTATTCCACTTATAAATATCTGTAATATTTAATCAGTCCTTGTGGCATTGAAAGAACAAATTACTTCTTTTAATTTAAATGTTGATAAAGATGAAAAGAGTTAAACTTTTAATGGAAGGTAGATGCAGCCATGCACTATTTAGTCCTTTTGCTACCTGAACATGAATCGTAGCAAAAGAGCTTAGTCAAAATGCACAGCTGGAAAAGATCTGTGCAAGATGCCAGTGTCCTTGAATTTACAATTCTCCTCTCTTCCTATTAGCTTTTGAAAAAGTTATGTAGGCACAGAGTCTTTACAAGCTTAATAACGTAAGGAAATGGGCAGGATGTGTATATATAGGGTCCTTAGACTGTTGTAAAGAGCAGGAATATGTTTGTTTAGGTTCTGTTGTTTTGTATGATTTTACATAAAGCTTCTAACTTTCACAAATTTATACCAAAGAAAGAAAGGAGCAAGTGTCCCTTTTTTCATATGCTTAGTACTTGTTTAACATTTCGCATGGTACTCTTCAAGATGGGTGATATTTTTATGTCAGTGGAGAGATTGACTCATGTCCTAAACTTTAAAAAACAAGTGGTGCCTTTGTAGGCATTTGCTTGTCAAAGCTTTCCTGCTAGAAGGGATTCTTTATACAAGAATCACTAGGATTTTAAGTACACCATGTGTGACAAACAAAACAGACTTTCCTTACTTAGATCTCTTTGCTTTGCCTTTGTTTAATGTTATAAACAATGTATTAATCAAAACTTCTTGACTTTCAGAAAATGGATCCATGTGGGGTAAAAGTGCTGGAAACGGCAGAGGACATCCAAGAAAGGCGCCAGCAAGTCTTGGACCGGTACCACAGGTTCAAGGAATTGTCTTCTCTGAGGCGCCAAAAACTAGAAGATTCCTATCGATTCCAGTTTTTCCAGCGTGATGCAGATGAGCTGGAAAAATGGATCCAGGAGAAACTCCAAATTGCATCTGATGAGAATTACAAAGACCCAACCAATCTACAGGCAAGTCCTTGTTCTGTGTCTCCTACCTTTTATGCTTCTGTGCCTCTAGCTTCTAGACATACCAGGTTCACTTGAGGGGATGAGTAGAACATGCAAGAATGTAGCTGAAACTGTAATGATAGAAGGTGTTGGAACTCTCAAGGTCCTAAAAACTTCTTCGTCATAAGTTGGTTTCTGAATCAGTATGAATAAAATGATTGTAATAATGGATTCATTGCTGAAAACTTGTGGGAACTCAGGGCACTGTAGCGTCAATACAAACAGGTGTTTCTGGCATCCAATAGACACTTGAATAATATAAATAGATGTGGGTAAATTTTTACGGTTTCCCCAAAGACTAATTTTGTAGACTGTGGTGCTGTGTGTGTGGGACTAGCTGAATGGGCTCCCAAACATTTGAAAAGTCTGAAGCACACAAACAAAGAATAACTAAAATTGAGATGTTTGAATCCACCCCTGGAACATATGGTACAGCTAGGATTTCATTTGCACTGTTTTACAGTTTGGGTGGATCAGTACTACAAATGTGTAAAATATTCTCAAAGTTCTGGGTGATAGAGGACATGTGCTGTATTTTGGAGTTGTCATATTGTTTGATGTTTTTCTTACAGGGAAAACTGCAGAAGCACCAGGCCTTTGAAGCTGAGGTTCAGGCCAATTCAGGGGCAATCATTAAACTGGACGAAACTGGAAATCAGATGATTAATGAAGGGCATTTTGCATCTGAAACTATCAGAGTGAGTGTTTAGAAACCTTTGTCCATTGTAAACCCTTCCATAAATATCTATGCAATCTACAGGCATGACTAATTTTTAAAGTTTCTTTTAAAAGAAATTATGAATGCTGTTTAGTCAGTGAAATCAGGAAGAAGGCCTGTACTTCTAGGGCTTGTTCCTCTCTGAACACCTGTCACGCTGGGCTCAGTGGGGAGCTTGAAAGGAAAAATCCCAGTAAGTCTGTTTTTGTGCTCTGGTGCAGGCACATGTGAGCTAGGTCATTGGATTGTATTAGCAGTTCTTAAGGCTACATATCACCACAAAGTAGGCTTGAGAGCACCATGTAGGAGTGGATGGTGCATACTTAACTTTTTTCTACTTTTTAAATAGACTGTGCCCAGGTCACTTAGCTTTCTATAGTAATCTATTAGAGAGATGTGCAATTTTACTGTTAGACTTTGGAGATTGATTTCTATCACCAAACTGCAATCTAGATCATGTGCATCAGTGACCATCAAATATGGGTTTAATTCTGTTTGCCCGAGGTTTTATTCTTGTAGAATCTCAATGTCCCACCACTCCTTGTGTTAAGAACTCCTGGTGCTACGCTTTCCCTTTTTCAAATCTGTGGTGAGCCACCTTTTAGGATGGCTACTTCCCCATCATCACTAACCAAGCATTCCCTCCAGTGGACTCCACTCATTTTGTTTTCTGGAAATTCTTCATCTCTCCAGATCCCCGAAGCTATGCATCCCAAAACCAAACGTTTTTGGGTTTTTTTTTAAACTTCTTTTGATGCTTATGATTTGTTTTGATGCATCATGGAATTATTAAAATGCTAACTTGTCCAGCTTTTTAACTGCCTTTAGCTACATTTAACAGCCTTTAGCTACATTTTCTGTTTGTTCTGACACTCACATATTCTTCTCTCTTCTAATTTACTTCCTGACTATGCTTTATCTGTTTTTACTCTCTTTTTATTCACCCAGTCTTTTTGATGCTTTTGCAGGGTACATGTCCACCTTTTCCAGGTATTCCTTGAGCACTAATTGGACAAACCAATAAGTACTCTACTATTGTTTCTGGCTGCCTACCCTCTAAATAAACCTTTCAAATATTTTAAAGCTCTTCCCTTGTTGAATCTTAAACTTCAGAAGGTAAACCTCTTTAAAAAAAGAGAAATACAGTGACAAGGGACCCTCTTGTTACAGTTAAGTAATAAATAAAAATATCAGTAGATTTAGTAAGTCAAAGAAAAAGTGGAGTCTTTCAGAAGCAGAAATAAACACTCTGGGTTGTTTGACTTATGGAAAAATGCTGTAAAGTAATTGTAGCCTTAGAAACCTTCTTGCATGAGGACATTTTTGTCTTGCAATTTTTCTTAAACAGAGGTAAAAATATATATTATGTTCAGTTATGTGGTCCACTTAAAAACAAAAAAATATATTGAAAATCTTAGGCCATCCTGATCAGTGTACAACCTAATTTGTATTCTGTTTGGAATGGTAACTGTCTGTTAATGGTTTAGTCTTTCACGCCATACAGGACTGCACAGCGCCCAATAGTAACTGCTACTCAAGTTGGGTCCCACATACGAGTAGGTGAATTTTTGTCTGTGCGGTGTTGCTTTCATTTTCTGCTGGAATGCCTCTTTTTTTTTTCCCTTCATGGATGGTTTGCACCTTGCTATTGGACTGTGTTAGAGACTTGAGTTGCGTGACATCTTTCTGCTCTTTAAACTTTCAGAATAGAACATATAAATGCCTTTACAGAATGCTCGTGTTAGATATGCCAAAGCTCCTCTAGCCTGACTTTCAAGTTTCAATTTTTGATGAGCAAAGCATAGGAAGATGGGTGGAATAGATATCTTCCTGTTTTGCAAGTTGTGTGTGCGTGGGTTTTTTCTTTTGTTTTACAGACACTCCCGGTGTTTTGGAAACAGAATGTAGGCAGAGGCCCACTATTTTATAGTTGCCAGGATCTTCCAACACCTTCTATATTGGCCTACTATAGTAAAGATTAACTTCCCATTTTAACTCACTAGTGCCAAAAATGGTTATTAGTGAATGTGAATTGATGCAAGTGAACTCAAAGCAAAACTTCTGTCCTTAAATGTAAATAAAAAGGCATAAAACTTAACCTTAAGTGCTAAGAAACCCCAATTGAGAGGGAGTTCATTTTCATTTAAAAAAATTAGCAGCATTTAAGGGTGGCGCCAGCAATTTATCTCATGTTTCCAGCCTCTGAAAGCTCTCTTGAAATACGTGGCTATGTGGTGGTCCCGTTCACTGACAAAGGCTTACCAGGTCCCTATTTGTGCAGTTTTCTTGCATTAAATGTTATGTTGACCTACTAAACATTATTTGCAGACGGAAGTTAAAACTGCTGTAAAGTTCATTCGCTACCTAACAGAAACGTGAAGGGAGTGAGATTCAGCTGGAAATTTTCCATGATTTTAAGAGTGCAGAAAATGACTGCATTGCAAACTTTCATCGCCTACAACATAGTATTATTAATGCTTGCATCTTACTCCGCTATTTCAGACTCGACTGCAGGAACTTCATCGACTATGGGAGCTGCTGCTCGAGAAAATGCGGGAGAAAGGAGTCAAACTTCTACAAGCACAGAAGCTGGTGCAGTACTTAAGAGAATGTGAAGATGTTTTGGATTGGATCATTGACAAGGTATATATAGTATACCCAAGAGAAGTTCCATTAGCACCATAAAGCCTCTACAGTAGCCCAGTTTCGCAAAGGAACTTCAGTTAGTTTGTATGGAGATGTTTTATCACGATCTCCATCGTCTTGGTACGGTTAAGCATCAGAAGGTATTTAAATAGGATTATAAGAATTATTGAAGCTATTTGTGTGGTATGTAGCAGGCTTGCAAAGCATACTTCTCTTTTCTGATGCTTGCCAACAGAACTATAGAAAATGATGTATTAAAAAGGATAAGAGGAAATCATTGTAAGTTTAGGAGGCCATCAGGTTTTTGACAGATTTCCTTTTTTCCTTAAGAGGCCTGCGTTATTTCTCCTATTGATTTAACTGAACTATGGTGAAAACAGTAGCATATAAAAGCAAAGTTTTGGGTGTATAAGCTAAAATTGAACCAAGATGGGAAGGTATTGTCTACCTGTTGAACAGCACAGGTGTATCTTTTTTGTTGTGGGAAATATCTTTAGATAACCATTGCAGCAACTTGTTCTGCAGGACAGTTTTTCACTTCTAGCTTGAACTTAGAGGAAGCAGAACCACAGACCACAAGGCTAAAAGCTTAAAAGCCACAAGATGATCAGCTTGGTTTACTTAATGATGACTCGCTGTTTGAGTTGCTGTGGGTTGGAACTGTAAATTCTGAGTAACTGCCACTAAATACTATAAAACATTTCATGAAGTTGTTTCTTATTAGAATCTGACACTGTCAATTTGAAATCTAGTTGTTGCCCAAAAATGAATAAAAATGTAATTTCAGTAACTGCACCTACTCCAAGTTATCTTCCTGTTTTGAGTTGTTTGCCGTGGGTTTTTACGTAAATATTTGTTTTTAAAAAACCTTAGGTCAATGTGGGAAGAAACCATGCAAACAACCACAAAAACTGACTGTAGTGCAACTGACTAGACAAAGTATAGTTAAATGAACAAAGCAAGCACATTGGGAAAAGCTCTTGTTAATCTTTTTAGTATACTAACCCTAAATACTGCTTGTAAATATGGTGGGTTGAATAAACAAACAGATGTAGATGTGAAATTAAAGGAATATTTTGTCAACTTAAAGCAATGTCTTTTAAAATTGGGTTCAAAACATCATGATATTTTAGGTTGTTGTTTTCTTTGTCTTTGTAATGACACTTTCATAAAACTAGCTTTTACATGTCTAGCTGTAGTTTCTGTGTGTTGGTTTGCGTTCAAACTGATATTCTGGCTTCCTTGAACACTAGGAGGCAATAGTGACATCAGAGGAACTGGGCCAGGACCTGGAGCATGTTGAGGTTTTACAAAAGAAATTTGAAGAGTTTCAGACAGACCTGGCCGCCCATGAAGAAAGAGTTAACGAAGTGAACCAATTTGCTGGTAAACTAATCCAGGTAAATGTCTTGGCACAGGAAATATTCACACCTTGCTACACCTTTATTTTTGTTCACAGTGACAGAGCTTGAAGATAACAGTATCGGCACCCTGCACATGGGATAGATCTGTGGGCATATTACTTTTTCATCTGGGGGCAAAACTCAGAGTGTCTTGTGCTAGGGAACTTAACCAGTGGTTTGCCAGGAAACATCCAAAGACGAGTTGTTTGTAGGAGATGCTGATGAATCCTTCTGAAGTTTCTTTCTGTGCTGTCATTAAAGGCTGGCATGTCATTTTTCTCCACTGGGACTGTAGCATTCCAAGACATTCCAGGTGCCTGCAGTGTACAAAGAACTTTGAGTTCTTATGCAGCATCTTGTGAAAGCATTGACTACTTGACTGCTGATGTTACAGGGAAAGGATGAAATTAAGAGATTTAAGAGGAAACAATAGGTTGATTTTCATAGGAACACACAGGAGTTGCCATTGACAGAAATCCTCAGTGTGGAAGTGATTCTTCTTTTTTTTACTCTTGCTTCCTAGGAACAACATCCCGAGGAGGAAATAATCAAGGCTAAACAGGATGAAGTAAATGCAAGTTGGCAACGTCTTAAGGGACTAGCCCTTCAAAGGCAGGGGAAACTCTTTGGAGCAGCTGAAGTTCAGCGCTTTAATCGGTATGACCTCAGCTAAACCTGTTCAAAACAGTTCTGTGTTTGGCTGTTGCAGTGTATGCAAACAGCTACTCATTCATTTTGCTGCATTTAAGGTGGTTTGAATGCTTGCCATCCTGTTCTCATTTGCAGCCCTATTCTTTGTTCCCTCTTACAGAACTTAGAACAGCTAGCATGACTTGTAGCAAATGCTCTGATTTTTCCATCATGCCCCTTTTTATTTCCCGTTGTTCTATTTGATGGATAAGCACTGAAGAAATATCTGTTTTGCCCATTGTCAGCGAGTCTGTCAGCATGAAGTCATTCAGTTCTTGATAGATTGTTCTTATTACCCTCATCTCTACTGTTGATAGCACTGTGGATTCTTGAGATGGAGGAAAAGGATCCTGGCAGTCATGGACATTTATCTTATATGGTCAGAAGAGTGTAGACAGTGACCTGCTAGTGACAGAAGTCATGGATCCTGATCTGGCTTTACACCCACTGGAGGCATATATTCCCCAAACATAGAAAAATGGCATATCATTGAGGTATAAAGCATTATTAGATTCTAGCCGGTTTTCCTAGGCTTAACTTATGAAAGCTTCTGTATCATCAGTTTGTTTGCAACAGGTAGAAGGCATTTACTTTCCCTGTAAAAGAGATTAATTGGGATTGATCTCTTGTATCTTCTTTTTGAAGGGATGTGGATGAAACCATAAGCTGGATTAAAGAGAAAGAGCAGCTCATGGCCTCTGATGATTTTGGTAGAGACTTAGCCAGCGTGCAGGCTCTGCTGCGCAAGCATGAGGGTCTGGAGCGAGACCTTGCAGCCCTGGAAGACAAGGTGCCCCAAAGAGATTCTTTAATTATAATGTGTACAGTGTAGCCAGCCTAAAATGAGCTTGTGGTTATTGTTGTTTGTGATTGTATGTAGGTAAAGGCTCTGTGCGCAGAAGCAGACCGGCTGCAGCAATCGCACCCAATAAACGCTTCTCAGATACAAGTGAAACGGGAGGAGCTGATCACAAACTGGGAACAAATCCGTACACTGGCAGCAGAGAGGCATGCTCGCCTGAATGACTCTTACAGGTAGGAATCCTGTAATACTGGGAGGACTCTATCCCAATGCAAATGTAATGCAGGACTTCGGAGAGGAGGAAGAAGGAAGAGGCTATTTACAAAGTTTGCATGATTTAGTATTTTGGAGAACCGTGATTGCATACAAATGTAACTTTGCTTCCAGAGGAATGTTGTTAGTGACTTAGGGGTCAAAAAGAGATTTATACTTTAAAAACAATGCCTGTTTGGTAGCTTCTCGGGCGCTTGGAAATAATCTACAATAGGCAGAGAGAGAAATGAGAGCTATAAGCCTTTGTGCTTCAGGACACAAGTCAAACCCTTTCATCCCTCATTTTACATTGGGCAAAAAAAGTGTCTCTTACTAGAGAAGAGCTTTTCATACACATGAGTACATTTGTCTATTTTGGAGTCCTTGCTTCTTCCTCTCAAGCTTCAGATCTTAGCCATTTTCTGAGGTAAGATCCTTAAACAGATGAAACGTTGAACTGAACTGCTCTGAATTGAGATGCGCCGATATATCGGTCCAATATCAGATCAGCACTGATATAAAGGAAATTGACTGTATCAGAAATGGCTTTTTTTTTTTTCAGCCTGATGCGGACAATAATTTGGCTGATAAATGCCCTGCACATGTTAATGACTCCTGACTTCTGTTACTTGTTGTCCACAGACTTCAGCGCTTTCTTGCTGACTTCCGTGATCTCACTAGCTGGGTGACTGAAATGAAGGCTCTAATTAATGCTGATGAACTTGCAAATGATGTGGCTGGAGCTGAAGCCCTGCTTGACAGGCACCAGGAGCATAAGGTAATAATAGTCACATAACTAAATCTGGTAGTCATCCCTTGGAGGCTTCTTTATTTGTATAGGTTTAACACCAGCCTTTGGAATTGTTTGGTCCTACTGTAGTATTGAAATCCGTGAGCTTTTCAGAATTATAGCTGATTTATTTTTGTGCTTTTGCCTCCACATGCATTATGTTGTATGCTTTTCACTTGATAGTTTCAGGTAGCAAGTTTACTTTTCTTGTCTGTCCTTTTACTTAAGTATGTTCTCATCATATTCATTTAGTTTTCTCTTTCTGTGAAGATTAAAGTTGAGCTCAGTTGAACTTCCTCTGAGTGTTCACTTAATGTTCTAACCTATAAGGATTCTACGAATAGCTGACAAGAAGATAGCTTGTAATCTGACTTGTAGCCTCTATTTGTTAGATACTTTTTCATTTGAATTACATCTGTATTAAGCCAATTCCAGTTTCATAGATAGCATAATATCTAATTAAAGTTAATTGAATGTCAGTTAATACTTTGAACGTGGCTGTCTTTGGCTTTGTTTTCAGTACCAGGTTTGAGGATATGGCTTCAGACTTAATGATATTGTAAAGTCTTTTTTCATTAACATTTTGGAAGCTCATTTTTGTATATTGTTTGCCATAGGGTGAAATTGATGCCCATGAAGACAGTTTTAAGTCTGCTGATGAGTCTGGTCAATCCTTGCTTGTGGCTGGGCACTACGCCTCTGATGAAGTTAAAGAAAAGGTAGGTTAGGCAGCTCTTAATGAAAGAAAGATTGGAAGAATTCTGTATATTTTTTTTTATTCTTTTCAGTGAGAAACACTTTTAATTTAAGACTCTATTCTTGAAAGTATTCATCTCACTAGGATGTACACCACTTCCCCTTAGATTGACACCCTCCATTTGAAATGAAAATTACTTTATCCTCCTTGGGTAAAATACAGGAATCATCTGGTGGCAAAAGCATGTCCAAGTATCCAGATTTTCAGATGTGCTATGAGAGGTAATGAAAGGTACAAGGAACAAAGTACTTCACACCACCATTGGCTGTCACAGATGGTGGGTTTTTTGCAATCTACAGACTAAAAAAGTTAGACAATTGGGCCTCTTAAGTGCCATGGTAGGGGTTAGGGCTTGCAGGATTTCAGAGATCTTCAGACTGAAAAAGTGGCAAAAACAAAAGCAAGACAACTGAAAGGGGGTAGCTTGTTCAAGCTTAGCAAAATGAAGGCTTGGAAGGGAATGGGGAACAGGACATGATTTACCCTCTACAGCCAGCTACTGCAGAGGGAGGGAGGGGGTAAAAGTTGAAGAGCTGATTAAGTTAAAAGACAGTATTGGCATAAGAACTAGTGTCTAGTTCATACACAAGAATAAATTTTTGGCTGAACATTTTTAAAAAGGTTCCTGAACATTTGAGGACAGAGGTTCTGAACCAGCCTTTCTCCTACCTGTATCAGGGCAAAAAAAAATGCACTTAAGATGGAGCAAGGTAAGTTTATAGAAAAGGGTTGTATGAACTGACTGCTGCCATAACTAGGCACTGACTCAATGACTCAGCAACTCCAGCTCTTTTGTACAATCACTGCTTTATAGAGGCCATGCTTGAAGTTGCCATTATTGAGATGAAAATGAGCCACTCTTGTGGGCTGAAGTGACTGTCCTGAACATGTATGTCTTTCTCTCCTATTAGCTGACAATCCTTTCAGATGAAAGAGCTGCCCTCCTAGAGCTGTGGGAACTTCGCAGACAGCAGTATGAACAATGTATGGACCTACAGCTCTTCTACAGAGACACAGAACAAGTTGATAACTGGATGAGCAAACAAGAAGTGAGTCTCAGTTGCACAGCAGGCAGTGCTTGGTGAGAGAACTCACTTGGCATACATTTGGCTCTTCCAGAAAGAGGAAAAGACTGATTTAATTTCTTAATGCCTTTGTTCACATTCATCAGTTTGCTTCGATATGATAAATTGTACCAGCCGAAGCTAGGCATACCTTGGGATGTATGGCGGGGGAGTATATGAGACTCATCATAAAGCTGTTAATGGCTTCGTCTCTGGGCTGCCACATCTCTAGTATTTCAGTCCTGTGCTGCAAGCCTGCCAGTTATGATGAATTGGCCTGGTGTTTCTCTGATACAAGCGGTAACTCACAAGATGTTGTTTCTTTTCACTTCAGCTGAGAGATGTAAATCTCAGCTACAAAAAATAGAAGGAAGAAACCTCACCTCATACTTCCTCACAAAATCACATTATGTTGGGCCCTGTGCTGCATGCTTGAGTTGACATTAGGAGGATTGAGAGTAGTAATACAAGGTAACTAATGTGGCTGTTTCCCTTCTCTAGGCATTCCTCCTAAATGAAGACCTTGGCGATTCTTTGGACAGTGTTGAGGCTCTGCTAAAGAAGCATGAGGACTTTGAGAAATCCCTCAGTGCCCAGGAGGAGAAAATCACAGTAAGATGATTACACTGGATATATTCACTAAGTGAATAAAGAGCCAACCACAAGTGACTTTAGTGGTTGAGTACAGAGGAGTGTTGGGGAACAGCAGAAAAGATGACTTTGTTTGAAGCATAATCCTGAATAGTGAATGGAACAGAATTGCCCCCCTCAAATAGAACCTTATTGTTGAAGGAGACTGGATGTGGTTTCACCTGTGGGTCGGGGCACCAAGTAATCCAGTACTCGTATCCCTTTGCCAGCCTTTTTTTTTAATAATGCTTCAGTTGTTTAAAGCATGCAGTTTCTTCTTATGGGTGCTGTAAGTTCTTCAGTATCTGGACATAACATGATATCCTGAGGAAAATGGTACAGATACAGGAGGATTAAAAAATAACTCATTAGTTTTACTGAGGTATGTCTTTGAGGGTCTGTCTCCAGCATAAACTTACATAAACATTCCCAGTATTCCAAATTAATGAAAATCACTTTTTGTTTTAGGCGCTGGATGAATTTGCTACTAAACTGATTCAGAATAACCATTATGCCATGGATGATGTTGCTACACGCAGAGATGCTGTAAGTTTAAAGTAATGCTTTTTCCATTTTGGCTTGTATGTTGTAGGAAAGAAAATAATAAGTGATATTGTAAAGGCAGGATAGATAATTGGAATTGCAGGAAGCAAGTATCTGGTGGAAGTTCTTCTTGGGCTGAGAATTCACTACCAATCTTTGCCTTTCTTTTTTAGCTGCTGAGTCGACGGAATGCGCTGCATGACAGAGCTATGTGCCGCCGTACCCAACTAGAAGACTCATTCCATTTGCAGCAGTTTTTCCGAGACTCTGATGAACTAAAGAGTTGGGTCAATGAAAAAATGAAAACTGCAACAGATGAGGCTTACAAGGTAAAATAGAAACGTGTATGCTTTAGTGTTCTACAGCACTTATTTCCAGATGCTGTTTGCTTTATTGATGGCAGCCAGAAAAAAAATTATCTTCTCTTCCTTTTTCCCCAAGGAAAAAATTTCAACCCTGAGCAAACAATTTCTTACTTTCTGGATAAAACAGGCTGATGTCTAACTTTGTACTTGTAACTACAAGTCATTTCACATTACATCATCGTTTATTACAGCACCCAACTTACACATTTCTCAGCTGACCAGTGTGTTTTTGATACCTACTAGTGATGAAGGAGAGTCCATCGGTTGGGTGTTATAGTAGATTATGTAATTTCACTCTTATTCCAGTTTTAAGACTCTTTCCGAGTAATAGTTCTAACTGTTTTTTTGTAGAAGTCTAATTTGGACTACATGTTCTTTCCCTTTCTTACCTGTAGGACCCATCAAACCTGCAAGGAAAAGTTCAGAAACATCAAGCTTTTGAGGCAGAGCTTTCTGCAAATCAAAGTCGCATTGATGCTTTGGAGAAAGCTGGCCAGAAGTTGATTGACGTGAAACACTATGCATCAGATGAAGTGGCAGCTCGCATGAATGAAGTCATCAGCTTGTGGAAAAAGCTCCTGGAGGCTACTGAGCTCAAAGGTATGATGGTAGTGAGCCTGTGAGATGAGGATAAAGGGGATGTAGAAGGACTGTTCCTTTTTTTGATACGTTTCCTGGAGATGTCGCCTCAGAACAATAAGTAAGCACCAAGTTTAAGTGAAATAGAAGGTAAGCCATCTTTCTTTCTCCCCTCTTTCTAACCTGTAGGAATAAAGCTGAGAGAAGCCAACCAGCAGCAGCAATTTAACCGCAATGTGGAAGATATTGAACTATGGTTGTATGAGGTGGAGGGACATTTGGCTTCTGATGATTATGGAAAAGATCTTACCAATGTTCAAAACCTTCAGAAGAAACATGCTTTGCTGGAGGCAGATGTCACTGCTCACCAGGTATGGGGAATGCTCGGAGCCTTCCTTTCCACCTTCCCATAAGGATCTGTTCATTTGGTAGTTAGATTTGACACTATTAGATATTGTACTTGAAAATGACACTGTTTACTAATACCTTTTTGGGGTCCAGAATGATTATAAATATGTGGTTGTCAGGAGTAGTATACCTATTAGCTGGGAGAGTTTATACTAAAGTTTGATAAGCAAGACCTTTCCCTGGGAACAAAGGCTTAGTATCCTTTTTTTTTTTTTTTTTAAATGACTAAGTTGAAAGGAATGAAAAGTAAAAGTTGATACCCTTGACTTGCTGCCAACACAGCATTACTCTGGGAAGAGATACTTTCAAGATCCATATACCAGCCTATAAATACACGTTGTACTCTAGCTACTGAATATCTCCTTTAAAATTGATGTGCCGCTCTTATAAGGGGACTATACCTCTCACCGCTCTTTTTCATTAACTTAATACAAACACTAATTGTAAAAATGAAAGACTTTTTTAAAGCTGAAGACACTTTAAAACACCAAAACTCATAGCAAGGAAGTCCAAATTCCAGTAATATATTAGAAGTGGCTTGCTTTTAACTTTATTAAACTTGTTGAATTCCTCTCCCAACTAGATTTGGACATAGTTGGCACATTGAAAAAGTTGTTACTGGAATTCAGAATTTTCCTTGTGTATTGCTTTGAGGGTGTATTTCCAGACTTAAAAAATAGTATGTCTGAAAAACAGATGTACTTAACTTGTGCTCTGAATATCATTTGACTGACACTAGTGTATCATTAATTTAAAAAAAAATCATTGCCTCTTGCAGAAATTGGGGTCTCCTATACACCTACATTAGTCTCATAAGATATATGGAAAGAGAACTGCCCAAAATGCTTCTAGATTTTATGCAAGGCAAACAAAAAGAGGAAGGCTATTCTTATTTTACAGATGGGGAACTGAGGCACAGTTGGTGACTTCCCGAGGTTGCCTAGGAAGTGTGGCAAAAGCCAAGAATTGGACACACACACACACTAATTCTTATCCTAGTGCCTTAGGAAAAAGCATAAAACTGTCCTTCCTCTGTATTAATGAAAAAATTTCACTTAACTATTCTGCTTTCTTTAGTTCTCTCAACTTGGACAGTGGAAAAAAATAGCTAATTAATCTCTGGTCCAATTTTACTTTCATGTTCTCAAGCACTATAGCAATTCAAGTGATGATCTCAAACCTCAGTGTTGCACAACAGACTGGCCTCATACATACCAGGCATATTCAAAGTCTAAAATGTCTTGGAAGACCCTAACCTAATGCTGTTGCTGAATTAAATTTTAGGATCGTATTGATGGCATTACCATCCAAGCTCGCCAGTTCCAGGAGGCTGGACACTTTGATGCTGACAATATCAAGAAGAAACAAGAAGCTTTGGTGGCTCGCTACGAAGCACTGAAGGATCCCATGGTAGCTCGCAAGCAGAAGCTTGCTGACTCTCTTCGTCTGCAGCAACTTTTCCGTGACGTTGAGGATGAAGAAACCTGGATTAGAGAGAAGGAACCTATTGCAGCTTCCACAAACCGAGGTTGGTATCTCCTGAGCTTTTGTGTCCAGTTTGATTGGATAATTCCATTATCCAGTGCTCACCTGTCTCCCTGCAAAACTGTGCAAGACTCATTAAAATGTCTGTTGTAAGATTTTATTCTCAACACTGCTTTGAATTATATATGCTGCAGTCATTGCTGACTTCACCTGCAAAGTGTCTGTGTGTGTGTGTGTCTCTCTCTGTCTCTATTGCGCTGGATCTAGTTTGTAATCAGACCTACTTCCTTATTCAGTCTTGCAAAAATCAGTTGCTCTGTTTCTGGCTGGAAGCTTTTGTTTTGCCTAGTGACTTTCTTACAGATACATTGATATATGCTTCTCCCTCTTTCAGGCAAAGATTTAATTGGTGTTCAGAATCTGCTAAAAAAACACCAAGCCTTGCAGGCAGAAATTGCAGGCCATGAACCTCGTATTAAAGCAGTCACCCAGAAAGGAAATGCAATGGTGGAAGAAGGTGTGTCTAAATACTTTAATCCTTTCTAGTTTAGAAGTTCAAAATTCTTTGCATTCTTCTCTGGCCCTGTACAGTGTAACTGTTACTACCATCTTACATTAGCTTGCATATGTAGAATTGTAGATGCCAGTGGAATTAAACAGTGGAAAGTTTTTGGCTGGCTGCTCTTGCTCACTTAGAAATAATATGTGGGGTCCTGAAGGAACTTGTGTTCTCTAGTTGACAGATTTGTTTCTGCTGCTTTTTTAGTTGCATACCTACTGATGTAAAGTAATTGTCGCATCAAATGGATAAGTGGTATCTTATTTCCTAACATGTGACTCTGTTTGATTTTGTACTGTTTGTTTGTTTTTTAAGGCTTCTACTCTTAGGCACCTTGCTAAATAATAATCAGTAGAAATAATAAATCTGTAGCTCATGCTGCCAGTGCATTTGTGTGTCTCTTACTGAGCAGTTTTGACTTGAGAGCTAAACTTATGTACTTAGCTCCAGAATTCAGAGTGGTTTTCTGAATCATGATCTTTACATAATTTAGGAAATCCAGTTGTAGAAAGAATTGTTCTTTCCCATCATAGCTGTAAACAGACAGGAAATGATTAGGAGTAAGCTGTCTTTTTTTCAGTGGCTGAAATGTTCCTAGCCCACTCTGAGAATATCCTCCAATTAGTGCCAAGGACATCGCCTTCAGCAAACATAATTTGGACTAACCACTGTGTAAACTAAAAAGGTCTATGCAAATCTTAATTCCTCTGGTATTAAAAATGAAAGTAGCCTTTTAGTTTCATATCTATATAGCTAGTTTCAAAACCTACTCTCCTGTTATTTAGGACACTTTGCTGCTGAGGATGTAAAAATCAAATTGAATGAACTGAACCAGAAATGGGAATCACTTAAAGCAAAGGCATCTCAGAGGCGACAAGATTTGGAGGACTCCTTGCAAGCACAGCAGTACTTTGCTGATGCTAATGAAGCTGAGTCATGGATGAGGGAGAAGGAACCTATTGTAGGCAGCACAGACTATGGAAAAGACGAGGACTCCGCTGAGGTACGGTGTTCCTGGCACATACATCAGTTCTGCCCATGGAACTCTGATGGATTCTGATGTACGCTTGATGACAACAGTGAGTTGTTCTGCAGGTCTTAGGCAAGTGAGAAGGAGACTTTCTTATCTCACAAACTAGTAACTGAGCTTAGAATTTAAAGAGTGCTATCTTTTTTGTTCCCTGCCTCCATTAATATTATGTGTTGTGTTTGTTGTAGTCAATATATTGAACCAGCCACACACACGGTTGTCATAGTTACAGGATTTCATGTAGTGTGGCGGAGGTGGAAGGTTTCATTACCTCAGTTGTATATAGTGGGATTCAGAATTTCAGGCATATCCTCCATATGAATCTGGCCTTCAA
Source organism: Crocodylus siamensis (assembly GCF_052110815.1). NCBI lineage: Eukaryota > Metazoa > Chordata > Crocodylia > Crocodylidae > Crocodylus > Crocodylus siamensis. The sequence goes on along the minus strand of NC_143405.1, from coordinate 10,112,818 downwards.
GTAAGTTACTAATTGAAAGATTGCTATTTAACAGTTATTTCAGTGGTATTAATCTAATGCCTGATGTGGCACCTTCTTAGCTATATAGAAGCAGTAGAAACTAGGTACTTGCCGGTTGTACAGTCTGAACTGATCTCGCTTCTAATGGGCAACTCCCCTAGTTGGTACTAGAAAACATTTGTGGGGCAAGGCAAACAAACTTGCCTATATACTACTTGTTCCATATCTGTCCTACGTGTAAATTAAGGACTTAGGAGAATTGCACCTGTGGAGTGCTAAGAACTTGATTTAATGTAGAGAGAATCCATATAATATTTGATAGCAGTATGGTATCTGTAAGATGGTTCCCCAACATGTGTGTGTTTCTGTTTTGGTTCCAGGCTCTTCTGAAAAAACATGAGGCATTGATGTCGGATCTCACTGCATATGGCAGTAGCATACAGGCTCTGAGGGAGCAGGCTCAGTCTTGCAGGGTAAGAAGAGAATGCTGATCCTAGTAACTGCTGTCAACTGGTACTCACACCAGTTTGTGCTTTACAGACCCATGTTTAAGTTAGCAGTCTGTAGCAGCCTGTGTTCTGCTATTACCTGTAACGGTCTGTCACAGGGGAGATACTTTACAGATTAAAAAAACACATTAGTTTTGCAACATGAAACTGTTCTAGCCCCTGCCCCTATTTCAAAGTTTGAGTCTAGATTGGACCTAAATAAACTTACTGTAGCGCTCAGATTCCATCAGTTGCCAAGCAGAAGACTTTCATCAGTTGCCAACCAACGTCGTTTTATGAATTATAGGTACAATAAAGTTTGAGATATTTGTAGAACAGCTGCATTGGTTACGCTGAATATTCAGCATCTTTTAAGGTGATAACTTTTTTTTTCCTGTTTTTTCCTCCCTCCAATTTATTGTAGCAACAAGTTGCCCCTACTGATGATGAAACTGGCAAAGAGCTGGTCCTGGCACTCTATGATTACCAAGAAAAGAGTCCCCGTGAGGTCACAATGAAAAAGGGAGACATCCTGACACTGCTCAATAGTACTAACAAGGTAAGCCCTTTGTCTCCCAGCAAGCTCAGAATCCTAGTAGTCTTAGTCTTATATAGGCTAATGGGCTTTTTTTTGTTTTTTCTTAAGCAGTGTTGTAGTACTAGAGTTGGATGCTGATGTACTTATGCTTTGCTTCCATTCCTCCTTTCCTTCTGAATTCCCAGTAATTCCATTATTGTTTCTGTTTTCCCTCTGTCCCTAGCATCCTCCTAAGAGTGAAAGACAACACTCACCTTATACCCCATCACCCTTAGTCAGTAATTGAACATAAGAGCTCAGGATTGAGAGAAGAGATCTGCTGTCCACAGTACTTCCGGTCCTTCCTTAACAGGTGGAGGAGAGAATATGTAAAATAGGTTTCTGTGCTGCTGCAAATATTTGGCATTAAGATCAAATGCAGTCGAATATCCAAAGGGTCTGTGCAAAAAAGCTCTCTGCTGCTGTTGACACTTGTTGTGTGCTAATAGTATCTTCTAGGCTGAGGTGGACAAAATATGGTCTGTGGGCTGGATCCAGCCTGCAGAGGGATTTTGCCTGGCTCAGGTGCAAGGAACAACCTGGGGCATGGCATGTGCAGCTGGCTCTGCAGCCCCTGGGTGCACAGTGGGGCTGGGGCAGTGCGGCACCTGGACTCCCATTTCCCAGCTGCCACTGCCAAACACAGCTCTGCTGCCTGGGCACCCACCACCAGGGACAGGAACCTTTGGGCCAGCAGGGCACAGCATCCAGGAATGAGATGAGTGGGTGGGGCCAGAGAGACCCCAAGATCTTGGGGTAGTGATAGTGCAGGGCTGGGGTCTGGGGCAGAGCCACCATCTACTGCCCACACACCCCTGCAACATGTGCAGGTTCTACAGGCAGGGTCATTCAGGGAGCAGAGTGCAGCTCAGCCCTGACTCCAGGCCTTGAATGTAGCTCCCTGCCTGCCTGCATAGCTCCTGGCTGATTTCCATGGAGACTCCAGGATCACAGGACCATGAGCATAGGGCCAGGGCTGGGGCTGAGGCACATCGTGGCTGTGTCCCAGTCCCAAGCTGTTACCACTCTGCAATCCTGGGGTCTTCATGGAGACCAGCTGGGAGGTGCATCTGGACAGCATGGGGCCAGGGCAGAGCCCCAATCCACTCTCTGCATGCCCATGGCTGTGGAACCCATGCGCATCACGGGCATTCAGGCAGTGGATCGTGGCTCTGCCCTGGACCCCACTCCATACTGTTTACCATCCTATGACCCTGGCCCATGATCCTGGCCTTACCTGTCCTGTTCCCAAACACTGCTTCCTGCCTGTGCACGGCCCCATCCCACATAGGGAATTTTGCTGAGTTGTTGCATGAGCCGGGGAGTGCTGACTCAGGCCACGCCAGCTCAGCGAAACTCCCCATGTGGCCCGCAGACCCAAATAATTGCCCACCCCTGTTCTAGGAAGTTACAGAAGTTTTTGGTTGGTTCTGTATCTGTTTCCTTTCAGGATAAACTTGTAACCAAGATTTTGTTTTTCATTTTGTTCAGGACTGGTGGAAGGTGGAAGTTAATGACCGTCAGGGTTTTGTACCCGCTGCTTATGTGAAAAAGCTAGACCCTGCCCAGTCTGCCTCCCGAGAGAATCTCCTGGAAGAGCAGGGCAGCATAGCGTTGCGGCAGGAGCAAATTGACAACCAGTAAGATCTAACCGGCAAGATGTTAAAGCAGTCGTGGCACTGGCCTGCCTGGGTTTGCCTGTGCCCCTCTGTCCTTTTTGTTTTAAAAAAAGTTTAGGTAGATGCCCCTTACTAGCAAGTGGTAGTGAATTAGAGCTCCTAGTGGTGCTCCTTCAGTGAATTCTATTTATTATCCTTTTCATTCTAATTCTAGGGTCGTCTTCTAATTTTCCATTTTTCTAACTGTAGAAATCATGAAATCTAAGCTAAACCTACTATCTGAATATTTTCTGTGTTTTGTGGCTGTTACATCTACTGTCTCCTGAGTATCACTCATTTATAATCTGTAGCTTAACATGTGATTCCATTTAAGATGCATCCTTAAATCTGGTTACCTGAAGTACAGTACCCTCCCTATACAGGTCTGTCCTCAGGCAGTGAACTGCTTAGGGGTCATGGCTATCTGGCTCTAGCTTGCTGTAGTTTTTTTCCCCCTTTTGAGAGATGTGGCTGTCCCCTTTACTGCTGTGTGAGCTAAACCTACCTGTAAGACATTTTAATTTGCTGTGCAAATGAACAAAACTGCCTAATGCTTGGTTATTGCACCTCCTACAGCATGTGGTAGTGTTAGATTACCTTGAGGCAGTGCTGCAGGCAGTAGGTAGGTATGGGCTACAGGCTCATCTTATCAAAGTACTTAGGCTAAAGCTGGAAGCTTTATATTCCCTCCCAGCTGTTCTCACAGTTATGCTTTCACTCTTACAAAACCTGCCACCTACTCAAGTTTTGAGTCACCAAATTATTAAATGACACACTAATTACTGGCCTTGTAAACTGTAAGATAAAAACCTGTTTGTGTGTTTATCCAAACAACGTACACCATATGAGAAGAAGGAAAGGATTTAAGACCCTTCCATATCATTAAAGTGCCAGGAATGGTCTGTTAGGTAACTCTAAAAAAGCTTGTGTACTGCTTCAGAGAGCTGGAAACGAAGATGTGTTCCTTTGGAGCAGGGGAGATGCCTTTTATTTCCAAACTGAATGGCAGGTTCAGGAATTGAGGTGGCCCAATAGTGAGAGTTCAACTGTACTGCTGATGGTTTCCTTACACAATTTGCATTCCTGATCTGATTTTTTTTTTGTGTTTGTTTTCTTTTGAATGATACCTAATTTTTCTTCATTTAAATGTGCACTCTTAACTATCATCTCCCACCACAGATGACCCATGGATGGAGCTGCTGCTTTCATAATTTTTGTTAATCTAACTAATTTTTGCATGCTTTTGCTGTGCTCCCTCTGTCTGTGCAGGACTCTTATAACTAAGGAAGTCGGCAGTGTATCTCTACGTATGAAACAGGTCGAAGAACTGTGAGTAGGACTAGCTGTCTCTAAACCATGCTGTCTCCATGCTGTCACCTGTTCGTTCTCCCTTTGTTTCTTTTCTCCCTTGGGAGAGTTACTCCAGAAGCACTTTGGAAGCATTTTGTGCTATGTGGAATAGTCTTAATTTAGAAAGGCAGTCAGGTATTTGGCTCGTGTTCTTTCAGCCAGCCAGCTGCTTATCTCATTGGCCTTTTGCCTTGCTAAACTGAAGGTGCAGTTACTTTCCACCATAGTGAACTTGCTTACTGAACAAGGCATCAGCTCGTCACCTTTAGACAGTGGATACTTTAATATAGGGCTGCACTGATGGAGATTTTTGGGGGCCGGTACCAATAGCTGACACTTAAGGAGGCATATCAAGCAAATTTTCTTTATACTGTATTGGTGCCAATCTGATATCGGACCGGTGTATCAGTGCACTGCTACTTGAATACAATAGGTTGCATATGAATGCTTTAGAGGTAGATGCAGTTGAAATAATCCTACTACCCATGTGGTGATCAAGCACCAGTGTTGCATAAAAATTACATTACATGGATGCAGTTGTCTTTCACTTTCATAACATTAACTTTAGAAGATTCTGTTAAGAACCTGCTGGAATAAATGTGCATTGCACTGAGCTCTGATAAATTGCTAGAAACAGCAAATTCCATGGGTAAGCACCCTGGCTTGAGAGTGCTCTGTTGCCTTTCTGGAGTTTAGTGTTGAATCCCAAAACAAAAATGTTGAAATCACTTCCCCAAAATTGAAGGAAAGCCAGCTTCTAAGCAAACTGAGTCTCATACAATTTAATGTCTCTGTTATGTTTATGTAGTACCTGAAATTGTACACTGATGTAACCTTTAGTCTGTGTACTGGGTATGAAGCTCAAGTGTTACCTGCTTCTGACAACCCATCCCATTCAGAAGACTAGCAACAGCATTCTTTATGAGTTTCACTTGGGCTGAGCCTCAGCTAGCTCACTTCCATCCAGCTTCCAGTCTTGTATTCAGTGCCAGGATGATGAAATTAAGGCTTTGTGAAGCAAACAGACAGCTGAGTAGCCATGTTATATACACATGCTGTAGCATGAAGCAGCTAGCTAGCTTTCCTTCAGAAATCTTTCCTGGCATTGAGAGGTATGACTAAGTGATATCCTCAAGGTCCTACCATGTTGGAAAGTAATCCTTCATTAGCCACCCAGGGGTCCCCCAGAGAGCAAAATGAAACCACTACAAGGCTCTGCAGTTCTCTTGTGTGGGCCTGCAAGTCTCTCAGTGAAAACTTATGGTATTAACAACAGCTAATGTAATAAATCAGAATGGACCCCTTCCCACTGTACATGGCTTGAAGATGAGTATTACCCATGGATGACCCTGTACTATATGTCCAGGCCTGAAATCAATTGAGAAAATGTGAGTAACCGAGGTGTGAATGGAATTTACCCCATCACCAGATGATTTGAAACAGAACGACAGAGTGACTATTAAGGGTAACTCCTCCAAGAAGGCCTTTAACACAGCTGATTTGAAATGGTTGTCATGTTTCTCTTCCCCAAAAGGCATTCACAGTCTCCTATATAAGTAATGAACACAAATGACAATGCATCAGACAGCCCAGTAGTTTCAGGTGAGGCATGGAAAATTGAAGTATTGGAGGATGATATTTCAGTGTTGTACACAGCTTATTTTGTCCACCTGTTTGATATAGTTGCAGGCAGAGTATATCATAAAGTAAGTTCTTTCCCATATGTGCCCTATGCTGTACGCAGCCAACCCTGCATTGCCATGCTGTTACTGCTTACCAGCACTTGTTATTATCAGCTGTCATTTGATTTTTTGCTTCTGCTCACCAGAAAAAGCCTTTATACAGGGATGACCTTCTAATGTACTAGTATATATTCTGAAGGTTTACATTTACATGATCACATACAGATCATCCTGTGCAATAATAGGCAATTTGGTATCTTGGTGTGGGGATAATCCCATCTCTGGCAGTACTGCCTTCCATTCAGATGCCTGTACGTGTCACGGGCCCTGGTGTAAGTGAGATATCATAGCTCCCTGCCTTTCTCTGCTTGTCCCAGATACCACTCTTTGCTTGAGCTGGGGGAGAAGCGCAAAGACATGCTGGAAAAAAGCTGCAAAAAGTTCATGCTTTTCCGGGAGGCTAATGAGCTGCAGCAGTGGATCAATGAGAAGGAGGCTGCACTCACCAATGAGGAGGTGGGAGCTGATTTAGAGCAGGTGGAGGTACTGCAGAAGAAATTTGATGACTTCCAGAAGGTAAGTAGTCGTGGTCCATAAGTTGCATAGTAAGCCTACTTCCCTTCTGTCCCTACACTCAGTTCCCTGACTGGGTAGCCATGTGACAGCTCCTTATTTTGGTATAGTTCAGACAAAACAGAAGCATGTGAAGCAAACAAAGCACTTGGTATAATTTCTTTTAGTGCTGCCAGAGCACAGATCCACATAGACCCCCTCTTTCTCTCCTTCCCTCCTGTGTTTTGCTTTATGTAACGGTGCACCGGAGAGAGATCCCTCTTTATATCCTGTGTCTCGAGTAGTGTCCCATACGCTTATTTGTAGGTGCAGCTCTTTACCACTACCTCATGGGCATCTTCCTCAGTGCTGGGCATTCTGTATGTGAAATGTCCTATTCTTTGTAGCTTAAGGGCAGAATATTTTTTAAAATGATCTGATGTGCATGGTGGTGTATGAGATATGAAATACTAATGTTCTCTAATCTGAAGAGATTATTAGCATGTGACTTTTTTTTTTTCCTTCAGCCATTTTTGGGATGCCAGTGTGGCATCGGCTTGAGTTTCTGCTTGCACGAGATTTATAAAAATGCTTCTTGGGGAAGCTCGTTACGAGGAGTTCTGAGCTTGCAAATTGGAGCAGCTGGTGATTTGGTGGCTTTCTAGGCTGCGTATTGTGTTTACAACTTGTATGTTAATTAACAAATAACCTTGTCCAACCTAATATTGCAGCTGTGGAAATAATGCCAAATACCACAGTGTGTTTCTATAATAGCTTGATGGGTGAACTTGGAAGAAGTTACCTTTTGAAATACGTAGCACTTTTCCTTTTTGTTAATAGACTGGTGCCATCCTCTTATTGTGCCTGAAGTAATAAACTCCTAAAATTACCACTTCAGTCATTCTTTTGATGAATTTATCCAGCACTACAGCTAATAGCTTTTGATCTTGATCATTTTGGTCAGTGGTGCTCAATCTTTCAGCCCAACTGGGCAGATCACACAAGTGGGTTGTTCTGTATGCCTGATCCAGCATGGGGTTGCCAAACAGGGTTGGTCTGTGGGTGCAGTCCAGTGTGCCAACCCAGCCCCATGGACTGGATCCAGCACCGGAACAACTCTGTGCCCCATGCACGAGATCTGACCACAGTGACCCTGTACACCAGCGTAGTCTAGCACACAGACCCATGTCATTAGACGTGTGGGCCAGATAACGCAGTCTCGCAGACCAGAGGTTGTGTGTCACTGAGATTGGTGATGTAGACATGTAGTTAATAGATTTATAGGTTATATCATTGTTAGGCAATTCATCAGCTTGATTTGTGCACGGAAAAATCTTGAAACCCATTTCTTTAATACATTGATGCTGATACTTGGGATTTCTTGGAAAAAAGATGCATCCCTATGTCTACATTGCATAAACTGGAAAGGTCAGGAGAGCTGAATTCCTGCTGTTGGCAATTTGGGTAGCTCTGTTGCAGCTGCCTCCTTTTGTTTTGTTTATCTGCAAGTTCAATCTATGGTGTTTTGCTGTCTTGTGCAGGATCTGAAAGCCAATGAATCGCGCCTAAAGGATATCAACAAAGTTGCAAATGACCTGGAATCAGAAGGGCTGATAGCAGAAGAAGTACAGGCAGTACAGCAGCAGGTTTGTGCTTGTTTCTGACTTGGGCTACTGCCAGGTTGTAGCAAGGACAAGTGGAATTGCCTTTTCTTCTCCAGGTTTTCTATCTCTCTTCCTCTTCTGCAGCCACAGATTTATTGCTAAATATTAGCTGCTTACTGTTTCCAAGATTGTTAGTAGTCTAACTAGAGCCTCTTAATATCTTCTCTGGAGAATGGGTTAGCTTAACAATCATTCAATTTTATGTAGTGCAGTAGCATGTTTCTAGACCACTGCTTAGGAGTTTTTAATGGTTGGAATCCTAAATAACTGCTTGAATTCTTTTTGATTTGCATTGTTGCTTTCTACTTAATCTTTCCAGTTTTTTATCAATTAAGTGGGGATAATGCTTGGATACCTTAGAGGGCCAAGGGTTAACACTGGTTTATTGGTTTCATTTGTTTCATTGTTTGTGCGCGAGCTTTCAAAATTTAAACTGTTATATAAATGCCAGGTGGTATTAGCTTTTCAAAGCTCTTGGTTTGTGCTAACAATTCTGCCCAATCAACCATAACAGGAAGGAACGCTAAGCAAACTCATTCCTTTATAAATCCCTGGAGGTAATGTGTTCCTGGAGGTGTGTGCAGTAATAAATCCTGCTATTCAATGCTGCCCATTGTCTTTGAGAACATTCTTTGGCTGGTAACATACTGAAGGTCAACGTGTAGGAGAATATTTTGTCCGTTCCATCACCTTTCCACAAAAATAATCAATCTTTCTACAATTTCTCTCGAGTGTCTTGCAAAGTAACAGCTATTTCCTTTTTCCCTTGCAGGAAGTCTATGGCATGATGCCCAGGGTAAGCACTGACATGACATTTACATGTTGTCTTAAAAAGAGGATCGGAGGACATACAAGATGTTAAGGTTGAGGCCCCCTTGGGAGTACAGTTTGTTTCCCACATGTCCCTTGAACATCGTTATCAAGAGTTATTTTTAAAAATTCCCTTGGTCTTCCTGAATGTATTTGAAGAGGGGGTCTCTCATCCATTCATCTTGTTTGCACCTCTGGTTGCCAGCCTTCTCTGTGCAGCATAATTTTTATTTTATTTTTTGAAAGAATCAAAAATGTATGCATTCAAATATCTTTAGGGTTTAATTCGTGTATCCTGTTTGTTTCTGATTTAGTCAGGTTTGGGCTAACTCCCGTCTTTTTGTTTTCTTATGTTTAAAGTTTCCTTTTTTTTTTTTCTTTTTAATAGGATGAAACTGATTCTAAGACTGCTTCACCTTGGAAGGTAGGGCTTGTTTATTTGGTGGCCCCTTCAACTAGTGTGTTTTTACAAATGGAAATACATGCAGAATAGTCATCTTGTGTTATCACTGCAGCCCATTCCGCACAAGAGGAGCGAATTTTCTTTCTGTCCTGGTCAAATAGGTCTCCCTGGGAGTCCTGAAATACTTTTTGAATATTTATAAGTAATGTTACCCCAGTCCAGTACTGACTTCTGTAAGGCCCCATGCCTATGTTTTATCTTCCTCCCTCTAATTTGTTTTAACTGCATGTGTAGAAGTTGCTAAGTCTTTGAGGAGGAATGGATATAGATTACACTTCTAAATATACTCCACTGTGGCAATGTTGCTTGCAGAAAATGAAGCTTTTCCCGTAAGACCTATATATAATCTTCAATTGAAGAAATGCTGTCCACATCCAGACGAGCATAGCTGTGTGGTATGTGGCACATACTGCACATTCAGCTGTTCTCTGAGCAGGATGGGATTGACTCCAGGGGATCCCAGGGTCAAAAAACCTGTGTGCGCATACAAAAAAAAAAAAAATGCAGGGCAGTGCATGTGGGGGCAGCACATGCTGCCCAAAACTAGAGTCTGACAGGCCAGAGCCATGCTCTGGCTGCCAGCCAGGCTCCAAGCAGAGGATCACTGTAGCTGCAGCCCCAGGAGGTCCCCAGGTAAGGCTTCTGCAGCTAGTCCAGTGCTAGCCCCAGCCTCCTGTACCCACCTGGGGTAACCTGCTGGGTGGGGGGTGTATTTTGTTTTGTTTTTTGTTTGTTTTCTTTTGCGGTAGTCTCAAATACCATTTTAAGTTTTGAACAACATATTAATTACAGGTTAGGATGATTTTGCTAAACAGTTAAATCTGTTGAAAATGTCATCCCCGATTTTTAAATGATTTTTTTTTTTAATAAATATCTTGTACATAATAATAACATACATGCACTTCTTTAGCCTTTAAGCTGTTACAACTGATTAATTTCTAGCATTCACTTCTGTTTTGAAATGCAGAAAGCCAGTTGTCCATGTTGGACACTTCTGAAGAAACTGAGGATTATAAAATCATAGGCATATTACAATCAGTTTTCATTTTGTAAAATCCTATGTTTGACCAAAGCTCAATTGTTGGTGTGTGTAAGGAGTTCTGCTAGTGTGCTATGGTGCCAATTTGTCAGTAAATGAATTAAACTTGTACCTTTCTATTTCTGCCTCTTCTTCGTGCAGTCTGCCCGTCTGATGGTACACACAGTGGCAACCTTTAATTCCATCAAGGTAGGACAACTGCTGTTCAAATCCAATGAAAAGTAATAGCTTTCTTTTATGACTTACATCTGTGTGCCACTTTGTATCTTCATATTCCATTGCCCTTAATCTTCTGACTACACGTTAGCCAGCCCCATCCCTAGCCCTCTTCAACTCCCTCCCTCCCTCCCTCCCTATGTGGGCCTCGATTCTAACCCACTTACCTGTAGGGAGCTGCTCTCCACACTGCCTGGCTGCCATGTGCACATGTATGTGTGCACGTGCACGTGGCACCCTCTGTCGGATTGCCCTCCTTTTGCTCCCCTCAGCGTCTTGCAGACTGGAACTCTGCTAGCCTGCAAAGGGAAACTTACCATTTCCCATGGTTTTTCTCCTGAAAAGGAGAAAATCTGTTTTTTGGTTTGTTTGTTTTTCTATGGCAAATGGAAAACGTGGACCTTTGCTTATAACATCTCACCTATACACTGGTATCTTATTTAACTATGCGCTCTAAAGAAAGAGTGGTGTGTTTTTGTTTTTTTTGTTTTGTTTTTTAACCCCAGGAGAAATACTAATAGTTTGCTGTTACCTATGTAGGATCCTTGAATCAATGCTTGCTTCTGTAATCAAAGCAGCAAAATAGGATCCTTACGTTATGCACATGGACAGCTTGCGATTAACAGGCTTCAGCCATGTTTGAAGATCACTGTAGTCTTTCTCTTGGCTCTTTTCCTAACTCCCATCATTCTCCAAGCAGTGGCTTGTATATCTTGAATTGTAGCTATTTTAGCAAGACTTCCAAAAGTCTTCTAAACTCTTCTTAAACCAGTGGTATTATAACCCTTGTCCATGGACTGCCAGTGTTCCCCAGGCCTTGCCATCATGTCCATAGGATAAAACCTCCAGGGCTCTAAGGGGAGAGGGAGTGCCATAAAGCATGGTTGGAAGCACAAGCCACTGTTTCTACAAAAGTCTGCAGAACAGAACAGTTGGAGAACCATTGTTGCAACTTGGGTTTTGCCTTGTTGAAGAATAGCTGTATAGAGGGACTGTTTTCTTTAGAGCCCTTTATTGTGCTTGCCATATCTGTCACAAAGTCATGCCAGTTAGCTTGGTAGCTGGACGGGGGAGATTTTTCTTTGTAAACAAGTAATAAATAAAACAACCAAGTGTAATGTTGGGGTTTCTGTTGCCCCTATAGGAGCTGAATGAGCGCTGGAGATCTCTGCAGCAACTAGCAGAAGAGCGAAGCCAGCTGCTGGGCAGTGCCCATGAAGTTCAGCGATTCCACAGGTAAGACCCACTACCTGGATGCAGCAAGTAACAGGTTAGGAGTTGGTGCCACATGTAATTTTTGTCCTAGGCTTCATGTAAAACTTATTTATTGTAATTTTAAAATGTGGCAGCTCATGAGACTGCCGTTCAACTCCCATCTCCTTCAAAGGAAGTTAGACAAAGCCCATGGCAAAGAGTAGTTCTCTAACCTGTGGTTTGTATTAATATTTTAAATGACTAAGATGACTCTTTGGCTTCATTCTTGACTGAGTCGTCTTGTGATAGTGGCACATTGTTAGCAGCAAGGAAGCCTGTTGTAGGGTTGTAAAATAGTGTAGATGTTGCCTTAAGCCTTTACCTTGAGAATATAACCCTTTGAAGAACAGCCAGTGCTCCTGCCAGGTTGTGCCCTTTCTATTCTCATGAACTGCCTCTTTTCTTCCTTTGTCTCCTCTATCCTTTGGTCACTGGCTGCCACACACAGATCTAGCTCCTCTGTTCAGTTTTTTGGCAGTTCGATACAGTATGACAGCAACCTTATAAACATTTGAAAGTGTTTGTGTACTGAATCTTTCTCCTATTCAGTGTACAGCATCTGTTTTTTTTTCTTCCCCCCACCACCCCGGTTGCTACAACACTACCAGACCAACTTCATCTCTATGTGTGTGTAAGGTGCCTGCACAATGGAAGTCTGTTTCATAGATCATAGACACCAGGGCTGGAAGGGACCTTGGAAGATCGAGTCCAGCCCCCTGCTCTTGGTTGTCATTTGGCCCCTACTGTAATAAGCATGATTAATCATTTCTTGTGCAACGTTCTCCACTATTGTCACTCATTTCCGAAGCTCATACCGCAATCTAAACAAAGGATGTTAAAAGAAGAATTTTGACTATTATTTTGCTGTCACTTAAGAGGAAGAGGTTAGTCTGATGAAATACAGGAGTACTAGAGTTATGATGTTAAGGATCTGGATTATTTTCCCACTTTTGCCAGAGATTGACTATATGATCTTAGGAAGCCATTTAAACCTTTTGGCTTAGGTTTCCCCACTTTTTAAATGAGGGCAATAATTTTCTACTCCCCACAGTGGTTGATATGATGGGTAATATGAGCTCTACAGTTCTCAAAAGTAGCAGCACAAATTCTGCTCATTAAATTAGACTAACATTTTCTTACTTCTGAGAAATTTTAAGTCTGCTTCAAAACTGACAAAGAAACCATTTAATAGGCACTCACATTCTTAGGAAACAAGCTGTTTGGAGTTTGATAAAGAGATTTAGCATGAGCTTCATAGTACTTTTTCCCCCCCCCCCCTCGCCTTCCTGCAACCAGAGATGCCGATGAAACTAAGGAATGGATTGAAGAGAAGAATCAGGCATTAAATACAGACAACTATGGACATGACCTGGCCAGTGTGCAGGCCCTGCAGCGCAAACATGAAGGTTTTGAGAGAGACCTGGCAGCTCTTGGAGACAAGGTAAGCCCAAGAATGGGAAAAACATATTGGGTTATTTCCTTTATCTCATAGTGATGCTTGAACTGCAGAGGAGGCTCCTGCCATCTTTGTCCTCACTCCTCCTTTTTGCTGTCCAGGTGAACTCTCTTGGAGAGACTGCACAGCGCCTAATCCAGTCGCACCCGGAGTCTGCCGAAGATCTTCAAGAAAAGTGTACTGAGCTGAACCAGGCCTGGAGCAGCCTGGGAAAACGTGCTGACCAGCGCAAAGAGAAGCTTGGGGACTCTCATGACCTCCAGCGTTTCCTCAGTGACTTCAGGTAAATGCTGGGTTGGATAAAATCCCTAATCCTCACTGTGTTTAAACATCAGTGATGTACACAGGGCAGAGGACTTAGGGTGACCATCTGCTGAGGCAGTGAAAAAGCTCATTTTCCTGCAAAAAGCCTCAAATATTTCTCTCTTTGCTTGTTTGCAGGGACCTCATGTCTTGGATTAATGGAATCCGGGGCTTGGTGTCCTCAGATGAACTGGCAAAGGATGTGACAGGAGCTGAGGCTCTGCTGGAAAGGCACCAGGTATGTAGAAGATCTTAAGCCTTTTTCTCCTGAAGGCAGTTTCAATTGCACTGTAGTAATTCAGTTCAGCAGGAGGGGTTGTTCTTGTTTTTGTTTTGGTTTTTTTAACTTCCATTTAATTTGCCAAGAACAGATTGACGATTCAGCATTCTGCTTTATTCAATAAACTTCCTTCCCTTCTGTACAGGAACATCGCACTGAAATAGATGCCAGGGCTGGCACTTTCCAGGCATTTGAACAATTTGGTCAACAACTCTTGGCTCGTGGACACTATGCCAGTCCAGAGATTAAAGAGAAACTGGATATTCTAGATCGGGAACGGGCAGACCTGGAGAAAGCCTGGGTCCAGCGCAGAATGATGTTGGACCAGTGTTTAGAATTACAGGTACTCTGCTACATAAGAAAGCTTCTTTTCTTAAGGAAATTTTCTCTTTTCAGATATGTGAGCAGTGATGACTGGATTTCTTTCATACCTGTTTTTTTTTTTTTCTCCTTAGCTGTTTCATCGGGACTGTGAACAGGCTGAAAACTGGATGGCTGCCCGTGAGGCTTTCCTGAACACGGAAGATAAAGGTGACACTTTAGACAGTGTTGAGGCTCTCATCAAGAAACACGAGGACTTCGATAAAGCAATCAATGTCCAGGTGAGGGGCAAGTCTAAAGGGAAAGGCAGACTTAGTTTATTTTCATACAGCCTTCAAGAACAAAAATTGAAGGTCACGGAGACGGGTCACATTCACATCTTGGGGATGTAAATCTGAAGTTTAGAAGTTAATGCTGAGAGGGAGTATGCTACCCATTGGTTATGAATATGACATGATGAAATCAGAAGTATTTATTTAAAAAGTTTGCAATGGAAATCCCATATGCTGGGAAAAAAGCAATGTTACTTCTACTTTCCTAAGCCCTAGAAGATCCCTTTCTGCTCTTTAAAAGAAATCTTATACTGGTCTGGCACAGGGAACAAAAGTCTCTTCATCTTGTTCCTGTTGGTCTGCAGGGTTTCCCACTTGTTTCCAAGTGGAGTTCTGTGCTAGTCCTGACATATAAGCCTGACTCCCTTTTAGGACTTATAGTCGTAAGATCGTTTTGCTTCTTTTTCTGTTTAAAAGAAAAAAGAAGTCCCCTATTGTTCTTACACAGCTGTTCACGTTGGCTTTTTGATTTTTGGAGATACTAGACTCATTCTAACTTCTGTGGCTCTTGTTTTTATGCAGGAAGAAAAAATTGCTGCTCTTCAGGCTTTTGCTGACCAACTGATTTCTGCGGACCACTATGCGAAAGGTGTTATTTCTAACAGACGCAATGAGGTTCTGGACAGGTTTGTGCGCTCATAGTCTTGATAACGTGTTTCAGATACTAGCTGAAATTG
Organism: Crocodylus siamensis; assembly: GCF_052110815.1. NCBI lineage: Eukaryota > Metazoa > Chordata > Crocodylia > Crocodylidae > Crocodylus > Crocodylus siamensis. The sequence goes on along the minus strand of NC_143405.1, from coordinate 10,097,696 downwards.
GGTAATTCTTTGGAGGTGGCTTTTAGAGCTTTTAGGATTGCATGCAATCTCCTGTCTCATACCTGTTTTCAGGGCATAGATATGCATCAACTCTTTATATGCTTCTGTACAGGTGGCGTCGCCTGAAGGCTCAGATGATTGAGAAGAGGTCTAAGCTGGGAGAATCTCAGACCCTCCAGCAGTTCAGCCGTGATGTTGATGAAATAGAGGCCTGGATCAGTGAAAAGCTCCAAACTGCAAGTGATGAATCATACAAGGATCCCACAAATATTCAGGTAAATAATATTTTCAGCCCAGGAAAGTTTAAGTGTAGTGAAGGCTTTCACTCCACTATAGTTTATCTTGTTGATGATATAATATGCCCAGAGAAATCCCAGTTGTGTTATAAGAGGATAACAGATCATATTTGGCATGCACCTCCCGCCTCAGAAGTGGAAGTCAAAGCATGAATTATATATGGGGAACAGCCCAAAACAGAAATCAGTAGTTAAGTTTTTATGCATATAATTAATAAAATATTCACAAATGGCCTGAAATTGCATAAGTCCCTAGACAACTTTCCTGTCCTTTCTTTCCATCTTCCCCCCAGATCCAGATAATAAAATTACTGTTCTTTGATAAATGTCTCTTAGGTCCCAGGTTTATTTACTGTTCTGAGATGCCGCTCTTAATGTTTCTGTATTAGAGGAAGGCTCTTGAAGTCATTTCCTTTGTTTTTAATACTGGTTTGTGGTCAAATAATAAATGCACTGAACTTTGCTTCTCTTCTCAATCTGTTTTGTAGCTTTCCAAACTGTTGGTAAGTTTTGTAGTTTGGACTAGCTGTAATATGTGGTTTTGGGGGGGGGGGTGTTGTGTTGGTTTTTTCCCCTGCATAGATTGTGTGAGGACATGGTCTGGCTGCAGTCTATTGCTCCATCCATCCATTCATCCAGCCTCTTTTCCATTTTCTAATAGTCATTGGCTTCCATTCAGGTGTAGTTACTGGGCCCTTTGTTCTTGGATGTGGCTTTTTTTGTTTATTCCTCTGAAGCACCTGTTTTAGTTTTGCAGGTGCATTCTGCATGGTCTGTTTGATTCATGCTGCATTGTTTGTTAGTTTCTCTTTAAGTAGCTGATAGAATGAAGTGTGGGTGGTATCCTCCTCCTTTTTCAGGAACTAGCTATTGTATTTGTCTTCATACTCCGTGGAATTAGAATGGGTTACCTGCTCCACAAGCTTGGGCTTGGAGTCAGAATTCTTAGGCATGAGAAATGTCACTAAAAATGGGAATCCCACATGGCCACACACCAACAGGGCCAGCATGGTGGAAGATATAAAGGAAAGATTGCAAATGGAGGAAGAAAATGGCACAAAGGAAAGAGGAGGAGGATTAATTGTGTGGGGGGAGCAGGAGTGAAGGAAGCATTGTTTGTATCTTTAGGCATTAAAGATTCTACTAAATTTTAGATTTTTTTTGGTATGATTTCTCAAAAAGAACAAACTTGACCCTTCCCTGGAGGATGGGTTTATTTTTGTGATAATTAAGCTGATATTGTCCCATTAGAAGGGATGGGGGGAGCAGTGGTTGTTTTGTTTTTTTTTCCCGGCATACTGAGTTCAAATGTCATTAAATTTCTGGGATTTAACTGATTTTAATCACACTACTCAGAACTAGCTGTTTCCAGAATAAAGCAGTTCATGCAGAATTTCTTGTGACCGTGCTGTAGTTTTCCATGTCTTATTTTCTCTCTTAACATTCTCCTTGCATTCCATTCTCCCCCAGGGTAGTGCATATCCCCATGTCTCCAGTGTTACTAGCATTTTAAGTTGATTATATGTAAATACTGTCTTGTCCCTTTGTTTATGCTCTTGATGGGTCTGTGCATGTATATTAAGGAAAAATGCACACTTACTCTTGTATGGCTCCTATTGTTCTCATGGTGCTCTCAGTTCTCAGTGAAGACAAATTTCAGCATGTGGCTTAGCACTCTGTTAAACAGTCAGATGTAGCTCAACTATTTTACCTTGGCATTTTAGTACACAAATCGTATTAGAGCCTTAATATCAATCTGTCCAGAAAAGGGTCAGGTAGAGTAGTGAGGTTTCTTTCTGACTTGCAAATAAGGATGGGAGAAGTCATACAACCCACAAAACTGATTGCGATCTGAGCCGTTATATTTGGGTATGTACAGACAGAGTGTATTGTAGAAGTAAGTGTTGCATAAATCGGAAATCTGTAGTTGGAGGACAGGTGAACTTCAAAATTGGAAATGAGTTAACAGCCTCCTATTAATGTTGGAGAAATATTCTCAAGCAGAAATAGTATTATACATATCTACCCACGAATAAATATGCTTGGTTAGAGGCAGCCTGATGCCCACCAGTTAAATGGACCGATCTGAGTTCCAGTAATTGGGAATAAATCACTTGAATAAACAATGATAAATGCACTACAAATGCCTAGATGGCATTGGATTTTTATAATTTTGCTTTGGGCACTTAGTATTTCACCAGATCAGATGACCCATAAATTCCTTTCCCTCAAATCCACAGCAAACCTTTCCATTCTCTTCTCAGCCCATGAGAATAATTTAGGAGCCTAAAATGCAGTCATTAATCACTTTTTCTGCTGTGTTCAGAGCAAACACCAGAAACATCAGGCCTTTGAAGCTGAACTTCATGCTAATGCAGACCGGATCCGTGGAGTCATTGATATGGGGAATTCTTTGATCGATCGGGGAGCGTGTGCTGGCAGTGAGGATGCAGTAAAGGTAAGTGTAGCAAATACAAGACAGTTATTCCTAGCACTGAATTGCTTCTGCACTTGTATTCTGTTGGAGGAAAAGAAGCAATTGCCTTTCCTAGATGTTTTTTATTATTTTCATAACTGTACAGTAGGAAGCATAAGAACTATTTTGGTTTTTTGCTTGGGGAAGTGTAATATTTTCTGATACTGCAGACATAGCAGTAAAATGCTGTCTGTTTGTTAGACATCAGGAAATAGTGACTGTATGTTGTACAGGTGGGGAAGTGGCCACCAGGCTTGTATCTTGTTCCTATGCTGCACTTCCTAGGGATTTTGTTCCACCCTTATTTACCTTTTTCTCCTTGTAACAGGTGCGCTTAGCTGCTCTGGCTGACCAGTGGCAATTCCTGGTGCAGAAATCAGCAGAGAAGAGCCAAAAGCTGAAAGAAGCCAACAAACAGCAGAATTTCAATACTGGAATCAAAGACTTTGATTTCTGGCTTTCAGAGGTAGCTGACAACTTGGGATGGGGAATTATTTGAAGAGACTGCATTTTCTCTAGTTTGGGCTCCCTCTTGTGACATGGGTGGCATCCTAGAATATGGCAGAGTTAAGGTATCATCAGCAAAAGCAGTCCTTTAGTACAGAATTCTTGATAGAAAGCAAGTGGTTGGGAAGTTTTGCCAGTGCAGGCAGTATCCCAAGCGTAGAGGAAAAGAAATGTTTGATGCCTGTAGGGAGAAAAAGCTGATGGTCTTAATCTATACTTGGGAAGGTGGAGGAGAAGAAGAGAACAGTTCACATGTAAGAGCATTACATTTTCAAGGTCCTGCAGAGCTTCAGTCTGCAATTGTCTGTCTGTTTCCCAGGTGGAAGCCCTGCTTGCATCTGAAGACTATGGGAAGGACCTGGCATCTGTGAATAACCTTCTGAAGAAACACCAACTCCTGGAAGCTGATATATCTGCCCATGAAGTAAGCACCTTCTGTCTTGATTTTTACAAGGAGAAGTTGTAATAACTGGTGAAGTCAGTCATGCATGAAGATGTGCTACAAAGTTTTTAAACCTGTTTTGAAATGCAGTTTCTATGACTACATCATGATATCTGCAAAGGAACCACATTAAGTTTGATTCTGTGCCAAGATTTCATACTTGCAGTGCTCATTCCTTGCTCACTCCTTGTTTATGTTCCCAGGATCGCTTGAAGGACCTGAATGGCCAAGCTGACAGCTTGATGACCAGCAGCGCTTTCGACACTTCCCAAGTAAAGGACAAGCGTGACACCATTAATGAACGGTTCCAGCGGATCAAGAGTATGGCAGCAGCCCGGCGTGCAAAGCTAAATGAGTCCCACCGCTTGCATCAGTTCTTCCGGGATATGGATGATGAGGAGTCCTGGATCAAGTATGTTCTTCAGACATGCTAGGTGTAGTGTTGTCTGAGGTCGGGCCCATATTACTGCCATGCTTACAAAAGTTATATTTAAGCATGGTTGTGTAATACCATTGTCAGCATAGTTTCTCTTGTAGCGTACAAAATTAGTCTTCCAGGATAACTGTATTATCCAAACTGGGCCATAAACTTCGGTATATCCCACATCTGCATGATTACCTCCCTAGACAGCATATAGTAAATCTTTATAATGCATCTTATACATGCTTTCTCTGCCAACACTGATCAGAGAGAAGCATCAAAAATGGCTTTAACTCTGGAGGCATGGCTGTATTATCTACAGATACCCACAGTCAAGCCTCAGAAATCATCCAGTTTTGGGAAAACAGTTTCATTTAACTGGGATTTAATTATTGAAGTTTGACTTATTCTTGTGGAAAAGTCCCTACAAATCCTATGAATGAACTGTCCTTCTGTATCAAGTCAAAAAGGTGTTTGTGAGACAGCTGAGAGGATTTCTACTAGTTTGGCCTCTCGCTGTAATTAATCGGATATTCTTTCTAAAGATGTCTTTGTGGAGGCTGATTTTGTTGGTGCATAATCAAGGAAATAGCAAAAATGGTTGGGCTGATTCCCACTCCTTTTGGTGTTTTGAGGAGACAGCCTCAGAGAGGGTCAAAATTGGGAGGGGGTGGGGGGTGTTAAGTTTTAAAAATGTATTGGACACTGGATGGAAGACTTAAAATCTGAAGTGTGGATGTTATTTTTCATTTTTAGAGGAGATATAAACCAATGGTCTTTTTCTCTCTCCCTCTGGAACTCAGGGAAAAGAAACTGCTGGTTAGCTCAGAGGACTATGGCAGAGACCTTACTGGAGTGCAGAACCTAAGGAAGAAACACAAACGTCTGGAAGCAGAACTGGCTGCTCATGAGCCTGCCATCCAGGTAAAGAAGCCAGTCAGAGGGGGCAATGTCCCATAGATGATACTGATGATGTTTTCCTTGAATCTTTTGCTGTAGACAGTGAGGGAGGGAAAATGCCCTGTGAGGGATTAGTGCTCACAATTGGTACACTGTAGCGTGAGTGTGGTATACTGTGTAGTTGGGTTGCAGATTTTTAACACTACCAGGTGTTGATTTACACAGCAAAACATACAGTCAGACTTTATAAAAGTGACCAGAAGTTATTTGCTCTTCAAGGAGCAGCATTTCTGTTCTTGGTTCCAAGCCCACAAAGTCCTAGTTAACAAAAGAAAATGGTTCAAAAGTATCATAAATTATCTGAGCATAGAATAACCGCAGCTCTGCTGCTGGACACAGAGTTCAGCATATGTTTGTCTGTTTTTCAGGGTGTACTGGACACTGGGAAGAAACTGTCAGATGATAACACGATTGGAAAGGAGGAGATACAGCAGAGACTGGCTCAATTTGTGGAGCACTGGAAGGAGTTAAAGCAGCTGGCATCTGCACGGTGAGTGAGAACCAGCCCTCCTGGACAGGTAGTATAAATACAACAATATAGGGGCATGCATCCAGATTTGCCAAATCCTTGGTACTGTCTGCAGCCATGTGTATGCAATAAATATTAATAATGCATTCCATGGGGGCCAGGACAGGAGCCTGTGAAAAAAGTCAGCTGTAACATTCCTCAGTAAAAGCTGTAGTATGTGCTCACCAATGAGAAACACAAGTCCTATACAGTAAGTTCTGGGGGCTTTGTTCTTTCTCCATTTACAGTGGTCAGAGGTTTAGAATTAATTGGCTATGATCCCTGTCATGCTGTGTTTTCCTGACTAGACACTATCAGGAGGACATAGTCCATAATCTTTAAATATTAAATTACAGTAGATAAAGAACTAGCAGTGACAGAGAGCTATTCTTAAGGCATTTTTATGTGCGTTTCTGACACAGCACTGGGCACTTTTAATTAGCCGTGCTAATTTAAAAGTGCCCATGCAACATGTGTATCAGCAGTACAGCATGTCTATGTGCTGAGAAAATGGTAGTAGAGTTCTCTGAACTAGAGGTATGTGAAGTGGGCCCTATTCAATTCAGATTCGGCCCAAATTGGGGACAGTGATTCGATTAATTGATTCGGATCACTGTCCCTGATTTTTGATTTGGCTAAATCTGAAGATTCGATGCTGATTCAGAAAATCAGCAGTTCGGACAGGCACACCTTTAAATGCTTTTTCTACATACCTTGAGGTACCAGCGCAGCTTGTGAATGCTGCGACGCTGGGGCACGTAGTGTCCCACAGGAGTGCAGGGGAGCCCTCCACATGGTCGGCAGTGTGAACCCAGAAGTGGACCAGAAGCACTTTCAGTCCACTTCTGGGTGTGCTGGGGGCCCCCCTGCATCTCCCCAGCTTGGTGATGGGCCATGGGGGGACCCTGGGTGTCCCCCACCCCCACAGACCCAGGAGATGCCATTCGCCAAGCCGAGGTGGGGGACCCAGCATGCTCTCTGGTGGACCCAGAAGTGGATTGGAGGTGCTTCTGGCCCACCCCACTTCTGGGTCTGCTGCCAAGCACACTGGGGAGCCTCCCCATGCTCCTGTGGGATGCTCCATGCGCCCTAGCATTGCAGCATTTACGAGCTGCCTGCTACCTAGAGGTGTGCAGAAAAAATATTTGCAGCTGTGTCTATCTCCGAATTGATTCGGAGGGTTCTGATTTCTGTTTGGAGAGATTCAAGGGTTCTCTGATTTCAATTCAGAGATTTGGCCACTGAATCGGGCTGAATCTCTGCCAGATCAAATTGGGGACCATAGCATCACAGCCCTTCTTTGAACTAAAGCACATTGAATGTATTTTATTTTGGAGTGCTGCCATTTTCTCAGCATGGAGATGTGCTGCACCGCTGATGCATGTGACATGTGAGGCTGCCAGAGCACATCAATTCATGTGCTCCAGCAGACTCAATTCATTAACTCTGCTCTGACGTGCTAGATTTCCAGCATGTTGGAGCAGGCTTCCCGCATGTGTGTAAGTGCTCTTAGCTTCTGTAGAAAGATGGTGGTGTGAATTATCGCACAGAAAAGCTTGAGGGTAGTGAGCAAGTATTGTTGGTCTTTGTACTAATGTCCAGTTTGTCTGAATTAGCAGTTTTTCTGTCGTAACTAAAAGTCAGATAGTCTCTGACTTTTTTTCTTTATTATCTCCTTATAACAGTGGCCAACGTCTGGAAGAGTCTCTGGAGTATCAGCAATTCGTGGCCAATGTTGAAGAAGAAGAAGCCTGGATTAATGAGAAAATGACATTGGTAGCCAGTGAAGACTATGGAGACACACTTGCTGCTATTCAGGTGAGCAGGAGGCTGCACTTCTCTTGCTGGCATCTGCTATTCAGGACACACATGGGTTGTAATTTAATGGATCCTTCCATGCTTTATTTTTCCAGTCAGAGAGATTGTCAGTTCATTATACTACAAGTAGTATATTCTGCAGAGATCACAAATGTTTTGTGAAAAAAATTAAAACGATTCAGTTTCAGCCCTTGGAAGAGACTTGTAAGTTTGGGGTAACTGGTATGCAGCCCTAATTCAATCAACTGCTTTGAGGGGTGCTGGAAAACTGGCCTAGGAAAGAGCAAACTTAAGGATTTCAGGCTTATAGTCCCTTTATGAGTTACATTTTAATGAGACACCTTTCCAGTGAAGAGGCCATCAATATTTGAGAGAAACAGAATGGCTTTCACTTCATAGCATTTTAAGACCCGTTTTAAGACCCTGATCTTGCGAGCAGGTACATGCCTGGTTAACTTGAATGTGTAAGGAGTCTTGTTTAAGTCCATGCGTCTGCCATGTACTTTACAGTTACATTTCTCTGGAAGGGTTTGTATAAGATGGGGAGCTAAGTACTTTCCAGGTAAATTAGATCTGCAAGCTGATATCTTTGCTGGAGTTTGTAGAGAAGAGCCTGTTTGGGAGGGCAGGGGGTGGGGGAATGAAAGAAACTAGATTAGAATTGCTAATTTATACTTGTTTACTTTTCAAGGGGATCAGGTGTTAGATAAGAGTCCTTGAATGCAAAGACTAATATCATTTGTAGCAGAGAATGTGTCAGTCATTGGTGTATTAGAATAATAATAATCCATCTTTTTGCAAGGCATTATCTGAGAAATGGTTATCTAGAAAAGTTACTTACAAACATGCTTTCCCTGCAGGGGTTGCTGAAAAAGCATGAAGCATTTGAAACCGACTTCACCGTGCACAAGGACAGAGTAAATGATGTTTGTGCTAATGGAGAAGACCTCATTAAGAAGGTGAGTTGAATTTGGTAAGGAAAGTAGCTCAAAGGTTCTCTAAAGCTTCCATTTGTTGAAATAGTCACTGTCCTCTTGACACTGATTTAGAAAGATTTTGGGTTGTTGTTTAACACCATCTGTATGTGGTGGTGTATCTTGCTTAAAAAGGTGCGTTTGGTTGGTCATTAAAAGGAATTATTTTTGAAGAGGGCTTGATGGACTGGGAAAAGCAGAACCCCGTGTTTCTAATTCTAGCTCTCCAGTTTGCTGGCTGTCTTGGGCAAGTCACTTATTCCTGTTTCTTCCTTCTGGTGGATTCTTATACTTGGGTTTTTGAAGAGCAGAACAATAATCCACCTATCTTGGACTGAGACCTTTGGCGGTGTCTACTGCTGACTCCTTTTGCTGTTGCTTTTAATGTTTCTCTCATCCTGTTTGTTTATATTTCACAGAAATCTTACTGAGGTAGAATTTCCCTTGAAAACCTTAAAATGACTGTTAGCAACCCCATATTTTCTTTTTTGCTGTGTACATTCATTTCTCAGATTTTTCTCATAACCTGACAACAGAAGAACGAGCAAGACTGTGTTTACTTTCTTGTTTTCTCTCACTTTTGGGGGCATGTTTGGAAATAAAATGAGGTCACTATATTAGCACACCAGGCAGATCTGTTCCCTTGCTCTTGGAGCCAGTGAACTGTTGTGAGTAAATGTGCAGGATTTATTTTCATTTATAAAAGAGGTTTTCCTGGCTAGGATTGTGCCTTTGAAGCTCCTAGCTTCATCTCACAAGCATCTTAAGCTGTCCTTCATATGCCTATGTCTCAAGAACGTTTCTTAAGATAGTGAAAAGAACTAAGTTTCCCCCAGTGGGATGTGGAAGACATTTAAGTCACACAGGAACTGAACTGTTTTTTCTCCTGTCCTACAGAACAATCACCATGAAGAGAACATCACAGCCAAGATGAAAGGCCTGAGGGACAAAGTGTCAGATCTAGAGAAGGCAGCAGCTCAAAGGAAGGCCAAGCTGGATGAGAATTCTGCCTTCCTTCAGTTCAACTGGAAGGCTGATGTTGTGGAGTCCTGGATAGGTATTGTGCTTTACTAATACTGGGTTGCTGACAGATCAGGAGACTGAAAACACCCCTTCATACAGATGGAGCAAAATATTCAAACTTACTGTTTTGAATAGGCAGACATGGGGTGGGTGGTAGTCCATACCTGTGATCTTCAAAGTAGTCAAATATCTGCCTTGGTTTTGTGCTATTTGGGGGACAGTTTCTATATGCCCAAGGCCCCTTCCCTGATTTCCTACATAGAGGAGAGAATAGTGGGTAGGCATGAAGACTGCAAGTTAACCTGAACAAGACAAATGTTCTTTATCACTGTGTATTTACATTTAGTCTGCACTTCATTATCTAGGTGAGAAGGAAAACAGTCTGAAAACAGATGACTATGGGCGAGATCTTTCCTCTGTGCAAACACTCCTCACCAAGCAGGTCAGTGTGCCAAGCATCTCTGTTCAGAGGAAAGGGAGCTTTCTACTTAATAAGACAGAAGAATGTCTGAGCGCTTATCTTTTATTTTTTCCTTGTTCATACATCCAGTAATACAGTTAAACTCACTTGTTCCTATCTAATGTTGCAGGAAACTTTCGATGCTGGTCTTCAGGCTTTCCAGCAGGAAGGAATTGCAAACATCACTGCACTGAAAGACCAGCTACTGGCCGCCAAACACATCCAGTCAAAGGCCATTGAGGTCCGACATGCTTCTCTGATGAAACGCTGGAACCAGCTGCTGGCCAACTCTGCTGCCCGGAAAAAGAAACTCCTGGAGTCTCAGGAGCACTTCAGAAAGGTGAGTGCACAGGCCTGGGGACCATCACAAACAGGGATGGTAATAACTTAAAGCTCTGTGAAGCTTGACACTTGCACAGAGCACTGATTTATTTATTCGTTTATTTATTTTAAAATCATTAATATGCAGGCTTTTTAAAAGCACAGCTACATGGCAGAGGCCAAACGTATTTTCTTATGAGAAGCTTTCATGAAAGAGGTTCTCAACAGACTAGTCTGAATCAAGCACCTTCTAGGTCATGAGCACCTTTGCAGCTTCAGTGTCACATGTGTATGCTTAACTGATAGTCTGTTGGAGGATGAGCATTTTTTCCTTCATACAGATGTTTTGGAGATGCTAAGGGGTGAGGTGGTTTCAACTAGTCACACGTGAGGGCACTGGGGCCACCTATACATGTGCTCTGGGGAGTTTTTTTAAATTAGTGTCTCCCAGGAGGCACTCTAATTAAAACACCTGCAGCAGCTCATGTATTCAGTGTCTCATGTTTCAAAATGGGAGTGGGGGTACTTCTGACTCTCAAGCAAGTGTTAGTTAAAGCATCCTGCCGCCATTTTGAACTGCTAGGCTGCTGAATACACAAGACAGTGCAGCACACTGGAGCGTTCTGATTGAAACACTCCAGGAGACCTGATTAATCAGAATGCGTTGGACCACATGTAGAAGTACCCTGGGAATCTAGAGTTTTGGAGTCTGTTCCTAGGTATGTTGCTGGCTGGTTTCTTGTGTTCCTGAGCAGATTACTCAAGCTCTCTGTGCCTGCGATCCCTTCTTGCTGTGAATAATTTGTGTGAAGGGTAGTATCTTAAGGCTCTGTTCAAAATCAGCCCAACTTCATACTGATTCAGTATAGAAGTAGTTCCTGGCCTGAAGAGCTTTCAGGCTAAATAGATGAGAGAGACAGTATGTGTGATCACACACATTGTTGAATACACAGCTTTGGTGGATAGGTTTTGCTTTGATTTTTGTACACTACTAGCCCCAACCATCCTCATCCTATTTTTCCTGCTTCAACTGCAACAAAAATACCCCCTTCCCCAGACAAAAACGAGCAGGGAACCAGTGACACACGTTCTCCTGGGCTTCGGAAGATAGAGCACCCTTGTCTCCTAGTGCTGCAACCACCCAGAGCCACTACTAGAGAAATCCTTTGCCTCCCAAAAGAGGACTGGCCTTCAGAAGATGCACACGTGTGTTCGGCGGGTGCTTTTGCTTTCTCCATGTGGTCATCCCTGCAAGGGGATGTGTCTCTAGGGCAGAAGTGTCAAAAGAAGAAGCATTACTATCCCCATTTTATAGACAATGTTTATAGATAGCACCCATCTTTTGTGAAGTGCTTTGAAAGAAACAAGTGATGGGATTGATTTATTGTCCCTTGTACATACTTAATAGCCAATCCTTTTGCTTATGACTCCATTTTAATTTGAATTACCATGTAATTGAACATGTGGATGGTCTTTTCTCTCCAAGGTTGAGGATCTATTCCTGACTTTTGCAAAGAAGGCATCTGCCTTTAACAGCTGGTTTGAGAATGCAGAGGAAGACCTGACTGACCCTGTGCGCTGTAACTCACTGGAAGAAATCAAGGCCCTACGAGAGGCTCATGATGCTTTCCGCTCTTCGCTTAGCTCTGCCCAGGCTGACTTCAACCAGTTGGCTGAGCTGGACCGCCAGATCAAGAGCTTCCGTGTAGCTTCCAACCCATACACTTGGTTCACTATGGAGGCTCTCGAGGAGACCTGGCGGAATTTGCAGAAAATCATCAAGGTAATTGAAACAAGTTTCTTCTTGTTGCCTCCCAGCCTCTGATTTCTTTCTTCCTGTTTCTCCAGACAAACAATAGTAATAGATTGCAAATGGAAGCCTCTCACTTTAGAAGCATAGAAAAATTGCTAGAAGGATTTCTCTTCACTTAGCATTATCCCAAGTCCTCCGTTGGCAATTTATTTGGCTTGCACTTGGCTTGTTGTTGTATTGCAACTGGAAGGCTCACTACAGTGCCAACTGTCACAACTTTCATAAGAATATTTTTATACCTGGTTATAAACCACCAAAAGTTGCAGATATGCAAAAGAATGTGAGAGCCCTCAGCCTTATGCCGGAGCCCAGAGTTGCATTGCAAAGTTCATTTATTTTTAGCATTTCAGTAGAAGGTAGAGGCAGCATACACTTTCTAAGTGTAAAGCATGACTTTTATTTCTCAGGAACGTGAGTTAGAGCTGCAGAAGGAACAGAGGAGGCAGGAGGAGAATGATAAACTGCGCCAAGAGTTTGCTCAACATGCTAATGCTTTCCACCAGTGGATTCAGGAGACCAGGTATGGTTCGACTTAAAGTAGCTGCTGTTTGGGAAATTCCCAAAGAGAATGTACAGTGTCCCACCCACTGCTGGGTGGGAATTGTTGGTTGTTCTTTCGTAGTGTGTACTGTGGTCATACTGCATTTTAAACTATTGAGTTTTTAGATAATTCAGAGATTTGTTGAATTCCCCTTTCCCGGATCTGTGTGGGGCAAGGGTGGGCTGCCACTGCAGACTGGGGCTGGGTGGCTCTTCCTGGTGGTGGGGTTTGGGCTGGGGTTCCACTCCAAGCAGGTGGCGGTGGCACAGGGAGGGGGGACTATGGGGTGGGCTACAGCCACCCCAAAAATCACCATAACCACCTCCTTTCGCTGCCACCCACCCAGAGTACAGCCCCAGGCCAAGTCTTCCCTGGGAAGAGCCCAGCACCACACCCAGCCCCATCCCGCAGCAGTAGCCTACCCTTGCTCCACACAGATCTGGAGGGACATGCCCCCTATGGCTCCTCCAGGGGTATACATAGCAACAGGAGCTGTGCCTCCTGGACAAGCCACGTTCAGTCCCCTGTCCCTTCCCAGCTAGGTAGAACCTGTCCAACCCCTCCATCACCACAGGTGCCTCGATTTTGCGTGCCCTGCCCCCCAACACACACACACACTCCCCCCCCCCCAAGCACACTTACCAGCCAGATGCTGCTCTCCGAGCTGCTGGGCTGCATATCAGATCAGTATTGGTCAATATGGCTTGTTAATAATTGGCCATCGATAGCAGCCCAAAAAATCTTTATTGGTGTACCCCTAACCTTAATACTTGCTTCAAATGGGATTAGGACTAACAGATTATGATCAAATGAGGAAAATGCTTATAGGTCTGCTTCCCCCAGCACAAAGCTATTTCCTCAAATATGTATGTTTAATTTTGTTTAGTCTATGTTTAAATATCTGTGGTACTTCCCTAGAGAAGCCGTTCTGCCTTGTAAACCTAATGGTCTGTCAGTGTCCCCAGTTCAGGAGATACAGCAATAATAAAAGTCTCAAGAAATGGGGAGAGGTGGGGGGGAGGAAATCAGTATTTCAGAATTATAAGGAATTCAAGAGTATGCATTAATTGCACAGCGGTTCCTGATTTACACCTGCTCAGCTGCATCTCCGTCATGTGGCTTGGGCATGGAAGGAATGAGTTAAGCTGATCGTCCTTCCCATAGAACCCTTGGGTCGTGAGTGTCTGGGCAGTTGCAGAAAATTGCTCCTATGTGGTTTCACAGAAATGCTAAAATACAAATATTGTTTTCATTTTTTGTTGTTTGTTCCCCACTCCTCCTCCTGTGTCTCCTTCTCACTGTCTCTCTCTCTGTCCTGCTGCCTGATTTTTGGACCCTCCCACTCTACAGGACTTATCTGCTAGATGGGTTAGTATTGAATTTTATTTCCTACCAGTGATGTGTTTTTCTTTCCTGTCTTGTGTGAATTTTCCTGTTGTTGCTTTGCCTGCGAAAACTGCAGCAAAAGTCCTTGTATTTGGGTAAAGCATTCCGTGCTTGGATTGGGGAGAGGGAAGTGTTTCCCCCACCAGCAGGAAAGTCTCATGTACTTGCACAGGATAAAGCTGTAGGATAGATAAATATAATCCTGTAGAAATGCCATCACTCCTGGGTAAGACTAGAAAGGGAAAAATTAGTGTCCATTCTGCCTGAAAGAATGTCAGCTTTCTCTGTGGCTCTCTACCACTAGAGGCTGCATGAGAAGATTAGTCTTGGTCTGATGAGATGTGAAAGCACATCCAGCAGTTGTATCTTCTGTCCCTGCCAGCCAGTACTTTCCCAGCTTGCAGCTCTTGGAACACTTAAAATGCAGTGTTAACTGTCTGTTACAACCACAAAAAGATGTACACACACACATACCCCCTGTAAAAATGAGGCTCATCCTTAGTTGTACCCAGTGGTAGTTTGTGGGATAGCTGTTTGCAGAGGTACTCCGTAGTTATATTTGCACTTGGCTAAAATGTTGAGGAGGAGGAGATGCATCTTTGCCCTGAGACCATGAATCTCAACTGTCTTTTGGCTGCCAAATCAGATGCCAGAATTTCCATCCACCCCTTCCCTCCCCTGCCCAAGCAGCTTCTGTCTGCTGTTCCACTCCTTGAATATAAAACATTTGCAGCACTGTGAGAAACGAGCATGGTGTAAATGGTGTTGTACTAATTCAGCAGTGCTATCCTGGGGCAGGGCCAGCAAGAGGGAGAGAATAGTAAGGGGTAGCCCTAGCTATATACTACTTAGACCTGAGGAAAGAGCACTTGATGACTGAAAGCTTGTTCAACAGCTCGTCTTTTATAAAAAATATTACTAAAAGTCCTTCCCTCTTGTACATACTTCATGTCTGGTGTGCTGCAGCTGGGGCCTTGCTTTTTTTAATATAAGGTCCATAACATTAGGATGGCGTTCATCTCTGATGACTGGTGTTTTCTTTAACGAAAAGAACCTCTGGTGTCACTGTATCTCTTCCCTAATGAGAGATCATTCTATCTTTTATTTGTACGTGGGTGGAACTCAGTAGATTTTGGAAGCATGGATGCCCTTTTATTGACCATCATTGTTAGACTAGTTCTGGTGCCCCAGGATGTGCTAATAGAGAGGAGAGCCATTTATATCAAGGGAAATCAGGTTAGCGTTCTGAATTGCCAAGTTCATATCTACCTTAGAATTACAAGAAACCTAGTGAAAAGAGAGACTGTTCTGAGAGCTGTCAGAGAATTAAAATGATGACTGACTTGGAAGCAACATAGCTGTGCCTAGCCATACTCCACTTGATGGTTGGTAACACTTGCATAGATCTTTCCAAGTCACCATTGGCATCTTGTCCCTTGCTTCTCAGTATGTGATAACATACTTGTAACTAGTCAGTGCTGTTTTTCAGCAAGGCTTGTAGTTAACTCATTCCAGGGTTCTGTTTTCAGCAGCTCCCCTTTTGAGATGATGCCAGAATAATCTAGCTCTTTTTCTCCTGCTTGTGACCAGCATCTGAATATGGCACTGGCTTTTGTTTTCTGTTCTCTGCGAGTAGTTGCTGGCTTAAAGCTCTGCTGCATTGCAGTGGCTTGTTTTGGTTTTTTTTGGTGTGTTCTTTTCTCTGTCCTTGCTTCTTTTTGGAATTTATTTGGTTTCTTTTCTTTGACTAGCATAGCATATCGTCGTGTCATTCGTGTCTATCAGTATGAAGTTGGGGATGATCTATCTGGAAGGTTTTTTCCTCTTATTTTCTTACTTCACTATGGTTTTAAAGTGCACCCTTAATTCCAAAGACTCGCTTTCTTTCCAACTAACTTTCACTGCTGTGAGATGCTTGGGGGTTTGTTGACTTGTGTTCCTTTTCCATGGTTGGTTCACAGCTTCTTGCCCAAGAGCGTGGGTATGCACTTCATTCTCTTTACACACGCATTGGTTGTGAGCCTTAACCCTCTGGTGAAAGAGAACCAGATGTTTGGTGCATTTTTGTTGCTACAGAGTGATTCAGCACTTGAAACCCCTCTCAAGAAGTTTTAGATCCAACCACCTGGTGTTTGGAACAGCAGGGCTTGGTGGGAATAAGGGGAGACCCCTTGGCAGCGGAACATAAATCCCACAGGGGCACAAACACGATTGAACCCTTCTGCACAGGATCCAAGTTTCTGTTTGTACACAGGTTGTCTGTTGTGAACTTTCACTACATGTTACTGGACAGAGGCTCTAAAAAACTGCTGCCTAAACACTGCTTAGAATCAAAGGAACAAAAGCAACTTCAGCAACTTTATGCACCTCGTAGGTGTGAAATAAGTCTTGGAGACCATCACTTGAAACAGTGTTGGGGGTCCTTTGTTATAGGCTGAGAGTGCCTCTCAGTGTAGAACTTTAAAAACTGATTTACAGGGATAACTATTACCTATTTCAAACAAAAGTTTTTAAGTAGCAGTGCCTCAGTGTGTGTGCACACTGTTGAGACAGTAGAAGTATTCATCTGTGGAGCGGGCGGGAGGTGTCATATTGTGAGAACTTGGAAAGCAACATTCAACTACTAGCCATTGATGCATAGTAGAGTTTTTCAGCCTGACTGGGGTGATTGTGCCAACTCAAGATTAGCTTTAAATCAAGCCAGTAGTTTTTAAGTGTGGCTTTTTCACACTTGCTGTGGAAAGCCTCCCTAGAGCTCCTGTCTTTCATTGACAAACAGAGCTAATCTCCAGTGAATCACTTGTAGTTTGTGTGTGTTGGGCACAGTTGTGGGGTGAGGTTGCACTAAGTGTCTAATTGCACTAGGTCCAATAAGAAGGTGGGTGCTTTGGGTTTGGCATGAAGCGTTTACTCTGGCTCCGTATTACATTGCCTTCAAAATGGGGCTTGAAATTAACTCTGTTAAGAAATGACATGCTGCAAGTTGCACAAACCTCTGTTTTACATAACGTCAGTCTGAACTTAGAAGCATTTTGGCAGGAGACTGACAAAAGAACAGCGCTTTATAATAACGTTCATGGAAAAATACTTTTGATTTAAAAGAATGGTGTTAATTTCAAGCCCCACCTGCCCTTTGTCTTGTGGTATATGCTTTCCCTCACTGTGATATTTTATTTAGGTCTTGTATGGTGGAGGAGTCTGGG
Organism: Crocodylus siamensis; assembly: GCF_052110815.1. NCBI lineage: Eukaryota > Metazoa > Chordata > Crocodylia > Crocodylidae > Crocodylus > Crocodylus siamensis. The sequence goes on along the minus strand of NC_143405.1, from coordinate 10,080,547 downwards.
ACCCTGGAATCACAGTTGGAAGCTACTAAGGTAAGCATGCCTCATCTGTTCTTAAGCTGCTGTTTAAGAAAGTAGGGGCTGCCTGGAGCACTGTTAACAATCAGTAGGTAAGTCGTTACAAGATTTTGACTCCCAGCGGAGGTGGTTGGGATAATCTGACCACCTGTGTATACAGACCATGAAGAATCCTGACTGACTTTACAAATATTCAACCAAAAAGAACTAAGCGTAGTGAGGCAGAGGAAACAGTGCATTTCCCTGCTGGAATCTGCCCTTCATTTAGAAAATCAGGCTGCAAATGTTCCAGCATTTTTAATAGTAACACACACCAAGGAAAGCCTTACTTGAAACTCTGTATTGCCTTGCAGATCCACTGCAGACAAGTAGTGAAACCTGCTTGGGCACCCTTACTGGGCCTTATAATAGTAGATAACGTGTATGAGAGCTTTCCCCTCAGTGACAGGGTGATGATTCAGTCAGTTTTTGAATGTCAGGATGCTAAATTAACTCTCTTCTTTCCATCTAGCGGAAGCACCAAGAGATCCGGGCAATGAGGAGTCAGCTAAAGAAAATTGAGGACCTTGGAGCAGCCATGGAAGAGGCACTGATCTTGGATAATAAATACACAGAACACAGCACTGTAGGGCTGGCACAGCAGTGGGACCAACTTGACCAGCTAGGGATGAGAATGCAACACAACCTGGAACAGCAGATACAAGCTAGGTACAGCCTTCATGCTTTTGGGGAGTCCAAATATTTTTCAAGGGATAAAGGCTGAAATAGAGGCTATCTAAAAGGCAAGCAAGGATTAACCACAGATCAGGCGCAATAACCCTCCAGTGTTTTTTGTGTGTGTGTGGTTTGAGAAATCACACTTCCATGAGTTAACTGTAGTGCATTTTCAATTAAAGGACTTTTTCGAAAGAATTATGCTAAACCAGGTGTATTTTGGGTGTCTGTCATAGGAGATGAAGACAAGGCCATCAGCTTGAGATGATACTGGTCTTCTGACTTAATGACTCGTGAAACTATGCAACAGTAAGAGTTTTTACTAGCTCTGCTTATTCCTTTCCAGAAACACAACTGGAGTCACTGAAGAGGCCCTGAAGGAGTTTAGCATGATGTTCAAGTGAGTGTGCATGTCCTCAGTAACCTGGAAAAATGCTCAAAGAGGAAATTAGAGTCTTGGCATATAAATTAACCCCACGCAGCAGGGCCCATGGTTGAGGTTCTCCACCATTTGCAGCTGCTTAACTCACTCGTGGGCATCCTGTTCTGTTTTGAGTTCCTCTAAATTCTGCCAGATGGTCTTCTCCAAGACCATCCACTAGCTATGAAAAGCTAGAATACAGCTTGCGCTAATTTAAACCCTCTACACTGGACTGTGATTGTGGTGGTACAGGAGCAAACTATACCAGGGGAATTCACCACTACCAAGAGCCTTGATGCCTCTGAACCAGCCCAGAGAATCTGGCTCTCTTTATCTGTGTTGCAACACAATAGCAGGTCTGCAATATAGGACCAAATCAGTTTGCTGCAGTTCCAGTTCATCATATGGCTTTTAAACAGTTTATCCTAATGACAAAGTTTCAACTCTTATTGTCCATTGTAGACACTTCGACAAGGATAAATCTGGTCGACTCAATCACCAGGAGTTCAAATCCTGCTTGCGTTCTCTAGGCTATGACCTGCCTATGGTTGAGGAAGGGGAACCAGACCCAGAATTTGAGTCTATTCTTGACACTGTGGATCCAAACAGGTATGCAAGCCAAGACTTTTAATACTCAAAGTTCTGTCCTCAAGCTTGGACTGAAGTCTTTACCTATTGCTGTAGCCTCTCTATTCTTCAGAGAGTTGTCCCTTTTTAAAAGGTTTTCCTTGAACTCAGGGTTGACGCGTAAAGGAATTGTACATAGAACCCTCCAGTGCAGGTCCAGTGCCATTAACCACCTTGAGGACTTCTGGAAATGGTGTCCTTTACCATCTTAGTTAAAACAGTTGGGAGCTAGACAAGATAAATCTGCGGCCAGACCTGTGCGCTTGGAGGTGCTGCTCTCTGGGCAGTACAGGGTAGTTTACAAGCTCCATGTTTCTTTGCAGGGACGGGCATGTCTCGCTGCAGGAGTACATGGCATTTATGATCAGCCGAGAAACTGAAAACGTTAAATCCAGTGAGGAAATAGAAAGTGCTTTCCGTGCCCTTAGCTCGGAGGGCAAACCCTATGTGACCAAGGAGGAGCTCTACCAAGTAAGTACCAGTTGTATGGCACAGAATAGTCCCCAACCTTTCTTTAATGGGAAATGGATGTAGTTAAAGATCCATGTCTCTGTAATCCAGTCAGCTCTGAAAAACTTGTCATCCCAAGCAATCTCTACTGGTATCTGTACTGTAGGTATATCCCCATGCCACTGGGGACAGGTGAGAGTTCATTAATGCAGCAAAAGTTCTACCTGCCATGCATGGACTGAGTTTATAAGATTGTTATAAGTGTCTGATCCTCCATGGGCAGCTGGATAATTACCTTATCATTTAAGAAGCCCATTTTAAATCCTTTTTAAAGCATGTCTACATACAAAACAATACCAGTAAGGATATGCTGACATGGGGTAGCAACTAGAGTTCTTTACTAACCTATAATGGAAGGCTGCTATAATGTTTCTACTGCTGCTACTATTTGTGTTAGGCATACTTCTGCTAGCTCTATTTATCTGCCCATGCTACAACATCCCCTTAGATTTGGTAGGGCTTGCCGAAAGGTACAGAAGGGAAGAGGGGAAGTTGGAATGAATGGTACGGGGAGGGCAGGGACAAAGGAGCCAAAACATTTTACACCATGCACAAAAGGTGCTTTGGGGCATTATATGGAACACCCAAAAAGACACGTGGTTTCTTGAGGCAAAAAACAGGATTTCTTGCCCCCAGTCCTGCATGCTGGGGCTGCATCTCTTCCTGGAAGGTCAGAGATGTTTTGGAGACTTTTTTAAATATTAAACATTCTGCTTCAACACCTGAAAAATCTGACTCATCAAGTCAAGCTGAGAGATTTTTAACATCTCAACTCTGTGTAGAACAAAGAAGAGGTTTCCTAGTCCAGTGCATTGTTAAACATGAACTTTAAACCCAAAAGAACTACCTTAAGTCAGGTGGAAAAGTTCCCAAGTTTTCCAGTCTGGATCCTAACTACTAAAAGGCAGCTTCCCTCTCCCCCTCTAAGATTAATTGTCTATTTGTGTCTCCCATGGGGAGACAAACTACAGAGCCCTGCTGTCCCAAACTGAACTGTGTGAGCAGAGGCCAGGGAGCCAGAAACTCATGGATTCCAGTCCTAGCTCTGATTCTGGGCTTTTCATGCCAGTGACCTTCCTTTCCAGAGAATAAGATAGTTTGTAAGACCTTTTCCAATGCAAACTGCTTAATATCCAGTGCAGAGAATGTCAATCCCAGCATAACTTGATATTTCTCTTTCAGAACCTGACCCGGGAACAAGCAGATTACTGTATCTCTCACATGAAGCCCTACATGGACAGCAAGGGCAGAGAACTTCCTTCTGCTTATGACTACATAGAATTTACACGTTCACTCTTTGTGAATTGATACAAAGCACTAGCACTAAAAGATACAAAGAACATGCTCGCGTTTGCTGACTATAGCTCTGCATGCGTCTCTTTGTGCTCTCTCTCCAGTAATCAATGTTACTTTATGATGTAACCTTTAAACTGCTTAGCTTAAACCCCTTAGGAAAAACCAAGTATTGCAGTGTGCTTCAATAAAAGTTACTGGTCCAAACTGGAGAAAATATGGTATCTCCTCTTTAATGGTTAAGTATCATTCAGGCAAAACTCAGGACTCATTTATAGGGTTTCAAATAGTGGGACTGGTCACTTGGGTCCTCAGAACACACTTACGTGACACTTGCTTTTAATGAACAGAGGGAAAAAGATATTTAAACTAATTTATCCTTCATTCATCCTAAGTAACAAGGTTCAGACTGGTAAACCTGACCTGTTACTCTCAGTCGGTGACCTCATTTGCCAGCTGCTCAAGTTGATTCATTTCTCGTGGTCCCTGCTCAGTAAATTCAGAACTCAACTGCCATATTTTCACCGTACCAGTGGCATCCCCTGCTGCCAGAAGCTGAGTTTGCTTGATGTTGAACTCTATACAGTAGACAGGACTCTGATCTGAAGTCTGCTTAATGGAAACTGCGGGCTTCTGGGAGCTCTTGCCAAAATCAAACAGTTGCACTTCTCCTTTAAAATAAAAAGTCCATATTAAGCTTTACATCATGGTCTTTGCAATACCTGTGTAATAGTTTACCGACTATGGCTTGGGTTAAACATTTGACTGGGAGCTCCACTTACTTGGTTCAGGCTTTCCTTCTAGTTTGTCACTTCTAGGGAGTTATGAATAAATATCCTCTCCTTTACACCCTACTAGATCTAGACTAGTTAGTGCTACAGTGAGTAGCTAGCTGCAGGATTTCTCACTAGCATGTCAGGGCAGACTGAAACTACTGGCAGGAATTGTTCTGCAATCCCATCTACAGACAGCTACCCTTATGTTCTTGTACAGTGTTGTCCACATTTCTAAGAGTTAAGTAAATGTGGCAATTGTGAAAACCGCAAGTGGCTTGAGTCATCCCCCTTCCCCCAACAAAGTGTCTGCATCCACGCACAAGCAGACAGGTGAATGTTGGCACGGGAAAAGACATGACAGTATCAAAGCTGACATAATCAATTGCTACCTCAAGCCCCACTAGAGCTGAAAACCTGTGTCACAGCTTTAGATGATGTAGTAGTCAAGCAAATAGTTGAGGAAATGGGAACACTTTATTTGGTTAGTAATAAAGAAATGGGTTCCCCTCCCTTCAGTATCTCCCTTGAGCTCAGAGTTGCTATTTAATATTAACACAATTCTGGGAAGAACTTGGGGAAGTGCTAGGCAGTGAGCTTTTTACATCTTGCCAGTGCCAGACAGTACAGTACCCAAGAGAACTTGAATTCTTCCTCAAGGCAGCTAGCAAGTTACTTACCTTCCCCAGACGCAGCTGCAAAGACCAGAGGTCGAACTGGAGACCAGCTCACACTGAAGAGGTATTTCTTTGATAACTGAAGAGAAACAAGTGGTTGTGCTTGCAGCATGGAATGCAAGTGAACATGTCCATCAGTCCCACTGCTCAGAAACAGATTCCTGTAAGTAAGACCATTACTTAGAGTTCATGTAAGCAGCCTGAGAAACAAAGTAACACTAGCACTATAACTATTCCATGTAAAGTCTTGGATCTTAACTGAACAGCCTGAATTATTTGCTTTTATGCAGATTTCCACATTTACTAATATCTTGCCTGTTTATAATGCACATTGTGGACTGCAGCCAAGTGAAGCCTGGGACACGTACCCTGTGTTAAGGAGCTAAAAATAGTCTAAGTGGTCCCAGGCAAAGTAGACAACAACCAAGCTGCCAGAATGTTTTGAGAAGAGACTGCTTGGGGGCACTTCTATTATAAAACTAGACAGTGCATGTGTGTGAACTTCCAAAGGTAAGCTCAGATGGTTGCTAAACAGTCATGGGCACAGTTTGCTTTCAATGATAAAGCACATCCCCCTTTTAGCATCTCTCTTGCCCTGGAATTGCACTTACCCCAGACCTTTTCCCAGAATTGTTTCAAAGCTAAGTGCGAACAGTGCTACTAGGCTTCAATGGTGTTGGGTCCGCACAGGTCGTATGCAATTTGGTAAATGTGAGCAACTGTTGAAGCCAGTACAGCTCTCCAACAGTGAAAGACAACTCAGCCCCTGGGTGGATCCCCCCCACCCCCACAACTAGACACACAGTATTCTGCCTGTAACTTGACATCAGTGCGAACAGTCCACCACTTGCCTGTGGAAAGGTGAGCAGCTTACACAGTATACTGGTCCACCATGAGGGGAGAAGGCAAACTGTGCTGGTGCCTTGAGGGGAACAGAGTTGCCCATCCTAGGGAGAGCTGCAGTCTCTACTGTAGTGCTGCACTTCAGAGAGTATCCGCCTTCCACACCAATGACAAACACGGTGGGATCAAAGTGGGAGAAGGAAAGTGAAGTCACCCCTACAGCCATCTCTCCTCGTGTGGGCTGGGGGAAAGGAAATAAAGCAGCCCTGAGATGCAGACTCTCACTGAATTCTTACCTTCATCAAAAACTGACTTTAATCAGAGTCCACTAAAAACTAAACTAGCTGCTTGCTACTCAACCTGCACTAACTGTTACATTCAGAGCAACATTATTCAGGACTCAGGCTCAGTAGGATGGAGGACTTGAAACCCTAAAAGCAAGTTGGCTGCATCCGGAGTCCCTATGTGGCCAGGCTCCTTAGGAAGGGGAATGGGAAAGAGTCTGAGAGTCTACTGAGAACTTTCATGAGGGGCTGCGCTCTGTTCTCTCTTGCACCAAATGGAAGCGTACAGCTCCCTGACTGTTCTCAAAAGCCTAAGCTATTCTAATTAAGACCTTGTAGCAGATGTATTTTTTCTAGAATTGCTCAACGAACCTTTTTCAGTTTAGCGCTGCGAGGGACCTGCTGAGCGACTAAAGCAAATCCTTCAGCCAAGGTCAGCCGACCGTCTCTCTCAGTCTGCCACACAAGGACCTTGCCATCTGTGGAGATGCTCAGAACCTGAAAGTGGTAGCTGTGCTTCAAGTCCTGCATCCACTCAACCTGTTCCAAGCAGGAGACATCCATAAGGAAAGATCTTATCAGAGCTCACTAAGCATGGGGGCAGCAGCCCTGTATTCCCCTCCCGCAGAGCAGATGGCATTGGGCAAGCCTGCTATCAAGTCAGCCCCTCTTCAGAGTGTACACAGAGGTGGGCTGCTATTAGGCGAATTACTTCAAGTACACGGGGCAGCCTGTTACAACTCAGCCTTTTTTGTAGTTCCATCCAGCATCATGCAGGTCACTGGTTGGCTTTTGTGACACTGATAAAGCACTACAACCTGTCTCCAGGTAAAGCTATCCACATTTCCTTTTACTCAAGCTAGCAGCACTGATTTTCTTGAAAACAAATTCTAGCTCATTACTAAAATTGTGATGACAGAGGAAGCAGTAAGGGAACTATTCTAAAACAAGAATTTTCAAGAAGTAACTTGGACCTGTGAACAGCTAGTGCTCCTGCAGGTGAACACTAGCTTAAAGAATATGGGGCCAGAGGCAGTGAGAGCCAGCTCTAAGAGCTGTGCTAACTACAAGTGCCTGGAGCGTCATGGGTATCGGCATGCTCCGACGCACTGGAATTGCAGCGCATCAGAACAGCCTCCTTGCATGTGTATAGGAGCCTGTAGTGCCAGTATGGAAGCTTCTGCTCAATCTATGAAGCAGTGAAACCAGACCGTATGACTCTGATGGGACATCCTGGGTGTGTCTACACATGCAATTAATTTGAAGCAATAAACTCCAGTGCATACTGTGCCAGAATTTATTGCTCCTGGGCATGCCATTTGAACATGCACCTGGGACTGCAGCACAGAGCTGGGTTGAAGCAGTTCTGGTTGACAGGAAGCTCTTGCACTGAAGCACACATGTGCCAGCCAGCCAGGTCAGTGTCCACAAATGCAGTGCTACGCACAAAAAAACTCTGCATCAGGATAGTACTTGTTTCCTGCTGCCTAATAGGGCAACACATGTAGATGCAGAGATGTTTACCATGGAGCTAATTAGGCAACTCAACAGTAAATGTCTTGGGTAGACAAGCCCCATCTGTAGCCTTCAGCTGTCAGCTAAGGTTCAATGTCTGCCCCCCACTCCAAATGAAAATCAAATATAAAAAGCACTGCTAGTTCTATATGGACCTAGGCAATCATGGAGACAGCAGAGTGATGCTACTCAGTTGGCCCACGAGGTAAACCTGTTTTTATTGCAGAATTAACTATGAAGCTAGGGATGGTCCTCAAGGACGACTATATAACAATGACCAGCACTTGTAGGGAAATGATCAGGAAAGCCAAGGTGGTGACTGAGTTTAGGTTAGCCATGAGAATCAAGGACAGTAAGTTCTTCTTTAAGTACACAGGCAGTAGAAGGAAAACAAATGGAAATGTGGGACACCTGCTTTAACACCTCGGGACAGCTGGTAACCAACATTCAGGAAAAAAACTCCTGAATGCCCATTTTGCTTCAGTATTTCACCAGACCAAGGGGAAAGTCAAGTAAGATAAGGCTCACAGGGGACATGCCAAGACTGACAGCCTCACTACTGTGGATGCTGAGTGGGTGCAATACCAACTAGAAAAGCTAGATATTTATAAGTCAGTGGGACTGGATGGACTTCCAAGAGTGCTGAAGTTGCTGGCTGAGGTCATCAGGGAACCCCTGGCAAAGCTCTTTCAGAATTCATGGCACACAAGAGATCCCTGAGGATTGGAAGAGGGCCAACATTGTGCCCATTTTCAAGAAGGGGAAGAGGGGGGACCTGGGCAACTATGGGCCAATCAGCCTAACCTCCATCCCAGGGAAAATCCTGGAAAAGCTCATTAAAGAATCGTGTGTGATACGCTTGCAGAAGGTAAGAGTCTGAATGACAGCCAGTATGGCTTTGTCATGGGTAAGTCTTGTCTTACCAATTTCATCTCCTTCTACGACCAGGTCTCTCACCACCTGGACATGGGAGATGAGGTAGACATATACCTAGACTTCCAAAAGGATTTTGATCTAGTATCCCAAAATATCCTTGTGGGAAAACTGTAAGACAGTGGGCTCAGCTGCTCGACGGTTCAGTGGATGGGAAACTGGCTACAGGGTAGGGCCCAGAGAGTTCTCATGAATGGATCTGTATCATCCTGGCACAAAAGGGGCCAGTGGTGTCCCTCGGGTCTGTGCTTGGACCAGTGCTTTTCAACAACTTTATCAATGATTTGGATGGAGGAGTGAAAAGCTTGCTGCCCAACTTTGCAGATGACACTGAGTTATGAGGCAGTGTGGTCACATCAGAAGATAGGTTGCAGATACCGGTGGACTTGAACAGCCTCAAGAGTTGGGCAGACCAGAACCAGATGAAGTTTAAACACTTCCAAGTATAAGGTGCTCTATCTGAGGACAAAAGGCTCGGTGGTGACAGCTTGACTTGCACCCTGGCCAAAAGGGACCTAAGGGTAACAATTGTCCATCGTATGAATACGAGCTGTCAGTGTGAGGCAGCAGTCAGCGGGGTAACATGCTGGCATGCATCAACCGATGCATCTCGTGTAAAACTAAGAAAAGTGATATTCCCACTGTACTCAGCACTGGTGAGGCTGCAGTTGGAGTACTGTGTCCAGTTCTGGGCGCTGCACTTCAATAAGGATGTGGAAAAACTTGAGAGAGGGTCCAGAAAAAAGGCACCTGTATGATCAGGGTTTTTGCAAGGCAAGCCATATGAGGAAAGGCTGAAGGACCTGGGCCTCTTTAGCTTAAGGAAGAGAAACTTGAAAGAGGACTTAATAGCCACTTACTGGTACATCAGAGGAGTGCATCAGGAGCTCAGTGAACAACTGTTCACTAGGGCACCCCTGGGGAAGACCAGGACCAATGCATACAAACTCCTGGAAGGCCATTTCAGGCTTAATACCAGGAAAAACTCCTTCAGAGTCAGGCTGTCCAGACTGTAGAATAAACTCCCTCCAGAGGTGGTGCAGTCACCTACCCTGGAGGTTTGCAAGAGGAGACTAGACAGTCACCTAACCCAAGTTGTCTTTCCTGCCTAAAGCAGGTGGGGCTGGATCTGATGATCTGCAAGATCCCTTCCAGCCCCTGACAATCTATGAATCTATAAGTAGATAGTGGCTCCAAAGTCTGGGAGCCACTTACAGTAGCATTGTAGGATCCTTGTTTTTGGGAAGTTCAACTGCTCAAACATGCACTTTTCTACTGGGTGCCATGAAAATGTACAGGAAACACAGGGATGAAGTATCAAAATAATGGCTCCTCTTTTCCCCCGCCCCCAGTGCAAGTCTCTGCTCCCAGCTGTGGACTTTTTGTTTTACCTGATAGACTGGGTCTGTGTGAGTGTCATCTGTCATCCCTGTTCTCCAGATCAAAGGATCTTCTATCCTACTCGTGTCCCACACCATGACCTCCCCACTGAAAAGGCCCCCTGTAAAAGACAAAGCATCAACATAAGTGAGATCTGCTAATGCATGGCAAAAGTAGTGGCACAGGCAGGTTGCTGAAACAGGTTGTCCCTTTGTGGCACTCTCACTGTCTAAGAGCACTGTTTATTAGGCATGGGATTCTGGGATGAGCTGTTCTGCGTAAGTGTCACAAAAAGTATATTTAAATCTCATATAACCAAGTGCAATGCTGCTGACTTCAATGGAATGGTAACCACATGGGAGGCACATTCAGCACTGTTAAAAGAGGATGCTGTAGCAAACACCACTGTTCCCACTTATGCCAGGGCTGACCTTATTTTCTATCTCCCAGCCTCCCTCCTCGCTAGGCAGCAATGTCTAGGTGCTCTAAAAGGTGGTAGAAGCAAGCAATATCCATAAAGATAATGAGAGGTCCTGATTCCCAGTCTCTAGGAGCAAAGAGAGCAACCATGTACTTGGCAGCAGCAACTCCCTTGGCTGAGAAGCTGCCTGCCATTCCCAGCTTGCACTGAAGAGAAAAATCAACAGTACTAGCTGAAGGAGACAAGGGAACAATTATACTAAACTCTAAGGAAAAGCAGCCTACCAGCAATGAGCGAAGGCTCGGAGGGATGGAAGGAGAGGCACATGACAGAACTGGGAACATCCACTACTAGATCAGGATGCTGTAGATTTAACCCTCTTCGGTCCAGGTTCCAGGTACATACATAGGACTTTTCTGTGCTCCAGTCCCCATCATCTAATCTGAAAAAACAAAAAAGGCAAAATGGAAGCTATGTCATGCCAGGTATTACACAAAGCCCATCAGTTCAGGAGGGTTCCAGCTAGATTCCCATTATCTAGTTAAATATGTGCTCTCTGTGGCTGTGAAAGGCTTGAATATCTGTGTGGACTGACAATCTTCCAGTACATACTGGGGTACTCTAGTAGAACGGGAGTCTTTTGAAAGCAGATCTTCGATGTGACTCATTATTACAGGGACTTTTACCTGGACCCAAATGGGAACAATCTGGAATTGACTTTGGGAGAAAATCATCAGGCATCGCCATGAGCCAAGATCAAGGAGCAAACACTTTTTTTTTTTTTCTTTCAGTTACCAGAATCAGCTGTTCCTCAGAGAGACTGAGGGGCCAGCAGCAACACTTCATTCCAACCAGTACCCAAAGGAGGTCAGCGGTTTGAGACGCTGCAGGGAAGTTGCCCAGCAGCAACTACTGCAGCCAACTAAGAAGAATTAATAGGCACTAAAGAAAGTGTTACTTTATCAGAGCACAGTGCCATGGAGCGGAACCTGGCTGGCAAGAGTGGGGATGGCATCCTCAGGGTTCTGACAGGAAAGCAGAACAGTCTCTCCCCCACCTGCCGACAAAAATGAGACACTTGTTTTTCAGCCACGTGATAGATGCTTTTTGCCCACTTTACTCTGGCCCTTTACACATGAAGTCTGCTTCAACCTGAGCTGCAGCTCCAAGTGGAGCAGATAACATTTGGCATGAGTTATGCCACAGACCTCCATTCACAAGACCTACATCTAGTATTATTCACATATCTTCTTGATGTTATTAAGCTACTGTTGTGATGAGACGTCTTGTAAATTTTAAAGATGAAATGAAATAAAACTTTTAAGAGAAACAACACTTGCTTCTCTTCTGCTTTTTAGGTATTGAATGTATTGTATTTGTTGACATGAAACTCTCTTTTGCAGAGCAGTTACTGCCATGTGCAATGACAGTAGGCTCATCCATTCCAACCCCAGCCCACCCACACACACAGGCACACATCCACTCTTCACATTTTTTAGGAGCATCTGCTTAGGAACAAATCCCTGAGAATGCAGTTTGGGGATTGTGGGCAAGGTGGAAGAAGAGGATATTTGACCTAAACAGATGCTGCTGTGTTATTCTGGTTTCTCTGAATACCCATGAAACATTCTACAAGGTGAATAAGGTGCATTTACACTTGGCCAGCTATTATAAAGAGAAGTGAACGTTCTCTCACACTGCAGAACAGGGGGCCAGCCTGTGTCATGCCAAGATACTCAGTTGTGCACTGAATTAAAGGTACACACCGTCCATATGAACAGGCAACAACGGATCCTGTGGCATTCCAGGAGATGCTGGTGACCTGCAGTTTCTGATCCTGAGCCTCTGGATACGACAGACTGAACAAACATGAAACCTGGAAGAGATCAAATTCAAATGCTGAGCTAACAACCTAAAACCACACAGAGAATTAGCACCTGTATTCAAAGACTGGGACGTGAATGATACCCTGGCCAGGCCCCATGTTCCCACTGTCTTCACATCAGCAGTCTTAAGTAACACAAACTGTAGCTTGTAAATACATGTAAAAGAGAAGCTCAATATCTATTAAAACATTACATGCAACACTTTCGGCCATCCCACCAAAGCAACTCTCTCTCCATAAATTCATCTCACCATGAATCAACTGTTTTTAGACCAAGACTGGAAGATATATAGCAACCCCTCCCTTCCCTATTTCTGAGGGTCCAGCATCTAGATTTTGCCTTCAAATCCTTGTTTGGAAGCAGGGAGCAACTTGCCCAAAGGTTGCCCTCATTTTGCCCATTATATATTAAACAAACATTTCTTTCAGTAAATACTGCCAAACTGCATTGACTCAAAGTCACTGACACACAGCTCTTAATACGGCAAACCATCAGCATTACAGCAGGAAGACCCAAACAAGCTGAGATTTTAGGACTACGCTGGTAACCGAGGGACAGGACCAGCTGGCTCCAGTTGCAGGCTTTCTTTTGGTGAGGTTAGTTTCATGCACTGTTACAGGTAGGAAGAACAAGGTCCCTGGCAAAGCTGGCATGAGGGCAAAAAGAAATGTAAAGAAAAAAAACACTACTTTCGAACCAAGGACACAATCCTGCACCAGGTAATGGAACTAACTATTCCACAAGTGGTGCAGTCAGCACTATCAAGGATGGTCACATTGCTCTGAAATCTGCCATCTTACCGTTTCATTCTGATCAGTCCAGTTCACCTCAAAGCCATCAAAGGCATGGCTCCTCCAATTTTTATTTAGTTCTTTGATAACATCTTCTTCCACTCTCTGCAGGAATGAGAGCAGACCAGCATAATCCACAGGGGCTCTGTGACAGAGATTCAAGTCTTGAACAGCCTCCTGGCTTTGATCAGTCTGTATGCCAGCATCTCGGCTCGAATGGGACTGTACTGCAGCCTCCACTGTAGAGATCTCCCCAGTCTGGCAGCTTTTCTGGTAAAAGAACAACAAAAGTCTACAATACAAACACATGCAAAGGGTACAGAGATGGATTCATTTAAGACACCTTCCCTCTTGTTGCTTAATCTGCAAAATCAAATGTGTCCTGGCCTCTCTGCTTCCTTGCATATAAGCCAGCCAATTTGCCATGTGGAGTTCTGCATCTGAAAACGGTTCTCACCCAAAAGGGGACCAGGTTTCAGAACAGGGAAAATAGTGAATTGTTCATTTAGTGTTAGGACAGGTTGACGGTGCAGTGCAGTACAGAGGCAGCTGAGCTAACTTTAAATGAGATGACTCAGGTACTGTCTGTACTCTAGTTGAGACAGCAAACTCAGTACAGGCTGTTCAACCCACCTCAGGAATCCACATGGAGGGCACTGCCCTGGCTAGACTGTGAGCACAAGTATTTTTATATTACTCCACAGTCTTCATACAGACATAACCTATACAAGCCTCCACTGGGTCCCTGTACCTGTAATGGGAGCAACATGGTTTTAGTCTCAGACAACAAGAAATTGCTTAATTCACGATTTTCCCCAGACCAATAGGGTTGATAGCACAGATTGTTTATTACTATCACTAATGCATGGGAGACATAGAGCATCTGATCCAAATGCACGCGCAAGTTCCCACAAGCTCAAATTCAGCAAAAACCTTGAAAAACACAACTGTGGTAGCTCTAACTCAACACCTCATGATCAAACACAGCAGTCCTCAAACCATTTGCCCCAACTCAGCAATCTTCCAGGTTACAGTAGCATAAGAGTTATGTGGTAGACATGATGGTCCAGAAATGTGAGGCCAGGATTTCTCCAGGTGCTTACAAACTGCCATTTACAGGTTCAGACCATAGGTCCATCTTGCCCGGTATCCTGTCTCTCACACTGGCAGAGACAGGTGCTCAAAGGGAGAAGAACTGGGTCTGACCAGGATCGTTTCCACCGTTCCTCTCTCCCTTGCAGCTTCCCTTCATCCCGCATAGGAGATTGCAAAGATTGTAAAAGCTCCTCCTAGGTAGAAATGAAAATTCATATTTCACAGGCAAACTGAAGCTGTGTTTAGAACAGTTCATTGTGTGCAGATTAGGCTCAGAGAAAAGCTGGAAAAAGGCGCCTGTGCCTGAAAGCTAGCAAATAAAGATGTTGTTGTTGTTGTTGCTGCAAATATCTAGTTGATCTAATAAAAGATATCACCTCTGCCACGAGTTTGGATTCCTTTTGCCTCTGGACTATAGATTCATAGATTCTAGGGTTGGAAGGGACCTCAGTAGGCCATCTAGTCCGACCCCCTGCCAGGCAAGAAAAGGATCACCAAACTTGGGATCATGTGATCCCAGCCAGGTGCCTGTCCAGTCTCCTCTTGAAGACCCCCAAGGATGGGGCAAGCACCAGCTCCCTTGGAAGCCCATTCCAGATCCTGGCAACCCTGACTGTGAAGAACATTTTCCTAATGTCCAGTCTAAACCTACTCTCCAGTAGCTTATGGCCATTGTTCCTCGTTGCTTCGTGTTGCTCTCCCCCTTATGAGTTTGTACGCCACCACAAGGTCCCCTCTCAACCTTCTCTCGGAGAGGCTGAAAAGTTTAAGGTCCCTAAGCCTTTCCTTGTAGGCCTGTTCCATGCAGGCCTTCAATTAGACAAGTGGCTCTTCTTCAGACCCCTCCAGGTTGTCTACATCCCGCTTGAACTGCAGCGTCCAGAACTGGACGCAGTACTCCAGCTGCAGCCTGACCAGTACCATGTAGAGACGGAGAATCGCCTCCCTGGACCTTTTTGTGAAGCACCTACAGATGCACGACAAGGTGCAATCAACTCTGGTGACTACTTCATCGCATTGACAATTCATGTCTATCCTGGAGTCGATGATGACTCCAAGACCTCTTTCTGCTTCAGTGGTGCTGAGAAGGTCGCCCCCCAGCCTATCAGTATGATGGCAGTTTTTTCTCCCTAGATGCAGCACCTTGCACTTGTCCTTATTGACTCCTGTTGCTCCCTGCCCACTTCTCCAACCTGTCGAGGTCAGCCTGGATCTGGTTCCTTCTCTCCAGGGCCAATACTGCTACAACCCAGATACCTTGCAACCTCCATTTCAGGTGTAGAAAGCTTACATTCAAAGGCCGTGCCCCGCCCTCCCCCCTGTGCTCAGTAGCTACTATGCCCCTTTTCTTCAAGAATGCATCCAAGCCCTTTTTGAATCTAGCTAAACACTCAGCATCTGCCACCTTTGGCAGTGCCACTGTTCAATGACACGCCACCTGAAAAGGTGCTGCCACTGTGACCCCTCGTTTCCACCATCTGGGAGACAATCGATAACAAATCCCTGAGGACTTTCTTTTTGCTGGTTGGTATTTTGGAAACCCTGATGATCACATCCCCCACTCAGGCATCGCTTTTCTAAACTGATCCCTTTTCTCGGACCAACCCTGCAGTGAGGATGCCGCTAGACAACCTTGCAAAGGCAAGACGCTCTTCCTCCAGTCTCCGATGACCCAAGGGAGAACGCTGTGGTCCCTAAAGCTTTCCTGGGCCCAGCACACTGCTGCAGTCGGAGAGACCAGCCCCACCGCGGCAACCTGGGGCCCTGCTCGGAGGCCAGGACACATCTTTCAGAGAAAGAAACCCTCCCGGGACATTTTAAATCCAGCCACGGAGGCAAAAGCAGGCGGCAGATGAAGGCGTCTGCCCAACGCAGGGGGTAGAAGAGGGACTGGCCGGAGACCCGTGCTACGAAGCAGCAAGGAGCGGGTGCCTGAGGTAGGGCCCTCTCACCGCCTCGCCGCGGCCGCCCTGGTCTCGCCTCCACAGCGACTCCACGTCGGCGCCACCCGCCGGCCCGTCAGCGAACATTAGGGCGGTCGCTGTGTTCAAGGCGCCGCCATCTTCCTACGCCGGCCCCGTGCGCTCCCATGGCAACTGGCCGGGCGCTTCAGAGTGACGCCACACTGCGCGACAGGGCCGCCGCTGGTTGGAGGCGGGGCGAGGCGGCCGCCATTTTGAGGAAGGGCACAGCTCTTCTCCACGGCGGGCTTGGGCTCCATGGTGGAGAAGGGCAGGGCGCGCCGCTGGAAGGACACCAAGTCGCCGGTCGGCTCGATCCCCGGGCCGCCATGTTTGCTACGGGCACGGCGCCCGCGAGGGTAGGTGTCGCGAGCTGACCGGCGCTCCCTCCCCCTCCCCGTGGGAAGGGGCTCCGGATCGGGGCGCGGGGGTGGGAAGGGAGGGGCGCGGGTGCCCGCAGAAGGAGAAAACAGCTGCTCCAAGGGCGACGGGTGCCAGGAAAAAAGATGGCGCCGGAGAGGGCGGTGAGGAAGAGGGGGATGAAGGGCGGGCAAAGCAACAAAGGTGCGGCGGGTCCTGGCCCGTGGAGAGTCCCCCACTGTCACACCCTGCCCCTCAGCCACCATAAGAGGTGCAGAGAAGCCAGAGGGAGCATCTCCAGCCGCTCTGTTCAAAGCTGTTACCACCCTGCCGCCCAGCCCACCCGCCTCCTGCAGCAGTGAATCCCACGAGTTACCAACACGTCGGGTGAAGAGTCCCAAAGAAATGCGCCCCTGTGACACTGTGCCACCGGCGCCCTGTTGTGACTTGTCGTAGCGGGACAAAGATCACGCTGGTCGGTGACAGAGAGCACCTGCCTCTTGATGAGAGCCCCCAGCGTGGGAGAGGGAATAAACAGAATAAACTGCTGAACACGGGTTACAGCTTTCTACCGTGAGGCTCATGCCAGAGTCACGGCAGCCCTTGAAAATGCAGAGCATGCAAATCGCTAAAGAGCACGCGGCGGAGTTCAGGCGTGGTGTAAATGGGCAATAGATGATGCGATTGTTTCCATGGGGGTCTTCCCATGGGTGCCACCGATGGGTTCACGATGCTGGCGGTCACATTTGGTTCTCCTGGGCCTGGAAAGCCCACAGAAGTGCACCTGCTTCTGCCGTAGCTTTACTGTCACAGGATTGACCTGAAAAGCCAGCAATCAAAATGAAGTTTTAACCTTTCCTAGCATCTTTCAACTAAAAAGACTAAAGTATCTTACGCACATTAGTGAATTACATTTTTCTAGCAACCATATCAAGTACAAGGAAGTATCACATCCATTTTAAAGACAGAAGCTGAGAGAGCAGATAAATAACTCGCCCCAACCTGCAGATCTGTGATGGCCTGTGCCTTATTTCAGATGGCTCCTCCACTCTTTTCTCTGGTTTATTCTCGACCTCTTGAAGGCTCAGATCAAGCGTAGTAGCTTCTTAACCTGGCAGGGGAAATACTACGTATCTGTGTCCAGGAAGGCAGTTTTCCTGAACCGCTTCGCAGGAGAATTGCTCTTCTGACGTGGTTCAGGACCCACCAAGGTGCGGCGGCTTTAAGCCCAGTTTATGGGTGTGGGTGTCTCCTCCCTTGCTTGCTTCTGCGGCCTTACAGCTGAAGGCAAGCAAAACTCAGGGGTATCTGAACCCCAAGGCTCCAGGCTTGGGCCTGCAAGTAGGATGCCTGCCAAAGGTTTTGGAAACATCTGAAGTCCCAGGTGGAGGATGGTTGCTGGTAGTAGGCCACTTGTGGTTCTGTGCTCTTAGATATAGAATTAGTTTTGGCTAATTTGGCCTTGGATACAAATTTAAAAACAAATTCTTACATTCATAAAACTTTGCTGTGCAGTCCTTTAATATATTCTATGTACAGAAGTAGCATAGCCTCTGCCCCTGGAAGCCTGAGTCCTCACCACCTAATAGAGTATTAGAAACAGTCCTTTAACATCACTGAGTGATGAATTTGTGC
Source organism: Crocodylus siamensis (assembly GCF_052110815.1). Taxonomy (NCBI): domain Eukaryota; kingdom Metazoa; phylum Chordata; order Crocodylia; family Crocodylidae; genus Crocodylus; species Crocodylus siamensis. Next base: position 10,062,413 of record NC_143405.1, on the reverse strand, counting down.
AAACTTCTGAGATCCTTATGTTTGCTGTTAGTACATCTTACCCTCTGTATGAACTGAATAAGGGATGCTCAACTCTTGGCCTGCAGACCAGATCCAGCTTACAGAGCCATGCCATCTGGCCCACAGGAGTCCCCACAGGTCTTAACATTTGTCAGCAGGGGAGTGGTGGCAGCAATTGCCATTCCCCTACTGCTAAATGTCTGGGCCCATTGGGAGACCCACAGGCTGGATAAAGTGGTAGATCAGGGCACTCAGGGTCTGCTTGAGTCAACACGGGGCAAAGAGAGTCCGTGCAGGCCTCTAATCCTGTGGCATCAGCCAAGGAAGGGGTGCAGGGCCCCAGGGAGGCAGCATGAGGCCCAATCCAACTGGCAGCGTAGGGCTGAGGGAAGCAGCATGGGGCCCCCGATTTGGCCCATTCCCTCACAGTATGCCCTGATACTTTTTCATGAAAAGGAGAGCCTGTATTCCATGAAACAATAATAATGTTAAGTTAAATTATGTTTTTCATCTTAATCTGCATAAAGCTTTGCTACTAATAGGAATAAAAATCCTGTTTTGCAGCTGAGGAAACTGGCTGACCTCAGTAACCTCTGGTTTATCTAAGTCATCAGTGCAGTTTTCATCAGTGCAAAGGGTTGTACGTAGGGTTGCAAAGGACTGTTATGAAAGTATCTTTCGCACTCTCTTTTTATGTAAGTTTAGGAATTCTAAAACCTTATAAAATCTGGACTGTAGAAATCTTTAGATTTTCAACAGGCAATTTGTAGTCGTAGCCTTTGTGCCATTTTGCTATCCCAATTCCCTTTTCTGCTCCCTGTTAACACTTGATGTTTTAAACATTCATTTATAAAGCAATTCTAAAGGACTTGCAGCACAAGAGGAATAATGGGAGCAATGCACTGTTTTTCTCACAGCAGGACTCCCGTCCCTTGTCTAGAGAAAATACTTGGTGTGTTCCGCCTCATAGTGTATTCATTCAGCAACCAGACTGCCGTCTCATGAAACAGCGCTCTGCTTCTATTATTGCTGAACTCCTAGCATAGCACTCACTGTGAAATGCTTATTTCTCTAAACATCAGCATGTGTAGATGCTAAGGGGAGATGAGAATCTGTCCTTTAACGACTGAGATAAAAAAAATAAATATCCCTTTCAAATTCAGCCACTCCATTCAAATACGCAAAGTGGATGATGTTTCCAGGGTCCTTTTACCAAAAATGTTGTGAATGTTTAGCACAAAGTAGTAGTCGTTTTGAACCTTGCAGTGTACTCTGTTGAACAAATGCTATTGAACATCTGAACCTGACTGCAAATGACTGTTTCAGTAAAGTTCTTAACACTATTTAAGTAAAATGTTCATAATTCAAAATTAAAAGCCTGCAACCATGACTCGATTACCTTTTAATCAGCATGATTTCTAATATTAAGGAGTATTATATATCTCTTCATGTTTTCAACTCAGCTAACGAGGAGGCTTTGCAGATTTGCATTTGCTAAATAAATACAAAATAAATTAGAACAAATATATATAATGCTCTACAAGTGTGAACTAACATGCACACCCTGCCTTAATAAGAATTCCTAGCATTTACTTCAGTCTACATAGGTAAAGTGCTTTGAAAAACATTATTGAATTGATAGTTTAAAACAAAGTATCTGTGTCTGAGCTGAGAAAGTGAGATGAAACAGGAACTTGGAATATGAGAAACAGCGGGGAAATCAAAACAGCAATATTTTCAGCAATGTAGTTTGCAGTTAATGCAACAGTAACATACCTTCCCTGGTAATTTACTCCCTGCCTGAACTACTACTTTCCTAAGGATGAGAAGTTGCCAGATAGTAACAGATGATTGTCCTTTTCAAAAGGGTTGTGAATCTGCTTGTTTGTTTTGTTTTATATTTATTTTTCTGTCACTAGAAATTTAGTATCTCTGACCTGCTTGAGAGTTTGAACATAGAAATGTAGAGCAATCAGCATTTCTTCTGTCTAGTATGTGGTTCCACAGATGGCAGTGTCAGAACTGTACAGAAATGTCTGTATTTTAACATGTAACTACTGACATGGAAGGGGAGTGAAAACCAGGATACTTTAGGAGGCTGGGGAGTTTCCTTTGGATTCATATTAACTGGCTGGTAATGGGTTGCATCAAAAAGTGGCTATAATTAGAACCCTTATATATGCTTTCTCTGCTTTGCATTTCACAAGACAGGACACCATTAGGTTTTCACTTGATGGACCAAATTGGCATCAGGAAACAAAGAGGTGGAGAGGTAAAGACTGGGAGAAAGAGTAAGCATGGGATGAGGAGGCATAGGGAAGGCGATTAATGGAGAGGGTAAGGGAACATAAGGAACCATGGATGATGCGTACAGCACAATTCTACTCTGCTGTGCTAATTGCTTGCACAATGTACAACGTGGCTTCAAGTTCTAGGCACCGCTGCAGTACAAATAGCAACATGTAATGAATTCAACCTCACTGAAACCAATGGGTATAGCAAATGCTCTTCATTTGGAAAAAATGACAGAAACAGTTGCATTTAATTTTACATCCACATAGCTGAGATAATAGCACTCTACACCCAAAACTGGCATATGCCTCCACCTGCAGCATATGCATGGAAAGAAAGAGGAAACACAAAGAGCAGCACAAGTAAGCTCCCTCTTGTTGTTTTTGTCTGACAACTACTGAAAAAGGCTTGGATGTGGGGCAAAGATATTGTCTCTTGTATGATTCTTCCTGTGTCCAGGGAAATGGGATTCTATACGTTCTTTGTCAATAGAGGACTCCATCATAGTAACACCTGATTCCATCATTGGTTTCTACTCATAAATGGCACAATCCACAAGACCCCAAAGTTTTGGCCAGCCACCCGGGGTTGCCAAAGGAGTCTCAGTAACTGTTACGAATGGGAAGAGAAAGCCTGAAAGAGACGGCACAAGAGTAGAGTGGAAGAGAGCACAGGAAGAAAAAAAGGATAGAGACTGCATAGCTGAATTCCAAAGTCTTTATTTTCATAATATGTATGCATGTTGTTTATCACCTCCACACCTCTGCCAGCACCCAGATAGTTATAGAAATTAGATAGAATAGATCAGCAGTGTCCCAGGATAATTTGGAGTTTTATCTCTTATGTCTGTCATCATTGCCTACCTCTGATTCAGTGATAAGTTGCTGCACAGTGTGATTTTTATTTCTGTTCTCATTCTAAATCTCTCCCATTTTAAATCTTTCCTGTTTCTCCTCAAGTCTTGTTGTTTCTTCTTCTTATTGTTTCTGATAATGTATCTAACTGAGAACATATCTTTCTTCTTTCCTCTTTTATTTTTGATGTGGGAATAGGAACTACCATATTGTTTTGGAGCTCTTTCTTCCCAGTGACTTGTATTGTTCACCTGTATTTTGAGATAGTGTCTTGAGTGTCATGCACTTTAGGATGAAGTTGCTTGCTCTATGGGCATAGAGGTTAGTGTCAGTGAGGCTTTGGGGTAACATGAAGTGGGAGTGGCTCTAGAGAACAGACAAAAAACACAAATGTGGAAGGGGATTACAGTAAAACCATCAGAATGTAAAATAAAATCAGAAAACATATTGGCATCTGCAGTGTTGTTCAAAAGTATCCCTTCACCTTTGTTTGCTAATAGTGTGCTATGGTCACTGCTTGACTAGTGTTACTGACAGCATACTATTAATCAGGGAGCTGTAGAGTATAGAGAGCTCAGAAGACTGAATTGAAGAATATTGGATTGAAGTTTGTTTGTCTACTGAGTCTTTCTCTAATACTCAACACTGTATTATCTGAATGCTCCAAAACCATTCATGAACTCTATCTTCACATAAGCCTAATAAGGGAGGGGAAGTATTATTGCCATTTTACGTATGGGGAAGGTAAGGAACAAAAATATTAAGTGACTTGTCAAAAGTCATGCAGAAATATAAACCAGTCTCTTGAATTGCAGACTAAAGTCTCAAACAAAAGACATCTCTGTTTATCATTTATTCCATGCCCCTGTTCCCTAATGTATATGTCCTTTGTCAGTTTGAGGCCTATGTTTTAAACTGGAATTTGCAATCGAATACACACAGGATACATATGCTTCATTTAAACCAAGGAAGAAAAAAATCACCACAACTGCAACATTCAAATGCTCTTTAGTCTTAACGTGTCTTGAGTCGTTGCTAGAGGAATGCTCACTGCCTTGTGCAGTGCTAAGTCATCCTGTTGCTTCTTTAGAGTCATTCATAAAAGATACACAAGCTTTTTTTGAGTTTCTGTTCTTTCGTTCATACCTGTTCCTATATGTTTTTTAGCCTTTTATCTTCTGAAAATTATTGAGGGGAGTGAGGTGTCCCCCCCCATTTGAGCTTCTGTTGAATGAATTTCTGTATAATATACTATAAAAAACACTGACTACCAATTAAGTTACAGATCATCAAGGGCTGCTTTTCTTCAAGGCATGTACATGTTGTGAACATAAGTGACCCCTTATCTTTGCAGGAACTGCCAACCCTACCTTTAAGCACTTACTTTGAAAAGTCACCTTTACTAAACAGGACATGATGAAATGCAAAAGTTGGCACAGAGTATGGAGACTCCTAGATTCTACCCCAAGCTCTGTCACTAAGTTTGTGACCCTGGAAAAGTGACTCATCCATTTTTTATTGAATTTTCCCAGGTTGTAAAAGGATGCAATAAGACTGCAAAGATGTGTTAGGAGGTTTAATTAATATCCATAAAACACTCAGAAAGCATCAGGAGGTGTCACACCACAGTATTATAATTTATTCTTGTAACAGCAGTCACCTTTGCAGAAGTGACATTCTTAAAAGCAAAACCCACACCTAAATGCTGCTCAGTTTTAACAGCACCAATCCTGAGGTTAACCCACTTATTTTTACACTGGATTTACAGTGATACAAACAACGGCACAAATTGACTGGCTGTTTCTCCTCACTCTTAGGCTGCATTTTTGTTTGTAAAACATGCAGTTTTTTATACACATCAACAAAATATCTGAACAAAGACTGAGACTAGGCCTATAGTTAAAAAGGTTTACTTTTGTGGCTATGTCATTTAAGAGCATGAAAAAATAATCACACTCCAGTTGACAGCTATATAAGCAAAAACCCTAGTAAAGAGAGTGACACTAGCAAAAAACTCCTCTTGTTGGTATAAGCTGTATTGCCATATTGGTATATTTATGCCACCAAAGTTGTAGCAGGGATAAAATAAGTTTCTGAACTGGAAAATGGCCTTTTTTTTTCCTTTTTTTTTACTAAGCACTTAGCTTTCACACCAAAGGATCTCAGAGACCTTGGCACACACAGGATGACTCTAGAGAATTAATTACCAGTAATATCCAAAAAGAATACTATCTTGTCAAAACTGCAGTGGCAGTTTAAGGAGGCAGATTGTAACGTATGTTCAAATTGAAATTTGACCAGTACCCCACTGTTAACATTCCTACTGCTGCAAAAATGCCAAATGATTTCTAGTGACCACTAGTAAAACAAAAATGTTTTCTTGTCTGTTCTGAAGGATGGCACCTTCCTGCTCTTTACCACCTGCTGTGGCATTGACCTAAGGAAGAGTAGCAGCTAATGAATCACCAGCACTCCCACACCATGCATGGGAGGGGGGGGGTGTTGTGGGAATCCCATACAAGCATTGACCTCCAATTGAATGTTGTTATATTTGTGAGATTAGGACAAAACATAGCTCAAGAAGACATGGATGTAGGACTCCATGTGAGAAAATATAAAATACACTTTTTGCTCCAATTACATGGTAGTTTCAGATCTTCATACAATTGAGGCTTATTGAAATCGTTCTATTTAAGCAAGGGGCATAGGTTGGGAGGATGTATGTGGAAGGAACACTGAGTGGAGACTGGAAGCACAATCCATCAGGGGCTAGAGACTGGTACTGCAGTTCAGATTGAAAAGGTCTGGAAAAATGTCATGCCAATAAAATTTAATACCTCTCCCTGATTTACTTTTGTCCTTTGGTTATGGCTGATATGATGATCCAGGTTTGTATCTGTGCTACCAGAGGTGTATGGGCAATTTTTACTTTGCGGTCTGCTCTGTTTTGAGTCCTGCTTGTACAGCAGCCTACGCAACTACTAGTACCAGTACAGCTCCATAGAAAAACACATGTTTCTTAGTTGGACTAGGTCTGTAAGAAGAGACTCCAATATTGCAAACTGAAAGGAGATAAATTATAAAGAAAAACATCCAGAACATCTATTTTATACAACTCATTTATTTTGAAAGATCTGGGTGCTAAAGATGGGTTAAGACAAGGTTCTTTGAGTAAATGTGATATTTTATATTAGACCAGCTAAATAGCTGGAAAATTGTTCTTTGCAATCTTTTAGGCAGAAACACCCTTCTTCAGGTATGGGGAGTGTTTTGGGCACAAATGCAAAAGGGTGCTTGTGCCCAAAAGCTTGCAAAAGAACTATGTTTCTAACTACTTTAGTTGGTCTAATAAAATATATCACACTTACCCAAAAAACTTTGCCTATGTCCTTAGACCAACACAACTACAACCAACAACCCTACAAGATATGTTAATGAAGGCACTGTGATTTCATAATTTAATTATGTTAGATTCTCTAGATAGTGGTTCTCAACCTTTTTTGTACCAGGACCCATTTGTAAACATCAATGGCCAGTCCTGACCCAGTGCCCCTCACTCCTGACCCACTGCCCCCAGATCCCAGCCCCCCAGTGTGTGGGGAAAGGGAGGCCCCAACCAGCCCCTTGCAGACTGGAACTCTGCCAGCTTGCAAGGGAAAAGTCACCATTCCCCATGTTTTTCTCCTTTAAAGGAGAATTAATTTTTAAAGTTTGTTTGTGACCCTTTCATATATTCTTGCAACCCACTTTTGGGTCATGACCCATGGGTTGATAAACGCTGCTCTAGAGCACTAGTACCCAGTTGACATTTCACTAGGAGTCTGCCACTGGTAGTATTCTTTGTTGCTATCCAGTAGTTACACCTTTACTCCCAGTGGGTGGTGTTGAATGTAAATACCTTTTTGTGAATCACTGGGTTCTTTGGATCTCAGTAAAAGTCCTTGAAGGAGGCCCTGCTGGGTGCTGAATAATGTTAATAAAATTCCCCTAGTTTAGTCTCTCTTCAGATATGGACCCTCTTCCATTCCTTTCCTCTCCTTCCCCCTTTCCCTTCCTCCACTGCTCTGATCCCTTCTACAAAATTTACTAGGAGCTGGCAACATTACAGTGTTTTGAAGGATTTTATTCCATATGTCCAAAAGAAACCTGAACAAATTAACTGTAGCAAGGTGACAGTTAGTAAAGAGTGTTCTGACATGCTTGACTTCCCAGCCAAGTAAAATCAGTGTGGTCAGTTAGAATCACAGAAGTGATGATGAGTCAGATAATGATGACTACAGCTTTAGCAAGGGAAAGTTTTTTTCCATCTGTTTTGTCCCTCTTCTTAAACACAGAGAGAGCACATTATCCAGAACTGTCAGTGCAAAAACCAAGATGTGCAGTTTGAGGGCATTTCCTTCCTATGATTCAATGAGTGTCTGATATTTTTATTTGCAAAAGAAGGATGACTTTGTTATTAAGGTGAAGGTCCTCCCTGAAAAGTGACTGCGTTAAAGTATCACAGTAAGTGATAGGTCTGCCCCTTGTGCATACGCTGACAAGTTCTACTGACTAGTCATAATTGTAATAATAATAATGGCTGTAATGGTAATAATAATAACAATACATACTTGCTGTCTTAGTACTGCAGCTGTCACAGCCATGGATGAACAAGCTAGAAGACTGTGAACTTTGAGGTAAGAACTGTTTTTTTTAATTTTGTATCTGTACATTGCAATGGGATCTTGATCCGTGACCGGGGTTCCTAAGTGCCACCACCGTACATCTTTGGGGTAGTACATGTGCTAGGATCTACACAACATGAGGATAATTATGAAATATATTCCACTTTCAGGTTCTTTGCTATTGATGTTAAATAAATTCCATTTGCAGGTTCACTGCTATATACCAGCAGATTGAATGGTAAAAGTGAGAGCCTAGGTGTCAGGGATTTCTTGAGTTCCATTCCAAACCCTAATGAAGACATTCGGGTACTCTATAATACTCTATAATGTACCCATCAATAAAATAGTTATAACTGTTTTCCTCGCAGAGCTTGTTAAGACTTGACTTGGTTTTGTAAAGTCCTCTGTCAGCTTCAGATAGTGATATACCTATAGTATATATAATTGTATAACTAAATCATATTATACATATTTAATTCTCTTTATTCTTGTATCACCTTTGCTGCCCCAGTGCTTCTGTCCAAGGCTTTAAGCACGCATGACAATACAAACAGTGCCAAATTGAAACTAAAAATTACAAATAAAGTATGCCTCCCTGAGTGATGTTCTATGTGTTTATTTTAATCTGATATTTCCTGGTTAGAAGCAAGAGGTTACTCCCCCACAGAGTGCAAATATCAATAGAGTTACTCTCTCTCCATAACAAGGGAAGTCTTTCATGATTCCCAGGAAAACAGCTGTCCCTCTCCAGCAGTGGGGGGAGTGGAATACACATAGCAGGATAGTCTTTTCTTCTTCGCAGCTATTCACGATGGATCAAATCCTGAAGCTGTACTCAGTCCTTATTCAAAAATCAATAGGAGGTTTCCTGAGCTAGAACGAAGCAAAAGATAAATTAGAACTTCAGTGCGTCTCCAGAGTGAAATTCCTGGAAAGCAAACGTTCCCCAAATCTATCTGTAGAGAGCTTAGCTTCCTTCTAATTTTCCTGTGGGGGAGGGGATAATTTAAAAATTGTTTGATGGGGAAAACCCACATAAGGAGTAGCATGTGGTGTACCATGGTCTAATCCAGTGCTGTTGGTCCTTGTATTTCATAAGGGCCATTTGAGAGGGTTTCATTAGCCACCATATTTTTTAACAAAACTAGGTTTGTGTGAGAGCTGTATGCCCAACTGATAAGTACTTAAGAGTTCGTTTTCTTTTTAGCATTTTTATAAGTTTCTAATATCTGCTGAGTCTAGCCTATGATGAATGTATCTAGCACCAGAAGTCTTGCTTGTGTTATGAGAGGTTTTACAGAAGGAAGTTCAAAGCCCTCCCTCTCAGCACAAATCAAGGGAGGGAAAAAAAAGAGGATCCTCTGTAATTCCTTGTCTGAATGATGTCATTTTTTTTTTCTTACAGGGAGATTGACCAGAATAGGTATTCTGGATTAATTCCTGATGTGGACATTATGTTCTGGAATAATGATTCCACTTTGGAAGATAACTTCTTACATGGTTCCTCCAACAAATTCCCTCTAGAAAGCAGACTTGTTGTCTGCACTCAGCTGCTGAAGTAAAACCGTTCAGATAAATTACAGAACCAAAACAGAAGAATAACAAAGCACATCATCACTAGATGAGTCCAGGTAAATGTTCTATTTTACACATGTTTATTAGGGGTTTGATCTAGTTCCACTGGAGTCAGTAAAAGACTCCCTTGGCTTTAATTAACGTTTGTTCACCAGAACACCCCAAGGGATGACAAGGTCAAACGATTATAAACTACTGCAAGACTGTTTCAGGCTGGACATAAGAATTTCTTTACTGTCCAAGTCCCCCAGGTCTGGAATAGCCTGCCATGGGAGGTCGTTCAACCACCTAGATTGAACACCTTCAAGAGAAAATTGAATGCTTATCTTGCTGAGATCCTATGACCCCAGCTGACTTCCTGACCCCTGGGCAGGGGGCTGGATTCCGTCATCTTCTGAGGTCCCTTCCAGCCCAAATGTCTATGAAATCTGTGAATTAACAGGAGTGGGATCATGCTTTAGATTCCTTGCAAAATTAACAATTATACAACTCTGCTGAGGTTGCAAAAACATCCAGCTGTGTGAAGCCATTAAGTCAGTAATGAAGTCTAGAAATTTGCCCCTGTGAATGAAGTCAATGCAGGTGCTCAGGATTTAAAGGAGCCCCAGTTAGCTTGCCAGTACATTTTGCCACATTAAAGCATTCTCATTTCAAGTCTTGAATAGGGATGTGAACTGCTCATGCAAGAACAAATAAGCGTCCTCATTTGGAAGTGCATCAGGACAACCAGACGGTATTTAAATATTTCTGCATCAAGAGACTGCAGCTGTATAATACTAGATTAACAGCAGCATCCGTGCCTGCATGAGCACAAATGGCAAATGATCATCTGTCACAAACAGCGAGGCAAGAAACAGGGCAAAAGCATTGTCCCAAATGGAGTGAGGGTATAGCATGGGCTTAATGCAAGTCAAGGAGAAGAGTAAATGAAGCCTTCTAGTCAAATGTCTCCTGTTCCCCACTATATTCACAAAGTTGCATCATCCTAGGCCCAAGTTGGAGAGTTTCCCAAAGACAACTTCCCCTATCATCACCTATAATACAAACCTCCTTCCTTTGTAGTTGAATTCACAAAAGATCTTAGCAATGAGAACAGCTTGCAACAGAATTTTCATAAGCGTCTGTCATCTAGGAGCCCAGGTCCTCGAGTTCACAAAAACTTCAGCATATAGCTACCTAAATCCCACTGGCTTTCAATCACTTACGCATTTTTTTAAATGTTACTCTTGCTATATTTTTGCTCTCCCTTTTTGCCTCTGTAAATAATGAGAACCAGTACCATGTGATCAGGCAGCTCTCCGTGGACTATAAGCAAGCGATCCACAAAACCACAGTGTTAGAACTGCTGATATAAGAAATATCTTAGATCAGGGTTACTTAGTGATGTCTAATGGTGACTCTATTGAATTACAAAAAAGAAAGGAGGTGGGGATAAATATTTGCACTGGCTTATTTGACTCATTCAGCTATAATTATGTTAATCACTCCCAGTGTGTACATTTCTGGGCCGCTGTTTCATTTCAGAGGCTTCTATTCCAGAAATGCTTCCATCCATGGGTTTGGACTGCAACAACTGTGAAGACACGTGCAAGATTCTTCAGTCATTATCTAGCCATTCAGCTGTAATGTGAGTGCCTAACTGGGAGGGTCTGTGACTAGTAGAGATGAATAAACAGTTGGGAGGGAGGCATTTGCCTGTTTAATATATGTGCCAAGCGTCTTTCCAGGGTCATGGAGACTCGGCAGTTCCTGGGGGCTGTCAAATAGATTACACGCTGCAAAAAGAGCCTGAGCGTTCTTGCTTGCTACTCAGAGTATGTACTGTCTTGCTGGTCATAAACTTTCCTCTCTTAGTGGTCTCAAGCACAGCCCTTGCTAACAAAATTTAGTTGTACTCATTGGTGAATTAAATAATCCAAAGGGCTTATTTTGTGGGGGAAAAAATCTTGTATTCTAAGGAGATCATTATTCCTAAGGTAGGGCTAGATCCATGGATGCTATACTCCTAAGCAGAGTCCAGATCACATCTCAGGGTACCTGTACTTCAGCAGTTGGTAAAATGATGCCTGTGTATAATTTGTCCTACAAGCCTATAATTATTTTAGAGCTCTGAGATTCTTCAGCATGAAAGACTCTAATCTATATCAAAATAAGTTGTGACTAATGGTATTAGGTTGCATAGTTTTGAATGTATGAACATTTTGCTAGGATTTATTCCTGTGAAAATTGCTTTCTCTATCTCTCTCTCACATGCATCTTTGTGTTGTGATCTGCAAGTGGATTTAAGCCAGTCTTATTTTTTCACTTGCTAAATCAGAGCTCTAAAAATAAACTATCATTGACACAGACCTAAACCTGATGTCAGAAATCATGGTGGGGTAGAGGACAGTCCTCAAGTAGACCGTGCAATGATAGTAAAGCAACTTGGCAACTCAAATGGTGGATGAGACAACTTATTGTATTTTTGTTTGGCTCATGCTAAAATAGCCAGCTAATAAAGAAACACTAAGAAATCAGGATTTCTTCACAGAGAGCACAGGAGGTCAGATGAACTTGTGAAAAGGTGTTTCCATTCTTAAAAACATACATGGTTGGTTTGTACCGGGTCATATCTAGAGTGAGAGGAATCAACAGTTGCCCTGGCTAAATTCCAAAACTGAGTATTTACATTATTATATAGGTCTCCCTGAAGTTTCAGTGGGATGCAATATTCTTAATTTCCTGCCCTAAACTATTGAATCATATTGCTATTAATCACATGTCACTATCCAGAAGAACAAATGTCATAAAGTTGTGACTGTTCACACCACAAATGTACCAAGCCCCTGCTATCCTAAAGGCTGTAGCTCCCACTGTGGTAAAACAGAAGCAAGCAGGCACTATATAGCTGAAAGTAGATACTCTATAACAGACTTTTATATTATCAGTTCTGACACTGGTGAAGGAGTAGAGCTATCCATCTGCATTGGCTCCAATCACCTCCCTTAGAAGATGCCTACCTGGGCAGCATAATGTAGAGGAGTGAAAGTGTGTTATGAATCACAATCAGCCTTACTTAATTGAAGAATAGAAGTTGATTTTTTAAGTGTATCCATCTAACTCTGAGTGGAACCTTGATGCAGTCAGTTCAAAAGGCCTGATCTGGTCACAGTAATACAACCAAAGACCTCATCTTCTCTTAAAACAACGAAACTACCACAAAGTGTCAGAGAAGTTTAATGCACCTTTTCCCCCTTCTAGATTCAAGACCTGAAATTGCTTTACCTGGTTGTTATGGATGATGAATAATGCTAGGAATTAGTGAAAAGAGCAACTGTATATTTAACTATTAAACCCTTAAGTACTCATGTTTTTATAGAATCAGGGATATAACACAGAGTGATAGATGTATATGTTTGCAGCTTCCACAAAGTTTTGTAAAACAACAGGTATCTTGTGTGATAGCAAGCTTTAATTAGATGCATTTAACTGAGTGACATATCAGGATACTTAACCTGAAAAACAACATAATCAGACCCTCAAGGTGTGCTGTTACTTGCTGTCTCCCACAATCACGTGCATCCCATTTGTGCACGTGTGTGTTTGTGTACTGATATGAAGAAAGAATGGAGGCTAACCAGTGCTGCCATGAATAGGGTACATGCTTTGTGCTCATTCTTTCCTGGTTTTAGGAACTACTTTATCCCTTATCCTTCTTTTTACTCATCTTATCTCATGGTACTGAGGAACAAAATCCATCGATTTGAAATGGGACAAACACATATGGTGCAATATTCTATTAATTACTGTAGTAAGTTATATAGAGCCAAATCCTGGTCCCACGTAAGCAATTAGTGCATTGCAAACTCGATGGAATTAGGATTTGGACCACAATGATTAGAATGGTTCAGGTGATGTCATGGACTGGTGCCTCTTGAGTCTGGGGTGGGGCACCTTCAGAAGCCAGTGTCAGGGACAGGGCTGGGGAGCACGCGCGGGAGCCAGCGGCAGTGTCAACATCAGGGACAGCCCTGTCGGGGGGGGGGGCACATGTCCCCCCCCCACCAGTTGCCTACGGGTGATGTCTTTTTGAAAAACAGGAGACACAAACTGATGGAAGCAGGAGGTTTCACAAAATTTGAGAGCAAGAAATGGAATTTGATGAGGACGTAACTGGAGAAAAGGGTAATGACAACGGTAAGACTTGTCAGAATGAGAGAGATGGGGAGTAGTTGGGGACAAACCATTAATGAGAAGCTGGGAGAGGGTTCATCAGATGAGCAGTATGAAAGAAAGGGAACAAGAAAGGAAACCAAAGCATCTAAAGAAAAAGGGTAGGAAATGGCACTAAAAAAACCCAACTGTGAGCCAGCTCTTCTTCCAAAAGAAGTGAGTTTCTAGTTCTTTTTAAACGTAAGGAATGTCTAAACCGTTTGAATTTGCTTCCTAAACCTAAATCTAAACTGATTTTTTTCCCCTATAAGGAGTGCCTTCTGGTCTCCTATATTCTAATGAGTTAGTTCTGGTATAAAGTAAAGTTTAATGGGGATAGTCTTACAGAGTAGTGAGGTATCTCTATATCATGGTGTTGGCATCCAAGCCTAAAGCCAGATTATTTGAGTTTAGATGCATCAATGGGCCATACTAATCACATGCCTCGGGGATACTGAATAATTCATAGACTAAAATAAAATGTTCTAGTGAGGAGTGGGCAGATGTTTTTCTCTCTCCTCAATGCTCCCATTTGGAACTGGCTTCCCTATAGGGTTTTGGTAGTATAAGAGAAGTTGTAGCCATGCTGATCCAGAAATCATGCAAGAGTCAAGAATTTGTTAAGGAGATCTTTTATTGGACCAACTATGTTCAATAAAAGACATAGTCCCAACTATGTAGATGGGACAAAGTAAGATAATCTTTCAAATCCAAGACATTCTTCATCCTTTAGGATGTCCGCATTTTCAGAGGTGGTCCTTCGGACACAGATCTGAGGGATTACAACCCATAGTAAATAACACTGGGCATCAGAGACATTCCAAGAAAATATAACTGCAGTATAGAGGGGGACCAGGGACCAAACATGACCCACATCTCTTCTCGGATGCCAAAGACAGCAACGATAAAGGATCTGAGAAAATTCAGACAGAGAACAAGGCAATTTCATTGCAACCATGAGTTCCCGCAGGGCCTCAGCAAGGGACTCTCAGAAGAGAGATGGTAATGTTATCTTCTATCCAGTGCCTACCTTCTCTTTTCTGACTGCCAAGAATTGTACCTGTTGCAATGCAAGTTGCTGCGGTACCTAATTAATGGCCACAGAGAAAGGCAGTCTCTCTTCCTCTGGCTGCTGCACGGGCAAGAGCAGGGAGGGGATGTGCCACAACGTTGAGGGCAGCAGGGCTTATCTGCCGGGCAATGACAGCTATGAAGGTACAGCAGTAGGATCTAGCTGTTGGGCTCCGACAGCTAGGAACAGCAAGGAGAAGAAACCTCGAGGACAGCAGCGGGACTCGGACTGTCCACGACGTGACACCAGGGAGCCAGTTAACAGCGAGTGAGAGTGACGGGGACAAGAGCAGACAGCGCCGGGGAAGAGACACCAGAGGAGCCACAAAGCAGCTCCGAGGGGCTCGGTGTTGCCTGGCCGGGCTTTGGGGGGCAGCGACTGCAGGGCCAGCACTGCCGTCCTCGTTAACACAGCCCCATCCCCGCGGCCTGGGTGCCTCCCACAGGCGGGCAAATATGTGGGGGCTCAGCAAAATCCTGCAGCGTCCGAGGGAGGCGAGGGTTACCCCCCCCCGGCAAAATCATCGCCCGGCGCAGGTAGTGGGACCCAGGCGGACGGGCGGCCACGTGCGCCAGCCCCGCACCTGCGCGCGCGCCACCGTCCCGCGCCGTCCTCTGTGTCCCCGCGCGGAGCCATCCCCCCCCGGCCAATGGGCTCACAGCGTGGGGCAGGCGGAGGGCAGTGCGCTTGCGCGCCCAGCGTCCGCGCCTGCGCCCTCCGGCCGCGCCTGCGCCGAGCGCCTCCCTCGCCCCCAGCGCCCGGGAGGGGGGCAGCACGCGCCTGCGCACTGTGCATTTCGTGCCCGCCGTGCCCCGGAGGGGGGGGTTGCTGCGCCTGCGCACATCGCTGCCCGCCCCTCGCCAGCAGCAGCGGTAGGAGGCGGCGGCGGCGGCGGCGCGGGCGGTGCAGCAAGCGTGAGGGAGCCGAGCGCCGCGGCCGCCCCTGCTTGCGGGAGCCCCGGTGCGGGCCGAGGAGGACGAGGCGGCGTCCCGGCCGCGGCGGCAGCAGCAGCAGCAGCAGCAGGAGGAGCCAGTGGCCGCCCCCGCCGCAGCCCCGTCCTGCCCCCCCCTCCCCGCGCTCCGCAGCACCAACATGTCGGCGCCGGCGGCCAAAGTCAGCAAGAAGGAGCTGAACTCCAACCACGATGGGGCCGACGAGACCTCAGGTGAGGCGGGAATGGCGGCCTCGCTACGCGGCCCCCCCTTCTCTCCGTCCCCTCCCGCGCTCGCCGACCGCCATTTTTCGCAGGCTCGGGCCGGGCGGGCCGCGGGGCAGCGCGGGCGGATGTGCAGGCCCCGGCGGCCGCGGGAGGAGGAGGCCATGTTAGCGCCCTTTTGTCTGCGCGCCGCCTCGGCCCGGCCCGGCCTCGCTCTCTCCCGCGGGCGCAGGCGGGGCCGGGCCGGGCGGGGGGCGCTGCGGCCTTCGCGGGGCGCCGGGACCCCCCCGCCGCCACCTCCGCGCTCCCCCCTGCGCCGCAGCCGCGGAGCCTCATTGTGCGCCGCCGCCGCCATGATGCTTCGCCGCCGCCGCCCGGGCTCCGAGCGCCGCGGCCGCGTGGTGCCGCGCGGGCTGGCGCGGCGGATGCGCGCTGCTCCCCACGTGCCGCGGACGCGGCCGGGGCCGGGGCTGAACCCGCGGCGATGCTCGCGCACGTGCTGCCGGCGGGGGGCGGGGGTGGGGCCGCGCGGTGCGGTACGGCTCGGCTCGGCTCGGGTCCTCATCCCCCGGCGCGGGAGGTAAACAGCCGGCCTCCGAGTTCAAATCTGGCTCCTTTCAGCCCTTGGTTTTACACGCAGCTTTTGGGGGTTCTTCTCTCTTTTTTTCCCTTTAAAAAAAAAAAAAATTTTTTTTGTAAAGGAAACCAGCCTGTTTGTGCCGTGTTTTCTATCTGCTCTGCGTTCAGGGTGTTTTAAGGACTCTTTTTGCTCACACGTGTGCCGCTATGCCGTTCGGCTAAAGTAACCCCCCAGGCTTTTGCTTAGCATTTAAAAAGCAAAGCAACAGCACGGTGTTTTTGGAGTGTGCCGTCACCAGCACTCAGCAGCGCGTGGGTCCTTGGGGTTGAAGCTTTCCGTAAGAAGCACAAAGTTTCAACCAACTTAGCTGAAGTTTGAGGTCTGGTGAGCTTCGCGTCTGTAGGCAGGAGCAATTTCTGGACCAGTTCAGAGTAGTAGAAAATGTCATAAAAAGAAACTTCGCTGCTGGTTTGTCAGACTCAAGAACTTGTGGAGTTTGACCGTTTTGTTTTTTCCCCTTCCTCTCTGTAGAAAAAGAGCAACAGGAAGCAATTGAACATATTGATGAAGTACAGAATGAAATAGACAGGTAAACTGAGAGAGATCGTTTTATTGTTTGTTTCTAACTGATGCTGTAGTAGAAATCAACCTGTAACTTGTAATAAAAAATACCGTAGTTACTAAAGTGCCTTAATTCAATGGTATACTTGTGGTTTTATTTTGTATAGAAATAAAAAAAGTGTGTGTATATAACCTGAAAAATTGTAAGGATACTGTGGTGTCTTGCACAAGTTATGTACGGTTAAACTAGAGTGACCTGATGCTAAACTTGAGTTTGAAAACTTTTCAGCCCATTTGAATTACTTTTATGTGCTTATTTGACCCCCTCTCCCATTGCAAAGTAATACTTTTCTCTCTTTTATGGAAGTGGTTGGGTTGTGGTGAAGAGCAGAACTGAAAACTGAGTGGATAAATTTGTCACAATTTTATGAAAAGTTGCTATCGCAAGCTAGAGGCACTTGTGTGATCAAGAAGAAATATTCTTTTAAAGAATGACATTGGGGCAGCATGTGCCCATCTGAGACAGCAGCAGGCTCACAGATCACTTAACACCCGATCCTGGGAGCTGCCCTGGGCTGGACACTGTTAGTGAAACTCCAAGTGGATGGAGAGTTCTGCCCAAGCACAGCACTTGCAGGATCAGGGCCCACCTTTGTAATTAATTATATTTGAGAGACCTGTAATTCCTTAAGAGGTTCTTCTTGTGGTACGTTACTTGTGCTAACAAAAAAAAAAATCACATGAAAGAAAGGTGTTGAGTTTTAATTTGATCCATGGTTGTTTGTTGTCTTTTACCACTTCTTATAAACTAAACATTTAGTATGTTAGCAGCTACTGGTTTAGGATTTAATTCTCCAATTAATGCTACAAAGCATAGCGTTAAATTTATGAATAGTTTTATTGAAGTCAGTAGGATTAGTTATGGTAGTATATGCTACGTACTACTTGTGGGAGTGGGCTGTTAGTTTGGTTAATATAGCCCTGTTTGAGGGATATCAAAGTCAAGTTGACAACTTTTTGTGCTACTGCAATTTGCGCACCTCCTTTAAACTCAAGGTTCCCAACCTATGCTTTGGGGTTGATGCAACTCTTTGCTTTATTTTAGACTGAATGAACAAGCCAGTGAGGAAATTTTGAAAGTAGAACAGAAATACAACAAACTCCGCCAACCATTCTTCCAGAAGAGGTCAGAATTGATCGCCAAAATCCCAAACTTCTGGGTAACAACATTCGTCAATCACCCACAAGGTATGTTTTTAGTATTGTTTGAAAAACATTTTAAAAACAAAACAAAACCAAAAAACACAAACAAACTTTGAAGTCTGACACTCTCTTTGGTGCTTTGATTGAGGAAAATTTCTTTTTAGATTTTTATTTGGCCAACATATGTTTTTCAATACATGTTTTTTTCTAAGACTTCCTTCTTCTAGTGGTACTATAAAATATAAATAGCTTAGCTATTTCCAATTTTTTTTTGGTCCTAAATATTTCCCCTCGCTTTTACCCTAAAACAAGTTTGAACTGTGTTTTTAGGGTACTGTATTATTTCTTACTTTTCTTTGCAAAGAAGCAACTACACCTTTTTAAAGCTTTTCAGGCCTTTTTCTGGTAGATTGTGGTAGAGGGTATTCTCTAATGACATCTCTGATTCCTGTGAGGCTTGTATCTTTCCTCTCAAGTTAGTGTGGGACAAGTAGAATATTTGGTATTACTTTCTATATCTATTTTCAGTGACCATTTTTATATGCTTTGCAGCCAAATAACATGTATGCAAATCTTCATAAAGTAACTTCTGTTGTAGTTTCTGCACTGTTGGGGGAAGAAGATGAGGAAGCACTGCATTATTTGACCAGAGTGGAGGTGACAGAGTTTGAAGACATCAAATCAGGTTACAGAATAGATTTTGTAAGTATTTTGTATGTTATTTTATTTACTGTGTTACATTGTTCTTATTTGAAAGCAGTCTGTATGGTGGCTTCTTAGTCAATATTTTAAAAGTCATAATACTTGATATCTTTCAATTGGTAGATATTGTCTAATCTAAGAACATTTCACCATAATCTAATGCTTTTCATTCTACAGTATTTTGATGAGAATCCATATTTTGAAAATAAAGTTCTCTCCAAAGAGTTTCACCTGAACGAGAGTGGTGATCCATCTTCAAAATCAACTGAGATCAAGTGGAAATCTGGGAAAGTATGTATCTATGCACTTGAAAATTTGATTTTGCAGTTGTCACTGTTTCAGTCCATCATTAGCTTTAGTAAAAAAAAAATTAATCATGTTTTAATGAAAATTAGAATTTTCCTCTTACATTTTGGGGTCTTTGAGCTGTAACTCTGGTTGAAGTTTCAGGCGATGGTATATTCTAGGCAACTATATTGGCTTAACTAAGTGAGAGCTTAAAGTGTGGAACTAAATCAGGTGGCAAAGAGAGATCTAGATATAGCACTGGACAGCCATCTGCTTACCAGACTTGGAAATTCCGAGATGTTACAAAGGCGTCTCAAAAGCAAGATGATGGCCTTGTAACCCCTGGTACATTTTTAACCAGTGAATATGGTAGTCATTTGAAAATTGTTGTGTATTCTCTGTTTTACTTACTGCAAGGGAGATGCTAGAAATTTAAAAGGGAAAACTCCAAGGATAGGACTAAAGAGACTCTTAAACTTTGCTTACTTTGGAGAAAACAAAAAAGAGTTTAAAGACAATGTCATAAAGGTCTAGAGGCTGCTTCAGTGTTTCTTAAATTACATGTGTGTTAAAGCTTTAGCATTTAAATAGTTCTAACAAGGCTTTGAAGCACTTCACAAAGTGGCTTGTCACACTTTTGCTGTGTATAGGTAGTAATATTTTAATACAGGACAACAGCTTCTTTTGAATTGTGAACTTCTTGGTGAAGAAGGCTTGAGACCAAGTTAAGAATTGTCCTAAATGCTATCAAAAAAGAGTGCAGGTTTTATGCTGCCACTGGCCCTATTTATGGGAAGTTTTTGTTAAAGCCATGTATTATCAACTACTATATGCCCTCACAGTTCTGTATAATCTGTCTTCTACACACCTCTTCTCAACAGTGGGAATGAGGCGTTTCTTGTGGTATCCGGGTGCTTTTTAGAGAATGGTCACATAAAACATTCTTTCAGGAAAACTGATCATTTAACTTCTTGCCCCCACCTCAGGATCTGACAAAGCGTTCAAGCCAGACACAGAACAAGGCCAGTAGGAAGAGGCAGCATGAAGAACCAGAAAGTTTCTTCACTTGGTTCACTGACCACTCCGATGCTGGTGCTGATGAATTAGGAGAGGTCATCAAGGATGACATCTGGCCAAATCCATTACAGTACTACTTGGTAAGTGCAACCATGAGATATTAATACTTATTTGCAACAATGTTCTTGTGATGGGTCAGTTTGATCAGTTTAGTAACTGCTGTATTCATGCCTTTTAATAAAGGTTCCTGATATGGATGATGAAGAAGGAGAAGGAGAGGAGGATGATGATGATGATGAAGAGGAGGAAGGATTGGAGGATATTGATGAAGAAGGAGATGAAGATGAGGGGGAGGAAGATGAAGATGACGATGAGGGAGAAGAAGGGGAGGTAAGAAAGAAGGGTTTTTTTCCTTCCTGTCTATAAGCAGTTTGATGGGTCGAATTGGAAAGCCTTACTTTTAAGGGCATCTTGTTTGTAATGTCAAAAAGAATTTGCTACTTTGTACAGTTGAACATTATCAAACTTCTTGGAGGAAGCATGTGAAGGCAGTGAGTGCTCTGAAGAGTTTGAGTGCAGTTAGGGCAGGGGTGGGCAATTATTTTGGGTGGAGGGCTGCTTACTGAGTTTTGGCAAGCCATCAAGGGCCGCATGACAGGCAGTGAGGGGGAGATAAATATTAGTTTTCTACGTTTTTTTAGGGGCCCTGTGGGCTAGATAGAATGGCTTGGGGGGCTGCATTTTTGCCCACTCTGAGTTAGGGGGTGACTCTAGTGGTTCAGTTGAAGGGGGGTAGCTTTAGGAAAGTAGCTAGGAAATATGAGGAAAAGTCAGGTGTTTGAGTTGAATTAAATGTCTGTGTTTTTTACTGGTATTTTTCACCTTTATTCCTATAAACTGGATTTTTTTGGTACATTCAGTTGTCACCCTTCTACCTATTAATCATTGTATTCTGGATTATCTCCAGGGCATCTTGCATTCCAAGTAATTGGGCATACTTCTCTAATGTAATAGCTTTTGTTTAGCCTTTTTTAGTGGTGTTTACATGAGGTATGTTAGACTGATGCAGGGAAAAGTTTTGGAAATTGCACTCTGTGCATTTAATGCAAGTATGTGTTTGACCGTGGTTTTTTTTAGCAAAGTTCATGCCAGTATCTGAAAGATGAAGATTTTTACTCTTGATAATTCAATTTTTGAAATTAGTATGATAGGTTTTTTACAGTTTTTTTTTTTTTTTTAAATGAAAGTGCCTGTTGGCTTTAGAAGCTTTTTGCCATTTTTTTCAAAATTTAGCAACAGCTAGTTCCATCACTTATCTGAATTAGATATCATAGTAGTGAGAGAGATGCTGGAACCCTACCCCCTTCCCACCAACCTACCAGTTCCCTTATTGAAGGAGGAGAGATGAGCCTTAAACATGTCCTGAAGGAATAACAAGAGTATAATTTGTAGAGTAGCAAGAGGTGCTGGTGACTGACATAGTGAATAGGATTTAACTGTTGCTTTTCTCCTAACAGGAGGATGAAGGAGAAGATGACTAACTGAACACTGATGGATTCCAACCCTCCCCCCTTTTTACCTTTTTAATTTTTTCTCCAGTCCTTGGGAGCAAGTTGCTGTCTTTTTTTTCTTGTGCTCAGTCGCCTTGTTCTCTTGAGGTCTCTTTTTCTCTCCTCTACACCATGGTTCACAATTTATTTTGGGGGAAATACTTTGAACAGAATACAGTGGGGAAAAAAATCTCTATCGGTTTCTGTTCCGAGTTCATTTTTATCCCTTTCTGTCTCAAAACAAAAACTGTTTATGGAATCAACACACCATGTTCTGTGGGAAAAAAGAAAACCTTCTGCTCCCTTCACTCTGCTGGAAGCTGAAGAGTGCTAGGCCCCTGTGTAGTAGTGCATAGAATCTAGCTTTTTTCCTTCTTTCTCTGTATATTGGGCTCAGAGATTACACTGTGTCTCTATGTGAATATGGACAGTTAGCATTTACCAACATGTATCTGTCTACTTTCTCTTGTTTAAAAAAACGAAAAAAAAAATAAAAAAATGGGGTTATAGAGGGTCAGCAAAGGGTGGGTTTCAGATGTTTGGGTGGGTTAAGTGGGCATTTTGACAACATGGCTTATTCTCCTTTGGCATGTTTAATTGTGATGTTTAACAAACATCCTTGCAGTTTAAGATGACACTTTTAAAATAAAATCTTCTCCTAATGATGACTTTGAGCCCTGCCACTTGATGGAGAATCAGCAGAACCTGTAGGATCCTATTTGGAATTGACATTCTCTATTGTAATTTTGTTCTTGTTTATTTTTAAAATCTTCTTTTTTTTTTTTTTTGTTTCACTGGAAAGGAAAGAAAGATGCTCAGTTTTAAACGTTAAAGTGTACAAGTTGCTTTGTTACAATAAAACTAAATGTGTACACAAAGGGACTGATGGTCTTCACTGAACAGAACATGCTTTTGATTCCCTAGCTTGTTTTCTTGTATCTTGGCAAACTTTTGTCTATAGTTTTCAAACCTGACCGCCTTTATTATGTGCTTATTTCTTCTGTATTACAAAGCAACCTGTAGCTCTGTAAATTGAACTTCAATTTCAATGATTTGAAATAATGTTCCATCATTTCCGTATCTGGAAAGAATATTTAATGTAGGTACATTTTATTATAAGTTATCTGATATCAACATACAATATTAATTGGCAGTAATTACTGTGATCTATGCATTCAATTTCTGTTGAATTAGCTGAATAGCCAAGTGAAAATGAAATGTGGTTACTTTCCTCTTATGTGAAAATAATGGATTTGTTAATAAGTTAAATCTCTTTCACCAGAAGAAAAGTATCTGATCCTCCATATATTAACAGTTTTACTTAAGCATTTCCACTGGTATGAATAAGATACCGTCTCTTCTCCAGTAGCTCTGTTCAATGAAAAAGCTGTGCAAACCAGTATTAATAAGTACTAAAATGACCACAAGATTTGAGAGTTTTCATTGTAGGATTTTTTTTTTTTATTTATAATCTTTTGGGTAAATAGCTTTCTCAGTTGAGATGTAAGCCGACTTTGATTTAGTTATACTTATCCTAGTTGAAATGGAATAAAATCACTCTGTAAGAGTTTCTTTGCTGAATTACATTCCTATACAATACCTAAGTCGTTGCTTTGCATGTGGAATGTTGATGCCATGCAGCCTCCAGTCTAAAATTGGTGGTGTTTATATTCAAATATGAGCTAATGAAATGCAGCTTGTTCAAGTGAAAAGAATAATGTATCTAAAATGTACATCCAGAACTACCCAGACAGACTGGCAAGAGGCATGTTGAAACCCATTTTAGCAATAAGAAGCATTTATACATTGATTTTTAAAGTGTGCAATGCTATATAAACCACTAATTTCAAATTTAAATGAATAGACATTTAAAAGCCTGTAAAGAACATTTTTATTGGTAAATAATTGTATAATTGTCAATCTTCATGTAATAAAAACAGGTTCTCTGGACTGAGGTCCTCTCTGGGAGGAATCTGTCGTAGCCAGTCATGGTAGTATCGGATGCTAGAGAATTAGTTACAGTTCAGTCTCTAGTTACTGCACATGCAGGTTGTGCAGAGAAGCACTCCAAAAGGGTCTTAACCAGTTTTTGTTGTTTTCCATAACAGTTGACTTGGATCATAAATGCTTGTGCTGGTTTTGAACTAATAAAACCAAGCATTTTGAATAGGTTTGTTTGGTGCAAACACTGGCTAAGCTACTGCTTTGCACCTTGTCGCTTAACCCTGTTGAAAGTGAAATTCAAGTAGGAATGATTTACCTCCACTTTGCTCTGGGATAAGTGACCAAGTGTGCAGGATGATAGAGTTGGGCCTTGGGTGTTTACAAGTTGATTACAAGTTTTAGTTTTTTTTTTTTGTAAAACAAAGATTAAAAAATGTGGCAGAGAGAAGCATGGTGCTCTAATGGCTCGCACTAGATAATGCTGCATCAAAATGCTATCTAATGAATATGTTTTTGGTAAATCCCCTAACTTCTCAGCATTATCTAGGCATGCTTCTAGTAACTGTCAGAGTACTAAGAGACTTGCGGGAAGTAAACATTTTATAGACCTAATCCTAAATGAAGTTTCTAAAAAAGACATTTTTATGCTGTCAGAGTGGAAGAACTACTTAATTGCCATGTAAGGCCTATGGAGCTATAAAGTTTATTCCCTCTGGATTTTGAAAGGGACCAAAAATAAGGCTCTGCCAAATCTGTTCGCAGCTGATTACTGGGAGTGACGGGTAATCCAATTCCACTTGGAGCCTGTTTTGTTTGGGGGGGCGGGGCAGAGTGGGGGAAGAGGCAGTGTAGAAACTTCAGGATGATAAGAATGACAAAATCCTGCCATATTGTGCAGACAATACTGTTTATACATCCTGGTACGGCTGCTCATCCCTAGCTTTGAAACGCTTTACATTTGCAATGATAAAAGCAAACATCTTTGGTAATCTTGGGAATCTCTTTATTCTGGTAAATAGTGTCTGTTATGGAAAAAATGTTTTTTCTTGTGTGTTGTTTAAGTGAAGCAATACAAGGTACCCATCCAGTGCTTTAAATTGCCTGCGAGGAATGTATTTGGTCAAAGTTGGTTATTGAGAAATGCCCATTCTTTGACCAATTTATTATGACAACCTGGAATTATCCACTAAGTTTAATGTGTGACTTAAAATGTTTCAAGTGTTAGGAATGCTCCTGAAACAAGAATGAGACGAGCTACTTTTCTCTTGTCAACTTACAAGAATGGCAGAAACTTGCATCTAGTACTAAAAGCAAGCTAAAAGATTGCATGCAGTAAAATGGTGCAAAACATGTCTCAGTAGCTCATGTATAAGAGTACGTCTGTATCAATAGTTAACATTCCTTGGGTTGCATTGAGCTCTGTATGATTTAAGAGTATGGAAGGTATGGAAGCTGGATTTAGGCCCAAGCATGAGAGCTTTCGGGGGACCTGTCCTGACCAGGGTAATGGTTTAGAGAACCAACATAGATTTCTGCCAGAGTAAAAGATTAGCAAGCTTTTTGAATGGGTATGACTTCAATTAAAATGGGGAAGAGCTGCTATGCTCTGCAGTAGAAAAGGTGCCTACTGCTCCAGTAAACTGTAGTGCCAAAGCATGAGCAAATATGACTGGAGTGCGCATGGGTGGAGGCAGTACTTCTAGCACCATTGACTTCTCCCTGTTGCTGTCCAGCATTTTTGTAAGTACCTGGCCCTGAATAGCTGAATATGCAATCCTTCTTGTGACTAGTAACCCTGAGCAATTAGAAGCCAAGATAATTAATTATCCTTCACTTGGGACTACTACTTCCATGTCTTTATTTGAAGGGAAAGGGGTCTGGATTGGTGCCACTGTTCAACAAGTACATCGCACCAACCAGTTGACCTGCTCTTTGCGTTCAAAGCCACCTCCGTGCTTCTCTGTCGGCTCGCAAGACCGGAGTGCAGGCTCTTCGTTTCAGCTGTGCTAACGCCGAGTGAGCTCTCGGGGTGACCGTAGGAAACGGATGGAAAGGGCACTGCCCCAGCCAGGTGTCTGGGAAATGTGTACGGGAGGCCAGTGCCGGCCACAGCCTCCCCTCCGCCCTAACGTGTACGGGCGAGTTCAGCGGTGCGGGGCTGGGCCGGGCCTCCTCCCTCCACCTCGTTTGAGTTCTGCGGGACGGCCCCGCAGTGAAGCGGGGGGCTGGGACCGGCCGCTCCGCGGGGTGAAGGAGCGAGGCCCGCCCGCCGGGGCAGGGCACGAGACGACGCGGGAGGGAGCCGGCCCGTCCGCGGGAGGAGAAAGCCCGCCCCGCACGTGCGGCAGGTCACCGCCGGAGCGCGGCTTCCCTCGGGGGCCGCCTCCAGGAGGCGGGGCCGAGGCCGAGGCCCCGCCCCAGCGTCCCGGTCGGTTTCTTACCCTCCTCGGGGCACGGAGCCCGCCCCGCCCGCAGCGTCCTCGGCCGGCGGGGCGGGGCGGGCGGCAGGGGGCGCTGGTTCCCGCCGCCCGGAGCCGGAGTTTGAAAAGTGCCGGCGGCGGCGGCTGCTCCGCGGGGCGAGGAGGCTGCGGGCGCCATGGCGGGCGCCGGCCCCTGGCAGGTGAGCCCCGGGCGGGCCGGCGGACAGCCCTCGGTGAGCAAGAGCCCGGTCTTGGGGCGGGGGCTGAGGAGGTGGAGGCAGGACGGCTCCTAAGGAGGAGAAACCCCAGGGGAGAGACCTGGGTGCCCCCGCGCTGCGGTTTGGTACCGGCCGCCTCGCCCGCCTCAGGAGCGAGGGGCCTGGGGCGAAGCGCGCGGGCTGGCAGGTCGCGAGGGGCCGGCCGCGGTGCGGGGGAAGGGACTGAGCCCTCCCGGCCCGCCTGCTGGGGGCTCTCCCCCGGGAAAACCCGCCTCGGCCGCAGGGGCGAGGGTCTGCGGGTAAATCTGCTCTCTTCCATGAGACCCGCTCAAGTCGTTTTGGAAAAATTCTGGCTAGTAAGCGTTGGGGCACGACGTCGGGCCGAGGAAGTTCACTCTCTGCCCTGCCTCTGCCGATGTGCTGGGCAAGATGGACCTATCGTCTGTGCTGCTGCATGCGAAGGGACTCTGATGCCAAAATGACAATTTTCTTGCCATTTCCCACATGGTCCAATAAAAGGTACCATTTTGGACCCAAGAGCTCTAGTTTTTTGTGTGGCGATTCTTCGGCTCTTACGAGATGCCTCCGGTTCTGCCGTCCTCTCCCATGGGAGGGGAAGGATTTCATGTCTCTTCAGGCGCTCGAAAACAAATCTGGGAAAAGCTCCAGAGAATCTGTGCGAGGCGCATTTCCACACGGTCCCCTGGGCCTGGGAAGGAGCTGATGTCATGGGTAGTTCCCTTGTTCCCCCCCTAACAAATGCTTTCAGTTTGGAGGAAAGTGGTCTGAGTCACCGTGGGTCTAGGCATAGCGTTGTGCTGGGTTAAGTAACAGCGTGATTTAAAACCTCTCAATAAACCAGTGCAATTTATGTCAGTGGGGATAACTTTGCATTGCAATCCAAAGGTGCAACTGCTGTTTTTGTAGGTGTACCTGATATAACCCAAGCTAGGCAACTTAGGTCCTGATGTTGGCTTAACTCGGGGATTCTCAACCATTTTAAATTCAAGGCATCTTTTGACAGATGTAAGGCACCCTTTAGAAAATGCCAGCTTTTAGTTTCACTCATTTTTTAACTACAGAAAAATATCAGCAATTCTTCGGTTGTAAAGAACTCAGAAGGACTGCCACTGGTGAGAAAGTTTTGACACTCGCTATGGTTTCCTCTTGGAAATCTCTATAGGTTTATTGTGTGAATCATGTGTAGGTGTTAATATTGTATGACACCCTTAAAAGGATCTCCTGACACCCTGGGTGCTGTGATACATTAGTTGAGCATCACTGGTCTAGCCCCTTCAGTTTGAGCTGCACCTGCTTGTCTAGGACCCTGGGGAAGTATGTGTTGGGTGAAGCTCAATCCCATGCTGCTGCAGCCATGCTGGGATCAGTACCAAAACCAGCTAACTGAAGGCAGCTCGGGTATGCTGCTGAGCTGCAAGCGCATTTTGTGATTGCATTGCAGACATAGTCTAGGAGACTGACCTTCTCCGGGAACCACAGAACAGCTGCAGCATGAGCAGTGGCAGTTTCCTGACGCCCCACCAACTTTCCTAAACCACTCTTGCAAATGAACATGAAAAATTAATTGACACGAGCGCAAAACATACATCCCTTGCGCTGTCTATGATAGTGGAACACGTTTGATTTCCACCCCCCCAGTACAGTCAGTGCCAGTACTGTAGTATCATCTGATCCACACGAGAGGAGAAAATCCAGTCTCACACAATGACCCTGGCTGGCTTTACATGTTCTAAATATATTTATATTTAGAAAATGGACAAGGCACATAAGCTGGCTTTCAGCCCATGCATTTGGCAGGGAGTAGCTTGGAGGAAAATTGCCTTGCAGCTGCCTGCTCCACACCTTTTCTGTGTATAAATGAAGGATATCTGCTTGTTTCGGTATCTTTTGCCAACACTCAGCTTGCGTTGGCCACCCACCCTAGTTTACTGGTCTGAGCCAGATTGGTGTGCGTACATACTCCCGTCAATATGGATTGGGAAGAAAATAAATCTGCCCATCTTTTCCAAATATTTGTTTAAAATAGAATTGGAAGAACAGATTCTAGTTAGTCACTGACTAGATATTGGACAAAAGGCTTTTTGATTTTTTTTTCCTGACCTAGAACTGGTAAAGTTTGGCTGAGTGACTCAAGGGCTCCATGATTCAAAACCCTTCTGATGCAACCTTTGGTATTTTCAGGACTTTGGCTTGAATCCTGGATTTGCTAGATGGGCGAAAACTTCCTGGAATTGGGATGTTAATCTGAACGACTTTGTTTTGTTCCCGCTCCTAACAGCTCCTATTTTGGCTATCCTGGCTTGCTAGTGGAACTGACTTGGGTTTAAGTTGCATCTAAAAATAGTTTGTGTAGGTCTCTCTCTTTTATTTGTTTGCCATTAAGCCGAAATTTAAGCAGCACCAGATTTAAGAATGAAATTTGGAAAGTGTGTTCCAGAAGTCTGACTTTGTGGTACAAGATTTGAGATAACAATAAAACAATTAAACATTGTGGTTTGCGCGCCATTGGTACGTGCCTTGTGGCTGAAGACGGCTTCCTAATACGCCTCTGTGACCCTATAATACACATCGTACTGTTACGTGTGCCGTCTAACAGTACGGCAGTAACCCAGGGTTCCTTGGTTCCATACCTCACCCTTCCACTGATTTGTTGGGTGTTATTGGGCATGTCACAATGTACAAGGAACTTTTATTTCTCGACTCTGCGTTTTGTGTAAAAGTGGGAGTATTAACAACATTAATTTAATCACTGTCCTTGTTTTAAAATCCCTCTGCCTATATAGAACCTAGCCTCTTGCTCAGAGTGGCTTTCTGTTCCCTCAATAAGTGATGGAGTCAGCAGCATCTCTTTTTGGACAAGGTGCTAAGTACTCCTGCCTGAGTTGAAAACATGCTTACAGGGTAAGAGAGCTTGCCCTGTTACTGCCTGGGCTACATATTTGTTGTCAGAGGCTGTCAATAGGGTATGGTTCTCCAGAGCTGTCACTGAGCCACCTCTCACCCAGATAAATAGGTTTAAATTTGATTTAAAAGGCAAAGCCAAAAACAGATGTTAATGTTGTCAGCATATAAAGCAAATATTCTAAATCAATCTTGCTGCTTGCAAATGACATTGGCTACCTTTTCAAGAATAGTTGCTTGTGATGAGCGACAACTTTGTTCATTCATTTACAAAACAGGTGAGGGATTTAAGGTATCTTTCTTCCCCAGGAGGAGGTTGTGGCTGTCCATGCAATGAAAGCACAGCTGTGATGAGGCAGAAAGTTTGGGGCAGTTGGTAATTCAAGACCATTTAGATGTAGATCTGCATCTTCTACCTAATGTGAAAGAAACTTACTTCTGACAAAAATAAAGACCAATTACAGCTTGTTTTTTCATAGTTAAGGGCCATCAATATATAAATAAAGGTTTTAAATGGCAAGAAGAAAACCTGGTGAGGAATTGCATTGCCTCAGTTGTGGGTGTTAAGTTGGGATATATTAAGATCAGACATGAGCTCAACATCATCAAATTCAAATTTAGATCTGATCTTCTTTTAGATGTTAGTGATGGGTTGGATCAAAGGATTTTGGTCGAGCCGCTCTCAGCTGAAGATGTAGTTACAGAAGTCCATACATATATTGCTCATTCACCCTTATGTTGCCTTGTAATCTCTGTAACTTTCTTCCTGATACTGGTTGATTGCAGGGCAGCTGTCTTCAGCAGTTGAGCGATGGGGTAAATTTCATGGATCCAGGTTTCCAGCAGAAACTTGAAGATGAAAAGGAACTAATTCGTCGGGCCATCCAGAAGGAACTGAAGATCAAAGAGGGGACAGAGAACCTGCGCAAGGTGACAACAGACAGGAAGAACCTTGTACATGTAGAGCACATGCTGAAATCTTCCAGTCGGAAACTGGAGCAGCTGCACTGGGAGCTTCAGGAGCTTAATGCCCGCATTGTAATAACGGAGAAACCAGAGAGAAAGACAGGTAGGTCTTGGGTCAGGATTTGTGGGTAAGCTGGTCAGATAGCTTCAGCCTTTTCCTTGGAGCCAACTTGTTTTGGGTGCTAAGCCAGGAAGTAAGAATTACCTCCATTCAGGAAAGGAACCTCAATTTGTCTCTGCATACATCTAGTTAAGATGAGCAGTGTAGAGAGAAATGAAAGTGTGGGAAAGTTGGGAATGTCATTTACCAAGATGGAAGGAGGTGACATTGAATATGAGGGGGGAGAAAGCTAAATGAGAGCACTGGATGTGGACGAGGTTCAGAAGGATGCAAACTGATTTGCAGAGCTTGGGGCAGCATCTTCAGACAGAATCCAACAGGCAAGCTCCAGACAGGAGGCCTGAATTGGAGAGTGGAGGTGGTGGTATCCTTGGGGCTTCTTTCCAAGAAATCTGTAATTCCTCAGCATAGGGTTGTTATTAGAAAAGGAGACACAGGCAGGTAGGAGAGCTTGTTCCTTAGGTGAACCCATATTTGCACTCTCCCACTCATCCCATCAGGAACCCTGTGTGGGATCCAAAAGAGAGAGAATGACAGGGGTCACTTTGTTGTTTCACAGATGAGTCTAGGTCTCCAGACCCTTGTCTCTGGGAACAGGACTCGAGCCCGGTGGCAAGGAGGACTGAGGCTCTTAAAAAACAGCTGCACATTGAGATGAAGGTGAAACAGGGAGCTGAGAACATGATCCAGATGTATTCAAATACAGCATCGAAGGTGAGCGTTGTTTAGCAGGAATGAAAATGATCATGTGGGAGCAAGGGGCACCTTGGAGCAAGATTAAATAAAAGTGCAAACAGACTGTGTACTGCAGATCTGGGTGTGAGTGTGCTTTAATGTAGGGTTCATTTCAGGCTGTCTGTCTAAGCCCCAGCTGTGCAGTTCTGGCATGACGTACAGCTGTGGAACAGGCTGACATTCTAGCCTATGGGTGAGTGATGCTGTTAATGCTGCTTGCTTCAGACTTGTAGCTTCAGGATGTTTGTAGCTGAGTCTAAGAACTAAGCAGAATAAAAAAAAAAAACAAGTTTCACTGGGCATAAAAGCTTGTGCTTCTGGGGTTTAAGCTCATTTCTGACCTCCTAACTGCAGATAGAGACTTCCCAGGGAAGCAGGTTATTCCATATTTGCCTGCAGTGGGGTCTCTTGAACTTACCTGTGAAGTACATTAGAAGTGTTACATTTGCTTGATTACAGACAAAATATGCTGCTTCCAGAGAACCTGGCACAGTGGGGAAGTGGTAGGACAGAACGGTACCAAATAACCTTACCTAAGAATAGATAGCAAAATGAAATGGAAAACTGTTGTGATATGTCCTTTGTGTGCTACTGTCCCACATCAACAAGTTTCTGATGAATACCTAATTGGTATGATACTCCTAATCTCAGCAGAGTTTGAAATGGGTCAGAGTGCACAGTAACCCTGGAGATGAATTATCAGAGAGAAATTTTTAGGGAGTTACTATATTTTTTCCACCTGTCCCATTTGTCAGATCTGGAATAATTTTATTTAATAATTGTATTTAAGAGTCAGGGTAATTAAAATGTAATCAGTTTTTTTTTAAGACACTTACGCTAAATTAGGTTGGGATATTGCAGTTTATTCCATCTCCCTCAACTCTGTCAATGCAATTGACCAAGGATCACAGGATTCAACTGCTACAACATCAGACCTGTCTTTTATTGGTTGAGTATGTCCATAGGTTAGGACTGTCCCATAGTAATTAATTATATCTGTGGGATCCTAACACATCCCAGGGTCCTTATCTCTGTATACATTGGTTATAAATTAAGGAACTCGATCCTTATGTATTTCCTCTGTACAATCAGTTACGATGGTTTCAAGATCTTCTGCAACCCTTTGTCCTTGGATGTAGTAGCACACCATCCTTCTCCCAACTTAACACACTATTCAGATTCATTGCTGATCTGTCTAGATCTCTAACCACCCATTCTCTTTTGTCAGGATTGGAAACTGTTTGCTACTGCCCAGCAGATGCTTCAGGACAGCAAGATGAAGATCGAGATAATCCGCATGCAGATTGTGAAGGTGTCTCAGTTGGCAGAAGGCACGGAGGATGCAGTGGATCCAGCAGGTAGGATGTTGGATACATCTGATGGCACTGAAGGGATGTTGCTGAAGCAACACTTGCAGTCTGGTATGTTCTTGCTTGCCTGATTGCTGTGTTTATCTCCAACACCACCAGTGAGGACAGGGGCTAACATCAGTCTTCCGGAGCTGCGCATTGAGGAGCTGCAGCATCACCTACACATTGAAGCTGCTGTGGCAGAGGGGGCAAAAAATGTGGTGAAGATCCTAGGAGGCAGCCGGGTGCAGGATCGCAAGCTGTTGGCTGAGGTAGGTACCACTTCAGCTCTCTGAAGGGTCGATAATGACTTGCCCTAGGCTGGAGAAGGCAAAGTAGAGATGCACCTAACAGACTGAATTGGAGATGATGAAGTGAGCTCTTGCCCATAAAACCTTATGCATGTCTGATTCAGTTAATTTGTAAGGTGTACCTCTACTTAGCCTTCTGACTGTTACTGGCTGTATGAGTGAGAGCATATTGTCCTTGTCATCTTACTCATTGCCTGTAGTGCATAATGGCAGTGCCTTTAACCTAGTGCAGTGGCTTTCAACCTGTGGTCCATGGACCTTTGGTGGTCTGCCAGCTATGTCTAAGGGATCCATTAAAGATGACTATGATCAATCAAAAGCATGTGACTACAATTCAAAGGGGTCTGCACCTCCATTCAAAAATTTTTAGGAGTCACAAATGAAAAAAGATTGAAAACTACTGACCTAGTGCATAGACAGTCCTCTACATATGCTGTGGTGGTTTGATTTGCATTTCAGAACTCACTTTGGTAATAAAGCTAGTGAGGGAGAACACTCGCAGCAAGCCAGGAAAAAAAATGTTGCTTAGCCTTTAGATCAGGTAAAAGTGAGTCACAACTTTTTAGCTCTGCCATTGGTTTGCTGTGTAACTTGGGGCAACTCACTTTTCTTTGCCTCAGTTGACTCATCTGTCTAATGGGAAAAACTCTCATGTACACTGCAGGGCTCTTTCAAGAATTACTTATCATTAAATGCTTTGAAAGCTTTCGTCAAAGCTCTATCTCTGTGCATAGTATTAGCTATAGTAATTATTCAACGCGAGGATTCATCATGCCAGCAATATTTAGTAATAGCCTTTAGAAGACCAAACTGCTGCTCTGATGATTAGTGTACTGGAATGGTAAGAAGGGCATTGGAGCACATATCCTCAGCTTCTATTCCTAAAGGTGCATTGTTCAAGTGGGAAATACGTTGGTGAGAGTTTGTGAAGAGGGCTATATCCCTCTCATCTCACAAAGCAATGACTTGGGCAGAATAAGTGGTGCTGTCTCTTGCCATCCTCTGCAAACAGGATGGCATCTGGCCTTTGAGTTTGCAAAGGCCCAGTAGTGCCCTGGTCTGGGAGTTCAAAGCCTATACCTGTTTTTTGTCTGTGTCATGTTACCAGGCTCAAGGCCGCTTGCAAGAATCATCTCAGAAGATTGATCTGCTGCGTTTGTCTCTGGAACGGCAGCTTAATGAGATTTCTCCTGATCACCCAAAGCGGGCAGCCATCAAGCAGGAGCTAGTAAACACTTCCTCTCTGGGAGCCCAGCATGGCAGGGTCCAGCCTTCTACTTCACTGATCAAACCTACAGCTCTTACAGGTACTTGACCTCTGTGAAGTTTGTTGTGGGGAGAAGCCAAGTTGAATGGGTTTCCCGTGTCGTCATTGTGATGTGGACACGTGGTGTGCTAGGAACTGGACTGAGGACATTGACTTAGCTTTGTGCTAGCCTCTACAAAATGTCAGATGGTGATGGCTTTCGGTCACTGCTGACGTAAGTTGGGTTTGAACCTGTGATATAAAAAGCAAAGCTAAAAGGGTTCTGGGCCCACGTGAGAGCAGACTGAATGGAACAGTTTAACTTTTGTAGATATGACCTTCTTTGGTACGCTGCAATTCCTCAGGAACACTGGAAGTGAGACTGATGGGGTGTCAGGATCTGTTGGAGAAGGTTCCAGGACGTTCCCGAATGGCTGCTTCATCTCCTGTCCATGCATCTCCAAGTGACCTGTGGTCCCTGACCAGAGCAAGGGCTGGTATGGGCATCTATGGCCTCAGCACTTCAGGAAAGCACTTGCGGAACGAGGAGCTATGTAGTGAGTATGATGTTCCCAGTTGGATCAGTGATGGTACTTTTGTGGTTCTGGTGTCTCCTAACAGTGTGGTGTGAGCACAGTGATGGGTAACCTGGGGCATTTGGCTCCTGAAATAATGAAGTGGAGGATGAGCCATCTGGTCTTCTTTCTCTTTAGTGGCTTTCTTCTGTGCTAGAAATCTGACTGGATGAGGGAGGCACCTCTAGGAAGGATGTCTTAGAAAGCAGTATCTTGTGAAACATAGTAACAAATGCTTTCTTCCTTGTCTAGATGAGGTGCTTGCAGTGCTCAAAGTGGACAATAAAGTGGTTGGTCAGACAACCTGGGGGCCAGTTAATAACCAGGCATGGGACCAGAGCTTTGCTATTGAGCTGGATCGGGTAAGCGTGATAAAAATAGTAGGGTCAGGGATCTCTGGTCCTGCCCTCAGGTCCCCTGTGTTGTAGCTGTTTGTTCTTTCACTTCATTCACTTTACTCATTTAACTTGCTACTCTGTTTGAACCAACTCCTTTATTTGAACTGTCCCCCTACACTTGTTAAGTACCGTTATCTCTGTCTGCCCTGAAGGCAGTAGTGCTTTGGCAGAACTTCAGCCTGAACACTTCTGATGTTCCTCAGTCCCCAGGTGAGCAGCTTCATTCCATTTTACCTGCAATAGAGCTTACTTCAGGATATCTCACAGTGAGGGTCAGTCTCAAATCAAAGGCTGCAGGGAATCAGTTGAACATGAGTGCCTCCAAAGAACTGTAGCTAGTAAAATTCAGCAAAGATTAGAGAAAGTGAGAAGCAGTAAGATTTAAGGGACTGTCATCTCTTCCTTTCTGTGTCTGTCTTGCATGCTGCATCATGTAGCTGCCCAGACTTTCTACAAGGCAAGAAAAGGATTCTGCTCCAGAGCTGCAGGCAGAGTTCAGTGTGTGTTGTGTGTGAGATCCAAACCTGGACCTGGGACGTTACCAAACTTCTCTTTTTGCAGTCCAGAGAGCTGGAGATTGCAGTTTATTGGCGTGACTGGAGAGAACTGTGTGCAGTGAAGTTCTTGCGTTTGGATGACTTCCTCGATAATGAACTTCACAGGATGTGCCTCTCTCTTGAGCCCCAGGGGACGCTTTTTGCAGAGGTAAATGCCGCAGACTTCCTTTTCCAGGGTGGTCCCCATCCTGGGCCTATTTTGGATGCTTAACTTTGGAGTTTAACTTTCCTTGCATCAGGTGGGTTCAGCTGAGGCACTAGTGAAGTGACATACCATACGTGAGTGAGTCAGTGCCTGAGCTGGGACAAGAGCCCTGGAGTCTTGTCACAGTTCCTTGCCCTGATCTATAGACTGTCTCCCATCCTCGGTCAATGGTGGGATTACCTCCAAGGTAATCTGCTTCCTCCCTGGGAGAGGAAGAGGAAAGATGGGCTTTTGCAATGTAATTTTTTTTCTTGTTTTCTTTTTTATAAACCTTATTTATTGCAAGGGCAACTTATCCAAAAACAAATTGAATGTTTAAAGATACATCCATAATGAAGTTCATTTCATCCCCC
The DNA here is from genome assembly GCF_052110815.1 of Crocodylus siamensis. Classification (NCBI taxonomy): domain Eukaryota; kingdom Metazoa; phylum Chordata; order Crocodylia; family Crocodylidae; genus Crocodylus; species Crocodylus siamensis. Next base: position 10,026,388 of record NC_143405.1, on the reverse strand, counting down.
TGTTAATGGTGTGGTGTCTCTCTTAAAAAGAGCTAAGGACCCCAGAATGAACAGTGTAAAGGGGGACAGCATTCTGGAGTGGCCTGTTCAGCTGGCTAATCCCAGATCCTCAAAGACATGTAGGTGCCCAAATCTTATTGATTTAAATGTAAATTGGGTTCTTGAATATCTTTTGCAAATGAGGGCCAAAATCACCAGCTGAAACCAGGGAGAGTAATAGTACAACTTGAGTATATGATTGCCCAGACAGAGGATTAGAGGGTGCCGTTAACATTACCTGAGACCAACAGAACAAAAGCAAGCCAAACCTTGTTTTTATGAGTTAATGAGGACACTTTAATTAAAGGGAATGGCTCAATGATCAGGTCTGAATTACTCCTACTGCTTGGAATTGAAGGTTCTGGTCCCCTTGAGGTGCACTCATCCTTCTAAGGATGATGACAAAATTCAGGGAAACAGAGACTGTTAGGGAGTCCTTCAGCCCTGCTTCCTTAGAATCTTAGAAAAGATTCCTCCAGGGAATCTTACCCAAGTTGAGATCTGTGACAGCGTGATTATGCAAAGTTTGCCCTTTTATCACTCTTTTGATATGGGTCAACTGCTGCTTCCCACCCCTGAGATGGCTGCATTTCATTAGTGATGTGTAATAGTGTCTGAGAAGCTGGTTGATGTCTTTTAAGTGAAAGATAGCAGAGATGTTTTGAACTGATCTGTCCCTTTGTCGAGATAGTGGGAAGGCCTAACTTTAAACAAAAATGGAATTAACATGAAATCTGTGGGATGTAGGTAGCATAACTCAGTCTGGGTCATGCCTGAACAAATGACTCCTAATTTCCTGAATGAATGTGAATGAAGTATTTGATCAGAGGCCCAGTGTGCCTAAGCTAGTGTTCAAAGGGCAAGTAAAGGTCTCTGAAGAGTCTTCATCTTCTCTGCTTTCCTGTCAGGTAATGTTCTGTAACCCTGTTATTGAGAGAAGGTCCAAGCTGCAGCGCCAGAAACGCATTTTCCTGAAACAGAAAGGTAACCCAATAGCAAACGTATGCCCACTCTGGTGGGGGAAGTGGGGTGCAGTACCTAGTTTGATGCTATGTTTTAGATGCTTGCAGATTAGCATGTGTAAGTAGGAAGGTCTGTTAGGGAACAGCACTAGCTCAACTCATTAGGCAAGTGGTAGAAGTCCGGCTGCTTTTTTTTCCCCCCCTACCCTCTTACCACATTTGGAATCAGGAAAGAATCTTGCCTCAAGATCAGCTTGGCATAGATTGGTGGGGGCTGAGGGAGGTTGCCTTTCTTGCTAGTGGGGGGGCATCATCTTCTTCCTTGGATCTCTTGAGAGTATTTTAATAAACTTCCTGTCACTGTAGTGACAGGCCATTGACAGTGCCCTTGTTTCCCTGCTTTATCTGTGGCATGTGTGGGTTCTTGATGGTTTTTAGGCCCTGTCTGGTAGTTGTGGAGGGGGTTTCTTGTGCAGTTTTAAGAACAGGTTAGACAAATACTTCTCCTACGGGATGGCTAAGAAGGGGATGATCTTGCCTTGAGCAGGGGGTTGGAGCAGGTAGGCTCCTGAAATCCCTCCCAGCCCTAGTTCCCTATGATTCTATGGCTCTAACGTGCCATGTGCATATTGCAACACTGCTAATTTCACCTCCTCCAGGAAAGGAGTTTCTCCGAGCTTCTCAGATGAACATAAACATTGCTGCCTGGGGCCGCCTAATGATGAGCATCCTCCCACCATGTAGTTTCCCGACCACTCTCAGCCCTCCACTTCAGGATCCTGCTTATTCAGATTTCACCTCTCCAGCTCCACTGCCAAATCAAATTGATTTGATGTCCAGGTGGGACAGATGAGACCTGTTGGAATTAAGGCTGGGAAACCAACAGAAATGGCCACAGAGTGCATCTGAACACTTTGTGAAACTTCATGGGGTTGGGAAAAATCTTGGTATGAAAGCTCTGTTTATAGGACTTGACTCAGGATAGTGAGGAAAGCTAATACAGACTGAGATCATGGATTTAGTGGGCCATTCAGTGTAGTGCAGGCAGTTCTGATTTATTGTTTGTTGGACCAACTTTCAGAATCACAATTCTAAAGAGTAGCCTGGTTTCAGAACCAGGGTAACTTCATCAGCTTTCCATTTTTTTTCTCTCCTTAAATGTTACATGTTAGAGCAGGAAAAGCCACAGACAAGAATGTGGTGACAGGAACATGACAATATGAGGGAAAATTAAAGCAGGTTGTCATGCTTAGTTTGACATGTAGATTATGCAGTTGCAAGGAGTGACCTGTCCCTTTATTAAAGTTCCTTAAGATGTGCAGTATGTGGGTTCTGTAAAAGGCCACAATTTATCCAGTACTGGTATAGAATACAATTCTCCCATGTGGTTACAAATAATCCAACCATGCGCCTGCATATGTTGTTCCAAAGCTGCGTGCTTCAACTCTTTTTCTTTTACACCTGAAGAAAATAATTGGTCTACCTGCCCTGGAAGAGGACGAATAGCCAACTGATCTCAGCTTAACTTAACTGAGGTTTACTTTATATTCTTAATTGGATGGCTGTTATGTCGATGGACATTTCTATAGCATACATCTCTCATAGTGTCTGTGTGCTAGGTACCCTGACATGAGTAGAAACACCACCAGCATAACAGATGCTTCTTTTCTTCAAATGAATTTTGAAGGAGCGTATTTTCCATTGATTCCTCAGACCTGGGGAGTATGAATCAGGGAGTCTTACCCTCCAGTAATTTGGGACGCTTTAAACTTTGTATAAGTATTTTTTGGTGCTGCATGTTTGCCCATCATATTCTGTTCCTTGGAGATCTGCTTAAAATATATATTCTTTACATGCAGTGACTTTCCAGCGGGTAAACTGATATTTGATGAAGAATCTCCCTGCAAGCCTCCATGCCTCTTTCTGCCGGAAGACTCAAAGGAAATGGTGCCTTCTCCCACAGACTCTCCAGTAAGAATCTGAATGCATGGAGGGATTTTGGAGGCTGAGCTGGTTTTATTGGAGATGGGGCTTTGCTCTTACCTTCCAAATCCCAGCTTTTTTTTACATTTTTTGGAGGAAATTTCTGTCTCTTCTGGTGGATGTCACCTTTTAGGGCTAGCTAATCTCCTGGGGTGTAGAAGCTAGTGAGATGGCTTAGCACTGGGTTTTTGGCCCCTAGCAATACACTAAAGAAATATGTTCTCTTTCCCTGTTCTTATGAAATGGCTTCCTATGGGAAGTAGAGTGGGACGTGGGGGTCACCTTGGGATTTCAGGCTATGCTGGGAAAGAAGTGATACTGTGGGGGCTGAGCCAGCAGGTGCTATAAAACCAGAATATAGTGTAAAGGTCTCTTCTACTGAAGGAGTTGGGCAGGGAGCAAGAAGAATTCCTCTTCCCTGAGTTGCTGAGGGACTAGCTGTCAGCACAGCCATGGTCCCCCTATCTGTTCCCTGTCACGTGTCTTGTGACATCTGCTTTATGTGGCAGCAAGATGCAGTTGCATTTTCTGTAGTGTCTGTGCTCCTTTCAAATTGCACTGAGATGCAGAAAAGGACCATGTTTTGTCTTGCTGTTTTTTAAATGATAACTTGCACAGGAACCTGCCTTCAGGAGGGAGATAAAAAGTGCTTCTTACATTGTTCAATTTTATAGAAATAGTCTTGATCTACAAGAGAAATTGTGTTCACACGGGGCTTGTGGGCCATCCCCAACCCACAACAGAAATGATTCCTGATTAAACCACAGCAAGAACACCCTGTGGTTACTACCAGGAGATAGCTTCATAGTTAGTAGGGTTAGAAGGGACCTGAGCAGATCATCAAGTCCGACCCCCTGCCATGGCAGGAAAGAGTACTGGGGTCAAACGACCCCAGCAAGGTGATTGTCAAGCCTTGTCTTGAAGACTCCCAGGGTAGGAGCCAGCACCACTTCGCTTGGAAGTTGGTTCCAGATCCTAGCCGTCCTGACAGTGAAGTAGCACCTCATAGTTTCTAGGGTTGGAAGGGTCCTGAGCAGATCATCGGGTCCGGCCCTCTGCCATGGCAGGAAAGAGTACTGGGGTCAAATGACCGCAGCAAGGTGTACATCTAGCCTCCTCTTAAAGACCCCCAGGATGCCTCATCTGAAGCCTCCTGATGCCTCATCTGAATTTACCCTCTGCCAGCTTGTGACCATTATTTCTAGTCACTCCTGGTAGTGCTTGGGGGAACAGGGACTTCCCCCAATGCCTGCTGGTCACCTCTGACTAATTTGTAACAGGCTACTAGATCCCCTCTCAGCCTTCTCTTGTGGAGGCTGAATAGGTTCAGGTCCCATAGCCTCTCCTCGTAGGGCCTGCCCTGCTGCCCCCTGATCATGCGAGTGGCCCTCCTCTGGACCCTCTCCATGTTGTCCACATCCCTCTTGAAGTGCGGCGCCCAGAACTGGACGCAGTACTCCAGCTGCAGCCTGACCAGTGCCGCATAGAGGGGGAGGATCACCTCCCTGGACCTGCTTGAGATGCATCTGTGGATGCACGACGAGGTGCGGTTGGCCTTCCTGACTGCACCCCCACACTGCTGGCCCATATTCATCTTGGCATCAATGATGACTCCAAGATCCTTTTCTGCTTCTGTACTGATGAGAAGGAAGTTCCCCAGCCTGTAGGTATGGTGCTGGTTCTTCCTCCCCAGGTGCAGCACCTTGCACTTGTCGGTGTTGAATCCCATCCTATTATCATCTCCCCACCCTTGCAACTTGTCTAGGTCCAATTGTAGCCTATTCCTTCCTTCTAGCGTGCCCATATCCCCCCACTTCTTAGTGTCATCAGCAAATTTGAAAAGGGTGCTTTTTGCCCCCTCGTCCAAGTCACTGATGAAGATGCTGAACAGTGCAGACCCGAGTCCTGCAGAACCCCTCTGGTCACATCCCTCTAGGTCGATAATAACCCATCCAGTATTGCTCTCTGGGTGCGGCCCTCCAGCCAGTTGGCGACCCATTTGGCTGTGTAGGTGTCGACACCACAGTCCCCCAGATGACACAGAAGAAGCTTAGATGTGGTGGTTGAAGTTACATTCTGATTTGATCCAGTGGCATTTCAAACCCCATTCTACAGAGCTGCATACGGTAACTTCCTCTCTCTTCACAGTGTCCAAAGAGGCTGCATGTCGAAGGGATTTGCAGCTTGGCTGTGACGGAAACACCAAATCAAGCTTCTCCAAGGTAAGTGTCCCAGAACAGCCCCAGGCCATCAACGGAGAACATGGGTATTGAGCTGAAAAGCTTAACCATATAACGTTGTATTCTGTTAATGGGTTCTTTTGTTTCTCAGTAAAAGACTTCTTATACTCTGTGAACAGTACAATGAAAACTCTGCATCTTACCTATTTACCCAGACATTTATGTAACATTATCTGTGTACTAGCCCTTGATCCTTACCCTATTTTTCATGTTGTGCAATAAAAGTAATGGATCATTCTAATTGAAGGTAAATTAATTAAATGCTTGCAAATGGCCCCTCATACTTAAGCACATTCAGTTTTCCAGGGCAAAGCATATGACCTATTTAAGCATCTCTGTGAATATGAAATAACGTACTTTAAAAGTACTCTAGGCAAATGTGTTAGTCTCTGTTGAATAGGAAGGCACAAAGATTATTTGTACTGTCGTGCAGTAACTGGACTGCATATAGTGAGGATATTGATTAGAAAATACTGTAAAAGCAGGTTAGAAAACACACAGTAATATTGAGTCCACACTGCTGGAAACCCCATGAATAACAAACATCAGCTCATCTATGCTAGCTTTAATGATCTCCTATTTGGGGGTCATTGAACATTTTGGTCCTTTCACACTCATTTCAGAGGTCTGTGGATGCCACCTTTGATAACAAGGGTAGTCAGACATATTTCTTGCCCTACCTGCCTTTTTCTCAGGAGGAGACACTTAGGTCCTCCTAAGCTGCTTGCTTCAGTTCCCTCACCAGGAGAGTGAAACATGCTTTCAGCAAAGGATGTTCTGGGTTAAGGCTTTTGATTTATTTTGTATTTTCCAGGAGCTCTAGACTAGAACTCAGTCAGTAGCCCCATGTGGCCGGTGTACTGTTTCAGGGCATCTGTGCATTCAGCTACACATTTTGTATTCCCCCTTTAACCACCAACCCCTTATCTGTACTCTATCCTCCCTCCCTAGCCCTAGTTGAGTATTGAATCCTTTCTTTTCAGTACTCCCGTATCCCATCCTTCTTTTGTTCTTCTTTCCTCCTCCTGCCAGCACCTTCTTCTGTATGCATTTATACTCAGCCAGCGCTCTTGCAGCTACATTCTAACTTGGTTCCTTCAGGCTGCCTGTGGAAACTCTCTTCTCCTTTAGTATCCACATCTGACCTTCAAGTCTCCTGTTTCTTGTCCCATCAATATTTTCTCTTTGTACCCACAGGAAGAGAACTGTCCAGCTTCAGGACTTTCACTGCATTGCCATACTGGGACGTGGGCACTTTGGAAAGGTAGAGGGGGCACAAGGGGTTCCTGTGGAGTGAGAGGATGGGGTATGGGTGCCAAGCTGAGCTTCACTCTTTTCCCCCCCCCAGCTCAGTGTTGAAATGGAAATGTTTCGAAAGGAGAAGATGCTACTTTCAATGAAAATGCAAGCAATGACTCTAGCTGGTATTTCTGCTAATTACCAGTCCTGGGCTTTGAGGTCTTTCAAAACTGATAAAACCTCTAGACTCTAAGCATCAACCATCTCCTCTCACCTCACATAGCAGCCATCAGGGCCACTCCTCCAGTCACCTTTAGGGGGTCAGTAAAGAACAGTATTGGGTGCTTTTCTGTTCCAAGGGATCCGTGGTCTGGAGCACTGAGCTGAGGCTCAATAATCGTCAGCTTTGCGCTGTGGAATTTTTCAAAGACCACAATTTATAGTGAGTTTCATCCAGGTCTATGTAGCAAGGTCACCCAGGAAAACAACACTCCTTTCTAGGAGTTACTTAACCTTGCTTTTGACAGCTACTGTCTGAAACAGATGAGAACAGTTTGTGTGGCTGCCTCCTGGTTGTGTGGCTGGGAGTCCAGGTAACCAAGTGAGACCATATCAAAATAATTTGGGAATGATTCATTTTTTGCTGTTTTAGGTGCTGCTAGCCCAGTACAAGGCAACAGGGAAGCTGTACGCTATCAAAGCCCTGAAGAAGAAAGACATTATTAGCCGAGATGAAATCGATAGGTGAGTCTTGGTCATACCTCTTCCAGAAGCTCTGAGATCAACTCTGCAGTTAGTAACTAGTAGGCATGCCAGGCTCCTTTCTAATGTGACTTTGGTCCCCCCCTTCAGCTTCAGATAGTTAGAATCAAGGCTCAGAACAAGTTTTAAAAGGTGTCACTTCCTGATTTCTAGCAAAAAAACCCACTCACCTGATGGGAGGAGTTTAGGAATTGTACCGTGTGAATACTGCATGATCCTCTTACGTTCAGTCTAAGTGCAGGGATCTCCAACTTACTTCCTTCTCCAAACACATACTTCTTTGCAAAGCTTTGGTGCTGCCATTTTACTACTTCGAATCCCTGCAGTTTGCACTGTGAGAAGCGCATTTTTGAAGTGGTCAACTCTTCTGGACACCCCTTCCTGGTGAACATGTTTGCGTGTTTCCAGACGCCAGATCATGCCTGTTTTGTGATGGAATATACTCCTGGGGGTGACCTCATGACACACATTCACTCAGAAGTTTTTCCAGAGCATGTGACACAGTAAGTTGCCATTGGCCTAAGTTTTCAAGTACCATAGAACATTAACTTAGCTCCCGTTCCTCTGAAGTGATGACTCCTCCTCTTCTTTCAGGTTCTACACAGCCTGTGTAGTCTTGGGACTCCAATTCTTACATGAGAAGAAGATTATTTACAGGTAAAAGCAGCGCAGCCAGGAAAGTGTCAGGAACCAGCAGCCCTAAGATTAAATTGCCTTTGCAGCACACATGCAGTTTGCAGTTAGTTGCCCAGCTGGGCTCTCTAGCCTTGTGTCCGAGCCACCCTCAGTTTACATTTCCCTCCCGCCATCATGTTTGATATGCTTGTCTGGTATGATTTGGGAAGAGGAGGACACTCCCAGCTCTGCCTGTATTGCCCATGCCCACTTACCATTAATTATGCCAGGGAATGCATGTAAAGAAGCTATTCATCGGATGTGCTGCTAGTAATTCATTAACTGTGCAGCAGCAGGGTTATCTGCTTTATAACCAGCCCCCCTTTGCAGGGACACCCTGGTGACAGGCCCTGTTATTATTGGATGACCTCCTCTCTTTATGCCAGGAGAGGCTTGCTTAAAGCCATTTCCTGGTGCTTTCAGTTAAGAAATCAAGCAAATGTTAGGCTTTGAAGAGCATCCTCGAAGGCAGTAAAGTATTTGAGCAAATGCAGATTTTCCACAGATATTCTACTGTCCTCTGCCTAATAGTCGGGATCCTGCCTCCTGTCAAAAAGCTGTTGGACGGCTTTTGCCAGCCTCTTCTTTCATTCTATTCTTCCTCCCTGTCTGTAGGGACCTGAAGTTGGATAACCTGTTGTTAGACACTGAGGGCTTTGTGAAGATTGCTGATTTCGGGCTGTGTAAGGAAGGTGAGCTCCTTCAGAGGAACCAAGACTGAACTATCACCCCAGCTGGTCAAACTGCAGGGTTAAGATTTGATAACTTTTGCAAACAGCAAGTGAAATAGCTGCACTTGGTGCAGCTGTTCGGTTCTACATAAGGAAATCCTGCCTATCTGACCGCAGTGAACTTTGTGGATAATTCGTACAGGGATTGACGGTGTTTGATTGCTCTGGGGAACCAGGAAACTGAGTAGCACAGGCTGTTTACCCGAGGAGAACATCATTGTGACCACTGTGTGTAGGAAGCTTCATTGCTGCACTGTTTAAATAAGCAAAGCCTTAACTTTCTTCGAGCCTCATCTTGTTTAAAGGAGAAACTGTTGGAGGTCTTGGATCTCAGGGCAGTGCAGGGTCTGTGCTTCCTCCTGGGTGCATGGAAAAAGGGGGATAAACTCTTGATCAGAGGCAGGTCCCTCCTAGTGTGTTGTTTTTAATGCCAACTCTCCCATCCCGTGTACCTGTCTCTGCTACTCTTCTGTATGTACCACTCATCTCTGCTGCCATCACATACATTGCCCGTTATGCCCCCCAAAAAACCTATTGGAAACCTATGTGATATGTTCTGCAGTGGCCTTTTGTTCACAGGGATGGGTTTTGGGGACCGTACAAACACCTTTTGTGGCACTCCTGAGTTTCTGGCTCCAGAAGTCCTGACAGACGTTTCGTACACCCGGGCAGTAGACTGGTGGGGGCTAGGAGTACTCATTTATGAGATGCTTGTTGGTGAGGTAAGACCATGTTCCTCTGCGAAGATTTCACTGACCAGCTTTTGGGCAGAGCTGGGCCTAATTATGTGACATGAGGGGTCACCGATTGGGAGCAGCTAACTAGTCTTCATCTGTGTCTTAGAAATTTAAGTGAAGAGTCTCCCCTTCATAATCAAACACAGTCTTGCATTTCTGGGTATTTGAAACCAGCTCTCCAGACCTGCCTTCCCCATCTTTAAGCCTGGGCATTTGTAGAATGTGTTTCTCATTTGTAGCGCTTGCCTCCAACTCTCCAAAGTGGGCAGGTATTATCACCCTGATCTTGCAGCACAGAAAATAAATGAACAGTTGGATACAGATACTCTGCGTGTCAGATAACAACGGGTCTCTTTTGCAGTCACCATTCCCTGGAGATGATGAGGAAGAGGTCTTTGACAGCATTGTCAATGAAGAGGTCCGCTACCCGCGATTCCTTTCCTTAGAGGCACTTTCCATCATCCACAAGGTACTGTCATTGTCAAATGGAGCAAATGTCACTTAAGCCTCAACTCAAATACATCCAGAGACTCTTTCTGACTAGGTGCCATTTTCATTTGAGTGGAGTTTGTTTTCAGACCCAGTCAACTGATAGGGAGCCCTTGAAACCTATGCATATACTTCTCTATCCTTTAATTACCTTATCACTACATGCATGGATGTCCATGCAGCCACTGAGGAACAGGCTGAGCTCCTATTTGGAGCCTATTGCTGCCAATTCTCAAAGGGGTAAATGTTCATGCTTCTAGGAGTTCGTTCTCTGCAGACATATTCTGAATTCTTATGATCTGTGGGTCATTTAGACGGCTAAGGGCATGTACTATCTGCAGTTCACAGTGGATCTCCTGCCGGTATTAGTGGGAGGTTAATGAGGGGCAGAATGTAACCTAATGATGGCAAGTTAAGACCTCACTCTAAAGGAGAAAAAGACACGAAAGCTTCTGTTTTCCCTCAAGTGTTGTTCATGTCTGTCTGTCCTTGTTTCAGCTTTTGAATTTTTGGATTATTTATTTCTACAGCTTCTCCAGAAATGTCCAGAGCGTCGTCTTGGGGCAGGAGAAAGGGATGCAGAGGAGATTAAACCCCAGGCCTTCTTTAAGGTAAGAGGGTTTGTTTTTTTTCCAGCTTTTTCAGGTCCCATCCTTACCCATGTCCCAGGCCTGTTTGCTTTCCGTTCATTCTTGAAGCAAACTTGCCTGTTTTGTTGGTTAATGATGCAAGTTTTCTGACATGTGGTTGCCCAGCCAGATATCCATTTCCATAACAAGTCTTTTTCAGAACCACATCACCTGAGTCTGTTTTCTGGTCCCTTCTATTTCCAAGTACAAGATCTCTTTTCCATCTGTGTTCCCCTCTCTCTCTCTGTTTCTCTCATGAATCAATGAATCCTTTTCTGTGCGTATGGAAGTGCAGGTATCATTCCACAGACTGCCAATCTTCATCTCTGAATTTGAAGCAGAAAATATAAAACTGGAATTGTGAGTGTATCTGGAGGAACACAAATGCCAGTTTTTGGTGGAGAGGGCATAGTAAGTGCTACTTTGTAAAGAAGACCATTGGGATATTAAGACTTCAGCTGCCTACAAGCTGGTATATAAAGTATCTGAGTCGCATCAATATCAGCAATTATTGGGGAATGATTCTGTATATTTAAAATAAAAACCTGTGGCAGCACAAACAGTAGTGAAAACCCTCCTTTGTACAGGCTATGTTACTAGTTGTTTCTATTACCATAGCATGGTGTTATGAACCAGGTCCCCATTGGACTTGGCACTATGGAAATACAGGAAAAAAGATGGTTCCTATCCCCAAAAGTTCAATCTCAGTGTAAGGCAAAATGTCCTAGATAGGTCCAGACAGAGGAGGGGGAATGCAAGGGAGCAGGATTAGTCAGCATGAACTGCTTGGGGGTTTCCTGATGAGCGTGATCATTGTTGTTTGGATTTGTCCCTGTTAAATACAGTCTGTGTGGCAGCCTAGCTTCTTGGCTGGTGCTCTGAAGCACAGATTTATGTCACGTGGAGGACTCTACTTTTGGAGCAATTGCTGTTCTCCCTTTGCATCTGGCTGCAGTGGTTATCCTGGCACTTACATTTAGTAGAACTCACATGTGCTGCAGATGATGCAGAAGTGGGGGAGGCTATGCAGCACTGTTGTTTCCTAGCTTGTTTCCCCATCTCTGAGCCTGTTTCTTGGCACCTATTTGGTTTGTAATGTGTTTTGTTACAGGTAATTGACTGGGATGCCCTGCTTGCCAGGACGCTGAAGCCCCCTTTTGTGCCCTCTTTAAGACACCCTACTGACATTAGCAACTTTGATGAAGAGTTTACCTCTCAGAAGCCAGTCCTGACTCCTCCAGGCAAGTTCCGTGTTCTATCCCAGAAGCAGCAGGCTGCCTTCAAGGACTTTGACTTTGTCTCCAGACACCTTCTAGAAGTCTGACTGTTGTCATCTCTACCAGCACCCTGAGAGCTTCTAGAGAGCGACTTGCCAGTGACCACGGAAAAGTCAAGTCACTGATGGGCAAAGACTGTTCACTGGACTGATATAATTAACTGCAGAAAGCAGGCTGGTCTGCAAGCTGTTTTTTCTATTGCATTTTACTGTTTCCCTCTGGTAGGGGGAGGGCACTGTGTGAGAACTACCTTTGAAAGGGGTCATTTTTGTTAGGTGTGTTTGAAACAGTCCTCAGCAAACTGAACAGGCTGATCATAGGCAGGGGAACTGGCATGTTCAGCCTGCCTTCTAGAAGGGATGCAGGACTCACTTTTTTTCTCTCTTCACAATTGATTTATGCTGTTCCTGTTGGGAGTTTGGTGGTGATGTAGTTAGTACAGTCCGGACAATGAAGGTCAGGTTTGGAAACTTGCTCAAATGTCTTGCCTTGCTTTATGGATGGAGCAAGAGACTATTTCAACTGACTTGGTATGGTTAAATCTTGTTTTTAACAAGTACTGACCTAAACCCCCCACGGCTTTTATATATGCTGTGTTGGAGATGCAGATGTACTTTTCCTGAAGAAACTTCTGTCTCTGACTAATTGGCTAAACTTCCCAGGGTCTGGGCCAACAGACCCGCGTAGCAAGTTTGTTTTCAAATCCAGTATCATTTTCGTTGCTGCAGCTGCTTGGATGCATCTCCTGTGTTCGTGTTGTCTTTAGGGGAGTCATTTATGTTAAGCTGATAATCACAGCCAAGTTATTGACCCATAGTTTTTATGTACATGTTGTACCTTTTTCAGATAATATAAAAGAACGCAGGTGTTTATATTGAAAAAGTTAATAAACGTTGATTGTGTAACAAGTTAATAAACGTTGATTGTGTAACAGCTGTGGGCAGGCAAGAGCCTAAATAGTGCCTAGAATACAGAAAAGGATACGTGTAAGCCATGTGGGGTGGGGGGAGGTTTTGGAATAAGGGTGACCTAAGTGGCACCTTGAACAATGGCTGTTTTAAACTTCTGCTTCTGCGGGTGACAGTGCTGCTTCCCAGCTTGTCAGTGCGAGCAAGAAGTCAAAAACAGCAACTGTTTTTTAGAGACCGTCCACATGAGAAGCTGATTAGCGTAGGACGTTTCTAAACTGCCAGGGGACGTAGAATACAATGGCGTTTGACACAGTGGGCAGCACTTTGTGTAAATAGGTTCTTAGTCTTGTGGCTTTGGCAAATAGAATAGAGAAAGGGAGGGGTTTCTAGGACAAGCTGAAGATTAAATGGGACACGGAGATGTTGCTCTTTTGACCCTTCTTCTGCAGAGGTAGGCAGGAGTTTTTACCCATGGAAGGTTGGGCTGTTTCTAGAAGAGAAATCTGGGCCTAACCAGTGAAGAACATCCATTGGCTCAAGTACTCAAGGGGTCCAGAGGTAAGTGCTTTTGTAAGGCACATGCTTGTCTAAGATCCTCCCAGCCCACACTGATCTTAGCCCTCTCATTTGCAGAGTCACGTGTAATTAGTACTGAATGTCTTTTGGGTCACATTCCTTTTTCAGTGGCACCTGCTGCCTCCTCATGCTAAGGGGTGCCTGGAGGCAAGGTGTGTGTTTTATCTCAGTCCTACTTATCAGCTCATCTCTGGCTCTAACAACGTTTTGTAAAAGTTGGGTGGCATTTTTTCATGACTCTCGTTTTTGCTAGTAAGGGTTAACCAGCATGCTACACTGCTAATTCAGGAGAACTGAGCACTTGGAGTGTCCACACTGAGAGGTGTAAAGAGCAGCAAAAGCTGGGCTTAATCTTTTATTGATTTACATTACAAAATAAATTAAAAATCTTTCAAATGCTACCAGATACATTTACGAAACAAATGTTCCCACTGAACCCAAGTTGTCTGTGTTCAGTTATCCCTGCTGACCATTTTTATTTTGGTGATGGATGCAATCAGTAGTGCCGTACGAAGTGGAGTCTGTTCTGGCAGGTGCTACATCAGCAAAACAGACTAACTTGTACTGCAAAATGCTTCCTTATGGTGGTGTACAATCCAGAAAGAATCCATCTCTGTGAGCAGATACCATGGTAAGGAGGGTGTGTCCTACCCCAAATGAGGCAGAGTAGATGCAAAAACTTGCCATCTAACTTGTAAAAAGAACAGATTTGATCTGGGACTTGGAAACAAGAATTTCCCATTGTCTTTTTTCAATACAGTGATTCTCTGATGTTGCATGTTCCATTTTAAATAGAAGCATCCACTGATGTTGAACCCTGAGTAGGTTCTGCCAGCTTGGCTCATGTCAGGTAAGACAGTAAGGCACAAAACTTTATTCAAGGTTTTTATAAAATTGGATGCTTAGAAATATTTTCAGGACTCAGGTTCAGTGCAGAGAGACTTAGTTTTCTGAGGCTGGGGATTACTTGTATACTTCTTGCTTACTGTGCCACAGGGGAGCTTGCAGTTCATTTAAACTGAACAGATGATTTCACTCTCTGCAGGCACATCTACACATTCATTAATGTGCCATAGTTACTGTGCATTTAGTTTAGTACTTGCCTAATGAATTACTAACTAAATGCACAGTAACTATAGTTACTGCACCGTAGTGCTGGCACATGTTTTTTTTGTGATGCTTGCTGTGCAGTAGCTTAATAACCCCTGCGCTACTGTGCAGTATTTTCAACCTTTTTTGGTCTGTGTACCCCCCAGTGGCTGGTCAAGAAGCAGAGAGTCCCCTGGTGGCCGGTTGCTGACCAGGGGGTTCCTGTGTGCCTGCAGCAAACCCAGAAGTGCCAGCACTGTGTCGCAGCAAAGCTGGAAGTGCCAGTGGCGCCAGCAAAAACAAAAGTGCTGGAGGTCCAGTGTGCTGGTGCACTTCCCCGCCCCCCCCCGCCCCAGCTTTTCTGTCCCATTGCCTTCCCAACTACCGCCAAGGGTACGTGTACCCCTCCCCACCCCGGCTGACAACACCCTGTGGTAGCATATTAGCACGGGGTTTTGCCCAGCATGCTACTGCAGTGTTATTGAGACGTGCCCAGTGCTGACTAAAATGCCGTACTGAGTTTTCCATTTTAATCTAAGATAAGATTAGTAACTAGTAATTTTGCCACTGCTTATTTGATTTGCCTCTTAACTCTCTTAAAATACAAATAGGGGCCTACTGTCTCTTCTTTTAAGTTGAAAATGTATTACAGGTATTATTAGTGTTAGAGATTTCCTTTATAAATTAATTTTAAAGCTATTACTACCAGAAGGGCAAGTAAGAAAAAACAGCAGCTGCAGCCCACTGTTACCAGTTAAAAACTACCTCTGCTCATCCCATTGACACTTCTCTATACAGCATTACAGAATAACAAGAAAAATATTTAGAGGTAGTCATTGCCCAAACAAGCTAAATGGGAGAAGACAAAGAGTTCTGTGCATAAACAAACTAGTAGAAGAATATTTTTTTTTCTGTTCATGAACAAACAGATCCTAAAATGTTCAGATCTGTTCATTCACAGCTGAAGTTTTTGTTAATGTATTTTGCTATCTGTAGGTCAATAATATTGCTTTGGTGACTTGCTGGATATAAGTAACCCAACCCATCATGAACTCTGACTCAGTGTATTTACAGTATTTTCTCATGCATATTATTAGGAGTAAATCTCAAATCTTTGTGGAAAGGACAACACTATGGCATGCAGTAAACTGTCACTTGCTTTTCATTGTCCAAATATTTATTCAAAACTTTCCTATTATTTGCCCACCTCTGCTGGCAAGGCAGGCAGAATCCTGCTGAAGAAAGGTCACAGGGACTGTACTGATTCTAGTCCGTTTGTCAGAAATTAACTTTTTTGCCTGCTGCTTTACCCTGGCGGGGGAAAGACAGTAATTGGGAAGGGAGAGAGTAAGATTTTTTGTTTTTGTTTTGTTTTTTAAAAAGGCAAAGGTGTAATTTGTAACCAATTCTTGCTAACACTGCCTCAATCAGCAACCTGAAGTAGAAGGAGACTTGCCTCCACTCAAGTCGGAAATCTCCCCTTGGGGATGCCCAGAACAAAGCCTGTTGTTACCTGGATGTACTGAGTAAAACCTGAGCCACTTTTTTTGCTCCTCTTTTTAAGGAGGTTTGCTCCTGTGGATGAGGCAAATCACATTATCAATCACATAGGCCACTGCGGAGTACAATCCCTCTGCAAGGAAGCAGTAACTAATGAAGACAACACTTTTGGGTTGCAACACAAGTTTCAGTTCTACCAGTAAATTGTTTAAAGTCTTCAGGCACTTGGGCTCATCCTGTAGTTAAATGTAATTACAAGAGGAAATAATTTAAGTCAACCGTTAAAGCCTGCTTGACTTTACATCCTACAATTAAACAGGGTCACTGTCTTCCTGGAAATACATTTTTTCCCATGCAACAAGGTGGCAGGTACAGAAAAATCTCCAGAGGTTGCGGATGAGCCCTTGATCAAATGGGTTCTCCGTCTCACAGTGTCGCAGGTAGGAGATGCGGTGGCGGGACATGAACTCCCACGTAGTAGTGTTGCATGAGACCAGGTACAAATGGGAAGCCAGTAGCAGCACCACTACCACAGTGAATATGGCCATCAGGACAAAGGACAGGAGGAGGAAGATGTTGTGCTTCAGCCACTTCCATGACCCTTCGAAATAAAGGCCTGACCTTTCAGGTAAGAAACAAATACAATCTGGTCATAGTGGGCTAGATATGGACCTCAGATTATATTAGACCAGGGAACAGCAAGACATGCTTCAGCCTGACTCACAACTCCACTTCTGATTGTGACACTGATAAGTGATAACACTTCATACAGGTGTTGGAGCTCTGAAGCATGGTAAAACTTTGTCCAAAAGTAAAAGTCAGTTCTGAATTCAGTAGGACCCCCCCGTGAAAGATGTACTGAACATCCAAATCCTTATAAAACTAGCTTCTCCTGACAAGCAGAAAGCCAACTGGCTTTCCCAGTTAATCACTGGAGAGCTGTGTAAGTGCAGTTCCAGGGCACAGTAATACCGATTATGTGGAGTTTCACTACTTGCCACCTGTAAAGAAAAGCTTGCTTTGAAATAAGGTGGGAAAAGCTAACTAGCCACCAGCAAGGCCCAAATGACTTCCTTTAAGACAAGTTTAAAGCAGAAACATATCAATAGTTGCAATCCAAATGATCAAACTCTGTTAACTACCTACATTGTTGCTGCCAACAAAGGCAACAGCCTTCCCTCTCCCAAGGCTGTTTCAGGTCTTTAGTGCTGTCCAGAATATGGAGAATGGAAGCTGGCACTGATGGGATAGACCTATAGCCAGACTCTCAACCTACCTCCCCACTTTTTCAGAAGTCTTTGGGAAACGCTGAGGGTCTATTGGGAGTAAGACTGTGCTCAGGAGGGCTCTGCGATGCTTTGGGTGCTAATTCAATTCAGAGGAGATTCGGCGGCAGAACCTCTGAATCTGAATGGAATTGGGACCAATTGAAAAGGTCTGAATCAATTCGAAGCTCTCTGAATCAATTCAGAAAAGATTCAGAGTTTCGGCGATTTGGGCAGTCCCTGCTGGCTGCAGCAGGGAGCTGGACCTGGACTCCATGCTGGTAACCAGGGGGTGGGGGAGTGGGGGGGCTGAAGGAGGGGACCATGGGGGGACCTCTTCCGGGCCCCCATCCCCAGCCTCCTCCCCAGTCCCCCCAACCCCTGCCCACTGTCCCAGCCCCCCACCATGGCTGCCCTGCCTGGCCCCAGCTCCGGGCTCCTTAAAAGGCCCCACTCACCAGCTGCTGCCAAACAAGGAGGTAATTCCCACTGCCCTCAATTGCCCCATGCCACATGGGGGGGGAGGGGTGCTGCCATGAGCCCCCTCGCTCCCAGCCCTTTTAAAAAAAAAAAAAAACAAAAAAAAAAACTGGGCTCACCAGCTGCTGCAGCAACCTTGGGGCATCTGGGGCTCATGGCAGATCCCCCCACGCAGCATGGGGCAATGGAGATCACCCCTTCCCCCACAACCAGGCAGGAGCTAGTAAGTTGAGCTTTTTTATTTTTTTCAAAGAGCTGGGAAGGGCAGCCATGGGAACCCTGGGAGAGCGGGCGGGGGGCTTGTGGCAGAGTCCTCCACATGGTGAGGGGCAGTGGGGATCATCTCCCACCTGGCAGCAGCTGGTGAGTGAGGGCTTTTTGGGGGGGGGGGGAAAGAAAAAAAGAGCCAGGAGCTCGGGCTGAGAGAGTCAGCAGGGGATGGGGCCTGTGTGATTCGGCCAATTCAGCAGCAGCCAAATCTCTGAATCAGATTCGGGACAGTGATACGGATTGCCGAATCAAATCACTGTCCCCCAAATTGGCCGAATCCGAAGCAAGTACTAGCCGCTTCGCACAGGCTTAGTGCTCAACATTTGTAAGTAGCGTGTCTATCCAGAGTATCTGACCTTAAGTCTCAGAGCTCAGGCTATTGCTGTTTTCATAAAATGTAGTTAAGCCACATGTCCAATTTCTTGAGTGATTCTCATCCTAGAACCGCCTTGTCCATCTGCTGTTACTGCTGTGAGGGGTCAGGATTTTTATCCGTTACGAAACACTTTTTTTTTTTTTTTTTTTTTTTAAACCCATATATGGTGCATCTCCACGAGCGGGAATGTGCGTTCCCCAGACACAAACAGCAGCAGCATATATTTCTGCTGTTACTAGTTGTCCTTGTGGAACACCGCTGCATGTGCACTCTGGCGCATGGCAAGTTGCCCCAGGTGGGGTAGGGGAGGCTGGTCCCAGCAGCCTTAGCTGGTGTCCTGGGGACTCCGACAGCAGCGATCAGGGCGCGCAGTCTGGTTGGCGACCAGAGCATGGCTCTGGCCAGCCAGGCTTCCGTTTTGCACAAAGCAGGCTGCCGCCATGTCTACCACCCCACTTTTTTTCTGGTGTGTGTTTGACACTGGAATCCCACAGTGTCAAAAAATAACCTCTGCCACGCTCCAAATTTGTAGTGTGGCAAACACATGCATGTGCAGTACATGCACTATGTGGTGCCACAAACCATACATGTGCTCATGAAGACGCACTCCCAGTAGCTAGGTTACTCCTCCACAGCAATCCCCTTTGAGGGGAGCAGAGCCAAGGGTGAACAAGGTATAAGGTGAATTCCACCCACTGCTCTCCTTGCTCTGCCCCAGCCCTTAAGCTGGACTTTGAGAATATTCAGCTCTTGTGAAAGCTCTGAAAAACCTCAAAAGTAAATGATGCCTGCCAGAGGCCTCAGGCTTACCAAGCAATGTGAAGAGCCCACAACAGGACCACAAGCTGCACGGCCAAGTAGGCTACAAAAAGTGAGTGATTCTTCTCTCCCACGCAGTTCTCAATCCAGGGGCAGTGATGGTCAAAGCGGCGTACGCAGTGCTGACACACCCGGCAGTGCTTGGCTCGCATTGGTTGCTGTGGAATAAGTAAACAGCAATGACAGCCCACCAGACTTAGCTTCCCCTGTGAAATAGGGGGTTGGCAAGAAACTAGTGCCCCATAAGCAAGACAGATCCTCTGAGACTGATCACGTTAATAAGAATTGTAGAGTAGCTTGAACACTAGTTGCCATCCCCTTTCACAGATAAAGATATATGCACAACTGAATGACTTGTTTTGTCATCTTCAATTTAAATTTCCCCTAATTTTGTCTTGCAGCTAATTAGCAGATCCATTTAATATAGTAAGTGCTGGATACTTGGAACCCTTCCGAACAAGCCACTTGCATGATTTCTCCAGAGAATATATAGGCTCTTACATCCTTGACCTACCACTACATTCCTTCTGGAGGAGCTGTCTTACTTCTTTTACCATTTGTAATTTTAGTTGTATCATGACAGCTATGAAAATCTTTTATTCACTTCCTTAGGAAAGGAGAGTTCTTATCATCAGTACTGTAAAGAGCTATGCATATTTATGGTAGTAAATAATTAAGCAATGGAAGTATTATTGTGAAATATGCAGTTGAATTGTTGGGGATACTGGTGGATTACTAGCTTTGGCTGTGTAATGAGAAAATTACTATGGTCATCTCCCACTGCAGATGTTGGTATATTTTATTTAATATGTATAGACAGCATGTCTGTTAAATACTAAGAAATATACCTGCTAACTACTGTTCTGTTTAATCTATGGTTCGTCTTTGCTGGGGGTTTAACTCATGATGTCTTCATAGGCATTTGGGCTAGAAGGGACCCCGGAGAATCATCAAGTTCAGCCCCCCGCCCCAAGGGCAGGAAGTCAGCTGGGGTCATAGGATCCCAGCAAGATAAACATCGAAATGTGTTTTGAAGGCGTTCAAAGTGGGCGCTTGAACTGCCTCAGGTGGCAGTCTGTTCCAACCCTTGGGGGCTCGGATAGTGAAGAAGTTCTTTCTTATGTCAGCCTGAACTGGTTACAGTGGAGTTTGTGACCGTTCGATCTTGTCATCCCTTGGGGGGCTCTGGTGAACAGTTGTTCCCCCAGATCCTGATAAGCACCCCTGATAAGCTTATAGGTGGCCACCAGATCACCCTGAGCCTGCGCTTTTCCAGGCTGAATAGCCCCATTGCTCTCAGCCTCTCATCGTAAGGTCCATCTTCCTGCCCTCTGATCATGAGTGTGGCTCTCCTCTGCACCCTCTCAAGCTTCTCCACATCCTTTTTGAATTGCGGAGCCCAAAACTGGATGCAGTACTTCAGCTGCGGCCTCACCAAGGCCGAGTACAATAGGAGAATGACATCCCGGGATCTGCTTGAGAAGCATCTATGGATGCAAGCCAGTGTTTTGTTCGCTTTACTAGCTGCAGCATCACACTGAAGGCTCATGTTCATCTTGTAGTCAACCGTGACCCCCAAGTCCCTTTCTTGGGGACTGTAGTGCTAACCAGTGTAGGACTACCAAGCCTATATGCATGGTGCAGGTTTTTCCTCTCAAGGTGGAGAACCTTGCATTTTTTGGTGTTGAACACCATCAGGTTCTCGTCTGCCCATTTCATAAGTCTGTCCAGATCCGCCTGGATCACCCTCCTGTCCTCGGGTGTGGATGCTTTACCCCAGAGTTTGGTGTCGTCAGCGAACTTGGCCAGTCCGCTTCTGACACCAATGTCCACATCGTTGATGAAGATGTTAAACACTACAGGCCCGAGGACAGAGCCTTGTGGGACCCCACTGGTCACAGCACACCAAGACGATTGGCTCCCATTGACCACCACCCTCTGGTTCCTACTGCGGAGCCAGTTCCCCAGCCAGCGGATCATGGTGACGTCAAGGCCACAGTTAGCCAGTTTAACCAAGAGGTGATTGTGGGATACCAGATAGAAGGCTTTTTTTAAATCGAGGTATATGACATTGATCTCTTCCCCTTTGTCCAGGTGATAAGTTACCTGGTCATAAAAGGAAACGAGATTAGTTAAGCAAGACCTACCTGCAACAAACCCATGCTGGGTATCCCTCAGGATATTGCCTTCAGCTAGTCTGCTAAGGATGGCCTCCTTGATAATCTTTTCCAAGACTTTCCCCAGGATAGAGGTCAGGCTGATGGGCCTGTAGTTTGCCGGATCTACTTTCCTCCCTTTCTTGAAGATAGGCACAACATTGGCCTTCTTCCAATCATCAGGCACTTCACCAGAGCGCCAAGAACTCTCAAAGATCTGTGCCAGGGGCTGAGCTATGACATTCGCCAGCTCCCTGAATACCCTTGGGTGTAACCCATCAGCGCCGGCTGACTTAAAGATGGCTAAAGGACACCTGGCAGTAAAATTTGTTTAAATTAAGCACTATGTGGCATGAATCATTATCCTCCAGTAAGTCTGTTTGTTGGAAATATAAATTATTGTGTTAACGATGCTATAAAGTATGTTGTCATCATTTATGTTTGGTTTGTATTTCTCACTGGCAAGGGGCTAGTTACATCCAGTTAGTAAGAGAAACATCTAAATATTTAAGGTTTAAATTGCACATTACAATTAGGCTTTAATGACCAATTGGGTAACTGGCTCAATGCCCTCCTTCATTTCTTAGACAGGATTAAGTTAGGTTAGACAGGATCTTAGGTTAGTGCTCATCTTTTTCCTCTTCTCTAGTTCACGTTCAACAGACAGGCAGAGTCCAGTAGCTTATCTTCTGCCCCTGGACTTGCAGAATTCTTATTCAATGCTGCTTTATTAGCTATATCATATTAATTTTGGGGGTCTTTTTTTTAATGTCTCAGTGGGCAAAGTTTTTGCAACCAGGCCTTCGCTAGAGCAGGGTTTCTAGCATCGGTTTCTAGACATTCTACTTTTTACAGCTGATGTTCTCCAAGAATGTTTAGATTTCACTTCCTGAGATCCATAATGTGCTTGCTATCTCCTCTTCCCTTCACACCTCTTGTTGGCATGCTTTATGCTTGTAACAGCTGAATTTCATTTCAGCTCACATCCTTTCTCTATAAGCCTTAACACCAGCGAGCTCTCAAACATTCTTATCTAGATACAGCACTGAGCATTCAGCTTGGCCGAGTTAGATTCTTACTCCCATAGGAATCCTGTTGTGTTTGGTGCATCTCCGTGCACAAATGAAGGCCCATCTTGCACATCAAAGCCTTGAGCATGCAACAGGATCTGTTGAAAGTGCTGCAACAGTATAGTAAATAACTGTCTTTTCCTAACAGACTCAGCCAGGTGAAAATCAAAAAGCAGCTTCACACACTAACAAAAAAGGGTTCTGTGATGGAGACTGCAGCAAATAAAGATGGTTCCTTCATGGGATCACTGTTTTTTGCTTCATTTTGGCTTAAGACGGGTGGCCAACCTGCGGCTGTGGAGTCGCATGCGGCTCTTCAGAAGTGAATGTGCATCTCCTTGAATCTTTCCAAATTGAAGTCGTTCACCATGTGCTTGTGCAAAGATTCAAGGAGATGCATATTTACTTCTGAAGAGCAGCATGTGGCTCCAGAGCTGCAGGTTGGCCACCCCTGGCTTAACATACTGTTGTAAAAGATTTTCCCGGCTCTTGTATTGCTGTCCTCCACAGGTGCTGCTCCAGCTGATGCACAACCACCAGGCCACCAAAAGGTTCAATGCAAACTTCCTAGTCACTAGCCCCTACTGCCCCATGCACAGATACAGGCTGAGGTAACTGAGTGGTGCCATAAATCACCAGTCCAGGTGCATGTGACTGGGTACTATCACTGACAGCTGCTGAACAGCTGGCACTAGCCCACCTCCTACAGCCACGTCACACATGGGCTGCTGGCAGCTGGAACAAGCTGTCTTAGCAGCTCTAACACTGAAGATCCTGTGATGAAATTCCTCTCCTCAGCCAAGGATCCCACAGCGCTACAGGCCAAGTCGCACCATGCCACCTGGTAGAAGTCACAGCCTCAGAGAGGCCCCAGGACAGAACAGGGGGGAAGAGTCAGGACTGAAGAATGCGATTCACAGGAGATGCCTGCACTGCTTCATAGGAAGCAACCTCAGAACTTACCTGCCTCCCATGGAGCTGTGCACTGTATGTAGCAGGGCTTCCCTATCTTGCAGCCAGTATACCAGTCAACTTGAGCTGCACAAGGGCTAGGGGCCCAGAGCACTAAAGCTTCAGCACCTGAGCTACCTACTATGTTGCTGGGGTTCGTGGGGCAAGTTACTGTGGTGACAGCTATTTGAAACCATTCTCCCATCATGCAAGTAAAATAAAATGTCATCTGCCTTGAGACTAGATCCAGCAAACTCCTACACCTCAGGTAAATATTTCAACCATACTGAATGCTATCAAAGGTGAAAAGGACAAGCTTCAACAGAAGATATATGTTAATTCTGAAAAATGTGGTACTAAACTACCAGTAGCATGGTGGTTAAGGTGTTGGGCTTGTAAAGAACTAAGAGCTGGGAGTTCAAATGTTGCTCAAAGTGAGAGGATATGAGGGGAGGTCTCTTGGTGTTGGGGCAATAAACAGTTGGAGGTGTTGGAGTACAGATAAAGACAGGTCTGTATTTAATCTTTAAAAAACGGTGTCTTTTAAAAATAATACTAATTAAAGAATGGTGTCTTTTAATACTGGTTCATTAATTATTTAGTTATTATAAAGAATGGTGTCTTTTATAATACTAATTTAAATACACTTTGGTAATAACTACATACTGTATCTTTTCTATATAGTTAGTGTTACATGGAACAGTGATGACTTCTTCAGCTCCACCTACTGCACCCACTCATCTATTGAGTAAGACAGCACTCACATCTCTGCCCACCTCAACCTAGTACACAGAAGCAATGGTGCC
The DNA here is from genome assembly GCF_052110815.1 of Crocodylus siamensis. Taxonomy (NCBI): domain Eukaryota; kingdom Metazoa; phylum Chordata; order Crocodylia; family Crocodylidae; genus Crocodylus; species Crocodylus siamensis. Next base: position 10,002,356 of record NC_143405.1, on the reverse strand, counting down.
CACTCTCCTTAAGCTGGGAGGCGTAGGCATCCTGAGATGTACGCTGAAGAGAAGGGTGGGGATAACCTAGCCAGCCTGGGTCAAGGAAGAGCACTGCTGGTGGTGCCCCCTGTTTTCCCACTCTCCTCATGGCTCAATTGCTCAGCTGAGATCAGACATCCATGGGATCTGAATCCACAGTGCCAATCCTCCAAGCCAGCACCCTTACAAGGCTACCAGGTACTCAGAGGCAGGGAGGTGTGCACTGGCCCTCTTTACTCTGTGCCTCTGCCTGGAGCAATGAAATAGTTGCTGAGCCACAGAGATGAAGAACTCAACCAGAAGACCACTCACCTAGAGTGCCCAGTGCCAGGGGAAATCTGAATGCTGCTTAGACGTTATTTAGATAGAGCAATCACTGTATTATTCTTCAGAAAAGTAGAAATGTTTAATCACCTATAGTCCTCCAGCCAAGTTTCTCACCCCATTGTACTGGACTCCATTCTTAATAAAAGACTCCCAGCAATGTAGGGCAATTCCCTTATGCAAGCAGGAAGGATTTTAAGTTGAAAACCTGAGATACCTGCCAGTGAAGGGAGTGATCAGAGTGTGTGCAGGCAAAGAGCAACTGTCCTCATAGTGCTGGACAAGAGAAGAATGAAAACCGAGTTCCTCTTCTGCCACTTTAAAAGGGGGTGGAGGGGGTGGCTGGGCAGGGAGCGCAAGGAGGGAAGACTGGTCCTTGAGGTTCACTTGCTGTCTGCCAGCCTAAGCTCATGGCTCCTTCTGATAGTCAGTCCCAGATTACTTACAGGAGCTTGGCTAACACTGCATTTTATAAAACAGCTCCATGTTCCTATGCTTCAGGGACACAGGATCCACCAGAGCCAGGATGGATCATTGTTCTTATTTCTCCTCTAGGCCAAACTATGCCTGACCGTTAGAATTTAGGCTTATTCCCAAGCCTCTAATCAGCTCCTCTCTGCTAATAAATCTGTCCAAGGCATTCTGCTCAGCTCAACTCCAGTCTTCAGACTCTTAACCAACTCCCTTTCATAGATTTCATAGACATTTGGGCTGGAAGGGACCCCAGAGGATCACTGAGTCCAGCCCCTTGCCCCAGGGGCAGGAAATGAAACTTTTTGATAAGTTAGGCAGAAAGAGAGTTTGCCCATTGAGCTATTTAGTTTTGAGATGCCCAAGGACTTACCTCTAACTTTGGAAAAATAAATACAAGTCTCAGTGTCCAATTTTAACTACTGGGTTGCCTTTCCCCTTGGTTACCCACCTTTTATCTCAAGATTGGACTTTTAATAGAAATGTGCAGTTGTCTGTTCTTGCCTTAGATTGTCACCTTAAGACAGTGACACCTCCCTGTTATGCGTACTGGCTGACCACAAATGTGCTCTGATCAAAAAGAGTGAAAACAAAGAGCCAGAAGACTCGATGCTCCTAGAGCTCTGTAGGCCTACCTTCACCATGCAGTAGCCACAGCGCCGTAGCTGAACGGTTTTTGGAAGCGGAGGTATCATTGCTTCTTGCTCTTCGCTCACCCCTGCCTACAAAAAGGTGACGAGAGAGGAGAGCTCCTAAGGAGAAGTAGTATTGGGTGAGGGGGGAATTCCAGAACCTGGATGGTGACACCTAGGCTGCAGTACCAGCTGTGGAGCCACACAGCACCAGGTGCTTGCCTGTATCGTTTTTCCTGGAGGCTTACAAACAGCCGCATTTAGAAATGCCGAAGAGAAATTCCTAGAGGAGGACAGCAGCTGCTAGAGCTGGAGGAGACTGAGGTAACACCTCGTACAGGAGTAGCGAGCGGGTTCTGGGTCCTACTGAAACCCTGCAGGGGGCTGGTGCCTTGGTTGCCCCCCGCTTGCTGTGAGACATCGCGCGTGGACACCTCTGTAGGGCATGTCACAGGCGCGCTCTCTCAACGCACTGGTCCTCTGCAAGCCGGGCAGCCGCACGGACAGCACCCCCGAGCCGGCTGCGGAGCACGGGGCCACCCATCCCGAGGGCGCGCACCGACCTGCGGGACGAAGCCGGGGTCCATGAGGGACACGGTCCAGTGCAGCAGCACGGAGCCCAGCACCAGCGCCGCGAAGCCCAGCGCCCGCAGCGGCTCCCCGCGCTCCCGCAGCTCTGCAAGACACGGCGCGGCCGTCAGCAGGGGCGGGGGGCGGCCCGGGGCCGGGCGGGGGGGCCCCCTCCTCTCCCGTCCCCCCTCACCTGTGCGGTGCACGAACAGAGTCAGCGCCAGCGCCCCGCTCACCGCCGCGTGCGCCGTGCGCACCCCCCACCCCGACCCCATCCGGCAACCGCCAACCGCCGCACGCGGAAGCGCCGCGCGGGCCTGGGCAGCGGGGATTGGCCGCATGGTTGCCATGGCGGCGCCTCGCCCCGCCCTGGGAGGGGCTGCCCGCTGGGTGTGACAGGCCGCGACACCAACCGGCCGCGGGGGGAGGGGCGACCTCACGGGCCGGCGGAAGAAAGACAGTTATTTTTTTTTTAATTCTGGTATAATTTAAAGACAAAACATTTCCATTAATGCCCATCGTACAAATGTTCAGTAAATCCACCCCGAAGTTTTAGTTCTTAAATAGAATCGCAGACAGACAGAGGAAGGAAATGAGGGCTGGAAGGGCCCTCAGGAGGTCACGTCTAGTCCACCCTGCTGCTCAAAGCAGGACCGGCCCCAACGACATCATCCCAGCAGGGCCCCTACCCGGGTCTTAAAACCCCCAAGGATGGAGAGCCCACCACCTCTCGGGATACCTTTTCCAGTGTTTTATTACCTGCCTAATGAGAACGTTTTTCCTCATGTCTCACCTGAACGTCCCTTGCTGCAAGTGGAGACTGTCGCTCCTTGTTCTGTTGTCTGCCCCCACAGGCACAGTCCAGCGCCATCCTCTTTGTAACCCCACTGCAGGGAGGTGAAGGCTGCTATGAAATCCTCCCTCATCTTCTCTTCTCTAAACTAAATACACCTAGTTCCCTCAGCCTCTTCTCCTAAATCATGTCCCGCAGCCTCCGAACCATTTTCGTTGCCCTCCACTGGTCTGTCTCCAATCTGTCTACATCCTTTCTGTAGTGTGGGACCAAAACTGCAGATATGGCGTCACCAATGCAGAAGAGAGGTGCAGGATCACTTCCCTAGACCTGCTGGTGACACTTCTACTGATGCAAAGACGAATGGATGTGATGGCTGGATAGATCGATGGATGCATGGATAGCTAGACAGGCCAACAGGTGGAGAGATAGGTTGATAGATGGATAGATTGATGGACTGATAGACTGATGGCCTGCTAGATAGATGGATATATAGATAACGCAATGTGGATTGATAGATAGCATAAGCTTTTGTGAGGTGGGAAAAGAGCCAGGCCGTGGATTCAGCAGTCCTAGCAGTGACAAGGAGATGAGCTCCCACACTCCCTGCAGCAGGGACTGCGCTTTGCAAAACCCTCGCTCGAGGCTGAGCATCTCGTCTGGATGCTGGAGAAGACAAAAGGGAAAGGATTGCTGGGGACCCTGAAAGGGAAGATCTGCAGTACAAGTGAAGGCCTCAAAGGCCTGCATGGTGGGTGGTGTTCAGAGCCAGTGGGGATGGGTACATATAAAAATCCCCGTTGCTTCCCATCCACCCTGGCTCAGGTGCAGGCACCTGCCCTGATTCGGATCAGCCAGTCAGACCAATGCAGTTGGGCTGTCCCAGTACAGTTTCTGGAGGCAGATACAACACTGAACAGCTCAGACACTGGCCTGTCCTGCCCCACTCCCCCCTGGCTTCAAGGGCAGACAGAGCTTTGCTGCCAGCCTTGGATTTTACATTTCAATTTCCCACTCCACCACACCTAGGAATTTAAAATACCAGTTCTTTCCCTGAACATTTAATCTTCCACCATTTAGCCAGTGGTTGATTCCTTCCTGTTATTGTTTGAATACAAGCCGGAATAGCTGTTTCTTTTCCTTCCTTAACTTGCCGTTCTTATTTCAATCCAGCACTGGGACTGCTGAGCCACTGCTCCCTCTGCTGATCCCACCGGAGCAAAGCACAACCCATTAGCAACGCGTAGGCTTGCCTGTTCAGCCACCAAGCTGACAGCACAATGGAAATGTTCAGAAAAGCCATATTGGAAATCTCAGTCATTCCCCATTATGCTCCATCAGTATAAAGCTAAATACTTGGTTTGTTGTAAATGAGAAGCCAGGGAGATTTCTCTTTAAAAATGGCCCTGGTGGGGGCATCGCTGACCTGGTACTGGCCAGAACCTCAAACTCATGCTTTACAGAGGGCACTGTTAGCTTCTGCATAATCCTAAGTATCATCAAAATGTTTGTATCCCTTATTGTTGCTGAAATACAACTTCACATGGGGACACAATTCAATGCTGTTAGGCTGTGCCTGGTAAACAGATGAGATGTGAGAAAATCCTCCAGTTTTTTGTAATAAAAGATGACAAATAGCAACCAGGTATTTCACTCCTGATCATTTTAGCAGAAGTGATCCAGATGCTCTGTGAGCTAAATTATCATTTGCTATCTGAACTGTACTCTTGGCTTTAACTTGGAGCTTTGTAATATGTAACAGAGATCTGAGCTTAATCTAGAACTGTCCTTTAGTAAATTGTCAGGAATGGGGCACTGGCTTTACAATATCGAGTCTATGCCACACCACAGGTAGAAGCACAGGGCACAATGCCTGCTTGAAACACGCTTGGTGACAGCCTTGCTGTAGTTCCAGCTCCCTGGGGACAGTTCCATTTCATGCCATTCCTCCTGACACCCTGGTCATCTAGGTTCCCCTCCTACTGAGCACCTCTAACTCCAACTAAATTCAGTAGAAGATGCACGTTGTCAGCAGGTTATAGGACCAGGACTGACAGATGAAGTCACAGTGGAATCAGCACAGTGCTGTTGTGTTGCTTTTTTACACCGGGCACAGAGCCACTGTAGACAAGTCTGGTGACTGCGCAATAGGGAACCTGTACAGTTGATGATTATCCTGATTTTCCCCCACCTCACTTCACAACAACATCCTTATCCCGCCTCCATGGGCAAATGTTATCATACCCTCCCAAGTCATGAAAAGAAAAAGCAACTGAACTCTATTGTCCATACACAGCAGCTCCTTCCATGTTTAATTAAAGACACAAGAGCAAAAAGAACAAACCTATCCAAATAAACCATGTTTGCAGACAAAAGGAGCAAGAGATTGTTAAGCACAAGGTTTAATATGCAGCAGTATCCCAATGGATACAACAGAAAAGTTAATTCAATCAGAATTGTAAGGAAGCAACAGTTGTGCATTTCTTTTTGCTTGGTTTTACCACGTACAAGAGTCCAAACCAGATCTCTCCCCATCAGGACAGAATGAAGCTGAAGCTGCTCGTTACAACAGACCTTTTTTGTATTTAAACAAGGAATTACATATTTGGTTAATTGTTAGCCTTAAACACATTTCTTTTTCTGTTTTACAAGAAAAGAATTACAGACAGTCTCTCAGTGACAAGTAGTGAAGTCAAAATATAACCTTTAAGACAGTTTCAATTCAGCAGGAAATCTTCCATTTGTTTTGGTGAATGCAGCCTTGTCAACCAGGCCCCACTCTCACCTCCCAGCCAGCCTGGACACAACCATGAGCTCTTGTCCTCTACACACTCTAGTCATCTTGCAGTTCCTAGTAGGTTTAATTCAGGTTTTTTTCCCAGTCTGAACCAGCTTTTAGCCTCTAATCTTTGACAAACAGCCCAGGAACATTCTTGATGTCACCTGTGTAACAGGATTTAAATCCAGTACTTACACTCTGGTGGCAGCAGCCCCTGTCCCAACAGGAGTTACTTTCCTGAAGGGAAAGTACAATGCAGCCAATGCAGAGACTGCCTTGAGTTGGATGCAAAGTGGATGGAAATTGGGCTTATCTCCAGAGGTGTGGTCAGCACCTTCACTCTCTGCAGAGACCAATACAAGTCACCCCCCCTGCCCAGGTTCACAACTTACGGAGCAGAAGTTATGAAGTCCCTGTGTTTTTCACTGGACCACAAAAAGCCTACCTGGCTGTGTACATACACTAGTCCTGCAGGCTGGGAGTGCCTCAGCACAGGTACTAGTCCTCGCAGCACCCAGGATGGAGATAGGTAAGCCAGTACCAGGCCTTGGGGAGTTACTGCTACAGCACAGATAAAGATGACTTATTTGTAGCATTATTAATAGCCATGGCTTCAGATTATTAACACTGCACAGACTGCTTTAGCTTTGTGCAAATTAATTTATTTTTTCCTGATGGTTTTGCTAGTTCAGGCTATGCATAGAGTTAGGCTATACATGTAGATAGTCTGACAGGTAGAATCTACTGCTCCTTTGAGACTTACCAGATGCTGGGTGCCTCCAAAATGATGCAAGCTGCTTGCCTCTTGTTGATATTCCTGAGGATGGTGGATACTCAGCAGACTCAAGGCTGCAGTGTCATTGTGTTGGATATGCCAGGAAGCAAACTACTTACACCCTAGGTGGAGGGTTCCCTTGACAATGTCTGTGCAGAGGACCACTGATCTATGTGCTCTATTACCCCTACTGTTTAAAATGCAGTGGGAAGGAGACTCCTACAAAGGGCAGGGTGTCTCTGTGTCCCACTACTAGAAGAATGAGAGAGAAGACCTTTGCCTCATCATTTAATTTGAGGCACTTCAGACATCAAGTCCCCAGCTCCATCTTGTTGGGAACTGGCCACCCCTGTCCAAGTGCCCTGGAGATCTTCAAAAGGAGACTGGACACACACCTTGCTGGGGTTATTTGACCCCAACAGTCTTTCCAGCCCAATGATCTCATGAGGTCTCTTCCAGCTCTAAACCTCTGTGAGTCCGTGAAAGTTGTTCAACTTTAGTTCTGCTGGTACTTCTCTGCAGAATGATGTTTGCAGGCAACAAATGGCTGGGTATGTCTTCAGGGTTGCACTAATAAAGCTTTGCCCTACTAGAGGTGGAAGGCCCAACAGGTCTCATCTGTGAAGACTGACCACCATTCTCAGACAGCCACACTGCCTCTATACCACAGGGCTACAGGTCCTGAGACCTTCACAAGAATCCCAGATTCACTATGCAGAGCACTGATGGGAAGCAGCTGGGGGTGGCCACCCACAAGAACAACCTAGCATCTATTTGCCTTCAGAAGTGTGTTACAGTCATGAAGGGAGCTTTCCAACACCACCGTGGAGTGAGCAAGCAGGTGTGGTTATCCCCACAAAGGGCTCACACATGACTAGCCTCGAGGTTTCAGAACCTGGAGTCATGGGCCTCTGCTTGGATAATCCCTGTCTCTCTCCTCTCAGTTTTGAGAGGCTTCCAGTTTGTGAAGCTTATCTGGTTGAAGAAGAATCATGTATCCAGGGTTCATGTGAAGCCAAGAGTGATGCTTTCTTAACACTGCCTCCAGACTCTGTGTGGCTGTTGGTGTCACTCTGAGATACCTGAAGCCCTTGTGAATATCTTTCCTGACAGGGATTTCCTACCTCTCCCAATGCAGCTAAAGATTGCAGAGATCAGGAAAGCCCATCTGAGCAAATGAGGTCTCATATAAATACAGACTGGTTCAGAAAGTCTATAGCTTACAGTGAGGTTTTGGACCCATCTTCAGCAGGTCTTAGCAATAGCTCAGTGCTCTGGCTCTGTAGGGCACTTGTCTCAGGGCATTTTTTTTCAGTATGATGTTGTCATTCCTTGCAGATCAGGATCAGAAGCATCAGGCAATCTTTCCTCAGCCCCTTTCCTTCCCTTCTAACTTTCCCTACCAAATTTCTGTCCCTTGTTCCCAGGCTGCCCTCAGATCTGCTAATTTTTAAAGCTGTCCTAAGTGCTCAAGCCCAACACAAGGATCAGATACACTGGGGAAGCTCTGAGCTATGATGGCTGAATGCTTCTTAACTTTCCAAGTGACCTTTCAATCCCTTTGGGAGTGAGTTCTCTTTATGATGTGACCAGGTTCTTGGGATACAATCGGTCTGTACAAATGAACTGTTTACTTGAGAGGCTTGTATGCCTGTGTCATCTTCAAGACCCATCTAACACTGTAAGCAATCCAGAAGCAGAACTGTAGGCAGATCTACTTGGGCTAGCTTTAAGCTAGCTAGTTTGGGCATTGGTGGTAGCCTACCCATGGCAACAGGGGCAGCTTCAGCGTAGGCTGCATAAACCCCCTCAGGGCTTCACTGCTATTTGTTCCCAAGGTAGCTAGTTTAAGCTGCGGTCACACCTTTGAATAGGGATGCAGACACCTAAAATGAAAGTATTCATATGGGGAGATCTGGTCACAAGCCTGCAGCTCCCGGCATAATTCAGTCCTACAGTGGATGGAATCAAGCCATGTTTTCATTCTGCTTCTTAACTAGAGCATACATCTGCTGGAAGCTGGGACCTGGTTAAAATCCTGTATGGTTCTGGCTAGTGTGAGGCTGAATTCTGCGTTAGCTATGATGGGCAGCTTCTAAACTGCACCAGGACCCAACCAAGCTGTCACTTCTGTGATAGGAGACATGGACAGAATCTTCTCCAGTTAGCAGTGCAATAGCAAAGACTCCCCCCACTCACAATCCTTCAATGCTGCTTGGCAGAAGTAGGTAATTGAGTGGATAGTTCAGCCCAACTCCTAGCCTGCAGGGAGCTGGTGTACAGCAGTGGCAGCCCCACCTAGCTGGAGGATTAAATAAGAGCACATACAATGCTGGCTTCCCTGTCCCCAAGCTCACATGGATTCAGCATTGTGGGAGAGGGAGGGGAATTGCACACAAAAGAAATGACCACGGATGTTCAACCTGTCCAGTTTTCCAAGCCATTCAAAACCATGAAAAGTGACACAAAGAGCAAAGCTTGAAAAATACTTAAAAGAAGAAAAATACAGATGTTATAACATCCAAACCAAAGATGCAGGGCTGCAAAGGGGGGAGAACAACAAACTGTCATTGGGTAACATCATCTTGGCAGAATAACCAAACCTCTGCAGAGCACCTGTGTTCTGGCAGTTGAAGTACCTGTTCAGTTTTTGCCCTGAGCATGAGAAGAACCTCAGCTATAGCAGCAACTCAACCCAGAGCGTGATGCATCGGAGAAGAGAGCAGGGAGTAAAGACCACCAAAGCTAACTGTGATGTTTCAAAGGCCTGAAATGTCCCAGCTAAACCAGCCCAAATGCCTCTGGCTCCCAAATCATTCTGGATGGAACGAACCTAACTTAAACTGTGAAAAAATTCTCATAGAGCACACCGTCGCTTGGGCTCTGAGGGCTTCACAATGTGGATGTTGATGTGAGGCTTTAGCTTCTCAGGCTAGCAAGGGCTTGGAGAGTCCTATAGGTAAAGGCTTTAAGATGGATTCCCATCTCACTTGCATTGGTGTAAATCAGGAGTAACCCCACTGAAGCAAATGGAGTTGCAGTGGCTAGGGTTGGTGTGAGCTGGAGAAGACAACAGAGGTTGAAAGGGGGGATTTACACAGTTTGATTCTCTATCACCCTTAGTAGCACTGGAATCCTAGAAGAGACTGTCAGGCTGCATAACCATTGTGGAACTGAGCTTATGCATCTGACAGATAGGGAGCCCAACTACCTGTACAACAACATGGGCAAGTGCTGGTCTGCAATTAAGGGATGAGTGAAAACCCTCCAGGCCTTCAGTGGGACTTTGCCTAAGCAGATGACTCTTGGAATTTGTGCAGTGTTGAGACCCTCTGTGGCTGGGTCCCAGAAAGAGCTGGACGTGGTGAAGGGAAACCAAGTCTGTGGCATTTGCAGCCTGTCGTAACACACTGAAAACACAATATAGCAAAGACAGTGAAAGAACTGGCACTAAGAGCCAGAGAGACCTGAGCCTCTGTGAGCGAATCGTGTTTCACACTGCACAGTCTCCTTTGGAGGTAAAAGCCCTCTATTGTCAAGGACTAGTAGCTGTTTTTCTTGCCCTTCCCTTAACCTTGTGGGGCCAGGTGGCTGGAAGTTCCCACTGCAGTGCTACTGGAGGAAAAAAGCTCACAACTTTTGGCTTCAAAGGGTCAGTGGGAACGTTTTACAGCTTGGAATTTCCCAATCCACCCAAATACAGCTAGGAGAACTCCCATTACCAGACTTCTCATTAAAAACCCACTGAGTGAAGGAAATGGCTCAAGCCCCTTTCTCACATTATGATTCTACTTATAAATAATAGAGAAAGTTTTGATTCTTTTTGTCTAAATTTCTTACTGTTATTTCCTCCCCTTTCAGACAAATAAATCACTGATCAGTACCTACAACCCCCAGGTAGACAGGAAGCCACATTGCTTCTAGACTGATTGTTCTGGCAGACACTGCAGAACTTTGTACAATGTAATGAAAGGGCATTTTCTGAAAGTGGAAATAAAAAAAAAATCCTGATACCAATCCCGTGACTAGCGCTTCAAGCTCATGTTCACTTGAGGCTTCTCTGTGGTCTAAAAAAAGGTTGAAAGATACATGATGTGGCTGTCTTTGTTTCAGGTTGTTTGTTTTTATACAGAAATCACACACACAACTTCAATCCAGACAAAAAATCCACTACTGTAAGGAAAGCATCTGTTGTGCAAAAAATCCATCCCTCCTCCCCCTGTGCACCTTCATCTACTGAGGGTCTCCCACGCGCACACATACACACACACATACATACACACGTACATACACACATGCGCGCACCGCCCCCCCCACATAAAGGCTCCTTCCAACAGCCAAGCTCCCTATATACAGCACATTAGAAAGAAGCTGGATACAGTGCTGGCAAGAGGCACTGCCTCTATCTGGAAGTGTCCATGTTCTCCTCCTTAAAGTTACTGCAGTGCTCTATAACTTTCCTAGGAAGAAAACAAGGACAAGGAGAAGGATTTAGTCCAAAGTCTTAGCAAACACTGAAGTGGGCCACAAGTATAAGTAACTGTTCCAATGCATCTTTATACTAACATATGTAATGTCTACATCAGGCTGTCCATTCCTTTCCCTGAGACATGAATCAACCCAGGACCTGTGTCAGAACCAATCTACCTCAACAGAGGCTTCACAACTCACTCCTTCCACCTTGCAAACCATCACTGATATGCATCCAGATCCATGCATGACCATTTATTCATCACACTCATCTTCCATCCAACTGCCATTCTGTCACATCCAGCACATTCCTGTCCAAGCGTTCATTTACTTTCCTTTCATCTATCGTGCCTGTTGGCCAACAATTTAGTTCACTCTTGACATCTAATTATTGCCATTTACTTACTCATATAACTTCCTTTCACCATTCTTTCATTGTTACTGTCACTCATCCATCTCCTGACTCATACCCAGGTTATTCTGTCATTCAGTCTCCTACTACATCTTTTGTATGGATCATTTAGCTTCTCCACCATTTATTATCCCTTTAGCTACTGAAACTGTCAGTCCCCCATATGAGCTGTTTTCTTAGCTTAGATCTGTCTACCTGATGCATTCCTTCAGTATCTATCAAGTCATAGCTCTCAACTTGCCAGGGATGAACCATGTGCAACTGATTTTTAAACCTGAATGACCCACAAGGAGCGACCTAAACCAAATCAGATGCAGTAGCTTGGGGCAGGGATTGTTTTAAACAGTGCAAGTGGGTCTTTATAAACAGCAGTGTGCAACATAGCTCTCTTGGAGTGTCAGTGCTGGACACATACAGGCAGCAAGCTAACACCAAGTTTAGGGGTGGAGATAGAGTAAAGCTGCCCTCATAATCAGATCCAGCTGACAGGTACAGCTCTTCTGTCCATCTGTCTCCTTCCTCTAACTCAACTGAATCAGCACCTTGGTGTCTGTTATCCACAGAGCCCTCCTCCCCTTCATCCTTTTGTCTTCCTCATTAACAAATGCTTCTCTGTTCACCTGTAATTCACTCATTTGTCTATTTGCCCTGGGCACACAGCACTGTGTTTTCATTAACCCCAGTACATATTGGTCCAGCCTTTAATAGCTTTACTGTCATGCATGAATACAAAATAAGCCTAGGCTAAGGCTAAATGTTTAATAATTGTATTATTTCTTACCGGGCCATTTCCTTTGTCTCCTGCCGTGCTGAAGCCATTTTAATCATGTCCTTCAGAAGAGGGATCCCTCCTTCTTTGATCAGCAGGGGGCAATACTTGTCAGCTGGAAAAAAGAGGAAAAACAGGACTGTGAATTTTCATCCCTACATGGTGGATGGAGCCTGACCTTCCTCCCAGACCACTAAGCTCAGATCAAGAAAGAGAGACTAAGTGACAGCCAGAAACAAGGAGACTGGTAAGTCATAAGGCATAGTTAATGCTTCTCTTTCTACTGAGGCAGACTCTTAGGGATGTGCTGTTTGCAGAAGCATCAAAGACAGAAAACAGTTGGGAATTCAAAATCCTTGCTGGAAGCTCCAGATTGTTGCTCCCATGCACTAAGTTCCTGTCATCATTTAATTTTGGTAGCATCACCTGAACACCCTGAGTAACTTCAAGGAGCTGCCGTGGGAGTCAGCCACCCACTCTGCACAAACACAGTGACCTACAAGCCTTGGAAAATGGTTTCTCAAGACTTCTTGCCAACAAACACAGCACACAGAGACTCCCAACTCTGGCCTTTTCACAGCAAGGGAAATGTTCTCCAAGGAGGGACTTACAGTAGACAGAGACGAGGTTATACAGTGCCCAGGTAGCCCAGTGCTGGCTGACAGGGGAGATGCCTTGTGGAAGAAGTCGAAGGATTGGCTCAAATGACCTGTGCAAAACAATAAAGAAGTGGGAAACCCAAAAGCTGCTGCTGCTAGCACCATTTCTTGCTTCAGTGCTGGAAGCAACAAACCCTTTGCGCTCTGGGCTTGTGCATTCTGCAGCGATAAACCTCACTACAGTATTGCAGCTCCTGGCATCAGTCGGTCACAGTTGTGTAGTGCTGACAAACTAAAGTAAGTCTCTACTGTTTAACATGAGTCTGCTGCTCTGATAATTGACTCGGAAGGATTAAACTGAGCACACAAACTAATTTCAGGGCCATTCCAGCCGAACTTCTTTGTAATAGCCGAAATACAGGAATGCTGACCGTTCTGTAGAGGCTCACAGCTAGAAGAATCCTATCTACTGTAAGCCAAGGCACAGCTGAGGAGATGCTGACATGGACAGTGGCTGCACCATTTGTTCTTGGAACCGTGAAATGTGTTTACATTGCAAATCGGGTGTTGCAGATCTCACAACCCATTCCATCTGCTTTTGTATCAATCCACTGTGGGACCCCAGAGTTTGACCACTCTTGCCACCAAGGTATTATGGCTATTCCACAGGACACAGTATTACCCAAAGGGAATTCTGTCAGTACCACATGTTTCAAAGGAAGCTGTAAACCACAAGTGAAAGATGATGTCCAAGAGAAACTTCTTCCTCCCGCAAGGTGAAGTTCCACACCTGGTTACATCTCCACCTTTTCTGCAGTGCTGGAGAACATTTCTTGGGACAGTTCCAGCTGATGGACTACATGGGCTGAACTCCAGCATCCCTCACCTGTAATTGATATTTCTCCTGGAGTTAATGTCCCAGCTCTGGATAGCTGCCCACATCCTGTCTACCACTTCCTCTCGGCGTGGCTCACAGATACACCAAGCCTCTGGGCCGTCAAACATGATATGGGAAAGGACCCCGCATGCATTGTATGATACCTCAATCCCATCCGCTTTGCTCTCCAACAGGTTGCTGCCAAAACAGAAGGTATGATTTTAAAGATGCCAGCACACCCTTGCCCAGTACCTCAGGGCTAGGCACCTCATTGTGTAAACACTGCAGCGTCCAACTTTAACCAGAAATCACAGAAAACACCTTCTAACCAAAGTGTCTACACCAGGTATCTGACCCATCCCAGCTTCCCAAAATAGTTATAGCCACCAGACTTTATTACACTGTGTACTGACATCCCACCCAGCATCTGTGGGTTCCAAAGCCCTTTACCACACAGGTGAGTTTTGCTTTGGCTTCATTGTTTGTTCTTAACTGGGGGTCCTCCCTCCATCCATCAAGGTTAGCTGGGTTTGTCAAGGGCCATCTTGTAATTCATCACTGGAATCAGGGAGAATACCCAGGTGTTCTGGTTCACTGCTCCTCTTCCCCCAACTAAACATTAGACCATGCTGCTTCCTGCATGGTGGTGCACAAACCTGAACACACTGATGAATTGAGAGGTCATAAGCTGGGGGCGGAGCTCCTTCACCTCTGCCACATTCCCCAGCAGACCCAGCATGTTGCGATGTAGCTCCTGCTTCTCTGGGAACTCCTGTGAAAACCAGGAATATTAATTAAACTGAAGTAGAACCCCAGGGCACTGAGAATAACCCTCTGGTATGACTGAGGATGCAGCAAGTCCAGGAAGGCTGAGCACTTCCCAGTAGTCGGTGATGGGGCTCTCCCCTGGTCCAGTGTGTGACATACCAGAGACCTACACGACAAAGTGGGAAAAATCAAGCTATTGTAAAGCCAGGGCCAGTTCTCCACCGCTCCATGAAAAAGGAACTGTCTCCAGGTGCAGAATAAGGAAACAAAGAGTAGACGTCAGAGCGTCAGTGTGCAGGGGGTCTTGTGCCCTTGGGGTGCATGGGGTCAGACAGAGCATATGCAAGTCTCTTGATGTGAAGCTATGATCAGAGATCAGATCAGGCCCAGATCCCCAAAGATAACTAGGTCCTCAAAACCTATTTAGGTGCCCAACTTCTCCTGAAGTCAATGGGAATTAGGCACCTACATACCTTTGAGGATCTAAGATTCAGTCCTGATCACTGGCTTTCTTGATCACATAGAGGTAGCTGGTCAGCACTTACTTTCAGACATTCCAGGAACAGCTTCATGCCACTGTAGTTGAGGAACATCTCACAGTTATCAGGAGTTTCATCTGTGATATTCCACAAGGCGCTCCAGGAGAACTCCATCACCTGATCACACTGCCAAGATGCAAGGGAAGGAGACAGTAACACACCGAGCTAGATTACGGGGGCCAGGCATCTGCATATGGAGCTCTGGTAATACAGAAGCCCAGTGTAAACCAGTCACAAAGAAGGGGAAGTGTTGTCACCTAGACAGCACCAAGAAGCTCTTTACTGAGTTCAGACTCACGCATGCAAAGCTTGACCATTATATCTCTTTATCCAGAGGAGCTGAGTCCTGACAGTCCAAGTGGGGACACATGCAATGTGCTGGTGCATGTAGCTGCTCAGCTCAAAAACCTGGCTCTGTAGCACCCCAGGGCTGAGGTTCCCCTCTCCAGGCCAACTGAGTATTACAGAAGGCTGCAATAACACACCCTCACTAAGAGCACCCCTCTTTATAATGACCCCTGCTACTAACAATGTCAACAGCAGGAACTGATCTTTTCATCAAGATGATGCAGCAAATTGACTAACCCTATTCTTGTCAACACCTGCTTTTAAGGAACTTTTATCCCAGTCCCCTGTGGGTTTGTTATAACACGGCTGTGCTGCATAAAAGGAAACACTTACAGTTGTGTCTGTCAGCTTCTTCTGAATTAGTTTCAGCATGGTCTGCAGGCAAAGACAAGATGAAAGGAGGAGAGTAAGAGCAGGCTTGCAAATAGCCCATCAATCACAGACTTAACTGAAAAGGCTGGAGATCAAATTCAGCCTGGGCAGAAGTAGGCACAGCTCTCACTGGAGTCAGTGAAGTTAGGCAGACTCCAGCTGGCAGGCTGGATGGGGTCCTAGGCAGAAAACCTGGTTGAGAAAGTGAACAAACCCTCTGCCCCTGAGATTGGGGCTGCTTTCTCTGGTTCAGAGGGAGCGTGGCTGATACTGCACTACTGTACAGCAGGTGACTAGGCAGCATGTCCCTGGCCTGCACAGCTCAGAAGAAAGCAGAGTTCAGTTTAGTACATCACAAGTTGAAAGCCAAGGCAGTGGTCAAATAGCATCATGGCAAAGGGGTGTCTTCACAGCCTGTCTGATGGAGAAGTGGGTACTTGGAGGACACTGGCTGGAAAGTATTGCAAGCTGAGGTGTAGCCTGGAAGAAGCCACAAAGATAGGAGTGGGTAAAGGAGGGAGAGGAAACGTGGGGAGGACCGTGGGGTGTAGGTAAGAGGTAGCAAGCTGGGTAACAAGTTTTCCCAGTTAGTGGAGCAACTGAAACAGAGACAGGGTGTGTGACCTGCTTGAGGACAAACAGCAACGCCTCTAACAGAGCCAAAATCAACATTCAGGATCTCTGACTCCTGGGTGTTGGGTCAGATCTTGCTGTCTTCCCTGCCCTCAGAAAAGCACTTCCTCAAAAGCATGAAGGATCATGAGGTCCCCAACTAGTATGTCTGCAAGGGGCACAGTTGAGGGTGGGGGATTCCATGACAGGACAGCACTGCTAGGACACCAGCTGTCCCTGACAGAAGCATTTTGACTAGCACTGTAGGACCAGACTGTTTTCCGGACCTACTTCATGGACACCTGCAATGGAAATGATGGCAAGTTCTTTCAGATGGGAATCATGCCCTGGCTGGGTGAGCAATAAGCAGACACCCTGGTACCATACCAACCATGACAAACCCCATCTTGCCCACAGCCTCTTTATGGTCGTTGTCCACCTGGCAGACCAAGGCATTGCAGAGGTGCACAGCGATGCGCTGGATGGACTCATCCTGCCGACTCTGGTTGAGGATGTTCAGCAGCAGCTCGTTGACGCGGCGGTACTGAAATTCTAGCTCTTCTGGGATGCTGAAGTTACACAGCGTCAGGCAGCAGTTCCGCTGCACCTGAGGAGGGGAGGCAGGGCAAGCTGAAGATGGGCAGACACAAGTCTCTACACAACACTCTCACAACTGCACTGTACATGTACTCACTATGCAATAGTCACCATCTTCCACCCCATCACTGTCACCACCTATATACTCCTCACTGCCCAGCCCCAAGCCGATGCTGCATACAGAGTCTTTGACAGTATCACCACACCGAAGTTACCACCCTTCACTGAAACATTATCCCCTCAGGTTCATTCTGTTCCCAACAATGTCATCACCCTCCAAACACACAGCATCACCAGCCTCCAACTTGGCAACCTGATGGCATGCTCCCAACACAACACCCCTATCGCCTCTTTCTTCCATCTGTAACTGTAGGGTTACATCTCTGCCACATGTCCCCCATTGAAGGTGGGTCCTACATACTATCATACTATCTCACCTCTTTCCCCACAAAGTGAATGGAAAGCCAGCCCTAGTCATCAAGTTATCTTGGGATGCTTTAGTGCATGTTTGAAAAATGTACAAAGTACTGGAAACAAGCCTGATATTGGGGGGGAAGGGGACAGCAAAAGCAAGGGCTGGGGGCTGGCTTTGTTCTTACTGTAACTTCCTGGTAAGACTCCATGCCATTCAGCACCACTTGGATCACCTGCCGCCGTAGCTTCACACTCTGCTCAGGCCGGTACTCTGAGTTTGTTAGGTAGAAGAGGGCTGCACTGCCTGTCACCTGGATGTTCTTATCATCTTTATGGCACTTGAGGGCTGTGATCACCAGCTTCAGAGAAACGACACAAGGCTTTAAAGCCATGCAGGGGTTGTGGCACCTCAATGACCACTACTGCCACACAAGCAAAAATCAAGAAGAGCATTCAGAACACACTGCTCATTGAATACACCTTCTAAAATATAGGTCCTCACTTCCATTAAACCACTGAACCTCTCTCTTTTCAGGTCTCATCCAAAGCCCATGAAGTCAATGCGAATGGGAGTCAGGCTAGTGGTGGTGAAGAGAAAAGGACTGAGTTTTATGCTGTAGGATTCCCCTTTCCCTAAGATAAGATGGAGCAGGAGAGGGACCAAATTGATGGACAGTCAGGGGTAAGTGCTCCTAGGTGCTCACCTGCAGGGCTCTCAGCAGCTGGTGGCAGCGCTCAATGCGGGCGATGTCGAAAAGAAGGTTGATGGCCCGGGACGTGATTTCAGGCCTGTGCTCGGTGTATGCCTCGATGGCGTTCAGCACTTGCTCCTCGTTCTTGTCTCCACTCACCTGGCATGGTCAGAAAGAAAGAGCACGAAATTGTTCAAGGACAGAATTGCCAGGGGAGATCCAGAGGAACAGGAATCTGAAGAAGGCTTCAAACTTCTCCACCTATTTCTAAGCTGTGAGTAGGATCAAGCCCAAGACAGCAGGACAAAGGCTGAGCCATCTCTCAGCCAAGCTCTAGGAAGCAAGCCCCCAGCTTGCAGCACAGTACTTTGCAGGGTCATCAAGCAGGGTTATATATTGCTACTTCTCCCCTAACCCTCCCCTAGGTTGCTAAGAGCCCCTAGTGCTACAAGGAGAGTGAGGTATGGACAGGCCATGAGCATTTCATAGACACCTTTCAAAAGGCTGCGCACTTCCCTCCTCACAAGTGTCACACAGAGCACAGACCTGGCTCATTGCAGTAGTCCTGCAGCAAGAAGAGCTATGCCAAGTTTAAGAGGCACAACATTCCCAACCCCAGAGCCTGGGTGCTCCAATATGCAGGCAGGCAACATTCTTGCTATCTGGATGCATTAGTCCCTTTAACTTGCCTCTGACACCTAATGGCAGCTCCCCACTGGCCCTTTACCTTGTAGGCTGGAATATGTGTCAGACGGCAAAGAGAAGTCTCAAAGAGGCCCAGGAACTGGAGTGGTCGTTTCAGCCCCCTGAAAGGGGCAATGCTGCTCTTTGCTGGTTCAGTGCTGGGAAAAGAAGAGATCATTCATCTCAGTTCTGCTGCTCGAGCTTCCTGCACCACAGGGATACTTGAAAACTCTCCACCCCTGATCTGACCACACTGTCCACAAGGCCAGACCAGCTGAGGCTAAATTTAGTCATATCCCACTCATGCTTCTTAGAGACACTCACATCTTATGTTTAGTCAGGAGCTTTCATCTTAGACCACTTATCGGTTTAGGACAAGAAACGCGTATGTTCATCAGCAATGGGAATTCAGGTGGGCAGAATGCAGTTGTCCAAGTTACACCCTGGCTCCAATACAAGAGCTAACACCAATTTTTATATGAACAGCTGTGGATTATTAATGAGCAGACAGCTTCAGGCCTCATCTGAAAGACCTTCTTCCACTACCACACCAGAGCAGTACTGACATACACCACTGCTGACTCACCCAACAGCTCCGCTGTGCTCCTCAGAGATCCACAGCCGCTGTTTCCCACCAGTTACATAAAGGAGCCAAGGCTGCTAAACAGCCCTTTAGCTTCGTGCTGTACTGGCTCAGAGTATGGGGAGGGGGAGTTTCTGGCTGACCTAGAATGACAGAGCTCCAGAAGCACCCCCTACAGAAGCTGGTGGGGAAGTTCAAATGAGTGGCACTGTTCCTTGTGGTCCTGGTGAAATCCTAACATCCACATCTTCATTCCAAACCTCTAAAACACCCCTGTTCATTTCTTTGCTAACCCCTGTGAAGCAAAGTGGAAATGTTGTTGTGTCCCATCCCAAAGGTAGCTGAACTCCTGTGTGCTATAGAGATACATTTGGAGAGGGCTTTGTGGTCCTTTGGGAGGAAAGCTGATGAATCAAGTTTTTCCATATTGCTACTTCTCCCCTAACCCTCTCCTAGGTTGCTAAGAGCCCCAAGTGCTACAAAGAGAGTGAGGTATGGACAGGCCATAAGCCTTTCATAGACACCTTTCAAAAGGCTATGCACTTCCCTCCTCACAAGTGTCACACAGAGCACCTCTAGATGATGAATGCATAAGGAAAAGGACAGCTGCAAAATCCACATTGATAGGTCCAAAAGCTGAACCATTCAATATCTGTAAAGCCAACATCAGTGTCACACAGGGGGATCATTCCCAAGGGGATGGAAGCTTTAGCATCACTAAAGACTGGGAACAAATGTCTTTTTCAGTAATAACTGTTCCAAAGAATGTCTAAGTCCTACCAAATAGTTCCACTCTCCCTTTGGCTCTAAATGAAATCTCCCATGCAATGAGACTGCTGTGACCTCTGTGCTTGCCCACCTTTTTAGCCTTACCTTGTCTGGCCCATTTTCTCCTCCATGCTTGAGATAGTACAATTCTCCAACATTGTGTGCCCGGAGATATCCAGCGAGGTGAGGTTTACCAGGTTTTCCACAAATAGGTTCAACACTCGCCGGGTCAGCTTGAATTTGTAATAGCTGGACAGATGGTCTCGGGAAATATCCAAGTGCCTATGAACAACAAACAGCAAGCACCTCAGAGTCTGAAGAGCATCACACAGGGCTTCCCTCACTCTTCCAGGACACAGCTCACAGGCACAAGTGCTGATTTCTGAAGCAACAGGGATGTGGCTCTATGGAATGGGCAGTAGGATCAAGCCGGGTGCACGCAGCACATGACCTCCTTTGGGAACCCTGGCATGAATCTGTCCTGAATGGAAGTTAGGGAGTACCTGAGTCATTATAGGACTGCAATGGCAAAACTGTCTCCTCCATAACCTCCCTTTTCTAGGATCCATCATTATCACACACCTTATTTCTCTAATCATGGAACTGGCTACATATCTTTCACCTGGGGGTCAAGATACATTAAGGCAGCAGTTCTGAACCTTTTTCAGTCCATGTACCCCTTGGTCTCAGAGTGATACTTCATGTACCACCTTTCAATGGGAAATTCATTTTTATGTCAAACTGCGTGTAATCGTGTATTATACAAATGGGAAGATATTCATACAAAGACTTTTCAAATTACCAAGACTTTATTTAGGTCCTTCGACCTGTGTTAGACAATGTATGAAATATATTTCATGTACCCACTGATGAGGCTTCACGTACCCCCTGGGGGTACATGTACCCCTGGTTCACAACCATTGCATTAAGGGATCTTCTTGCCTACAGGAAGTGTGCTAGGGTTGTTTAGCCTGGAGAAGACTGAAGAGAGATTTGATAACCATCTTCAAATACTTGAAGGGAGATTATAGAGAGGATGGAGATGGACCTTTCTCTGTGATTGTAGAGGACAGAAATGCCCTCAAGCTGCAGCAGGGGAAATTTAGGTTGGGAATTAGGAGGAAGTTCTGTCTGTGAGGCTACCTAGAGAAGTTGTGCAATCTCCAAGTTTTCAAGAGCAGGTTGAACAGACACTTGGTTGGGATGGTTTATTCAGGAATGATTCTGCCTTGAGCAGGGGGCTGGGCTAGATGACATTGTGAGGTCCCTTCCAGCCTTGCTTTCCTGTGATCTTAAGATCCTCAAAATTAAAGAGTTTTCTTATTTTTCCTCTGGTCTCTTCCTTTGTTATATCCAAGATACTGTGCCAGGATCTTAATGGTCTCTGTTACTTCAGTCATATCAAGTTACTTAGCTTTAAATGCTTGATGTTCATATGAAAAAGTCCCTGCCCCCTCTAGCCCACAGCTGCCCCTGTGGTGCTCTACAAAGGGCTGAGCCCTGACCACCCCCAGCCGGGGCAAACTACACCCACCGACAGCACCACACCAGCCCCAGCCAGCATGCACAGCTTCCTGGCAGGGCTGGTTCAGTGACCACCTGGGTACTGCTTGGCTCCCCTGGCCTCCAGCAGCTCCTCCTCTTCTTTCTGCTTTGCCACTCTGGGCAGCGGGCAGTGTAGGGAAGCAGAGGCAGCCATGGAGACATGTGCCTGGCATCACATGCCCAGCCAAGTGGCTCCTGCCCCAGCACGTGAGGCTCCAGCTTCCACCCACTCAGCTGCCTGCAGGTGGTTGTTTATTGTGGGTCGAGTGGGGAAGCTGGAGCAGGTGCTGGCAAGTGCCATGCAGGCTGCCCTGGGCGGGGCTTGGCCTTGTACAGAGTGCTACAGGGGCAGGCATGGGCCAACTACAATCAGTTGGCAGGTGGAATCCAGCCTGCAGGTTGTACTTTGCCCACCCCTGCTATAAAGTATAACTGGTGGACAAGATCCTTTGAGTGGTAAAGGTGTCTTTGTTTGGACCAGAATGTTCTGAGTATTATTCCTAATCCAAATGTGGAAACCACATGGCAACTGTGCCACCCTTCATCTGTGGCCGTGTGGCAGCACACTGCCATGTGGCAGCAACAGCATTTCTGTTAGGTCACTAGTACCTACTGACTTTGGACTATGCTGCTCTCCCCTCTGCACAGAGCAATGAGATCTGTTGCTTATTTTACATGTGATGGGCTTATGTGGAGCTCAGTAATCAGACTGTCCAGGCCTGCTGCTGAGTGCTACATTTTTCTCTTATCTGTGACCCAGGCTCAAACTTTGGACTTTTTGATTTGCTATGTGGCTCAAAGGAGCTGTTTTTGATTTCATAATGTGATTATTGCTAGGACCCTGTCACCTGTGTATGCCCACAGATTAACAGTCATTTTCACTTAGGCCAGGGTACAAATTAGGGGAGTTCACACAAAGTACCTGACCTGGCTTTCCTTTTTGAGGGCAAAACTCTTTCTGGCTTCAGCAGAGGATTTGACTGCAAAGCTAGTGAATGATCCAGCCCCTTTGCAGGGAAGTTCACAACCTTATGGTAGGGGGAGGAGGAAAACTAACCATTAGCATTAGGGCAGGGAAGACACTTTTAGTAAACAGCTATAGGAACTGAAGGCTGCTGTGGGAGAGCAGGCTGGGAGAATTAGGTAATGTCAATCTGAAGAGAAAGAGCTTAAGAGAAGAGATGATACAGGTTTTCAGATACCTGAATGGCTGCCATAAAAAAGTAGAACAATGAGTCTCCCTAACTACAGAGAGAAGGGCACAAGGCAGTGGGTTTAAACTGCAGCAAAGCTGATTTAGATTAAAACCAACGGGAAAATTCCTAGCTGTAAGAAAAGTAGGACAAGGGAACAAGCTGCCTGGGGAAGCTGTGGAACCTCCTTCACTAGAGGTTTTCAAGACGCTGGGTGGGGATCTGCCTGGGATGGTTTTGGAATAGCTCATTCTGACTTTGCACAGGGCTTTGGACTAGAGGACCCTTGAGATTCCTTCCAGCCTCATGATTCTAGGAGTCTTGAGAGGTTCTGAACACCCAGCTAGGAGAGAGCAGGTAAGGAGGGAAGTGGCAGCTGACCTGAGCTTGCGGAGCTGTGCAATCACTTGGATGTGCTCCTCTGAAAGGTCCATGTTGTAAAGCACTAAGGAAACCAGACTGTCCTTCCACTGGGTCAGAAACACCACATCGTGCAGCTGGATCCCCGAGAGATCTAGGGCTGTGAGGGAAGCCAAGGGACGAAGCAATGTTTCTACATTCACCCTCTCGGTCAGGCGGCCCAGGTTCAGGAAGCGCAGGCGGCTGAAGCCCTCAAAGGTAAAGTCCTTGACCAAGACCTGGCGCGTGGGGTTCACCAGGCAGTCATCCTCGCAGCCTCCTGGGTTCTCTTCCTCATAAAAGATATTACAGCAGCCGAAGAGGCTTAGGAAGACAAGTGTGTGGCTGAAACGCAACAGGGTCTGCAGGCTCTTGGCTGTCAGCTTCTCACAGTTAGTCAGCGAGAGCTCTACCAGGTCCTGGAAGAGGGGAAGCCGACAGTCAGAAATGCTTTGCAGTCATGTTCCGACAGCAGTCCTGGACTAAGAACTTGCACAAAATAGATCATACAGGGTCAGACCAATGGTCTAGCTACTGTCTCTGACAGTAGCAGAAATGGATGCTATAGAAGGAGAGCACTGAACCATATATCTCTAAAGTGATCTATCCCCTATTCAGTACCCTCCTGGCATCCTTCGTTATAGGTTTAGACATAGATGCCAAAGGACACATCTCCAACCACTCTGTTCAACAGGCATTAACAGATCTATTATACATGAATGGATACAATCCCTTTTTGAACCTGGTTATGCTCTCTGCCTCCATCACCTCCTGTAGCAATGAATCCCACAAGCTAACCACACACCATGTAAAAAAACTTTCTCTTGTTATTTTTAAATCTGTCATCTACTAATTTTGGTGAGTGCCCCTTAGTTCTAGTATTCTGGATCTTGGTGAACAACAGTTCCCTGTTCACTTGGTCCACACTATTCATGATTTTATGGACCTCTATCATACCCCTACCCTCAGCTTTGTTATTTCCCAACTGTAGAATCCTAGCCCTTTTAGTCTCTCCTGGTATGGAGACTGCTCCATGTACCTACTGATTCTGGTTGCCCTTCTCTGTACCTTTTCTAATTCTACTACATCATTTCTGAGATATGGGGACCACAGCTGCACACAACACATCATACTAGGAGAGGCTAGGACTAGACTGCTCCTATCAAACACAGCTACTCCCCCCACCAGTCGCTACAGTACCCCTCTCTGCGGTAGGGTGAGGGCAATACGCTGGGCTCTCACACAGTCAGATTTCCCATGCCATTCCCCAGAGTGGCTCTCGAAGCCAGAACCTTGATGAAGCTGGTAATGAGTACATGTAATCTATAGATCTCCCTGACAGCTCAGAGGCTGCTGATGCCAGGAGGACATAAATGCAATGTCACCTGATTTTTGATAGCGTCCAGGTCCTCGTCCTGCACTATCTGCTCCCGCAAATGGATCCGGGCTAGCCTCGTGCTCCGTGGATCTGAGAACAGGCTGAAGAAGCTTTCATGGGGTTCAAAGACACTGTCTGTCTTCACCAGCTCCACATACCTATGGGAGAGGTTATAAGGTTAGTAAATCAGAAGGGTTTAGATGGCCATAACTTGTAGGATTTTGATTACAGTACTTGTGGTTTCATTTGCTATGAGAAAACACAAATGACTGCATGTGCATGTGCTTCCAGAGAAAGACAGGTCCTCTTCCAATCATTCAGAATAGCCCACAGGCTCTTTGAAGCTTGGCTGTTACCAGTTCTTGACAGAACATAAAATAATCCCTTTGAAATCTACACCCCTTGCTTCTAGCTTTCAGCTATTATAGGGGGATTCCAAGCATATTACTGATTGAGAGTTCCGTTGATCTTTTTTTAAGGGAGATTTTGCTAATTAAACCAATATGGACTCAACCAAGAGCAAAGCAATGGTTGGATCAAGAAATTTCCCCATCTAAAATTAGTGATTTTTTTTTTCATTTTAAGAAAATAACTTGGCAAAGGTTCTGTGCTGGACCGAGACCTCACAGGCAGCCATTTAGCCAGGAGAGAGTTGTGACAGCCAAGAATCCCCAGAAGTAGGTTGTCTCATAAAACTACAGGAAGCAGCAGCTTTGAAATGCAACATCTGCTATTGTTTTGACTCTCAAATTTTCCTGGCTTGTGGGAAGTGTTGAAATGCCTCAGCTAAGGGAAACGATTGGTTCCTTTAAAGCTCCCAGGTGCTCTAAGTGAGAGCAGCTCTTGTTTCACTCAGGTTTCAGCTATATGAAGAAAGCAATCGGCAGAACCATCCCAGAATAATTATACTTCTAGGCTGATTTACCTCTCTAGGGGGACACTCTATCCTGGAGTAGGAGTGATCTCAGTCTTATTTACCTGGTCCACTTTTGAACAAAGCAAAGCACTGGTGGTCAATTCTCCCCTGCAGCACACTGTGTCCTGGCCAACCCTGGACATCCTCTTTACATAGGGGCATAGGATGGGGGCCACCAGGGAGTTATTCTGTCAGCTGAGCAACCCCTCTACACAGCAGCATTCCCTATGTAGGGGGAATCTCCTGGCTTGAAGGCCATATATGCTGGCATGTGGCCCCCAATAGTGGTCAATCACAAGGTCTTCAGGAAAAACCAGGTGCCAGTTACTTTTTCATGTAAGACTCAAGAAGAAAAGCAAAAAACCAAAACCCCTTACCCCTGAAGCTCTTCCCAATACATTTTTTGTCAGGCCATCCCTGTGACTCTGTCAAGCAAATATATATCCCTCCTCTCAAGTCCTAGTGTTTTCTCCACCCACTGTCCCCAGCCAACAACCGCACAAGCTGGTCACGTACTCATTGACAAGCTTGTCACAAATCTCGCTTGGCAGGAAGATGTCTGGGTGAAGCCGTAGGGTCTTATTATCCAGTAGATAGCAGAGGGTTCCCTCCAGATTGCGCAGGCAGTAATCTGTGCATAACGTCATCAGGGACTCTGGGCTGTCAGATGCCATCTTCAGGGG
Source organism: Crocodylus siamensis (assembly GCF_052110815.1). Classification (NCBI taxonomy): domain Eukaryota; kingdom Metazoa; phylum Chordata; order Crocodylia; family Crocodylidae; genus Crocodylus; species Crocodylus siamensis. The sequence goes on along the minus strand of NC_143405.1, from coordinate 9,976,373 downwards.
ATGGTGCTTGTTGTGGCGGAGGAAGGGAGCAAGGAACTGAGGCAGAAGGAAGCTTTTCAATTCAAGAGGTTCCCTCCCCCAGAACTAAGGAGATTCCAGGTTGGATTTACAGGGACATCAGGAAAGCTGCAGGCAAAAGACAGACAGAGAGACAAATAAACAAAGGGATGATGAATTGGAGAACATGCTGCAAACTGCTGGTGCTGGGGAAACATAGCTAGGTCCATGGGACTCTTCATGCCCAAGGAACCTGCAGCTGCTTGACCTGCCCTGGAAGTAATGCCCTTCAACCTCTCCATGCCCATTTCTGCTTTAGCAAACTGGCGAGAATGCCTCTCAAGCTCCCAGTTTGCTGCAAGGTGTTAGTTAGTAAATATAACTATGTTCACCAGTTAAGCAAGTAGCAGGAAACCACCCCACCCAAAACTTTCCTCACCATAAGATGCATCTAACTGGGGAAGGGCATCTCTGAAAGGGAATGGGGGATACCATCTTCCCTGGGTCACTTAAAACTATACTTCACAAATCCAGAGAAACTAAACTGTAAAGACAATTGCCCCACACAGACTGGTGGAGCTAAGCACCTTCCTTCTCTTGCTGAGGTCCATTATTCTGTTTCCAGCAGAGAGTCCGGTATCTGAAATCATTTGTCTGAAATGCTGGGTTAGCCAAATACAGACATGGCACCAGCCGCAACATGGCAACAAAAAGAGCTACGTTAATAACTGAAAGAACTGAAATAACCAACATGCTGACAGAGACCGTTAATGTACTGAGAAGAGGCCCTCCAGCGCAGCAAGGCAGCCTCAGGCTCAGCCAGGAGAAGAGAGGCACCCCAGGATGGGTGTAGCTTGGGGGGGAATAGTCCTTGCTTCTAAAGGAGCTGTCCTTGGTTTCTAGTCCTAGTCCTAGGGCCTGTCTGCCAGGCTAGGTTCAAATGAAATCTCCAGTGAGCACAGAAATAATAACCGGCACACTGCCCTTGTGTTACTGGGCAGCCTGCATTGTCCCACTGTTCTACAGAGCTGGGCTCCCATAGATCACTGGGGCTCCAGAATGGCTCCAAAAGTGGCTGCCAAATGGCCTGGGAAGAGTCACAGGACCTGAAATCAGCCCAGCATCAGCCGGCTACTGTGGTGAGTAAGAGTGCTTCCTCCTGCAAAGGAACAGGTCCCAGGTTGCTGGGCAGTCAGCCAGCTCCTTGCAAGCAGAGCCATCCTTTGTAGGCATCTGGGGCCCTCCTTCCCCCAGGAAGAGGTTGGCATTCATGGGGCTGCCCCTGTGACTTGAGAGAAGGACAGCTTGGATGCGAGTCCAGGTCCTGCTGAACTACTAGTTAATGCATTAAGCTGCAATGTCACCATCTTCTGGAGAAATGGGGACTGTGCTCCCCAGGTGGCAGAAGGTAACTTCCCCCAAGGGCCACAGCCGACCAATGGCAGAGAGAACAACCTCTCTTGATGCTCAAGTTTCCCCTATACCCCTCTCCACCTACCACTGACATTCCCCAAAATAATTACCGATGCAGAAGGTGGAAGATCAGCTGATTCCACCCCCAGTAACTGTTGTGAAGAGCTGAGAGGTCTGAGAGCCATGTCACTCCATTCCCACGTCTGCAGAATGTCTTCAGCTACGCCCCAGTCTGTGCTCTTTGACCTGTGGTTCCACTGTGCTCAGTGCCTGGGGACAGGGCAATGAGACTACTGCCTGATTTGCTCTCCCCTATCCTCTTCTGGGCAGGACTTCTTGAAGAGATCCTTGGCTTTTTCCTCTCCATCATCACATCATGACAAGCCAAGCCGGTTAAGCATTTAACCCAATACTCTTCACTTTAGCCACTGGCCCCAGAGAAAGAAAGCAGCAGGCAGACATATTAGGCAAGTTCATCACATCAGACAAACACCCTCCACTTGACAGCGCTGCTCAGTTATGCTGCTGTCTTGGCCACAACTTCATTAGGCATGATCACTTTAAGCCAGGGATGAGGTAGCCTTTCAAATCCAGGCACCAAATGGTCTCAGTAGGAGATAGGAACGCAGCTGTGGCTGAGTCTGCCTGGCAGCGCAGCCTCCCAGCCTTCTGCTCCCTCCCTTTGCTTTGGAATGGATTTCTGTGCAAACAAGAAGGCAGCACAAGTTGCAAATCAAAGCCCTTTTCTTCCTCCCATGTCTCATTAATTCTCCTTTTGAGAACGTTCCTCAGTGCCAGGAACAAGAGACAGCCAAGGAACCAGCCCAGCATGGAAAGCAGGAAGGAGATCTGCAGACCTATGCTCTTTGTTCAGCAACACAGGAACCACCAGTCTGAATCAGATCTAAGATCCACCTAGTCCAACCCCTGGAGGCTTCCTGGACAGAATCCAACCCTGGAGAAAGTGGGTGCCACTTCACTAACATCAACAGGAGCAGTCAGCTGTGCTGGTTTCAACTCCCACATTTTGAAACCACTTGGACCGAGTTGTAGGTTTCTCCTTTTCACAAGCATCCTTGGGAATAACCCTCCAGGAAAAGGCAGAATCCTCTGCCCATCCTTCAAATGCAAACTCCTCACTTCACCTACTGTACTGTGCTAAAGAATGCTTTAAACCCCTGTCCAGCAGAGAAGCAGGGCAGGGCCTCTGTTACTGGAGGTCCAAGATATAGAAAAGTCTCAGATGACAGCAACTGTGAACAGGCTTTACAGAAATAAAATATAAACCAGCACAACCAAAGAACTCATGCACAATCAGCTAGACGAGAGGCCAGAACCTCCCACTGCCTGGTCATCAAGTGTATTCCAGGGTAAGTTAATAGCAAGGGCAACCCCACAATGTGTGACATACACTACTAAGATGCACTGTAGAGGGAATTACAAGTACATAAACAGAACTGGGGGAGAGGCCAGCCACATCACTAAAATGAACAGGCTGCCATGTAGCGAGCTCAGGAGAGAAGCCAAGAAATAAAGGAGCTGTTGAGATTGAAAAAGCCTCTCTCTGGAGAGATCTCTTCAGGTTAGGACTGAGGCGGGAGGGTGGGAGAAGCTGGAACCAAGCCACTTGTTCTAGGGATGGGATGACTTCACCTTGAGAGCCAGCGCTTTTTGCTCAGTGAACCAGGAGAACTACTGATTTAGGAATCCTTCTAGAGAGGCAACCTCAAAAGCAAGATCATGACTCCCTGGGGAGAGGTGTCTATAATTCCCACTGGTTCATCTGAGCCCTCAGGTCACAGCCCCTGGAGCTAGGGCTTTTGCACTGCCTGTTGCTACATGCACCTGAAAATCTAACAAGTGCTGAGAATTTTCAGTCAGCTTCAACATGTGCCAGAGGGTAGAGGCTGGTTCCTCCTTTGTGTCTGTGTAGTGCCTAGTGCACTCAAGTCCCAATGTTGATTAGATCTTGTAAGGGGCTTCCACAATGTGATCAGATGCTTCTGGCATGCGAGAAAGTGACTGTGCTTTGACTCTTCCTCCCTAAGAACTACCAACAATACAGTATACAAAAGGCACCCGTCTAGTACAGGGTGATGGGCTTAAACTGTTGCAGTAAAACATCACCAGGGCAGAACGCCCGTCATGACCATTAACGACGTGCATTACACAGTGCCCAGAAGCCACAGCTGTGATTGTAGCTGCGTTGTGCTGGACCCTGCACAAAAACCAAGAACAGACTGTTTCAACCTTGGAGGTCCAATACAAGAACAAGAGGCAACAGATAGGCAGGAAGCGAAGGAAGCAAAGGAGGTAATTAATGGGATTGCCACAGCATTGCCTACGCTCACTAGAGGCAGACACATTACTTTTTGTTATTAGAATAAGTGTAGCAGAGCTACGGATGAATCATTAGAAGGCTACTTGTCTAATCATTATCATAAAGCAGCTTTTCAATAACAAGCAAGGGATCTGCCTGGTGTGGGCAAGTCTATGTGCAAGTGGGGGCGAGGGGTGTTGAGACATGTGTGGAAGATGGGGGAATCCAAGCAACAAGGCACAAAGGAATCCAGCAATTATTGTGAGCACAGCTGCATTGTGACTGCCCACCCTGGCAGATCCCCACCCAGCTTAGTGCCCTGAGGAACAAAGGATGATCTAGAGCAGTGGTTCCTCATCTGTGATACAGGTGCCACCACTGGAATGCAGACAACCTGTCAGTGGTACGCGTTAACAAATTTATTATAATTACTTTATATGACAAAAATTTGCTGGTGGTACTTCAGGTTATATCATTTTAAACTGAGGCTGCGCAATCTGTCAGAGTTTGGGAACTGCTGATCTAGAGGGAGTGAACAAACCTGTAAACCACAGCCCCTCATGAGGTAGCCACCAGCCCTGCCTGACACGGAGGAGAGGTGTAAGATCACCCTTCTGGTATTCATAGGCAAGACCAAAACTGCGGGACTAGGAGACACAGCCTCCTGGAGCAGGTCCCTGAGGCTGAGCATGGCTCAGAAATACCCATGACCTGCCCGAACAGCCTCCTGGATGGGGGCAGGTCATGGGTATTTCTGAGCCATGCTCAGCCTCAGGGACCTGCTCCAGCTGCTGTCACTCAGAGGGACGTGGTGTCCCATGCCAGAGCTGGGAACCGTGGACTTCAGACTGAGACCTGCTCCCACAAGCTCTCGCTCCAGTCTGGTGCTTGAGGACAGGCCAGATTCACCGTCACTCGGTGCCAAGCAGCAGGTCCTTCACAGTGACTGCTGCCAGGATGACCAGCAAGGCCGATCCCTTCAGGACCATGCATCTACCGGTGAGCAGATCGCTGGGGAGGATCTGAGTCTACACATTTCACGAGCTCTGCCAGGGGTGGATGCTGAAGGGAAAAAGCTTCGTTTATTTATGCAGCACATCGGGGCTGTAAAGCACCCTGCGAATACTAGGGGATGATTCTGGCAGCCAGTCCGGGAAACAGGATCCCCCTTATTTCACAGGGAGGGAAACAGAGGCAGCGCGGATGGAAGTGCTCACGGTGCCGGAGCTCAGATTTAATCGAGACCTTCCCTCGCGCCCCGGCGCTGCCCAGGCCGCCCCCCGGCATCAGTGCGACAGCGGACGCTGCACCCAACTGCCCGAGATGCTCCTCCTGAAACCGACAGCCGGCTCGGCCCCACCGCCTGGGACAGGCCGGGGCAGCTCCGGGAGGCAGCGCCTCTGCCCTTCCCAGCCCGGGCCCGCGCCCCCCTGCTCCCCTGGCCCCGATCCCGGGGGGCGGGGAGGGGAAGGCCCCCGCGGGGAGCCCCCGGCCCGAGGCCCGCGCTCGCACTCACCTGCCCGCGGCCCCGCCCGGCTGCCGGGGTCGGGGGGACCCAGGTTCGTTCCGCTTCCGGTGCCCGGGGGGGCCCGCGCGTTGCTGGGCCCGCTCCCCCCCCCCCCGCCGCAGACCCCGCTGTCAACAAATCTAGCCGTCACTTCCTGCAGCTGGACAGTCCGGGACTGGAAGCCGCCGTGTCTTCCGCCGGAAGCAGCGTCCCGGACGGAACGCTGTCCGGCCAGGGGCCTCGGCTCGTCCCCGCCACGGCCCATGACACTGCACCCCGGCCCTTGCGGGGTCCGAACCCGCAGTCACGCCATGTGGTGGCCTTATGACGTCACGTTTTGCCATATTACATCAGACTAACACAGCACAAGCCTGGTACCCAAACGTGTGAGGGCATGATGTCATTACAGTAGCGCCTGGAGGCATGACCCTATCAGGAGAGCTCACTTCATGTTGTTGTGGTGTCGGGGGTGGGGGGGAGGCTTTACCCTCACATAAGATGGGGTTTTAAACCTGAAAGCTTGCTAAAGAAATGTTTTCCCAACTATTTGAGTTGGTCTAATGAAAGATTTCAGATTCACCCAAAGAACCGTGTCTGCCTGGGTCAGTGCAGGCACTTAGGGCTCAAGTATAGATGAGTAATACAGCTGCATTAATGTATTTATATTGTAAATAGCAATCATATTGATTTGGAAGGACTGCTTTGAGGTGACTTTGCTGGACTTGTTGAAGGGTTCTTGGCTGGAGTCTTCTCAGGGGTCTTGGCTGCAGGTTTTCCTGGACTCTTGTCTGCTTTCTTAAAGAAAGTGTCCAAGGAAGTTTGGACAGATGTTCTCCAGGGAGATGGGCGACACAGCGAACTCGTTTGCTGGTGTGGCATGGTGTCAGATCAAGCGTCGTAAAGACAAAATGATGTCAGAAAGTCACTACAGGGTGTTGATTTATAAATGTCGTAAGTGCCATTTGTTGCAACTCAAAACATCTTAAGTCAGGGACTGCCTGTACTGTCTTCACTGTGTTTCCTCAGTGACAGAGCTTGAACTGATCCTGCCCCAGACCCCGTTCATGCTTGAGAACAAAGTACAATTTGATCCTTGCTGAGTATATAGGAGGTGAGAGACTATTCCTCTGTTCTGGGAAAATAATGCATGATAATTCCATATACACCAAAACCAGCAGCAGAAGATTCTTTGAACCAAAAAATGAGTGAATCCTGTTATCTCCAATGCCTGAGGAAGGGTGTTTGTGCCTGAAAGCTTGCAATTAAAGAATTTGTTTTGCACAAATCTTGTTGGTCTAATAAAAAAATACCACCTCTACTACAAGCCCTGATTCCTGTTTGTTCTGGCACTGGAGATGGCAACTGAATCTCAGAAGGAACCAAAGCCTTCCTTAGTGCTATTAAAGGAAGAAAAACTGGGGGCAACACAATGAAACTATGACCCCGAGGGTGCAGTTCCACATGGTCCCATCTGAACTGAATCGTTCCAGTGTAAAAACTGCCTTCTCCATAGTGCAAATCCCAGTAGCCTCCATTAGATGTCCTTCAACTGATCTCTATGGGTGTCATTTGAAGAACGACTATCTCCAGGAAACAGCAGACCTCCATGTTGTGTCCTAAAACCTACATAACCAAATGGATCTCGATTAAAAATTTGAAGGAAGGCTGGGTGGTTTCCAGCTATTTATTTTTTTTAAATGAAAATATATCTATTTCCAGCTAAGCCTTTCCATCCACCAGCGATATTTAAGACCTTCAGCTCAGTCGTGTCCTTAGGAACCCCCAGTTCCTTATCACTATCAAGTAGGAAACCTGTGTTTCTTTGTGGTGTGCTCTGGGCTGGTAGGAGCTGGCCAAAGAACCGGGATTTGGGCCGTTTGGGTCGGAGGATTCTCATTCCATCTAAGCCAGGAGCGGGCAACTATTTTGGGCAGAGGACCACTTATTGAGTTTTGGCAAGCCGTCAAGGGCCGCATGACGGGCAGCTAAATATTAATTTTCTAATTTTTTTAGGGGCCCCGTGGGCTCGATAGAATGGCCTGGTGGGCCACATCTGGCCCACAGGCTGCATTTTGCCCACCCCTGGTCTAAGTGACATCACCAAAGCCCTAAAAAATCTTTCTAGTGCCTCTCCCAGCGACCCAAGAGCGGGACACTGAGGCCCTCTCTGCCCACCTCAATCCTGGGACAGGCCAGGAACGAGGAGCAGTTGGCATCAACCTGCTCCCAAGGCCCTAAAAAAAGGCAAGTCCTGCCTTCCGCACCTTGCCCTGTGCGCTCGCAGGCCCGTGCCTAGGAGCCCCCTAGTCGTCGCCCGAGGAGCAAGGGCTGCAGGACGAGCCCGGGGACGGGACGGGGCGGAACGGGGCCGGGTTTCCCGCCGGAGCCTTTATCTCGGCGCGCCGGCGCGGGGCAGCAGGAAGTCACCATGTCGAGTCTGCACAAGAGCAGGTGGGGCCGGCTCGGGCCGCCCTCGCCCGGGCTGAGACTGCGGGTTCCCGGGGCGGAGGGTGGGGGCAGGGGCAGGCCCCCCCCCCCCGGCCTCTGCTGCAGCCGGTGCCGGTCAAGATCGCGTCCTTTCCCTTCCCGCCCCGGGCCGGGCTTGAGCGCGCTCGTCTCTTGCAGGATCGCGGAGTTCCGGGACGTGCTGGGCGAGGCCGAGGTGGCTCTGCCGAAGCTCCGCGCGCTCTGCTTCAGCGGTAAGGGACTTGCCACTCAGGGGGCCCCGGGGGTGCGGCGCCCTTGCCAAAAGAGACCCGGGCGTCGCTGAGTGCTGGGGTCTAGAGCAGCCCCCAAGCCTGGCAGCTGTGGTGAGCAGGAAGGCCTGTGCTTCAGGCCCCTCCGTGGTGGAAACTGGGGTGTTGCTCTGCGGCGAGCGGTCCTGGGTGGTGGTTCCTGCCCCTTGGCACTTGCTTTCCTTCCAGAGCGGCTGTGCTCTTTCCAGTGGGCAAAAGGAATTTGAAACGTTTGGCTCGAGGAGTCACGCTCCACTCTAGAGGCCTCGCTAACGTTCAGCAGCTAATGCTGGTCTCTCCCTTGCCAGCTCTGTGAATGTTTAACAAAGCAGGGTGATTTTTAATGGATGTAGTTGAAAGAGATGTTTGCTGTTTCGGAGGCTTTGGAGACTTGCTATCTCTCGGTGCTGTCTGAAGCTTTGGTGCGCTGACAAGCTCTTTTTCTCCTGTTTGCCACGAAATGGCTACTAATGTCTTCACTTGCGAGACCCCGGTTTGTGCCTCGCCTGGAGGATTCTTCCATCCTCCGGGAGAGCTTGTCATTTTCCTTGTGCTTCGTTCAGTCTCCTGTTCCTGCAGGAGTGGAGTGTGCAGATGACTCTTACTTTCCTAGATTAACTCTTTTGGGGAACCTGGAGCTTCTGAATGTCTGTAAAGCTTCTTGCCTGCTAGAAACACACTGCCCTGCTGTTCACTTGGTTGCATCAGCATAACACAGTGGAAGGGCTGGGGCTTACTGAAGTGACTCTTTGCCCGATGTTTCACAGGGATTCCTTTTGACGGTGGGCTGCGCTGCCTCTGCTGGAAGGTGGGTTTTTGCTTGGGGCTTTTCTCTTTTGTGAGTAACCCTCAGGATTGTTTTAATCTGGCAATGTATTGTGCACTGAAAACCAGAACCTTTTGATGGCTCCGACTGACTTATCACCACCTCGGGAGTTGCTGTGAATCTACAGCCCTTGATGATTCTCGGAGTAGTCAGAACAAGGGACTGGAAATAGCAATAGCAGTTCTCCCCACACAAACGTATCTATCTGTGGTGCAAGCACAGCCCTGGTATTAAGCCAGAAGCTCAGCCCAACTAGAGTTTTGTTTCTTGTGTGGAAGGAATTCCACACACCTTTGCACAGAGTGATGGTAAAACATGACCCTTGCTCCTTCCCACTCCCCCAACTCTGCAATTAACCAGTGGGTGTTCAAGAAACTCCAGTCTTTCTCAAGGAGCCAGTTCAGATTCCAACAACCTTCCCCATTAGGTTAGTAGTCTTGGTGGTTTGTTAGCACTGTCTGATCCAAGGAGTAATGTGTGCTTGGTTCTTCTATTCAGATCCTTTTGAACTACCTCCCAGTGGACAAAGCAGTATGGAGTTCTCTGCTGAAGAAGCAGAGGTACAGAAGCCCTCACTTCCTCTTTCTTTTTGTCCTTACGTTACAATAGTTCGTAGTGTTTGGGGGTGGAAAGGGGAGCAGGCATACAGCACTTTCCTAAATAGTGGTGTAAACTTGGATGCCTTTGGCTGGAAGAATGGGTTTTTCATGCCCCTGTTGTCTTGGAGAGAGAAGCTGGCTAAATACCTCCTGGAAGAGGAAGGTCAGCTGTTCTCTGGCTGAGCAGGATGGCTCTGAGAACTCTGTCCAAGTTTAGCTGGATGTTTTTTTTTTCATTGTCACTTCCTTCCTAATATACATTCCTCCTCTCTCTCTTGTTAAGGGAACTGTATTCCCAGTTCCTAAAGGAAATGATTATCCAGCCTGGGATAGCCAAAGCCAACCTTGGTGTCTCCAGGGAGGATGTAACCTTAGAGGACCATGTAAGTTCATATCTTGGAAATTTTTCTTGCAGGTTTTGTACTGGATCCTGGCTTGATCTATAGAGTTACTGCTGCTGGCTTACAGAACAATAGTTTCAGGCCCATATCATAGGCACGTGAGTGTAAATTTTTGTTTCCCCAGAGACAAGAAGCAGTGGCACACCTTGTGCTGCTGCTACTTGTCCCCAGGGAAAGCCTGTGCCATGCACCCTCTGTTGCATGGTGGTTACAACGGGTGGGGTAGGGGAGGCTGAGGCCAGCACTAGGCTGGCCTCAGCAGCCTTTGCTAGGGTCCTGGAGGCCTCCTGGGGCTGCAGCAGAACCTGGCTGGCAGCTGGAGTATGGCTGCCGCTGGCCAGGTTCTGATTTTCAGGTGGCATGCGCTGTTTGATGATGATGATGATTACCACCACCACCACCACCCCAGGGTCAAAAATCCCACTCCCTTGTGCTGCTACCTTGCAGTATAGAGAACAGCTGAATGTGGTACTACAGACGTGTCTGCGGCGTCACATACCGCACAGCTGTGCTTGTCTTAATGCGGCTGTGACTCCATAGCCTGCAGATTCAAAATTGTAAAGCCACTGTCCCAAGTTTCCTTTCCTTTCTCCCTTACTCTATTTTGCCTGCTTCTCAATGCACAGACCTCAAGTAGGAGTAAAGAGTCAGGAAGGGGACAAGGAAAGCTTCTAGCACAGTGAAACTTTCCATGTAGCTTTTTTGTGCTTCTATCCTGGATTGCAGTGTTGTAGATCCACCTGAAACCAGGATATTGGTCTAGCCATCAGACCAGGCTGCTTCCATGGGTTTTAAAAGCAGGAAGCTTTACTCTTGGTCCCAGCTCTGCTACTGATTTACTGTGACTGATCACTTTGCTTATGTGTCCTGATGACCTGTCTCTAGCGTTCATTCAGAGTCCATCTACCCTAGGTTGAAGTCTCCTAAAAGATCAGACAGCAGCAGGCTGGGGTGTGATGCACTCCACGCTTTTACTCAGTCATTTGTTACCTTGACCTTTTGGGGTTCTTGAAATGTTCTTTTACTGCACTCTAATGATTTTCAGATGATTTTGTTAGTCTTCTTTGGGCACTGTTTGGAAAGTCTGCATGTTATCTTGTCCTAAATGTCTGTTAAGAGACTGACTATATGTAGGAAATTATCCTACACTTCCCTAGCCATGGGCAAACCGCAGAGTTTGTGTTCGGGTTTGTTTGTTTTTTAATGCAATGATCTTTATAATTTGGCAGTGCTTCTCATGCTCTTATGCAAGTGTATCAGCTCTGCGCTAACGGAACAATTGGCAAATAGTGAGAAAATGTTATGGTAGTACGTACAGAAAATACCTTCTATGCATTGTGAGAGGTTTACCATGAATGCTAATTTGCTGTAGATTAGTGAAGCCTGAATTCATATGCAAATTCACAGACCAGTGAGAATGAATTGCTCGTACTGCTCAGGACTGACCAAAAGTTGTTTGTGATCCAAGGTAGACCAGTGTCTACAAAGAACCCACATAAGCTGACAAGAGAAACAGAGCTGATGTTTGTCTAGCAAGTTGTGTTTAAACACACCGTGGCTAGAAAGGTGATAGATAGCACAGTTCTTTTGAATAGTGTAGGCACAGCCAAAAGGCCTCCATTCAGCCTGTGTAAGGTTGCTTGTAAGTGAACCTTTGAATTTACAGTGCTTTTGTCCTTCTTCAGCCACTCAATCCAAACCCAGACAGCCGATGGAATACTTACTTCAAGGACAATGAAGTCCTGCTGCAGATAGACAAGGATGTCAGGTATGTGAATAGGGTCTCTGGTAAAATGCCCAATTCAGTTGCACTATTGCTCTCCCTCTTCCCCACACCATGTGCCTGCCACTTCAGTAGTAACCAGTATTTCACATTACCAGGGCCCTTCTGTTTCACATCATGTACACACTCCTCTCCTAAAGTCCCTCTTTGAAATATGGCTTTTTCATCTATTCCCACTGTAGGAGGCTATACCCAGATATGGCATTCTTCCAGCGCCCAACTGAGTATCCTTGCTTGCTAATCCTGGACCCCCAGAATGACTTTGAGACACTACGCAAGCGGGTGGAACAGACAACGCTCAAGTCGCAGACAGTAGCACGAAACCGGAGTGGCGTTACAAATGTACGACTTGGCACTGAGCTTCTCCTACACTCCCTAGGATGGGGACCAGGCAGGTTAGGGAAGTACCACTTCCAAGGTACCCTTGCCAAGCTGTCTGCCAGGCTGGCTTATTTGAGAGGCTGAGTTTTCCTTTTTTCACCTCCACCTGTGGTGGGGGCTCCTGTGAACTTGGAGTGTGGTGCTTTCTTCCTTTCTCCAGGGGGACAGGCTTTTCTGAAGGGCAGTTTGGATGTAATCTAACAGGCTTGAATCACCATCTGCATAAAAAGTTAGGATCATCATGTTGTGGGCAGAGTAGTAAACAATTGATGATCCTCTGTAACCAGTGGCAGATGTTAAGCTCAAAGCATATGTGATTTGATCACTTCATTCTGCTTCCTCAGTGATTCAAGGTAGCAGGTTGGTGCCTTCCTCCTACCTGGGGTGTAGTCTGCAATTTGAATTGGGGTAGCTGTCTGTCTTATGAGCCAGTGCAGCAGTCCTAGTAAGAGCTTTCTGGCCTAGTTTCCTTTATTCTGTGGACAAGTCTTCAGTGCATCATGCATGTGGGCTGCATTTAAGCATTAATAGCTGCCTCCTGATCATGTTGTTTAATTAGCTAAGGAGCATCTAGGAGCTGAGCACCTGAAGTCAATGTTGGCTCCACGTAAAGCGTTTTGTCCATTGAAACTGGGTGTCCAGAATGTGTTGGGGTTTTTTTTTTTCTTGCCCTTTAGGTGAGTTCCCCTCTCAAACCATCTGCTCCTCATTCATTGAGTGAATATGAAGTTCTGCCTAATGGTTGTGAAGCTCACTGGGAGGTGGTAGAACGGATCCTATTCATCTATGCAAAGCTGAATCCAGGGATAGCATATGTCCAGGGAATGAATGAAATAGTGGGGCCTCTCTACTACACCTTTGCTACGGATCCCAACAGTGAGTGGAAAGGTAAGACTGTACTTGAGTGAACTGTGCCACTTCTGTAAGGAATGGTTAAGAAGCAGCTGATGTAGACTCCAATGACTCCCAGCTTTTTCCTAGCAATGGCCTCTTTCAAAAGGGGGGTGGCTTGAAGTACTTGGAAGGAGCTTCAGGAGATCGGTGCTCTTCAGTACAGTTCTATGATGGTTTTGAAAATCAGTCTTTAAAAGTCAGTTTTGATTTCCATGAAGTCTGTACCATCATGCCTCAAAGTAGAGCAAATGGCCAATTTCCTGATGAATTTCACATTCCACAGCCTGTCTCCAGTTGTTATAAGAATGCTGTAGCTGTGAATAAATGTGACTTAAGGGTCATGGGGAAACTTACTGCTCAGGAGCAAATGCCAGCAGCTGAACCTGATGATGTTGTTCTGTTTGCCCCTGACCTGGTGTGAAGTGGAGCTAAACCACCATAACTTTTAAATCTGAATGGTGCTTGTTTCAAGTTGTCTGCTCCTGTACCACAGTAAAATAGTTGTGCCAGTGCTTCATGTCTCGCGTTCCAGGTGAGAATCGGATTATTGTATGTCTAAAAGCCGAGGGCCAGAGCAACTGTATAAATTCAGCCCAACTTCATAAGCCAAGAGCATGTGGGACCCACCTCCTATTTGCATCTAGTACAAAAGAAGGAAAGATCAGCAAGGTTGCACTAACTTCCTTGCATGTCTTTGCTCCTTCCTCCATTCTTAGGTTTCTCTCCTTTCCTTTTTCCAGAACATGCTGAAGCAGACACCTTTTTCTGCTTCACCAATCTGATGGCTGAGATCCGGGACAACTTCATTAAGAGCCTGGATGATTCTCAGTGTGGCATTACCTACAAAATGGAGAAGGTCTACTCCACCCTGAAGGAGAAGGATGTAGAACTGTACCTTAAACTGGTGAGGACTTGGACATTTGTCTCGCTTTTGCTTGAAATGTAGTGAGGTGATGGGTCTTCAGGCTGCTTCCAGACCAGAGCTTGCTGGCTGATTTGAAATTTGTAACAGTGTTTTAAGTAAAGAAAAGCTTAATAAAAATCTTAAAATGTAAAGCCAAGGGCTTCTGTCCCCAGGGATAGTCTGCCTTGAGTCCAAGATGGAGACCTACAAATGATGATGTGGTCTTACTTCATCAAATCAAAAACAAATCTCCTGGGTGTTGGCTTTTGTTGTCTGGTGTCCTAATAGCACTGGGTTTTTATATAATACATTGGCCGTGATGATTTGGTAATAGTACCAACCTGGACATGTAATAATGGTGCCACAGGAAGACGGCCTTTGAGGATTTCAGTGCCTGACAAACGTTTTGCAATATTCTGTAAGGTGATAGAGGGTTGCAGATCCTCTGAAATGCAAGATCTGCCTAATATTGCTGTGTAACATTAGATTTGGGATGCAAAGTGAAGCATATTACTTGTGAATTATTTTGCAGACAGAACTTCCCTCTGAAATTATCCCTGCAGCTTCTAGTGCAAACTTGGCTAGAATACAAGGTCTGTCTTATTGGTTTAAGAGTTACAGAAAGACACAAAGTGATCTTAATGTGGCTTCTAAGCGGTTGGGATCTATCTTGTATAACTCTTAAAAGATGGCATCTGTCAGACCAGTGACATAGCCAGAGACATTGAATTCTGACTTGGTGGGAAGGTGACCTACCTAGAAAGTGGTGTGGTCAGTCAGCAGCAGTTCAGCATTCAGATAAGCCTTTCAAGGAAGTGTCCTGATTCTCCTTTTAACTTGTGAAAACTGCACCACAGTAAGAAGTGTCACAGCTGCGGACAAGAGCTTTGAGTAGTGCTGTTGCTTGGCACTAATCAACATGGAACTCTGCCCTGTCTTATTTCTTTAGGAGTAGGTTCGGATGACTAGGGGATTTTTTAACTTGTGGAAAGGAGAAGACATACTGTTGATTTCAACTGACAGGGAAACCTAGGACTTCCTGTGAACAGCCCCTTTCAAAGGGGAAATAAAGCTGAATGTACTTAAGTTGTTGGGATTGCATTTCAGGAAAATAAAATTTCCTTCATACCATGTGTGGAAAGCTGGAGGTAATTCTTCTGCTTTGGCCACAGACACTGAGGATAGAGGCATGCAGGGGGACTTGTCATTGTGCTCCAAGGACTTGAGTGGTGGGTCTGAGAAGCCTTTTGAAAGAACCTATGAATGATATCACAGGACAAGGCTAAGAGCCTTTGAACCAGAGATGAGTAACTATGAAGTACAGGCTACTTTTTTTGTCCATATCACTCCAGCAGAAAGTTAGTTCTATGAAGTGGAGGCCAGGGAAGCAGGAAACGAGCATGTCCCTTGCTTGTAGTAAACTGGACGAGAAATGTTGACTCTGCCTCATGTCTGTCCAACAGCAAGAACAGAACATCAAGCCTCAGTTCTTTGCCTTCCGCTGGCTAACACTGCTGCTGTCCCAGGAGTTCCTGTTGCCTGATGTCATCCGTATATGGGACTCTCTCTTTGCTGATGACAACCGCTTTGACTTTCTTCTGCTCGTTTGTTGCGCCATGTTGACGTGAGTGCTGTAAAACCCTGGGGGGTTGATTTTTAGTGCCCAGCAATTCACACCCTTTCCCCTGAAACTCGCTCTTTTCTATGTTGGGTAATGTTGACATGGCTTGTGCTCCTTGATTTCCCATCTCCCTGCTTGAATCCAAAGATCTAGGGGTCTTGCTTGCACGGACATATGAGCAGGGATCTGAGAAGAATTGTAATCATTTTTAACACCGTATTTTTCATCAACATGGACTTTGGGTGGTGGTGTGGTGGACTGTTAGCACCTTTTATAGATAACTTCAGGGGCAACACTAGACATTGTTCTAAGGAGTCGGAAGCATATGGATTAATGTGCCCTCTCTTTCAGACTAATCCGGGATCAACTGCTGGAAGGGGACTTCACTTTAAACATGAGGCTGCTACAGGTAAAGATTAAATACAGCAGGAATGAGGAGGAATCTGAAAAAACTCTCAATGAGAGACTTGCCTTGGGTGCAATTCTTGCATATGGCAGCCTTCTCATCTGAGCTAGAATAGTTATGGGTGCCCCTACTGACGATAATGGGACAGGTCTGGAAAGCCCTTGGTCTGTTGGCTTCATGTCACTCCCATTAAGCTGATGAAGTATTGATTTTTTTTTTTTTTTTTTTTTTTTTTTTTTTTTTACTATAAACTTCTTAATTGGGGAATCCACTCATGACAAAATGATATTTCTGCTTACTGGCTGAGCTTTCACACGATGGGTCTCCTGGATCCTGCTGTCTGATGGGAGCTTTTTGTTTCTCTGACAGCAGCCTTCCCTCTTCCATGCCTTGTGTGCTGACAGTGACATGGCCTCAGTATTGCTTATTTCAGGCTGTGTAGCTAGAGTTAAGAGAAACCTATAAATGCCATGCATTATTTACAGTAGTAAAATCAGTCCCCATTCCAGAGCAGAGCAGTCCTAATTTCTAGATCAGTTTATTATCCTGATGGGATACCCAGCTTGCCAGAGAGAAGCATGACCATTAATGAGATCTCTTAATTGGCAGGAACAACCAAGTACTAGCAAGTGACTGAGGGAATTCTGTTTTATGTAGAGTGAAATACCTTTGATCCAAGCAACCAGCTTGGTCTCAACAAAGCAGTAGCCCTGACTCAAGTTTATTCCTGGGGACTTGGTCACTGCATCAAATCAACTCACTCTCAGGACTAACAAATCTAATGTGCAATAGGATGTACAAGCCTCATCCTTACAAAATGGACAGGAACTTGCTTGCTTCAGGGGATTCTAACCCTGAAGGCAACTTCTGTCCCTAAAAATAGTCATTTGCAGGCTGGTGACCTTGGCCAGGCCAGTGTCTATCTTGTTTGTGGCACCTTCATGCCTTTTACAATAAACCACTTGAACTGATTCTCTTAATGCAGGACTATCCCATCTCTGATGTCCATCTGATTTTGAAGAAAGCAAAGGAGCTTCAGGATTCCAAATAGACCATGAGCCTGGTGGTGTCAGAGGAGCTGTGCAGTAGCATATGCTAGGAGACGCCCTCTTACAGTTTGGTGCGTTATCAGAGCTCCTGCAAGCCTCTGCAGGGCACTGGGTTTTGTGTTCTACCTACTGGCTTCGTTGAAGACTTCCTTCCACTATTTATTAGGTCATGGACTGACTATTCCCAGCTAGACAGGTCCTGCACTCCAAGTTTTCTGAATCTCTTAACTCCATGCTGCCTAAGCAGCTCTTTGTATCTTTTTTTTTTTTTTTTTAATGACTTAAGTTTGGGGAGATAGAAACTGTTTAGCTGAGTATTCCTCAAAGTCTTACAAAACACTTTTTTGTGTCTAGCATTATGAAAGCGTGTGCTCACACATGGGGATTTCTGTGATAGGGGAAAGAATGGGATGGATCCAGTGGAGTTTGGTGGGTAAGTAGAGAGTCTCCCTTGTAAACAGAATGTGTCCCACTCAATCAGCAGGATTCTGTGCCTGTGCCTGCACCTTGTTCTCTCTTGGGCATGCAACAAGTTCACTGTCCTTCTGGTGAGCGTTAGATGGAGCTCTGCAGTTCTGACCCCTTTCCATGGGAAGGAGGCTTTAAGAAGCTGGGGTGGGAGAATGCTATTATAGCTGGCTGCTTTGTGCAGTGAGATTATCTGCTCTCTAGTAGAGCCTGGTCTAAAACTGCCTTATCAAGGAGCTCTCCTTGATGATGACCTTACTTGGAAGTATTAAGTAGGGGTGTGGTTTTAACTGGTGAGTGAAACAATTTAACCAAGTCAAACAAGCCTTATTTTACACAGCCTTAGAGCAGGGGCCCTGCTACTGCAGAGAGGCTTCAGGTCTTGAGCTGTCTTCCATGCCACTTGTGTGGATTCTACATCTATTCCAAATTAAAGACGGGGTCTCTAATTGCCAGCAGGATTCTAAAGCACCAAGGGGCAGGTCTCCAGTCCTGTGCTGCCCAGACTGGAGTCTTCAGTGGGGACTTCAAAAGGCATAATGTAGGTTTTGCTATGAAATTTGGCTTTTTGTCTTTGAATGTTTGTAACGTTACCTAGACTACACCAAGCCTTTCAAACCAATTCAGTAACCTCTGGTTAGCATAACTTTTTCAGTCTGTGATAATCCTTGCTGGTAAGTGACTTGAGATTATAAATTAGATGTTGTGTGCATGTGCACACGTGCTGTCTTAGGATGTGATCCTTTTGGAGACAGAAGCAGTAAACTGGTAATAGCTGATGCTTTGGGATACTCTTTTTCTCAGAACATCTCCTGAAGGAGTGAGTGCCACATGCTGGTACAGCTCCACCAGAGCGGGAAAACACTGTATTCCACGCAAATACAGTGGATTACAATATATCTGCATCATCCAAGATTAGTGATTGGGGCTGGGGCAGAAGGGACTTGCAGCCTGCAAGTGTCCTGGTGATCAGAAAGGGGACCCAGAGTGAGTGTCAGGTGATTTTTTTTTTCTTTTTTATAGCGGTGGGAGAAACTGGAGCAGCTGAGTACTCCAGATGCTGTGAACAAACACTAACCCAGGATGCTGTGCTTCCCACTGTCAGGACAGTGTAGAATTACAGTTGTTCAATACTGCAGCTGTCTCCTATTTACAATCTGTATGGATTTGTGTGTGTGTGCACATTGCTCTTATTAAAAGCTTTCTCAGAGCTTGCTTACCCTGCTGAGTCCCATTAGCAGATGAATCACAGTGCCCTGAGGTGTGGTTAGCCTGCTGAATGTTGGGCAAGGACTTAAAACGGCACTAAGGAATGATCAAAAGTCCTGTGTAAGCTAGTGAAGGTAAGGGGGGGGGCATGGGGAGGGAATGTCTTTCCCTTGCCTTGGCACTGGGGTTGTTAACAACTCCCTTAGCGTGATGCTCAGCTTTTGTGCTGCTTCAGCTTCCATTGACTGGAACAGTACAGAGGATGCAGTGGTGACATTTTAAACGAGTGTGAACTGAAGGGAGGATAGCAGGTGTGTGTGTGTGTGTGTGTGTGTGAAAATGCTACTTATCGGGCAGCTTCTTTCTTAAGCAATGGGAAGACTGAGAGAAAACTACAACTTTCAGCCAGTTAGTTGTAAGAAGTATGAGAAGTAGACATACCTGCACCAATTATTCCAGGAATGAGATTCTTCTGCTACACTCCTCTTGTGTTAGAGAGACCAGTGCTGAGTAAGTAGTCTTATAATTATAAAGCTGGCTGCTGCATGCAGGCATAGAACTTGAGGATTGGGCTGTCTGGCAAAACTCCCATCAAACTTCCCGAGGTGTGTTGCTTGGCCATTAGCCCGGGCATGCTGGTTATAGCTGCTTCATTTGATTTTTTTTTTTTTTTTTTTTTTTTGTAAGCACCATCTATAGGTTCCACTGCAGAACTTGAAAGACTTTATTATGCCTTTAGTCATCTGGGAGATGAACAAGTGTATGTGTAAGGTTGAGTTTCTCAAGTGTGAAACAAGGTGGGAGAAGAATGAGCACCTATGCTGAGGGGTGTTGCTGGTGTGCGTTTGTGTTCTCCCTCCCTCCCCCCAGTTTAAAAGCAGAGCATCTCTCCATTCCAGTGCAGCTAGTGAGACATGTTCTTCTTTGCACATTGCAAGGGCCACTTTAGTTGTCCAAGATCCTTGTTCCGGTGTTTTGTCTTTTTCCCTCCCCTTGAGATGGTAAGGGCTGCTGTTTGGTTCCTGAAGGAATAGGGAGGTTGTCAACAAGGAATTTATTCTCTCTTTTTTTTTAATGATATTTTGAAGTTTAATACTGCTAGCACTTATTGGTACTGTGGCTTGTTTCAGTAGTGAGGAGGAGACGCACAAACACTCTGTCTCTTGTAAGCTCTTTTAATTAGTTAACTTGACTTTTCTTGAATTGTTTTGTAGCTGGACAGTAACTAGTTTGTAGTTGAGTCCTCTCACATGATCACAAAGTAGCTGCCTCCACCTTAGAAGCAGACTTCTCCCTCCAAAGCCTGTTCCGTTACAGGAGCAGCTGTCTTGGCTGAGGCCAGTAGCGGCCCATAGTTGCTTGTATAATGTGACACGACATCATGGAATCCAAATACCGTGTTAGTTAGGATACTTGCTTAGCTTCATGCAGCACACCTAGAGCTCTTCCCAAGAGCAGGACCACTGCCACTGGAGGCATCTGTCCTCCACTGGGGTGGGGGGGGGAAACAGCGCACTGGTCATAAGGAAGAAGGCCAGGACCCCTTCCCTTCCCTTCCCTTCCCCTTCCCACAACTTTGTGCTGTGGATTCTTGCAGCCTTGGCAATGGTCAGGAAAAGGAAGTGGAGAAATCTAGGGATGAGTACAAACCTGGGACTGGCCATGTTTTTTATAAAGAAAGTTTTTTTGGAATGAGTGTCATACACGGGTCAATATGTTGCCGAGTTGTTTTGTTTTTGTGGTCTAAACTGGAATTTATTTTTAGCTCCGCAGTGGATAGAGTGAAGGTCAGGAGCTGCTGTAAGAAATACAGGGGTATTTTGGCATGCAAGGGCTCTTTCTACTTTAAATTTACCTTTTTTGTATGTTTTAGCTACTTTTTTAAAACTTTTCTAAAATGCCCTTTCACAGAAGATGGGGGGAGGGGAACCACACACTAGTAACCTCTACAAGTTTTCAAGGAAAGTAAAACTTACTTTTCTCCTCTTCAACTGGAAAAAAAAATCAAGACATGAGATTTGAGATCATGTCATTTATGTACAAAGCTTTCCCCCTACCCCCCATCCCTTTGCTCAGGTTTAGACACTATTTTTTCCCTCTTCATGCAGTTCCTTTCCATTTAAATTAAGGGCTTTGTACAAAAATGATCTGTTCTCTATACAATGCAATTCACCCTTGCCACAAGTTGGGCTAGGATCCTAAGCTGCTATATGTGATGAACTACAGTGGGTTTTTTTTGTTTTTTTTTAAATGCCCTTTCCTTTGGACTGTGAAAAACCAAGTGAGTGTGTGTTAGTTGGATGTCAATAGCATTAATTTCTGGTCTTCTGTATTCCAAGAGTCTGTGTTACAGCAAAGTTGTTCTGCATGTGTAAGTTATCCCCATTGCCACCATATCCTAGGCTCCCCTCCTGTTTGTGTGTCACTCCTAAACTAAACTTTTTATTATCTAGTTCCATAAAATCATGGTCCTACTGGGCTAGGGAACAGGGGTTGTATGGTACACCCCTCACTTACAGGGCTGTCTTGCTCTAAACTTTAACTAACAACATCTGGGTATATCCTCCAAATACAGATATTCTCACTAGGTCACACTATCAAGTTAAGTTTTTACATGTAGGCTGTTGCATGAGCTATTACTGGAGCTGTGCAAATGCATCAGGAGCCAAGATGTACTGGGACTGTTACCCCCTGAGGGTGGTAAGGATCACTGGACTGGTAGCAGCAAGGGCTGCGTTGGTAGAAATGAATGATTGTCAGATCCATGGAAGATGCTCGCTGGCTCTAAGTGCAGGGAACAAAAGCACGTGGCTGTGCAAAGGCTGGCCAAAGGCGGAAATGGAAGAATCCTCCATGACCAAGCTGCTCCTCCTGCCTGTGCTGATTTATAATGTTGTTTTATTCCTGTACATCTCACATGAGCTGTGAGGCGTTCTTGTTTCCATGATTGCTGTTTTGATTTGTCTTAATAAACATTTTCTCTTTGCAAAGCTGACTTGAATTTCTCCTCCCCTTGCAGGAAGGGGTAGGTGGCATGCAGGTGTCCTTTGCCCTGACCCAGGCTGTCATGTAAAAAAAAAAATTCCAACCTTTGTTCTGTGTTTTTTCTTCTGCTGTTGAAGAAGAGCAGCCCCGAAGCCTGAACTTTTAGCCCCTTTTCTAGTTTCTGGAACAAGCTTCCCTCTGCAGCCAGGAGGCACAGAGGCAGCACGTATATAAAGCCCTGGAGCTGAATGGCTCCCATTTAGCCATGGCCTTGATTGTATGTGGGTCTACTGCCTTTTAAAGCCTTGATCTTCTCTCATGGGTGGCACAGCCCTCTGTTCAGGCCCTGGCTGTGTCTGCAGGCTCTGGCATCATTTCCCAGGGGAGGGATGACTGCAGTAGGAGCTGGTGTTGCCCCTGCAGAGGGAGCAGATGGCAACATCAGGCAGGATGGTCCTAGGTCTTGAATATGGAACTATGGTGTTGGAAGCTCAAAATGATCATATTTTCTGAAAAACTAAAAATATGTGAATAAGTATGCAAATAAGCCTTATTTACTGTGTATCATTCACTGTAAGCCTCAGTGAATGTGTGACCTGGCTCATCAAAGTTGAAGGAATTTTTTTTTGAGGTGAGCGGTCATAAGGTAAGACTCCCTGAATGACTTGGCTTTTGCATGTAGGGCAAGCACCACGTATCTGGGTCTGTGAAGGCAGTTCTCCTTAAGGGGCCAGGGGATAACTTTTCTTCTGGCATGGTTTAGTACCCACTGAGGTGTTGGGGCTTCAAGCCCATTTTATAGGAAGGGGGAGGGTTGCTCCTGTGGCCTTACAGCTGAGCAGGCAAAACTCAGGGGGGGTATCTGAACCCCAAGTCTCCAGGCATGGGCCTGCAAGTAGGATGCCTGCCAAAAGACACTGAAAATGACTGAAGCCCCAGGTGGAATAGAGGATGTTTGCTGGCTGTAGGGCCACTTACGGTTCTGGACTGACTCATGGTTTTGGAATTGATTTGGCTTGGAACAGGAAAAAGTCTTTAAAACCCCCCAAAAACCAACTTGGGTTTTGTGTGCGCTGGGCCTATTGGATGCCTCCAAAATGATGGGGTATCCAGGTTGCAGCTCTGTTGGTTCAGAGCAGGGGTGGATGTGGCCTGCCCAGCCAACCTATTCAGCCAGTAGGCGCCTTTAATGTTACTTTTCAAGTTTTTTTAATCTGCCCTAGGGTGCCTGTTGCGTGAGCCTGGATAGCTTGCCAAAACTCAGTAGGTGGCCCTCCACCCAAAATAATTGCCTGCCCCTGGTTTAGAGGCAAAGGAATCAGGGCTCCTGGCAGAGATGGCATTTTTTATTAGACCCACTTTAGATTTGCAGGGAAAAAAAAAAGTGATTGCAAGAAGGGCGTTTGTGACTGGAAATTTGCAAGTAAATCATTTAGATTTTTGCAAAAAGTAGTACTAATCATAACTGCGAACTTCCGGGCACAACCCCGCTTCTTGCGATGAAGGATTTTGCAAAGGTCTGGCGGGGCTAATGGAGGCCAGGGGCCGGCGGGCGCGGGGCGCACCTGCCGGGGCGGGGCTGTCCCGCCCCGCCCCGCCCCGCAGCCCGTGGGGCAGGACGGGGCCGCGGCGTCACAGGAGCGGGAGCGCCATGGCACGCAGGCTCTTCGCGCTGCCCGCCGCCGGCCTGGGGCTGGGGCTGGGGCTCGGCCTGGGCCTGGGCCTGGGCCTGGGCGCGCGGCGCCGGGGCGCGGAGCCGCCGGCGGGGGTGGTGGTGGAGGCGGCGTCGCCGCCGGGCCCGGCCCGCGCCGAGCTGGCCAAGTACGGGCTGCCGGGGCTGGCGCAGCTGCGCAGCCGCGAGTCCTACGTGCTGGCCTACGACCCGCGCGGGCGCGGCGCGCTCTGGGTGCTGGAGCGCCTGGACGCTGAGGGGCTGCAGGGCCCGGCTGCCCGCGCCGCCTGCGCCTTCCGCGAGGACGAGGCGGTGCACGACTACCACCGCGCCACCAACGCCGACTACCGCGGCAGCGGCTTCCAGCGCGGGCACCTGGCCGCCGCCGCCAACCACCGCCGCAGCCAGGCCGCCATGCAGGACACCTTCTACCTCAGCAACGTGGCGCCTCAGGTGCCCGCGACCCGCCCGGAACCCGGTAGCCCGCCTCGCACGGGCGGCGCAGGCGCCAGCCCCGGAGCTGCTGCTCTCTAACTTGCAGCCGGCGGCTCTTGCTGGGCTTTGTTGCCTAGCACACGTGGCTGCCGACACGACTCGTGTCCTGTGCAGGGCCGGCTAGGCCCAGCCCCCGGGTAAAACCCGCGGTAAAGATGCTACTTAGTGTCTTCAAACACTGACTTTATAGCAGGCCGGCTCTGGTAGGGATAGTCATGTCTATTGGGAGACTTTTCCTTTGCATGCGTGGCCCGTCTAAATGTAATGCACAGTGAACCGGTTAATTCCGTGTTCGTTGCTTTGCATTTGTGCCCATCTTTCTTTGCACGCGGGGCTGGCCTAAAATAGTGCGATTCAGCAGTGAATTGTACCATATATGTAAGGTGTGGCTGGAGCCTGATAGAGCCCAGCTCCAAGCTGGATACAAATCAGGGGTAGAGTTGTTACTTTGTATTTTCAAACTAGCTTTATAGGAGGTTGACTCTGGTAGCTGGATAGTGGGGTTTATCAGGTGATCTTTCCTTTGCATGAATGGCCGGTTTAAATGTATTGCGTGCTTAACCTGTTACTGCATTTGTGGCTCATCTTAGTTTGTACATATGGCTACTCAGTGCGTTGTGCTGATCACCAGAGAAGTGAGCAATATGGGTAAGGTGTAGCAGAGGCCTAGAGCAGTATTTCTCAGCCCATGGGTTGTGACCCAAAAGTGGGTCTCAAGCATATATGAAAGGGTCACAAACAAACTTTACAAAGGGATCAACAAACTTCAAAAATGGATTCTCCTTTAAAGGAGAAAAATGTGTGAATCTGGCTTTTCCCTTGCAGGCTGGCAGAACTCCTCCTGCAAGGGGCTGCTTGGGGCACCCCATGCCCCACACACCCACCCCCTGCCCCGCATACAGAGGTGACTGGGGACAGCGGGTCGGGAGTGATGGGCACTGGGTCAGGACTGGCCATTGACGTTTACAGATAACCGTTTTTGTACCAGGACCTGAGAACCACTGACCTATATCCCCCCACCCTTACAAATTGTGAGGCTTAAAAATCATGATATCCTTCAAAACATTAGTTGCTGGGGGGAGGTTATCCTGACTGTGTCCCTCCTCTCTTGCCAAGACCCCACTCTGCCAGCAGTAAGAGCTACCTCATAATCAGACGCTGGAGAAGCCCTGGGGTCCTGGCAGCTGCTGCCCTAACTGTGAAAGGCGGTCTCAGCATTTGTCCCACCATGTTTTTTTGCTAACTTCCCTGACTGCCCTTGGGTAAACTCCTGTATTGTAGGGACCCCCAAGAAACAAGCTGGTCTGTAACCACCAAAGCGATGGATGTCCCAGAATGACAGCTCCATTCTCCAACGTGTTTTTCATTCTCCAAAGCATTTTGATTGCTCGCACAGCCATGATGTGTGTTAAAACCTCATTTTGTTATTACCAACCCCTGACCCAGAAGAAATCCGCATGGCCAAACTGCACTCATGCAGCCTGGACAGTGAAACCGAGTCATTGCAACTTTCTCATATGTTAGTCCTTTTCTGGAGCACTTGGCTGCAAACACTGCAGGGCAGTGGCTGATACCTTTTTGCTCTAATATTTCTATTAATACTACTTAGTCTAAAGCCCACATTTTGCTGTAAATTACGAGATGATGCGTCTACACACAATTAAGTCGGTTGCAGTGGGAGAGACCCAAGTCTGAGCTAGGGTGTAATATCCTAGTTCAGTGGTTTTCACCTTTTTTCACATGTGGACCCCTACAAAAAATTTTAACAGAGGTGTGGACGGACCCCTTTGGAAATTTTGAATGAAGGTACAGACCCCTTTGAATTGTAAGTGTGGGTATTTGCATATTTTTGGTTGACCGCAGTCATCCTTCATGGACCTCTCAGACAGTCTGCAGACCCCAGTTTGAAAGCCGCTGCCCTAAAGTTCTGGGGCCTGTTTAACACGGGCCCTCAGATGAAAAGGTCAGAGCAGTCCCTTCTAGTCTAACAGTCTATGACCCACCCACTTCAGAAACAGGACATAGAGGTTATAGTTAATGAATTGCAAAGGGTTAGCATGATACCAGTGAGATGGGTTAGGATTTCAGATACTGGTGACAATGTGTGCAAGGGCAGGCCCATGCAAGGTCCTGAATGGCAAAGCTTCCTCATGTGAAAGACTCATAAGATCTGTGCCTGCAGGGAGCAGATACCTACAGGTTCTAGGCCAGGTAATTTACAGGCAGAACCAAAGCAGTATAATTATATTGTTATCCTGACACAGCCATAGTCATATGATTTTATGGCTGTAGCCCTGCAATCTTACACCTTAAGTGTGTGCAGTCTGTAGTGGGTTTGCCGTCACACTCCTTTGTAGCAAGCATGGGTGACTGGTGCGTCCTGAGTCTGGAGGGGCATAATTTGTAGGCAGGCCCCGGGGTGGGCTAAAAGCTCTCTCGGGGGCCAGAGGGGCCCGGACCCACATGCTGTGGCTTAGTGCCCCCCACAACATGCTGCCAGCCTGCTCAGCAAAACAGGCCCCCCAGCACTTTTGGGGGCCAATCTCAGGGGGCCCCCCTACCAGTCGCCTACAGTGGCATGGAAGTATTTTTTAC
The DNA here is from genome assembly GCF_052110815.1 of Crocodylus siamensis. Classification (NCBI taxonomy): domain Eukaryota; kingdom Metazoa; phylum Chordata; order Crocodylia; family Crocodylidae; genus Crocodylus; species Crocodylus siamensis. Next base: position 9,950,113 of record NC_143405.1, on the reverse strand, counting down.
TCTATTTCTCTGCAGCTGTGGTTCCCCAACCATAGGAAAGCTTGTGTCACAGCAGAGAGTAGTTCTTCTGAGTCCCAGACTGGTTAAGGAGCAGAGGACTGACCAAACTGCCTCTGCAAAAAGAGAGAATCCTCAAAGCCTGTGGGTCTCAAGTTTTTTTTAGATGGGAGGCTCCCTTCATAACTTGTTTGAATTGAATGGCACCCCCATTTTTATATTGCAGAGGGGCTGGCCAATGGAGGTAGATGATTGTTTCTGCAGGGACAAGCTTGAGCCTGTGTTTATCTATTTAGATTGTCTGTTGATCTCCTGACATCCTGTAGCACCCCTCAAAGGAGCTGGGGGGATCCTGGCTGAAAATCACTACTCGTAAGCAAAGTAATTTGAGTGCCAGTTCAGTTTACTAGCAGACTAAGCCCGTGGTCCTATAAAAACACCCATGGGTGCTTTCCTTTATTCAAGTGGAACGTTACACTAAGTAGGGCAGCTTGATTATATGATGCAAGGGGGTGGCGAGCTGTGGGACATTGCTGTGGCCCTTTTGGATTTAATGCATTTCATGATCTGCAGTGGCAGGAGACTGCCCTCTGGCCTGCGGGTCCCTTTCCTGCCCTATGTTTTTATGAACAAGATGAACATGTGAGTAGAATCCTTGAAACTTACAGGTTCTGTCCATGGTTCTGCTGCTGACTCTGCCTGGTGACCTCGGGCAAGTCCCTTCGCCTATCTCTATCTCTGTTATCCCATCTGGAAAATGCAGATAATGCCTTTGTAATGCACTAAAATACCTACGGATGAAAAGTGCTATGCACAAACTTATAGGAGAAGCTGAGAACATAGGAGTGGTAGAGTAAAACAAAGATTTCAGGGTGTTTTACCACAATTAAGAATCCATCATGATTTGTTTCCAGGATCCTCATTTGAACCAAAATGCCTGGAATAACTTGGAAAAATATTGCCGGAGTTTAACCAAGTACAACAAGAACGTGTATGTCTGCACTGGCCCTCTCTTCCTGCCCAAGTAAGTATCAGACAAACTGAAACCAACTTTAAAACTTCGATCAATCAGGAATATCAAGATAAAATTGAAATTAAGATAAGACTTTAACCATGCTTCTATGCAAGAGGGTAGATGCAGTGTATGTAGGGAGTCCTCTTCAATATTTTTACTCTCCTCCCATGCTTTTCAAGGGTAGAGTGATTTTGTAGGCCAGTACCCCCTTATGATTCATATCAACTTATCCATCATTCCATTTAGTTGTCCTCTAAAGGATTAAATCATGATACAAATAGGTGGATGTCACACAGAGGAACCATCAGCCTCTTGACCAAACTCCTTTTTGATTTACATTCCCTCCCCTCTTACTTTCTCCACTTTGCTTAGGTTACATTTCCTCTTCATCTCGCATCATTTTTCATAGCCCAGTCATCTTGCACAAGTAGAGGCAATATTAGCTTTTCCCTTGCCACTTGTGTCCTCCTGCATGGGCTGCCTTTCCAACCTTGTGTAGTCATGAAGGGCAAGTGCCTGTAGACTCTTCATCTAGCAACAGCAATGTCTTGAAGAGGTTCAGTTAAATGGAAGTTTTAGAGTAAGCAACACGGATCACTATCATAGAGCCCTGCATGTCCTGTCCTCCAGTCCGTGCAAGGCGTGATCTCAGCTACAAGGAACTAAAATACTTGAAGCAGGGATCTGTGGACATGGGCACTAGCTAAGTGGTATCAATGACAGAACATCTCTCTGTGTAGGATGGAAGCGGATGGGAAGATGTATGTCAAGTACCAGGTGATTGGGAAGAACCATGTGGCAGTCCCTACTCACTTCTTCAAAGTGCTTATCTTAGAGAAGCTCAGCGGGGAGATAGAGCTGCGCTCCTATGTGATGCCCAACAGTCCTGTGGATGAGAAGATCCCACTTGAACATTTTCTGGTTCCTGTTGAGAGCATTGAGCGGGCATCAGGGCTGCTGTTTGTACCAAACATCTTGAAAAGAACAAATACATTAAAAATGATTACAGCTGGAAGCAAGAGCTGAAGGCACGTGTGAATCTGCTGTGAACTACTGTCTGCCGTTGGTCTGAGGTACTACTGGAAAGGATTTAATGTAACTAGCAGGCGTCTATGAGTTCAAATTTATTCCCCCTTCCCATTAAAATGGTACTAGGAACTCATCAGTGGCCCAGAATAACTGATCTGCTGTTTCCAGGTTCCAGCAAAATTAAAATGCTGAAGATTAGCATCTGTGTGTGCTTGGCCCTTGGAAATGGCTCCTGGAGCATTTCCAGTAAAACTGCAGGGCAAAATCTGCCAAACACCCAGATACGTGGCTCCATGGAAGTGTGTAAACAACCTGCCTGCAAAGCCCTCTAACTACGAACTTTTAAAAGAGGACGGTAGTGAGAAATACTCTTGCTGAGCTCTGGTAATTAAATGTGAGATGTACACGGAGCCATTCGTTACCTAGTATTGATTTGATTTTTGTCTGGTTGTTTTCATGTGGCTGGTTCAGTCCACTTCCAGGTGTTGTGAATAAAACTTTTAAACTACAAAATGTTTTACTTCGGGCATTATGTTTCCAAATAATTGTGGACAGGGCTTTTTTTCCAACTGTCTTGCAGTCTGCTGTCTTTGCTATGTTAAGGCTGCAGGTTTAGTAAACTCAACCTGCCCTTGTCATAACTAGGTTATCTAAGGCTCATTGTTTCAAAGCTATGGAGCCAATTCCCACCAGGAAAGATGATGCTCTTCCATCTTCACGCAACTGTACTGTGTCCCAGCTCTTGGTGGTGGTGGATATCCAAAAGCTTCTGGCATAAAAGCACTGCCTTCTAATAGCAGACTTCTGCAATAAGGATTAGATTTTACCCTGAACAGTTCCTTTAAGGATTTTCTAAGGGCTGAATGGCTCCTCACATCCCTTTTAAGGGAACCAGAAAATACCTGTAAAGAGCATAAAGGAGCATTTTTGCTGTAGCAAAGTGGTATGTACCCACAGGCAGTACTATAGCCCCAGCTGTAAGTGTGGACAGCCTTGAACAACTCTCTTCAGTTACATGCAGCAGTTAGCTATGTTGTTAGTGGGATTAGCTATCTTCCCCCCCCCTTGCATTGTAGCACTACTGAGGACTTGTCACCTAAAGCAGTCCTATCTACTACTACAGATGCCTGGGCACTTCTTTGCATTGCCTAGATCTCCAGAATTTTAAACTGACATACTGACCTAAGTATGGAGAGGTGAGTGCAAAGAATTAAGTCACAGTTCTGCTTTACAAGAACTCAGCCACTTGGAAGATAGCCATCAGTGACAGGAGGCGTTAGAAAGCCATGCCCTTCCTAGGTGTTACTCTTTCAAAGACATGTAATGCCTTTAAAAACAAGATGCATAGTCTCTAGAGGTGCTTAAGAAATACAGCTCTGAAAGATCAATGGGAGTCACTAATTTCAGTCCACAGACTCTGTGGGTACTACCCCGACTCTTCAGTTCAGTGCAGGTTGTCATACATGTCCCAAAACATTTTTGCTGCTTAGTGATTCACCAGTGGACTTTACCTGTTAAAGTGCCAGCCAGCTCCACTTATCAGCATGGCCTAGGTTCAAGAGCTCAGGCCTTTGATGGCTCCAGCAACTTTAAAGTTATATTGCTTGCTTCTGGTATGAGACAGTCACTCAGTAAAGATGTAGCTTTTATTTACATTGTACTTTTGTTAGCCTCTAACAATCTGGAAACTACCTATAGCTCCCAGCTTCTACTCCTTAGAATAAACTAAATGAGCAGCAGTCCATCTCCAAGACAGGAGCAGTATGAGGAGGCAGATTCTCATTTCATAAATCACCAGCTTGCTTTCCTTCAGGAGCCAGTGGCTTCTTCACAGCCTCGTCGATTCGGGGTCTCAGTGTAGATAGAGAGATCAGTATGGCTTCCTAGAGGCAAAACCAGAGACTAAGTTAGAATCACTGCTCAGTGCAAGAGCAGAACTTCAGCTTGAATCATTAATACACACAAAAGTAGTGGCTAATGGTTTAAGGATTACAGTTCCCCCTGCAAAGCGTACAAAACCCTGCCAATAGATACAGAAATACTACCCTTGCCTAGCCTAGTGGAAAAGCTCTCATGGGGAGGGGCAGTTTGTTCCTAGCACAATGGGATCTAGTCCATAGTGAGGGCTCCTCTGTGATGCAGCAACAGAAATAACATTTTAGATTCTTCATTAATGCTGCACTCAGAGCTTTTAAAGCACTTTTTTAAGGAGAGAATGTACATATTTGGCAATACCACTTTTATGACTAGGCACTGATCACTTAAACCATAACCAAGTGAGAAGGTGCTGCTCCCCAGGTGTAAAATGATCACTATGCTATTTATTGAAGCACCTCACCTCAGTCCTGATGGTGCGGCTGCCCTGGCTGGGACAGGTGTTCAAGTAAAAGTCAAACAGGACACTCGGGTCATTGACCTCCAGGTTTGGGTCAGCATCCACACCCACTTCCAATCCTTGTAGACCTCCAAATACTATCAGGGCATGTCTGGAAGACAGCAGACAACTCAGACAGGATCTTACCAGCAGTACCAAGTCAGAGGAAGCTACAGCTTTGCCCAAGACATCTCCCCTTGCTGCAATTGTACAAAAAGGCAATTTGCTGCTTTTTAGCACAAATGGCATGGTAAAAAGGAGCTGGTTTAAACCACAATCGACACACCATGCATCTGAATAATTCAGGGGCAAGTTACGTAGGTAGCAAGCACTCCCAGTAAGATTTACTAGAAACCAAACAAAAAGACTTAGACAGTGGTTTTATGGTCCCCCCCTAACCTCATTTTGTTCTACAGGAAGTATCAGTCTTCTTCCCCTTTAAATGATATCATTCATGCAAGTTTATCTGCAGTGACTGCTCCTTCATTGGTCTGCAATTATGTTTGATAACCTGTCCTCCATCAGTTTACTGTCCACTTCACAGTTTAAGTGATCATTTACATTACTGCAGTGGTGTTAAGCCAGTGTAATTTGCTGACTGGCATGTAGCTTAGTCTGCAACTGCTTTTTTTCCAGACCTAAGGAAGTGCACTTTGTGCTTGAAAGTTTTACGAACATCTCTCCCAGCTGTAGAGTTGATCCAATAAAAGATGATACAAAATAAACCTTGCTTCATGCAGGACCAAGCAATAAACCTTGCTTTCCTGGACCATCAGTCACAAACACCACTACTAATTCAGGTAGAGAATGGGAATAAAAGACTGGTATGGAACCAAAACTTGCCACACAGGCAAGTGCAAAAAACAGCCCTAACTGCCCCACAGTGCCATATGGCAAAACTGTCAGTCATTAACGCTGACAAACTTGGATTAGAGGATCCATCCTGCAGAATGGACCAGGATGTGGTTTGGCTTTGGCAAGTGAGAAACCTTTGGCTCCTCACTACTTGGAGCTCATTTAGTGTAAGGGAGCTGGTCCAGTTACCTGAAGGAGGGGAGAACTGCTTGGTCCACACAGGTCCCTTTCTCTGAAGTTCCAACAGAGAGGTCATAGCCTTCTTTGAAAGGACATTCAGCAAAGACAGCACCTGGAAAAGAAGCATTAAGGAAAATTAAACTACATGCTAAATGTTCCATTCTGGGTGGTTTTAAACACAGGCCAGTACTTACCACACAGACTGCAGAGCAGTGAGAACTGTGTTGCTGTCCCTAATAGTCTAACAATCATTCTATTTTAGTATCTAGTGTAAAAGACTCACCTTTTGCCCCCCAGCCTGCCTTTGTAGTCCATCAAAAGAAAGGCTCCCAGCTCTACCACCTCCCCCAAAAAGTGGAGCAAGCCCCAGAACTGTCATTAGTTAGTGAGCAGGAGGGATGTCTGGATCTGTCTGGATTCAATGATTACATTATGTCAGCTTTCAAGTCTTGTATTTTTGGAGCCTAGCCCAGGGTTCTTTACATTTTGGGAGGTGATGTCTGCTTTAGAAGGCTCCCACTGACCAAGTGGAATAGGAGTTCTCAGGATCCATGAGTAACTGGGGCACTACAGGCCTTGCTGCTTCAGGACTAGGTGAAGGGAATCTGGTGCTCCTGACCCAGCCAGAACAGAGGGTGACAGAGAGCCCAGGCCAAGTACTCACTTAGGCAGGAGGCTAACCGGACACTGTAACCCCAGTATAGGCCAGACACAGTTCTTGGATGGTGCGAGGACACTACTCTGCCTTTCCTTGTCTTGCAGTCTGAAAGAGATACAAGTGGGTTATCTTCTGTCATCTTCTAGACACCACTGGACGTCAGTTGGGAACCCCATGTGTCCCACTCTAGTATTTTTATAGGGGGCAGGGAAGTAGAGGTAATAATGAACAAACAAGCAGCATCCTTCACATTTATTAACAAATGGCTAGAGAAGACTTGGTGTGTTCAGCACTGTTCATGTCTTAATAAACAGATGAGCATACCGTTTCTTTTAAGTACCCATATACAGTAGATGAGTAACTGAAACTGAGTGCCAGGGCCACAAGTCTGGAGGAAGGTTTACTCTATCTGTTGCTTGAACAAAGGAAAAGACAGCTAGTGACTCACGTCAGACAGTTTTTCAAGGCAGAGGTAGTCCAGGGCCAAGAAAAAATTCTGCAGGATTGACATTATGCTGCAGATTGCAGGGGTAGTGTGACCTAGTCAGCCTGTCTAGGGCAGAGGGACATTACCTGGATTGTGGTGCTGATCTAGTTGAACAGTGACTCGAAGGCCTGGTTCAAGCTGTTTGTCTATCTGCACCCGCTAGAATAACAGACAACCACAGCACAAAGTATTAAAAATCAGGATAGCCAGCCACAGAAAGGTAACAGGCAAAGAAAGATCACATTTCAGCAAGACACACTCCAGCCCGCATGTGTGCAGACAGATACTCGTTTTGTGTAGCTGCAAATCACCCAGATACAATCCGGGTCAAAGAGGGTTAGAACAGCTGCAGTGGACAATGATGAATTTCCAGTTCATGGAGCTGGACAACAGAGGAAACGTTAGTTCGGGCAACAGTCAATGAAGGCATTTGCTCTCTTGCAGGAAGCTCAAAGGAGCTGGCGTTTCTACCAACATCCAGCAGGGGGTGCTATAAGAGCAGAGGCCAGAGAAGATGGGGTACATGAAGCTGGCAGCTTTAACCTGTTCTGGTCCATGGCAAGTTGCGGCTCTTGTGATAACCCCTCATTAGCCCATTGCAAGCCTAGACCTTGGAAGGAGTGACTGCAAAGCAAACGGAGAAGTTTATCCTGAGGGGCCTGCGGGCCCTACCTTCCGCATTCCACAGTCCACAAAGGAGCCTTTGCCTGGCTTGGTGGGCTGGTCTACCACCACCCCTTCCCGGTATTCTGAGTCTTCATCTATCCGCAGGTGATGGGGGCTGTCCAACGGGTTCAGGAGCCCTGCAACAGTACACAAGAAAGTGTGCATGGGAAGGAATTTACTGAAGGACTGAAAGCAGAGCTGTTGAGACAGACTGTCAGCAGGCTTCCCCTTCCTGGGCAAACCACTTGCTGCCTCATACTGATGGAAACCTGGACTAGTCCAGTGCCCAGAAGTAAAATAGAGCATCACAACTGTGATGATGTTTGCTCTCTTGCACAGGAAAGGTCTTTTGCAGCCCACTCGCAGCAGGCAGACCTGATTTCACAGGCATTTTACGGTGGCCCTGTCCCTTGCCGCTGATTGGCAGAGGGCACCTCCACTCAGTCTACATCGCTACTGCTGGGGGGGGTTTCGGTTGATTTTGTGGGAAATTGCAGCCAATGCCAGATTTCCCAGTAATCATGGACAACACTGGTTTTCATGGTTTCTGCAAAATCCACAGAACCACAATTTTAGGTAGGTCCCTAGTTATGGGGAGCACATGCTAGAATGAAAACAGGCCGCTTGGCTAAGGAAGTAAGTTCATGAAGGGCTGAGAGTATAAAGTGGACTCATTAATCTGGGACAGGGAGGCCTGTAGCGTCAGGATGGGAACAGAAAGGGTAAGGGAGGACATCAAGACATTACCTGCGAACTGCAAATCCTGGTGTTTTGGAAAAAAAGATTTTCTCAGGTATCTGTGAAAAGAAAGACTTGAGTCTTAACAGTATCATTTCTAAGGAGTCCCAGTCTGAATTCTAAATAAAACCCACTATTGCCCCAGCTCTGGCCACACTTGGGGACGGTCAATGAATGCTGGTGTGAGACACTAGGACTTCCTTGTGCCCTCTGCCCCCCTTTCCAGAGTGTATTCTTCTGTGCATTAATGCAGGATTTTGACTCATACTTGGGAGCAAAGCAGGCAAACTAGAATGGAACCTGCACCTCCAAATATGGTAGCACAATACAGGAGAAAACTGAATAACGGGGCACTTTACTAACTTTCTGGTCATATTTTTCTAGTCACCAACATCTCCTGTTGCCAGCTCTCCTATTAATAACTGTCCAAGTGCTTTAGCAGTGTGTATGATGCGTGAAGCCATTACACTGGACTTACTGAGGACATTCCAAGTACTGCAGAATCCGAGCCAGCTGCACGCAAGCCTGTCCTTTCTTCCCAATTCCATGAAACTCCCCCTCCACACTCCTGAAAGAGAACAGACATGTTCTGTGACCAGCCAGGCCGCTACACAGCTCATGGAGTCAAGACCCACATGAAACACTATCTCATTGGTACCTGAAGAATTCACAAGTATACAGCCAGAAAAAGAGCAACTACAGAGAGAGAGCCTTGCCCTCATTACCAGCTCAGTTCTCACCAAAGCAAACAACCATCCCTCCATTTGAGAACTGTACAAAGAAACAGGAAGCACAAAGAAAAAGTACTCAAGGAATAAGGTGGAATTACCCTTACCTTAAGCCTTCTTCTTCTTCATCAAACACCACAATCTCATCCACGCGGAAGATGGCACAGGCCCGGGCAATTTGCCCAGCCAGGTATGTCCGTAATGCCGGGGACTGTGCATTGTTCAGTATAGAGCCTGGCAAAGCTACACTAACAGTGTAGTGACGTCCTAGAGAAACAAAGAAGGGTCAGAGCTCTCCATGAAGCTTTGCTCCCATTTGCGTTATTCAGTCCTTTCTGCTGTTGAGATTTTAACCTCAGTGGTGTAGAGGCTGCTCTACGTTTGTACAATGCAACTTGAATCCTAATAAGAATTTAAAAGTGTTGCCTGGATACCAAGCTCTTTGAGGTGGTGCCCTTTGCAGGCTAAGGGCAACACACTTGTTAAAGCCAATGGTGGAGTCCAAACATCTTTAAAGGACCCTACTTCTCATACAAATGGGAAAATTGCTTAAGAGACCCTCTGTGGGAAATGTCTAAAGGGGGATGCAATGGCTCAGTCGAGCTGGTTAAAAATTAGAAGATGGGCAACATTCTTCCTGCACAAATACTAAGGACTTCATTACAGGCAAGGATGGTGAGAGGTTAAGACAAGAGGAGGAATTATGATACACTGCAGGCAAGTACAAAGAAAACCATCTCCAGCAGAATTTTGTTGGTCTCTTTACTGACCAGTTCTGCAAGATGGAGCAGAGCTGTAAGGATGTATTTCACCTGCCAGGTGATTAACAAGTTCAGGCAACAAAGCTAAGAGAAGGTTGCTGCCTGAGATAGTTATTTCTGCCTATACAGTTGGTATAATTATCTGCCCCACTAACACCGGTTTCTCTTACAGAGCCCCCCTCTGATTGGGCATTACCTTTGTCTTCTTTAGGCTTTTCTTCCTCTTTTTGTTTCACCATTAGCGTCTGCATTCTTTGCTTTTCCAGTCTGTTCAACAACTTGATTTCCTTCCATTTTTTCTTTTCAGCCTTTTCTAAAAGAGAATGATCAAGAATTTAAACAATGCTATCACCAGAACTCAAGTAAATTCTCAACCTCATATTTTAGGGAGACTAGACAGAATTGGGTGATGGCATGAGGGAAGGGCCAGAGAAGAAAAAAGATGCATTACACTACATCAGGAACAGAGGGAATAGCAGTTATCAGCAGTAACATAAAGTGACTGTTTTTGCTTTGCTGAGGCAGTGGGAAAGCTAGCTTCTTCATTAAGTTTTTTGTAAAAAGAAAACATCTCTATTAGCAAACCGGGCATGATAGTAATAATGGTAATAAGCTGATGGAGAATAGGTTTAGGTTAGAGATCAGGAGGCAATATTTTACAATTAGGGTGGCCAAAATCTGGAACCAACTTCCCAGGAAAGTGGTCCTTGCCCCTACCTTGGGCAAATTCAAGAGGAGGTTGGATGATCACCTGTCTGGGGGGTATTGTGAACCCAGCATTCATTCCTGCCTGTGGCAGGGAGTCAGGCTAGATGATCTGTTCGGGTCCCTCCTGACCCTAGCTACTATGAAACTATGAGCTGCTTTACATACAATAGTCCTTGAATAGCACTTTCTTATTGCCAGCTGGCCTACTTTGGCTTTGAATCCATGACTTTGAAATAAAAGGGGCGCTCAATCCCAGTAACAGTCTGCCTATAGCTCCGTGGCATGGTTTTAGTTTCTTTCTAGAACTGCTCAAAGCTCTATAAGAGGATGTATGAGAAGATCCTTACTTTCCGTTTTCCATTTTCGCCAGTCGATCTTCTCTTCCCCCTAAAACAGAAAGGGTAAACCATGTCCATTCTATCAGCTGGCTAGTGAGGATCAGCCAGTACTCATGTTGCAAATGTATTAATACACTCCTCCCAAGGCAGAGCAATTTGAATGAGCCAGGCACTGAGAAATACCCAGTTGAGTAAGAACATAAGACCTGCCATTTACTGGGACAGACTATGGGTTGATCTTGCCCAGTCTCTTGTGTCAGACAGAAGACCCCTGGGACTGCGGGGCTGTTTTCCTGCCCCTGGTCTGTTCATGTCTCCAGGCAGAGTATCACTGGCAGTCTCTGCTGGCTCCTTGGACTCATTTGAGGGCCCGTGGGCACTGAACTATGTGCTCCTGCTTGATGTCCCCACTTGGCACACGTGTTTTGAGTCTCTAACTGGCACTCCCATCCTTGTTTTTTTCATTATTTGTCCCAAGAACTCTGTTTTCTCCTTTCCCTTTCCTGTAGCCTCCCCACCTAAGGGAGGCCAATGAGAGACTTGGTGGGCTGGGCCCACGTGTTTTTAAAGGTGGACAAATAAGTCTGTATCACACAGAAGAGCCCTGGGACTGCAAGACTGTTTTCCTGTCCGTGGTCCGTTCATGTCTCCAAGCAGAGTACCACTGGGCAGTGTCTGCTGGCTCCCTGGACTCGTTTGAGGGCCAGCGGGCTCTGCTCGGTGTCCTCCCTTGGTGCACTTATTTTGAACCTTTGACCTTCACCGGCATCCCAGTTTTGTTCTCATTTGTTCCCGGAAATCAGTTGCCACTTTAATTCCAGTAGCCTCCCTTTCTGAGGAAGGTTTATAGGTTCACTTGGTAGGCTTTTTGCCCACAACCTTTAACCACATAGGCCTGTGTCACCCAGAGGACACTTGGGGACTGCAGGGCCATTTTCCTGTCCCTGGTCCATTCACATCTCTGAGCAGCGTTCGCTGGCTCCTTCCTTGGACTCATTTGAGGGCCAGTGGGTGCTGCCTAGCGTGCTCTGCTCGGTGCCCCCCTTGGAGCACTCGTTGTTAACCCATGACCTCGCTTCCATCCGTTTTGTCTTTTATTTGTCCCAAAGGATCAGTGCTGTGACCCCTCATGAGAGGGGTTTATAGCTCTACTTGGCGGGCTTTGGCCGACGTTCCAGAATGATTTATGAAAAGGCCTGTGTCACACACAGGGCCCCCAGGGCTGTTCTCCTGTCCCCACTCCATTCACATCTCCTGGCAGTTTCACACAGCAGCATCCACTGGCTCCACGGACGTGTCCGAGAGCCAGTGGGCACCGTTCAATGCGCTCTGCGGCGCCCCTCCTTGGAGCGCTCATTCTGGACCTCGGACCATCGCTCCCATCCCCGTTTCCCCTTTCCTTTGTCCCAAGACATTAGTTACTTTCTGAGCGGCCTCCGGTCCTAAGCGAGGCTTCTAGTTCTTCTTGCTGGGCGACGGCCCGCGATGCCTTGGACGCAAGAAGCGGGCCGGTGTCACGGGCCGGCAGAGCGCGGAGGCTGGAAGGGAGCAGGGCTGGGTCTGACCAGGCTGTTCCTCCACTGCCCTCTCCCCCTTGCAGCCTCCAGCCCTGCCGGCCGGGGGGAGGGTCCCAGGCTGTACAGCGCCCGGACCCCGCACTCCAGGCCCGCCGGCACCAACCCACGTGCTCACCTCCGCGCCCCGCGCCCGCTTGCCAGGAGCTTCCGCCATCTTGCTGCTCCTGCGCTTCCGCCCTGCTCTTCGCTGGCAGCTGATTGGTGGAGGAAAACACGTCATCACCTCCGCACCCGGCGAAGCTAGGGGCTCCGCGCCGTCCCTGAAGCTAAGTAGGGGCTGGCTAGTTCTGGGGCTGGATGGGAGACGCAAAACGGTGGTCCTTCACTCCAGGAGGGAAGTCCTGCTTGAACCTCAGTGGGAGCAGGGCTGAGCCCAAGCACCAATCTCTTGGCGGGGCTGGCTGTGTACGCGCCACCCATAGTGCAGGGGGGGCTATGGGGATGGGGGGAGATGCAAGAGGTCAGCAACATCAAGAAAGCTATATTTTAAATGCAGTACTAACCATTCTTGCTAATACACAGGAAAAGGGGACTGGAAGGGGCCCCTCAGGAGAAGCTGGTCCAAGCTCCTGCTCCAGGCAGGCTCCCCACTGTCTGAACCTTCCTGGGATGTTTCTAAGTACCTTCCCTTTCCACTCATGACAGTCTCCATCTTTTGAGACACAAGACACTTACTGCGCATTAGCCCAATAACACTGCGCAGTCGTGTGGCAGTTACAAACCATGCTAACAGCCGACTACGCAGTGTTATTAGGCTAATGTGCAGTAAGCATCACTAAACAACCCTGCGCTGGCGGTACTGTGCAATAACTCTAGTTACTGCAAGTTTAGTTAGTACTTTATTAAGCAAGTACTAAACTAACTGTGCAGCAGCTAAGTCGCATTCATGAATGTGTAGATGTGCCCTCTGAGGTGTAAGAAGTACATCACGTTGTTTTGTCATTTACCCAGAGACAATTTACAGCCAAGCAGGCAGGAGTCTCAGGAGTTACCCACTGTGCTGTGCACCTGTGTATAGGGGGCATGGGAAAACACAGGACTTACTCTTTAGTCTGGGCCCCATAACCAAAATCAGCTCTGAATCCACTGGCTCAGGTCTGCAAGATGATTCTCCCTCTTAGTTTCATTTATGTAGCTCTGATCTTGGCCCCTTGTGAGCATCTCAGTGATGTTAACCATAGCCCATTTGCACCCACAGGAAAATACTGCTGCTGGCTACAGCTGAAGGTGGACTGTAGTAAACACCAAAAACATTAAGCAGACGAACGCCTGCTTCTGTTTGACCATTTTAGTCATTTACATGTGTAGTACAAAAGCTTCTCATTACGGTTACATGCAGCTCTATCATGGTTTAAGACGCTGATTTACATGTATTTACTTTCACATTAGCCACCCCCTGTATTTAAATTAAGATGTTGCAACAGAATGAATAACCAAAATCTAGTCCACGCTGTGTAAAAAAGAATCCATTTCTCAAATGGGAGTGTATGAAAAACACAAGTACAGAAACCAGAGCCCTCTGCTGCTCTCCTCAAAGCCAGGCAACTCATAGCTGAATTTCTGTAAAGCACTGGAGATGTTGTCAGGCAACAGAAAGGGAAGCCAGGTCCCTCCCTCTTACTTTCTTCCCTCTGTATCTGATGTTGAACATTTTTTGAAGCTCCAAAGCACTTGTTCTGCTATTTGGGAAATGTGGTGCTAGGTGCTGATAAAGTGCATTTGATGGAGTTAGAAGGATAGATGGACAGGGTTTCAAGTTAGACTTCTTGCTAAGACAAGTTTTCTAGATCACCTGGTTGTCCAGTATGTAGTAATTTTCCTCAGAGATGCAAAATGGTAGAACAGAATGGACCGATGGGAAAAGTGCTGGGTTTACGGACCCCAGAGACATAGGATGTCTGAGCTCAGCCAGTCAGCCTTGCAGTAATATCATTCAGTGCCATCTGGGAAACCTAGGTTCTGCTGAGACTCTGCCTGTGCCACACAAGTGCAACAGCGTGGGGAACTGCCCCCAAGAAGTCTAAGCCAGCTCTCCTGTCTCGTGATGACTTCAGAGGTGGGGAAAAGAAGATCCTCACCAATAACCCGGCAGCTGTTTGTGCTATCTGGCTTATCTGCTGGGATCCCAGGGTAAATAGGTTGCCAAAGGCTTTAAAAATATAACTAGGAATTGTAGAGTATTTCCAGTGTACCTATGGGGTTGCCAGTTCTAGGGGGAAGTGGAACACTTTACAGTGACATAAAGTTTTGAACCAGGCCCAAGGGCTGACACCCATCTTGCCTGAGCAAACAAGAGAAGTGACTGAAATCCAGTGATGCAGTAAATAGCTAAAATCAAGACACTAAGCAAGAGTCTGTACCCTAGTTGGCTGCATCAAAAGGAGCAGGGCACAGCAGAGCACAGCAAATTGAAAAGAAGCCCTGTACTCTGTCTAGCAGGATCATGGACCAGTTTTCTTCAGCTTCCATTGCTGCAGTATGTCTTCTGCTGCCTTCAGCGTAGCTTCCTCCTAACCAAACATCAATCAGTCAGTACCAGCGGGCTCCAGTGCCCAAACCCTCCCTTCTCCACACTACATAGTAAAATAAGAGAATGCGATATTCAACCCCCCACTTTTATTCTGCAACACCACAAATGCTACATATATGGGATCAGGAAGGGCAGCCACTTCTGTGCACAGGCCCAGCAATCTCAAAGCAGCAAGAGAAGCCATTTTGGCCAAATGCACAGGAGCAAAGCTCTATGCTTTTTAAGTTCAGTCTCATGTCTCTGGTGACTGTGGGAATATCTACCCTGCTGCCTTGATGCTCCCAGGGGGACTGTTCTCAAGCCACCCGAGTTTCTATCCCAGTGATTCTCAACCAAGGTGCTGTAACACCTTGGGGTGCCGAGAGATTCTTCTGAGGGTGCTGCGCAATATTACCACTGTTAAGTAGGCAAACACCTTCCCGTGATTCACATGATAAACCAGAGATTCCAACTAGGAATTTGTAGGTTGAAAAACATTCTGACCTGTTGTGGTGTGAGTCCTTTGAAACAGAAGAATTGCTCTATTGTTTTCTTGCAGTCAAACAACCAAGATAAAGCTAACAGCTGGCATTTTCTGGGGACAGCTTTGAGCGTAACCAGTGGTTCCACTTACCTGTTCTGTGTTGTAAGCCCATGAATCAAGCATCTATCCTGACATCAAAAAAAGTCTAAGGTCTGCCCAAGCTTAAGGGTCCATCAGCTAGCACAGTTAAGGCAGTCTACATTCTGCTGCCAACGGGACACAAGGGAGTGATGTGACTAGTGTTATGTCTGATGCCTTTGCCTGAAAGACTAAGTGTCTTTTTTACAATTGAGCTCCATGGGGACAGCATTCAGCACAAGGGTGCAGCTTGGTTTGCATGCAGGCATCTGGAACTAGGACAGGACGCTTGGACCTCTCTGCAGCCTGGCCTGGCCCTGCCTGGTATTCACCTCCTCACTGGAACAGTCAGTACCTTGACCCCACTTATCTGAGGTTGGCTCTCCCAGGCACCTCACCTTCACAAAGCAGAACCGGATGAAATGGTCAAAATTCCTCTTCTGTGCAGTGCTGTAGAAAGCAGAGACAGGGATGGCAGCTAAGCCCTAAAGATGGAGCAGAGAAAGAGACCATGCGCTTGTGTTACTCCCCTCTCAGCTGCTGCAGAATCTCACGTGACCCCTGATCATTAGAAGCCACATATCTGCACAAGGTTCAGCGCTCACAGAAACTCCAGGTAAGTCCTCACTTCTGGTGGCTTGCTCTTCTCAAGATTTGTGATAAAATTCTCAATAAAAGCCAATAGTTGCTAGGCAAACCTGATGTAATGCTCCTCTCTCTCTCTTAGGTCCTTGGAGGACTCAGTACTGAAAGCCTCTGTTGTGACAGGGACTATCAGCATGAGCAGAGAATGACAGTGGTGTAACAAGCTGGTCACCTGGAGAAGGCATCACAGCGAAGGTAGCAGTCCCTGACTTCTGAGGTAGCTGGGCAGAAGGTGGGTATATGACCATCTGGCTAATGTAAGGGAGGGTAATGATGAACTCTAGTAGACACCAGGACAGGGAAGAGGTTGCAAATTAGAAAAGGTGGAGCAGTGGTAGCCAGTCCCTGAACTCTACAACAGCAGGACTAACTATTTCACATCAATGCACCACTGCCAACACAAGCCTTGAACTGAACTGGAGCAAAGAGAATGGCGAAACCCACTCAGAATACAAACACCACAGAAAGGGACAGAGGTGTGTACCTTATTCTTGATCATCCACTTTACGAACCGAGAATCGTAGGGTTCCTCACAGTCAGGGAGATCAGGCACTTCAGCTTCTGCAAGACATGCACGGCAACGTGGACAAGGAGAATGGTGGCACAAATAACTCAGCGATAGACTTCGAAACCAGGCCAAATGACAATGAGAACTCAGATACCCTTGTTGGGTGAGTACATGTATCCATCTTCTCTAAGGACTTGAATTTAAACTGCATCAGGCCACAGGTGGACATGCACATGGCCATTTCATCCTGTTACTGGGCATTTCATCCTGTTACTGGGGAGTAGAGCGTAGTTCCTGGTCTTGTTTCAAAGGAAGCCCCAGACCAGGACAGCCCCTCTTGTACAACTGATCATAGGCTACATTTATGCGAGTTTCTAGATGCTTGGGGGAGATGACACAGCAGCTGCCCACACTGTGCTCAATTTAATACAGTGCTACACTAAGCACTACATTTACTCACATAACAAATTCATGCTTTGTCCTTTTTTTTCCCTCCCTAATGAAAAGTGAGGAATACAGGGCACAGCTACCATGCATTAGCGTGTTAGCACAGTTATATACGCACCACTTTTAGAAGCAATAGAATAGGCTACTGCACATCAAAGCGCATGTGTAGATGTGCCCACAGACTAGGTTGTTTTTTTCTAGATTTTGCAGGACCCAGTGCCCCAGTGGTGAACGTCACCCTTCGGTAGGAAGGACAGGAGCAGGTGCAGCAGCCCCAGACTTACTGAACTCAGACAGGTCTGCAATCAGGAAATAGGTGCCCTCCGGGATGATGGGCTTCATGCCCACGGCAAGTAGGCTTTGAACTAGCCGGTCCCGCTTCTGCTGCAGCTCCTGCGGCAGCTGGACAAAATAACTCTCTGGCTTCCCATAGCGCTCAAACTCTCTTTGAAACCCTTGAGCCACTGCTTCCTGGCGGGAGAGAGGAACTCAAAGCCAGTGGAAAACACCCGTGACTACGCTCAGATCATTCTCTGACAGGAACAGAGAGTTGTTCACAGTTCACTAAAGACCCCAAAACTAGAGTTTTTCACTCTTTCCCAGATTCAAAGGGGACAAGGGGTCGGTAAAACTATGCTGGGCCTGGAACTTGGCTTCCTGCCCATCATAACACAAGAAGCCTTCCTTCAACCCCAGAGACAGACCGTGCGGGGTACGGAGTGCACGCTACTTGAGCTGGAGTTGTACAACTCTGGCCTGGCCCCTTCCTCCCAGGCATGCTGTGAGGGTGGGGGCACTTAGGGTCACAGTGCATCCCTTTCTGTCTGTTTCCTGTGTTGGCAACGATCGGCTCTGCCACTACCTATTCCTTTGCCATCTCAGGACCAGAGCAGATAGGAAGCACTAGAACAGTTGCTGAAGCATAACCTGATTTGGTTTTCATATGCAAGGGAAAGGACAAGGTTGGTGCCCTGGAAAAGGTGCACAGTAGCAGAATGGTAGATCTGAGGACAGTGGTGCTTGCCTCCAGGCTCTGCATGTTTGTAGGCTGGCTGGGCAGAGGGACTAGGGACACAAGAGCCTCCCCAGATGCATTCCCCTCACCTGAGCTGCTGTTGGGCAGTGATACACACAGTTCTGGTGGACAGTTCGGAGGTGTTTGACAAGATGATCAGGCCCCAGTGTCCAGCCCACCTGTTACCACAAAGAGGAGAGAGCATTTGAGATCTATAGGCATCTTACCCCTGCTCACTTTACCTCCTGCCACTTCACCCTCTATCCCAGACAAGACTAGACTAGTCTCTAAAGCATCCTCTGGGGCCTCCAAACCCTCAGGTCTAAAGGCACGCTCACAGAGACAGAATCCCTCACGTTACAGTGGCTGGACAAAGCATCTGGCCGAGCAGATTCAGGGAACGGGAAGCATCAATTTGATTTCCATTCGACCTCAGTCACAGACTCTCACAATGGACCAAGTGAATCAGGGGGCAAAGGCAGAAAGGTTTTCTGTGAGGGAATTCTTCCACCATTCTACTCTGTTACCTTCCATCCTGTGGCGCTAAAGGTTTTTCCAGCACTCCCAATGGTTATGGTCCGATCCCACATGCCTGGCAAGCTGGCTGCCAATGGAACAAGAGAAGAGCTGCTGGAAGAGCTTTCCGTGAACAACATCACAGGTTCAATTAGTGTATTAGTGCCACAAGGGGACCCCTAGGGCCACTGCAGTTTTTTTCATATTTTTCATAGATTTCATAGACATTAGGGCTGGAAGGGACCTCGGGAGATCATCGAGTCCAGCCCCCTGCCCAAAGGGCAGGAAGTCAGCTGGGGTCATAGGATCCCAGCAAGATAAGCATCCAATTTACTCTTGTACAGCCATTGTACAGTTATAAAGGGCTTCTCATTCAAATGCCTCCAAGCGCTTTTTGGGAATAGTGCAGTGGGACCAAGAGGTACTATGGCAGAGCTTTATTAGCTCCCATTAAATACCAAGCTCATTCCCAAACCCTGTCAGGGGAAGCAAGTGAAATACATTTGATTGGTTACTGTAATCCCACCCCCAAGCACAGCAGCACAGTGCTCTTTTTCTAGGAAGGAGATTTAAATCAAGGGGGTGCAGAGGCCCAGGTTCCTGAAAGCCGTTCCTCTTACCAATCCGGATATGCTTCTTCCCGTCATAGACCAGCCACTCATACACTTCATCACTGAAGCACAGGACGTCGTGTTTCACACACAGGTCTGCAATAAGCTCCATCTCCTTCTTGCTGAACACCTATGCCAGGCAGGAGGGGGATTTTCAGGCCCAACATTTCTTAGCCTCTCCTGTGGCTATCCTAGGAGTCTCCACATCCCACAGTGGGTGTCCAGGCTCAGTTCAAGCAGGGCTGTGAGTTCCATGCTGTCAGCCCATTGCTCCCTCCTTGGACCAGGTGCAGAGCTGCCAGGAACTGCCTCACAGGATGACCTCTCCTATCATGAGTGAAACTGTCTCCTCCAAGTTACAGCAGCACCCTCTGCCCACAGGGACCATGCTGTCCCTCACAGCATGTCCTCCCATCCAAATTCCATAGACAGGGAGTTTGGCTCTCGGATGAGACGCTCATTGCTAGACCTAGGGATCTGATTGTCACCTCAGAAGGTGCTCTCTGCTCTCGGAAGTGGCTCTAAAACAACCCACCCCAAAGCAACAAGTGCAATGTGCTAACACCGGGTCCTCCCTTGGGGTGCAACATTTCTCCCCCTTCTTATTCTTTGCTCAAAGGCAAGTGATACGACTTCTGTGAAACGGGACCCTCAGTGGACCTTCTCAGGGACACCGCTGACTTCTCTGCCTACCCAGTCCTCTCAGGATCTTCAGGCAGGAGAAGACTGAGGCACAATGCAAGTGCAGGCTCTAGGGAGACAATCAGCATTGGTTTCTTCAGTTCAGCACTTTCAGTCCTCTCACAACCACCAGCAGCCTTACCTTCCCCAAGGGGTTGTTGGGTGAGTTCAGGACAATGGCCTTGGTTCGCCTGGTAAACTTGGAAGCCAGCTCTGCTGGGTCCAGCTGCCAATCTCCACTGGACATCAGTTTTCCGGGTTCTGGAGTTTTCTGGAGAGGTCAGAGAGAGGGAGTTATGGTCTAAGAAACAAATGATGTCTGGAGATTGGGGTGGCCTTACACTGTGCTCTGGCTAGGAGTGTCTCTGAGTCTTTATAACAATATATTGCCCATTTCCTGCATCTCTATTTGAGTGTCTCAAAGCACTTTACTAACAGAATGGAGTAAGCCACCCAATCACACTCTTGCTGAAATAAGTCAATGTCATTGCCCTGATTTTAAAGATGGGTAAATTGAGGCACAAAGTATTGCAGTGTCCAGGCCCACGTAGTCTAGCGATTCAGTGGAAGTGTCAGGAATGGAGCCCTTGTTCCTAGTTAGGACTGCCTGGAAAAGAGAGCTGACTTCTCATGTTCGAATTTTAGGGGGGGAAAAAGCAACCTGAATAAGGATGAAAAGATAAAAAATTAGAATTTTCCTGTTACAAAATTTTTAACAAAATATCCCACTTCAGGGGGAGTGAAAGGGAACCAGCCCCTGGACTGCCTGATTCCACAGGGGGGGGTCGGTCTACACGTGCTGTTACTAAGACGAATAAACTGCTTAAAATTGATTACTTGCTTTGAGGTCCACTTACTGGTCGCAGTGGTATGAACACTGGAGTCCCCCCAGCCATCTTCACCATTGGCTCATAGCAGTCAAAGAAGGGTTCAATGATAATCACCTGCAAAGGACAAGACGCAGCCTCAGGGATCTCATGGTCCTGCTCTCATCATTGCTGTGGGATGCAGGGAAATATACAGGGGGCAAGAGATGTCACTTCTGATGTAAATTCATTGGTTTAAGTGGAAGGTCTCCAACCCCAAAGTAGCTGGGTACTAGGAAGAAGAAATGACTAACGTGGGCAGAAAAACTCTTTTGCCACTGTTGGAAATGAGAAGGTTGGTTGGTGCCCACTGGGCGATGCATTTTCTCCCTAGGAACCAAAACAGCGGATGGCTGAAGAGGAGTGGAATTTGCAAAACCCCTTCTCTGCAGAAGGTGAGCTGTGAGGATCCTGCTCCGGGAATCAGAGAGCCCTTAACAGGCAGACTAGCCCTTCCACAGGATGGCCTGTATAACTAAACAAAAGCCTGTCTTTTCATGCCCAACCTCACTGCGCCGCAGCACGACTAAATGCAGAAGCCAGGACAGTTGTGGTATAGCCAGAATCCTCTGTTACCTCATCTCCACCATCGACCAGAGCCTGGAAACAACAGAACAGGGCCTCGTATGCCCCAACTGTCACCATTACATTGGTCAAAGGATCGATGTCTTGACCTAGGAGCTTCCCAAAAAAGCGGGCCAGGATGGTCACCAGAGCAGGGTGTCCCTGTAGGGAAAGACAGCACGAGTTGTACAGCTCTAACTGGAGTGGCCTCTTCAGCGCTGTGGATGCATAAAGGGATGTAAGTAGCAAAACCTGTGACTAGTGGGCATGATGGAGGAGAAGGAGAGACTCGCTTCTGCTATAGCCCTGATAGGTGAGCGATTAGGACACTTGCCTAGAAAGCCAGAGGTCCAGGTTCTTTGTCCTCCTCACCCAGCAGGGGTTTGAACCCAATTCGTTCTGCTCAAGTCTAGAGGACTTAACTCTGCTTTCCTTTTTACAGAGAGGATTCAGCATGAAGCCTCTTGGCTCCCCTCCCTCGCAAAGAAGAATCAGGGACTCCCCAGTCCACTTGCCCAGCCAGTGCATCTATTCTACTTCCTCTGGACAACTAAGGTCTTTAGGAGCTGCCTGATTCAAAGGGTAGTGGGGAGAGCAGCAACTGCTGTAGAAGGAGGATGCTCTCACGCACAAAGACCCGGGTGTACTGGTGCAGCATGGCATTCTCGCCGCTGACAGCCTTCACAAATGCCTCCTTCACGAAGTCCGGTGGAGGGAAGTCAGGGAAGCCCTGGCCAAGGTCCAGAGTTGGGTAAATGGCAGCCAGTTCCTCAATCTCCACCCTGCAGAGAGCAAACTACAGAGAATGAAGGGATTCAGGCAGCCTGCATAGGCACAGCCCTGCTCTGATTAAGATCTCTTTGTATAAAAGAGAATAGGTAATTTCTGCCAGGCCCAAGGGGTGGAGCTAGGATTATCTCCTTGGCCTGCATTTGTGCTCGTTATATCTTATGTCAGGCTTCCAGAGGATGCTATGTTTCACGTTTCCTAACTCCAGTCAGGCAGACTTACCAGATATTCTTGTCCAAACCTTGCAGCCTCTGAGCTCCAACTGGCCTTGACATTTTTGCCTACAGGAAGGAAGGAAAGGGAGAGAGAAAGGGAGGAATCGTTAAATGCTTTCACTCAACCCCAAGATGAACCAGGACCCAAGAGAGCCAGGCACTGCAGAAACACAGAACAAAAAGGCAGCTCCTTAGCTTACAACCCAAGTACAAGATAAAAGACAACAGCTGGATACAGAGAAACAGACAAAGAAATGATCCGTCGGCATGATGGGCTGTGGTTTAAGCCTAATAACTTCCTCGCCGGTGTCAAGGTTTTTGTAGTATTATTGGCACGTGGTGCGTGAGCCGTGGCCTTGTCCAGATGTTCGGGACCTGGGGTGCCAGGTACATTATTCCTGCTCAGTTCACCTCAGAGTAGCCAGAGGCTCTTTGAGGGAGGGGAGTACCTTTTACAATGGAGAGACCTTACAGACTTAGGAGTAATTATTTACAGAATTTAATTTTATACAGGGAATAATTACAATGTGCAAGCAAATATTAAATTATATCGAAAGTTGGAAATACTCGATTTACAGTACCACCAGGGTGAGTTTATACAAAAATAGCTGTTAGTAACTATCTACACTTAAGAGATGATCAAGTAGACTGATACCAAGCTAATACCTTATACACTATGCTAAATACTCATTATATTAATCTCTTAATTATTCACATCTAATAACCGTTCACCCCAACTTATGCCCGAAGAATGGAGGGAGGGGCAGTCCCTCACTCCTCTCATCGTGGATTTTGAGAGCTCCAGCTGCCTTGGGCTATCCCTCGTAGCCCCTGGCATCTTGCAGTCTGCAAAAGCTCTTCTCACTCCAGCCTCCTGCAAAACAGGTTCTTCCCCACACACCTTCGTGCACTCTTCTCTCCCTGCGTACGGCCTGTCCAAGCCCACACAGCTATTTACGCAATTGAGCACACTGGGACTTTTTACATGCCACAATATTGGCCTTTAAAGCAGCTTAAATGCCCTTTTGCACTGCTTTAATGGCACTGCGGGTTACACTGCCAGCGGCATGTTGCGCGTTAAATGACTTTGGGACGTAGCAAAATAAAACGTGTCTGAGGTGTTTTAGTTTGCTCCCTTAGTAGGTGCAGAGGGAAGCACCGGCCCGTGCAGCTGAGGGGCTGTGCAGGCAGGCTCCACTGAAGAAAAAAAGCGGCGAGCCTGATTTTTTTTCTTTTCTCCCCGGAGCCTGCCTGCCTGCCGGAGCCGCGCAGGGCCTGGTGCTTCCCTGCTGCCCCCAGGACCGCCCAGGCCGGTGCCCGCAGGTGGGTGCCACTGGCGGGGGCTGTCACTGCCGTGGAGGGAAGCACCAGCCCCCCTGAAGCTCGGGGACTGCTCTGCCCGCTGGCAGCTTGCCCTCGCTGCCAGAGAAGCAAGTAAGGATTGGGCTGACCCTTGTGTACACACCACCAGGGTTTACTATGGTTTAAATTGAGGCAGGGTTTTTAAAAACCCACCGCTTCTATCCAGGGGGAATGAAACCGAAGTAAACCCCTGCGGCGTGTACTAGCAGCCAGGCAGGCAGCACGCCTGGTCTCGCTCCCGGTTCAGGCGTTCAGGCCCTCTGGCCGTGCCTCCCCGGGTCTGAGCCCACACAGGGATCCTGGGAACTTTGCCTTGCCCCACGCTGACACTGTCCCGCCACGGTCCTTTCCCCGGCCACCCGCACAGGGGGTTGTCACGTTCTCACCCACCCCAAGTTTCCAAGCCCAGCGGGGAATCGGCGTCCTGCTCTCTAGGGGCTCCCCGGAGCTGCGTCCCCACCCGGAGGGATCTGTGAAGCTGGCTCACCAACTCTGAGGGCTCGCCCTAGGGTCTGCTCCCTCCTGCTTGCCCCTCCGGCACTACACTGGTCTCCCAAAGGCTTCAGCGCGCACCCGCGGCAGGACCATGCTGCAGGCTTTTCCCAGCCCCCTTCCCTCAGCGCCGCCTCCTCCTACCCCCCGTCCCCGCGCAGGGGGACACCTGGGGAGCCACCAGCCAATCGCTGGGCTCCCAGACTGCTTACTGACTCCTGCATCCTCCCACTGGGGATAATCCTGGACTACAAGTACGAGGGCCCGATTGGGACAAAATTGATGGTCGTTCCTGGTAAGCTGCACCCCTTAAACTGGCTGTCACATCAGGAAAGTTTTCAAAGAGGACAGGGAGACGGCTTTGCAATGTCTAGGTGGAGCATGACAGACAGCACAGGGAGACACACGAAGACACTTGTATGAGCGGTGAAAAAGACAGTGATGGAGCCTGGGGGGGTAGGTCGTAGCCTAAGGACACAGGCAGACAAGGGTAAATTTGGTGTGGGTAAATCTGGTATCTTTTATTAGACCAACTCAAAAAGTTGGAAGAATTCTTCTTAGCAAGTGTTTGGGCACAAACGCCCTTCGTCAGGCTGAGGAAGCGTCTGCAGATGGTCTGTGCCCTTCCTGGATGGAGTGGTAAAGCAGCCAGTACATATGCAAGAAAGCCAGTCGGTTAAAATGTAAATTGGGGTGGTCAGCAGGTGAGAGATGGGTGTGGGGGAAGGGGAAATGAAAGTGCCTGTAGTCAAAGGATGAGAGGTGAGGTGAGAAATGTAAATTGGGGTGGTCAGCAGGTGAGAGACAGGAGGGTGGAGGGAAGGGAACAAGAACAGCTGGTAAAAGGTAGAGGGTTTACATGGGAAGTCCGGTGTCCGGCAGGTTATAATGTGTCGTAAGTCCAATTTCTATTTTTAGTCCATGATTTTTTGCATCCAGTGGGTTGATGAAGTGAAGATCGTAGGCTCATCTGTGGCACGTATTTTGTAAATTCCCTTTGGGGATTAGAACTGAGAGACTGGAGAGAGAGTAGTTTTCTCGTGAGAAATGTGCCCCCACAGGTACTTGGGTATTTCTGTCTTTGATAGATTCCTGCCGTGCGTTCATTCTGGTGTGCAGTTGTTGTTTGGTCTCTCCTATGTATTTTCCATCAGGGCATTTGGTGCATTGGATGAGATGTAATATATCTGTCTGATCCAAGGAGTAATGTGTGCTTGGTTCTTCTATTCAGAGCCTTTTGAACTACCTCCCAGTGGACAAAGCGATATGGAGTTTCTTGCTGAAGAAGCAGAGTGAGGACATATGTACTTTTTGTCCTTATGTTACAAGAGTCCTTAGTGTTTGGGGGTGGAAATGGGAGCAGGCATACAGCACTTTCCTAAATAGTGGTGTAAACTTACATGCCTTTGCCTGGAAGAATGGGTTTACTTGCCCCTGTTGTCTTGGAGAGAGAAGCTGGCTGAATGCCTCCTGAAAGAGAAGGTCAGCTGTTCCCTGGCTGAGCAGGATGGCTCTGAGACCTCTGTCCAAGTTTAGTTGGATGTTTGGGGGGGGGGGGGTTGTTTTTCCCCCCCCAACTGTCTCTTCCTTCCTAGTGTGCACTCCTCCTCTCTCTTGTTAAGGGGACTGTATTCCCAGTTTCTAAAGGAAATGATTATCCAGCCTGGGATAGCCAAAGCCAACCTTGGTGTCTCCTGGGAGGATGTGACCTTAGAGGACCATGTAAGTTCGTGTCCTAGAAATTCTTCTTGCAGGTTTTGTAGTGGGATCCTGGGGTGATCTATAGAGTTACTGCTGTTGGCTAACAAAACAATAGTTTCAGACCCATACAACGGGGTGTGATGTCCCGAAGGAGGCATCTGTCACCGATGGCCTTGTTCACCGGAGCATGGACAGAGCATGGACATTTGTTTCCTCAGAGAGAAGAAGCAGTGGCACACCTTGTGCTGCTGCTACTTGTCCCCAGGGAAAGCCTGTGCTGTGCACCCTCTGGCACTTGGCTGGTTACAACGGGTGGGGTAGGGAGGGTGAGGCCAGCACGAGGCCTTACTTGAGGCCCTGGAGGATTCCTGGGGCTGCAGCAGAGCCTGGTCGGCAGCTGGAATATGGCGGCAGCTGGCCAGGTTCTGGTTCTGAGAGGCTCTGTGACGGTTTTGGAAATCAGTCTTTAAAGGTCAGTTTTGACTTCCATGAAGTCTGTACCATTGTGCCTCAAAGTAGGGCAAATGGCCAATTTGCTGATGAATTTCACACTCTGCAGCCTGTCTCGAGTTGTTATAAGAATGCTGCAGCTGTGAATAAATGTGCCAACTTAAGGGTCACAGGAAAACTTACTGCTCAGGAGCAAATGTCAGCAACTGAATCTGATGTAGTTGTTCTGCCCCAACCATGGTGTAAAGTGGAGCTAAACTACCATAACTTTAAATCTGAATGGTGCTTGTTTCAAGTTGTCTGCTCCTGTACCACAGTAGAACAGTTGTCCCAGTGCTTCATGTCTCACAGTAAACTGATTCTCACCTGCAATGTATGCCTAAAGCCCCAGGCCCAGAGCAACTGTATACATTCAACCTAACTTCATTGATTCATTCATAGATGTTTGGGTCAGAACGGACCCCCCGATGAATTTGTAAGCCGCCAGAAAATCACCTCAGCCTTCTCTTGCAGAGACTGAAGAGATGCACCTGCTAATGCATGATAAAGTTCGGTTAGCTTTATTGATCACTTAGTCACATTGACGACTCACGTTCATCTTGGAGTCAACAGTGACTCCAAGATCCCTTTCCGCTGCTGTGCTACTGAGAGGGTCCTCCCCCAGGCTGTAAGCGTGCCAGTGATTCCTTCTCCCTAGATGCAGCACCTTGCATTTGTCCTTATTGAACTGCATCCTATTCTGTTCTGCTCACCTTTCCAACCTGTCCAGTTCTGCCTGGATTCATTCCCTACCTTCTGGTGTGTTAACTTTACTCCATAATTTGGTATGAACTGCAAATTTGGACAGAGTGTTTTCCACGCCCTCATCCAAGTCACTGATGAAGACAATGAATAGCACCGGTCCAGGGACTAAGCCTTGTGGGACTCCACTGTCCACCTTTCCAGGCTGATACCGACCCGTCCACCACCGCTCTCTGGGTACAACCCCTAAGTGAATTTGCCACCACCTGACCACGTAATCATCTACATCACAGCCACTCAGTTTATCTATGAGAATATAATGAGATACCTTATCAAAGGCCTTCTTAAAATCAAAGTAGATAACATCTACCTCGATTCCTGCATCTAAACATTTTGTGACCTGCTCATAAAAATAAACAAGTTTGTCAGGCAAGATCTACCTGCTACGAATCTGTGCTAATTTCCCTTTAGCATTGCTTTCCCTGCTGGACTCCCACAAATGTGATCCTTAATAGTTTTTCCAAAGGTTGTCCCAAGGATTGAGGTGAGACTAACTGGTCTATAATTACCCGGATACTCCTTCCTCCCCTTCTTGAAAATAGGGACCACATTGGCCCTTTTCCAGTCCTCTGGGACCTGACCTGAGCACCAAGGGTGCTCCAACAGCTGGGCCAGTGGCTCTGCTATGACACTGGCCAATTCCTTCAGCACCTGTGGATGAAGATCATCTGGGCCTGCTGACTTAAACACATCCAGCCCCTCCAAGTGTCTCTTCACTAAGTCGGTGCTAACAGTTGGTGGGCTGGTTTTCCCTTTATGCCTGTCTATACTCTAGTGGGGAGATATGTCTTGATCCAAGTCTGGGAATAAGAGTAAAAAAACTCATTGAAGAGCTCAGCTTTGTCCCCACTATCTGTCACTAATTGCCATAGTTTGTCTTGTAGGGGGCCTATGCTACCCTGCACCTTCTTTTTGCTCCCTGTATACCTGAAGAAGGACCTTTTGTTGTCTTTAATTTTTGTTGCCAGCCTGGGCTCCGTTTGTGCTTTGGCCTTTCTGACTGCCTCCCTGTAAGTGTGGGCATAGTAAGTATACTCCATCTTGGTAGCTACCCACTGCTTCCACAGCCTATATGCCTTTTTTTGCTCCTAGGCTTTCTTGGACTTCCTTGTTCAGCCAAGGGTGTTTCTTGGCCCCTTTGCTCCCTTTCCTGCGCAAAAAGCTTGTCTCCTTCTGTGCCCTAAGGATTGCTCCCTTTAGGAACAACCACCCTTCCTGGACTCCTACCTCACCAATTCTCAAGTTTGCCTTTCTGAAGTCTAGCACTTCTGCCCTACTATCTTTTCCACCCTACACCAGAAAGTGAATTAAATCAAGTGATGGTCACTGTCCCCTAGGTTACCATGTGTCAGTAGATCCCCAACCAGGTATTCCCCTGTAGCCAGCACCAAGTCCAGGAAGGTGTTTCCCCTACTTGGACTGTATACCTCCTTTGTTAGGTGGAGGTACTTCATAAGCCAAGAGCCAACTTCATAAGCTAAGAGCACATGGGACCCACCTACTATTTGGGTCCAGTACAGAGGAAGGAGAGATCAGCAAGGTTGCACTAACTTCCTTGCATACCTTTGCTCCTTCCTCCATTCTTAGGTTTCTCTCTTCTTTTTCCTTTTTCCAGAACATGCTGAAGCAGACACCTTTTTCTGCTTCACCAATCTGATGGCTGAGATCCGGGACAACTTCATTAAGAGCCTGGATGATTCTCAGTGTGGCATTACCTACAAAATGGAGAAGGTCTACTCCACCCTGAAGGAGAAGGATGTAGAACTGTACCTTAAACTGGTGAGGACTTGGACATTTGTTATCTCTTTTTGTTTGGAATGTGGAGTGAAGTGGTGGGTCTTCAGGCTGCTTCCAGACAGAGCTTGCTGGCTGGTTTGAATTTGTAACAGTGTTTTAAGTAAAACCAATATGTGCTTAAAAAAGCTTCAATAAAATGTACAGCCAAGGGCTTCTGTTCCTAGGGATAGCCTGCCTTGAGTCCAACAAGTGGAGACCCAACAGATGATGATGTGCTCCTGTTTCATCAAGCACTTAGCTTGGAGTATGCTGTCCTAGGAAATAACTGTAGAGCTCTTCCCCAAATCTGCCGTGGAGGTGGATATCTTTCTTTATAGGTCTCAGCTCTGGTACAAAGAAATGACTTGACAGAGATCTCTGCCCGTTTGAGTCAATGGCTTAGGTGGGAGTGGAACTCTGTTTTCTCCTGATGTCTGTTCTCTGCTTTTGTCAAATGTATTTTCTTGCAAGTTTTCCTAACCTGGAGTTACAGGTATTGTTCCAGTGAGAACAAATCCCCTGAGTATTGTTTTTTGTTGTCTGGCGTCCTAATAGCACTGGCTTTTTTATACAATACATTGGCCGCAGTGATTTGGTAATAGTAGTGCCTACCTGAGCATGTAATAATGCTGCCATAGGAAGACAACCTTTGAGGATCTCAGTGCCTAACAAACATTTTCCAATATTCTGTGAGGTGATAGGGGGTTGCAGATCCCCTGGAATGCAGCATCTGCCTAATACTGCTGTGTAACATTAGACTTAGGATGCAAAGTGAAGTGTATTGCTTGCAAATGATTCTGCAGGCAGAACTTCCCTCTGAAATTATCCCTGCAGAGGAGGTATACTCCTCTTTGGAGATAGCACCCCCTTTCCACCAGTTGTACACCGCCTTTTGGCAATCAGGCATTCCTGTACACCCTTGGTGAGCCAGGGGTGCTTATGGGCACTCCTGCCCCCCTTGCTTCTTGTTGGGATGGTCACCCCTTGGGCCCAGAGTATCGTCCCCTTAAGAAATGTCTACTTATCTTGGACACTGTGCTCCCCTGCTCTCGAGAACCCCAGCACCTCTCCCACTAATCTCCGCCACTCGTTGAAGTTGGCCCTCTTGAAGTCTAGGGCTACTGCCTTGCTGCAGGCCCTTGCCACCCTGCGCTGGACGGTGAATTCCAGCAAGTGATGATCTCTATCACCCAGGTGGTCAAGGACCTGGAGGCCCCTTACCAGGTCGTTACCTGTGGCCAGGACCAGGTCCAACAGGGCATTTCCTCTGTTGGGACTGTGCACCTCCTGAATTAAGTGGAGGTCTGTATCTCAGCCAGGAACCTCTTGGAACAGTCTGACCTGGCTGACTGTTCCTCCCAGTAGATGTCCAGGTAATTTAAATCTCCCAACACAACTACATCCCTTGCCTTAAGTGCCTCTGAAAGCTGGCCCAAAAATTCCCGGTCCAGCTCCTCCCCTTGGTTGGGGGGACTGTAGTAGGCCCCCACCATTAGATCCCTCTCTCCACAACCCCCTTATATCTTGACCCAGAGCACTTCCACTTGCCCCTCTGACCCATTTGCTGGCAGAGGATGTGTATTGCTCCTTGACGTATAGTGCCACACCCCCACCTTTCCTTCCTTCCCTATCCCGCCTGTAAAGCCTATGCTAACTGCCCAGTCATGGGATGAATCCCACCAAGTTTCTGTAAGTCCTATTATGTCTGGGTCTGAACTGGCTATTCTGAGGGCGAGTTCCTCCTGTTTATTCCCCATACTATGAGCATTGGTATACAGGCATTTAAGGCCCTGCCTAGCTGCGTGTGCCACCCCTCCAGATGCTGTGAACAAATTCTCCCCACTGTCAGGGCACTGCTGGATCATGTCCAACACTGTAGCTATCTTCTATTTAAAAGATGTGCCCACTGAGCTGTAACAAGTATTATATGTTGTCTTGTCATTTAGCCAGAGCCATTTTAGGGCCAAGGAGGCAGGAGTCTCAGAAACCTGCAAGTTACTCCCTGTGGGGCTTGGGGAGGTAGAGGGAAACACAGGACTTACTCTTTAGTCTCTTTAGTACTCTATAACCAAAACCAGGTCTGCATTCATTGGCTCAAGTCTGCAAGATGATTTTCCCTCTTAGTTTCATATATACAGAAGGGGCCAAGGGTAGAGCTGCATATCTCAGTGATGTTAACCATAGCCCATTTGCACCCACAGGATAATACCGCTGCTGGCTACAGCTGAAGGTGGACTGTAGTAAACACCAAAAACATTAAGCAGACGAACCTCTACTTCTGTTTGACCATTTTAGTCATTTAAATATGTGTAGAACAAATGCTTCTCATTTCAGTTACTTACAGCTCTATCATGGTTTAAGATGCTGATTTACATGTGTTTACTTTCACATTAGCCCCCCCGATATTTAAATTAGGATGTTGCAACAGAGTAAATGATCAAAATCTAGTCCACGCTGTGTGAAAAAGAATCCATTTCTCAAATGGGAGTGTATGAAAAACACAAGTACAGAAACCAGAGCCCTCTGCTGCTCTCCTCAAAGCCAGGCAACTCATAGCTGAATTTCTGTAAAGCACTGGAGATGTTGTCAGGCAACAGAAAGGGAAGCCAGGTCCCTCCCTCTTACTTTCTTCCCTCTGTATCTGATGTTGAACATTTTTTGAAGCTCCAAAGCACTTGTTCTGCTATTTGGGAAATGTGGTGCTAGGTGCTGATAAAGTGCATTTGATGGAGTTAGAAGGATAGATGGACAGGGTTTCAAGTTAGACTTCTTGCTAAGACAAGTTTTCTAGATCACCTGGTTGTCCAGTATGTAGTAATTTTCCTCAGAGATGCAAAATGGTAGAACAGAATGGACCGATGGGAAAAGTGCTGGGTTTACGGACCCCAGAGACCTAGGATGTCTGAGCTCAGCCAGTCAGCCTTGCAGTAATATCATTCAGTGCCATCTGGGAAACCTAGGTTCTGCTGAGACTCTGCCTGTGCCACACAAGTGCAACAGCGTGGGGAACTGCCCCCAAGAAGTCTAAGCCAGCTCTCCTGCCTCGTGATGACTTCAGAGGTGGGGAAAAGAAGATCCTCACCAATAACCTGGCAGCTGTTTGTGCTATCTGGCTTATCTGCTGGGATCCCAGGGTAAATAGGTTGCCAAAGGCTTTAAAAATATAACTAGGAATTGTAGAGTATTTCCAGTGTACCTATGGGGTTGCCAGTCCTAGGGGGAAGTGGAACACTTTACAGTGACATAAAGTTTTGAACCAGGCCCAAGGGCTGACACCCATCTTGCCTGAGCAAACAAGAGAAGTGACTGAAATCCAGTGATGCAGTAAATAGCTAAAATCAAGACACTAAGCAAGAGTCTGTACCCTAGTTGGCTGCATCAAAAGGAGCAGGGCACAGCAGAGCACAGCAAATTGAAAAGAAGCCCTGTACTCTGTCTAGCAGGATCATGGACCAGTTTTCTTCAGCTTCCATTGCTGCAGTATGTCTTCTGCTGCCTTCAGCGTAGCTTCCTCCTAACCAAACATCAATCAGTTAGTACCAGCGGGCTCCAGTGCCCAAACCCTCCCTTCTCCACACTGCATAGTAAAATAAGAGAATGCGATATTCAACCCCCCACTTTTATTCTGCAACACCACAAATGCTACATATATGGGATCAGGAAGGGCAGCCACTTCTGTGCACAGGCCCAGCAATCTCAAAGCAGCAAGAGAAGCCATTTTGGCCAAATGCACAGGAGCAAAGCTCTATGCTTTTTAAGTTCAGTCTCATGTCTCTGGTGACTGTGGGAATATCTACCCTGCTGCCTTGATGCTCCCAGGGGGACTGTTCTCAAGCCACCCGAGTTCCTATCCCAGTGATTCTCAACCAAGGTGCTGTAACACCTTGGGGTGCCGAGAGATTCTTTTGAGGGTGCTGCGCAATATTACCACTGTTAGGTAGGCAAACACCTTCCCGTGATTCACAAGATAAACCAGAGATTCCAACTAGGAATTTGTAGGTTGAAAAACATTCTGACCTGTTGTGGTGTGAGTCCTTTGAAACAGAAGAATTGCTCTATTGTTTTCTTGCAGTCAAAAACCAAGATAAAGCTAACAGCTGGCATTTTCTGGGGACAGCTTTGAGCGTAACCAGTGGTTCCACTTACCTGTTCTGTGTTGTAAGCCCATGAATCAAGCATCTATCCTGACATCAAAAAAAGTCTAAGGTCTGCCCAAGCTTAAGGGTCCATCAGCTAGCACAGTTAAGGCAGTCTACATTCTGCTGCCAACGGGACACAAGGGAGTGATGTGACTAGTGTTATGTCTGATGCCTTTGCCTGAAAGACTAAGTGTCTTTTTTACAATTGAGCTCCATGGGGACAGCATTCAGCACAAGGGTGCAGCTTGGTTTGCATGCAGGCATCTGGAACTAGGACAGGACGCTTGGACCTCTCTGCAGCCTGGCCTGGCCCTGCCTGGTATTCACCTCCTCACTGGAACAGTCAGTACCTTGACCCCACTTATCTGAGGTTGGCTCTCCCAGGCACCTCACCTTCACAAAGCAGAACCGGATGAAATGGTCAAAATTCCTCTTCTGTGCAGTGCTGTAGAAAGCAGAGACAGGGATGGCAGCTAAGCCCTAAAGATGGAGCAGAGAAAGAGACCATGCGCTTGGGTTACTCCCCTCTCAGCTGCTGCAGAATCTCACGTGACCCCTGATCATTAGAAGCCACATATCTGCACAAGGTTCAGCGCTCACAGAAACTCCAGGTAAGTCTCACTTCTGGTGGCTTGCTCTTCTCAAGATTTGTGATAAAATTCTCAATAGAAGCCAATAGTTGCTAGGCAAACCTGATGTAATGCTCCTCTCTCTCTCTTAGGTCCTTGGAGGACTCAATACTGAAAGCCTCTGTTGTGACAGGGACTATCAGCACGAGCAGAGAATGACAGTGGTGTAACAAGCTGGTCACCTGGAGAAGGCATCACAGCGAAGGTAGCAGTCCCTGACCTCTGAGGCAGCTGGGCAGAAGGTGGGTATATGACCATCTGGCTAATGTAAGGGAGGGTAATGATGAACTCTAGTAGACACCAGGACAGGGAAAAGGTTGCAAATCAGAAAAGGTGAAGCAATGGTAGCCAGTCCCTGAACTCTACAACAGCAGGACTAACTATTTCACATCAATGCACCACTGCCAACACAAGCCTTGAACTGAACTGGAGCAAAGAGAATGGCGAAACCACTCAAAATACAAACACCACAGAAAGGGACAGAGGTGTGTACCTTATTCTTGATCATCCACTTTACGAACCGAGAATCGTAGGGTTCCTCACAGTCAGGGAGATCAGGCACTTCAGCTTCTGCAAGACATGCACGGCAATGTGGACAAGGAGAATGGTGGCACAAATGACTCAGCGATAGACTTCGAAACCAGGCCAAATGACAATGAGAACTCAGATACCCTTGTTGGGTGAGTACATGCATCCATCTTCTCTAAGGACTTGAATTTAAACTGCATCACGCCACAGGTGGACATGCACATGGCCATTTCATCCTGTTACTGGGCATTTCATCCTGTTACTGGGCAGTAGAGCATAGTTCCTGGTCTTGTTTCAAAGGAAGCCCCAGACCAGGACAGCCCCTCTTGTACAACTGATCATAGGCTACATTTATGCGAGTTTCTAGATGCTTGGGGGAGATGACACAGCAGCTGCCTACACTGTGCTCAATTTAATACAGTGCTACACTAAGCACTACATTTACTCACATAACAAATTCATGCTTTGTCCTTTCTTTTCCCTCCCTAATGAAAAGTGAGGAATACAGGGCACAGCTACCATGCATTAGCGTGTTAGCACAGTTATATACGCACCACTTTTAGAAGCAATAGAATAGGCTACTGTGCATCAAAGCACATGTGTAGATGCGCCCACAGACTAGGTTTTGTTTTTTTCTAGATTTTGCAGGACCCAGTGCCCCAGTGGTGAACGTCATCCTTCGGTAGGAAGGACAGGAGCAGGTGCAGCAGCCCCAGACTTACTGAACTCAGAGAGGTCTGCAATCAGGAAATAGGTGCCCTCCGGGATGATGGGCTTCATGCCCACGGCAAGTAGGCTTTGAACTAGCCAGTCCCGCTTCTGCTGCAGCTCCTGCGGCAGCTGGACAAAATAACTCTCTGGCTTCCCATAGCGCTCAAACTCTCTTTGAAACCCTTGAGCCACTGCTTCCTGGCGGGAGAGAGGAACTCAAAGCCAGTGGAAAACACCCCTGAGTAAGCTCAGATCATTCTCTGACAGGAACAGAGAGTTGTTCACAGTTTGCTAAAGACCCCAAAACTAGAGTTTTTCACTCTTTCCCAGATTCAAAGGGGACAAGGGGTCGGTAAAACTATGCTGGGCCTGGAACTTGGCTTCCTGCCCATCATAACACAAGAAGCCTTCCTTCAACCCCAGAGACAGACCGTGCGGGGTATGGAGTGCACGCTACTTGAGCTGGAGTTGTACAACTCTGGCCTGGCCCCTTCCTCCCAGGCATGCTGTGAGGGTGGGGGCACTTAGGGTCACAGTGCATCCCTTTCTGTCTGTTTCCTGTGTTGGCAACGATCAGCTCTGCCACTACCTATTCCTTTGCCATCTCAGGACCAGAGCAGATAGGAAGCACTAGAACAGTTGCTGAAGCATAACCTGATTTGGTTTTCATATGCAAGGGAAAGGACAAGGTTGGTGCCCTGGAAAAGGTGCACAGTAGCAGAATAGTAGATCTGAGGACAGTGGTGCTTGCCTCCAGACTCTGCATGTTTGTAGGCTGGCTGGGCAGAGGGACTAGGGACACAAGAGCCTCCCCAGATGCATTCCCCTCACCTGAGCTGCTGTTGGGCAGTGATACACACAGTTCTGGTGGACAGTTCGGAGGTGTTTGACAAGATGATCAGGCCCCAGTGTCCAGCCCACCTGTTACCACAAAGAGGAGAGAGCATTTGAGATCTATAGGCATCTTACCCCTGCTCACTTTACCTCCTGCCACTTCACCCTCTATCCCAGACAAGACTAGACTAGTCTCTAAAGCATCCTCTGGGGCCTCCAAACCCTCAGGTCTAAAGGCACGCTCACAGAGACAGAATCCCTCACGTTACAGTGGCTGGACAAAGCATCTGGCCGAGCAGATTCAGGGAACGGGAAGCATCAATTTGATTTCCATTCGACCTCAGTCACAGACTCTCACAATGGACCAAGTGAATCAGGGGGCAAAGGCAGAAAGGTTTTCTGTGAGGGAATTGTTCCACCATTCTACTCTGTTACCTTCCATCCTGTGGCGCTAAAGGTTTTTCCAGCACTCCCAATGGTTATGGTCCGATCCCACATGCCTGGCAAGCTGGCTGCCAATGGAACAAGAGAAGAGCTGCTGGAAGAGCTTTCCGTGAACAACATCACAGGTTCAATTAGTGTGTTAGTGCCACAAGGGGACCCCTAGGGCCACTGCAGTTTTTTTCATATTTTTCATAGATTTCATAGACATTAGGGCTGGAAGGGACCTCGGGAGATCATCGAGTCCAGCCCCCTGCCCAAAGGGCAGGAAGTCAGCTGGGGTCATAGGATCCCAGCAAGATAAGCATCCAATTTACTCTTGTACAGCCATTGTACAGTTATAAAGGGCTTCTCATTCAAATGCCTCCAAGCGCTTTCCGGGAATAGTGCAGTGGGACCAAGAGGTACTATGGCAGAGCTTTATTAGCTCCCATTAAATACCAAGCTCATTCCCAAACCCTGTCGGGGGAAGCAAGTGAAATACATTTGATTGGTTACTGTAATCCCACCCCCTAGCACAGCAGCACAGTGCTCTTTTTCTAGGAAGGAGATTTAAATCAAGGGGGTGCAGAGGCCCAGGTTCCTGAAAGCCGTTCCTCTTACCAATCCGGATATGCTTCTTCCCGTCATAGACCAGCCACTCATACACTTCATCACTGAAGCACAGGACGTCGTGTTTCACACACAGGTCTGCAATAAGCTCCATCTCCTTCTTGCTGAACACCTATGCCAGGCAGGAGGGGGATTTTCAGGCCCAACATTTCTTAGCCTCTGCTGTGGCTATCCTAGGAGTCTCCACATCCCACAGTGGGTGTCCAGGCTCAGTTCAAGCAGGGCTGTGAGTTCCATGCTGTCAGCCCATTGCTCCCTCCTTGGACCAGGTGCAGAGCTGCCAGGAACTGCCTCACAGGATGACCTCTCCTATCATGAGTGACACTGTCTCCTCCAAGTTACAGCAGCACCCTCTGCCCACAGGGACCATGCTGTCCGTCGCAGCATGTCCTCCCATCCAAATTCCATAGACAGGGAGTTCGGCTCTCGGATGAGACGCTCATTGCTAGACCTAGGGATCTGATTGTCACCTCAGAAGGTGCTCTCTGCTCTCGGAAGTGGCTCTAAAACAACCCACCCCAAAGCAACAAGTGCAATGTGCTAACACCGGGTCCTCCCTTGGGGTGCAACATTTCTCCCCCTTCTTATTCTTTGCTCAAAGGCAAGTGATACGACTTCTGTGAAACGGGACCCTCAGTGGACCTTCTCAGGGACACCGCTGACTTCTCTGCCTACCCAGTCCTCTCAGGATCTTCAGGCAGGAGAAGACTGAGGCACAATGCAAGTGCAGGCTCTAGGGAGACAATCAGCATTGGTTTCTTCAGTTCAGCACTTTCAGTCCTCTCACAACCACCAGCAGCCTTACCTTCCCCAAGGGGTTGTTGGGTGAGTTCAGGACAATGGCCTTGGTTCGCCTGGTAAACTTGGAAGCCAGCTCTGCTGGGTCCAGCTGCCAATCTCCACTGGACATCAGTTTTCCGGGTTCTGGAGTTTTCTGGAGAGGTCAGAGAGAGGGAGTTATGGTCTAAGAAACAAATGATGTCTGGAGATTGGGGTGGCCTTACACTGTGCTCTGGCTAGGAGTGTCTCTGAGTCTTTATAACAATATATTGCCCATTTCCTGCATCTCTATTTGAGTGTCTCAAAGCACTTTACTAACAGAATGGAGTAAGCCACCCAATCTCACTCTTGCTGAAATAAGTCAATGTCATTGCCCTGATTTTAAAGATGGGTAAATTGAGGCACAAAGTATTGCAGTCCAGGCCCACGTAGTCTAGCGATTCAGTGGAAGTGTCAGGAATGGAGCCCTTGTTCCTAGTTAGGACTGCCTGGAAAAGAGAGCTGACTTCTCATGTTCGAATTTTAGGGGGGGAAAAAGCAACCTGAATCAGGATGAAAAGATAAAAAATTAGAATTTTCCTGTTACAAAATTTTTAACAAAATATCCCACTTCAGGGGGAGTGAAAGGGAACCAGCCCCTGGACTGCCTGATTCCACAGGGGAGGGTCAGTCTACACGTGCTGTTACTAAGACGAATAAACTCCTTAAAATTAATTACTTGCTTTGAGGTCCACTTACTGGTCGCAGTGGTATGAACACTGGAGTCCCCCCAGCCATCTTCACCATTGGCTCATAGCAGTCAAAGAAGGGTTCAATGATAATCACCTGCAAAGGACAAGACGCAGCCTCAGGGATCTCACGGTCCTGCTCTCATGATTGCTGTGGGATGCAGGGAAATATACAGGGGACAAGAGATGTCACTTCTAGATGTAAATTCATTGGTTTAAGTGGAAGGTCTCCAACCCCAAAGTAGCTGGGTACTAGGAAGAAGAAATGACTAATGTGGGCAGAAAAACGCTTTTGCCACTGTTGGAAATGAGAAGGTTGGTTGGTGCCCACTGGGCGATGCATTTTCTCCCTAGGAACCAAAACAGCAGATGGCTGAAGAGGAGTGGAATTTGCAAAACCCCTTCTTTGCAGAAGGTGAGCTGTGAGGATCCTGCTCCGGGAATCAGAGAGCCCTTAACAGGCAGACTAGTCCTTCCACAGGATGGCCTGTATAACTAAACAAAAGCCTGTCTTTTCATGCCCAACCTCACTGCACCGCAGCACGACTAAATGCAGAAGCCAGGACAGTTGTGGTATAGTCAGAATCCTCTGTTACCTCATCTCCACCATCGACCAGAGCCTGGAAACAACAGAACAGGGCCTCGTATGCCCCAACTGTCACCATTACATTGGTCAAAGGATCGATGTCTTGACCTAGGAGCTTCCCAAAAAAGCGGGCCAGGATGGTCACCAGAGCAGGGTGTCCCTGTAGGGAGAGACAGCACGAGTTGTACAACTCTAACTGGATTGGCCTCTTCAGCGCTGTGGATGCATAAAGGGATGTAAGTAGCAAAACCTGTGACTAGTGGGCATGATGGAGGAGAAGGAGAGACATGCTTCTGCTACAGCCCTGATAGGTGAGCGATTAGGACACTTGCCTAGAAAGCCAGAGGTCCAGGTTCTTAGTCCTCCTCATCCAGCAGGGGTTTGAACCCAATTCGTTCTGCTCAAGTCTAGAGGACTTAACTCTGCTTTCCTTTTTACAGAGAGCATTCAGCATGAAGCCTCTTGGCTCCCCTCCCTCGCAAAGAAGAATCAGGGACTCCCCAGTCCACTTGCCCAGCCAGTGCATCTATTCTACTTCCTCTGGACAACTGAGGTCTTTAGGAGCTGTCTGATTCAAAGGGTAGTAGGGAGAGCAGCAACTGCTGTAGAAGGAGGATGCTCTCACGCACAAAGACCCGGGTGTACTGGTGCAGCATGGCATTCTCTCCGCTGAGAGCCTTCACAAATGCCTCCTTCACGAAGTCCGGTGGAGGGAAGTCAGGGAAGCCCTGGCCAAGGTTCACAGTTGGGTAAGTGGCAGCCAGTTTCACAAACTCCACCCTGCAGAGAGCAAACTACAGAGAATTAAAGGGATTCAGGCAGCCTGCATAGGCACAGCCCTGCTCTGATTAAGATCTCTTTGTATAAAAGAGAATAGGTAATTTCTGCCAGGCATGCAAGGGGTAGAGCTAGCATTATCTCCTTGGCCTGCATTTGTGCTGGTTATATCTTATGTCAGGCTTCCAGAGCATGCTATATTTCACGTCAGGCAGACTTACCAGACATTCTTGTCCAATCCTTGCAGCCTCTGAGCTTGAACTGACCTTGACATTTTTGCCTACAGGAAGGAAGGGAGGAAGAGAGGGTGGGAGGAAGGGGGGGTAGAGAAGAAAAGGAAGAGAGAAATGGACAAAGGGAGAAGATAGAAACGGTTAAATACTTTCACTAACCCCAAGATGGACCAAACCCTGAGAAAGCTGGGCACTGTATAAACACAGAATAAAAATGCAGGTCCTTAACTTACAACCTAAGTACAAGATAAAAGACAACAGCTGGATATGGAGAAACAGACAGAGATGATCCTGGTCAGCAAGATGGGCTGTGGTCTAAGCCTACTATCTTCCCCACTGGTGTCAATGTTTTTGTAAGCATCATTGAAAAGGGAGTTTTCAGGAAGGTTTTGAAGGAGGACGATGAGATGGCTTTGCAATGTCGAGGTGGAATATGACAGACAGCATAGGAGGAAACACAGACACTTGTTTGAGAAGTTAAAAAGGCAGTGATGAAGACTAGCACCAGTGGCCAGTCAGCAATTTCCATAGCATGAGTAAAACCATCAACAGTGTAGGGAAGCCCATGAGAGGCCTTGAAAATAGAAACAAGTAACTAACATTTCATACAAAAAGGGAAGCCAGTCCAGGGATGCACAGGGAAGGATGAGATGGCCAAAGTGATAAGAAAATCTTTCCCACAGCATTTTGCATGGATAGAAATGTGACAAGAGAAGATTGGAGACATAAGGTAAGGAGAGCTTAGATGAAAGTGGGGGTGGTCAGGAAAGGTTGTATGTTAAAGGTACTGCACAGAGAACTGTTTTTTAAGTAGGAAGCCAGGGAAATGTTGAGTCCCTTCCCTATCCCCCCACAAATGCTCACTAATCTCTCAGGCAGAGAACACGTTCCCACTTACCTCCTTCTTCTTGCAATTTCCAATGAGCTGTGCCATCATTTGATAAGTGGGATAAAGTGCCTGTACTTCCCTCTGGGGCACCAAGACGTTTCAGTGGCTTTAGTCCCTCACTGTTAATTTCACAAGTAAATCATTGGACAGGATCTCTTTGCTTCTGGAAGGAGTGGGGGAGGGCTGGGCTAATGATCCATCTTGCATCAGGCATGGTGCTGAACTCTGAGCTCTTTCACTGCTACCAATGTCCAGCACCACAGGGTCCCATACACTTGCCTGCTGCTGTATCCCTTCTGCAAGAGTAAATTGTTTAGAAAGAGGCCAAAGCTTAGGACTTCTCCCACACACTTGTTCCTAGCTCTCTGTGAACAAGCTCCCAGTTGTGACTACTGGCAAGATGAGGAACCTGCACTATTTTCACTGGGAATACAAGGAGCAGTGACTAAGGAGAGGAAACTGAGAACCCTGCAAGTAAAAACAAGATGAAGATTAAACTTTATTGGCTCTAGCATTCTGGTTTTTTGCACTCATTTGCAAGAAAAAGTTCTTGGCAGCGCTGCCCTTGGGTCAAGACTCAGAACATTTTGTTCCACCAGGAAACAACGTGACCAGTGGTCAGTAAGAAAGAGGTGTCTTGAAGTAAGAGGATCTGATTCTCAGTAAAGATGTCCTTGTCCCCAGCCACTGGGAAGGAAAAATCACACAAATCTCACCCTTTCACTACACCTGCTTCCTCTTTTCTCAGGCCCAGCTTAGATCAGCCATCCCCTCATAGCTGCAGAACAGAGACAGCTGCTTTCTGGGTTTGGCAGTAACTTTACCATGGCTGACCACCACGTAACTTTGGAGTTAGTCAGCTCACCTGGTGGCCTCTGAATTTAATTCCTCAACAGAGAATAGGTCTGTGTTCAGTAAGTTCTCTCATTAATTTCATCACACATTCCCAAAATGAACAGTGTATCTCCTTAACTGTAGTTGAGGTGGCAGAGGAAAAGAGATGATTATATGGCTTAAGCACAGAGATGGGAATCAAAAGGACAGATTCTATTCCTGGTTCTGTGACAGACTCATTGTGAAATCCTCAGTAAGAGATTTCACTGCTCTGTCCTTCCTCCCTGGATAATAATATCCCCCAAACTTGTAAAGTGCTCTATGATCCTTTGATCGTGCAAAGACATCTCAGGTATTATTTCTGACAAGGTCAACCATCTTGGGAATCCACAGAAACCTTTATTCCACATTAGACAGTCTGCTCTTGTGCCAATTAGCTGTTTCTTTTAAAAGAGACACCATAAACTACAGGGTAGTTGGATGGAAAAGAGTTTGCAGCTATGATACAATTTCTACAATGCTACTTCTGCCACTACTAATGCTACCAGTGTACTGGAAAACTGAACTTTGTGTTACAAGCTTACTTGGCCCCAAAATCTCCTGAAGGCTTGAGCCAGGAGTTGGCCTACAGCTCGGAGAAATGCACAGTCCTGGGAGTTCAATACCTTGCCAATAGAACAGCTAAATTCAGCACTGCTCTTCCTCCTCCAAAGGAACTGGCCCAGAGATAGTCCAGCTCTCCTGAGCATACCACAGCAGCCACTGACTCTGGTCCCAAAGGCACAAACCTGGATTTTCCCCAAGATAGAAAAAAAGGATGAAATCAACAATTCCACATCATTGCTGACACAAAGCAAAGACTCCTTTAATTATACAGTCCTGCCCAGGGCTCTCATTTAGTTTTGGTAGTACTCTAGTTACTCTACATTCAGACAGTTGACTGTCTGACTCTGTCATCATCTGTTAGTGGGAGAAAGAGGACAGGAATAAAGTCTTCTGCAGGATAAGAGGGATGGGAGAGGGATGAGATGCCTTTACTTCACAGTTTAATAACAGACACTGGACCATACTTGGGTTCTATGGCACAGACAAACCCAGGATTACATAGCAGGGCTCAGTCACCAGCTGAGGGCTGGGGTGGTGTGGGCATTAAGGTG
Organism: Crocodylus siamensis; assembly: GCF_052110815.1. Lineage (NCBI taxonomy): Eukaryota > Metazoa > Chordata > Crocodylia > Crocodylidae > Crocodylus > Crocodylus siamensis. Next base: position 9,907,554 of record NC_143405.1, on the reverse strand, counting down.
CCCAGTTCACACTCAAAGTGGTTTTAAGTTCAAGGCCATAGCAGAAGCAATCCTGGCACAGCCTGTTAAATTCCAATGATATCTGCAAATTCTGCTAAATACCTTGTCACAAGGATGTGCAAAAGGACAGGTAGTCTGCAGCTCCTGCTGCCGCCTTCTCCTACTAATTTCAGGCTTTCAGCAGTGTCTGGTGCTTCTTTGTGACCATCCGCCTATCTTCTTCCCTTCCTTCCTTCTGGCTAGTTAAGGACAAAATCATGGCTGCCTTCTACACTCCCATCACAGATATCACTTCAAATCACAATGTTGGAAGATATTCCAAGGGTCATCTAGTCCAGTGGTTCTCAACCTTTTTTGTACAAAGACCTGTTTGTAAACATTGATGGCTAGTCCTGACCCAATGCCCTTCACTCCTGACCCGATGCCCCCGGCCCCAGCTCCCAGGTGTGTGGGGCAGGGGATGAGGGTGTGGGAAAGGGGGGGTGTGGGACATGGGGGTCCCAAGCAGCTCCTTGCCAGGTGGAGCTCTGCCAGCCTGCAAGGGAAAAGTCACGTTTTCCCAAGTTTTTCTCCTTTAAAGGCAAATCCATTTTTAAAGTTTGTTGATCCATTTTTAAATATTGTCCGCAACCCTTTCATATATTCTTGCAACCCATTTTTGGGTCGTGACCTACAGGTTGAAAAAATGCTGATCTAGTCTAGCCTCATGCACAGATGCAGAACTGGCTACAGTATTGCTAAACCATCCCAGCCAGATGCTGATCCAACCTCTTCCTGAAAACCTCCAAGGAAAGAATTCACTGTTTCCTTAGGCAGCCTGTTGCAGTGTCCAGATGTTCTGCCAGTTGGTTTCAAGTTATAGGGCTAAGGTGCTGATACTGTGGGGACATGGGGGTGTTAATCTAAACCACAAATAACAATATTATAACACAATTCAGGACAGTAGGTAGGTTACCAGGGATCCCGCAGTAGCAAAGCTTGTGGACAGGGGGAAGGCTATGTAGACTTAGACCCAGCTAGTGTCCATTAATTTGAGTATATTTTTTTCAGTTACACTGAACTCCAGAGGAGAATGAAGCAAGCAGGGATGTCCTTTATCTGTGCAGTGTAAGCATGAGCACAAAAGTTTCATGTATTACACATGGCAGCAGTACACAGCCTGCTCAGATCACCACAGGAAAAGGTCACTCGTGATTATTTCCTACTACCCTTTCTGTATAATGGTAAACACAGCCTCCTTTGTCCTCATGCTTTCTGTGCTTATTCTCTGCATCAGTGTCTCAACCAACAGAGAACAAGTGCTATTAGTAAGATTGAGCTGTAAGAACATGCCAGCAAGGACGCTGTTTGCACAACTTCCTTCGCTGGGAGTGACAGCACAGGAAACATTCTCATTATGACTCCACGATAGGACAAAGAAGGAAATGACCAGAGGTTGTCTGCAAACACAGACTAGAGCAAGCAGTTCTTAGAAGGGAGAAAGGTAAATCAACTTACACCAATCTATGGCAGGCTGTCTTTCTGCAGAGTTCAGCACCCACCCCCCGGTCCTCCCTCCCAGGCACAGGCTTTCTGATTGCTCCCTCTGCTCTTGTGACTTCCTGGGAGGAGCTTCAGGACAGCTGTTGGGCTAACTGCAGAAGAGAAGGAGCTGAGGCTGAATGAGAAAGGAAATGTCTATAAGGGTGAACGGTAATTTGGGGTTCCAGTCTCAAAGTTGCCCATCTGGAAATTTCCAGTTTGTTTGCAACAATGGTCAACTGAGGAGCCCAGTCATGTTCAAAAGGGGCATACAGTCTGGGTTCATAAGTGCTTTAGCTACAGAGGAAGGAAAATGTCCTGGTGCAGTAGTAAGTGTGTCTACATGGGCACTTCTACCGGGATAACTCTAGCAGGTAATATTTCTGGTAGGGCTAGAGCAAGAAATTTCCCTGTGCCTGATGTAAATCCTTGGTCACTTCTAAGTAATTTCAGTGCTTTTGAAAATAGCACTTTAGATGACTGATATTATAAGACTGGATAACAAGGCAAAGGAATGAAAGGCAAGGGATTTTTACTGGGTATTACAGAAGTTATTTTTTTGGCTATGTGATCTGCAGTGGAATCCTTGGATAATGTCTCTCGTCAGGACCATATTCAGATGGTAGTCCGAAGAACTGGGATTTTATCAGGGGATAAGGGTTCATAATGATATGAGAATTATAATCCCTAACTTTAATTTACCAGAAGGGCTGGAATCTAAAACAGACTCTGAAAGTGATATTTGGGCCCAAGTCAGTCCCCTCTTTGCTTCTGTTTTCCATAAATACTAGGATCTCAAAATGTTTTACATGCATTCGTGAATTGGGTCTTGGAACTCCCCTGGGAAGTAAGTAATTACTCTTTCCTTTTTAAAAATGGAAAAAAAAATTAGGCACAGGGGAAAGTGACTGTTTTCAGCTGTCAGTACATCTGGGAGAGAACTGGGGATTGATCAAGGTCTCCTGGCTCTTGCTCCTGTGCTTGTCACTATCTGACTGGCCAAAAGGACATCGCAGATGTGACTCACTGAGAAAGGTAATGTGTTTGTTTTTTTTATTCAGCTGTCTTAAAATTATTTGATTTATTTTTAAAGCTTCTTGCTAGCTCAAACATCTGAATAAACAATTGTGAGAAAAAATGATGGTTGTTTAAGATTCAGTGTCCCTGCCTATTCCATAAATGATGGAAAGCATGGACAAATAGCATCTGGGTGTCCACCAAGATGTGCAAGGAAAGATGCTGGCTAATAGTCCAGGACTTGATGAGGTAAGCAACATCAGAAAAAAACGTATTTCTAGACCTCCTTTATACATCATAAAAAGAAAAGAAACCCATCCTCCTTCTTAAAGGCATATTGAAAATAATAATAAAAATGATATATGTATGTGTGTATACACACATAAATAATAGTGCAATGAACTAGCTTATGTGTCTGAACACTACTGTCCCCTAGTGAATGGAATCAGAGCTATTTAGCTGCATGTCATGCAGTCTGTAATGCCAATGTGTAGTGCAGCACCCTGGTAAATGTGAAGTTCCTAGAAAGCTACAGAGATATCTTTTACTATGGAAATAATAACCGGTGAGTGCCAGTTCTAATCTGCTACTCCCAAGCACTTACTGCAATCACTCACAACTGCCTGGTTTGCCTTGAAGATTACAGTGAATGCCTTTGAACTCTCCTTTATGATTTTTTTTGAATGATGCTGCCTAACATTTCAACATGAGTCAGCCTAATGAAAATAACCCCTGTGAATCAGCCTGCTTTTACTGATGCTGCAAAATTACCATCGGACATAGTCGCCGTCTAATAATTATGTTTCTATTCATGGCAACGGTAAAACAAACATTACATTCGCAAATGGCCTTACACTGGTGAACTATTGTCATAGAAATCTAATGAGGTTTTACAAATGTTCCACTTTGGTAAATGGATGTGGATTGGTCTTTATATGGGCCCAAGGGAAAAGCTGTAAAACATGCAGTTTAAATCAATTCCTCCCTCTTAATGTAAACTCTCCTCAAAATCACTGATTGTCCCAACTCTATTTTGAGAAACCCTTTTATATATGACAGCATTTACTAGGATTACTCTAGAGATCTGAAATTTAGATATCCATCTGCTGAGGGGCTGAGGCCCAGATCTACAAAGGTAGGAAGCACCCAACTCATATTTAGATGCCTAACTTCCCATCGTGTTAAGGCACTGACATATAAGCTATGGGCCTAAATACCATTGTGCATCAAAGCCTGCCTCTCTGTTGGGACCTGGGTATAAAATGATACCAGAGCAGAATGGATGTGGTGTACACCCAGTTTGTACCAGTGTGAGTGCATGTTCAAGGTTCAGGGAAGACGATGATCAAGCCCAGATGGTGTACCTTTCTCTCCCAAGTTAAACCACCCATCCTACCCAAGGTAATATTTAGGAAAATGGGCCGGACAGGTTTTAAACACTGAACTGCTGAGAGAAGAGTACATAAAGAACGAAACATTTTGGTCCTGTAAGAAATGTTACTGTTATTGAAACATTAAAAGTTTTTAAGTTAAAATATATATCAGTATGTTTAAAATAAATAAATGCTCTACTTGTGGTTGGACTTTGGCTTCCGTCTACAGCTCAGAAAGGACTCGCACCTGTTCACATTGGTATCAATGGCCAAAATTCTCTTGACTTCAAAGAGAGAACAACCTGGCCCTAAAGAAAAAGAAATACATGGCAAAGAAGTTTACCAAAGAGCAGTTACATCTCAGCATCCTCTACATCCATAAGCATAAACAAGATGCACAATGGAATTAACCAGGAAAATAAATTACTCTGCTTTGTGTTTTACACAGTACTGAATATGCTGCCTGCCTTTAATACAACTTAAGTGGGGCAGGGCCACTCACACCCCGTTTGTGTTTTTCTACACTCAGAGCTCTTCACTGATGTCACATAAATCATGTATGCCTGAACAAAACTCTAGGGCTTGTTCTTGAGCTCTTGCATCTTTGCTTCCTGATTTCTCTCTCTGAAAGAGGAAGGTTAAACAAGGACAACATGATCTGTAACAGAGCATCACTCCTGCCTTATCAGGTATACATGCTTTAAATCTGAGTTGCTTTCACTGTGAATTAAGAGAGATCCTTAAAACAAGCCAGGTTATGAAAAGGTAGGGGCAGTTGATAGGCACCTGGTGTTTTGTGTTGCAGGGTCATTTACTAACCAAACTCCAGGGTCACCCCCCTGACATTGACGGGGCACGGCTGATTCAATCCACTTATGTCTAGTCCAAGGGGGGTGCAGCCCTCATGGCGCAGCCTGCCAGGTTCCAATGAAATCTGTGAATTCTGCTAAACACCTTGTCACAAGGGCACAAAAGAGGAAGGGAAGTGAGGGACATAGAGCAGGAAACTGTTCTCACTGGGAGCAACATTTGAAAGGCAAATGCCTCGGGGTGGAGAGCAGCAGGTGATTCAAGGCAAAGGAAACAAGGGGGCAGGGGATGCTGTACACCCACATAAATCAAAGCCTTGATCCGAATGGCCTCATCTGATACAGGCACCCTGCATCTGTCTTGGAATGAAGGGCCGGGCCCTGGTAGGATTTGAACCCAAGACCTTAAGGCATTAAGTCCTTTCTCCTCTAGGCTAGTAGGAACCCACGAAAGACAGCCCATGAGGCCATAGCACGAGGTCCCACGGCTGCCTGGGCACTGCTAAAGAGCACACGAGCCCCGGGGGTGGGGGGAGGGGGTCGGAAACGGGCTGATCCCTTGGGGAGGTTTTTGACAGCTCGAGGAACAGTCCCTTTAAGGCCGTGCCCCACTCAAACATGGCGGCACTCACTGGCCACGGTCAACACGTCTGCCCGGTATAAAGGTGGCTGGTCCCGTTACTCTTCCCTTCCTCAGGCCCCCTCTGGGGAAAGCCGGTGGCGGCCATGTTGGGAGGGATGAGGTCATTTCCGGGGCGGGGCAGCACGAGTGGTGCAGTGAGGGGCAAACAAAAGGAGCTGGGGCAGGAGCCGGGCGGGTGCTGCCAGGTGCGTGCGGGGTCGGGTTGGTCCCGCCGAGGGCGAGCGGCTGCGGCCGGACCGGGGAGGGGGGAAGAGGAGCTGGTGGGGCGGGGTGAGGCGAGGCGAGCCTGGCTGGCTGGCTGGCTCGGACGCGTGCGAGCCGGTTCCCGGGTCCCGGCAGCGAGGCGGGGCCTCCCCAGCTGCCGCGGCCCCGGAGTGGGGGGAGGGCTGCGCCCGGGGGAAGTGCTGAGTAACCCGCGCTAAAGCCGTTCCCCGGCCCGGGCCGCGGGCTCGGAGTCGGGTCGGCCCGTGAGATGCGCTGAGGACGCGGAGGGAGGCTCCTCTCCCCTCCCCTGCGGGGTCCGGCGGGGGGCAGCGCGGTGCGCGCAGGGGAGGCCTTGGCCGACCTCTGGGGGAGCAAAGAGCTCCGTGTCCTGCTCCTCTCCGTGGCCAGCGCAGCCACGCATGCCGGGGTTGGTTTTTCATCCCATGTCCTGGGGAGCGGTTCTCCAGGGCTGGGGGTGCGATGTGGCAGATGAGGCGCGGTGGAATGTGCGCGAGGTCAGCCACAGGGTTGCCCACGCTGGGGGCGAGCTGCTGCTGAGGAGAGGTGATGTGAGACGTGAAAGTCAGTGGGATCTTTGCTTGGTAAAGGGAATACTTACAGGGTCTGGCATAGGCAGTTCTCTGAAGTCCCCAGGCTCAACTATAATAGTGGTTGTTACTACGGCAGCATACTAGTCATGTGATTACACTTCACATGGTTTGGGATTTGGGGTCTTGAGTACCTTCCCCATTAACTCTGAAAATCTCTTTCCTCATAATCTCTTCCCTTCCAGTCCCAGACTGTGTCCTTGACCTTCTTGGGCTGGACACATGCTGAATCCCTCTCCCCTCCTGCAAGAACCAGTTAGTTCACTGTGCAATGAGATGAAGGAGCACCTCAAGCCTTGGTTGTCTTCCTTGCCTGTGCTTCTGGCTGTCCTGGCTCAGAGGCTACAGGCAGTGAAAAAATCTTAAACCTTAACTCTTGAATGGAGCTGCATTTGTCACCACTTGACCCAGCCCCCAATATTATTATATTGGATGAACAATATAAACAATCCTCTGTGCGTGTGTTTTAGTGGTACCAAGCAAACTGCGTTTATAGTTTGAAATTAGGGCAGTAAAGAATAGCTCATACTCTTTGAGAGAATGGCTTCAAAGTTGGCTGGCTGGAGAGAACCTTAGTGGGCAGAGGTTGATCAGCTGACACAATCCTGTTCTTCATCTAAAATGCTCTAAAGTCTTAGGACCCAACCCCTCTAGTTTAAAATAGTGAGGATTAAGCTTATGTGCCTGCCTTTAAAGGGAACCTGCCTCCCAGCATGCTATGAGAGGGTGCAGAAATATTTAGCATGTTCTTAAACACTTGCAAATCTACTTTTGCTGAAATCTTCAGAATAAGAAATCCTGGGAAAAATCCTGCCTGATGCCTACTTAGGCTGCCTCCTAAATTTCCAACTGTGGTGCTGCTCTTTCTGCCTTTTTTAGAGGGTCTTTTCCTGGATCTTGGCTCCCTTTTTTAAGTGCTTCCCCTTCCACACTGAAACTGATCCACCAGACACCCTTTATAGAAGGGTGCTTCAACTTTGCTATTCAACCTGCTTCAACTTTGCTATTGTTACCTTCTCTGCTGATAAGACTTTATTTCATTTCAGGGAAGCTGTTCCCATGGCGTGTGGGGAATGCAGCGTTTCAGCACGTGGTCAAGATCTGGCACACAAGGACATCCGCCCTTTCCAACACAGAGAACTGAAGTGCAGATAGCAAAACCCCGCTGGAAGGTAAAGGCTGTAGTATAGCTCCTGTGTTGGGAGTTGTAGTGACACGCATCTTGGAATGGCAGCACTTGGATGTTAGCTCTCTAACTAGCTTAAAACATGCAAGGGTGGATATGAGCAATGGCTGTAGAAGACCAGATGGAAGTGTCTCTGCCAGCTGGTGCTGAAGAGCAGTAGTAGTACATTACATCTCTTTATTTTTGAGGCACTGCTTGAAGATGGAAGGAATCATGGAACTGAGCATCATTCAAATTGTATTTTAATTGGTACCTTCAACTACATGCCCGGTTCCCAGTCATATGAATATAGATCCAGTCTCAGACAAACAAAGCAGATGGTCTTTCAAGGCGTATCCTTAATAAATACCGTAGTGACAACTGCATAGCCAAGGGATTTGTTTTGAAAAGCAAGTGCTCTTCAGTTTAATAGAAGTTCTGTTTTCTTGGGGACCCAGGTGGTTACTGCAGTACAATGCAGGCATCTCCTGGTGAGCTCCAGGGTCATAAACTCCATGGGGAAGCATGGTTTAAGGATGCTGGGGTTGGCATGCTGTCCACTTGAAGTGAATACCTTCTGCAGCTCAGCAAGTAATTTTTCAGCCAGTTTGAAATGTCAGAGACTAGCTCCAAGAATATTCTGCCTGATTGCTCCTCCATTACAATAGTGGTGAAAGCGAATACAAAATCTTTTCCTCCAAGTGAGCTACTGGTCCCAGGGGTGAGAGATTCTGTTCTGGGTGGTTAGAGATGCTATCTCCATTGCATTTAGAGTGGCATAGTCTGTAAAGAGCTGATCTGAGGTAGCTGGTAAAGCACTGGAAAGAATGTAAATCTTGATTCTTCATACTTACTGCATTCTGAATAGAATTTAAATGCCAATAGGACATTCTATAGCATTTAAGTCCCTTATCTCTAGCTGTTAATCTTCATTAAACAACAATTCCTTAAGGAAATCCTGTTTCCAACCAAGGTTGTGATAACCCTGTTTTGAAATGTAGGTTGCCTAAACTCTTTTAACAAAGCAAATGATTGAGCATTTGGTGTCCCTAGCAATATAACAATCCCTGAGTAGGGAGAAATTGTCTCTGGTCTAGGTAATGGTCATTCTAAATTACAGTACAGTTTAGGTGCACAAATCACTGGGTTATTTCAGTCATGGTCTACTCCCACAGTACTGCAGGTTTGGTTTGGTTTTTCAGTTTATCACTCTGGTGCCTTACTGGGGCTTGGTGGAAGGATTTTGTTTCAAGCAGTATTTGAAGGAGAAAGGGAACTGGCAGTTGAGTACTAAATTGACCATAAATCGTGGTCAAAGAGACTAAATGGCGAATTATGAAGGAAGCATTGATGGAATGCAGGCACTAGGAACTCTCCAAAATAAACGCAAACCTTTATGGAAATATAGCATGTGGCAGACCCAAACCACCTGTATGATATGGCTATATGATACAGAAAGGGCATTAGGATGAGCCTTTGCACCTGCATTACTTCTTTCTAAAATGAGACTGAGCTGTGTCAAAGGCTTGATACGTACAAACAAGCTGTTATGCCACTAATTTAACCTGAGTCTTCATATAGAAGATGCACAATCTGTTGAAAGCTTCCAGAAAGCTTTCTTTTAAGCTTCATATGCCCTATGCAGATTGTATTGCAACTTGAATTTCAGCTGCTCTATCTGGGTTGTGTAATCTCATTTTTGATTCTTTTTGCTATTGGACAGCATTTGAGATTAAAAGCTATTCAGTCATGAGCTTGCTGCTGTGAAAACGCACTTCTGCTTTTTGTACTAAGCATTATCAATGCTCCATATAAAATTAGACTTGCACTTCATAGGAAGTAGCTTCCTGTAGATAGTGCTCACCTGTGTGCACAGTAAGATATTGGGGACAGGACTAGATAACATGCTCCTCTCTAGAGTCTTGTCCTCATCAGCAGCTGAGTGACGGTTGAGGGACAGGTAAGTTGTGATTACTGCTCTCTGCCTGGGAGAGGTCTGGAAGTGTTCCAAGCTTGGTATTGCAGTTACTGGAACTGGAATACTTCGGATATCTGTCCCAGAATACTTCTGATTTTAAAGGCAAGACCTGTTAGAATATAGGGCAAGCAGGGGATCAAAATATGTGTCTTGTCTGACTGACAGTTTAAATGCTAATATTTCCTGGCATGTCTCAGTTTTTCTCTCCCTCTTCTCCTTTGCTTGTGTTCCTTCTTTAGTGTTTCTGCAGTCTTTCTGGGTTACCACTGTTGTCTTCGTTCCAAGTGTGTCATTTGTCTTGGTTGATAGATAATGTGAGCGTCTTCCTTGAGAGTTTTCTGTGTTGAACCCAGTAGCTTGTTTTCTCAGAATCTCCTCTTGTTCCTGGTATAACAAAGCTCTGTTGTCTCCAGCTTTAGTTTCTTTAATTTCTCTGTAGTTGGAAAAAGAGTGTACCTTCTTTCTTGTCTCATTTGCTTTCATCTACTTCATAATGGAACTTGGTTCTGAAAAATCTTATCCAGTAATGGAGGAGGTGCGCTCTGAAAGTGTGATGCGTTGAGGCTGTCTGGTCTATTCTGGCTGAGTGATCCTGTCCTTTAACCTGAAACATTAGTCCGAGTGTTACTTCAGTCAATCTTGGTGTCTGGCATAGAGTTATTTTGCTGTTTGCCTTAAAAGTTAGGAGTTGTTCAGGTGGCTGAACTCTGACTTTGTAACTTTGCCATTCAAATGGGCGACGGTGTCAGACAAAGATTGCCTTGTTTGCTTCCTGGGTATGTGGCTTGTCTGAAAGGTGGAAGTGAAAGGGGAGCTTTTCCCACAGGAGAGAACTTTTGTGGTCCAACTCTTCAATGCTGTTTTTTGAATGATTTGCATTATGGGGTTTCAGTGGTGGGAGTATAATTATTTAAAAATGCTCTTGGGTTTGAAAGCCTGGGAGTTATGCATAGACCATGTTCCTGCTCAAGCACATGTAGGAATAAGATGGCTGTAAAATTCCACTGTCCTTAAAACACCAGTACTCCTTGTAGCCAGAAGAAACAATTAATTCTGGACAGGATGCCTCAGACACTGATTTTTTTTTTTTTTTTTTTTTTTTTTTTAAATTCACAACCAGACAGTCTAGAATTTTGTCCTTGCTTTGCATTATTCCAATAAGTTGCCTGAAGTTACCCAGTTGTGTATCTCTGTGTCATGCTGACATCAGAGCTATTGCTACATCCTGGACTGCACTGATGGCGTAGGAGCTTAAAACTTCAGGTGGGTGGGGTGCTACTGAAGGTCAGGTGGGGCAGGTGATCACATTTTCAGGTTTGGTTTTTTGATTCTCCTGCCCGTATTCTTCCTTGTACTTGTTGGGGAAGGCCAGTTTGTAAGCTGAGTCAATGCAAGTAGCTTGTGTACTACCAGAGCAAGAACATGCTGTTAATCCTGCAGCTGGATGGAAAGATATGTTAATGGGCAACTGTCCTGTTGAGTCACTTAGGCACATCCTATTTGTGGTCTGGGTCCTTTGGGATTATTCTTGTCCAGTTTTGACTGGGAAATACAGCTCTACAATCAGTCTGCTTTCTCATTGTGTGCATGCAGCTTGGACAGCAGTGAGTGCTATAGGGCTGGCTACATGAGAACCTACTACCCTGTTATTGGCAGCTGGAGGTCACCCAGCAGTAGGCCGATTTGGGAAGAAAGTAAACAGCTTTTGTTGGTACGTACCATTTTGCAAAGGGCAACTTGGCGCAGCAGCTACAAAACAGCGATTACACACTGGGAAGATAAACGCTGAATTGTAACTTGGCTTCTTTGTGTTCTTACAGTTGAGAATGAGTCGGTGTTAGCATGTAAAAACAAAGCAAGGAGAAAAACCAGGAGGGATTAATTTTGTCACTCCTGCTTAAAATTGGCATCTAGGGGCTGTTTTCTGAAGGGGTGACTTGGAAGATCTGATTTGCTCACTTTCAAAAGCAAAGTGGAGTGCTGGTGTTAGCTTGGCTGTTAGAGTAACACTAACTCTATACTGCAGTGTAGCTCCGATTCTAAATGGTGAAGATACCAGCGTGTCTCTTTTAAAACTTCGTATATCCTAATCAGAATAAAGGGAGGCAAATTGATGTGGAGATATAATCACTTTATTGTCTCACAGCATAGCAGTTTTGTCTCTTACCCTTTGTGCTGCTTACACAGAGCTCTGGAGTTCGGGCCAGAAATTTCAACATCTTTTACCTTGTAATCTGTTCTGAAAGGGGATGGGCCTGGTTTAGCTCTCTTCCATCCCCAGTTTTTTGGCACTTCCAGCTGGGCTTATTGTGCTGGCCTTGTGCTAGGAACCTTTTTTGAAAGGTGTGTGGAAATGTGGAGCTGCTTCCAGACACTTGTGCTCTGGCCCAGAGAGAGTGCATGCGCTAAACGCGTGCGGAGGCAGGAGAATTGCCAATTGCCCTTCTGGCTTTAAGATTTTTTTTTAAATAGGTCTCCTGGTGTCTGAACAAAAAGGACTCTTTCTGCTGCTTTCTTTTCGATATTACAGGTAGCAGAACTCTAGGGCAGGGGAGAAAAGCCATGGCCTGCTGAAGGCTTCTTGTCGTGTGTGGTTCACTATGGGGAGGACTCTCACTTTAACAGAGGAATAAAGTTCAGTCCCTCCCAATTTTGCCCTTGATTTTGTTTGGGCTTGACCCAATCTTTGTATCCCTGTTGGGTTGTTCAGAAGTAAGAAATCTTATGGTACAGCTGTTTCCTTTTGGTTGGCGGCCCATGTCTTGGGAGGGAGTCTCACAGTTATGGGCTAAAGGTAGACCTGAACAATTGCAGCAGATGAGGATGGACTGTGGGCTGGGCTCGCTTATTGTATGCAACATCCTTTTCAGAGTTGACCTGTTTGGTTTAAGGGATCCTGAAAGTAAGTGCAGGGTGGGACATCTTAAGGCTACTTGTCCAAGGATATCCTGGATCCTCAGTCTGTAATCACAATATTTTTCTGATTAGCTACGTAGCTGTGAGCCTGGCGATTTTGGGGGTTGGTGGGGCTAAATAATGTATTTAGCAGATATTAAGCCAGGCTGACAGATCATCCAGTAAAACTGAACAAAGATGCCTGTTCTGCTTGCTTTCAGCCCTTAGTTGGAGATGCTGGTCAGGCTTTGCGAAAAACGAATTTCAAATGCAGGTCAATAGTTTTCCTGACAGGCCGGAAGTTAGTTTTCACTTGTCTGGATTGGGTTCCAGGCTTCTGAATTATGTTTTCTTAACCCAAGGATGCTTTTGTAACTAAGCTGTCACTCTGTGCTCTCTGCATGACCCTGATTTTAGTAGCTATAATAGTTGCTTTGAAGAGTTTGCAGAAGAGATCCTTGCTCTCCACTTGTTGCCTTGCTGCTGTTAGGGCCTGGGAGAGCCAGAGCTCCAGATGAGTTTTGATTGCACTGCTTGTGAACTCTGTTCTTGAGGAGTTGTGTTACTTGGGTTTGGGGTGTTTAAACTTTTGTGACGTCCCTGACAACTGTCCTTCCTTGTGTGGATGTTTGTGTATCGGAAGACAATATTGGTATTTGGTTAATGCTCCTGTCTGCTGTGGAGGCTGGATGCGGCAGACTAGTAGCAAAGATTCAAGGTTATGTTTGACTGCTATTGTAGCAGTTTTTGTACCATTGGCCATGAAGCTCTGCATGGATCTGCTACAAGTGGTAGGTAGGTAGGTATGCTGTAGTAGGTGGTTGAAATTATATCATTCTAGACTTCTGTTCTAATAAAGGGAATATGGTTACAAAGGCTGTCTAGTTAAAGTGGTGGATGTGGTGGAACATGATGCTGTATTCAAGTGAATTTGCAAAGGCTCCAGAGAAGCCATGTGGGAAATTGTTCTTGCATCTAAATATGGGGGCTGTGGGTGATGGCTTTATGGCCTGGGCTGACAATGGCTCAGTTATTTTGCTGTTTGCCTTAAAAGTCAGTAGGGCTGCAGTCTGCATGCTTTATCCCTGTGCGCAGTCTCTGTTAAATGGTGCCTCAGACCCAGGTATCCTGGAGCTGTTCTCTGCAGGGTGCAACTTGAGTCCACCAAGCAGCTGTAGTCATTCCTTTGGGGAGAAGCTACTGTAGGGTTGTGAGGGGAGGGGTAAGTGCTCATTGATTTAAAAAAACAAAAATAAAAAAAATAAAAACCTCTGAGGTAGGTGACTTGTAAGAGTACTTTTCCCCAGCATGCACAGCTTAAAAAATGTGTGTTGGTGATTTATACTCCTGAAACTGGGAAGCTTGCTTTTCCCTGTTTCTGAGAAGTGAAGAACAATGCCCAATAGGTAGAAATCTGCTATAAGTGTGCAAGCTTCACAAAACCAATTCAGTTATGTGTATGATCTCTTTTTCTAAACTCACTGCATAGACACCCTTCCCTTCCCCTCAGTCTCCAGTCAGAGTTCATGGCAACAAGGACGTCTTGTTTCTGGGGCCTTTCAACTGAATAGGCTCTGCAGCTAGAGATGGATGTGGCGGTGGTGTAATCTTTTCCCTAGACTTGTCACGGGACGCTTGCTTCTGCCCCCTCACCCCCTTACAGAACTGTTACAAGCTGGTCCACTCTTCCCTGGCTGGACATTGGGACCCCATAACAAATTTGCTGTCAGCCGTGGAACCAGTCCCACAGCCTTCCCAAGTCCCCATTGCTTAGATACTTTCTCCAGACCCCACTTAACTATAGGGTCCTGGGCTCTTCTGTTAGCTCCCTGTTAATGCAGGACAGAATGGTAGGAAAGGAAGGACTACATGCTTAGCAGAAGGATTTCTTAATCAAATATGCTCTATTCTAAAAACACAGGTATTTGTGAAAATAAGTTTTGAAACCAGCCCTCCCCAAAGTCTGCTGTCATCCATCCTGTGGGTCCTTGAATTAGTATCCTTAAGCTAGGCAGCCTTTCCTGCCTTCTTTCTTCTGTAATGAGTCATTAGAGACTCACCCTGCTTAGCAAAGCACCCTCTTCTAAACAGTCTTTCCCCCAAGTGTGTGGGAGTGCCAGGCTCCAGCTTGTTTCTCAGCTTCCTTGGGGGTGATGTTAGGGGCCTTATGATAGAAAATCCACTGATTCTCCCCTGTTGAAGTGATCAGTATTGATGGATCTTGATAGCGTCACAGTTTCTCAAACAGTCTGTCTTCAAAGTGGCAAGCGCCTGCTGCGAAATGGATGCTCAGCGTAATCCACAGCGTAAGTTTTATGCTCCAAAATAAAGGTTATAAAGCATAGTCCTTGAAGCTTGCCTCATACTGGAGTTCACAACATGATGCAGACTATCTCATTCCTATCTCTCACTGAAATGATAAGCAAGACTTTTATATACACCCTGGAGAGTTTGGAGGGATTCACTGCTATACTGGCTTATTGTTTATAGTATAGTATAGGGATTCCTTCTTGAACTCCTGTGTTAGGATTGGGGGTGGGACAGAGCAAATACTAACTGCTGTAAAATGACCCTTCATCTAGCATTTGTTGAATATGTGCTGCTTTTTGCCAGAGTGAAGTTTTGAATGTGTCCCTTTCCTTTTAGGATCATAGAAAATGAGGGTTAGAAGGGACCTCAGGATGTCATCTAGTCCACCCTCCTGCTCCAAGCGGGATCATCCCCAACTAGATTATCCCAGCCAAAGCTTTGTCTAGCTGTGTCTTGAAAACCTCCAAGGATGGAGACTCCATCACCTCTCTGGGTAACCTGTTCCTGTGTTTTACTACCTGCCTAGTGAGAAAATTCTTCCTAATATCTAACCTAAACTTTCCTTGCTGCAGCTTGAGTCCATTGCTCCTTGTTCTGTCATCTGCCACCACTGAGAACAGCCCAGCTCCATCCCGTTTTGAACCCCCCCTTCAGGTATTTGAAAGCTGCTGTTAAATTCCCCCCCCCCCCGTTGTCCCATTTCATTATTACAGGAAGATGAGATATGGCCTGTCCCAACTTACTCAGGGATTCATTTAATGATATTGAGTATTAAAAGATGGTAACCTGAGCCAGAATAAATGGATATTTTCTTTAAAGCAGACACTTTATTACACTTCAGAACCTGTAGGATGTGAAGGGAGACTTTTTATGCCATACAGCTGGCATACCTAGCAAGTGTGACAAGCATGCCTTGCTGTTTTTTCTATAAGTTCATTTACTAGCTCACCTTCTGAAACAGGCTGGAGCAAGAATGTAAGTATGGTTGATCAGCTGCCATGAGAGATGACGTTGTTCCTATCTGGTCAAATTTAGCTGAATGAGGCTGAAAGCTCTACCAAGAAAATCTGAAATCTTGGAGCCTGATCCCAGCTATAAGACTTGATCATAAATTCCTAAAATGAACTCTTCTCTTTTGGCAAATTTTTAAGAAAACCAAATGCAATTACCAAGCAATTAATACTTACTGGGTTCATCTACACATTTATTAAGGTGCTTTTGCTACTGCACATTAACTTAGTACCTCACATTAGAGGTACTAAATTTTAATGTGCGTTAGGCTGCCCTAATGCTCAGTAACAAAAGCATTTTAGTGATACTTAATGCACAGTAGCCTATTTTTACTGCACATTAGTGTATTGGTGCAGTTTTTGACATGATGCTTTAATGCACAGTAAAATAGGCTACTGTGCATTAAAGCGCACTTGTAGATGCACCCATTGATTCCTAGTAGAAAACTCAATCCTGTAACCTAAAAGGGTTTTTGTTGTTTTTTTTTGGGAGGGGGGGAAGATATCCTCAGGGGAGGGAGCTGGCCAATGCCCTCTTAATCTGCCTCCCTTGCATTGTAACTTACTTCAAGAGGTGCAGTCTTGTCCCATGAATAACAAGCAGCTGGATTTTAACTACAGGAGAGAAAGAGAAAATGGAATGGGCTCCTTAACACACTCAGACAGAACAAAGAAAGTGTTCCTGCATGCTGCTACTAGATCTAAGCACTTCAGGAGGACTGTGAATAAATTACCCAGGCTGTGAAAACTTTGAACTCTGCCTGTTAGAGAAATACTGGGGGAATACTCTACCAGCTATGAAATCATCACTGGAAACTCATGCGAGGGCAGGAAACCTGAGGTGAAGCTGGATTACTGGTGGCGGGATGTTCTGACATCATCAAATCTTGCCTTGGTTATGAATCAGCCAGAAGTGAAGCTGTAGTTTCCCATGGGCGTAGGTAGAGTTAGAAAGCCCAGCCCTGTTAGAGAGCTAGCTACATTCCAGCAGCTGGGTGCAGCTGAGATGGGCCCTCCTTTTTTCTCCCAGCATTTTGGACTTGATCTGGAGAAAGTACAGACCTCCTCTGACATGAGGGCTGAGGGGACTCTCCTTGTGAGGTCTGTCCTGCACTGTGGGATTGGGGTGGAGGTAGGGCTTGGTGTGGAGTCTCTAGTTTTATTTTCCTTGGGACTGCAGCCTGCCATTAAGCTTTGGTTCCTGACTCTGATATTTGTTTTGGTTTGGCTCCCCCCACCCAACTACAGCAGGAATTCAAAACTAGAAACTAAGTATTCTGGGATGGGGAAGAATAAATGGATGACTTGGCTGGGGGTTGGAACTGTCTGTGACCTAGACTAGTAGGGACCAAAAACCTTTATTCTAGGATTGTTCGATTTCAGTGGTGAATACAAGGATGGGAGTAGGCACTTATTTGGAGCTTCATTCTTGTCTGCTTTGTGGACAGATAAAGTGCTTCTTTCCAGGTTGTCATTCAGGAACCTCCTCGTTAAATCTGATTTGCTACACTTTACTTGTGTTTGGGGGTGTAGGGAGTGAAGAAAGACTCCTGGATTGATTGCTGTGTGTGCTGGACTTAATCTTCCCATGGTGCTTTCCATCTGAGCACCTGAGGTTTAAAAAACTCATTTAAGCCTTGACCACCCTAAAATAAGAAGTGGCTTAGTTTTCAGATGAGGAAACCTGAAGCAGAGATGAAATGACTTGCATAAGGCATCATGCAAATCCATGCCAGAGGCAGGATGTGTACCTTGAAACTCTTTGCCAGGTACTTTTGGGCAGTACCCAAGCAGGAAGGGCAGTGGTTCTCAGCCTGTTTTACACTGAGGGTGCCTCTTGGAAAGTGCCAGCTTTTAGCTTTCATTGCTTTCTTGACTGTTGTTGCAAAGCACTGAGACCAGAACAGGTCAGTATGTTTTTGACATCAGAGATTCCTCTTTGAAATCTGAGTTGCCTTGTGAATTGTGCTGAATATTAGGAGGTGTTTGTATTGTAAGGTGTGCAGACAGTTGTAAATATTCAGCAGCACTTGGTGGCACCCTTGAAGAAAATCTCATGACACCCCCAGGGTACTGTGGCCCCTCATGGCGCATCACTGAGCTAAGGTCTGTAAACAGCCAGTTCAACTTCTTTCTTGCCAGAGTTATAATTTTTTAATTCAGAGTTTGGAAACTTGGAGCTTGTGGGCTGGATCTGGCCTTCAGATGTGGGTCTTTGGAGCATTTGGCAGTGGAGGGCTTCAACTTCAAGTTCTTTCCCCAAGCTGCTGCAGAGACCAGCGTCAGAGGCATAGGGTCATGATGCCTCTAATCTGGGCTGGATTGTTTCACCCTGCAGCCAGGGAAAGTTCCTACTCCTGGTGTAATTCGTCTGACAAGATCAGTTTTTCTTGTTCTTCCAGCTGCTGTGCTATGTACAGTGAACATGCTTCAGATAAACACATTGGCTCCTGAAGGTCCTTTGCCTGCTTAGCTCCCCTTGTGAGTACTGCCCCTTCATCTCCTTTGCTGTCCTCCCCAGATTACTGCACCGTTTGCCTGGGCATCATGAGACTATTGCATGATCTACCGATAGTTCTTGCTACCACTCTGGCTTGCTTTAAAACTGCTATCCCCCTTGTTTTAAGAGGCTTCCATGTGAAATGCTTGCCTTCTAGGGGCCATAGTTAAAATTCTTGGGGCTTGAATAGCTTACTAGGAACCTGCTACTCGGAGACCTAGGCCAAGTAGCCAGAAACTGATCCAGAACGTGCCAGTGAGCTCCAGAGCAGCAGCTTAGTGTGAAGTCCTGTATCCGGTTAATGGTGTGTTGGGATTTTGAGCATGTAGCTGTCGTCCGGACTGTGCACAGCTGGTCAGCTTGGATATCCACCTCTGCCTGTGGTAGTGTCTAAATCTGAAACCCCTCCAATGTGTAAATACTGTAATGGAGCACGTCATCTTTTTCTCACACACTCCTCTAACTTTAAAGCTGCCTGAGGGGTAAAGACAGCCTGAATAGAAATCCTGTGGTAGTAGAAACAAAGCACTCTATTACATTTTAGGCGGGGTCCTATAGGATCTACTCTGTTGCTGCTTGTAGTCTTTCCAAGCAGCAGCTAGTCAAAGCTGGCATCTTGCTTGCTGTTTGTTCTGGAAAGCAGTCCAGGCACTCTGAGCTCTTTATCTCTTGAGCTGGGGAAACCAGTGCTGTATGAGATTACATATGGAAGGCTTGTTTTGCAGCTCTCAGTGCTGGAAACTTTCTAAAATGCAAGCTTTAACTCAGCTGACAAAGACCTTAAATGGAACATTTAAGTCTTCTAAGCTTCCTACTTGGTCTGTATGTGTTTAAAGCTTCATCTTATTTTAATTTTCACTCCCCTAGCATCTGCTGTAAGGATCAGCTTTGAGCAAATAGTCTTATAATTGCCTTTGTTGGAAAGAGATGAAAGGGATGCCTTCTGCCTTACTGCTGAGTTCAGCCTCAAAAGTGGCTGGGAGACTAATATTTTCTCATTCCTAGGTTTCTATTGTCTCCAGATGTTACTTACTTTTATTGCTGCTTCCCCCATTGCACAGAGGACTGAGTATGAGGCTTTCAGGGGTATTCTGCTGGAGTCTGAGGAGTTTTGGCAAACTTGCTGTTACTTGGACACCAGCTCCCCCCCCCCCGCTCACATATTTGCAGGCTCAGAACTCTTATGTGGAAGTTTAAAGCATTGAACTACTATAGTACAAGCAGTTCTGCTTCCCAGAACCTTTGTTTTCCCTTGTGGTACTTCATCCCCAGTGGAGATTGTTTTGTCAGGTGGGGGTGGTTGATTGGATAACTTAATTTAACTCTATTTTAATCCTCTTCCTTCCCCTTGTCCCACACTCTCCAAGATAATGGAGATAAAAGAAAGCAAAGAGCTTTCTTGTAACTGTATTTAGCCTAGGGCGAATAACTCAAATCTTCCTTGGGGAATTAATGCAAAATAAAAAGCAAGACCTGTTAACAGGAGGGGAAGGGCCTGTTATCAGTCTTTTCTACTGTCTATCCTCTCTTTCCTGACTTGTCTTTCTAACATGGTAGTGAGCTTCACTGAAGCACTAGCTAGAAAACGTGTATTGTACAGCTGTTCCTTTGCTGCAGGCTTGTGAGCAAGATCAGCACTAGTATCATAATGATAGTAGTGATGATATCTGGCTTCATAGTAGCATATTGGTAACTGCTTGCATTTGTTCATGAACTCAACACTTCCAGAGAGATGGGAGGGAGGCTGACTACAATGAATTCCCTAGCCACAGAACAAGTACATAGGCAGTTTCCATGCCTTTGTGTAGCAAGGTAGCTAACTGCAGCTCTTGTGCCTCTGGCTTTAGGAGTGTGGTTCTCTTGAACCACTAGAGATGCCAGCTGTGGTCTTTATGGATACCCATCTTGGGAACCAAGAACACCAACTGATTTTCATGTAACCCTTCCAGCAGCTGTTGTAAACTGCTTTTGCTCAGTATGTAGCCACTCATTTATCTTGAAGCTGGATGTGATGTTGACTGTTTGCTAAGTCAGAAGATGCTTAATATAACCTGACCTTCCTGTGTTCCCTGTTTTATTTTTTTTCATTTTTAAGGTAACAAGCTGTTCCCTGCCAGTAACACCTGCCTGTGGTTTCCTTTCAGGTGAACCATGATTCCTGTCACTGAACTGCGCTATTTTGCTGACACTCAGCCAGCATACCGCATCCTGAAGCCATGGTGGGATGTCTTCACAGACTATATTTCTATAGTCATGCTGATGATTGCAGTGTTTGGAGGGACGCTTCAGGTCACCCAGGACAAAATGATCTGCTTGCCCTGTAAATGGGTTACCAAAGACTCCTGCAATGACTCCTTCAGAGGCTGGACAGCTGCAGCCCCAGAATCCACTTATTATAATTCTAGTCTTGTCCAACCTGCAGACACAGGGCCCACAGGAATAAAATATGATCTGGACCGGCACCAGTATAACTATGTGGATGCGGTGTGTTATGAGAACCGCCTTCATTGGTTTGCCAAGTATTTTCCTTACCTGGTGCTGCTACACACTCTCATCTTCCTGGCCTGTAGCAACTTCTGGTTCAAGTTTCCACGGACGAGCTCTAAGCTGGAGCATTTTGTGTCTATTCTGCTGAAGTGCTTTGACTCTCCTTGGACAACAAGGGCTCTGTCTGAGACGGTGGTAGAGGAGAGTGATACCAAGCCAGCCTTTGGGAAGATGAATGGTTCCATGGACAAAAAATCTTCTACAGTCAGTGAGGATGTGGAAGCCACTGTCCCCATGCTGCAAAGAACAAAGTCTCGAATTGAGCAAGGAATTGTGGATCGGTCTGATACGGGCGTCTTGGACAAGAAGGAAGGGGAACAAGCCAAAGCACTGTTTGAGAAAGTGAAAAAGTTCCGTACGCATGTGGAAGAGGGAGACATTGTCTATCGCCTCTACATGAGACAAACCATCATCAAAGTGATCAAGTTCATACTGATCATCTGCTACACTGTCTATTATGTCAACAACATCACTTTTGATGTTGACTGCAAGGTGGACATTGAGAGCCTGACTGGATACCGCATGTATCGCTGTGCTCATCCTCTTGCCACTCTCTTCAAAATCCTAGCCTCTTTCTATATCAGCCTGGTGATCTTCTATGGTCTGATTTGCATGTACACGCTCTGGTGGATGCTGAGACGATCCCTCAAGAAATACTCCTTTGAGTCCATCCGAGAGGAAAGCAGCTATAGTGACATCCCAGATGTAAAGAATGACTTTGCTTTCATGCTGCACCTAATCGACCAGTATGACCCACTTTACTCTAAGCGCTTTGCTGTCTTTCTGTCTGAGGTGAGTGAGAACAAATTGCGGCAGCTGAATCTCAACAATGAGTGGACCTTGGAGAAGCTGCGCCAGAGGATCACTAAGAATTCCCAGGACAAGTTAGAGCTGCATCTCTTCATGCTGAGTGGTATCCCTGATACTGTCTTTGACCTTATTGAGCTGGAGGTCCTGAAGCTGGAGCTCATCCCTGATGTTACTATCCCACCAAGCATCGCTCAGCTCACTAGCCTTAAGGAGCTGTGGCTCTACCACACAGCTGCCAAAATTGAGGCTCCGGCCCTTGCCTTCTTGAGAGAGAACTTGAAGTCCTTGCACATTAAGTTCACGGACATCAAGGAAATTCCTCTGTGGATTTATAGCCTCAAGACCTTGGAAGAGCTCCACCTGACGGGGAACCTGAGTGCAGAGAACAATCGGTACATTGTGATAGATGGCCTGAGGGAGTTAAAGCGACTTAAGGTGCTGAGGCTGAAGAGCAACCTCACCAAGTTGCCACAGGTGGTGACAGATGTTGGTGTGCACCTCCAGAAACTTTCCATCAACAATGAGGGCACCAAGCTCATTGTCCTCAACAGCCTTAAGAAGATGGTCAATCTGACAGAGCTGGAACTGATCCGCTGTGATCTGGAACGTATTCCCCATTCCATCTTCAGTCTCCACAATCTCCAGGAGATTGACCTGAAAGATAATAACCTTAAGACTATTGAGGAGATCATCAGCTTCCAGCATCTGCACCGTCTCACTTGCCTTAAACTGTGGTATAACCACATTGCCTACATCCCTGTGCAAATTGGCAACCTCACCAACCTGGAGCGCCTTTATCTGAATCGCAACAAAATAGAGAAGATCCCCAACCAGCTCTTTTATTGCCGAAAGCTGCGATACTTAGATCTCAGCCACAATAACTTAACTTCGATCCCAGCAGACATTGGGATACTGCAGAATCTGCAAAACCTAGCAGTGACAGCCAACAGGGTAAGCAAGGAGGGAGTAGGAAGGTTTTTATGTGGGTAAAAGTACATTTTGGACTTTTTGCTGTCTCCTATGAAATGTGGAAACACTGGGCTGTGATAGTAGGATGGGAAATACAGTAGTGTAAGAGTGATGTTGTAGCTGTGATGGTCCAGAAGTTATGCAAGAGAATTTCTTGGGTTGATATTTTTTTAAAATTAGATCAACCATGTGGTTAGGGGTAAAATTAGACAAGTTTTGAATCTTCATTGGGTCTCTGATCGCACAAATGCTGTGCCTGGCTCTTATGATATGAGACCCGACAAAGAATGCCTGCATTTGAAAGCTTGTCTGACTTTATTGGATCACCTATGTAGTTGGGGTAAGAGATCACCCTAAGAAATCCTTACCTCTCTAGAAAATACGCTGGCGTTATCATTTTTAGTCCTGTCGTTTTGATCTTTTGTCTGTACAGTTTTCCTAAGTGGAAAAACTGCAGACGGTTCCAATTTGGAGGCATTTTTTCCTGTTTGGTAGTTGGCAAACTGCTGTTCAGGCTGTTGTTTAGCTTTTCCTCCCTGGTATAACTGAATTGCCTTTTTAAAAGGCAGTTTATTGGCTAACACACAAATCTCTGTCTCTTTCTTGTGGCTTCTTTGCAGTGCATGTTTATAGACCCTGCATTGACACTTACATTAGAGAATGGAAAAATTGCACATTCAGGAACACAGCACTATGTACTCTTAAGCCCTTTGGCACGTGTTAATACCAGCTGAGGTCTTAACCTTGATGCCTATGTACAGATGAATGCTGTAGTAGTGTTTGTATAGTGCTGTACATCTCTATGGTGCTCCTAACCATGACTAGACTTATTTTGTGTAGTTCATAATCAAGCCCCAAACTCTTCCTGTGTGAAAAAGTTGATGAGATTCTTGGTTTAATGAAAAACAGCATTTTGACAGGGGCCTGGAAAATGAAACTTTTGAATGTAGGTGGCAGCATAAAAGAAATGGAAAAGCTGAGTGGAATAGCAAAGTAGAGGGTGCTTGGACATGGAGGGGGCAGAAGAGGACTGGAAGAAGTAATTGACTGTTCTTTCCCCCTCAAATATAGGCAGAGGTGGAGCTGTGCAGAGTTTTGAAGGAGATAAAGTATTTTAGAGACCTGGTTAACTTTTTTGTTTACTTCTCAAAGACTGATTCCGCCAGAGTCCCTTAGAAATGTACATGCTTGGTCATTTCTCATTAGTTAATCAGTAGCCGGTAGCAGTAGTTTGGAAACGGGTATCTGTGCAAACTGTGTAGTGTAAAAATGGTTAAACGTCTTTATCTACCCTGCCTCCTGAAAGAAAGGTGTCAGCTAGATGTGCTGCAAATTGCAGCCCCAGTAGATACAGGTATATGGTTTCTGGGTTTTTTTCTTAATTTATTCACCCACAACCTTGTCTAGAACTACATATTGATTTAATAGTCTGCTGATTTTGAACGAGCTCTTTTGCTGCATTATAAAAGGGTGCTTATTCAGCATGGCTTTTTCTGTAACTGTAACTTAAAATTCATTGATGTCTAGGACCACAGGCAAGAATCTAGAGAAAGCTAAACTATCTTGGTTAGTTCACTGGCCCTATTCTGTATAGTGATCTCACTCGGGCCTTTAACTTGGCTCCAACCACTTTCTCTACAAGTGCATGTACGGTGGGTAGGGGGGTAGTGAACTCATTTAGCACCTGGAGCTGGGGGTGTGGTGGCGATAGTACGCCAACCACTGTGGGGTGGGGGTGTGGAGAAGGGGAATCTTATCTGTCTAGGGTGCTGCTGCTACTGTAGCAGTGTTAGCTCTGATGGCAGTAGCCCTGTAAACTGGGCTCCCTGGGACCTGAACCTGGTTGCCCCACTTGCACCCCCCACCCTTCCCCATACATGCGTATAGTGTGCAGGGCTGTGCCTGCTCCTCTTTGGGAGGAGGAGAAAGCACCACTTCGTCAGCTGCACTTGTCCTTTGCCCCTGAGATGCACTGGTTGGCGTGGCACTGCACTGTCTGGCTCCTATGGCTGGGCAGGGGCATCTCTGCTGTGGCAAAGATCCCTGGTGTGGAGGATTCTGGCGCCCCTCATAATTGGCTCCCGCAGCTGGTTCCCTGCACTAGTTACAGTACCACCAGTGGGAATGTGCTAAAGTATCTTTACACGACATTTCTGGCTCTGGCTGAATGTTACTGCAATTTTCTTTTTAATCCCAAGTGAAAGCATCCTGATCCCACAGGGCAAATAATCTCATTCCTAATGAGCTGCTGTTTGGTTATGCTGCTTAGGAGCAAGAAAAATTGCAAGAGGTGCCCTGATTGTGCCTGGTACTGAAGAGTGACTTTTTTTTAGCAATAACTTGTCCCTGTGGATTGCCCTGCCGTTCTAGTTCCTTGGTTATGTAAAATGCTGTGACTTTTAACATAAAGAGAGTTTTTCTCTGGCTCATTTATACTTGAAGATCCATTGATGCCTCGCACTAAAAAAAACAACCTCTAGTTTAGAATTCTGCTCGTGTTGCAGTTCCCAGTCTTCCCAGCCACAACACTCTTGGGAGGGAGGCTTTGTTGCTAGACACCTGGAAAACGTTTTTTGTTTTGTTTTCCAAGTTTATCTACTCATGTTCATTCCCATTTGAAGTCGCAAAACCTTCTGATAACCTGGTTGTGCAAGGAACAGCCAGCTTTGTGAGGGATTGTGAGTTTAGGTGGGAATATGTGACAGGATCCTGTTTCTTCTGAGGATCTCTTCTTCTTTTTATTTTTTATGATGCCCCTGCTGCCTTTCCAATGACAATGGTACCAAAAAAACCTCTTTCGTACTACTTGGCCTTTCTTGGGGTGGGAAACTCCAGGCAAAAGTACTTGACACTGAATTGTAGCAGAAACTGTAAAGAGGTTTTTACAATGCTAACCAGCATTAAATTGTTTTTATAACCTCCTGGCTCCTAAAAGTGTTGTCACATAATAGCAGGACACTGAAGCTGAACAAGCAGCACACAGCCCTGCTTCCTAATAATCAGAAGAAAACTGGGATAAACAATGTTCTTTAAGGGGAAGGATGTCTGTTAAACCACTCAGATGAGTTTAAGCACTAGCTAATTCCCCGGCATTGGGGCATGTACGAGCCTGTGACATTTTAGCATTAGGTTAAGAGCCAAATTCCTTTCCCTAAATAAGGTGGAGGCTTCATGTAGCAAGAACTAATGACCCTTGGACGCTGCATTAAGCAGAGGAGGCTTTCACATGTCCCCCTGGTATAGAACTGTTCTGGTCATAGTAGTATTGATTATTTTGGCAGTTCATCAGCTCATATCAGAGGGTTAATTCTGAGATGTGTATCCTCTGCAGTCTGAGGGTGGGGCCTCGGAGATGACTAGGAACCAGAGGCAGCTCTGTTCTGCAGCAAAATATGGAACCACCCATCTTGCTCCTCAAAGACACTAATGCAACTGGAAGGCTAGAAGCAGCATTTCCCTCTGTCCACCACTGCCTTTCAGATGGAGATACAGTGAAGCAGCTAACCAGCCCTTGTTCCTTGCAGACCTACAGGAAAGGCTGCAATTAAACTTTGGCTCTGGAAGACTGGGTAGTGACAGTAACCAGCGGCAGTGGGAAAGGGAAGTGCAGATTAAGCAGCGTTTTTTAGTGCTAGGATTATACCTGGCAATCCTAATCGCTGTTTGTGGAGTTGGGCAGTCCCAGTCTGTCATTCTGGGAAGCAGGTTCTCTTGTAGCGCAGTCCCTTTTTGATAAAGTTAATTTCTGTCACTGGAAAAGTAACCTGATTTTTATTAGCTATGTAACGACCAGGGGCAAATTGCTGCTTGTACAGCCCACAGTACTCTCCAAAACGACTTAAAGGAACTTTTAGTTGCTGTTGTCTGCTTTCCTTTGGGTTCTCCCTCAGTCAAAACTTGTATTCAGACGGTCTGTGTAACAGCCAGTGACTGATCTTAATTCACTTTAAAACAGTATAGCTATTTTTAAATACAAATGATGGCCTTGTTGAGACTGACTGAATGAAGAGGAGGGTTCTGACTTGATGCCTATGATTTATTAAACCAAATGCCACAAGCTTTAGGTATACTGTATTACTGGAGTTAGTAGAAAAAACCTTGACAAATTATAATCCAGAAAGGTATAATATGTTAATGCACTTAGTGGTCTGATTTGGCTAATTGTCTTCCCTGCGTGCCACTTGTCTTTGGATGCATGGGAGTGTGGGGCTGGTCAGCAGAATGGGTATCCTGATAGAACCTAGGAGTAACGGCCAACAGGATAAGCTAGGAGGGACTTATGTGGGTAAAGGTGTGTGTTGGAGTTAATGGTCAGGGCATCACACAGTGCAAACACACAAGGAAAGGGCAGTCTGTTCCAAAGAGCTTTGTTTCTAATAAGAAGAACCTATATGGACAAGAAACAGATATGAGGATGGTGGGACTAGGCCTACCAGCAACTATAAGCCCCTCTCAATATTAAGAGGGAAGCCACTAAACATTCAGCACCTAATTTTGGGGGGGGACATCCATGAGAACAGGAGAGCAGGGTACAGAATTCCAGCACTCCTGAAAACCAGCATAGATTCTCTCCTCTCCCCTTGACTTGCCTTCCCCCAGCATGCCTTAGGTCAGCGTTTCTCAGCCAGCGGGTTGTAACCCAAAAGTGGATTGCAAGAATAACGTGAGAGTCATGAACAAACTTTAAAAATGGATTCTTCTTTTAAAGGAGAAAAGTGTGGGAAACCATGGGTTTTTCCCTTGCAGGCTGGCAGAGCTCCTCCTGCCCCACGTGCTCCTCCTGCCCCCAGTTTCCTAGTGAGTTGGGAATGAGGGGTGCTAGGTCGGACTGGCCATCAATGTTTATAAATGGGTCCTGGTACAAAAAAGGTTGAGAACTATTGCCTTTGGTGAAAGGTTGGATTGTTCAGTGCATCACATATTGTACTGAATTCCCATCTTACGCTTATTTTAATGGCCCAATTTCCCCTTAAATGCTTCCAATTCATTTGTCTGAATTGGATAAACAAGAATGCTTTGTGGACTCTTGGCTTCTAAGAATACAATTTGCCATACCAAAGTCAGTCGTCATTCTGTCCAGTTTCTCTGTAGATCATATGATCCCTTCCTTACTGTTTGGACCTTTGTATTGGGTAGAACAAAAATACATGGGCTTCAAAGTCAGTTTTAATGATCACTTTTTGTGTGGCATGCATCTGCATTGTATCTGCAGTAGCATGGGAGCTCCAATGTGGAGACTGCTTGAGTCCTGCTATATCCATACAGTACTGTTGGTGCATTTCTGCTGGCTGCAGACAAAATGGCAAGCGGGGTCCCTTGCATGTTACACTAACATGAGTGTCTGGCAGGATTGCTGCCAGCTCGGGCACTATGGCACCACTAGTAACTGCGTTTCCTTCTATTGGAGCAAAAAATAGATGGGCTCAAACTCCCCTTCATGTACTTCAGGGTGAAGCTAGGGCAAGCCCAACTGAGAAGAGAAGTGCCAGTGCTCCACAATGTTACATTCTAGCATTGAATGGATTTTCAGGGCAGGGAAAGAGGAAAAGATAGGACAGAAGAAATTGTCTTTGCAAGGAGACCAACTACTATTCAGCTTGCTCGGAAGTGCAGAATAATGAGATATTTTAATATCTGGTGTGATTAGTAAGGCCAATATTTGGGGCACAGATCAGCATCAAGACACCCTGACCAAACTGGACTGGGGGAGATGCTGCAGGTTGGAACCAACGAGCATTGTGTAGGGAAAACCTGATTTGGTTTTGGAATAGTGATTAAACACGTGCATAAACTGTGCAAGTATGCGCTCTGTCACATGTATTACAGTAGCTCCCAGAGGCTTCAGTTGGAATCAGGCCTCTTTGCATTGGTGTTATACGAACATGGAGAGGCTGTCTCAAGGGACAAGCTTACAATGCAAATGGCAGAACAAACGCTGGAGAATCTGGAATGGAGAGATGAGGGAACTGTGACTGCACAGACTAGCTGCGAGCTAGTCTCAAATCCTTCATTTTTGCTTTGCTCAATTTTTCTGATTTTAGCCATCCTCTTTTAGCAGTTTATTAAAAGCAACAGTGTGTAGACTACCTGAAGGAGGGAGCTGAACAATTACCAGGTAGTGGCTGCGTGTATTTCAAGGATTATTTTCCATAGGGAAAGATCAGCATGGAAGACAGCAGGAATGCCCTGGTGTTAGAAGTGGGAGTTTGGAAATGGGTGCCTTGTACCTCCTAACCTAGGTGTTTATGGTCTTGTGCTGTCCGTCTAATTTTTCACCCTACTTTCTAATTTCAGATTGAGAGTCTCCCACCTGAGCTTTTCCAGTGCAAGAAGCTGCGAACCTTGAACCTGGGGAACAATGTGTTGCAATCGCTGCCTTCTCGGGTGGGTGAGCTGACAAATTTGTCACAGATAGAGCTGCGAGGCAACCGTCTGGAGTGCCTGCCAGTGGAGCTGGGAGAGTGTCCTCTGCTGAAGCGCAGCGGGCTTGTGGTAGAGGAGGACCTATTCAACACCCTACCCCTGGAGGTTAAGGAGCAGCTGTGGAGGGCAGACAAAGAGCAAGCATGAGACTTGGAAAGGAAGGGAGGGGGAGACGTCTGACCAAGAAGACAGGAAACAAAAGGCCATTCCATTCTAGCCCTTTTCCCAAAATCCCCCAGCCAATGTCATACTAGCCGTGGAGTCCCTGAATAACTATCCTGACTCTGAATGAGGCCACTTGCTGCCTCGGCTGCAGGATGGGGGAAGTTCGGGATCCTGGTGAGGACCGAGGCAGAGTGAGCAGCTCCTCTGTATTGGGCAGTGGGGAAAAGAGGTGCTGCTGTTCTGCAGGACAGGAAGTGGGGGTAATGCTAGTGCTGCCATGGAGTTGCTCAGAACTGCTGGTGGAACCAACTTCCAAGTCTAAAGGGGAATTGCTTCTGAATGGAGGAGAGAAATGAACTGATTGCTGGGGTGCCCTCAATAGGGCACTGATACACGCATGTCAGAGACTGAGGACATCCAAGTGCTCTACAATCAAAGGATAATTGTCCAGAAAATCTCTTGAACCCCCAGTGCTACTTTGCTGTGACACTTGGTACAGTTCCACACTAACTTGCTGATTCAATCAGTCGGGGCTTCATTGGGGGGAGGGAAGGGGACAGCTGGCTTCTTTTTTTTTTTTTTTTTTTTTAATTTAGATGCTGGCATTATTTTTGGTAACTTTACCTCAAAGGTCAACTTGGATTCAGGATTTTTTTTATACATTATGTTCATCTTTCACCTACTTTCCAACTGCTGATGTGAGGCTGCACTGTCTTTCCAGCTCGCAGGCCTTTGTCCTGGCAAGTAGATCACACTATCTCTTCTCCTACATGGTTTTGCAGGAGGTGCTGCTTGGATCGGCTGTTCCAAAGTGTTATCCAGATTGGGTTGTGTATACTCTAAGTCCTGGTTATGTGGCATAAATGGGATGGCAAGGATGCAGTTCAGTTCAATGCATAAAAGGCTGGAAAATGCATAAAAAGCAGTACAGCTCTCTAACTCTGCTGGAAGCACTGAGTTACTTCAAGACTTTTGGCTTTTAAAGCTTTTTTTTGTTTTGTTTTGTTTTGTTTTCTTTTAATCTACTTTTCTAACTTTTTTCTCTTTCTTCCCCCCCCCCCCCCCCCCCCCCCCCCCCCTTTCCCATTTTGCAGTTTGTCTGGGTAGTAAACACATGTGTACGCACACTCACTTGCTCACTTGGCCAGTGCTAAGTATCACTCAGCTGGGGTTGGTGGTGACTGTAAGGGAAAGGAGTATTCAACTTTCCTTTCCACTTGCCCCAGACTCTTGCAGAAGACTTTTTTTTTTTTTTTTGAGATTCTGCCAGTGTCTTTCATGAGTGCATAAACTATGGAGCTGCCTGCTTTTAATGCTCTGTTCTTGATTTTAGCAGCTGTTTGGTTCCTGTTACACGTCTTAGCCTAAATGGCAAGAGGCTAATGCTGACTAAACCTAATGTCTGAAAGGGTAGGCCTGTTCAATTTCCTTCCCTCCATCCCTTCCTCCCTATGTGAAGGAACAGTATAAAAATCCTCCATGAATCCGCCATCTTCCAGATCCCTCACTGGGAGAGAATCTTTTGAAACAAATTCAACCTGTATTACTGTTCAGCACAATTCCTTCTGCATTTGCAGAAGCAGACACAGCTTAGTAACAGCAACTGATAATCATGTCCTCAAACCAAGCTACTTGGATAGCAGCTTGCAATTCTACAATACACTCCAAAGCCACCCTTATCTTTTAGTAGGGAGTGAAGGCCCATGGCCCCTACAGTCCTGGTGTTTGGTGTTCTACCTAGGTCCAAATAGCTGGACTACTGAGATTGGGCACTGCATACTGGCCTCACCTGCATATTAAAACAGTGGCTACAATGTCCATATAGGATTCCTGGCAAGCTACCATTGAAGCCTGAATTGGGCAACGCATGGGTGTCTTCTGCCTCAGATGTTTTGAGCAACAAGGCACACTACAGCTTTTTTCTGTATCAGATGTAATCTACAACATATAAATGCTAGAAATGCTGGAACCATGAAACAATCTGTTAACTAGGCTCTGGATTTGTTGATTTAGATGTTTAAATAAAGCTATATTTAACCTAGGAACTCTGTTTATAGAAACACTTTTAAGAAAGGTATAAATTCTGCCTTCCTTACTTTGGTTTATCATGAAAAAAATTGAACAACCCAAAAGAATAACATGGTCAGCCCTTGCTTGGACAGCTTCCTGGCTTCTACTTTATCCAGAGAAAAGGTGCTATAAAAAAAATCTCTCCTTCTGGATGATAGGCTTTCACTTCTAACACATTAGTTTATGCTGAAGTCATGCCAGGATTGGGGAAGGTGCTGAAAGGATGAGGAAAGGCTTTACTTGCACCAAAATATACTGCTTCAGAGCAAACTGAGGCTTGGAAGTACTGGTGCTGGTATTTCTTGGGCAGGCACTTTCCAAAACATTAGCATGACTATGTTTTGGTTTGAGGAGAGCAGAAAACCTGCTGGAATGAATTCAAGTCCATTTGCTTAGACTGAGCTACCACAGACGGAATGACTCTGAATTACCTCCTTATGGATAAGGACCTCTTGGATGGGGAGAAAAGTTTCTTCCCTACTTTGTGCCAAATGAAGTGATGGAATGTAGTGTTTGCAAAGCTTTATTGAGCACTAAGTCAGTTCTGGGACTCTGATTAGGACCCCATCTCTGCTAAGGCAGTTGGGGAATATGGTTGTAGGACAACCTAAAAACTGTAGCATGGACAGGACTAAATTAGGCATTAGATCTTGCAGTTTTAAGCTCACATCAGAACAGGGGTGCATAGGGGTTTCTTTGCTCCCCTTAACTGTTGTACCTGGACTCTCTAATTCTTCTGGCTGTATGTTCAGTGGCCTCTTAGTGTATAGAACAGCATTTCATATAACTAGGCCTGAGGTATCTGTAGAAGCAGTCAGTGTGACCTACAGAAAGTATGCTCCAGGATTGGTAGAAATCTACAAGTCTCCTGCTGTACAGTATAGTGCTTAATTCATAAGACAATCATTCTGCTAGAAATGGAACAGGCTAGTTTAAAGCAAAAAACCAGACCCTTATTTACTACTGCTCAATGAGAAATAAATATTTGCCCTACATTGTATCCAGCGCTATCAAGCAACTGTAAGACAGGTCAGTATTGATTATGCATGGAAACACTAGCTTTTAGCTGCTACTCGAATATTCAAGCCCAGTATTTCAATCAGGGCTGCTACAGATAAAAGCTTAGATAGCTCTCCCATATGGCAAAATCAGAATGAATAGAGGTTTTGAAAACTTGTTTTACTGGAAACTGAGGCTATCTTTAAATGCAAATCACCTTGCAAGAAAGCGCCATGTATTATGTACACTAAATGTGAATTAATGAATTGGCTGAGATGTAGTTTTTCTCTTCCCTCCAGCAGAAATGGTATCAGAAGATCAGGTCACACTAAGTGAGGTGAAGAAGGCTTCAGAAAATATTAAGCATAGGGTCAAAACTAAGAGGTGCTGAGCACTTGCAGCTGCTCAATCCTTCTCTAGAACTTGACCTGTATGTAGCAGGGTGAGTCGATCCTTCCCTGTTTTCTCTTTGCCACTCGACCCTCGAGTGGTGCAGCTCCATTGCACAGCTCCTTTCCTATTCGCAGTCTACTCAGTCATAGCTTATCTTTTCCAGGGGTTGTCAAGTTGAAGCTAAGCTTGGCTGACACTGGCCAAGTACATTCTGAGGAAAACTGTTCAGG
Source organism: Crocodylus siamensis (assembly GCF_052110815.1). Classification (NCBI taxonomy): domain Eukaryota; kingdom Metazoa; phylum Chordata; order Crocodylia; family Crocodylidae; genus Crocodylus; species Crocodylus siamensis. Next base: position 9,874,915 of record NC_143405.1, on the reverse strand, counting down.
GTAAACGGACCATCATCAAGGGCCTCATCGGTATCTTGTCTCCTCTTCCTGGCAGCGGCATTAACAGCGCGGATGATCTGTGTTAGCTGCTTAAACCATAGAACAACTTTAACTCAAGCCAAATTTCTCCTAACCACGCAACTGAGTCAACTGCGTGCCATGGTAGATCTCGGGCAGAGCCATGCCACATTAGGAGCCAAAGTTCTAAGCTTTTTAGTGAACAGAATACTAGTTTTCATGGTAGGTGGCCACAGTATTTAAATTGCAATTAATTCATTTGAACCAACTTCCGTAATGGAAATTGAATCTGTTAAGTATGTTGAATCTCACTGTACTTTGAAACTATGCACTGGAATGTTGTTAGATTTTTTTTTTTTTTTTTTTCCTTCTGCTAATTGCCAGTTGGTTTATAGTTAACTCAGCAGCTGGAACTAATTTACTATGCCAGTCTAAACTGTTACACAGCTGTTGCAAGTATTCATTATGTGTTTCTATTTTGTATTAATTTTGTCACTCCCCTAAACATCCTACCTCAGTACCTTTTTCTCTTGTCACCTGTCCTGTGCTCCATTTAACTGGCTTTCCATTCAACTTTAATTAAACCAAATTCTCAGTGTTTATCAGCGTGGATAATATTGTAAAGTAACTTTTTTGTTTCTGAACCACACTATGGTCCTGTGTTTTTGTTCAAACAGAAAAGAATAGGGAATCTGAAAACAGCAACATGTCCTACATGTTTTGCATTGGATGAGGTATGTGAAAAACAGGCTCGCATTTTATTGGATTTGGTGAGATTTGAGGTATTTATAAAAGGGAAGAGATTTTGCATCGTTTTGTTCATTTCCTTTCAGTGAATAAATCTTTCAAAACTTCCATTATGTCTTTGATTCCCAATCTCTTCTGCATCTCTGTAGAGTAAGGATGGGTTGTTCTTGTGCAGGAGATGCAGTGCTTGCTTTACAGATGCATTAAAGTTATTTTCTCTGCTGAAGAGTTTTTATTCTTTAGTGCAATTAACATGGCCTGTAAAGCCAGCTATTCTCCTGATTTTTATTTTTTTTATTTTTTTTTAAATTATTATTTTTATTTTTTATTTATTTAATTTTATTTTTTTATCACCCTATTTTCAGTCGATGAAAGAACTATCAAATGCTGGCATACTGTTCTCTTCAGCAAAGAACAACATGCACCTTTAAACTGTAATATCACCTAGTTTGGGATGCTAGTGTTGAAGAGTGGTTGAAGAGATGTTATTGATGCTCAGAATTATTTAAATTTCCATTTTGAAGCCTTAAAACATTTCTAAATTTGATTTGACATTTGAGGTATTTGGTTATGTAGTGGACTCTACAGACTTTGAATTTAGGATTTCTAGAAATGCACTTTTCCCTTTCACCCCTAATTTTTCAGAAAACTGTATGAACAGGGTAGCTGTGCTAATCTCCCTTGTTTAGAGGAAGCTTGTGGGGTTTATGAAGAGAAGTCTCACAGGCCTGAGACTGGGTAGTCATCTTGTACCACTGCCATGTATCTCTTTCCTCAAGACATTACTTGCGGTATAAACACTATTCACTCCCTACTGCATTGACAGGATTGTGGCTTGGTGCGTGCGTTACTCGCACTTTAATGTAACATTTCAGAATCATGAAATTAAACTCTCAGTGTTGGATTATGTTTGGGCAAGTGACCAACAGCACCTCAAATACTGAAGGCTGCTATGTTTTCTTTGAAAGACTTGTAAGACTGGACATCTTAATAGAATAAAAGTTTTAATTTCTACTTTCCTTTCTATGTTTGTTTGCTTAAAGTACATTGGTTAACGAAGCATTTAACATTCCAGTACCATTCCCCAGAAGAAAATACTGATGACTTCTGTAGTTGTGTGGGATTTTGGGTCACAAATCTTCCCTCAATGCATAGCCTTCAAGGATTGGGAGGAAACATGAAGTTTAACAAGTAGGTATGTTTGCACAGAGGAAAAGTTTCCAATGTCATGTTAGCTATCTGTCTAATGGTCATGGTGAGCTGGTTACACAGCCTTTTCCCTTTCACCCCTAATTTTTCAGAAAACTGTATGAACAGGGTAGCTGTGCTAATCTCCCTTGTTTAGAGAAAACTTGTGGGGTTTATGAAGAGAAGTCTCACAGGCCTGAAACTGGGTAGTCATCTTGTACTTTGATTTTTTTTTTTTTTTTATTTATTTTTTAAATCCTAAAAGCTGAAATATTCAAAAACTTATTAACTGATTTTTATAGTGAATATAGAAATCTTAAGTGGCATTAAGAACACCAACTTGGACTTTTAGGATGGGATTTCTAAAACCACTCTGATCTTTCTTCCCCACTGACTTCAGTCCTTTTCCCTTTCATAGGAAAGGACAGTTAAAACAAGTTGTTATTAAAATACTACCAAGTAGTTAGTTGCTTAGTATGCATCATACCATATATCTGACTGCCTAAACGTTGTGCTTTGTCATCTTGTACTATACTCTGGCTTCAGAAGCCAGTGTATGCTACACTTCTTGCAAAATATACACATACCAAGAAGATAAATGAGAGCTAAACTAACAATTCAGCTATTATCTTTCAAAGACGGTTCAACTCACTCCACAGAGTTTCATGTGCATATAATAACCTTTCCAGTATTTTGCCCTGTTTCCTTTGTACAACAGTTTTCCTTTCTTGACAAGGCTGTTATTACCCCCTACCAGCAGGCTGGCCCAGTTTTGTGATGGTGGATGTGCAGAGTTTGTGCAATTACACTGGGATGAAAGGTAACACAGGAAAAAATCTATTTATTATTCATTGGTGGTACTGGGTTTTACCCAAATGCTTAGAAGCATAATTGAGTGGAGAAAGTGGGAAGACAAAAACTCCTGTCTTTGTTGTAAAGCTCCCATTGGGCTTGCGTTCTTCTGGCAGCCATTATCTCTTTATCCATGACTCTGTGACTGAATAAAAATGGGAAAAAACAAAACATCCCACATTACAGAACAACTTCTACCAGCAGAAATCCTGGAGCCCTGCAATGTAGTGATATGGAAAAGAGCCTTAGAGGAATCTGAAGCTGTCTATTGCAGAATAAAATGTGTTGGGGGGGGGGTCTTGTTTTTTTATACAGCAAAATAAGCGTCTCAATCTAAAATCCTGATAGAAACTAAGCACAGACTGATTTTACTTTGGATACAGTTTGAAGGAAACCCTATATCCCCACCTGGTGCTTACCTTACATACACTGAAGTGAAAGTTATATGTATGTTGGCTGTGCTAGGATTTTACAGTGAGAACACTATTTCAGTGGAGGAACATGCTACCTTTTGCAGAAGATATGGTCTGAGAGGAAGAGCTGCTGCTGCAACCTGTAAATATAATCAAACTAATACCTTTTTAAAAGCAGAAACTAAGTCCTGTGTAACATTTTACATTTTCTAGCCCTTGTTATCACCACCAAGCTCATTGTTCGGTATACCACTGTTGTTTTTCCCTGCTACTACTTTAGGGCCACAGCTGACTCCTATGCTGCTAGTGCCCAGAGTTGATTTTTTTTGACTGTCCCTGGCTGAAATATTCACTTCCCCAGGACTCTTGGCAGCCCAAGCAGTCAGCACTGAACAGATTAAATGTGCCGAGGGGGGAGCCAGCTAATCAGCTTTCTGCAACCAGTATCAATGGGAATTATTAATGTAACATTGGTGAGGAAATGAGGATAATCTTTCGAGTCAAAAAGGCATTTGAAAAGTTCTTTCCTGACTTGGTGAAGGATCAGTTATGCTCTTGAAGTCAGCTGGCCTCTCCCATATCTTAAAAGGGTCTCATGCATATACATAGGAATGATGAGAGCATTACTTAGTTAAAAGTATTTTACCACCATCAGATGGAATACGCTCATATGAGTGCCAAAAGATTTCATGGGTGGCAGTTGGAGAGAAAATAGTGCAGCTGGATCTGTGGGACCAGACAGTAGCTTGCTGGTAGAGTACTACCAGGGTAGCATAGTGGTTCTCAACCTTTTTGGATTTGAGACACCCCTCAGAAAATGGTAGCTCTTTACTTGTCGCTCATTTTTGATTATGGAAAAATAATAGAGCAATTTATCTACTGAAAAGAACTTGGATTGCAACAGGTCAGAGTGTTTTCAACATTTAATTCATATTTGATCTCTCTGGCCATGTCCAGATGAGCATGGGTGTTTGGTTCCCAGGGGACAAGAAGCAGTAGCCCACCTTATGCTGTTGCTACTTGTTCCTGGGGAATGCCAGTGCCATGGGCCATGCCCTCTGGTGAATGGCATGTTACCCTGGGTAGGGTAGGGTAGCCTCAGGCCAGCAACTGTGCTGGTCCCAGCCGCCTTACCTGGGGTCCTGGGGGAGCTGCAGCTGGCACTCCTGCAGCTTGGAGCTTGGCTGGCAGCTGGAGCATGGCTCTGGCGAATCAGGCACTGGTTTTGGGCAGTGTGCACTACTAAGATAAAACAGTTCCTTTAATCACAGTAAATTCTCACTTATGGCAACTATTGTCTGGGCTAGGTCTGCTTCTAGTAACTTTTAAACATGAGGCTCCTGTGAAATTTATAGAACGCTGACTTTGTTTTTTCCCCCCTAAACTAATTCTCCCCCTAGCGTTCCTGTCAGCTAAATGCAACTTTCCATTCTTGTATCTCCTAGAAAAATTAAAGCGACGCTGACAATTTGAGGGGACAACAATCCATTCCTGTTTGAACATAATATCGTAACCCTTCATTTCTTAGCTCTTATGCAGGAAAACATTCCAGAAAATACCCATAAGCCCAACCTTCCTTCCCCATCTTCTGTCCTTGATCATATGCTGCTGTGAAAGGCTCACATAGGTGAAAAGCTGCAGGTACCTTTGGTGAAACTGAAACTCTTCCAGGACCCCAATGCATTTGAATAACTAGCTTAAAATCTCCTCTTTTGATGCCCATTGCATGCTGAAGAGTACCCACAGGAGGTCAAGCATTTATTGGTTGGTTGGTTGGTTGGTTTCTTTAGTTTAGATACTTAAGTTTCTCTGGTTCCTTGTTTCCAGATGAATTGGAGTCCCTGTGTCCTGTTCACATGCCTACTTGGTATGAAAGGGCTGTGTGGGTGTTGTGCAACTGAAACTAAGCCAGCCAAAGAACAACAGAAATAAATAAAAACACCAGAAATGCTTCATAAGAAATGTGCTGAAGCTTCAGGAACCTTTCCTCACTACTATCATCCTCAGTTTAAGCATTGCTCTGCCCCACACTATTCAACTTCATTGAGTTGCACTCAGTCCCATGTGGACTGCATTGGCAATGTGCGAAAAACACTGCAGGGTGCTTGGATTCCCACATATGCTACCTCTCTTCAGTGGACTCTAGATTTCTTCATCCCACTGCTGTCCTTTGCACTTATAACTTTTTCTGCGTTTGCTACATTTCCACTGCTGGAGTCATTAATTCAACTCTGACTTTCTTGGAGGTGACAGCTGAGCTGGGCTGAGCAGTTTCTGGTTAAATTATGCAGTCTTTCCATTTTAAAAGTTCCTTTGCTTGGGTTTTTATGTGTGCGCCTTATTTCTAAATAGCATCAAATAGAGACAAACCCAAAACTCCCTCAAAAGGGACCCCTGATTGCATAATCTGAATTCTGTGTTCTGTCCCTTATCACGTGGTGCTGGAATGGTCACATGGAGAGGTGGAGAGTTAGCTGTACAGAGCTTTGGAGGAGCTGCCATACTGTTTCTGTAAACTGAATGTGTGCTTCTGATGGCATTTGTAACAGAGCAACAAATCCAAAAGGTAAGCCAGCAGATTCAAGAACTGCATCTGGGGAGATGAGCTTGTGTGCCTTAAGCAGGTAACAGTGCTGAGTTTGTCAAGGGAACCAGTCTAATTGCTTAACCAGTACTTGTGTTTAGCACTGGTTTACTTATGAAGCACATTATAGTCTGTTCACTTTCTAGTACTTTACACACCACTGTAACACCTGAACATCTTATTGGGGCTCCAGAAGGGTAGTTTGTTCTATTGAATTTCTCTCTCTCTCTCTCTCTCTCTCTCTCTCCCTTCTGCTTGTCTCTTTCCTTGTGGCTCAAATCTCCTCTTGGAGGATAATCTCCTGCGTTTTCTATAACAGGAAACAGTTCCAAATGTCTGCTGTCCGAGGAGTTAATTTCATTTTATGAAGGATCAGTCATCCATGAGAAACTGAATTCTCAGCTCGGAGGGTGCACATTTACCAATATGTGGATACATTTTGAAGCTCAGTGCGACTGCGTTACTCATTTAAGGAGAGTGTGTGTTTAGCAGTTTACTAAGCTGATTCCTTTGGAGATGATTTGAAGTCATGATGACAGTAACAAATGTGTATCCCATCTGTTTCATAGAGTCTGCTGTATTGAATTGGAATTGCTCTCCCTAACCACAGGGGCTGTATATCTATTTCTGAATAATTTTTCCCTAAAAGGAAATAGTTTGCTCTTTAAAAGCAAAAATACAGATATTACTGCTTTAGGAAGCTAATTAATTAGCTGAATATAAAAATGTAAGTGAATAAAAAGGCTGATTTTGTGCAGTTAAAGGAAGTGGAAATGTTTGTAATATTAACAAATGCACATTGAACATGTCTATGGCTTGAAGTCTACTAAACCATAAGCTTTGCTCTTCTACTGGAGGGGATCTCCAAAGGCAGATATCATCTACCATCTAGATGCAGAGCCAAAGGAACAAGCGGAGGCTAGGGGGGTATTCCTATCCTAAATGTAACTGCTTTGTGCTGTTTCCTAGTTCCATGAAGATGGCTTCCTTGTCTTGGAAGAGTTTTTCACCACAGAAGAATGTGATGCTATGAGGAAGCAGATCCACAAGATCATAGCTGATATGGAAGTACCACCCCACTGTCGCACGGAGTTCTCCACAGAAGAGGAGGAGCAGCTCCAGGCTCAGGTACAGATTTAAGTTGAGGCTGTTCTGATTTGAAGGAAGAAGGAAAATTTGAACTTGCAAAATACTCCTTTGAGTAGCAAAGGGCCAACATTTTAAAACTAAATATTCCAAAACCACAGGTTTGTTCTTGGAGAGTGAATCCTATTTGAGGGCAAGGCTGAAAGGCAAACATTCCTGAGCTGTAATCCTGCTTCTAAAAAGTGGGCCTCTGCAGCTGTAGACAGCTTCTTGTTGGTCTCAGCAGAGGCCAAGAGAAGGCTGAGACAGCCTGAACTCTGCTTTTAGATGCAAAGTGATCCCCAGTAGACAAGAAGTGAGAAACAATAGTACCAATACAGGCTCTATTTGTTCCACAGATACAATGCTGTTAAACCACCACTTATTCCCTAATAAAAACCCAGAGGATATATTGTTTTTGGGATCTTGAAAACTGCAAACTAGAGTTGAGAGATTTAAGATGGTGAAAAACCTCAATATGTATGACTTATGTTTGTATTCTGCATATTTTCTGCTGCTCACTTGGTGGGGAAAAGATGCAGGTAAGTACTAACTTCTTACTAGAAATGTTCACATAGATCCTTATTAAGACATCATTGCTGGGTCTCATCCCTGACAGGGCAGCACGGATTATTTTCTAACCAGTGGAGACAAGATCCGATTCTTCTTTGAGAAAGGAGTTTTTGATAAGAAAGGTAACCTTTTCCTTAATGGCAGCCATACCTGGTTGGTGTGGGGGGGGAAGAAAATGAGCAACTTGCCAGCAAGCTAGGGATTTTGTTACAGAGACAAAAAGGCTGAGTAGAAAGAAATGCTCTAAACCCTATTGCTTTGTTCTGTTTTTTCTGTGTACTCTTTAACTCAGGATTTTGTTTCTTAGGTGAATTTCTTGTTCCAAAGGAGAAATCTGTAAACAAGATTGGCCACGGTATGTATGAGTAGAGATGTTTTAGACCGAACATAAGGTTTGTATTTTTTTTTCAAACCAAACCATTGCTTCAAGAGCTGGCTGGAGTGCATAACCTTAATCCATTTGGATTTGAGTTGTATACAGCAGTTGCCTTGTACACAGTAGCACCCTTCCCTATGCTCTGTTCCTTCTTGCCACATTCCTCCCAGCCCATTTGAATCCACTAATACAGGGATCTTCCTTTTGGCACTATGGCCATGTAACTCTCTTTTTTTGCAACCCAGTACTCTCTCTCACTTTTGCTTCCTGCAAATTGTTTTTTGCTTTACCTCTAGGTACAGAAAAGTTAATTTTCCCTGATCTGACCCCTGAAATTGCTCTACAGCTGTGACCGGACACAAATGCACAGCTGCTTTAAAAGGCCCCAGTCCTGTGACAATCTGAATTCTTATCGCATGAAGGTTCAGAAGATGATGTTCCAAAACAGACCACTTTCAATTAATGTGTGTATGCTGAGGTGGGGAGGGCAGCCTCCAATACACTAGCCCCACCTTTCAGTGCCAGCTAAAAAAATCCCAGATTGACCTCCTTCTCTCCCTCCCTCCCCGCCATTCTGACAGAGCTGGGCCTGGAAGGGGAAAGGAGTGGGGCTAGGCGAGAGCAGCTTCAGCTTAAAGCTGGTTCAAATTGCAGCTGAGTCCTACAACCCTTGGGACCCAACAGTGAACCTCTGTTGGGTATGGGGGAATGCTGTAACTCACAGTGCTTCCTGCAAAGTGCTGTGAGTTACAGCAGGGAGCTGCACTTCTGTCTGCACCTTCTGAGGTTCTTAGCAACTTCTTCCTAAGCCCTCTTTGCAACCTCGCTTCCCCCCCTTTGCCCCTTCTGTTACCTCTGGTGTTAGGAAATCTCTCCAGTATCAAGACCTCATTTCACTATTAAAAGCCTTTTCAAAAGCCACTTCAGGAGGCATTTAAAGTGTGTGCGCACCTTTTTTTTTAAAAAACAATAATTGATGTACAAAAGTTTGAACTTCAGCCAATCTCTCCCTCATATAAGAGGTTTTCTGAACTATACTAGTTGCATCTGGGCTATGTTGTATGTTCCTTAGAGCAGACTGCATCTTCTGTGTTCTATACGTCAATGAGCTCACTGCCATCAGTCGACAAACTTAATTCTCTCCTGTGGCGCTACCAGCAACTTCCCCTTAAATCTTACAAGGTTCAAGTGTGATGCATTTCTCCTGGCCTAGCTACTGAAGATCCAGCTCTATCCCTTGTGTGTTTTCTAACAATACACAGAAAACATGAGAAACCGTTTAGAATTTCTGTTGCACAAGTGAAGGGAATTTGCCCAGATCTTATTCAGCTGAACTTGAAAATCCAGTCTCTTGGAGCTTTGCTGGGTGGGGAGACAACAATCCTTGTGATCTCTCTCGTTCTCTACTGTGGGGTTACTACCCCTTGAAGGAGCTGTAAACAGATATAGCCCCTGCTGCCTCAGAAGCTTAACAGCAATTCCAAAGACTCATCTTGACATTCTTCTGTAGTTAGTTCACTCACTCTAGTTGGGTTACTTTCTTGCTCTACAGCAGCACCTGCGGGGCATAAATAAGCTCCTCCAGCTGCAAATTCTATCGAGAGAAACTTTAATTCAGAATATTTGCATTTGAGTAGCCCCCAAGCTAAATAGTCTAGAACAAACTCAAGTATTCAAAGAGCACCAAGCTTGTGCTCCTAATCCTTAATTTTACAGAAGAGAGAGCCTGGATGACCCTCTGCAGTGTTCTTTCATTCCCCCACTCCACGATCCTAAGAACTGTAGTACCTGGAAGGATGCTGTTAGATGGTAGTTGTATCTATGTTAGGATTTTGTATTGTATTCATCACCTTAAAAACAATGGCATCTCAGTATTTGGAGCTTTGTATAGTGCATCTGTTTTTTCACAAACCCCACAAATCTCTTCGAGCTCTCTTTTTGGTCACAGATCTCCATTTTCATATAGCTGCAGTGTGCTGTAAAGGAGATCTGATTACATTTTTGGCCTCTGAAGTAGTTCACAATACAATCTGCAGATGTCAGCAGCACTTATTTGTATGTAATCTCCATTAAACAAAACATCTAATCTAATTTACAATTCTCCAGCAAAGCTTAAAGTAAAAGGAATTTGTCTAGCCAAGACATTTAGAAAGAATGATGGGCAACAAATACACTAAACCCATTCTTTAAAGGGATGGAAGCTTCCAACTTGCAGTTTGTGTGGTCTGACTTCAGTCTCTTGCTTCAGAATGTAATAGTTATCACTATGGCTCTTTACGGCTTAAAAGTTCCCGTCTAGAAATGTGTTATAAACATTTCACTAAATGACTGAGTTTTTTTTCTTTAGCTTTACACGCATATGATCCCATCTTCAAGCAAATGACTCATTCCTCCAAAGTGCAGGTGAGCCTAAATCAACAGGAGTCTATCAAAAAAGGTGAACTATGTAATAATGTAGTTTCAAAACTGTGCTTAGAAGGATGGTCCTTCTCCCCTTAAAGGAATGTATATTAACTTATCATTGAAGACTCTGATAGGTAATAGTCAGAAAGCTGCATGATCACAGTGTATAACTTTGGGTTATTTCACAGGAGTTAGGAAGAAAGCTGGGCCTTGAGAATCCAGTGGTTGTACAGAGCATGTACATCTTCAAGGTACAGTAACTCCAATCTCACATTTACTTAAAGAAGACATTTTTGTAATTTCCTGTTGAACATTCTTCTTTTCACTTTTTTTTTTTTTTTTCTCTTTCAGCAACCTGGCATTGGTGGGGAAGGTGAGATTTGTAATATATCCATCCAATGCACTAGGTGGTATGGACAGGTACCGAGGCTTGTGTCTCTGAAGGAGAATTCTAAATACCACAAGAGACAGCACAGATTGGTCAGTCAGAGTGAGGTTTCAAAACTATATGAGGGTTTTGAAGACCAATTTATGTTAGAAATGAAAGGGATTAGACATACAAATTCTCTAGATGCTTTTGAAAATGCCACAGAAGATGCTCTTCTATTTTTCACTAAGGAGTAATTTACTTTCCCATCAGTTCAAATAGCATGGGACATAACACTGAAAACACTACATAAGAAACTGGAAAGGAGTGGAGCATCCATCGGAGGTAGGGAAAGAGTCAGTCCCTCCCACATAATACTTATGAATATACTAAATCACTTCCTAAGCTATACAGCTACAACTCCTCTGCTGAAGTGGCCTATATACAACTGTGGAGGTTGGTGGTTATAACACCAATAGAATCATAGATGATTAGGGTTGGAAGTGACCTTAGGAGGTCATCTAGTTCAGCCCCCTGCTCAAAGCAGGGCCCGCCCCAACTAAATCATTCCAGCCAGGGCTATGTCAACCTGAGCCTTAAAAACCTTCAAGGATGGAGATTCTAGGTAACTTGTTCTAGTGCTTCACCACCCTCCTAGTGAGAATTTTTCCTAATATCCAACCTAAACTTCCCTTGCTACAACTTGGTTGCCATCAAATCCCCTCTGTCTTCTCTTCTCCGAACTAAATAAACCCAGTTCCCTCAGCCTCTCCTTAGAAGTCACGTGCCCTAGGCCCCAAACCATTTCTTTTGCTCACCACTGTACTCTCTCCAACTTGTCCACGTCCTTTCTATAGTGGGGGGCCCAAAACGGGACACAGGACTCCAGATGTGGCCTCACCAGTTCAGAATAATTACTTCCCTCGATCTGCTGGCAGTGCTCCTACTAATGAACCTCAGTATGCTGTTAGCCTTCTTGGCAACAAGGGCACACTGCTGACTCCTATCCAGCTTCTTGTCCACTATAAACCCCTAGGTCCTTTTCTGCAGAGCTGCTGCTTAGCCAGTCAGTCCCAAGGCTGTAAAGGTGCATGAGATTCTTCTGTCTTAAGTGCAAGACTTTGCACTTGTCCCTGTTGAACTTCATACGATTTCTTTTAGCCCAATCCTCCAATTTGTCTAGGTCACTCTGAATCCTAGCCCTACCTACACTCCAATGTATCTTCTACTCCCCCCAGCTTGGTGTCATCTGTGAACTTGCTGAGGGTGTACTCTGTCCCATTTTCCAGATTGTTAATGAAGATATTGAACAATGCAGCCAGTGAATTTCTGCATCCCTCTTACTTGACTGAAGTGGAAGTCATATCTCTCAGAAACCTGACTAATTGCTGTTCTAGCAAAAATCAAGGTGTTGCCAGTAGAGAGATCAGATCAAAAGAAAGCAGGCAGGAAAGCCTATCATTTTTTTGTTTGTTTTTTGTTTTTTTTGTTAGGCTTTTAACTTCAGTATTTGAAGTGTAAGGTAACCAACCAGCTGTTTGTTGGTTTCAGTGACACCACACCAGGATGCCACATTCCTGTACACGGAACCCCTGGGCAGGGTGTTGGGCCTCTGGATTGCTCTGGAGGATGCCACACAAGAGAATGGCTGCTTATGGTTCATCCCTGGTTCTCACACCGGTAGGTTATCCTGTTGAATGTTCTGAGATGCATGTTCATATCCTAGTTGCAGATGAAATGAACCTAGATTGTAGTGTGTCCTAAAACATTTACATGCCTGCCGCCTAGCTAGCAGCATATACCATCATACTTTAGAGGAATGTTGTCCAAAGTAAGATTATTCCAACTATGCTTTTGAGCTAAATCTATTTCTTACTTTCTTTTGGCTCATGTTTACTGGTTCAGGGGGTTGTGATTTTAATACAAAAACATTTCTGGAATAAAAATGTATCATTATTTCTGACTCAAGTAGTAAAACATATGCTATACTTCTACAATGTACCTAAAAGTAGTGAGAGAGTGATAACCACAAGCTTATGGAGTCTTTACCTCAGGTTTTGAATCCAGGTCTTTGTAATACTGGGCTCCTCTGCAAATGCTCTTTAAATCTGTCTACTTTAGTATTATTGCAGTTACTTCCTTTTTGCCAGATTCAAACCCTTCCTTGTCCAGTCTGCTGCTGCTTGTCCTATCTCAAAGAGCTTCTTACCGCAGCCTTGAAAATGCTCCTGAAGCCTGACCTGGGATGGAAGGAACAGCTTCTCCATGTTGCTTCAGGTTTAGGAATACACATAGTGAAACTGCTTGAACCATGTTATTTCTTTTATAAAGCCTTAATACTGTAGTACGTTAAAACATGTGTTAATCCTTCCCTTAATACAGACCCATTCAGAGACCATACTAATTAATTCTTTCTGTTTTACCAAATCAAAACCAAGAACATTGGTAATTCTTCAGCTTGTTCTATGTCAGATGAGGAAATAAAAATAGCCACATACAACACTGGTCTCAGATTCAATCATCAAACCTATGCAAAGATGACTTAGTATCTGAGCAATCGCAGAATAGCTAGCAGCCCACAGGAACAGAGAACAAGTGAGAGGATTCACTGTCTCCAGGGCTACAATCTACCTTTCTAGATTCAAACATGAATGTCTAATACTTGTGGGTATAGTCCCTTCCGCTCTCTTAAAAGTCAAGACAGGTAGACATCCCTGAGAACTTCTTAATTCAATTGCGTTTTGGTGTCATTATACCTGGTGTATGAACACAGCAGCTGCAGATAAACTTTTGTGCCATTAGAGAGAAAAGAAATGGGCCAAAGGTTGTGCTTTAAGCATGTTTAGAGTGCGCTGCATATTTCTGCAAGGGACCAAGTGCTAAGACACAGTCCAGAAAGCAAACAGAAGCCAGATGCATCCACTTCTACAGCGGGGAAACTTTAACTCAGTGATTCTCAACCAGGGTGTTGCCATCTTCTTAGAAGGGTGCCTTGCAGTGTGAGAAGATAAGGAGATAAGTTTAAGTAGATAAATACAGGCTCAGCCTTGTCCTTGAGGAAATGGTCTCTTTCCCCCCCCCACTCCCCTCCCACTGCCCAACTCCTCTACAAGGAAATAAGCACTATAATAAATAAATATGTTTTTGCAGCTGTGCGCCACCCAAATCTCAGATGTTATGAAGTAGTGCCTAGAGTCCAAAAAGGTTGAGAACCACTGCTTTAACAGTATATCTAATGGAAAGAAACCACTTTGTGCAAAGTTGTTATTACATCATGAAAATGTCCATCCAGCTATAAAGAGAGACAACAAGCTATGTATTTAGTGCCTCAGAACATGTAACAACTTTGTAGCTGGTTTCTGTCCAGCTTTAATTTGAATGTGTGGCAGGGCCCTTAGTGACAGTGAAGGTAACTGTAATGTAATACAGTGGTTTTAAGTTTCCAATGAGTGCAAAGGCCACAACTGCAAGTTTGTTTATTCCCTGGTGAAATGCCTCTTTCCAACATATGATTTTGTAAATTTTGTGAATGACAGGTGGTGTCACACGGCAAATGGTACGAGCCCCACCAGGCTCTATACCATGTGTACAGTTCCTTGGTTCTGAGCAGCCTTATGAAGACAGCCAGTTTATTCCTGTGCCCATCAGCAAAGGTAAAGATTCAACCATATGACCAAGGAAATTGCAAGGGAAAGAGCAATGTAGTGACACAGTTTTAAGCTACATACAGAGGGAATTCAATATGTTGCCAGTGAAGACCTAAGAGTGTTGAGCCTATCCTGAAAGGACTTACTCCTACAGAACCAAAGCAGTAGTACAATAAACTTTTAGTCTTCTCAAGCAAATGCTTCCTATAGGGATCCAAAAGCTAGATTACTAAGCCAGTAACAGTAAACCTTTCAAAGATGTCACCAACTCTTCCTCTATGGGACAGATGAGGGAGCTATTAAAGAGAAAAAGAAACAAGTGTCTTCTTTCAAACAGGTGGGCTGATTCTCATCCATGGAGAAGTTGTCCATAGGAGTGAGCTGAACAGCTCCAATTCATCCCGCCATGTATACACCTTTCATCTGATGGAGGCCAAGGACACCATCTGGAGTAGAGAGAACTGGTATAAAGGAAATCTCCAGTAATAAGTAGCTATGGGAAATGGAACTTTTCTAGTACTGTAGCCCTTCAAGAAGCATTTTTAGCTAAAACCCCAGTTCTTAGCACCTTATGTATGTGTTGTACCTTCTGCAGACACCCAGGCTTTTCTTACATAATTCAGAAATGTGTTGGCTCCAATTTTGTTAAAAAGACTGGAATTTTCTAGCAGTTTCCTGGGATGGTCTCCCTGGCCTATAAAGCCAAGGAGTTTTCCCTTGCTAGACATAAAATGCCACCATAAGGTGCTCTAGTCAAGAAGCAGCAGAGTGCCTTGTAGCCATTAAACAAACTTGTATCATCCCTCCAGGGAAAATAAGTGTTATCTCGATTTTGATTTTGGAATTCCCTGCTGTCACAAATAGGATTGGCCTCATTCCAGCCATCTAATAATAAGGATATACATCATCTATAAAATCTATGTATTTCAAAGTCTTATGTGGTGATGGTAGTGGAGCTAGGAACAGAACTCGGGTATTAGTCCTATGTTTCAATCACATTACTTGTTTCCCCTCTAAAATTATTGCTCCACTACTAATGGGTGTGAAACATGCACTAGGAGTAGAATTAGACAAGAAGAAAATAATTCATGGCATTGGAAAATATATAATTATTTCTTAAGGAATACACTTGAAAATGCAAGACTGAAGTTTCTACAATATATTGTAAGTTTTCTTCTCATTAACAAAGAATTTGCTACATAAAATTGCTTCCAAGGTACCTTTCCTTCAGAATTATTAGTTTCTGTATCAGTGGTACTCAAGTTAGCACTGATCCCACAGCAAGTTGCCTTGGGATGGACTCTGCAATTCTGTTTTTCCTCTGTTTTTTCTCCTCTTGTTTCAGGCTCCAGCCAACGCCTGAGCTGCCTTTTCCATCTCTTTACCTCTGAAGCTAAGGAGTATTGTTTTCCTGACTGCCTTGACACTGCAAACAAAAGCATGCTGTGTTGATATCTACAGATGGGAAACCTTAGATCTGTGTCACACAGGAGTCAAATAGTTAATTGGAAATAGTCCCCTCTCTCAGATTACCTGTGCCTGTTCTCTACAATTTTCCTTTGAGAAATGAGACAATGTTTGTTTGCCTCCTGTCCAGGAATGAGTTCAGCTGTTACGCACTTCAGGAGGATTTTTACCCAGAGCTGGCCCATGCTGGTATTATTCAGCACATGCTCTGTTATAGTGGGTACATCTACATGTGCATTAATGTGCCATAACTGGAACAAGTGTACAGTAGCTCCAGCACACACCTTTCAGATGATGCTGATGCACAGTAAACTAATTCTACTGTCCATTAGCACAGCTTTCACTGACGTGCTAATGTGCAGTAGAATTAGTCTACTGCGCTTCTAGTGTCTCATGTAGACATGTCCGGCATGTCCCTACCAACTCTAAGAACAGTCATTTAAGCCCCTGTTGATGGGAAATCTCTCCCTGGTCATATGAACAAATCACTGCAAGACCACTTTAACTCAGACCTGCTGCACTTTTTTTTTTTTTTTTTTTAAAGGAGATTTAAAGTCTCACCATTTTCCTCTTGTACAAGCCAAGCCAAGAAAATGTTAGTTATACTAGATGGCTGTGAAGAACATGATGAAGGTGGCCTAAGTAAAACAGGAATAGAAATTATAGGATATGGTTGTCTCCTAAAGAGAAAAAGCTTGGCTTACTTCAACACTAATATTTAAAAAACCTTATGGTGAGATGAGCAAGAGGGGAGCCTAGAGTCCTTATTTTCTTTTCAAATCCTTAGTTTAAGTTGATCAAAAAAAGTTAAGATCTCTACATTTCCAAGAACAGAGCAATGTTGGGTCAGACAGGAATGCTGAAATTAAGTGTGGAGTATCCAAGAGCTTTACCATTTTTCCTTCAAACAATACAAAACTTGTGACTAAGCATAATATAACCACAAGTTCTCCATCCTGTTTTCTCTGAAAAGGATAGTATACCAAACCACCTCAGCTTTTTAATTCAAAATGTATAATGGCAGAGTTCCACAACAATTATGCTATTAAAATGTTAATGGGCAGGATAAATACCAGCAAAGAGGTTATTGCAACAATTATTGAACTTACAAGGACTGCTTTACTGATGTATCCTAGAAACTGAATATTCTAAATAAGCCTATTTAAAACAATGGGACAGAGAATGTTTATGCTTAACCCTTCATTAGAACTACCACTGATCAGCTAAGCTGCTGTTTCTTTCAATAAATCTGATTACCAAATAAAGAGAGACAACACTTTTAATAGGTTTAAGAATATATTTTTCTCGTAACAAATGAATGCAGAATGCAGTTAATTATTCTTAATAAATACAGAGTGAATAGCTGCTCTTTGAAGGATCCAAACCTAAGATTGGAAATATGTTGCATAAATCTTCACATTTGTGTTACATACCTGATGCTTCCAAAACAGCCAAGGCCCCAGGCTAGTTACAGGGACTTTCCAGTAATTTAGCTCAAAGTTATGCATCCCTGTGATAGGGCTGAATATACTATTCCTTCCCACCAGAGATCTCAGGGTGCTTTACAAACACTAAATAATGAATCTCCACAACACTCCAAAATGTGGCATCTTAATACTAGGTGGGTAGAGGCAGAGTTATGGGGGCTGAGGGGGGAAGCAAAGGGTCTCAGATCGTAGAGCTCATATTCACAAATGTGGAGCACTTACCCTCAGGAAGAGTCCCTTTGGCCTGAGGAAGTACACATTAACATAAGCATTAACCAACACTAAATGACCCAGGTCACACAGCAGAGTTGGGCACAAGTCCTGTTCCCATGCTCTAACCCCAAGATGACAATACTCTCACTTATCTAACATCCTCTGACAATTCAATATCAGGGTTATATATATATAAAACTGTACTGTTTATCCAGGAGAAAGTACAAGCAGCATGCAGACTAGGGAAGAAAAGGGCATTTGAAAGTGAATAAGACTAGTGTCAATACTTCAAGATTAAGTAGTAGGGACTTTAGAAAGTTGCATGCAATTACATATAAGAATAGGAGGAAAGGTTGAAAAGCAGTTGTATAGTTGATTAATAATTAGCTTCTAAGACTGAACTTTGTATTAACAGAAAATTGTAAGAACACATATTGTGGAGTAGTTTAATCATTCAACCTCAAGGGTTTTGTAACTAAAACTAATGCACAGTGCCCACCAACAGCCTCAGCGTTTAAGATTTGTCACGTGCAGAAGTGAATTTTAAACCTTGAAAATAAAACTAGACTTTTTGCTTGACATTTAAAGATGCAAATGCTTCTCACCACAAATACAGGTAGAGCAGTATTAGGAAGAGAGACAAATGCCTACGATGTCTAAGGTACCACAGCTGGTGACAGCCATCTCTCTCAAAAAAAAATGTAAATGGGAGATGGATGAAAAAAAATCTTTTTTTTAAATGCACTGGGTATAACATCATAGAACAGACCATTAGGCAGCTTCTAAAATGTCTTAAACAGAATAATTTATTAACAGAATTAAAAAGTTTCCCTAGCATTTGGACAGAGGCTCAATGAAAACAAGATCATCTGGATGGTTTTACGCTGCTGCATGAGAAATGCAACATAGGAGCCAAAATATCTTATCTTTCCCAATTTTCTGTCAGATGCAAACAGGTTAGAAATGGACTTTTGTGAAGCAAGGCTCCAATTCTTGCAGCTACATCGGTGTTTTTAAGCATACTGCCTGCTTCTGTCACAGTCAATTGCAATAAACTAATAGTCAAGTTAAATTCTTGAGTTGATTTCTGCCAAGAATTTGTTCTAATCTGGGTATGCTTTGCTGGGTGGCCAAAACAGATTTTGTATGGCAATCAGAATTCCACAAATTCTGCACAGCAATTTTGAGTCACAAATTGTATTGACAGGACCTAGAATACCTAGCAAGGATAACAGTAGTCAAGTAGTTCTGCTCAAATTCACAAATAATTTTACTAGCAATTAGAGCTTCCTCTACTGTTCCTATGGTTTAAGATGTTTGGATGGCAAGAAGATAGGGAAAAGCAGCTTTCAATTCTGTTGTTTAATTTTCTGGCTTAAGTTGTACATCAAACCATTGCCCAGAACATGGTCTCTGGGATAAAACAGTTACGGCTTTTTTTGGTTATTGGGGGAAATAAGCTTTTTTGTTGTTATTAGCATGAAAAAGTGACATTTTTCTTCTAAAACATGGTAGCTTGTCTAGCTTTTCAACAAGCTGCACTATTCAGTGCAATTTAAAAAGAATGCCAGTGTATAAGTGAGACTGAGTGGGACTCTGGCTACAATTGGAAGACAGATTGATCAGAAGCACCACAAATGGGATTTACTGCTGCCACATGGGGCTGTGCTCTTGCACCATTCCTCTGCCCAGAGCTTAGTTTCCTTGGAGCAGTGCCAACACCCTACTGCAATATTAGCGAGACACATTTTTGACTGTTCCTAAAAACCTGGGACAAATTCTTTTGTCATGTGTAAGAAGAAGACATTTCCTAGAAAGGGGAAAGAGTAGTGAACACTGATGATTCTAAACCAGCCCAGCTCTAGCTTATTTCAGGGGCCAAAGCAATCCAAACTGATGTTCTGGAGTATGATTCTGCAGCTCAGAATAATTAGAGCACTGTGCTGAAGCCAAGCTCTTTGCTAACATGGAAACACTTCTATGTTTAAGACTGCACCAGAGAATAGTGTAAGACTAACTGTCTTGGTTTTATGTTGCTCTCATGTTAATGGTTTTTCTTTATGGATCATTGTGCTCTCTCTAAGTTACAGGGATATAGGAAGCCAGAATCAAGCTCAGTCTCAAATCTCCCCAGATAAGAATCTTTGCAGAAAATACCTTGCTCAGACATTCTCCCAGAGGGTGGAATACAAATTAACTTTTTTGTTCCTAATGGATGTTTTGCTTGTTAATAAGAAGATTCCCATAAGTAAAAACATGTCAGAGGATTAAATGTACAAAAACAAGAAGAGTGCTTTTACCATAAAAGGGGTATTTTTAATTATTCACAATTATGATTCTAATTAATAAAAAGGGACCAAAGCAGATGGCTTTGCTCCAAAATTTAAATTTGAATAATTGCTTTCAGTTTTTTTAAAATTAAAAACAGTCTGTTTGAATTTAAATATTCCCTTAGTGACTGGCAAACTAAACACTACAGCACTGTGCAAGTGTGTGAGAATCAGGAAGTGACTGAGCATAAACAACCATGAAACAGACTTCATAAATCTTAGTTTAAACAAAGAAATGCAGGAAGTAAGTAAACCTGGATGAGTAGACAAAGGTACAGTGGATTTTGAAGATATTTTTAGTTTCAATAATCTGTTACTAGTAAAATAGAAAAAGATTTGTCAATGAGTTGTAATTGAGCTTCTCTTTAAACTGTCTCTACAGCTGTGTGAAATGGGCCTCTTTTCAAAATAAATTCTTAAGTACTTTCAAGAGATCAAGATCATGAAAAAGGTAAAATGTGATTTATTTCAGAGACCATTGGCAAAGAAGTAAAAACATGTTAACCCTGGAGGCTTGTGTAGTGAAAACAGTTGCTCATCTTATCCTAGCAAGTCAAGTTTGTATTATCAGTATCTGCAGTTACTTAATGCCTAACAAGCATTAGTGTTGTTTTCACAGCCATTGTCTAATTTTCCACACAGTGGGATGCTGTGGCACACTCACCCCATACTGCAGAAGAGTATGCTTTAAGTGGCTCTTTTGTAAAAATAAATAGGATTCACACAATACACAAAACAGCAGGACTCAACTCAATGGCAAGTTGGCAAAGCGCACACACTTTGAAAAGAGACAACTCTGAGGCACTGCTTAGGTAACAAAACCAAATGTCTAGTGACTCCATCTTTTCCATTCTAGCTCTCTTTCCCACCCACTTTGCTTTAGCATGCCCAGAAGTCTGAAAATAGACCCTTTGGGTATTTGTACACGGCACATTTTTTGCCTATTCTTGTGCTGCAACGGCATGGTTGTTTGCATGAGCGGGTTTTCCAGACACTTTAAAAAGCTCTGGTGTATTAAAGTTAAACTCCTCAGATGTAGTTTAGCTTGGCTCACTGTGAATTAAAGTGCTGCATCTGAGTGCCTTTTTGTGTTTGTATGCAATGAATCCGTGACAACATGTAATGAGCCTCTTTGTCCACCACATGGTGCTGCAAACTTTTTGTAGTTCACTCCTTTGAATCGCTGCTGCTTTTTTTTATTTATTTTTTCTTTGTGCCATGTGCCAGCTCCCTGCTCCCACAGCTGCGTGGCAGGGCACGAGGAGCAGTGTGGCACCGTCCTGGTCTCCTGCAGCACCAGCTAGAGACCAGACTTAATTAGTTTGAAAACCTAGTACATGCAAACACTGGTGGAACATTCCAAAATAAACAAGTTTAAATTTTATAAAAATATTTAATTTAATGAGGCTTAAAGCCCGTGGCATGTACAGGTGCCCTTTGTGATTTAGTATCTAAATTGTCACCCACAATTTGAATCAGAGTATCAGGTAGATGGTTTCCTGTTATTCATATGGAAAGATGTAGCAACTGGTGCTGCTTTAGTTATTAAAAGTAAAAGAAGGACAAAGAGAACCCTTTACCTTTATTTTTAATTGACATTAGAAGAGTTAATCCATTTCTGTCTTCAGCCATTTTATCTATTGTACCAAATATAGTATTTTATACCAGACTGCTTCTGTTGATCCCTTGACTGGGATGCATATCCTGTTGCCATTCTTATTTGGAAAAAGGAAAGTGACTGTTCCTTGCCATCACTAAGCCATAAGCAGTATCTGGAGGTAGAGAGGCAAGAAGAGATTATCTATTTGGGTAGTGTAGGCTTCCAAAAGGGAAACTAAGCTGATAGAACCTAAAATCCAAGCATAGCTGGAGTTTAGATTCACATTGATGTCAAAGATCAGAATAAGAGCCACAGCAATGATCTGAGCAAAAATGGCAGTCATTGTCCCTTCAAATGTCTTCTTTGTTCCAGGCCATTTGATTTCTCCCATTGTACTGCCAAAAACTGAGGCTATGGTATCTCCCACCCCTACTGCCAGGACCCCTGAATAGGGAACCAATGCACCTGTCCCAGACAAGAAACCTTTGTGAGCACAAGGTCTAGGGAACAACCACACAGGAAGGGACATCCCAAGAAGAAGGTAAATATGAGTTAAGATCAGAGGTCCACTGTCACGTTCATCCAAAAAGAGAGAGAGCAAGTGCCTGAGCATTTGGCCAAATGGCTTGATCCTGAAGTACCGCACGTACTCTAAAAAGATAAACACTGCCAAGCATAGCACTGCAGCAACATAGAGAAGCTGAGGGTCATAAATTAGCCCAGGGACATAAGTAGCCACCACTATGAAATGAAAGCATTTTCTGATTACGGTTGGAGCTTGGTGCTTTTTAGATTCAGATGATCTCTTGGCATTCTGGTAGAGAACCACAGTGCACGCAGAGGCAGCCAACAAGGTCCAGTACCCGAGGAGGTAAACTCTTGTCTGTGTCTGAAACAGGAACTGGAGCAACCAAAACAAAGGATTCCTTCGGATGAGCCGGTAAAGCCAAGGCATGATGACCCCCAGGCCAAGCACTGCCGTCATCATGTGGAAAAACATGGAAGAGGTCCAAGTTCCTGAATCCATGAAGAGGAAAAGAACAGTAAAGAAAATCCCCAGAAGGACCACACCAACCACTAACACCAGAAGGAAGAAGTCTATAGGATCTCCTCTGCCCTCTATCAGATTTAGGGAGCGCTTAATGAGCTGGTTGAGGATAAAACTTATGCCCCCAAGGACCAGTAATGCTTCCCCAGGAGAGAAGCAGCGGGGCAATAGGTACAACAGGATCATACTGAGGTAGACAAAAATAAGCAGCACTTCCAGGACCTCTACCACTTCAGAAACAGTCAAAGAATGTTTCATGGTGTAGATGATTAAGCTTCCAGCAACACCAGAAAGTATGCAAGTATTAGTTGGCACAGGTTTTGTGATGCCAACTGCTATTATAGATAGGAAGAGGGCTATTACCATACCAGTGGAGGCCACAACTATGCCAAAACGTTCAAAATATACAATGCCAGACGTCTTGCATCTCTCTTTCATCACAATCCCCAACAGCGGAATGACCATGCTAGCTGGTAGGAGGCCGCTATTAGCTGTTGTCCGGAACTGGAAAACGGCTCCACCCAACTGGAGGAGACGGTCCCATTTAAACTGGATGTAAAAAGCCTGAATGGCAAGAGCAATAGCGCACCAGGAATACCGATCCCACACCACCATGTGCACACACAGCACTATGGTGAAAACAACTAGAGACTCTGCAAGCACTGGCTTGATTAACATGGTTCCAATCAGCTGTGTCCCGTGATGTCAAAAGCGTTATAATTGTCTGATCCCAATGTTTTCAATATAGTCTTTGGTCCATTAGTAAAAGTTCACTTTCATCCTACTGCAATTCCTATAAAAATAAACAAAACAACATTAGAGACTATAAGAACATGCAAAGCTTCTACAAAAACAACCAATTTTCTTAAGCTCAGCTGCATGCTTCAACTCCTGTATAAGAAAAATAAAACCAAGAAGGAAATTTTCTTGTCATTTTCCATGGCATTTAAGAATCAGAAAAGTTCAAGTCAGCTTCCATTTCTAGTGCCAAATCTCACAGCACTTTTATCCACATGCAAATACTAAATACTCTAGTTGCTATGTCACATTTTTTCTTTCCGCTACTGAGAGTAGGGAGGTGAACACTGCATTCTGGAAGAAGCGTGCACAAATACAAGTAGCAACGCTCAAAAGAATTACACTGGTAAATGCATTTAGCTACTTCAGTAACTTATAAATTAAATACAAAAATCCCCCTTAAGTCACGAGTTTGTTGTAAATTTAAATGAAATTATATAACCTAAAACACGTGCACACACACAAATTGTGAACTATGCAAATTAAACAATTATGGATATAATTACTGGTAAGATTTTGGTATTAATAGAGATGACAATACTATTCCAATCATCAGCAGTATTTGGTTGTTTAAAATATACCAACAAAAACAGCACATACTAACTGGTATGTAAAATGAACACAAATCATAAATAAAATAAATCAGAATAGGTAAATCAGATATTTATATTCAACCTGAAAAGTCAATTTAAAAAATGTAAATGTTCTTATGGGTTCCATTCTTGTTCCCAATTCCTTCCTTCCAATTTTTTGTAAATTTACAGTTGTATTTCCGTTTTTAAAAAAAATACTTTTCTCTCTCCTCTTATTGTGTGAAAGGCAACAAACAAACAGCAATGAGTACTGACAAAGCAAACACTGTAAAATAAACACACCAGAGATACACTTCCTCACCAATACATTTCTAATTATATAAACCTAATTTTAATAAATAAAAAAAACAAAAATTACTTCTAATTTTAGTTTTAAAAAATTCTCACCTATGTATGAATTAAACTTATAGTGTCTCTCTTTAAGGAAACAGTTTTCCTGCCTTTTAATACAAGTGTCTTCTCTTCCTTAACTAATAATCATGCTTTAGAAATATTAACTAATAACTTGAAAATTTGATCCATGCTGACATTTTGACTGAATAAGAGTTAGCAACAGATTCAACACAAATTAAGAACATCTAAAATCTGGGTGGAAAACTATAATCTGTGATGCAACAAAACAAATATCCCAGAGTATTCTGTGAACTCCCAGTCATCTTAATATGCATTTTAAGCTTATCCTTACCGTGTAGTTGGTCCAATAAGATATCACCCAGAGAAGTCCTTGCCACTCTGTCTTCTACAACTTACCTTAACTTGACAGTTTCATTGGTAAGGAAGTAAAATCTTTCACATCCTCTCCAGAATGTATTATTCCCTCTTACATATTACATACTTTATCAGTGGTACCTCACTCTATTTAAACTAAGGAAAAATATCTTGTAATAACATTCTTAAAGGTTACTCAGATAGTTGATGTTTAGGGTCTAGATAGTTCTCTCATTTGCTGGAAACTTTGTACTGCAAATGTAATAATTTTAGTTCCGATTTCCATCAGGGTTCTTTTGATATCTATATCCATAGGATTTGAAATATAAAATTATTTTAAGCAATCAATTCAAATTTGCTGCTGCTATAAAGCTAGGCCAAGATGCATGCATTTCCCCCTGTTCAACAACTCATTCATCAGTTTTGAAGTCATACAAGAAAAAATAGTTTTTTATAGTCAAAAAAGGTTAAAAACCAATTTACCCCCCCTCTGCCCAATACTAGCTTTGAGGAGGCCATTTCTAGATTTGTAGGAGGAGTGAGGACCTCTCCAAGAGGGGTAAAGTATACCTCTTATATTACCTAGGGAAGAGATATACAACAGACGAATATGGCCGATTATAAGTTCCAGCTCAGCTCCAATGCAACAGTAACACTTAGCAGCCTCACCTCAAGAAGTCTGTTCAAAAAGCCCCATAGAGATACACTTGGATGTCAAATGCTGATTTATAAGCATCTTCAAATGCAACCCAGACACAGTGTAATTTAGAAACTTAGGGCAGGGGCGGGGAAGAAATATGGCCCACAGAGGGGCTTTGCCCAGTTCACAGCAGGTCCCTCAGTCCTGCCTGGCCCAGGTGGCATCTGGCCTGTGGCATGTCCTGCCACTCCCAGGCACACAGCAGGGCTGGAGTAGTTCTGTGGCTGGGCTCCATTTCTAGGCAGCCCAGGTGGCAGCAGCTGCCTTCCACCCCCTGGAGTCTGGTGGGGACCTGCACACACAACCCCAGCCAGCCCTGCACCTACTACAGACTCGGTCAAGCTGGAGTGGACCAACTCCAGACCAGTCGGGCCCTACATGCACAGCCCTGACCCCAGCCTGCCCCCTGCCTGTTTCAGACCACCTGCCCATGTTGAGTAGCGATGCCAGTGTTGATGGCTGTGCAAAAGCTACTGCTGGGTGTAGGGGAAAAGCACCCACCTTCTTTTGCTGGCCACCTGGAACCTGCACCTGGGCCATCCTGCAGCTCCTTTCCAGTGCCACCGCTGCCCTGCTGAGTTGCCCAGAGGCAGTACTGGTGGCAGTGGTGACAGTGGCAGAGAGAAGCCACAGGGCAGCTCACGCATGGACTCCAGGCAGTTGCAGCAAGAAAGGCCTGGCAGTGGCAAAGGGAGGTGGGGGTGGCATATGACTGCCTTTACTCTGCATCCAGCAGCAGTTTCTGCATGGCTGCCACTGCTGCTCATTGTGGCTGGGCAGTCCAGATCAGGTGTGGGGCCAGCGGTGGTTGCAGTTTTGCATATGCTTCCCACCTGGTCTGGAGCTGGTCCACTCTAGCTGGGGTGAATCTGGACTGGGTGAGGCAGGCTGGGGCCAGGACTGTAAACTCAGCTGCTGCTGGATGCCAGTGGCAGGGAGGAGCTGGAGGGCATGTGGGCTCCAAGCTGTTGCGGGGAGGAGGGTGGGGGTCTCCAGAATTACCTATGTGGCCCGTGGGCCCAAAGAATTGCCCACTCCAATCTAGGGCATACTATAACTATATAACAAAAGGCTTTTTATCATTCACTGATTTCTTGGCTTTGTTTTGGGAACAAGGGAATTGCAAAGGTTTCACCAAACATGACCTCTCCAAGCTCCATCATCTCACAATACTTCCACTTTCTCACATACAGAAGATGCCGCATTATTCCCACCCTCAACTATCTTTCCAGGGTCACTGCTCACTTTCTGAGCCGCTGCAAAATTGACCTCTCATTTGCATGCTCTCCTCGAGCTCATTTCCCAGTGGCCTCACCTCTGTGCTCACTCCATCTCTCACGGGACGCCGTTATTTCTCATTTAATCTCACCACTGGACTAGGCATCACTTTTGCAGCTCCTGATATCTCAAGCAGCCTTTCTTGATCTCTGCACCTCAGCTCTCCAGCTCATCTCCCATCTCCACTGAAACAAAAAGCAGGATTTCTTCCTTATCTCTGCTGCTTAGCGTTTGTCTGAGCTCCTTCTACCTCCTTTCATTAACTCCCCCAGTGACTTTTTGGGAGGACAGCGGTGGCCCTCACAGCCACCCTGGAGACGACCCAGGGGGCAGATGACGGGGGCAAGGACGCCCGAAGGAGCCGCCTCCGGGACTAACCAGGGCCGTGGGGCGCCTCTTCGTCGAGACAGCCAGCAATGCCAAGGCCAGCGAAGAGCCCTGACAGAGGGAAGAGGGAGGGGACAGGCGAACACCCGCCCCTCCGCCGGCAGCAGCCTCGTTCCCCCCACCCGCAAGCCACTCCGTCTCCATGGCGCCACCTCCCCCGCAACCCTAGACCAGAGGCCGCTCACCTTACAGGCCGGCGCCATCTTGCCGGCCGTGTCCGTCACGTGACGAGCCCCCCCCTCGCAGCAGGCCGGGCGCGAGGCTCCGTCACGTGACGCAGGTGCCGGCCCGAGCAGCGGGTAACGGGACACGTGAGAGGGGTGCGAAGATGGCGGCCGGCGGGTTGTGCGCGAGGTACGAGCGCGCGCGGCGGTGGCGGGAGTCTTCCCCCCACCCAACGGCTCCTTCCGGGGGGGTTGGGTTCGGTTCGGTTCAAGGGACACCCCCCCCGCAGCCGCCTGTCCCCGTCCCAATCCGGAGCAGAGAACCCCCCCCCCCCCCGCGGGTAAATCCTCGCTGGGCGCAACGTGTCCCCCCAAGTAGGGGGCTCCCGTGGGGTGGCGCTGTGCCCAGCTGCCAGGCGTCTTCCACCGCCCGGCTGGGACTGGCCCCGTGGCTGCATGACACCGGGCTGTGGTGCCACCTGCGCGCGCAGGCCGGGCGGGGGTGAGGGGGGAAATCCTTTGCCCTGCTCCGCGTGCGCCTGCACGAGGTGGCTGAATTCACGCTTTCGCTGCAGTCCGGGAAACGCAGGGTCCTGGACATGATCCACTTTCGAAGCTCTTTCCCTCCAGGAGCTTCTGAAAAAATAAGGGCGTCGTGGGAGTGAGGGGGAAAGCAGGCCTTGTGGGCTCCTGCGGCCTTGTATAACTCCCTTGGATCCTGGTGAGGACCCCAGAGCATAATAAAGGGGTTCTTATCAAAGCAGTTCTTGTTCCTAGTGAGAGCGCAGAGGGGACTTATTGGGGTGCTGAGGTAGAGCTCCCAGGAGCTGTTTCCATCAGCCTACATCAGATCCATTTCCATGTGGGGTTTGGATCCCTGGGGGTCGACAGACTCTGCTTAAGGCAGGGGTGGGCAGTTATTTTGGGTGGAGTTGGTGAGTTTTGGCAAGCCATCAAGGGCCATATGACAGGCAGCCAGGGGCAGATAAATATTAATTTTCTAAATTTTTGGGGGCACCGCAGGCTGTATAGAATGGCCTGGTGGCCACATCTAGCCTGTGGGCCACATTTTGCCCACCTCTGATGTAAGGGTTCGGTGAAAGATGACTATGAGCGATCAAAAGCTGGCAAATACAAGCACTTAAAAGTCCAAGCAGTCCGCACCTCCCTTTGACATTTTTTAAGGGTCCGCAAATGAAAAAAGGTTGAAAACTGCTGCACTGAGGTTCATTGTGCATCTCCAGCAGTACAAGGAGTGGTTAACCACAGCAGCAGTTTATCAAACAATTCAGACTTCAGCTCTGTTAGTAAGGACTTCTATTTGGCTTGGGGCTGAGGAGAGTTAGGCTGCACAGCTGCTTGGGGTGTGAGAGTGGAATACAATAGCGCCTAGCCCAAAGGGTCCTGATTGAGATGTGAATGGGAGCACCCTAATGGTACTACAGTAGTTACAAAACTTGATGTAAACTGGTTAGAAGAGAAAGCAGGGCAGGATGACTACTAGAACATGTGGACATGTGCTTTGCTGGGGTTATTTGACCCGAGCAATCTTTCCTGCCCATAGCGGGAAGCTGGACCCTATGATCTCATTATGAGATGTACAGCCCTAAACTTCTGTGAATGATGCAAATGGGTACCCAGGCCGTAAACTTGCCTCTGTTCGCAGCCTTGCATTTGAAATGCTTGAAAAAGTAATTTTTTTTTTGATTTAGCAGTGAGAGGAGGCACAGGGATTAGCAGTGAATTAGATACATTAGTGTTTTTGTCCATTTAAAATCTTAAGTGGAGAATATGTGCTAACAAAAATAGAGCAACTGTTTAAAACAGTTCTGCTGCCAAATGGAAATCTCAGTTTACACACCACCGGAATGGGACCAAATAGTTCATTTTTCTCTAGAACACTGAGAACATGTTATAGAGAGCATTTCTGGTTCTGTTGCAGAAAAATTACATTCTGTGCACTGCACATTAAAGTCTGTTCTTAGAGCTTTAATCTCCAGAAGTGAGCTATAAACCTTGAAGACCAAGATCAGATTTTCGAGTCAAATGTGTAGTGTCATTATGAAATTGATATTTGAGGAGCTGATATACACTTTAAGCCTTTGAATATCTTTACTGTTCTTTTAATTTGCTTGTAACATCTCAAACCTCATTGACTTTAAGCAACTATTTTTTCAATATATTAATTAATTACATGGATAATAATGCCCAAGGCACCACCTGGGATAGCAGCACTGTGTGCATTATAAATGGATCATAAGAGAGATTTCCTTTCCCAATAGCATCTTTCCCAAGTAGCATCTTTAAGTGAATTGGAAAGAGTTGAAGGCCCATCTTAATCCTGGAAAAGTTCTAAATGAAATGAAAATGAGGTGGAACTGATTCAGCCATATTGCTGTTCTGCATTACAGAGGGAGTATCTCTTTGGGAGAATTCTGTAGTCTCGGTGCTCTGCATGGGACAGAGGGGTGGCTCACATTTTATTGCCAATTGGAATAGGACCGGTTCTTCTGCTTTTATAGAATGAAGTATATCTAACTAGAAAGGAATTGGCAGCTAGAAACTATACCAATTAGAAACGGTAACACTGGAGTTTAATTACATAGCATTGTGGTATTAAAAGACACTTAGGGATTTGAACTTTATAGTGATATTTTTTGTAGATTGCATTCTCAAAGTAAATAGTTTGCTTTTAGTTAGTGATGCTTTTCTTTGCATTTCTTGGTTCCTCTGATTACTTGTGAAGGAATTATGTTCAGGTATTTTGCTACTGCTTTACTATTTGAGAGGAAGTAGTAATTCTCAACCAAAGGAGAAAAAGATGTTCCTAGTCTGCCTCATTCTGGAGTAACTCCAGGGTAATTTAGTCAAAATAAGACACCTCCTTCCTATGTGTATCTCAATTGGCAGCAAGTCAGGCGGTGTGTATTTTAGCCATAATGTAGCTAACACAATGCTTTTGATGTTTTCTTCAAGGTATAGACAGCTTTAGAGTTGCCATTTTCAGTGTCTAACTTATTCTAGATATTGTGAGAGTTGTTTTGCCAATTAAGTTTTCTTGGATTAAAAACTGTCATATGAAAAATATGTCACAAGTTCTGTTTGTTCCTTTCTAGACAGCCAGCTTTTGCATGGTGGTTTTGTACTGATTTTTGTTTAAAACTTTATTCGGGTTATGTTTCCATTAGATCATTAGTTCTCCAAACTCCTAAAGGAGCCTCATTTTGGAAGATGCTGTTAATATATCAATCTAGAGTGGCTCTTCTTTCTTTCTGAGAAGTCCATAGTAGGATAAGGATTTGATCTCAAATACCTTCTGGCACAAACAGACTTTTCTTATGAGGGCTTGGGAAATGGATAGAAACAAGTCTTACCTAAACTATGGTGGAGAGTCAGGACAATTCTTTGCCTTCAGAAATACAAGGGTATGTTTTTACCTTGTGCTCAGTTTGTGTTCCGTCCAAGGATGGAGATACTCAGGTCGTAACGACAAAGAAAGCTTAGTGAAAGATCTCTATATTTAGCTTGGTTTCCTTAAAGTTTGCCATTGGTTAGGTTTGTGCGTGATCCCTTACCACCAAGTCTGCTCTAAGTTAAAACCAACTTCAGAAAGTTATAGACTGACACTGTTTCAGGGGTGTTGATTGTAGCTGTGTTGGTCTAAAGACATAGGCAGACAAGGTAAATGTGGGTAATTGTGATATCTTTTATTAGACCAACTAAATAGATGGAAAAATAGTTTTTTGCAAGCTTTCAGGCACAAACACCCTTCTTCAGGCATAGTCACTCTCCCTGTGCCTAAAGATGGGTATTTGTGCCCAAAAGCTTGCAAAGAACAATTTTTCCAACTATTTCGTTGGTCTAATAAAAGAAACATATTTTCCCAAAGAACCTTGCCTAGACTCACATTAGCTGTTTAACTGTTTCATAGCAAAATAACACATTTGTTTTCCCTTTATTTACAGGAGTAGCAGAGAACTGTGGACCATTCTGCTGGGCAGATCAGCTTTGAGGGAAACAGTAAGTAGAGGCCATGCCGAGCAACTTTACTTGTTAGGAACTGACTACATGGTACAGTATGCTAGTTTTGTGTAAATGTTTGAATCCTAGTGAATTGTGTTTTGCTGCTCTGCCTCCTCCCTATCTCAAAAATATTCTTACAGTGAGATTGTTGTTCCTCTCTTTCCACTCCTTGTTTATTCTCTCTTGTTAGCTGCTGCACCAACCTCTACCTGAGAGGGTGTATGGAAAAAGGTGGTTCCCTTTCTGGAGCGGACACAAGTGCTGCTTTCCAGACTGGCTGGCCTGGGGTATTCAGGAGTGGAACAGCCGGCTTCCTTACCCTCTGGGATGGAGTCCATGCTTTCAGGAATGTGCCCAGAGGTTGGAAATCGAAGTCCATTTCTGATCCTAGACTGTTGTCTCCTCTTTCCCTTTCCCTTCCTGCAGTTAGGCAAAGCAGCAAGCTGTTCTTTCTCATATAACGTACACCTTGAATCAAAGTCTGAATCATAGATACTCTTTATACTGATCCTGTGTCCTTTCTGTCTCTCTGTGGTGGCGGAATTACTTTGCTTAGTTTAAATTAAATAAATCTGATACTGGATGGTATATAGAGAGTTGTCTGACAGTATTGTTTTTTTCTCTCTAGGCTCAGATTGCAGCAGAGTTGAACAAACATTGGCAGAGGCTACTAGAGGGGCTCTCATACTACAAGTCTCCCAGGTACAGTAATTGGCTGATACTAGCATCTGGATAGCAGGTACCTAGAAGTTCTGGAGATATTGCTCTGCAGAAAAGCCTGTTGATTTTTTTCCCCCTTCGTGCAGCAAAAGTAGATTCTATGCCTCGTCCTCACAGTTGAGTTGAAGTTATATAGGACTCATTAATCACATGGGCCAGATGTCAAGAAGGGATGCTTATATCCAAACAACTTATTTTGACATGAAAGCACACCTTGTATAAAATAACATGGGTCTTAACCTTTCCTGACTTATGTTAACTGTATTATCCTCCTTGTTCCCTGCTAAGCTACCCCAATCATGTGCAAGACTCCCGACTACTCTTAAGCTACCTAGAAGTGAACCTACAGTGTAGAGGAGTGATTCATCTTGATACTTCTTCATTCTAAAGGATATCCAGATACTCTCATTGAAAGAGACAGTGAGCGCATCTACATGTGCTTTAACATGGTTTAGGGGTATAGGCTGTAGCCATGTTGGTCTAAGGACATAGGCAGACAAGGTTCTTTGGGTGAATCTGATACCTTTTATTAGACCAACTTAAATAGTTGGAAGAACATTTTTTTTAAAACCAAGCTTTTGGGTTTAAAAACCGTTCACTGGGCTGAGAAAATTTCAGCAGTTGGTGTGTGCGCTTCCTGGATGGAATGAAAAGTAAAGAAGCCAGAGGCTGGGCTGATATGCATACAGAATAGGCAGTGAAGATGTAAATTGAGGAGTCAATGGGTGAGAGACAGGCTGGGTGGGGGAAAGAAGGGGGAAGAATAGTGGAGAGGTACCTGGGGGATCAGATGTCAGGCAGGTTATAATGCGTCATAAATCCAACGTCTATATTTAATCCATGATTTTCAGTATCCAGGAGGTTGATGAAATGAAGTTCATAGGCTCGTCTCTGAGAAGTGTTTTGTAAGTTTCCTTTGAGGATTAGAACTGAGAGGTTGGAGAGAGAGTGGTTTTCTTGTGAGAAATGTGCTCTCACAGGTAGTTGGGTATTTGATGGATTTCTGGTGTGCGTTCATTCTGGTGTGTGGTTGTTGGTTGGTCTCTCCTACATATTTTCCATTGGGGCATTTGGTGCAGTGAAGATCTATGAATCTTTAAGAAGATCTGTTCTTAAAGAGATCGTCCCAGAGTCACCTGTCCTAGCCTTCAAACAAGCACCAAACCTCGCTAACCTCATCACCAGAAGCAAAATTCCTTAGGCTCAGAACACATCGAATGGATCCAGACCATGCCGTGACAAGAAATGGAAAACCTGCCAACACATCTCCACCCCCACACAATTACTACACCCCGCAACAGAGCCATCCACACTCCCAGATCTTCCAGCTGCACTTCCAGAAATGTAATGTATAGATTTATAGATTCATAGAAGTAGGGTCAGAAGGGGCCTTGTAGATCGTCAGGTCTGGCCCCCTGCCCTGGGCAGGAGAGAAAACTTGTCTCAAATGACCCCAGCCAGGTAGACGTCAAGCCTTCTCTTAAAGACCCCCAGGGAAGGAGCCATCACCGCTTCCCTTGGAAGTTGGTTCCAGATCCTGGCCACCCTGACTGTGAAGCAGTACCTTCGGATGTCTACTCTAAGCCTACTTTCTAACAACTTGTAGCCGTTATTCCTTGTTACCCCAGGGGGCACTCGGGGGAACAAGGTCTCTCCCAAACCCCGCTGGTCCCCCCCTAGTGAGTTTATAGGCGGCCACCAGGTCCCCCCTCAGCCTTCTCTTGCGAAGGCTGAACAGGTTAAGGTGCTGTAGCCTCTCCTTGTAGGGTCTGCCCTGCTGTCCCTGGATCATGCGAGTGGCCCTCCTCTGGACCCTCTCAGTGCTGTCCAAATCCCTCCTGAAGTGTGGCGCCCAGAACTGAACACAGTATTCTATGCAACACTGGTCAGGTCGCAGCTAGAGAGGGAGGATCACCCCCTTGGCCCTGCTAGAGATGCATCTGTGTATGCACGACAGGGTATGGTTAGCCCTACTGACCGTGACCTCGCATTGTTGGCCCATGTTCATCTTGGAGTTAGTAATGACTCCGCGCTCTCAAGAAGGGAGTTTCGCAGCTTATAAGTGTGCTGCTGGTTCCTGCTGCCCAAGTGCAGCATCCTGCACTTGTCTGTATTGAAACCCATCCTATTTTCATTAGCCCACCCCTGTAACCTGTCCAGGTCCTGCTGTAATCTGTCCTTCCCTACTAGCATGGCCACCTCACCCCAAATCTTGGTGTCATCAGCAAATTTAAACAGGCTGCCTTTCACCCTGTTGTCCAGGTCACTAATAAAGAAATTGAACAGTGTGGGCCCAAGGACCCTGGGGGACTCCACTGCCCACTTCCCTCCAGGTCAAAAAAAACCTGTCCACCACTGCCCTCTGAGTACGACCCTTTAGCCAATTTGCAATCCATCTGACTGTGTAGGCATCAATGCCACAGTCACCTAGTTTTTTAGTGAGAATGGGGAGGGAGACCATGTCAGAGGCCTTGCTGAGGTCCAGCAAGACTACATCCACCATGACACCTGCATCCAGTGCCTTTGTGACCTGATTGTAGAAGGCAGTCAGATTGGTCTGACAGGACCTGCCCCTAATGAAGCCGTGCTGGTTGCCTTTGAGCATCATCCCTGATGCTAGCCCATCACAGATGTGCTCCTTGATAATCTTCTCAAAGAGTTTCCCCAGGATTGAAGTAATTTCATAGACATTAGGGCTGGAAGGGACCTCAGAAGATCATTGAGTCCAGCCTTGTGCCCCAGGGGCAGGAAGTCAGCTGGGGTCATAGGATCCCAGCAAGATAAACATCCAAATTTCTCTTGAAGGTGTTTGGAGTAGGTGCTTGAACCACCTCCAGTGGCAGACTATTCCAGATCTTGGGGGCTTGGCCAGTAAAGAAGTTCTTCCTTATGTCCAGCCTGAAATGGTCTTGGAGCAGTTTATGACCATTTGACCTAGTCATCCCTTGGGGCGCTCTGGTGAACAAACATTCCCCCAGATCCTGATGAGCACCCCTCATAAACTTATAGGCAGCCATCAGATCACCCCTGAGCCTGCGCTTTTCCAGGCTGAAAAGTCCCATAGCTCTCAGCCTCTCATCATAAGGTCTATTTTCCTGACCTCTGATAATGTGTGTGGCTCTTCTCTGGACTCTCTCAAGCTTCTTCCCATCCTTTTTGAATTGTGGAGCCCAAAACTGGATGCAGTACTCCAGCTGCGGCCTCACCAAGGCCAAGTACAATGGGAGAATGACTTCCTGGGATTTACTTGGGAAGCATCTCTGGATGCAAGCCAGTGTTTTGCTTGCTTTACTA
Source organism: Crocodylus siamensis (assembly GCF_052110815.1). Taxonomy (NCBI): domain Eukaryota; kingdom Metazoa; phylum Chordata; order Crocodylia; family Crocodylidae; genus Crocodylus; species Crocodylus siamensis. The sequence continues at coordinate 9,839,812 of NC_143405.1, read as the reverse complement.
GCAGCAGCATCACATTGAAGGCTCATGTTCATCTTGTGGTGCATATCTCATCCAGTGCAACAAAATGCCGTGATGGAAAATACGTAGGAGAAACCAAACAACACCTGCACACCAGAATGTGAATGCACACCGGAAATCCATGAAAGACGAGAATACTCAACTACCTGTGGGAGCACATTTCTCACAAGAAAACCACTCTCTCTCCAGTCCTCAAAGCAAACTTACAAAACACTTCCCAGAGACGAGCCTATGAACATCTCTTCATCAATCTCCTGGATACTAATAAATATAGACATTGGATTTATGACACATTATAACCTGCCCGACATCTGATTTCTCCCCCCCCGCCCCGGGTACCTTTCCACTATTCTTCTCCCTTCTCTCCCCTCAACCCAGCCTGTGTCTCATCCACTGACTCCTCAGTTTACATCTTCATTGCCTATCTTGTATGTAGACCAGCCCAGCCTCTGGCTTACTTTTCATTTCACCCAGGAAAAGCACACACCAACTGCTGAAACTTCCTCAGCCCAATGAAGGGTTTTTAAACCCAAAAGCTTGGTTTTAAAAAAATGTTCTTCCAACAATTTAAGTTGGTCTAATAAAAGATATTGGATTCACCCAAAGAACCTTGTCTTAACATGCTTTATTTAGCTTTAGTTAAATCTAATACCTCCATTGTGAGGGACTAGGAAAATGCGAATTAGCCCATTAGGATGCATATTAATGAAAGAGCACAATTTTTAAGTGATGCTTAATGCACTTTAGCCTAGTTTAGTGAACATTAAATATGGAGCACGTTCTTAGTGATGCTTTAATATGCATTAAAATAGGTTAATGCATATTAAACACACATGTAGATGCATCCAGTGCATTTTACATATGTGTTTTATAGCTGTAAATGGACTTTCTATTGTACAGTAGGTGAATTGTGTCAAACAGAGTCCTTCACTGACATATTATAGATTTTAAAAAGTCAGTAAAATTACCAAAAGTTTGTCAATACATAAACTGACAAACATCAAGGATTTTGGAATTAAGCCTTTTCATTGCATCTTTTAATATAATTTTCTAAAAATATTTTTCCACTTTTAGTTCAAGTTCAGCAGAAAAAGTAAAAGCTGACAAAGATGTGGCTGCTCCATTGAAGGAACTAGGCTTAAGGGTCAGCAAGTTCTTGGTGAGTAGATGTTCCACATAGCTTATTTGTTATTTCCACATTTCAAGTGTAGTCAGGGAACTTGATATTGTGCTTTCTAAAGCCAGTGTATTGCATCTTATCGCTGAGTAAGGTAACTAAGTTGTAATTCTTTCTAATTTATCTCCTGTTGTAAGGACAAAGACTTACTTTCGTACTTCTTTGTGGTAATGTTTCCACATAGAACCTTTCCTTAGCGCTCAGATGGACATGTATTTTTTGTACACAGTGTGTTTTTCAGGTGGAAGTAATTTCTTATTGGTATTTGTTTAAAACACCTTGAGTTCTGCTTTCTGAAGCTCAATTTAGTTTAATAAGCCTTTTAATATTCAGTAGAGATTGAAGAAAGTGTAAAAATCAAGCTCAATTGTGCAAAAACAGGTTATGGAGAGGCAGCAGACCAACATTTTTAAAAATGGTCAGTGACTTCTGGATGCTTTGAATCTTGGTGTCCAAATGGAGACAGCCTATAAAGGACCTGTTTTTTCATAAGTATTGACCCCTCTGAAAAAGGGGGTCATTTAAGGTGTCTGAAACTGGGCAACTAAAAATTTAGGTACTCCAAAATCATTTGTCATGTTTTAAAAAACTTAGGTAATTGCCTGTGGAATTGAATTCCCTCTAATCAAAAGCTGGAACCAGGTGACCTGTCAAGAATGGTACCTTTGTTTGTATGATCCATTGGGCTGTTGCTGGAGTTGAACAAGCTACATTTAAATAATTTCACCGTTTCCTTTAAAAACAATTACGTGTTTTGTAACTATTTAATCCAAAGAGACAAAGATGCCTGATAGTTTTGAGACTGTGGCACCTGTTGATGAACTCAGCTGCCTTTGGTTTATTCTTCACCATCATTGAGCATGCCTTCCTGTTGTTTCAGGGTCTGGATGAAGAACAGAGTGTACAGTTGCTACAGTGTTATCTTCAGGAGGATTACAGAGGCACCAGGGACTCACTGAAGGTCTGTAGTCCATGTCTTGATCATTCTGCTCTCTTCTTCCCTCAAGGCTGGTAAGCCTGGTGACGCATAATGCAAATACCATTGTAGCTTTTCTTTCATTACAGAAAGGAAACACCTTTATTTCAGGTCTGGTTTTATTGTATATCCTTCTGTCTAGTTTGAGCTGGTGAAGGGTATTCTTTTGAACTCTTAGCCAGAGGAATGTACTGCAGTGACAGGTGTCTAAGGGAGGGGATTTGCTAAAAGGGGCAAGGCCATGCTTTGTAAGTGAAATCTGTGATCTGTACTTTTGATACCTAGCATCTCACAAGAAGTGGTGTCTAAATTCCTTTTGTTACTTTCAGTGTGATACTCTCTGGCTGAATAGTGTCTATGAAAGGTGCAGAATAGTCACGTTGTCATTGTCTTGTGATTTGCTTGCAGACTGTTCTGCAGGATGAAAGACAGAGTCAGGCTCTGATGTTGAAGGTCAGTAGTTTTCCTTATTCTTTTGTTTTTGGAAGAATATGTTAGCAGCAAATTAACTGTACTGTTCAGGAAAAGGTTGAAATGACTGAAGTGCTCCTACAGTTTAAACTGCAAGTCTGGGAGGATTTTTTGATTAAGTGAGGGGATGATTAGACGCAAGAAAAGCTTCAACAGTTACTGTAGATGGGGACTTTCTGGGTGTTCTGATGATAGTAAGTCCATGCAAGTGCTTCTAAGGTGTCCATTAATCCAAAGAGATGACTTTGGAAGACTGAAACAGATCAGTGGGGCTAAGCCGAATGGGAGTTCATCTCTCCCTCCCTCCCTTTGCTGCCTTCCTTCATTTGTCAGATAGCAATGGGATTATGGAACCATTGTAACAGGTAAAAGGAGTGTGCGTGCTTGCGTGTAAGAAAAAGTTTCAAATATTTTTTTCAGGTGACTTAAAAATTGTTTGGTAACACCATGCCTATTCATTTGATGCTTGTTTTTTCATATTGTCATTGGAGCATGGTTGGAGACTATGATGATGAGGTACTGGAGGAGAGAAGAGAGTTAGACAGCAGTGGATGATCCTCATGACATTGTGTCTTTGCAGCTGGCTGACTATTACTATGAAGAAAGGATTTGCATTCTGCGCTGTGTCCTCCACCTCCTTACTTATTTTCAGGATGAGAGGCACCCCTACATGGTACATACTTGAACCTTTTCCCAAATCAAATCTCATTGCTATATGCAGTATATACAAGGGATGCATTGTTTGTCCATGTGTGTATTTAAACAGTATATGTGCGTGCATATGTGGAATGTCTGTTTTTTCTTTAAGGCACAATACTCCCAGTGTGTTGAAAAGTTGGAAAAGGAACTGGTTCCTAATTACAGGAAACAGTTTGAAGAGCTGTACAAAGCAGAAGCTCCTACTTGGGAAACACATGGAAATCTCATGGTATTTTGCTTTTTTCCATTTTCTTTATCAAAGCTATATTTTGTTTGCTCACTGCACAGTCAGTTAATCAGGAAAGTGTGCGTGTGTGTGTGTACACATGCAAGTAATAAGGACATTTCTAGCATTCTCAGAAGCCAGAGGAAATACTTTACTTTGGTATTACTCTGGTCATATTTTAATTTAAGAGCTAAGGAGTGAGCTAGAAAACTGAATTCTGATCTGTAGTAGCAAAGAGTTCAGCTATCAATAGAGCACCAGCTCCTGTCTCTTCTGCAGTTGTGACCATTTGTAACACGTATTTTAATTTTTAAATAAAACCTGCAGAATTAATTAAACTGATTCATTTAGCATTCTGGCAACTTTGGACGATGTTTCCTGGGCCTAGGGATAGGTGTTTCTCCCCTGTCTTCAACTCTGTAGGCTTCATAAGAATCTCTGGAACCCAATGATATTGATCTTTACTTAATCCTTGCATGCTGGGATTTGCCAGCCACAATTGAGGAGGTGATTTTTACCAGTTTTTTGGAGTTCATGTCAGAAGAGATTCTAGCACCATTCGTGTAAATCCCTGACTAAAGAAGCTGATGAATTGCTTCTGATTCTCTTGTTTTTTTGTTGCATTGGTCTGCTTGCTTCAGCTCTAACAATAAGGCTCTTCTCCTTGTACAGACAGAGCGCCAGGTATCCCGCTGGTTTGTGCAGTGCCTCCGTGAGCAATCCATGCTTTTGGAAGTCATCTTTCTTTATTATGCTTACTTTGAGATGGCACCTGATGAACTGTTGGCATTTGCCAGGATGTTCAGAGATCAGGGATTTGGCTCTAGACAGACCAATAGGCACTTGGTAGATGAAAGCATGGATCATCTGGTGGATCGTATTGGGTAAGTATTTTGACTGTGTGTCCAGTTAGTAAGGAATTAACCAATGATTTTCTTCATTAGAGGAAATATTTGTGTCTTGTGGGTGTTCTCCAAAATCATCATTTCTATAAACAGCATTTCAAACTGGTGATAAGGATAAAAAATCACTTCTGGTTAGGTTGAGGGTATTTTTTGCAAGATACAGGTGTGATTTTAGCCTGGGTAAGCATATATGTGCTAGCTTTAGTCTAGCTGGCATGGGTATTTGTAGCAATGGAGACACAATATCATTGGCTTCTCGGCATAGGGCAGCAACTGGAATACGTACCCAGGATCATTGGAAGGCGTGGACTGCTAGTCTTTGCTGAAGGCAGTGCTGTCTTATCCTTTCTGCCATTTTTAACTATGCTGGCTAGACTGAAGCTGGTGTAGGTTTACCTGCATGTGCTGCCATCACATCTTGACTTTCTGTGCAGCCCCACCCATTGTCTTTGTTTCCAGCATGAAACAGTTGTTGTGATTTAACATTTCAGAGATTTTTATAGAAAGAAAGGCCATCATCAAATAATTCTAATTTTCCTGTTTGTAACTATCTAACTAGCAGTAGGTAAGTTTGAAGACTTAACTCAATGTTTATTGGCATATCGTAATCCAAGAACATGTCAGATTAGCTGTTCTTACCTTTCACATTTGTTTTTTCTTCCCTTTTAGAGACTTGAGCAGATGTAAAGCTGATGAACTATTTGTTCTTATTCCTTTACTTCCCCCATTTTTGCTGAATTCTTAAACAAAGCTTCATTTTTTTTTCTTCTGGGTCAAGCTACTTCAGTGCTCTTATTCTTGTGGAGGGCATGGAAATTGACTCCCTGCATGAACGTGCTTTGGATGATAGAACAGAAGAACATAAGTTAGCCGATAATGGGCACATTCACCAGGTAAGCCTTTAGAAAGTCTCATGCCATTTGGTATTCCCTTGTAATTAGAAACCACTGTAATTGCCCAAAATCAGGCTGCTGGAACTGTGGAGAGGACTTGTCTGAAATTTGCTCCTTGGGCTTGCATAATGACTATCAGAGCTAACTTCTTCATTATGCCATGGGGCAGGTAAGAAAAACATGGAATCTGCTGTGGCTCACCTTTTGAGATTTTTGGAATGCTTTATGAAAATATGGAGATGAAGAGCAAACAGGCTTAACGTGAACTTGTTAAAAAGTGTAGAAACTAAGGATCTATTCTGTGATATTCTCTATTTTAAAGATCCTTGAAATATCATAAGTGGAGGCTAGAAAATGCAGTGGGTCCAGTCAGTGAAAGAAGAAATCCTGGTGCTGCTGCTTCTGTGACTGATCTTTTCAGGCCAGCATTGTACTTAGCTTTGAGTTTTAAGTTCGTTAGTTTCACTAAAATGCTTGTGACAACATAACGAACTTTGAGTTCAAGAAGGGGCTGTCTGCTATTTTCATTAGAGATGCGTTTTCCTTTATTTTTATAGCAACTTCACCTCCTTCCCCAAAATGTAAACCAGCATAATGGAAGAAAGAAATGTGCTATGCTGTTTCTTTCTGAAAGCATGTGGTGGGACCAGTTCAGTAGATCTTTTATTGAAAATTGTTATCAGTATAAAAAGTAGGGGTGTGCACTGGTAAAGATTTTTTTTTTTTTTTTTTTTGGCCGATACTGATGGCTGATTATTAAACAGTCATATTGTTTGATACCGATCCAATAGCCGATATGCAGCCTGGCAGCTTGGAGAGCAACATCTGGCCAGTAAGTCTCTAGGGGCTTAAGGAGAGGGAGGGACAGGGACATGAGAGGCACATCGAGGCCTCCACGGTGAGGGAGGGAGCGGGGTCAGTGCAGGGTGCTTTCCAGCTGGGGTGGACCTTCAAGCCTTCTCATCCCAGGGGGGAGAGGAGAAGGGAGCACCCACTACAGCACACATCCCTGGGGGAGAGGTATGAAGGGCATGTGGCCCTAGGGTGAGGGCAGGCTGCCCACTGTGGGCTTAGGGCCAGGGGCTATGCTGGCCTCTTCCCAGTAGTGGGGAGGCTGGGCTGGGTGGGTGGTGTGGTGGGGGGCAGTGGCACTGGAAGGGGGGCTACAGCGAATTTTGGGGTGGCTGTAGCCTATGCCGTAGCCCCCGAGCACAGCCCCGGCCCAGCTCCCCTGCTGGGGAGAGGTTGGCACAGTCCCTGGCCCCTAGCCTGCAGTGGGCAGCCTACCCTCACCCCAAACACAAATCTGGGGGCACATGCTTCCCATGCTTCTGGGGATGCATGCAGCAGTGGGGAGCCCCCGTCTCCTTGCCCCCCTGTGTCCCCTGAATGAGCTGCCCGCAGCTCCATTCTGTGCACCACCCCAGCTGGGCAGCGCCTACTTCTGCCTCAGCCCCACTCTCTCCCTCACCATGGGTGCTTCGAGCTGCTCCTCAGGCCCCTTCCCTCCTCCTGCCCCTTCTCCTCCACAGACTTACTGGTCAGACCCTGCTCTTCAAGCTGCTGGACTGCATTCCTGGCCACATGCATGCTGTGGCTGCACACTTGCACACGGCATTTATCGGTGACATAATCGGCTACACTGACCCCAAAAAAGCTAATTGCCAATAATGTGAATTTTCCTTTTATTGGTGCTGATCCGATATGGATTGATATATCAGTGCATCTCTAATAAAAAGGTGACTTTGTGCTAATCTTCTGTCAACCTAGTACTTGCCAGGCTAGGGCTTCTTTCAGACTGTATTGACTGTTTTGCTTGTATCCTTTCTTCTAAGCAGGAAATGGACCGTCTACTGCTGACATTAGGGGATGTTTCGCATCATGCCCCCGTTCTCTTGGCCTGGGCTTTGCTTCGCCATACAATAAGCCCAGAAGAGTCAACAAGTATAATCAGGCGAATGGGGAGTACTGCAATTCAGCTTAACGTGTTCCAGTATCTGACCAAACTTCTCCGATCACTAAGCAGTGGGGGGAAGAATGTGAGTTTTGTATGATTGTATTTGTACACTGTTCGGGGGGAGAAGACTTTGTGTGCTAGTTATATAAAAATGTAAGATGATATAGGTAGTTTGGGCCAGTATTTCTGGAAGTCCAGGTTACTATAAGCATAGTACTTAGCAAAATACTTGCTGGTAAATGAGACCAGATTTGTAGTCTTGGATTTTTTTTCTTTGTAAATTGCAAATGACTATGAATGTAATAGGAAGGATTTGTAAATTCAAAGGGTAAATAAAAATGAGTTCCATAAGTTCTGTTAGGAACTATACGTAACCAGAGCAAGCTGAGATTTGGCCAGTGGCTAGACAACCTGCTCAGGCATATTTATTGGGCATTTAATATCCTGTTTATTATATTCTTTGATTTGATAACGAGCACTATATGTTGTATCTCTTTACTTAGATCATGGATTCCCAAACTGTGGTACACATACCTCTGGGGGGTTACCCAAGACATCTTTGGGGGGTACACAGGAGAAATTGTGATGGCAGATTTAATTTTCATTATAATAATAATTGGCATTTAAGGGGTTAAAATATGAAATGTATGCTGGTTGAGGTGTGGGGTAGCTAGTTAATCTGGAAGAGGGTATGCAATAAGAAAAAGTTTGGGAAGCTCTGGTTTAGATGATTTGCTTCTGTTACCTTTCTGCCCAGATTGTTTCACTAGATTGTTTGCTCCCATATTACACTATTTGAAATCTGGTATAATTTTCAGATAGAAGCTGATGAGAGAAAATCCCTTCTATTTTTATTTGTGGAATGCTTTTCGAAAGGACTATAAAGGGAAGCATTCAAAGGATAGTGGGGCTGGGGCTTCCACCTGCCAAAATAATTTGTTTTATGTAGCACTTCACAAGTGGCTGGTCCCAGATTCACTATTTTGCAATAGTTAAGTTAGGTACATTATGAATCTTCAAATCTCTTTCCTATTAAGCTTGCATTAAAAGAGCAATTGCTCAAAACACAATTGCCCATAATGGGCTGAAGGCTATGAATGCAGTTGCAACATGGTAGCAAATACTCTGGTAGTCGATATTATTCATTCACTGACTGACCTGTCTTTATGTTCCAGTGTACTGCCAGCACCGCTTGCATGTGCATTTATGGGCTGCTTTCCTTTGTCTTGACCTCACTGGAGTTACGTACTCTAGGCAATCAGCAGGTCAGTGCCTGAAGTTTGTTGCATTTGTTATCATTTAATATAATCAAACATTCCCACTGACTATCTAAGTTATGGGTGTAAATTCTCCATTTGGGATGCCATGCAATACGCTCTTCGGGTCAGGGGTGAGGAAATTGTGGCCATGGGCTGGATCCAGGTTGACAAGGGATTCTATCCAGCTTGTGCTGGACCCCCCAGCCACACCTGGCCCAGGCATGGGAGGCAGCTCTGACAGTGGTGTGCGTGACCAGTCCTGCTGCCTGTGGTGTTGCAGCAGGCTAGGGGGGTGGTGCAGCCACTGGACTCAGCTTCCCAGTGGCCCCCACAGTAGCAGCTCACTCTGCCTGGCTGCCAGTGTCACCGCCACTGCTGCCTGGGTACCCTGGCTCATCTGCCTCATACCTACCTCCTGGGGTGCTGAATGGAGCAGGTGGGTGGGGTCTTCATGGAGTCTCCACTCATGTCTGGGTCTCTTGCAGGCAAGGTATGCTCAGCCAGGTAGACGGGATGGGACTGTGGGCAGGTGGGAAGCAGCATCCGGGAGCAAGACACGCAGGTGGGGCTGGGACTGGGGCTGGGGCCAGGATCACAGGGTGGTGACAGGGCAGGGTTGAGGCCTGAGACAGCTGCGATCTGTTCCCTGCATGTCCTTGCCTTCAGAACCAGCGCTAATCGCAGAGATGTTCAGGGACCGGATCGCAACTCTGCCTCGGCCCTCAGCCCCATGCTATCATGACCCTGTGATTCCGGACGATGCTCCCCATCTGCCCATGGCCTCATCCCATCTCACCCTGGCTGAGCGTGCCATGCCCGTGGGGTTCCCAGGCTGGTCTCCATGGAAACTCTGCCCACCAGGTCTGTCCAGCACCCCTGGTGGTGGGTGTGGCAGGGGGAGGCCTGGGGCTGGGTAGGATCAATTGCCGTACTACCCGGTCCCAGCCATGACAGCTCACCCAAACTCCTTAAGTGGCTCTCCAGCCCAAATAATTGTTCACCCCGGTTTACTGTGCTGCCTCCCCAGCTGGGTGGTGCAAGTTTCATTGTTCCCACAGGTCTGGTGAGCAATATTGAAAAGTGCAGAATAATACTTTTTACATTTAGTTTTCTTAATGCTTTGAAACAGAATGGTGAAATGTTGATCCTACAAACATGAGATAATGTATGTTGTAATAACACAGGTATCTAGCCGGTGGAAGACAGCACATGGTCCCTGAAATCTGTAGCGGGTTTATTCTGTCCTTACCCAATCACCTCATTGATAGTGAACATGATTTTTAAGAGAATTTGGGTGTATTCTGGGCTAGGATAGATTTGTATATTTCTTCCTTTTGACTATGCAGCTGCAGTATAGTGGGTAAATATTGAACCCAAGCTATTTAGAAACTGTTTATATGAAATAACCTTATTTTCTCCTTCCCTTCTTTCTTTGAAGGATATAATTGATGCTGCGTGTGAAGTTCTAGCAGCTTCCAGCATTCCCCAGCTTTTCTGGAGGACAGTGAGTATGCTTGAGGTTCCTTTTGGGAAAGAAACAGGTTGCCTGTGTACATTCACCTTAGTAACTAGTTTCTAGAAAGGATACTACAGCTAGTTCCAATTTATCTCGCTCTGTGGTTTACTGTTAACTCTCCCTCCTCCAGTCTTTCTAGAAGACAGTCTTAGCTGCACTGTAGGAGGGTGGTCACAAAGCAAGCTTAATGTATATTAAGGAAAGGCTGGGATTGTGAAGATTTATAGTTTCTTTCTGACTGGAACTCTTGCATTAGAATTAAGTGCTAGAATCAAGTGCTGTGTTGTTTTTGATCTTGATGCATAGTGGTGTTGGAGGAGAACAAGTTTTTCTTCCCTTAGCAAGGTAATCAGTCTTCATTAGAATTTAGTTAATCCAAACATGTTTGGTTCTACCTTTGTATGTTATATTTGGCATGCAGTTTCACCCAAGTTGTACCAACGCCAGTTGCTCTTCAGAGTAAAAACAGGTGCTGGAATGAGGCTTTGGACATGATTAATGTCATGTGCATGTTCATTAGAGAGGAAACTAATGATCACTTGAACCATTTGCTTAACGTATACTAGTGTGGGGCAGGAAGTATTGGAATATAAGCATCTTGCATCACCTCCTAATTCTGATCTGGTGTGTTCTGAATGACACTTTGGTTAATCTGAGAAGGTGAACTTTCTGTGAAGTGGGGATAAATGTTACAAATCGATGACTGTGGGACTTCTTCAGACCTTTGAATAGTAGGATTTGCAGATGAAATGTAAATACTCCAAATTCAGAAGCCAGAGTAAACTGCTTTCTTCTATTGACCTAGAAAAAGATTCTTGCTCTTTTTCTTTGTAACTGACCTTGTAATGCCTTTTTATAAAGGAAAATTTCTTTGTTGTTTTTACCTCCAGGAGCCAACTGCAGGTCTTGGCATTATCCTGGACAGTGTGTGTGGAATGTTCCCCCATCACCTCTCTCCTCTCCTTCAGCTACTCCAAGCCCTTGTGTCAGATAAATCTACTGCAAAAAAGGTATGGAATCTGTTCTGGAGTCTAGAAGATGCTTTATTCTTAGACAGAGAAGCCACACATCCCACACTTTATGTTCTGAGCAATAGCTATGAAACATTTGGCCAGGGAGATATGTACAGGACTCCCTTCAAAGTCTGCCAGAAGGATTACTGTTACAGGTTATAAGGGACACATGCTTTTTGAGACTGATTTTTTTTGCCGCCATAGTGCAGATAGTTTCGAGTTCAAGTGACTAAGAACTCAAGTCTGTCATACGGTTTATGGAGTAATGTTACCTGGCCCCCAAATGTTTGGGACACCAGATGTGAAAGACCAAGGACATGTCTATATCACTAAATTGCCAGTAGCAATATGCTGAAACATGCTATCCTTATCTTCTGAACCAGAAGGGATAGGCTCTGCCAAGAGGTAGTTTATTGCCAATTCAGGAGGTAGCCTGCATACTGCAATACGGCATGTTCTAGCATACCTGGTGCAGTTAGTGGTATAGACATACTCGGAAAGTTCCATGTGGAACTAACTTGCATGCTTTCTCTTTTTTTGATGTGGGATTGGAAGCCAGCAGTTCCAAACAAATCTGGTGATAATTAAGCAAGTTATACATTTCACTGTAATTGAAGAGAGCTAGTTTCCCAGCACCTGGATCTGGCAATCATTGTTACAGTGGTCTTTGGTCAGGATATTATATTTCTGAATGCTGTACATGTGTTAGAACATTTGATCATAATTTGTTCATTAGCTCAGATTCTAGTTGGAGAAAGGAAATCCATGGGGTGGTATTCCTGTATTAGGTAAACTTTGTATATTGTGAGCAGATTCTGCATTTCAAGCAAACATCCATCCTTGGAAATGGCCTCATTAGATAGCTCCTTAGAAAGCTCTCATATTTGGGCTGTATGCTCTAGCTCTCTTTTTTCAGGTGTATAGCTTCCTGGATAAAATGTCATTCTACATTGAGTTGTACAAGAACAAACCCCCTGATGTGATTTCACATGAAGATGGCACCCTTTGGCGAAAGCAGGCACCAAAGCTCCTCTATCCTCTGGGTAAGGAAATGGGTCAGGTGGATTCATCTTTGGAACACTGCCATTAAACCAAGTAGCTTATAGGTTTTAGTCCTTAAAACTGGATAATACAGATGAGATTCTCACCCTTTTTTTTGGTTTACCTCTTGCCAACCCTCAGGGCTGGGTCAGACAAACTTACGAATACCTCAGGGAACAGTGGGCCAAGTAATTCTGGAAGACCGGGGGTACCTGGTACGATGGGAATATTCCTACAGCAGCTGGACATTGTTCACTTGCGAGATTGAGATGCTGCTTCACGTTGTATCAACTGCAGGTGAGGCAGGTTAGGAATTGTGGGAGCTGTTGAGAAAGAGAAGAATTTGATGAGCCTAGTTAACATTAACATGAGGTGTGAAAAGCAAGAGTGGGCTTTGGGTACGTGATTGTCTCTATGACTTCCACTGGGATAGCCTGGTAGTACTGTCCTTTCCTCTTTCTTGTTGTGATCCTCCATGAGGTGCTAGTTTTAACAATTTCCAGCTGTGAAAGGAGTAAAGAGAACTGTAGAGACTGGAAGAGGAGGAAGAAGAGAAAAGAAGGAGCAGTTAGATGCAACAAGAGTTGGAAGAACTTAGAACATTTGTCATGTACTAGAGAGCCACTTCTTATTTAATCATGTTACTTCCATAAAAGGTATTAGGCAGTACCAAGATAATGTAAGGACATGGGCTAATGTAAGATGAGAGAAATGCTAAACCGTGAGCTTGTTAAAGTAAAGACCCTACTTTTCAATGTTTTTTTGGTGGGAGGGATACAATCCCAGTATGATCAATTTCAGTTATGAATGCTGGTGGAAAATAGAAACTTCCTTCGTTGGATATTTGGGGTAGATTGAGGAGTAGCTTACAGAAGGTAGATTCTCAATTGTAGGGGTAGCATGGGGGTAGCATTAGATGATCCAAGGACTGTTTAGAGAGACTAGTGCTGCCTTCATTTCAGAATGTAATACTGTTTTGTTTTTTTGTTTTTTTAAATCCAGATGTGATTCAGCATTGCCAGAGGGTCAAGCCAGTCATTGACCTGGTACACAAGGTCATCAGCACTGATGTGTCAGTAGCGGACTGTCTTCTCCCAATCACATCACGGATCTACATGCTGTTGCAAAGGTAAGTAGCTGAATGGCAGTTAAGTCACAAGAAGCAGATCAAAGGCAAATTTTGCTCAAGGCAGCACAGAATTCAGGAGATTCCATATCTAAGTCTGTGCTCAAACCAAATAACTTTGCCTCTTTCTTCATGGCTGTTGAGTGCTTTAATGTGGTGGTGGTGGTGGTATAATCTGAAGTGGACGCAATTTTATTAATAGAAAGCCATCTTATACTAATATAGCTATACCTGCAGGGAAGGGGTGTAAATCATTTTAGTATTAAGTGCCATTATCCTGATACTATTGTGCTTATATTGGGGGTTGTACAAATCTAACTATTCTCATAGACAAATCGCACTCCTTACTACTTGTACACCACTAAAAAATTAGGTGTAGGCCCAGCCAGTTTGTTCTAGAAGTTTTATGTGTGATACTGGTTATCTGTTTCCTAGGTTAACAACTGTGATCTCTCCCCCTGTGGATGTTATTGCATCTTGTGTCAACTGTTTGACTGTACTTGCTTCTCGGATGCCAGCCAAGGTAAGGGAATAAACATCTGACTTTCTTGAAAGTGAGGAATGTTTTGTATACAAGAAAACATACCTGTACTTCTTTTTCACTTCAGGTTTGGACTGACCTTCACCATACAGGGTTCTTACCATTTGTTGCTAATCCAGTTTCCAGTATGAGTCGCATGATTAGGTAATCAATTTATTTTTTGTGCTTCCTATAGCACTTCATTCAAGGGGTCAGTGTTTTATGAGTGTTCAGTTCAAAGTTCATAAAAACATCCAGAGTTCCATTTTTATGTGATAAAATGGTATAAATTCACTTCTACCAGAAACTCCAAGGTTCTTTGATGATAAATGCCAGTTAGAATGACTCTGGGAGGCTGTCTTAATTTTTTATCACTCAGAGTTTATAGCAGAAGAAATAGGGGATTTCATCTTGATTGTGAGATCAAAAGCTTTAAAAGAACCATAAAATATTGTGCTCTTGAACTCTGTCTAGGGGAACGGGTAGAGCAACAGCTGTTGGAGTCCTTTTACTTCTGTTATCCCCTCTGCTTAAGCAGAATCTGCCATGTCTGGGTAACAACTGTAATCTGCATCCCATTTCCTTTACATGCAAACTCTGTTAACATACCATTTACCTGAATGAATTGCGCAGAACTGTAAAATATATGAACTGCCTGGAAGGGACTGCTTTTGTTAGTAGAAAAAAATATATTTAGACAAACACAACACCCCCCCCTCTCCCCCCAGTCATAAACATGGGAGGCAGAAGCTAGATTAATCAAATATTAAATAAAAGGTAGTCCTTAGGAAAAGTAAAGTAATATTTCTTAAGGGAAGGAGGTATATTGATTCCCAGGCAGTATGGGTTCACCCTTTCATATTCAAGTTGCATTAGTTAATGTAATATTCATCTTTCCCCACCTGCATATCTCTGTGAGCACACCTCTATTATGCCTGGTGTCTTTTCTTCATACAGACCCATCTCTCTTTTTCCACAGTGCTGAGGGAATGAATGCAGGAGGTTATGGCAACCTGTTGATGAGTATAGAACAGCCTCAGGGCGAGTACTGTGTCACCATCTCCTTTCTACACTTGATCACTACTCTTGTCCGTGTAAGTGATTCTTCAGTGATTCTACATGTAAAGTCATCCTGTTAGCTCCTGTTAGTGGGCAGTGCAGAAAGTAAGATAAAAGCACATACCAGAACGTATGAGGTTCTCCTGTGGGGTGGGAACACACACCTTTTCATGCTGGAGAGCCTGCATTTGGGTAAGCCAAAGGGCTTGAGCTTTTTCCAGAGGTGCAACTGTATTTACTTCCATAATGCATCTAAACTTCACTTGTTTTGGGTGCTAAAGAACAAAAATTGCTGAACAAATATCTGTCCCCTTAGTTTTTTGCACAGAATTCTCCCAATCTCTATTTCCATCCTGGGAGTGTGAGGGATTGAAAACACTCATACAAAAAAAATCATGCCTTTGGAACTAAGATGTAATGGTTTTGTCTCCTCTAGGGACAGCTTGGCAGCACACAGAGCCAAGGGCTGATGCCATGTATCGTGTTTGTATTGAAGGAAATGCTGCCAAACTACCACAAATGGCGCTATAACTCCCATGGAGTGAGAGAGCGAATTGGTAAGGATAGTTTTGCAAATGAAGCAGAGCTGAATTCTTTCTTCAGAGAGAATGTGTCTTTTTCGCTGCTGTTTTTTTTTAACTTTAAGGCATCTCAGTGAGTATTTAGATTTATGCTCTTTACTATAATATTGCACGTAGCTTTGCAACCTTTGGAAGATACTGTGAATTCCATAACTACTATTAGTGATGACTGAGTGGCTTGTTCTTGTGTTTCAGGGTGTCTGATCCTGCAGCTGATCCATGCTATTTTGAACCTGTGCCCTGAAATGGATCCTCATAGCAAGTAAGTGTACAGTGAATTTCAGACATTATTTTATATGTGCCAACTCTGATTGCAGGATAAAACACCTTTGTCATAGTCTTTTTGTTCCCATCTTGGAATGTGAATTAAGGAGAATCAATTGATGTGATTATATTGTGTTTCTTAACAGCTCTGGTTTACCTTGCTTTAAACTGAACCCAGGGAAATGTGCAAAGGCTGGGGGAATGCTAAACAGTGCTGTTCTTCAAAGAGTCTGATAAAAGAAGGGAAATCAGTAGAGGGATCTTAGCTTAGTCTGCTACTGATGTATATATTCCAGGGCAGCCCGTATTCTCTCTGGTAGTTGTGCCCATTCTGAGATTTCTACCAGATGCACTGAAGTAGAAGAAACCAGAGGTGATTGAGGGCATGGGAACTTGTAAAAGTTCCTTTGGGTTAACTTACTTGGCACTAAATTAATGGATAGGACCATCTAAGGAGTTTCTAATGTGATCTTGTTTTGGAGTTGGTATTGACTATGACGCACCTTGGCAGGTGTATTGAATCTGGCAAATAACTTCTATGATTGCTGTCTCATGGGTGTGTTGTTCTACCTTGCAGCAGTGCCCCCAGCCTTCAGTCTTTATGCATTTTCAGCCTGGCTAACACAGAAGCAGGGCAGGCTGTCATTAACATCATGGGCATTGGTGTGGACACCATTGATATGGTAATGGCCTCACAGTCCAGTAGGTAAGTCACCTGTTCCATTCTAGTAGCATGAAGAAAGAAGGAACAGATCAAATTTGAAGTGTGTGTGTAAATGATTTGATATTGCTGGGGGGACACACATAGCAGCCAGTCATGGCAGCCCTTCACTGATCAGCATTTTGGTGGAATTGCCAAGAATCCACTAATAATTTTGCACTTCTTTCTTTCCTGATAGGTGTTACCCACAGTAGCTTTCTTGCTTCTGATAGTGCTTAATCTAACTGATAGATGCAGCATGTAAATGAGATGTGGGAATGCTTGATTCATGCTTGCTGGCATTAATACTTATTCAAATAAATCATTTAAGTTCACCATGTAAAAGGACCAAATGAATTAGAAGATGGGAACACTATAGCAAAAGTTATAGTTTCTGCATCTTCAAATAACATCTCAGTTCAGTATGATGTATTAGTATGAATGGATTGTTACAAAGCCTCATGATTCCTTGAACACTCAGGGTGAATTCTGGCCACTTATTTGTGGACACTTCTCCGGTGGCTAAATTCCTTTGTTGGTATGAAAGTAATTTTGTGTTGTGAAACCCAACAAGATCCTCTGTCCTTTGCAACTATTAACACTTTTGACACTTTAAGTTTGCTGAGTAAAGAGGGATCTTAAAATGCTGTGGGATTAAGTAGAAATATTGAAATTAGGGTTATGCAGCTCCTGAGGTCTTGTGATACACAACTGCAGCAGAGGTTTTCAAAAGTTAATGTGGATCATAATAGAATGGGAGAGGGTGATTGATCTGTCCCCCTCTATTTGTGACCTTGTGGGACCTGTCCCCTCCTGCTCATGATAGCATAAAATCTCACTAGTGAATACAGCAGTTTTTTGCATGGAAAAGTAGCATTACGAAAGTACTAAGCATTGCAGCTGGCATGGTCTATACGGTCAGTTTTGTAGCAGTGCAGTGCCTTCTTTGGCTCTTTGTCTTTCTTTTCTATCCGTTTTCCTGTATATATGTTTTGCTGCCTATTCCTCCTTTTCTTTGAACGTTTGGAAGTGTGGAAGAAAGCCAATATTGTGTGGCTTGCCATCTCTTAATGGACTGCTAGCAAATGCTTCCTGGGTCACCAGTATTACTCAGACCTCAGTTGTGAGAAACCTTTGATTTCTCTTTGACTCTTGATATCATTACACTTCAGTATTTTACAGTAGCTGTGTAGTATAGATGGTGTTACCTTCATCATATTTTTGTTGCCTATTGGTTATTGCCTTCTAGCCACGTTGGGTTTAGCCCGGAGGTGCCCAACTTTTTACCTGTGGGCTGGACAGATGGGTACCTAGTTCATCGCGGGGTTGATCTAGTGAATGGGCCTGATCTGCAAGGCAGGTTTCTGGCAGAGGGGGGTGGGTGTCCAGGGCATAGCCTGGCCCTGATCCAGACTGTGGAGGAGGAGTGACCTGACCCTGATAGAACTGGGGGAGTGGGGAGAGGGTAGTGGGGGACAGCCTTGCCCTAATTCAGTTATTTGAGAGGGTGGGGGCATGTCCTTGGCTTGATTTGGCTGCATGGAAATGGCCCAGCTGTGATCCAGCTGTGTGGGGTTTGGTAATTTGGTAGCAGATGGGTGTCAGTATTGACACCACTACCCTGCTGTAAATTTCCATGACCTGTGGGGTGCCCTGTGGGCTGGATGCCATGGTTCTGCAGGCCATATTTGGCCTACGGGCTGGGGTTGAGCAACCCTGGTATAGCCAAACTAGTTCCTTAAGAACATTATAGTGTTTCTAGTGCAGGGGTAGGCAACTTCTTTTGTCCAGAGTGCCGAAAACCCCCACAATGCCTACCTTGGAAGGTGCCAGAGTGCCGGCATACCAGAAAAACAAAATGAGGGTAGGGAGTACATGGCAGGATGCCCTGCTCATGACCCTTGCCCCCGCAGCCCTGCTCATGATCCTTGCCTCCCACCTAAAGACCTTGCTGCCCCCCCATCCCTGTTGCCCCTTGCTCCCCGCCCAAAGCCCCTGCCCCCCAGCCTGGGCTCTGTGGTGGACAGCAGCTACCCAGAACCTAGGCTAGCTGCAAACATCTGCTGCCTCTTGGCCCTGGCCCCAGCTGCCTCCGAGACCCGACTCTGGGGAGGCAGCACATAACAACAGTGCTCCCCGCTGTGCTGCCCTCACCGCTTCTGCAAAGCAGTGTTGGAACCTGGTGCAGCAGGGCATAGCGGGGGGTGCAGAAAGCTGCCTGCTCCCAGCTCCCTCCTGCCCTGCCACCCTTCCTCTGCATGCACGGGAGCAGTGTGGGAAGCAGTGCAGGGTTGTGCCCCTTGCTGCTGCCCCCACCTGCAGGGGAAGTGTGGCAGGGCAGCGGGGAGCTGGGAGCAGGCAGCTTTCTGCGCCCCCTGCTGTGCCAGGTTCCAACACTGCTTTGCAGAAGCAGCGAGGGCAGCACAGCAGGGAGCACTGCCGGTATGTGCTGTCTCCCCAGGGCCAGGTCTGAGGTTGGGAGGCAGCTGTGGCTGGGTCTTGGGGTTGGGAGGCAGCTGTGGCTGGGTCTTGGGGCTGGGAGGCAGCTGTGGCTGGGTCTTGGGGCTGGGAGGCAGCTGTGGCTGGGGCCAGAGCTGGGAGGTAGCTGTGGTCGGACCGGGGCAGAGAGGCAGCAAATGTTTGCAACTGGCCCAAATTCTGGGTAGCTGCTGATAGCCACGGAGCCCAGGCTGCTTGTAGCAGGGCTTGCAGTGTCCCAGCTGCCTGTTGGGAGCAGCCTGGGCTCCCGGCTGGCAGCAGCTACCCAGAGCTGGGGCTGGCTGCAGCTGGAAGGTTGTAAACAACTGCTGCCTCCCCAACCCCAACACATGCTGAGGAAAATGGCCTCGTGTGCCATGCTCGGCATGTGTGCCGGGGGTTGCTCACCCCTGTTCTAGTGTTTCATATAAGAACTTCCCCCACTTTTCTCCTCTTACAATGACCATCATTTACTTGGTCATTTACCTTAAGACACTATCAAATGTAGTATGAATGAAAGTGGTAGCATATGTAGCGTGCATGAGCAGTTGCAATACATTATGTAGTTCAGAGCTTTGCTTTTTGATCTATGCCAAATACATCTTAATCTCTTCGATATTCATGCTTTTATATACTTTAGTCCTTGAATGGTGCTGGAGGTGTGTGTCTTTCCCAGTTTCATGCTGCTGTGGCTTGCTTCTATAAAAATGAAGTAGTATGATCATCTTAGAAATTTTAGATTTATTTTACTTGTTTGGTCCAACAGTTGCACTCACTCATTGGAGAATTTCAAGGGAACTACAGTCATTGCAGATTTGTGGAAGTAAGTCCTAATGCTAAGCAAGCCAAGAAAAAAAAACATATGCTAAGTGTCAGTGTTTGATTTAAGGTGGAAACTTAAAGGGTGCCCCTGTATATTGCCACCCTTTTAATAATAAGTAGGGTTATGCACAGTTTGGGGTTGTATAAGGCCTTGGTGTGGGCTAAGGAAAGTGTGAGATAAGAGAGAGGTAAGGATAGTGTGTAAGTTTTAGTTATGAATTGCCCCTTTCTTTTCATGGATTTATGTAGCCACAGTAGTAATTTCATTGTTTGGATTGTAGCAGTTACCATCTGACTTTGTCTTTCTGCAAAACTTCCTTTCTGCTTGACTTTTTTCTTTTCTACAGTATCTGTATATGGCAAACTTTTTTGAAAGTTTGTGGTTAGTCAGTGAAATAGCTTTGTAGTTAAAGGGACTTTGAAGAAATAGAAGTAGGAGTTTAAAATTGTTAGGATTGTCTTGTTTTATGGTAACTGAAAAGTGGCTTACTTTGAAAACTTTGCATTTGTTTTATATGCTAGTTCTCAGACAGGGCTGATAAAGGACTGCTTTAGCAAGCCGTTTGGAAAAACTTGTATTTGGGACAGATTGGACTTCTTGAGCGTTTTAAAGCTTTTTGTGGAAGTTATCGGTCACATTTCATGCCTGTAGAGTTAAGTTTCATGAGAGGAAATGTCTTATGTTCTAGGAACTTACAGGCTGTGCCCACAGGATGCTAACTTTAGGTAGGGGTTTTAAGTAAATTCCCGTAGACACTAGAGAGTAGGGACTGTTGCTCTCAGCGTGAGCAGCTTTGAAACCCGTGGTTCAGATGAGGGATACTGAGCCTTTCCTATAGAGACCTCTCCAGCCTAACAGCCAAAGCTCTGGGTGACCTTCCTTCCAAAACTCCCACTCTGAATTCTGAATGACTCTGTCCCAGTTATGGCTGTTTGTTTCTCCTCACCTTCTTACCTTACCGTAGCCATCCCATTCTAGCACATACACACAAGCAGCCAGGCTAGTTAGTTGGCTCTGGTGGAGAAAGGATAGCAGGTCATTATGTATTTCTTCTAATACCTCTGTAAAAATAATCCTGAAAATTTCCCCTTTCCAACTGGAAAGCTGTACCATAGCTAGAGGTCTCATAGATCCATCAGCATCTATTGATATAGCAGAATTCACATCTCCATGAGCATGCAATTTTCAAGAGGCTTCTAATATTGCACTCACTATGATAACCTGTGCTATGAGCTACCAGAGGTTTTAGCTTTCATAAATTCATTGTTAGAAAAAATTATTAAATACTCAGAAGTAAATACATAGAAAGTAATGTTTCCTGCAGCAGCTCAAACTCTTTCCCCAGACAATACACCCCCTCCCCTGCTGCCTGTTGTTTCTCTTTACCATTATTCTCCTCATTCAGTTTTCTTCTTTGTTATATAGGTTACTCATTCCCTCCAAAAAACTGTGTGCTAAACTATGTATTGCAAAACATCTAACATGATATGAGACCTCCCACCTAATAAAGAGCAGGCAGAAGCATCTCACACCTTTTTTGGACAAACATTGCCTTTTCATTGAGTCTCAGACTGTAGGCTAGAGGTTTTACCATATCTCATATTTCCACTTAAAATAGGCTTCACATTTCCTTATAGCCGAGGCAGCTTCTCAAGTATAACTGAAGATAGCTCTTCCAAAGAGAAGCTGTGAATCGTATGTGAGTCTCTATATAGTTACAGTTTATGTTGGTAGACCCAGAGACATTCATGAAAGTCTCACTTCCCCAAGGAAGTGTTTTCTTTCGCAGCACAAAGGGTATGACACTCTTTTATTATGCTGCTGTTAAATTCAGGACCGGTCTTGTGTATATACTGTATTCTTGGAATTTTATATTTCAATGCTCACATAATATTTAGGCGTGAATACAATCCTTCTATAGCTTGTACCCTAGTTTGGTAGGTCTTCATGTTCCTAAATATGCAGATTTGAGTATTATACAAATAGTGAGGGCATCAGAGCTGATTTTGACTTATTTACCTTGACTTTTTTTTGGCAACACAGCGATGAGTCACTGGGCCAGGGCCAGCTGCTGATCCAGACGGTTAAGTTGGCGTTCTCAGTCACTAATAATGTCATCCGGTTGAAACCTCCTTCTAGTGTGGTATCCCCACTTGAACAGGCTCTCACACAGCATGGTATGTACTTCCTTGTTGGTCAGTCTGGGAAGCAGTGCTTGTTTCTTATTTCTGATTAACTTGTAACTTCTTGAAATTGTGTGTGACTTTTCCAAGTGGTGCTGTTTTCATCCTGTGCACCAGAAGAGTAAGGGCACTCTTCTCTTCCAACACAGACTCAAAGAATTAGACTAAGGATGTTAGCCTGATCTGCATCATGGGATTATTTACTAGCATGTCTATTTCCCTATATAATTTCTTCTCATGCTATTAAGGGCTGATCATATAATGGTGGGCCCACTTTTGAGAGAGGACCAGGACTGGTTTTCTCTTGCTCCCCACTCAGCCATAATGGTCTTCCAGACATTAATGTTTTTGCTGCAGCGAGGGGACCCTGAATGCTAATACTTGTTGACCTACTATGTCTTCTTTAAGATGAGCTGGTAGTGTTATTTTCATTCCTTTTGTGTTCTAACAAGAAAAGGGCTGAAAGAGATTCAGTAGATGCTATCAGTATCTGGATTTCTCCCTTGATTTGTCAGAAGGTTGAATTCATTCCCTGTAACTCTCCGTTCTTTCCAGTATAGAAAATTACTGCACAGTAAATAATTGCAGTCTTGAGGAGAGCCCTTAAAGTGGACTCAGTGTAATTCCAGCTTCTCCCCTGTCACTTTTTACTTATGTTCTCCCAGGTGCTCATGGGAACAATTTGATTGCTGTCTTGGCCAAATACATCTACCACAAGCATGACCCAGCACTACCACGCCTTGCCATCCAGCTGCTTAAACGACTGGCTACAGTAAGATCAGTCTCTCACAAGAGTTTTCATATATTTTCTTTGCTAATTCTATTACTGAAACTGTCTGCCTAGCAACCCCCTTAGGACTTGACCAAGTAGGGACACTTAAGAAACATAAGGCACTAAAGGTGGGAGCTCAGCATGCCCCAAATAGAGAGAGTTAAACCTCCCATGTGGAGGCTTCTCGTTCAGGTCTGGACTGCAGTAGCTTTGTCCTCCTTGCTACAGTGATCTAAGGCTGCTCTGCAACTGCATGAGAACTTCTAGAGAGGAGGGGGAACTTTTAACCAACTTACTTCCCTTTGTAGACAAATCCTTAGATACAACTTGTAATCCTTCTCACTTTGAGCTTTACGGTCATGTCCAGAAGAGGAATCCTGTATTAAAACTTTTCAAGAGCCCCTTAATTTTACCTGTTAAGTTTGGAAACTTGTCTAGGTTTTACAGAAATGCTTTGAATGCTGCAGCTTGGGGAGTATTTTTTTTTCAAAGTTTATCAACCCAAATCTTCCTAGTTTTCTGTTTCTCTCCTTAATGTTTCTTCTATTGATGAAATAGGCAAGGGGCAGAATTCTAAAGAGGTGACCAGAACTTGGAAAAACTTAATAGTCTTCCACATTTCATTAGGATCAAAACTTTCTTGACTTCTTCCTCATTCCTTCGCTCAAAGATGAGTGTTCTTGATTTTCACTTCAAATAGCAAACTACAGCCTCATTCATATTGAAAAGAAGCACCACAGAGTAAAATGATTTTCATTTCCCAGAATCTGTTCCCTTTTGCAGGTTGCTCCTATGTCTGTGTATGCCTGCCTTGGCAGTGATGCTGCTGCTATCCGTGATGCTTTCCTGACTCGTCTTCAGAGTAAGATTGAGGACATGCGCATTAAAGTCATGATCTTGGAATTCCTCACAGTTGCTGTAGAGACGCAACCTGGGCTTATTGAGTTGTTCCTGAACCTGGAAGTGAAAGATGGGGATGATGGGTCAAAGGTACAATACCAGTTGTTTGTCTGCACGTAGGGTTCCTGTTTTTTTTTTTTTCAGTCAGTTCAGTCTGTACAAGTTTCCACATGTGTTAATTAAATTTTTGATTCAATTTAAATTTTGTCTGATATGCGTAAGATAAGTGCAGTGTATACATGTAATACAAGGACATTTCTGGCATCTAAGGTATACCCCCAGTATCATTGTAACCTGGTTTAACCAAGGGAGCATCTTTCTGCATTATCCAAGACTTGTCTTTACTCAGACTGGTAATAGTAACATCGTTCAGTTTCTTTTTTTCAGCTCTGTAAGTTCATCTTGCACTTGTGAAAACAGTTTATTCCTTTCCTCAACGTTTTATAAATTCTTTATAAGCATTTTGTATTATATACACATCAAACGCTTGTGATCAAGGTTTGCTTCCCGTTGTATTACTTAGATGGAACTGAATCTCACACTGAAACAGAAGATGTCTGTATTTTGATTATATATAGATAACCTTATTCCTTCTCCCCCCCCCCACTTTAGGAATTCAGCTTGGGGGAATGGAGTTGCCTCCAGGTGGTCCTGGAGCTGATAGACTCTAAGCAGCAGGAAAGATATTGGTGCCCTCCCCTCTTGCACCGTGCTGCCATTGCGTTCCTACATGCTTTGTGGCAGGACCGTCGGGATAGTGCTATGCTTGTTCTGCGGACCAAGTGAGTCTTTACTTTTCTATACTGTTTTTGACTGTGAAGTTTTCATGTGGAGCTTTCTCTATGCCCTATCACTGAAACGCCAGACATCTGTTTATCTTCAGAAATAACCACCTTAAAATGAAGTACAGTGTGTGAATGTAATTGTATATACAGTATGTGAAATGCCACATTTCTCAGGCAGTGGAGATTACACTTAAAGGCTGGCCAGGTCAGGCTATTGTAGTTAAGCCTTTTGCAGAGGCAAAACAGATCAACTTACACTATTTTTGCTTGTTCTGTTTTCAGGCCCAAGTTTTGGGAAAACTTAACCAACCCCCTGTTTGGGATCCTTGCTCCCCCTTCAGAAACATCAGAGGTGAGGTGTTTATAAGGACTTAAAGGTAACTGTGTTTATCTAAGTGGAAGTGAGTAGTTTATGTGGCTTTCCTCCTTGAAAGGGAGTTTCATAAGTTGGTTAAGGATAGATAGGAGAAGTGAGTCCTAGGGTTTGTTTCCAACTCCTTTGTGAAGGCTAGCTGTGTAACCTTAGAAAAAGTTTCCTAAAACTTTTGCCTCTCCTTCCCTATCTGTAAAATCGAGATAACATCTACGTCAACAGAGGGATGAGGCTTTCATTCTTTACTGGCTTGTAAAGAACTAGTACTCCAGAAATGTGAAGTATAGTGTATACCTAGAGCAATCTCTTCTCTCCTCAGCCAGATTAGTAGCATGGTGGTGTCCTGAGGATTTTGTCATCTTTCCATCTTGGGAACTTCTGTCTTCTCTGGGGAAATACTAATCCTTCATCTAACTGCAGTGCAGATTTCAACAAGGCTCTCTTCCATTATTGGGAGAAGAGATGAACTGCTGTCTGGTGAGGCAGCTGCTCCTTCACAAAACCATTCCATCATCATGCCTCCCTAATGGCCTTGTCCTTCTCCTGGGACGGACAGTTCTGTACAGCTGTGATTCCGTCATCCTTTTTGGAAGGATTGAGCAGGCACAAGTCTTAAGTCTTCCTTACGTTTCTCCCTCTGCCCAAGAGAGGGAGGAACTTTAGCTCTGTTGATATAATGCTTGAATGTCCAAATATAGCAGGAGATCTGGGTTGCTTGCACAGCACCAGTGTTCTTGCCTGAAGGAGAACTCTGAATTTCATAGTCCTAAACTCTGCTCTTGCTGGACAGGACTTGGAATGTCTGGCATGATCTGACCTGGAGCTATGAGTAACCTGCTCATGCTCTGCTTTTATTCCCTCTTTGTAGCTCAGTGTCTTGGACACCTGTGCCTTAATCATGAAAATCATCTGCCTGGAGATCTACTATGTAGTCAAGTGAGTGTTTGGTAATCTGCTCTTCTGTTAAGTGTTCAGTATACCTGAGGACACTTTACACTGAGGATGAAGTTCTTTAGTGCCTGTGAGTGAAATGCAGTTCTTTCCTGTTATTCCTGAAGTCACCAGAATGCATGCAAAGATCTAACTTTCTGAGTAAGAATGTGATATTTTTACATTTGTGAGAGGCAAGGATTTCTGTGGGCAATATCTTTTACTGGACCAGCTGCGAAGCTGGGAGAGATTTAGATAGCATTTGGGCACAGAATCCCCCTCCTCAGGTCAGTTACTTTCCTGCTTAGTGTTCTGAGAGATCAGGCTTATGTAGAAAATGACATTTTAAAAAAATATTAGTGCTTTCTCTCCAGGGGTTACTTGTACTTGGTGACATTTGATGAAATCAGAGGAGTCCTCTCCAGAGTTCTTTCTAATATATGGAATAATCTTTACCCTACATGCTGTGTCCATGGCTTTCCAACACGAGTCTCAGGGTGCGTGTTCTCTGACCAAGGAGTAAATGAAGATGCATCTGATTTCTTCTCTTTTTTTTTTTTTGTCAGGGGCTCACTGGACCAGTCCCTAAAAGATACCTTGAGGAAATTCTCTATCGAAAAGCGCTTTGCTTACTGGTCAGGATATGTGAAGTCACTGGCACATCATGTGGCAGAGACAGAGGGTACCAGCTGTGCCTCCCTGACAGAATATCAAATGCTGATTTCAGCCTGGCGGATGCTGCTGATCATCTCTACTAGTCACGTAAGAGTCACATTGACATTATTTTTAATTCCTGTGTCACTGACATAAAATTAATGTTTTGAGTCTTCTTACTGAGGCCACAGATGGAGGGGTGAAGGATCAGGCTGCTTGCTTTTTCTCTGTGTTAATTTGTATGTATACTTGTGATTTAGATGGCTGCCAATACCTTACAACTAAATTACCTGTCTGGGTTTTATTTTACTGACTGATCACAACTAGCATATTGTGTGTGCAAAGAGGTGAGGAAATAGTTTACTATTTTTAAAGGAGTGTAAAGGAAGCCAGTAATACTGTCTACCTCTGGTAATTACTGCTCTCAGTAATTAAATGGATATTGATAAAATGATAAAGTTTCCTGATGTATATATTGCTCCCAGTTACCAGTCACTGAAGTGTTGATTTTTGCCGGTAACAACTATCACTGACAGTTTCTATTTTCATAAAAACAGTAGGGTTCATGCTGGATGGGAAATACAATTTAGCTTTTACTGTTGCATATGATTAATCTGAGCATTGTCATTGGTTTCCGTAGGCAGATATAATGCATCTGACTGATTCTGCAGTCCATCAGCAGCTGTTTCTGGATGTGCTAAGTGGAACCAAGGCTTTAGTAAGTATTTGTGTTTCAGTATGTGGTCCTTTGATAAATTGCAGCTTTAGACTGAGTGTGCAGTTTTCTTGCCTGTTTGTGCTAAGAAGACCTTCATCCTGTACCTATTTGAGGTTCATCATTTTTTGATTCTTTGAGTTGAGGCTGCAACAAAAGGGCCCTCTCTAGAATAATTTTGCTTTCCAGCTCTGACTGATTGTATTTGATATACTTGGCCATTGTGTGACCTTGCAGATAGTTCTGACTAGGAATCCTGCAGTGTTGCAAGCTGTTGAAAGTCAGAAACTGTTGGCTTTCATCCCGTGTCCTGATTTCAGCTACCTTCCTATTTGTATTACCATTGCACATAAATGCTGTTGTCATAGACCAGGACCCTATTGTGCTTAGGCTTTGAACAGGCACAACAAAAAGAGGGTTTCTGTCTCCAGAAGCTTAAAATCTGTAAGACAAAAAACAACAGATGGGTATAAGCGTATGGGGAGCACAAGGAAATAATGTGAAACTATTAGTCAGTGTGGTAGGCAGTAGTCTCATCTGCTGTTGAAAACAAGACTTTATTTCTTGCATCTCCCAATTCTGGAGTCCTTTTAGACAGACTGGCAGTTGCTGTAGCAGATATTTTAGGCAGGTATTTCCCTGTGGGAGAATTTTCTTTCTCTCCTTTTTCAAGTGATGGTAGGAGGAAACTCTGGCTTAGTAAACCAGATGAAATCCAGCATACTAGATTTCCCATTCCACAAGGGTTACAAGTTGAGATGTTGAGTTTATAAACAGAGAATTTTACAGTTGATTGTTAAGATGTAGTGGCATTACTTCTGGGAGTTCTGTCTAGTTCTGGGACTGACTGGTCTAGCTCTGTTATTAGTATCTAGGTTCCCACACTTCACTGAAGTGGAAGTCGCTCTTCATTCCCTTAGCTGTGTGAACGACAGATTATGTGGTACATCAATAATTTTTTTTATACTGGAGAGTACTGTAAACCCCTTCCATTATAGCATGGGCTGTGTTTCTCCGTGCTCCTTGTTCATTGCAAGGTCTGCTTGAAATTAGCAGTCCAGCAGGGAGGGGAGCACTGGTTAGTACTCTGTCTGTTAGTGCTGAGTCTCTTTTTTTCTTTCTCTTTGCAAATGTTGCATTTTTAACTATGGGGTATTTCTTCTTAGCTGCTGGTTCCCATGTCAGTATCCTGCCTGCAGCTGGGATCTATGCTATGCACCCTTCTTCTGATTCTGCTCAGACAGTGGAAAAGGTAGGTATCTTGTTCGGACAGCTCTTTGCTAGGCAAGTTCATAGTCACAGATCATTGTAAGACCTTATGAGATGTCCAGGTGAGTTGCTATAGCCAGAATTTCCTTGATGATTTGGGAAGAAAAGGGGATACCTTATTGTGTAAACCTGTGGAATGACAGACTTCTTAACCTTGAAGGTAATATTGATAATGTCTACTGCTAAACTCTATTGGAAAACAATACTTTAATGTCTT
Organism: Crocodylus siamensis; assembly: GCF_052110815.1. Lineage (NCBI taxonomy): Eukaryota > Metazoa > Chordata > Crocodylia > Crocodylidae > Crocodylus > Crocodylus siamensis. The sequence continues at coordinate 9,811,312 of NC_143405.1, read as the reverse complement.
GAGTTCTTTCTTATTGGAGAGATGGAACAAGGAAACTTGAATCACTGTCAGAGCGTGTAGTCTCACCCTGTTTACAGTACAAATTCCTGGGGGCGGGGAGTCTTTGAGGAGATCCTGGGGTAACTTAAATGGAGTGTCTCTTGTACTGAAAAAGCGCAAACTGTATCTGAAAACTTCACAGGCATGATTCACACAAATTAGTGACAACCAAAATGTTAAGCAAGGAATTTTGTCTAATCTGAAGAGCTCTCCCTTTTTTGTTGTCAGTGAATTGAATTCTGTGGATAAAATCATAAACTCCTTGACGCAGATTTTGGAGGGAGTATTGCAGGCGGATCAGCAGATGATGGAGAAGACCAAGGCCAGAGTGTTCTCTGCTCTCATCACTGTCCTGCAGATGAAAGAGATGAAAGGTGAGCTGACCCAGGAAACATTATCGAGATCAGAGTTGTCACTATGAAAGCATTTGTGTCCTGCTCTATCTTTTCAAAATCAGGAATATTCAGTTAGTGTGAGCTGCTCTTTTAGTTTTTCATTCATTTTTTTATAGTGTAGTATGCAAGGGCTTCAGTGAGGGTCAGACTCCTATTTTGCCAAGGCACTGTATAGTGATGAATTATAGGCAAAACCCTGCTTCAGAAAGCTTGGCAATCTACCATTTGGTCTTTTGTGTGGACTTTGGCCCCATGATGGGAATGCTGGAAAACCCATCTCCTTGCACAAGTTTTTGGGAGGCATTCACATTGAATGGGAAAGTCTTAATTTAACACTCACACTTGATGAAAGCTTGCAATCAGCTAGAAATGTGTGGAAGGAGGATCAGTTTATTCTAAGGTTTGAATATGTTTATGATGTGAAATTAATATTTTGAGGACTCCCAGAACAGGAATTGGGTGTCTGCTGGATACAGGAATTGCCATATTCTCAGGTCCCTTGGATTTAGTATTATCTCTAGCAGTGGAAAGTACTAGCTGTTTCAGAAAAACATGCAAGAATCCCAGCAGTAGGTAGGTGCTGCCTCTGTCAGCATCTGCATTGTGCTTTGAAGCATAAGAGGTTTTTGTACACCTTTATAAATAAAAACACCCTATCTTTCTTAATATGAGTATCCTCTACTCCCTCATGGAATCCTCCTAAGCTTGTGGCTAATTGTGTAGGTCCCTCTGGGGTATCTTACAATTTTGTAGATTTTTAAATGAAAACTGAATACCTGTTGACTCTAGAAAGTATGGCACCTGGACTTGTAACTAGTGTACCAGTTAAATTGGAAACCTAAATCTTAGGATGACGTAGTGAATCAGTCTGCTCTGTATGTGTCCCACAGTGAGTGAGATCCCACAGTACTCCCAGTTGGTGATGAGTGTGTGTGAGACAATCCAGGATGAAGTAATTGCGCTGTTTGATCAGACGAGGCACAACTTGACTTCTGGAGACTCAGCAGATGACAAGGACAGCATGGAAACAGATGATGTCTCCCGAGTTAAACACAAGGACCAGCGAGATGGGGTAAGAGGATTGTTTAATTGCTCTGTAGCCATGTTTTTGCTATGCAAACAAAACTGCATGCTATGCACCATGACATGCCCTATCTGTACCAGTTATTACGTAGTAGAAAATGGGGTGAATTTATTCTCCTCCTGTACAACCATTACTTGGAAGATGCTTTTTGGAAGTCTGCTTCTTCTGTTGTATGAGCATGTTGGAACATTTCATCCTGGGTCTCTGAAAGCACACACTACTTGGGAAACTAAGGCACAAACAGATTAAGTGACTTTCCTAAGGTTACAGAAGGAAGTCTGTGACAGAGCTGGGACTTGAACCCACCACATCTCCCAACTGCTGATTTTCTCCAGTGTGCAGGTTGTCCTTGGCTGTGAGTACAGCTACAACCTGCCCAATGTTCCTCCAAGTAGCGCACTGGAAGAATGTGACTGTTGCTGCTTCTTTTTTAAGGAGCCTTGTCACAGTTGTTACTTATCCAGCCCTTTAAATGTACAGTGCTATGGAAGGGGTTACACATGCCATAATTCATAGCCTTATGGGCAGTGGTTACAGTTTGGATCCCAGTAGTAAATGCCCAATAGATGTTGACAGTCTTGTAATGTCTGTCCTTTTTCTTCCCTATCCTGTGTTGTATCCTCCCCTTTCCTTCTTATGGCAGGTCTGTGTTCTGGGGCTGTATCTGGCAAAGGAACTCTGTGAAATAGATGAAGATGGAGATTACTGGCTGCAAGTTACTAGAAAGGTCCCTGTACTTCCCACTACTTTCACAGCCTTGGAAATCAGCCTGAGAGTCAAACAGAACCTTCATTTCACGGAGGCCTCATTGCATCTACTCTTTACCTTAGCCAGGACACAACAGGTGAGAAATGCAAATGGAAGAGAACTTGTTGCTCTGCTCTTAGGCCTATATTTCAAATGGAGTTGTTGTCATTCCATTGTATGCTGGCACCATCAACCTATAAGAAGCTCTAATACAACTCTGTCAAAGGGGAAGAATTACAGGGGCCTCTTATGTTTTTCCATTCCCGAGTAATGGTTTGTCTAGGATAGAGGAACAGAACTGATTCTGTCCTAGAGAAAACCTGTAATTCAGATCAAGACACTTCTCTGTAAATACCTCTCTGCCATGCAAATGTAACACCATGGCTAATAGGGCTAAAACAGCACTGGAGCATAGGCATCTGGTCACTTTACAGCCTTGATAATACATTACTTATTTGTTGAAGTTCATCATTGTCCAAGATGAGGAATAGAGAGAATTTTCCCAAGGTTGTTTTAGTTGAGCACAATGTTGGTGGTGATGCATAACGCAGTCCTGTGGATCTTTTTATGAAAACGAGTACCATCTAGGGGAGAGAAATTCAGGTTAGATGGGTGTGAGTTTAGAGGGGTCTGGTACCTCTTCTGACAGTGGTTGTTCTGTGTTGCAGGGAGCTGCAGCTGTGGCTGGAGCAGGTGTCACGCAGAGTGTCTGCCTGCCCCTCCTGAGTGTATATCAGCTTAGCAGTAATGGAACAATTCAGGTGAGTGCTGTCTGTTTTTGCTTTTGAAACTCATAGGGAAGTTCACTGGGAAGACCTGAATGCCTCCTTCAGTCTAGGGCTGGCAGAACAGTCACCAGGACTTAGAAGGTGAACACCATCACCCCAGACTTTGGAATTTCTCATGCTGTTGTGAAAAAAGTGTGTCATTTTGTGGGAGCAGGAGTATAAGTAAATCTTATTTTTTTGTGGCTGGTATGTTCAGACTCCTGCCTCATCCCGGAAATCTCTGGATGCCCCCTCTTGGCCTGGGGTCTATCGTCTCTCTATGTCATTGATGGAGCGCCTTCTGAAGACGCTTCGGTACAACTTCCTGACAGAAGCACTGGACTTTGTGGGTGTCCATCAAGAGAGGATTCTCCAAGTATGTTCACCCCTACTTCTTTATGTTGCCACTTATTTTGTAAATAACAGCAGCACCCATAATATGTTAGGTGCTGGACAGGCTTAGATAAAGACACAATCCCTGCCTTAGAAAGCTTGACCTAAAAACAGATAAAGAGAAGGGGAAATTTATTCCAACATAATCACAGTGGCTAGGCAGGAGATGGATGTATTGTTAGGCTGCTAGATTCTGGCCAGTCAACACACATTCATTGCTCTTACTCGCCAGGTTATAATTCCACTATAACTGTTTCATGTGTCCACTCAAAACAGCAGCATCAAGAAGTGTTGATTGAGAGCTCAGTCTGTGACCCATCTGCTTGGAAAAAAAGCAGCAGAGTGAGCTCACCGCTAAAAATAGTTCTTAGTCCCTCTGGTAACAAAAATGCTGCAGTCAGGTTTCCATCACAATTCAGGTGGGCAACTCATTTCCCTCAATACTTAAATCCCTGCATCAGCCAAACTGATGCAAATTTGCTGAAAAACCCTATTCTAGGGTAGCAGTTAATTGGATGTGTGTGTAAGCACAGTAGCTGTCTTATTCTGTGGCACCACTACCTGCCAAATGGGTCAGCTGGCTAACTTTTAAGCCGTAATAAATCCAGGAGGCTGTGTCATTGCCTGTAGTTGTTCCGTTGCTGTTTCCTTATTAAAGTGTACTTACATGGCTCTAGGGATAAATCTCTGCACCTTCAGCTTTTTCTAGGAAGGGATGGATATTTTTGTGCTGTGGCAGTCATCTCAATTATTCTGTCTCCAGTGCCTGAATGCAGTACGGACTGTGCAGAACTTGGCCTGTCTGGAAGAAGCTGATCACACTGTTGGCTTCATTCTTCAGCTCTCCAATTTTATGAAAGAGTGGCATTTCCACCTGCCACAGCTCATGAGGGACATGCAGGTAAAGTGACACACTTTGTCATACTAGTCACCCGGTGTCTAACAGAGAGCCCTTTCACTGAAACTGTTGTGAAGTGGGGCCACCGAAAGAAAATGATTCTTTTAGCATGAAGCCTTTCAGTTGCAGAACAAGGTACAGTTATATGAGAGGGATAGATTTAACTAGGGCTGAGCGGTGGTAACTGTTGGAGGATTGAGTGTCTCAGTGCATCTAGGCTGGAACCTTGGTGTCAGTTGTGTCTGGGAAAACCTGAACATTCTGCTGATGCCTGATCTCTGGTTGAAGCACCTCTGTCTCTGTTGGGACTGGATTTTCCAACCCCCACCCTGGAAGCCTAGGATATAATAATCACATCATTTAGGCTTGTCTCAGGGGATTTGGGAATAGAAAAATTGGATGTCTCAAAGTTGTACCTGAGAGAGCAGTACTGGTGGATGAATTCAATTTGCCCTCTAAGAATGTTATTTTTCTTGGTTATTTCAGGTGAACTTGTGTTACCTGTGCCAAGCCTGTACTTCCCTTCTGCATAGCCGCAAAATGCTTCAGCACTATCTACAGGTGAGGAGGGGACCCTGCTGACAAGGGGGAGGGGTTACAGTCTTGGGTCCCTCACTTAAAAGCCAATAAAATATTGATCAGTATCCAGTCCTTGTTTCCAGAGATTTTAACCATGGATCATCACCAACCCTGGAGTTCAGTAGCCAAAGCTGAGTTGGTTGTACCTCTCTGTAACCAGGACTTACACACAACAGCTTGAAAACAATGTATACTTTGTAGGCTAGTCGCCATTAATGTAAGATATCCAATGTAGAAACAGTAATCAGTATTAGCTACTTAAGAGCAGACTGCTGTGCTGGGAAGAAGCCACTGTTGTGGTTAAATGAGAATTGATAGGCCAATGACTTGGTGCCCTTGGCTCGCTTTAAGCAGCAAGAAAACATGGCTCCAGCTCTTCTGGTTTCTCTAGGTAGATTTGAGACAGAGAGGATGCATTTTTCCTGATATATCTTTACAGCTGAGCTAGCGTTCTTTCTGGCAAGTTTCATTAGAAACTCCTTTTTTTTCCCAGTGCATGGAGTTTTAAATGGTGTCTGCAGATTCCATTCCTGCAATACAGACAGGTGTGTTTCTTTCTTGCAAGATAATTGAAGGCCTTAGGCTTCTAGGAAGTTGCTCTATGTTCTCATTGGGCTAAGCAAAGTGTGGGTACCTTGCTACAGCTTTCCTGTTACCAGTAACTTAATCTTCTGCAAAGATTGGTCTTAGCACAGGACACTGAAATGATACCTGTGTGTGTGTGTTCTCTTCCTCTTCCTCTTCCACAGACAAAAAATGGGGACTCCCTTCCCTCAGGTGTGACACCTCGAGTGCAGCGTACCTCTCAGACCTCCTCCAGGCATCCAAACCCTGAATCAGAGGCTGCAGAGCAGAAGGCCCTGCGCACAGTGCAGTACAGTCTCCTGAAAATCCTTAGCAAATCCCTGGCTGCCCTGCGCCACTTCACTCCTGACCTCTGCCAGATCCTCCTTGATCAGGTACCAGGGATAGGAGAGAGACAGATATCTGCAGGGGAAGGAGCTAAGAGCATCCTGAATTATGTTCTGGATTTCATGAGTTTGTTCCAAAGAAAATGATAGCCCACTTCTGAATCTATCAGCTGTTCTTTAAAAGGCAGTGCTCAAAACAGGAAGCCTTTGGAATTGGTCACAGATCAGAAAGGAAGTCTTACTATTTAACCTACTGACTTATGTAGGGTTTGAGATGTGGAACTACAATTGTTTCTGTAGCTTTCACTTGGACTGTTCTCCAAAATCATATGTATACATACCCTTATTTACCAAAGCAAACTAGTAGTCCAGCTAGTCTTAGATCCAATCAATTACTGCTGACTGTGCAGCATGTGAAGGCAGCCTTCTTACCACTGATTTGTTGAGGTGGTTTGGATTTGTTCTGTGTCTGCAGTGGATGGTCAATGGACTAGATAGGACTCAGAAGACTGGGTTTTATCCTTGTTTCTGCCCCTGGATGCTGGCTGATCTCAGATTTAGTTTCTCCCTCTAACCTTGAGATAATATGATAGGCAGTCCCTTGTAAAGCACTTCAAGATCTGCAGGTTGCGAGAGCACTATATAGGAGCTAGAGGTTGCTGCAATACCACAGTCATAGCCTTTGAATGACTTCTGTCCCTCTCTCCCTGCAGTCACTGGACCTTGCTGAGTACAATGTGCTCTTTGTTCTGAGTTTCACCACACCAGCCTTTGATTCAGATGTCGCTCCCTCCTTTGGGACCCTCCTGGCCACAGTCAACGTGGCTCTTAACATGCTGGGAGAGGTATGAGTCTGTGTTCTTAGTTCTTTAAGGGCCCATGAGGCTGTGCAGTAGTTACAGTGTTCTCTGGGCACTTATTAAGCTGCCCTTTTAAGGGAGAATGGGGACTTGCTCCTGTAAGTCTTTTCTCTCCTTGTGGAACTCCAGTCTTTAATAATTTTTTTCCCCCCTAAAGCTGGATAAGAAGAAGGAGCCCTTCCCTCAAGCTGTAGGGCTGAATACACAAGAGGGGACAAAAACTCTTAAGTAAGTTTCTTGGTTTTTTAGTTGGATATGGCTGTGGAGCAGAGGCTTAGGGGTCCTCATCTCACCCAAACTGGGAGCTACTGGGCTGAGTTAACTTCTCTCCACATTTGTTTCTGTTTCTTGTCTCATGTCAAGCAAGCGGTTCACCAGTCCTTACCAAAGTGCTTAAAAGCAGGCAGGGCTCATGCTAGGTTAGCATGCAAAATTGGCCCATAGTGCTCCCAGCCATTGGCGGGTACAGGGGAAGAGATGGCTAGATGGATCTAACTTAGCTGAATATAATACCTGTACCTGAGTAAAATGTTCATTTTCCCTGTTCTGCATTGTCTGCTCCCAGGTGCTCCTGAGGGTTAATGGTCTTCCAGTGGTAGCACTTGTGCTGACTTGTCTTTTTTGCACAGGTCCCTGCTCATGTTTACAATGGAAAACTGTTTCTACCTGCTCATCTCCCAGGCTGTTCGGTACTTGAAGGATCCAGCTGTGCATCCACGAGACAAGCAGCGAATGAAGCAGGAGCTCAGTTCAGAGCTGGTAAGCTGGGGGGAGTGACTTTTTTCTTCCTCTGATGCTGTGTTTAGTTTCCTCAAGCCTTTTAGTTTATGTGGATTGGTCCATTCTGAGACTCATGCTGTACCTCCCTGCATGCCAGCTGGCAAGTCTAATGGAGATTCTGCACTTGTAGCAAAAATATCCAGACCTTGCTATAGCAGTTAAGGCTTCTCCATAAACTTCTGTGTGTAATGATCAGAATGCTTTGGAGGTTTACTTCTTACAACTGGCCTGCAGGTGTATGTGGCTAAAGCCTGGGGCTTGGCTACCAGCTATGTTCTAGGGCAGACTGAGGTATGGAATTGCTTTGAGCTAGAGCACATTGCGTAAATGGAGCTTTACTGAGCTGTGGGTAAAAGAATAATGTTGACCTGGCTTACCTTGTGTGAATGTGGCAATGGAAGGCGATAATATTGTGGTACTGTACCTGTTTCCATCTTGCTTGGCCTGTCTGCCTCTAAATGATCCAGTGAAAATAGTACCTATGGTCAGGTGACATCTAGTTTGTGTGGAGTAAACAGCCTCAGGCACCCCTATGCCACTCATGCAGCAGAATGCCCCTGGGGTCCTGTCCTTTGCCTCAGGTGTCTTGCATGGGAAGGTGGTGGTGGTAGTGGTGGGGCAGATATGTACATTGGCAAAATTAACTCTTGGTGAATGTCTCATTTCAGAGTACACTTCTCTCCAGCCTGTCTCGTTACTTCCGCCGTGGTGGTCCCTCTTCTCCTGCCAGCGGGGTCCTTCCTTCCCCCCAGGGAAAGTCTGCCTCCAAGTTTGGTCCTGAGGGGCAGGAGCCTTTGATCCAACTGGTGCAAGCCTTTGTCAGACATGTGCAGAGATAGGTTCTGTACTTCCACTGCCTCCCTTTGCAGGATTCGCACCAGAACTACACATTTCCACAATGGAAGGTACCACGCTTGGCAGGACTTGTGATGAGGAGTGAGGGAGAGCTGGATGATACTCTAAATTGAGCGATAACACCGGCCAGTGAGATCCTACTGAACCTGACTAGTAGAGTGAATGAAAGGTCCAAGAGTGGTGCCCTTTCAAAGGAACTGGCACCCTGCCTGGCTAGGTACAAGTGCGGAAACCTGTTATTTTAATAGCTTGTAGCTCAGCAGGAGCAGCTGGGTGGGGAGAGGAGGCAACTTTTCTATCTTCCTCTGGGCATTAACTCTGCTCTTACTACAAGATGCAATCTTCCTCTCCCCAGCAGTGAGGTACAGTCAAGGGATCAGCCAGCAATCTTTCTACTGCTATTTTTGTATTGAACAGTGCAAGGCAAGGTGATACGTGTGTGTGTGTGTGTGTGCGCTCCCTCCTGTCAGTTTGTGCGTTCTGTATATTTCAGAAGATTTGAACACCACCTCATCCAGAAAAAGTTTTTAAGTCAAAATTCCATTGCTCCTGTCTTGCAAGTTTTTGTAACCATGCCCTATTTATACTGATATTAAAACATTTATAGACAAACTACTGGACTTGTGTGGCTGTGTATCGGTACAGCAGCCTACAGCAATAGATTCTTCAGTTTGGGCATCTTGTGTGCAGTAATAGGCATAATTTTAAAGGCTCAGAAGGAAGTTTAGATACTTTTATATGCTGATGAAAGCAGAAGGTAGCAGTGCTGTCAGCACTACCTCCTTTGCACCCTTACTCTATTTGCTGTAAAAAGTTTTGGGACTTTAGGCTCTATGCTAGATGCATGTATAGTCTTTGCAAAACAATCCCTCACTGGGACTCTGACAGAAGTGGGGGTGATGAGTCAATTTATTAAATCTAAACCTCCAAAATATTGGATTCTTAAGTAGATAACATAGGGATTGACTGTCTGCACAAGGGCAAGCTGCCATGGTACCTTCCTTTGGAGGTGCATAGAAAGGGGTGGGTTGGCAAGGAGAAGGTACTTGAGTTCTGACAAGGGCCTGGTCTACATGTATGCATTTCATTGCTGCTGTGGTCTCCTCTTCAAATGTTTTCCTGGATTCACTTCTTGAGGCTCAGGTACAAATAAGATAGTATCATAAAGAATGAATTTGTGATTGATACTGGACTACACAGAAGAAAGCTCCATCACTGAGGCATTATAGAGTCTCAAGGAACACTTAAGACTACTAAAGTCTTGAGTTTAAGTGGTATTGTCATCTGTGTACATACTTTTTAGTAGTTGCAGGTAAGTTATAATATTTATTATGCGCTTCCCTTGCTTGATGCAGGTTCTGTATGTGTGCATTTGCCTTTATGCAGTAGCCCTTTTTATACCAAAAATTGGTTATATGCCAGGTGAATTCACTCTTGTGAACGGTGTGGTGGAAGCCTACAGTCAGCTGCTTTGTGGGAGTGATGTGCACCAAAATACAGTGTGGATCTGTATTCTTCACTTGTCTGCTGACAAGCCTGTGTTTCTGTAGTTGCTATCCTCATTACAGCTTCTAAGGTAGCAGGACACTTATCTCCAACTGTCTGTTATGGGTAAGTACCAAAATTATCTTGTAAAAATGATAGAAGTGGGTCTGGGGATCAGTACAGTCAAGGTCTTGGAACATATCCCTACTTATTGTAAAGTATGTTCCCTTTATATGAATGAGTTATGCACCATTTTCCAGGAACACATGTACTGCATAAAACAAGGGAAACCTGTACTTTTATTTCTTTCCATCAGTTTATATAGTTCTGTGTAACCTGACTGAGTCCTGGGATTGTGCTGACAGACCTCCTTAGGAGGTTATGAAGAGAATTTTAAGAAAATCATCTTATAGAACTTCATGCTTGAAGAGTGGTAGTAGGAGCTAGTTTAAGAAGTAGAGATGCCAGTTCCAGAAGCCTAATAAAGCATAATTAAAGAGGCAGTATTGTAAAGATAGGGCTAACCTTATTTAGATTATTTTAGTACTTTACTGTTCCTTGAGGTATACCTGTTAAAACCAAGCCATTTCAGCTATAGCTCCTTTTATAGATAGCTAATCTAGCAGGATGAGGGGCAGCTGTACAAGTATACATCTCTTACTAATCCAGCTCAGATCATTTTGTCTTTGCTTTCACTCACTGAAAGACAGCCACCTGTTTCTGGTTCATCCAGTAAGTCAATTTAAGATGTAGTGAGAAAAAACACTCCAAGCTTAGCAACTTTCACATATGGGATTGTAAGCATCAAGGCAGGCTGGCAGCCTTTCCTTAACTCTCGTAATAGGCAATATTTTAATTTAAGATAGTGGTGGGAAGAAGCATGGTTACCATGTAATAGCTCTAAAATTATAAAGAATTGTGAATAGCAAATATACAATAGGGAAGTAAAGGAAGGAGATTTGCATTGCAACTTGTGCAGCATCTCACTAGGGATTTAAAATAGATGTGCAAAGTGGCAAGCTACTTATTTAGCCACTTAAGCTGATCATCACCCATAGCCCTAAAAAAAAAAAAAGAGGAGTTGGAGGCATCTTCTGCTCCTCCTCCTAAAGGCTTTAATTAAAGAGGCATTTTCCCAGTGTAGGTAGTGCTGTTTCAGTGTCTGATAATTAAGGATTTGTGAGTTTAATTAGAGGAGAGATGGAATGTTTTCGTCACCTTTTGAACTGCTGCTCCTCCAGTCTCCCTCGCTACCAGTGGTGAGAAAGCAGGGTATGCAGGCAACAGGACTGCCTTGGAGAAAGGTTCTTGACAGTGCAGGAGGTAGGCACTACAATCCTCAAACATGGCTGTTTGAAACCATACTTCCCCACCAGGCTTGAAAGTCATCACTACCTGCATCTATGGAAGTCTCAGTTCTAAAGAAAAGGAGGGGGAAATTGTGTTGTGCAGCTGGATGTTAGCAGCAGGCATGCCCAACACTCAAGAAGAGATTAAGTAACAGGATGTTATGGCAGGAAGGTTAGGAGAAGTTTTAAGAACCCCCTCTAAATAGTTAACCCCCTTATAAACCAGGCTTTAGGGACAAGTCAGCAACAACAGTATACTTCATAAGGGCAGTTCCTGCATCATCCACAGCAGCTACAGTAAAATTGGGTTGAATTAAGTAATAAGGCAATTGTGTTTCTCATAAGCAGCTCCTTGTTCTCTTCTGTACCAGAACTTAAGTAGATGCAGAATGTATTCTCCCCTTTCCCTAGTAGCACTTTCTAAATCTATACCCAATAGGAGGAGGCAGCAAATTTGTCTATTCCCCCAACAGAAGAACATTAAGACAGCATTAGGACATTTCCACTAGGTAGAGTTTAGTTTAAGCAAGCATTAAAAAGGAAAAAAAAAGGGACAGGTAGGAGATTAAAAAAAAATATTGGGGGGAGTGAGGGGGGGAAAGAGGGGAGTGAGTCAGTAGCTTTGTGGGAGGATAAGCTTAAAACATCCTCTGCTTTTCTCCTAGCTTTCACCCCCCTCTTCCAACTTTTACCCCCAAAATTTAAGTGACCCCATTCACTAAGGGTTCTTGCATACCATAAGCTTGGCATACTTGGTTTGAGGGGGCAAGAGGGGGAAGGGAAGGAGATTGGACAGCATGGAACCCACACAACATACTGAGACATGAGGGCAGGCTGTTTGTTTTATTGGCAAATCAATGCTGAAAGCCAAGAGCCCTACATACACAGGTGCTCTGTGCCTCATTACATTAGGATGGTCAAAGCCATCAAGGAAAGAGTGCAAAAAGATCAATGAACAAACAAGCAAGTCAGTGTCTAGACATACCAAGGGTAGAGTAGGGAACAGATCTTGGTGCAGTCAAGTGCTACTTTTCTACCCAGCTCATTGACAGACTAGTTTCACTATCCAGATCCTTTCACTTAGCTCTTCTCACCCAGAATTGAGGACTTGTACCTCCCACCATTCTCTGTGGTGGGTTTAGTCACAAGGGCATCTTTGAGAGCAAAAGGGGTGGGGGTGAAAAAGAGCAGAGAGTTTTAACTGCTGCTTGGTATATGGTCAGAAGTGCCAGTGAAACATCCCTCATGCCGTAAGGATGCACCAGGTTTGTTCTCTACTAGAGGGGAGGAAGGTATTAGAATTAAACAAATTTGATATTTAAGAAATAACTGATCAGGCTAATCTCCCACCCCTGTAAAAAGCAGGCCTGAAAACAACAAAAAAAACCCCACACACAAAAGGAAAAGAAGTGAGCCTGGACAAGTGACACAGAGCAAAGCTTACTTTGTTTCTTTTAAAAGGTTTGTAAACTCCTTCCAGCCCAAGACTAAATTTCTTGGAGGAAATGCAAGCAAGATGCATGGTCCCTTGCACTGAGAAAGTTCACTCTTGCAATATGGGCCCTGGGTAGTAAGATTTGTTCTGATCCGAGAAGCTTTCTTTCCATTTCACAGGTCACTCTGTACCAGGTTGTAGCCAGACACCATTAGTGCCAAGCAGGGCTGCTATGAAGCCCTATATTGTTACCCACAGACTAAGAGTACTTTGGATTGAGAATTGTTTTCTAAACTAGTTCTTTGTTCAGCTGTAGAGAAAAACTCTTAATCTGTTTGTTCTTTGGAGTTGGAACATACCACAGTTAGTGTTTAAGCACAGGGAAGTTTTGGAAAGGGACTTGGGTCCCCACTGGAACACAAAGTTTGGCCCAGGCAAAAAAAGTACTCAGGAAGAACATCTAAAAGACACAAGGGACAGAGGGAGAGATGGGTACTACTGAACACAAGAAACTATGTGATTCCCCACCCCAGCAAGCAGCTGCTGAGCAAGGAGATAGTGCTGGCTCCTGGGAAGCCACCACATTAAACAAGACTAGGGCAGGAAGGGAAGGAACATCATGCATCCATGACAACTAACCCTCAAAACAGGCAGCATTGGTAGTTAATGAATTCAGCCCTGGGGCCTGGAAAAAGGCGACACTGTGACCTGTTTTTCCCACACCCCACCCGCAAAAACCCACTGTTTAGCACCAGCCTCATTGCCTTTCTCAAATCCTATGTTAGTGAGTTTTGACCCTGAAGAGAGAGCAATGGTCTCAGATGAAGAAATCTGCCTTCAAAATGCTAGGAGATGGAGGGATGCATTTTGCTTGTAGAATCTCCTTCCCGCCAGCATTTAACTGAGCAGTTCTAAGTAGGTAACAGGAACTTTTCCCTTCTGGTTACCCCTCTCCCCTATCAGCCAGTCTGGATCCATGCCCGGCAGGCTGTACACAGTGATCATCTGAGAGGGGGAGGGAAAAAAAAGGGAGACACAGAACATTAGATAACTGCAGGGGGAGCCAGGGACTAGATTTATGTTAGTTTCCTGCACTGTATGTAGACTTGCCACTAACTTTTGCAGTCAACACCTTTAGTCTTCCTTTACCCCCCACAAGATACAAGTTTTAACTTGGGGAATCCTCATGGACCTTTCCATTACGAGTTGGGAAGCTGTCCCAAGCAAAGTTCTAGCTGTAACAGCTTTGTGTTCTGCTCACTTGGAAGGGGGAGTATGTCAGCAGCAACCCCCAACATATTTTTAAGATACCAGAACAAGGAGGATGTATGACATCCCCATGAGTTTTTTAAAAAACAAAAAAACAAGAAAGTCTCAGCTTGCTTTGACAAGTGATCTCTAAACCACATTGCCTGCAAGGCTCTCCAACAAAGCTCAAAGTCTCAAGAAATTAAAGACAGGCAGCAACAAATGTTGTTCTTTTCTATAGCATGAGGACTGGGAATCTCAGATTTTGGACAGTCCATTTTTTCCCAGGACCTTCCGAGTAGTCCAGTGACCAGTTGCTGCCCCATTCAGCCTGCAGTACCTTTATCCAGTCCCCTTGGTGAGATAAACAAGGCAGCTGTTGGAGTGCCTTTGACAGTGAATTCAAATATTGGATAAAACATGCGGACAAGTGAGAACAAGAACATAATCATTTGGCTTTAAATAGGACCTGGGTTGGCCTATTGCAGTGAAGCATTTGGATCATTTCCCTTTCACCAATGCAGCTACTTCTAGTTTATACTGTGCATCAAAGCTTGACATCTTTGATACACAAGCATGCAAGCAAGGTGTCAGAAGAGTCAGTCCCAGTGCCCAGGGCCTTACTCAGCCCTCAGGCAGGGCTGCAGTTCCAGTAAAGCAGCCAAAAGTTCCAGGCAGGCTACTAACCTCATCTGCTAGAAGTGCCAGCTCGCTGCTGTCTGCTGCTTCATAGTCATAGAGAACACGGGCCTTTCGTGTCCCACTGGCAGGGGGCTTGACTTCATTTGGGTTCAGTGTCCCCTCTGCAGCTGCAGTAGGGTTGGGTGCCCCAACTACAGTGGGCACAACAGGAATGGTGGGCACAGCAGGAATGGTGGCAGTAGCAACAGTAGTGGGAGATGTGGTGGCTGAAGGAGGCGATGTGGATTCTGCATTGCCAACAAAAGTGCCTGGAAGTCTTAAGCATGGGCAGAGAAAGGAGGCAAGTTAGCAAGGCTCCATCAGGAATTTTTTCAAGCAGGCAGAGCCATTTAAGAGAAGTGACCCAGTCACATTTCTGGTTGATGAACTGCCCTGAAAAAAGCATTCAAGCCACCCAAGCATTCAAGACCCTCACCCTCAAGAGGATTAAGCCAAGGCTTCTGCCACTTTGCACATGCAATATATGTTGTTTATTCAATCCAGAGACCACCAGGTCAGTAGCTCTGGAAGGCTTACTCCCAGGTCATAGCTGCTGGGAAGTCTGGCTTTGTGACTCACACCTGAACAGGTTCACGGTTAACAGAAGCACATGTACACAGCTCACCAGGAACTGCCAGTGCACTTGAACCTTCAGCAGGAGCACTAGTTTATAAGCAACTTTGTAGAAGGCCCTATTGCCCGTGCTGCAGATGCAAGGTGGATGGACAGGGAAGAACTTGCCAAGCAAAAGGGTGAAGTATAGTGATGTGGCTAGGGCCCTGCACTGGACTCCCAAGGTGTCTTTCAGGATCTGCATCCCCTCGGATGCATCATTTAGTCTGTCCATTTTCCCTTCACACTCTTCATTTGTAGATGCTATAGTAGGTCTTGGGGGCAGGGCCTGTCTAACACCCACCTCCATTCTCTGGCAAAGGGAAACTGCACCCTGGCTGGGATGGAGCATGTGCACCAAGCAGGCTACCTTTGCAAGGCCAAGCTGTGCCATCCCAAGAACAGGTTAGGGCCTGCAGGCTAAGGACTGTAACCAGGTACCACCATTTATACAAGAACACAAATGGCACAGAGAAGCTGACCAAGAGCTTTCCTGGTCCTGTTCTCAAAAGACATCTTACTTACATTTCTCCTCTGGAGCTGCAGGCATGGAAAGAAATGCAAGAGGGACTGTGAACAGTCATTCTGGAATGACAGTCTGCATTACTCCCACTCAGCCTCTAGGCCCTTAAAACACCACCTACAATGCAGAACTAGTGACTGCAAAAACAGTATATACAGCCTATGAAAGCTCCTTGCCTGGTGAAGGAGTTATGCTAATGAGAAGAATCTCATTTGAGACAAGAATTTGAAGCATCTAGAAATTAAGTTTTGGTTTGGCTCAGTATCCACTCACATTAACCCATCTCTTTAAAAGGTGTACTCTTAGTAAAACCCACTCCAGTCCCACTATACCTAGACAGTATTCATTAGAGAACTTCACTGTGCTCCCTTCCCAAAATAAAAGATATGAAGGGCCTTATTTTTAAATCTACTGGTATTGAAGTTTGCACTGGAAAGCTGGTGGAAGAAAGTTGGAAGCTACTGAAACTATAAAAGTAAAAAAAAAAAAAAAAACTTCCAAGGAGGCAGGGAGACCTCATCCCATACCTGCCCAGCTGCTTCTGCAGGTCCAGCATGTACTGGTAACACTGAGCATAGTAGTTGGTCTGAGATTCTGCAAACTCATGGAGACAGCGGAGGTGATTCACCTGAATGGAAAAGGCAGATTGTCACCTACTGCCTGACCAGGAGTTCAGGTGCAGAAACATTGAACTCCTCCCTACAGGTGGAAACATAAATCCTTTCTCCCATAAAGAAATAGAGACATAGAAAGCAAAGACTGATGGTCAAATCTTTCCTATTAATACTGTCCAACTGGTGCATTTATACTAGCGGCTGTTCTCTAAAAATTTAGAGAGACTCCACATAGGAGCAGGTGGCTGACAAACTGCCTTGTGATCTGACTAAGCCAAGGCCTGGAGCCCAGAAGGACAGTCTTTACACAGTTTTAATACTCCCCTATAGAAGATGCAGAGAAAGAGGCATATCCACCATGGTCATGTGCCTCAACACTAGCAGAGCTCAACATCAGCAGGGTTTTCTGAATTACTTCTACAGCCCTGAGTGACTTCATGTTTGAACAGTTGCAAGTTTACCATAAGGCCTGGTTAGTCCTTTGACCCCATACAGTCAAGCAACATGTCATTTCCCCTACTTCCACACCCAAGGCAGGCTCAGTATCATTCTGATGTCCTTCAGGAAGGAAGCCCAAGTCATTGCTGTCACTCACATGTGTGCTGCTGATCCCCTCCAGCAAGAGGCGTGTCACCTCTGCCTGCCGGTCAAACTCTGTCTGGGCCACCCGAAGCTCATGCTCTGCCTGCAAGATAAAGGGAGCATTAGCTAGGCTGCAAAAGAGCTGCCTTCCTCTCCTGGAATGGACTGAGCACAGGCAACAGTGGAAGAAGTGGCATATACCACCATTTCTGGAGTTCAGAGAGCCTTGTATGCAAGGCTGAATACCATCAAGTCCATGGGAGTCTTATACACCCAGGAACTAAGAACCCAAGGCTAAAGGCACACTGGGCTCCATTTACAGAAGTCAGAGGCCACTTTTGAAAGCTTGATTACAAACCTCCATGTCCACCATGTCCATGTGTAACCCATCACCCTCTCCTGCAGGCAGCAGAGAGCAGTGTTTGATGATAAAGTCCCCACCAACCTACTGGAGGGAACCAGAGCAGGGAGAGACTGCAAGATGCAACGCACGCCTCACCACTGCCCCACATCCCATTGCTTATGCCAGGAGGGCACCACCAAGAAATTAGCAGGTACCCTAACCACCAGAGCCACTGGCAGGGGCAGCCTGCATATGGTAAACTACTGCTGCAGAGCAAGGCTTCTCTCCCATGCCAGCTTACAGAGCCACACAGGGGAGACAGCAACTAAACCACCAGCAGGAAGACTTCTCTCCAGTCATTCTTGGGTTGTTTTAGTGGGACATCTATCATCATCTCCAAGGAAGGGGTTCCTTCCAACACAAGGCTCAAGCTGAGGACAATAGCTCCAAGACAGCTCTGCAGCAAAAGACCTCAAGAGGCTCTCCCTTCCACAATGCCTGAATTCTCCAAATACTGAAGTGCATTCAGCATTTAGAGGCCAGAACATCAACATGCAAACAGTCATAACTGGCCTTGTAGACAGCAGATAAAACTATGGAAGGTTTGTACTGCAGGAATGATTCTTAAATAGATAGTTGCACTGAATGGTAGTAGTATAGTACTGACAGAGCTTTCAGTGCATCCTCTTCTCCCACCTACTAGAGGTAACGGAGGTGTGTTAACCAAACATCATTCCCTCCGAGAAGAGTCCCTATTGTAAGCTTCAGTCCTGAACAGAGCTGGGTGGAACAGCCTTAGGACTTATTGTATAATATTTGGGGAATCTGCCTAGCATAGCTGGCCTGGAACAAAGTTGTTGTGCAATTACAGCTGTGTGGGCTCAGTCTGTGTTAAAGAGTCCATTTGCATTTTGGAAGCATCCTAATTGTTCTGGGGTTGAAATGACCCGAGTCTGGAATGGAGTTATTTAGGGAGCTATTCCACTCCATTTTCCTATAGACAAGGCCCTAGTGGATTTTTTCTGGCTTATGGCTATGAACTGCCAGCAGTATCCTCAGAAAGGAACCCAGTGCTTTTTAAGTGGAAAAAACCCCAAAAGCTTTGTTTGCTAGCAGATGCACTGCTGGGTCCTACTGTCTTCTATCCAGTGGGACTTGCACTGGATGATATTGCCTGAGCTAGAAGTGCTCCGAACAAGCACCCTTTGAAAAAGAGATCAACTTTAAGCTAGTGTGACTGAGCTGTTTTTTTACATCTTTGTGAGAGGAGATTTACAAGAGATCTCATGGAGTATCAGCAGTGATGTATTATATCATCCCCGAGAAAGGTCTTTAGAAAAAAGCTGGCTAACAGCTATAGCCGAGGCTGGAGTTCTGGAAGGCAAAAACCAGCTTGTTGTCAGAGGATCCGTTTATGAAAGGGGATTATGCAATTTAGTTGGTTGCAACAGCAGGGAACTGGATGACCCTGGAGGTCCTTTTCAGGGCTACATGCAATATTATGCCACCTGAGCAGCAGTCAGCTTGCACACCCTGTCAAATACCAACTGCCAGCAGCATCTCATTAACCCCCCTACCTGCAAACAAGGGGCACCAGGAACCCCTTGCACACAAGTAGAGCTCATCCCCATGCCTACCTGGAGATTTCAGGGTTTTAAAAGGTAGAAGCAGCTAAATGGAGAACAGACAATTTGCATTTTGACAACTGAGAGACTAGCATGAGAGTTCAGTGTCAAGAGACCTGTGGCACCAACAGATACCAAGGAAAAAAAAAAAAAAGCTGTAGAGCATCTCTGCCTTGTTCTACCAGCACAGCTCCGTCCCAAACTATTTTAGCCCTGTTCTCTGACACTGAGCATGCCAGGCTCAGATACCATTTGTGGATTTGGCCAAAATCCACAGGGAGGGGCTAGAGATGCAATATGGGTATGTCCATCTTTCTACAGTGTAAATTTACACTGCTGTTCATCCCAAAGGGACAAAGCTCATCCAATAGTGCCATGAGAATAAGTCAGATATCCATTTTCCATGGATCTGAGAGGGGGTGGGAAGCACATACTGACCAGGGTGTTACCCCTGCATCAGACACTTCTCTCACAAGTCAAGACTCTTGAATCAGATCCAGAACATCCCATTCTCTTCCAACCCACTGCAAAGCTGCTCCCCAAGGAGCATCTAGAATTGTCATGGGAAATCCTTTTGCTTGGTTATACCCATTTGGGAGTCTAGAACTATTTAGGACAGATTCCTCCAGAACAGGAAGGAGACACTACTAGACAAACTTCTTAGCACATCACTCTGCAGGTGGGGTTGTGCTGGGAGAGAGTAACTGTGTTAGCAGTTCAAATGCATGAGCTGTGGTAACAGGACAGCAGCCCAGGAGCTTCCCAGACTATTATACACAGGACAGACTTCAGATAAAGGTCTTACTGGTCTGCTGGTCACCACCTCCCCCAGTAGAAGCATAGGTAGGGTCACAGCTTTCTAACAATGCCAGGATTGGAAACAAATAGGAGGTAGGTTCCTCAACCACCTTGCTACTCCCCTGTGAAAGAATCAAAGGCAGTGCCAACAGCAGTCCAAGCTACTTCCCGTGGCAATGCACTGTTGATTCACTGCCCCCTCTGTGCCTAAGAGAGGAATGAGTCTGCATCATTTACATTTGCCTCCTCCCCCCAGGGCAGCATGACTAGCATTTCTGAGACTGTTAGAGAGAGTTTTTTGCCCAGGTACTTACTTTTTCCACCTCGTCGTTCCAAAGCTGTGGGAAGGGGGCCACAGAGCAACAGGAAAGGAGGTCAGTGTTGAGGCTTCAAGAAGCATTCAGCAGTCACAGTAACTGGCTGGGCTACTCCACAGGTGATACAGCAGGCCAGCTCCAGGAACATCAGCCCTTCACCCAGCAGCAGGAGACCGTTTCATGCCCCAGACAAGGCACCTTCCCTTTTTCCCTTAATTCCACTCGTCCCCACTGATGAATTCAGTGAGGACAAGAGAACTTTTAATTATGCTAGGTTCTGAACACACTGGGCCTTGATGTCCAGTGGACTACAACTTCAACAATTTGTTTAAGCTCTAGGCCTGAAGATAATACTAGAGGCAGGGTCAGGCTGTCCTGAGGCTTAAAGGGTAGGTGGAATGGAGCGTCTTTGAACAGCCAGTTTAGGAGATTAGCAAGGCCATGATGCATGACCCTTGAGGTCTGGGGTGGGAGTGAGGGCAGCATCTTCTACAATGTTCTGCAGTAAGGTAGGGACTTCTCCATATGGCAAAGGCACTAGACAAACTGGCACAAAGCACCTGGAGGCATCTCTCTGCTACCCCCCACTCCCCTATCATGAGAAGAACAGCATGATTCTGTAACTTGGGTTAGAACAAGTGGACAAGAGGGGGGCCAGGATCTTGAAGGCCTTATGTTAGACTAAGAGCATACCACCTGGGGTACAAGCACTCATCGGGGCCACCAGCTATTCAAGTGCCTTGTATATGGTAGCTGCCTTATTGCCTTCCCCACCTGCCACTGTTCAAACAACTCTGCCTTGTGACAAGGCAGCTTCCCCTTGCTCCAGCATCCATGAAGCAAAAATCTTTTCCTCCCTCTCTCTCAAGTGTAATCCTTAAGGAGCATTATTATCTGAGGCAATCGGTGTCAGCTGCTCTCTGAGATCTGGCTGTGGGATATGGAATAAGAGTCAACAAAAAAAAAAACCCAAAAACCAAATGACACGCACAACATTGGGGTTGTGGGGTAGAGCACAGAGGCAGGAAAACATCAATTCTTCCTAGAAGGTCCTCAGCCTTGTCCCTGCCCTGGTGGGAAGCTTCCTCTCTAGCACTGACTGTCACTGTTAGCTATTGCGGGGTATATGGGCCACTGCAGAGACTTTATAGTGGGCAATGTTCCTAATTATATGATGGACTGAAAGATGTTTCTCAGGAGCTACAGACTCCTCATGCAGACAGCCTCCTGGCACTTAAGCTGAACTGGACTGCCTTGATGGAGGAAAGGCATTTTAGGCTAGAACACAGAGGTCAAGTAATGTAGCCACGTCTCCTGGCCAGCAAGAACCACACCCTTCCCTTTGCAGTACCACAGGCCATTTTAAAAGTTAAAGCCAGAGTGAGGTCTCCAGCCAGACTGCATTTTGCAGCTCTGCAGTGCTCTTATAGAAAGCAGCATTCATACTATATGGCTTATTACTAAATCATGCACTGAAAGTAGTATTGTTTGCCAACAGTCCTCAAGTCCCTGAAACTTCAGGCCCTCTTGCAGCCCATGCCTGGGGTTATCCATTCCCCTGAACTGTGCCACTACCAGAAGTACCTTTTAGTACAGGGCCTAGGACACTACTTTAGCTTTGTGCGCTTTAAGAAGGCTTGGCCATGTGTCCAACTTTTACCTTGCACTATTTCCATAAGGACAAGCCCTCTTTGCCAATCAGTTTCCACATCTGTTTCAAGCACAAGGCACAGATGCAGATAGTCCTAGCAGGAGAGGCCTTTAGTCAAAACAGCCTTTCCCTCAGCCTCCGAGACAAATGACCGTTCAAGAACCATGCTCCTCTTGTTAATAGGAGGGTTCACACCTCCACCTTTCAATGGGCTACAAAGATCCTAGCCACCTAGATGACCCTACTTTTTCCATGCAGGCTGAGCCTGCTGACTAGATCCACTGGGATCTACCCTCCTTTGGGGCAGTCTCATTCAAGTGCTTGGCTGGCCATGTGGTCTGTCTGTACAGCCACAAATGTAGTCAGGTTCATTTTAGAGGATCTCAACAGTTCATCTGATGCTCCTAGAGCCATCAGGACAGAGCCAGGTAGAGCCAGGATAACAGGTTATATTTTACATCTCCAGTTGTCCCCAGCCAGTCTCATCTAACAAGGAAGAAGTGTTCTTCCCTCCCCAAGCTGTTGCACTGAAAGTCTTGATAGCATTAGAGGAAAAAGCCCATCTAGAACCAGAGGACCCCTCCTCAGGGCTGCCCAATAGGTTTTCCTTAGAGCCCATGCTAGAAGCAGAGCATGGTGAGGAAGTGGGTATGCCAGGGACCTCCGAGAGGGGGCCCACTTAACCCCATGTTGGATTATGCACCCATATTATTCTGGGTTACATTATGGGAAAGACCAGCCAGTCCTTGCTCTAAACTCCCAACCAGCATTAAGACATGCAGCTAAACAAGGGCAGGTTAAGGGGGGAAAAAAAAAAAAAAAAAAGTGTTTTCAAAAGGTTCATCCATTTCTAGAATGACCTCAGTAAAATGAGACTGTACAAGACAAATTACTATCCCAGTCCTTCTCCCCCTACCCTTCCCCAAAAGGGAAAAACTCAACCGAGTCTAAGTCCATCTAGTACTAGAATAGCATCTGACCCCATCCAAAGAAAATGTAGTTAGGGATAAAAAACAAACACTCAACCTCAGGCTATGAACCAGCTGATCAGTTTGTCACTCACTCACCTGCACAAAGAACAGTTACTTTGTGGTAACAATCCCTCCTTCCAAGAGGGGGAGGGGAAGGGGAACCCAGCAAAAGCAAGATTAGCAGCTACAACTACAGAAGTGAAAGGGTACCATCAGGTTAGGCAGCCAGCCAGCCAGCCAAGGAGCATGGAGTTTGGGCTAGAAGAGGAACACAGTGACAGCCTGAAGGGTTCCTTCCCCATTGGGATGCCAGACCCTTTGGGATGGATGCTGGCATTGCAGACTACCTAGAAAAAAAACCTCTACCATTAAAAGGGGAGTCCTGCCTGCATTGGAAGAGGGAACCAAGTTGCATCCCTTCAGCTACCATTGGTGGCCAAACCCACCAAGAGGTGCCACTGCAGTGTCCCCAAACCAGCACAGGCAGGAATCAAGATGGCACTTCTTCTCCATTCACCTTTGAGCACTACCAGAGAGGCTAAATTTGTGAACAGATAAAGCAGCTAGAACCTTGTCAGGCACTTCATGAAAAAGGAAATCCCAACGTTATATTGTTGAGGTCCATAGGAGCTAGCTGGCAAGATTTGCATGAGAAGCTGTACTATTAAGGGCAAATTGTACAGATCTCTTATAGATGGAGGGCGTGCTTGGATTTGCCACAGCACAAAACCCAAGAGGCAAGCCAGTGAGACTCCAAGTTACTATTGCCTCAATTCTCAGGGCTTCCCAAGGCCTCCAAATGAGACTTTAGAGGGGAAAAAACTGCCCAGGGAAAGGCATTCCTGTGTTATGCCAAACACCTGCAGAGTCCGTGGAGTTACAGACAAGTTCGACTCTTGGACTTCCACCCTCACCCCAAGTCAGTGCTGCCTGAACCTTGAATATGGCAACTGACCTGTAGTTACAGCTTCTGGTGTGGCCAGGAGCCCTGGAAATCCAGGAAAAAAAAATTGAACAGTTGCATCTTGCCAGCATTTTCACTCTTCAGGCTTCATTTGAGACAGCAGGGGTGTTCAGTCCAACCTGGACTGATCAGAAACCTTAAAGTGCCAACAAGAAGCTAGCCTCATTCCCCCCATCCTTTTCTCCCTGTTGTTCTAAGATTCAAGTCAAATGTGTTACTGCAATATCCCACTGCCCTTGAATGGTCTAATCTCCCAGCCAGAAAGCCAGAGCTGTAGACTGGATTGGAAGTGCCACTCTGGAGGAGACTAACTGTAGCAATTTCTCAGTCTCCTCAGTAATAGGTTTTTAAAAGCAAGACAGTTACTGAGCAGTTTCCTTTGTTGGGAACTGCTTCACAGAAAAAAAAAAAAGCAAATCAAAAAAGAGTAAAGCTATGAAGCCATCTGCATCACCAGCATCATTATCTAAAAGGGCAAGGACAGAATCCCTGTGAAACCAACACTGATGTGATCAGACTAGATGCATTCCCTTCTTTTTGGGGGACGCATATAATAAGCATATTCAGCTAACAGCAGCCAAGTTACTGCCATCCAATGCATTACACTTCCCCATTTCATAGGTATACTGCTATTCCAGTCTTCCCAGGCACAGGCTGCTCTAAACCCAGGAGACATCAGTGTTGTTTTACAAGTGGTTCAGGAAGCAAGACAGTCAGTTTTCAACATTTTAACGAGAGAATGGGACATCGTGCAATGGTGAGCCATGAGCACAGCACTGAAAATTGATGGTTCAGACACTCAATGCACAACGGCCACCCCCAGCACAACTTAACAGCATCATCTATACAGCAGAATTCTACCAGCTGCCCCCACTACCATCAGGGAGGACCCTTTACCTCACTTCTAAAAAGCATAGGAAGCTCCAGATTGAAAAGAGATAAAGGCCTGAACCACTGGCCTGCTATCACTGATGCCGCAGGTGGCAAAGGCCCCTTCAAACAGCAGCAATAAAACTAGGGGCAAACAACTAGAAGTCTTCTGAACTTCAGAGCACAAACACTGATACTAGACTACTGGTCATATACCTTGTACCCAGCCAGGGATGCTACTGTACCCCTAATATGGATGAAATAAGTCTAAGAAAGTCACCTTTGGATTAGCTATTATCCTCCTTCCCAGCTGCTTTAAGAAGAACTGAGAAACTGGCAGAAGATTCCCAGCGTGGGCTGGGAAGAGCATGAATGAGAAGGAAAAGGAGTAGGCCAAATACTAAGCTTCCAGTCATCTTCAACTACAAGTCCCTAGTCTATCTGCAGTGCATCCCTGTTCCTGCCAGAGGGCAAGTTGGGTAGGAAAGGAGAGCTCCTGAGCAGCCCATTTCACATTAAAATGTTGAAAACAGCAAAACGCTGGGTCCAAGTTGAAGTCAAGTGGAGAGAAAGGTTGGAGACGAGATGGCTAGATGAGGATGAGGTGGTCTTACCGCTGATGCGCTGGCGGAGAGAACGAAATTACGAGGTCTAGTCTCGTGAAAGTCAGGCACAGCCTAGGGAGGGGGAATAGAGTTTCATGTACAAGTCATGCAAAAGAGTCAATGGAAATCCATCCCAGCAGAGGGGGAAGGGGTTAGCACTTCCTCCTGCTCTTGCCACTGTTTCTAGTGGATCTTGTACAATTCATAAAGGGCTGTAATATCCCAGGTACAGGGAACAGGTGGAAAAGGTCTTCCAAAGTTGAGGACCTAATCTATACTCTGGAGCAGCTCAGGCAGGTGACAACTAAGACACTGCTACACCTTGCAAGTCACATTGCTGGCATATAGGCTCATGCCTAATCATGAGAATTGCCTGCTCCTGGTCTGACTGGCTAGTTTAAAGTGGCCTCAAAACCAACTGCTCCTTTTCACCTTCAGCTTAAGGTTCAGAGGTAGTAAGTGATGAACAGGCAGCCAATTTAAGTCACAGGATAGCAAGGACATGCAAGGGCACACTGTTCTAGCACCCAGCATTGCTTACAAGGGAGTGTGCTTCATCTACCCAAGTTCCTAGTGAATGAGGACAGAGACAAGATACAGCCTCATCCCTTGGCTCCATTCCCCTCATGTGGGCAAGTTTCGACACAACAGCCTCTGTTCCATTGTTCTCATTAGTGGTGTTGCTGCCTTTGAAACTCCCAAGTCCCCTTCATCATGCATAGCAGCCCATCCAGACCACAGCCTTGCTGACAAAGGACTCTAGGCAGCTTGTGTAGAGTGTCTGCAAATGCTACTGACAAAGTCATAGAAATAGCCAAGCAACCTTGTCCACAGCTGAATCATGCTGCTGAGGCAGACGGGATTGGAAGGGCCAGAGTGGCAAATACTTGCATCATGAGCATATGGAACATGGTAGACAGAAGCCACCATTCGTGATGGTGAAAGTGTGATCCAGTGCTACCCTCCCTGGCCTCTCCCCCACCAGTCACATGCTATGTTCTTATTAACCACTTTGTCATAGGACAGCTTTGGTTTGGATCTAGATGGAAAGCAGATGCCATTTTTATACATGCAATGGTGTTTGCCTACAGGGGAGCATTAACATTTAGACCACTTGTTTAAGTTAGACATGGAAGGGCTTGTACTAGTACAACTCATCCAAATGTGGCCTGGTGTGTTTTGCTAGTACAATGAACTGCTATGCAACCCCATCACATGATCCAGCTCATGAACGACAGCCAGATGGCTATAATCTGCAATACCCAAATCTACTTAAGTGAGCTGGCCTGATTTTTACTGCTGTTATACTGCTGCCTGAATGTTGCCAATAGCTCTGCTATGAAAAAGCCCAGTTTTGGGTGGAAGAGGAGTCAGCCAGCCTCAGAGAAGGCATTATTATTTATAGCCTACCCCCCAACCTCTCCCTCCCTCCCTCCTTTTTTGGGAAAGTGGAAACCATTTCCTGTGCTGGAAAAAAAAATCTGAACAGAAATGCATCAGCTGATGAAGTGTTTAAGTAATGCATGGTGACAAAGCCCAGCCATGGAAGGTAGGAGGAACTCTCCATAGCAAATAGATGCCCTTAGGTTAGAAGGACCTGTATCTTGTGGTCTCCAGGATCATTTCTTGGACTCCCAGAATTGGTCTTTTGGTACATAGTATGTAGAAGGCAAGCTGCCCTGGCACCCCTGTGCACCCACAGGTTTCATTTGTGAGCAGTGGTCAGAAAGCTATGAAAGCTGAATGGACTCCTACCCTCCAATCCTGTAGTGGTCAGGAAGAGAGGGCAGAGTCCTGGAGCTTGAGAAGAACAGAACAGCACTGCAGACCAGGTTCAATCACTGCCCATCATTGTCTCCAAGTGTCCCATCCTGCCCTTCCCAAGGAGAGATCCTCATTCCCCAAACCCACCCTTCCTCCACCTTGAGGCAAGGATCATGATCAGGTCTTTACATGGGATGCTGCCTCCTTTGAGCACTGCTTGCAAGAGGCTCTAATGGAAACCAAGTGAATGCTCCTAAAGGGCTGCAGGCACACAGCTAGGTTTCCATCATCTTGGGGCCTGTCAGTCAACTACAAGCCCTTCAGAATGTGGGCTGATGGTGGACAGACAGGTTGCGTTTAAATGGGGGGGGGAGGGGGGGGACACAATGAGAGGCGTTAGGGAAAGACATCACAGCACTACTGACATGGTTAATACTCACATCTCCCTCACACTGAGCAAATTACAAAAAAAACAAAAAAACAGAAAGGTTAGTGAACAAAACAGCATCAACGTGAAGGACAGAACTCCAGAGGCTCATGGGACACGCACACACACACGACAGAACAGCAGCTCCCTGGTTTGTAGGCACTGCCTCAACCAGGAGAAACAAAAGCCAAGGGAAGTGAGAAGCAGAAACATTCTTCACTATCCTGAGGGGGCATTAGCACATGTCTGTGAGCTGGGAGAACTGAAGGCTGGAGAGAGAGAGTTAACTTGATTAGAGTCCCAGTGAAAGCAATGTGATTAGAATCAGCTTGTCCAGATGCTGACAATCATAGCCCAAGTGTAATCACACTATTAAAACAGTTGGGCATGACATGATTATATACAATTGTGAATCAATGTGTTTACAGACAATTAAGCTCTTGTTCTAAGATAATCACATTTGTTACTGTACCTAGCTATAGGGTCCAAAATACCACCCCCCCCACCCCATGTGTTGACATGTTCCATTCATCTACTGCAGGGGCGGGCAGAATGCAGCCCAGGGGCCGGATGTGGCCCACCAGCCCATTTTTTTTTTTTTTTTTTTTTTTTTTTTTTTTTTTTTTTTTTTAGGGGCTCTGCAGGCTGGATAATTTAGAAAATTAATATTAATTTCCCTTGGGCTGCCTGTCATGCAGCCCTCGATGGCTTGCCAAAACTCAGTAAGCAGCCCTCTGCCCAAAGTAATTGCCCACCCCTGATTTACTGTATGGGCCTTGACTCTGGTAGCAACAGGCACAGAAGGGGAAGAGGGCACTGTGGTGCTCAAGTCCAGGGAATTGGTTTTTATGAGCTGTCTGGTTAAGAGTCAGGTTGTTCTATGAGGATTTTGAAGGCCTTGGATGTCAGCATGGGTCACCCGGTCCAGGATTGTTCATCTGCGTTAAAGAGGTGTGTTCCCAGGGAGCAGAATTCTATGTAAATAGTTGCATTTTATATGTTATTGAAGATGCATAGAAACACCAGCTTTGCTGTTCAGGCACTGAACTATCCTCATCAAAGCTGTGACTGGAGTACTCAAGATTAGGGTGCTTCAAAGGCAGCAGTAATCCTGAAGCTTCAGAGCTTAGATCAGTCCTGTGCACCAGCATAACTGCTGAAATGCAACTAAGCCAAGCCTTCCAGGGACATTGGGTCACCACGTCCTTCTGCGGGATTTATACCAATACAACCACTGGGCAGCTCCTGTACTGAAGGCTGAGGGGAGCCCTTAATGCTCAGCCAAGAGATGAAGACAGGAAGCAAGAAGGGGTTAGTGTTTGGCAACTGGTGCAGTCTAGTACCAAGCCCAATAGGACATGAGGTAGAGGCGGAGGTGGTTACATTTTTGGTCTCCTACAGACCAACATTGAAAAGGCCACCATTTGCCTCCTGGAACCCAGGAACAGAGCCCTCCAACATGTGTGGAAAACTGGCACTTGACGGGCTGGATGAAGCTGGAGAAAACCCTAGTGCAAGGCAGTTTCTCCTACAACTAAGAGCTGTTCCATGTTGGATGGAACCACGGCCCAGTGGCAGGACAGTGTACACAGGAAGTCACCACCTGCTGATCTCTCAGGATCAATCGCCTTCAGCCCTGAGGCTCTTCTCCCTCTACTTGCTCTGCACCAGGCTTCAGACAGGCCTGCTGGCTGGAAGGACAGAAATTAGCATAGCTACCCATATTCCTCATTTAAAGGTGGAATTCATAACACGAACTGGAGTTGGAAGAGAATGAAAGCCCCCAGGGAGTGCTTCATCTAGGCAGCATTAAGACAAAATAGCAGCCTACCCCTTTTGGAGGCTGGCACAATGGAGCATGCCAGGAGCCCCACTCTGGCATTCCATAGTACATGAAGGCTGACAAAGATTCCTACTTGTTCTGCTTGGGGCCAGTGGGTTGCGAACTAGCAAAGTCAGTAGTCTTAGTGCAAACCTAAAGGCTTGACATTGCTGTGGGCCATACATTAGCATCTAGATTTTGCTTTCCTCTTGATTGCAGTATCCCATTTAAACAGGATATTATTCCAGGAAGCCCAGCTGCATTCTCACTAACTTTTCCTTCTGGCTAACAGAACCCTGGCATAGCAGAGACCTTAATGTTTTAAGACACCCAGTTACCTAGATGCAGTTCTGGTCAAAGGAGTTATAGTTTAGAAGCACTTTCAATTCATGTACTCAGTCCAGAAATCAGAGCAAGGTTCCCTCTTCACCACATATACATCTGAAGCTCATGCAGGAGTGTCCTGTTGAGCCAGGCTCCATCTCTTTGGCTTCCTACTTCAAACCCAGATTCTGGAACCAGACTTGAGTAAAGCTTAAACTCCATGCTTTTGAGCAAAGGTGGTGATATGAGAGGGGCCAGCTTGCTCTTTTAACTGCTAGACTTCTGCTTGACACTGTTGCTGCATCTTCATCTAGACAAACTTGAGAAGCCAAAGAAGCAATTAATGAAAACTACTGGTTTCCTGACTCTGAACATCGTTTTAGATGTTTCTCATCAGAAAACTATCTTCTGAAGACTATGTAGTTAGTAGCACAAGCTCCACCCTGATCTCAGCCACAATCTCAGAAGAGTTGGGAACCTTTGTCAGCTAGTTGGGAAGCAGGGTCTCGCATGCCAGTTCACAGACTTTAGCAGCAAAAGATATATCCCAACCACTCCCACCTTCCCCAGTGGGGCTGTATTCATGAAGCAGGCATGTGCCTCCTGCAGTCAACAGGTGCCCTGAAGTTAGTTCCTTATTTCCAAAGAAGAGTTCCTCCCTCCATTAGTGAGGAAGGACTGCCATCCCCCCCCCCACCCTCCTCCCGGAGATCCAGTGGAGACAGCAATGCAAGACTGATTTGGGGTCATGAAGCCACTCATCACCCCTTTCAGACATGCCAGGCAAGACCTAGCAAGCAGAAGAAAGGAAGACAATTGGGCAAGTTACCGCTGCTTTTGCCTCAGCTGCCTTGGCTTTCTTCAACCTGGCCTTGGAGACATCCAGATCCAGACGACGATTCTGCAGGATTCTCCTCTCTTTCTGGAAGGGCAGGAGGGTGGGGAAGAGGGTATGAAGAGAGCACATGGAAATACAGGGGTTGGGCAGGAAAATCCTTCTGGCAACAGACATCATATATGTTCCATAACTTTATTCCAAGTGCAGACAGAACAAGGCTAATGTACTTGCACTGCTGGCAGAAGCTCTGGACCAAGCAGCACCAAGAATACAGATTAGTCTCCTAGAGGCTCAGGGGGAGCTTGAAGCCTGGCTGGAAATGCCAGCTAGGCTATAAGTAATGGGAAGTGATCAATTAGCTTTCAGGAAGGAGATAAAGGGGAAGCTTTCTTTCCTTTTCCAAACTGAAAAGCAGAACCCATGACAGATGGGGTGAGAAGCTAGAAACTCTGGAGTCTGCTAAACGCAGGGGGAAGAACTGTTCTAAGTTTGGAAGGGTTCCCTAGTCTCATTTAGAGACACACGTTTCCCAAGGGGAAGAATTTGGAGAATCATGGGAAGACCAATTCGTTTCTCCTTCTTCCCTCTCCTCCCCCCAACTTACAGAGATAGTTCGCCAATCCCCTTCCAGGAAGTTGCGCAAAGGAGTCAGGAAATTGATGGAGGAAGAGTGGATGAAGTCTCGTTCAGCTGCGCCCAGCCGCCGCTGGGTCTCTCCCACTTTGATAAGTGTCTTTCCTGCAAGGGACAAGAACCAGATGGGGAAGGCTTTAGCCAACAGGCATGTGACCAATACTGCTTGGACTTTAGCCCACTTGCCTGGTACTGTTTTGTTTAGCTCAGTGCTCTTCCACAGTACATTTTTCAGGCTCAGTGCATTCTGATGTCAGCTGTACTAGCAGGCATCTAGACAAAGGCAGTCATGCCCCACTGCTTGCTTGGCAGCCAAGCCAAGTCTATTCAAGAAGGGGGCAAGCCTTGCCCTCAGCACCATACCAGCTGCAGTCTACCTTGTGTTTGAAACTTCTGTCTTACTGCTGCTTTGATCTTATGTGCCTGCTGATGCACTTACTTCACTGCAGTCCCCCCTTCACTGCTAGGCCTGCCAAATAACATGTGATGCAACCCACAGTCTGACAGAAGTATTATAGAGATCATTAGATAGACTCAGGGCTGTAATAGATAAGAAGGAACAGAACACTAGATTAAAAAGCACCAGAGCAGATAAAGCCAGCCAGTTGCCCTGATCAGACCCCAGTTCTAGCCAGGATGGTATAAATCACAGCAATTCTGGCTGTGACAGGACCCGCTATTGAATAAGCCATTGATTTAGAGGGTAGTTATAAGACCCAGAACTCACAGGGTGAGCAGCAGGAGCTGGAAGTTGGTATCAACTTCGAGAGGCTGCTACCAAACAGGGCAGACTGATCCCTCTGGCAGGCTCAGGGGTACTCTGCTGGCTCTTAGAGGCAAAAGCTGAAGGAGAGGACAGAAGGCATGGCCTCTGGGGTGGGCCACCATGACTACACAGTGGCGAGTGCTGTGGTACAGCTAAAGAACCCTCCATTCAAATCAGAGTCAAAGCAACTTTTGACACAGCAAACATCCTGCTTCAGGGCAAGGGGGAGATTTTGGTCTCTTAAGGGTGTCACGATTTCTATTCTAGCTGGAGCCTTTGAAAAAGCAATCAATCAGTGCTCTAGGAAACTTTGGCCTAGCCAGTTTACAGTAGTGACCAAGAAGAGCTTCCCCTCAATGGTTTGGTTTCACAAGGGATGATCCTGCAGAGGATCAGACAAGATGATCCCTTTTAACTGGACCAACCCCCAGCAGTGGGTCCCTAGAACAGTTCTCCCCCTCTAGTGACTCAAATTAGATCTACAAGGACTAAACAGGCACAGTAGCAAGCAAGCAGCATCTTAATGCAAAGACTTACCATAAGGAGTCCCTGGCCCAAAGTCATTGGCTGCCTCCAACATGTACTGGGCCAGCAGCTCCCCATTGGTGACCCGAGATGGGACCTTCCGGTCTAGTTTCTCATAGAGGAATTCTTCCACTCTGGCACCTGGAACAAGAACAACCCAAACTACCAAACGCTGAACGTGCAGACCCCGTCTGCCCACCAAGCTAGCCCTAAGTCTTCATGGAAGACTAAACCAAATTTAGTCAGCAAGAACTGGTATGAGAATAAAATGAACTGTATCCTTTTCTGTCATTTCCTGCTTTCAGTGCACAAGGCAGATCTGAGGTATCAAGCAGCAGCCAGAATATTGACCAATTCCATCTTCTTCCTCTTCCCAGGAAGAGAGGTCCCAGCTTTGCAAGCATCAGGCTATTGATTTCTCCCCAGAGCCAAACTGAGCAGGGATCACCAACTGGGGTGGGGAGAGGATTTTTATTGCCTCACTGGTGCCATGGCCTGAATGGGGCACTAGCATTCCCAACCACCACAGAAGAATCAGCACTTACTTGGGTTTGGCTGTAGCAAGACTTCAGTCTGACGCAAAATCTTCTCAGTCCAGTTCTTGGTGCTGTCTGCCCTGGCCAGAAGGTTTTCAAAGTGTGCATCTAGTTCAGTCTTCTCAGCTTGGCCCAGCTTTTCCTCAGTAAACTGCAGAGGAGAGTCATTAAAAGCAGTCTCATCAAGACTATATATTGCAACAAGCTACCCAGACATAAATTGGGGAGCATCTCTAGTGCATCTTCTCAGAAGGTCTCCAAGCACCTTACCATGAGGTGGGGAAGGGAGCTACCCATTATACAGTGTCCTGCTGTACAAGCTGAAAACAGAACCTAGTTCAAGCCTCACTCCAAGCTATGCTACTTGTTTTAATAAGCCAAGTCTTTTGTTTCAGGCTGCTGACATCTGATACCTCTGCTTGTGGCACAAATACCGCATTCTTCCATGCAAGTCACTACCTTCCAGATTAAACGCCCCTTTCCTCAACAATGCCAACTTCCTTCAACCTGTACCTGCTCCACTGAGATTTACCAGCTACTGGAACATGGAGCACCCCTACCTACGCAGGAAAAATCATTTAGGAACTGCAGAAGGCAAAAACGTTATGTTTTGCTGCCAGCCACTTGATTGCTCAGCTATTATACCACAGTCTGTCTAGCAGTTCTCCAAGTCCGTCCTTCTAGATAGTCCTCATGTGACTGGCTAGTGACCCCTCACCCCAGTACACCCTCTGGGTGATCAGAATCCTGTACTGCTATGGAAACATTGCAAGTGCTTGGTACAGTCAAGTGCAGGGAGATTAGAGATCTGATAAGCAGCCAATAAACACAATAAGAATCCTGCCTTTTCCTAACTCTCCTTGCAAAGGGACAGTATTTGATGGGATAATGGGGGATGGGAAAGGCATCCTGATGTTTTGCTTGCTGCTACTTTTGAAAGGCTGGCAACTCTCAGTTCTCTACAAGATCCAGATGGGGACACAGTTAGAACAACACTGTATAACGCACACACTAAAGCAGGGTATTAGCATGCAATGTGGGAACATGGGCAAACAAGTCTTTTGGAGTTGTGTTATGATGTGCAAGATGTCAGAGATGCAAATACTACAGGTCTGCTTAGAGGAAGACCTGCTCAATCTGGATCGTGCTAGATTCGAGAACTATTAACTGAACTTGTTAAGTGCTGCAAGATACTGAAATCACCGGAACAGTTAAGCCACCACTTTCCAAACTAGACGGAGGCAGTGAGCAGCAAAAATGAGAAAAACTCCCAATATCCCCACCCGCCCTTCAAGGTTAGAATAGTTTCATCAGTTTTAGACCCTCTGCTGCCAAGGCAGATTGGTTTTTAAATCTTTAATCTCTAGAGCTACTGTGTTACTTGTTGGGATACAAGGTATTGGGTTCTGCAACAGAATTACAATTTAATGCAAATACATCCTTTTAACCCTGTGTGCAACAGCTATGCTGTTTTCTGGGAGGGGGGATTTTGTTCCTAGATTCAGAGAATGTGCTACTTAGCACTGCTGCAGCTCTCCTCCTCTGGACCTCAGAGCATTTTCTGAACTTATGTAAACACTGTTTGATTTTCTGAGCTGGAGAGACTCAATGGGAAGACTGGGAATGGCCAGACTAGCCCATTTGCAGTTTGGTGCTGGAAATTACAGCATTGCATTATCTGCCTGTTGGCCCCCTGAAGGGCATCAGAAGTAGTACTTGAGCCAGAGGGGATTTGTTCATTAAGTGATTTTCTGTTTTCTGGAGGGAAATTAAACCCACAATAAAAACAGACAATAATAATTGCATTATTCCTCTGGAACAGTGTTGACAACTCTGCTTCTGTTCATGGTATGGATGCTAATGGCCACCAGAAGACAACACTAAACTTTTGCCAGGCTAAAATCAAATTACAGCTAAGCCAGCAGCACCTCCCCTAATCCTAGGCTTTAAAGTGTCAAAGCACCTTAATGGCAACTTTTAAACAGCCAAAAACTAGGGACAGTTGAGCATTCACCTATCAACACCTTTCCCTTAACAGGAAGGGAATCATGACTTCTACTCTGCTAATAGCCTTTTAGGTACCTGAGAAGTGGCTTCACTTGGGGAACAGTAAAGTGCTCCCCTCCCACCACTGCACTGTCCCAGGTTCTGCTCATTTCCAATACACCCTTAAGAGACACCTGTTCCAATGCAGCTTGTGTTTGAGAGGTTTCTCTGAAGTGGCTTATAGGTGCTCAGGCTGGTCTTAGGCAGATATGCGATCATCACATCTCTCCCAAAAGCATTCAGCTCCAGAGCCCAGGGAAGACAGGTTTACATGGTGCTGAAGGACTGCCCAGGCCTTGCCTTGCCCAATCACCCCCCAAGGAAGGGATGCATTTAAGTGTTACTACATAGTGAGCTGCTGGTGCTTCCTTAAGCAAACAGCTCAGCCTCCCAACTCACTCTTTAGCAGATCAGATGGGTCTGTGGCACATGACCACAGACAGCCAATAATCGCTGTGTAAACACAATTAAGTCCTTTGGTTCACAGCATCCAAAGAAAGAAGAACCACATATTGCCTAGTGAGACAGCAGTGTTGGCCTGTGCCCTTTGTCTCTATATAAACCCAAGCTATACCAGAGAGGCGGCCAGGCAAACATCTGACTTGCAACTCACCACTCAGCAAGGTCCTGCACAAGTGACCTTTATTTCCAGTTTCCAAAATGTTGCACACTGGCCAAGGAATCACTGGGAAGGGGCAGAGGAAGGTGTTTGCTTCACTGTGGCTCAGAGCAATCCAGCTCTACAGATCAAAGTGCTGCCATCTGAAATCCTTCTCCAGTCACTTGAAAGACCCAGAGCAAGAGACATGCTATTATGTTTCAATTACTGCACAAAAGCACAGCAAG
The DNA here is from genome assembly GCF_052110815.1 of Crocodylus siamensis. Lineage (NCBI taxonomy): Eukaryota > Metazoa > Chordata > Crocodylia > Crocodylidae > Crocodylus > Crocodylus siamensis. Next base: position 9,775,804 of record NC_143405.1, on the reverse strand, counting down.
TATGCATGTGCAGGGCAGAGGCGGGGTGTCACCACCTTGTTCTGTATGTATGAGACTAGCACAATTGGGTCCTTGGACGCTATGCCAAGTACAGTATTTAGCCATTACAGCAAGGTGCCAAGTCTTCTGCCCCACCTCCACCCCAGAAGCACTCCCTATGAATGAGCAAGAAATATGTAATAGCCCACCGCTTAGACCTCAGTCCCTCCACATCACTTACTAGAACCCAAGCAGTAAAGGAAGCCCTCCCAGCCAGTGTCTAGTGACTCCATACCCACTTCTTTCCAGCCCTCCCCATTTTCTTCTCAAAAGTCTCTCATGCAGCTCTGGCCTAGTTAAGCATTGCTGCTTGTTTTCATGCTGGGAAGCCAACATGGTGATGAATAATGCAGGGTGATCTTTTGCCAAGTGCCACTTTCACACGGAGTGGGAGAGAGTCATGCCGCATTCCAGGGCTTTAATAATTCATCAAGGGGTTGGGTTTCCCCTTGGAGGCTTGGCAGGTCAGCAGGACTATCAGAAGCATCATAAGCGCTTATCCTGATGGATAGGAGGAGGATAGAGACAGTGACAGAAGGTGGACTCCCTCCCATGGGAAAAGTCTGAATAAGAATGTGGGTTAGAAGGCTCTATACCGCTGCTTGAACAGCACCCATGGGACTGTAGCTGGTGTTTGCCAGAGCCCCAGCCAACTCCGGTACTGTACTCTGAGTAGGAAGGAAGAGAAGGGGGGGCCAAGGGGAAATGCTTGCTGCTACTCAGATGACTCATTTTTAGGAGATACTAGACAGCATTTTAGAAGCCAGAGGAGACCAACTACAGCTCTCAGGGCTAAGACATTCATCTACATTGAGAGCAGTGGATGCATACCTTTTCAAAGTAGTTCAGCCTCTAAAAACCTCCTACATTCCTAAAAACCTCCCCCTTCTCTATATGGGTGCCCAATTTCTTATGCACTGACAAGGCCTGAACATTTTGCGTCATCCATGGCCAGAACTTGCAATCCCTGGGAAAGCCCGTCTGCCAAAAGGCTTGAGCAGTGCTTGTGAGACTCCTGGAGTTCACACTCAAGGGGGGGGAAAGGGGGGCCACACAAGAATGGGGAAAAGCAGATAGTGCATGAACCTGAACCTTGCCTCACTTCCCAAGTTCAGATCACCTGACTTTCTGATGTAGAGCTCCTTTAAACAATGCCTCGTGATAAAGGCTTTTTCCCCCTATGAACAGGACATGGTGCTTAAGGGCAAGAGAAACTGAAGTTTGTCATATGTTTTACTGGCAGGTAACTAGACACGGCTGTAGCTTGGAAACCAGGCCAGTGGACTTGACAGCTTCCAGGCTGTAGGCAGTCAGACCCAGGCTGTTGTAGTAGCTGCTCTTCCGACAATCATCCTTGTACCACTGAGTTTGACACTTAAAGAAACCCCAATGGAGGCAACAATGACCTAATTTAGGCAGCAGACTGAACACTGCTTTTTTTCCTGTGGAGCACCACATTGCACACTGCAGCTCACAATACTTCAGTTTGTACCCAAATCCCACCTGGACTATGCTCCACACCAGGGCAGGCCGTTTTGGGCAGAAGGCCGCTTCCTGAATTCTGGCAAGCCATCAAGGGCCACATAACAGGCAACCTGGAGCAGATAAATATTAATTTTTCTAAATATTTTAGGGGCTCCATGGGCCAGATAAAATGGCCTGGCAGGCCACATCTAGCCCATGGACTACATTTTGCCCACCCCTGCTCCGCACCATCTCCCCAACCCCCTGCTGTCACTCAGGCACAACCAGAGTCAAAGCAAGAGCAAGGACAGATGATAAGTCTGAGCAGCCACATAGGAAGCTATCAGCACAGAGGTTTTGAGTATTGAGCCAGTAAGTTAAAGGGTATTTTAACAGTTAATATACACAACCTTTCCCTGCAGCTGAAGTGTTCTAATACTTTAATTTGTTGCCTTCAAGGGTCTGGGTTCAGCCGCATCCATATTTGTTTTATTCATATTCTAAAAGTATAGTGATAAAAGTTTGATCCTGATCAAGCCATTCCCTCCCCACAGAAAGTGTCTTGCTTTATTTCTCCCTGTCACTAATGCTGGCACAAAAGGACAATTCCTTTTCCACCCATGAGGAATAAAACTGAATCATCACATCTGGCTGCCAGTAGTAATCCTATTATTGATGGGTTAGACTGTCCAAGAGCCACACCATGCACCATTTGAACAAATTTAGCTAATAACCAGCTTCCATAAATATCAATAAAGCCAGACACCTGTAACCTGTTCTAGAAATCCCTGATGAGAACAGATTATGCTTTAACATAATTTTAGAGCAACCAGTTTTGTTCCCCTTATGGAGAGAGACAAACACCATCAAGTTGTCTGCTTTGAAGATGTTAATGTACTCCATTTTCTAAATATTTTACAGATTTCCATTGCTATGGGAACACAGCCCACTTACAGCTCAATCTAGGGCCTTGCCATCCTGGAAGCAATGCATCTATTGTACCACTAACTAGGGGGAAATTAGCAGCATGAACTGCTTGAAGTCTCCCATCAGCAATTTGTGCCAGAGAAAGCACAAGTTGCTCCGAGGTTCCACATTTCCTGCACCCAGTCCAAGAGCCCTGCTGCACTGCAGCCAGTTACTAGGCCAAAGCAGACTCAAGCTTATCCATAAACCTGGCTGCAGGCACCAGTCACTGGACCACAGCATGGCTTAGGGCAGAATCCTCCACTTGGACCTGTTTTCATACTCTGTACTGACACTTTAGGACAACACTGGAGGCACGGCAACAATGAGAAGAGACTCCAGTTGGCACTAAAGCAAGTGCTGCTTGTAAGGTCACCCAACTGGTGTGTGCCCAGGAGTCTAAGTAGGGAAGGGAGCTGGTTCTGCCTACAAACACAAATATCCTTGCACAGCAAGGCGAGTTAAACCCAAAATTACATGACATGCCCCACCCTCTCCTCCCCAACTCAGGCATGACTATGTAACAATGGTAGCAGATGCTCCTACCTCTAGCAAACTGTAACCTACCTCCTGTTATGTGGTGCAACTGTATGTCTATTTACTGTAGCAGAGAAAGATCATGCCTGCAGGGGGAAGCTCTTCTCAAACCTGCCACCAGCTATTGAATTGGGGCCCAAAGTGACACAATGGGCTTCCACACACGAGACAGCGGTCAGAGAGGTACAGAAACCCACTGGCTAGTTACCAAGCTGCTAATAGCCGTCTGCACCTGCAGTGCTCCTCAAAACCAACCCAACCCCTCCTCCTCCTCCTCGGGATATGACAGAGCAGGCAGGTCATGTTGCCTTGGTGCTGTGCAGATTTCAGACAGTTGCAGATTCCTGTCCTCTTTCCAAAAAACGGCTATAACTTGACAGCTTCTTCACAAGGTGGCAACCCAAAAGAAGCTGTTACAACAGATGACGAGGACATATCTGTGGCTTCCTGTAGTCAGGAGATGCACTTGCTGAACAGCATCCTGATATTAATCTCCATATCTGCAGCCACTTCTGTTCTGCTTCTGCTGCAGACTGGCCACATGCATCCATCTGTGCTGGAAGTTCAGAAGCCTCCAGTGTTTCAGGGCACAACCTCAAACTTCCCTTAAGCTGGAGCTCAGACTCCTTTCAGCTGTTATAGCAGAGAAGCGGTTCATAAACTGGACTGTTTGTATCCATGCTACAAAGACAGGCTCTCCTCCTACTCCAACACCAGCTGAAGGATAGGTGGGTGCTTATATTTGACAGGGGTTTTGAAAGACGTGATTGTACTCACTGAAGCAAACATAAGGAATAAGCACCCTTGAAGTAGCACATCTAGAGCACTACTTGCTTCATCTTTTCCCCACCCCACCTTCTTCAGAGGACAGACGTTTTCTGGCACATCTTAGAACAGCTCCAGTAACGTGACCAGGCATCCTCTCTCAGCCAGAAAGGCAGTAATATCCAAGGCTGTCTCAGCAGCAATAAGTGCATAATGGCCGTTCTATTTAGCTCCTAGTCACTGCACTTCCAGTAATGCATTACTTTGTTAAGTGCCTTGAGCTGGAGGAAGCATCCTCAAGTGCTAAATAAAATTGAATTCTGTTTCAGTCGACTCAGAGTCCCTGCACCAAGTGATGCAGCTACAGGCCTGTGCCTTTCAGTTCTCTCCACCAGTCCTCACTAAGCAGCAAAGAGACATCAGCAGCAACACATATCTCCTCCAGTTCCCATTTACCCCTCCATAGGCATGTCAGACACAGGTCTACCCTGTCCCATCAGCACTGCAATTAGCTCTCCCACCCAAGTAACAGAGCTCTACTGAGACAGTCCAAATGAGAGTATTCCCTCCAGCACTCATGGTCAGGATTAATTAGTGCTACCAAGCTTACACCAACCTTTCCTACCTGAAACACAGAACAAACGTCTCTCTTGATACCAGCTGCCCTGTGCCGCTTTGTTTCTTTAAATTAACAATGTGAACATGCATATGCAAGATGACATTAAGTGGGTGTAGCAGGCAAGAGCCACTATTTATAAACTCTCTGTACTAGAATCACTGATGTGAAGAGATGCAGATTCTTCAGGCTGGCTCCTTCCTACGCCTTGTAGGAGTTTGATAAACGGTCTTTAAAAGTCCTTCCAAATCCAAAACATGCCACTTTGAGTTATTTCTCCATTCCTTTCAGTACCAAGGTCATTTACATGAGCACACAGTCTCCCTAAGCTTTCCATCAGCTCCCTATTCTGCACCTGAAGTTAATATTTCTCTTCTTCTTATGACTCATTGCCACAATAACAGAGGCAAGATCCATTTACAATAGACTAGCTACTGGAAGAACCTGCACTATTTTGATACAGGGAAGCTTTGAACTAGGCAAGCAGCTTTCTGTACCATATACCTGCCCAGAGTAGTAAAACAAGCCCAAGTTTGCTTTCAAATCTGCCCCAACTAAAACTTCAGCTTCTATGAAGCCAAATCAAAGATTAAAGGGTGAGGAGAGTTTCCTAGACCCTAACTCCTAACTAACAGAGGAAGGGACAAGACAAGCTATGGCTCAGCAGCTTGAAGCAAGTCCACAGCCTTACCACCAGCTACATCAATCAGTTTTTGTGCAACTACTTTTGCAAGGGTAGAAAAATCTCTTTACTAAGGACCATTCAGTGTTTACCTTCTGGCAAGTTTCCACAGCCAAAGGTGGCCCACATTTATCATACTGAGCATCAAGTACTTAAGCCAGGGTCCCATCTGCTGGAAACTGAGTCTCAGCAAACTTACCACCACCATGGGCAAGAAAGTCAGGCATAATTCCAACTTCCCAGCAGAGTGTTTGCGGGCAGGTACTATTTGACCTCCTCTCTACAGGACAGACAGACCAACCTTAAGTTAAGAGTCCCAGTGCCAAGTCTTTCCCTATTGCCAGCTCATACCTAGCTTTGGTTGGAAAGGCCGGGGGAAGGCAGGGAACAATTAAATGGAGCGGTTTAATCTGTGTTGGCAGAGTTACCAAAATAGTCACCTGCAAGGCGAGCATAATTTCTTAGGGAGCAGCTTTATCTAACAAGTTAGCTTCTTTGTACCTCCAGACAAACTCATGCTACTGCTATTGTTCCTTGTCAAGCTGCATTTCTACCAAATGATAATTTTCTTTGGGGCAAGAACAGTCAATGTAGGGAAATGCTTGCATTTTTTCCAGGTAATGAGTGGACAGTTATACAAATTTAATAAGCAAGGAGGCAACCTGCTTCCTCAGCTTATATAAAAAAAATAGTTCACTTATGCTTCTTTATGTTATTCAACATAATTAAAAGCCACCAACTGCAAAAAGCATAGGTAAGCAGTACCAAAAGATATTTAGAGGGTATCTTCTAAGTAAAGGTGGGATTGCATGTTAAATAAATACAAGGAAATCACAGAGAAACTATTTAATTCCAGCTTCACCATCTCAAAAGTTGTTTTCCAGTCTCTTCCTAGCATTGCCAGTCACTTCTACTGTGCCTTCCATTCAAAGTAAAGGCACTTCACAGGCACTTAAAGTTGCCATAGCCATATCATACATTCAGTTCTGAATGCCTCATTTCCCAAGTGGGGCACACACTGGAGACAGGGTAACAGCTTGGCACAAACAAGCCAATTAACAGGATAACTGTACAGAAGGCATCAAGCAAACTCTGTGGCAGAGCCAGGAAGAGAGACTCTAGCACCTAGTCCTATTCAGGTGTCCCTGCTAGCAGGCAACTCCCTTTCTAAAATGGCAAAAACTCACTGCCAGGTACAATACCAGGCACCAAGGCAACCCATCAGAGCTGCATTTACATTCGGGGCAAGGCAAGTCTCCTTGCCATCCTAAAGCAGGCAATAGGCAACCCCCACCCAGGCTGGGGTGAGGAGGCTCAATGGTCACTCGACAGATGAAAATAAGAGTTCTCAGTCCCCATTTCTTGTCAGTGCTCCACCCCCAAGTATCAGCAAATTTAAGGGAAACCAAACAGGCTCTATTTTCAGAGCTGCAGAAGATTTGTCCAAGTCACATCTGACCCGCCTGGGTGGAAGAAAGCAGGCAGACAAACATCTTAGTATGTCACACATGGGAGAAAGCCAGCAAAATTCAGGCAGGATCAAGACTTCCTTCTGCACCAAACTTTTTGGCTGGGGAGCAGAGGGGCATTTCCACACCCCACATGTTCTCTACGACTTCATCATCCCACAGTTGCTCCAAAGCCCTTCCCACGTGGGATGGGAAGGAAGGACCCATCAAGCTGGTTAGCAAGCAAGGAACCAAACAGCAAAGCCTCCCTCTGTGTTGAGGCTATCGGCCAAAGAATACATACAGAGAAGTGCCCCTCCCAGAGGATCACACTCAGTCCCATGTCCCAGAAGCAGCTCAACTCCACCCTCAGCATTTATCCCCCCAAGAAGGATGAAGAAGGGCGTCCTCCCACGAGCTGGGCGCAGGGAGCAAAGAGCGGCCTGCCCCCATCCCTCCTGCGCTCGGCCTGGGCTGCATAGCCAGAGCCGGGTAACAGGTGCCTCGGGAACAGGCACCGAGCCAGGAGGCAGCAGAGGGACGCAGGCGGCTCCCCGCGGCTCCAGCCGAGACCAGGCACCCGGCAAGCCCCACCGCCCCTCGGGCTCGGCATGGAGGCACCCGGCCTCGCCCTGCTCCTTCGGGCGCCGCCTCCGGCAGGACCCAGCAGCGCCCCACGCCCGCGCGGGCGAGGACGGAGCCTGGAGGCGGCACCCACTGCATCTCCCGCAGCTCCTTCCCAGCCCGCCCCGAGGGGCTTTCCCCGGCAGGCAGGCAGTCCCAGCCCTGCGGCTCCCACCTGCACGGCCCGGGTGAAGAAGACCCCCGCGTCGGACGCCAGCTTCTTCACGTTGAAGTCCATCTTGCTGCAGCAGCGGGGACACAAGAGCGAGCGGCTCCCTGCCTCCGCTCCGCTCCGCCCCGCCCGCTGCCGGCCAATGAGCGCGCCCCGCGCCCCGTCCCCCTTTATAGCTCTCATCGATGCGCTCCGGCATCCGCGCGCAGGGCTCTTAAAGGGGACGCCGCCGCGGAAGGTTCCGCAGCGTCTCTATCTCGCTCCGGAGCGCCGTATCATGGCTGGTTCATCTCTGGGTGGGTGTGAGTGAGTGGGGGAAGGGTGTTCTAGAGGGGGAGGCTCACCCTGGGCTGTGGTGGGGACACGTGGACAGCTGGGGGCAGGGCCCCTTTAATTGCTGCTTGGATCACCTGTCAATGGCGGCTGGGCCCTCACTTCTTCGTGGCTCAACCACACTCCCCGCCGCAGCCGTAGCCTCAGCCGGAGCGGAGGAGTCCCGTGATTGGCCAGCGCGGGCACATCCTCCTGCTTGGATTGGCTGCGGCGGGTGGTGGCTTTCGGCGGTCACGCCTTCACTCTCAGCCGCCGCGGCAGTCGGCGTAGGCTGCGCCAAGGGAAGGAGACACTGCCCTTCCGAAGATATGGAACGCGGCGGGGTGAGAGCGTGCCCCCCCCCCCCGCGGCACGTGGTAGCGGCCGGGCTGGTGGCCTGAGCAGGGCGCGGGCTGTACTATTCGCCGGCGGGAGGGGGGCGGGGGCCGTCATGGTGTCCCCTTGTTGGGGCTGTGCAGTGCGGGGAGGGGATGCTGCAGGGAGGGCCTGGCTGGGGCGGCTTTCCCTGAGCAGGCGGGGCTTGGGCAGGAGGTGGGTGCCGGGGGGTAGGAGGTGCAGCCCTTCAGGGGCAAGCCTTTGCATGCGGGGTCTTGTCCCATAGCAAGTGTCACCCCCAAAACCCTGCCACCTCGCTCCGTGGTGTGGGGGAGCTCTGCGGGCCGTGCTGCTGCAGGGCCGGATTTTAAAAATGCAGCATAGTTTCACTGCCAAGTTAAAACAGTTTGGGGGCAAATGGGTGGCAACAGGGTTTAGCCGCTGTCCATAACCTTGTCTTCCAAACGACGCTGAGATGGTTGCGCTGCTTTGGAAATGCCCCCAAGCCCTTCCCGGAGCAGTGCTTCTCAACTCGCGGTTGTGAGAATATAGGAAAGGGTCACAAACAAGCTTTAAGGGGAAAAACCTGGGAAATGGTGGCGCTTCCTTTGCAGGCTGGCAGAGCTCCGGCTGCGAGGGGCTGCTTGGGCCCCCTGTGCCCACACACTGGGGACAAAGGGCAGTGGGTTGGGAGTGGCCATTGGTGTATACAGGTGGGTCCTGGTATAGAAAAAGGTTGGTGACAAAAAAAAAAAAAAAAAAAGGACTGAAAATCCTCCTTGTTTCATTGGAGAGGCAGGTGATAGCGCTGTTTGCAGGAGCAGGTTTGAGATTGTGGCTGAGTCCATTCTAGGTGTCTTGCTGCTTGACATGGATTGTAATGTGCTTTGAAGGTCAGACCATGCAGACCTTGCTTCTGTTTAATTATCTGCTTCACCTCCTTTCTTCATGCAGGAAGAAAATTCCCAGCTGGAGACTGCCCCTGCAATCCTGAGACACATGTTGAAACAAAGTTGGATTTCTTTCTGAGCTCTGAATGGTTCCTTAAGTGTCCTTCCCACACACTGACTCCTGCGGGTACTCGCAGCCTCATTCAGAAATGGCCTTTCAAAGAACCGAGGGAATGTCTATCATCCAAGCCTTGGCAATGACTGTGGCAGAGATCCCGGTGTTTGTTTACACAACCTTTGGGCAGGTAAAAAAAATAAAAATAAGTAAAAGAGTCCTGGGTTGTATGCATGGTTCTGCAGAGCTGCCTGCAGCAGTTCATTTGGAGGGGTGAAGGCAGAGAGTCAGTGCTAATTGAATGGGGGGAAGGAAGAATCAGAGGGTGTTGAGGAGGAGTGACAGTTGCTGTGGGGGTTGCAGGAGGCTGCCTTAGTCAGAAATGGAGGTTTCTTGTGAGAGGCCCAGAGAGGTTTGGAAAGGTTTGGAGGGACTGATTAGGATACCTAAGGGGGGAGCTCTGCAGGTGGCTGTGTCACTGATGGGACACTTGGCTGGGGAGAAGGGATTTGAGGAAAGATGATGCTTTGAAGTAAGGCATGGATACATTCTTGCCATCCAGCAATACACAAGTTGCTACATTCTCAACAGAAAAGTTTTTGGGTTTATTCACTCTGAATTCACTGAGTCTATATGTGTGGAGGAAGCTGCAGTATGATACCTGGAGAAGTTGATAAATATTTTACCACATTTTTAAAAGATCTCTTTTAAGCCAAATAATAATTAAAAGGAAAAACACAGTTCAAAGCATAACAGCTGGTTTTATGCACTTCTGAAAAAGTGCTAGTTATGATGTTGGAGCAGACATTTCTATAATGCTACAATCGCTCATGCCCCATTCTCGTTGCCACATTCTCTTTCTGCTCAGCAAAACTTGTGGGTCATCCTTAGAGACATGAAAGTACACTTTTTTTTTGTTGCTTAAATCATGCTTAATATTTCAGTCTTCAATATTTGGGCAAATGAATCTTACCTGTAAATCAGGATATTCAGAACTGAGGTTAGTAACATAACTCTGACCCTTTGCTTCTTACTAGCAATAGGACCTTTATTAATAATTACACTATAATTTTCTATTACGTAATGCTAGATCCTGTCTTATGACATTTTCAGGCCTGATCTAAAGTGTAAATTCTCTTGCAAACCCTCTTAACCCATCTTTCAGCTACCTAGGCCCTTCTAGATGGCCTACCTGACACACCTCTCAGCTCTCATTTCTCAGAGTATCTCTTCCTGGAAAACAAAGGTAACTTTGTTTCAAAGATTCCAGTAGGACAGTGTGTTATCCTCCTTTCTCTCTTCCTCTGTTCAGTTCTGTCTGGACCTAAAATAAGTTCTTCTTATGAAGGGGACTGATATGCTTCTGGGGTGAAATCTAGACACCAGTGATGTCAGTGAAACCTTTTGCTGTTGATTAAAAGGGTGACAGAATTTTATGTCTGGTTTTTTGGGGGGGTTTTTTGGGATTTTTTTTTTTTTAGTGTGGGTATTAGAAAGTATTGGGCTGGACACTGGCAACCTTGTCTTTGGAAAAGTGCCTTGAGATCTTTAATCTCTACACACAGACAACAAACAGTGATTTCAAGTCTCTGAAACATCACGCACTCCCACTCCCACTCCCTTCCCTGCTGACTTTATGGGGTTATATCAGATATACATTCTGTCCAACTGCATGCTATTAAGCAGTTGCTCTGTTGGCTACATTTCACTGGTAAAACAACTATAAAGTATCTTTAGAGTCTAGCTGTTCTGGATGAAATCCGGAGGTGGAGATAATATTAATATCATTGCTTTCTAATATCTTTTGTGTTTAAAGTCTGTCTTCTCTCAGCTGCGGCTCTCCCCTGGCCTGCGGAAGGTGCTGTTCGCCACAGCTCTTGGAACAGTTGCCTTGGCTCTTGCTGCACATCAGCTGAAGCGGCGTCGACGTCGAAAGAAACAGATAGCTCCAGAGAAGTGTGGTCTCAAGCCTGGAGGAGTCCCTGTCCCTGTCCTATCAACCAGGAAAGTCCCGTCTGTGAAAAAAGGTTTGTATCACAAGAGAAAATGGTGGGGAGAAATTATGATGTTTATGGGAGCATTATTATTTGGGAGGAGGAGACATGGAGGAGGACAGAATCCCAGGTTATGCCAAGCAGATGGCTAGATTGTGTTGGAAGGTAGTTCCTCATACTTTAAAGGAGCAGAATGAGATTGGGAGCCAAAAATAGACAGTGTCCTAATAAAGGTGACAATACAGAATAGATGGTAAAAAGGGCAAGATTACTACCTTAACAGCACAAGCAGTCAAACAGTGGCGATCCAGATTCACAGTTGCCATTACTCTTAACAAATAAAGGAAATGCCAGGCCCGTTGTACAATATTTTCACTTGGTAAGGGTGGCTGGGTGCATGCCATGGCCTGTGTTCTGTCAGTCACCAAACAGTAAAGAAGACAGTGTAGTTTAGATTCAGTCAAAAGGGTCTGAATGTTAAGTCAGTCCTGTCAGTGATTTGCTCTGTGACCACGGGCCAGTCACCTTGCCTATTATTTGTGGTTTCCCTGTTTGGGGAAAAAAGATAGAGCACAAAAACTGCCCAACAGGAAGTTTTTTAGGTTTGATTAATGTGTGCATGGTGTTGTGAAGTTATGGAGCTGTGTAAATATTCTGGGGAAATCAGACAAACTGCTGAATTACCACTGTCCCTGCACTGGTGACAGTGACTTGTAGCATTCTGCATAGCATGAAGGGTCTGAGGCACTGATGTTTAATGTTTCTCCAATAATACTTGCATGCTTCCTTTCATCTAGAGAGGTGAGTACATATTTATATCCTCATCTTAGATGAGGAAACTGAGGTACAGAGGATAAGCGACAGCAAGTTAGACAATAGCACCCTAATTCTTAGCTCTAGTTATTAGAAATATGCTGCCCCCTCCATCTGCTGACTCCTTAACCCAGAAGATCCATGTTCTGTGTCACTAACTAATCACAGTTCCCCATACTATCCAAGGCTGCAATGAAACCATTTTGCTTTGAACCGGATTTATTTGCGACTGCTAGCGCTTCACACCCCACTGAGAGCTGATTCTTTTGGAGATGGCACAGCCCTCTCAGCAGCCTGCAGGGGATCTTGCTCCCAGTGGTGCGAACCTGGTACAGAAAGGGACAGGCAGGAAAGAGCAACACCACATCTGATTTCATAGGTTCCTTTTTTTTCCCCTCGAATGGTGTAAACAGAGCAGGAAGACCTAAAGGCTTGTTTTTGCAACCCTCCTGATTGCAGGATATTCCAGCAGGAGAGTACAAAGTCCAAGCAGCAAGAGCAATGACACGCTTAGCGGGATTTCCTCCATTGAGCCCAGCAAACGCTCTGGTTCCTCCCACAGCCTTGCCTCGGTAAGAAATCTTTCACCGTTGCTGTAGCAGCACAGAGGAAGGAGTCGCATCTACTTATCTACATTTAGTAGGATTATTAATCAACTGGAATTAATGCTTTCAGGAGCATTGAGCTGCACCCACGTGCATCACTTTTATGCCAGAGCTTTTGATAGATAATGAGATATTGGTACTTAAAAGGTGCTTTTTAAAGGCCTGTTTTGTGGTGTTGATCACCCTTCACAACTTCAATTCCAGTTAGACATTCATGGCTACTGCTTAGAGTAGTGATTCTCAACCAGGGTGCAGGGGCACTCTGGGGTGCTGCTAGATCCTTTGAAGGGTGCCTTGAGGCATGGGTGATTAAGCAGATAAACTAAGTAGATAAATGCAGGCCAGATTCTCCACCCCCTCTGCAAGGAGGTGAGCTCTGTAACATATAAATTTGTTTTTAGAGTTGGCTGCAACTCAGTTTCCAAAAGTTATGGAGCAGTGCCTTGAGTCCAAAAAGCTGAGAACCACTGGTCTGGAGACTGGAGCCACAAACAAACTGGGATAGCATTGCAATGACTTTTGAGGTGTTTGCAGTTACTGAAAGGAGAGAGAGAGAGAGAGCACAAGAGCACTGTATAGCCAAATATGTGTTTAGTTCAAACCATAAACGTTGTCACCTGCAACATCGTGCCTTACACAAGTATAGACATTTAGGGCTAATTGCAGGGTAACCCCCTTTCTAATCAGTAGTAAAACATCTTATGCCCATGAGTGAGACTTAGTTTTGGGACCTGGTCAAATGTTAACAAACTAGTGGTAGTCTTGACTGGTTCAGCTAAAATGGTCTAGTCCCCTTAACACTCCTGAAGCTAGTCTGCTCCGTTGCTAAGCCATTTAAAAAAAATAGTCCCGAGTGTTTTTCAGGTGTTGATGGGTTTATAATTAATTAGCTCAGTTGTCTGGATAAGAGTTAATCCTGGCACTATGGGGAGGGGTTTCTTCTCACCCAACTAGTCTCTGAGGAAGAAAAAAGGGCATCTGTTAAATGTTGTTGGTACTTCCATGGCCTAGACAAATGGGAAATCTTCAGTCATAACCAGTCCCGTGGGTGGAGAGAGAGGCTGACAGGAGAATGCATACTCAGCTTTTTACCAACTTGCTGCTTGAGGCTTCCCACACTCCAGTTGCATTAGTAGCAGGCATAAGTAACTCCCATACTGCACCCTCATCTGCTTTGACATCTCGGGAAGCTTCTCTGCATTTCCCAACTGCTTTCTTGGGAATGCTAGCGTAGGGTTTGTCCACACTACAGTTTGGCCAGCATGGCTACATAGGCTCTGGGGGTTGTGCACACATATGGGGGACACATGCACGGGCAGGGCGGGTGGGAATCACACAGACAAAACCTCTGGTGGAGCTGCAACTATGGTAACACAGGAACTTTTTGGCCAGTTCAGCTTCTGTTGTATGGGAAGCCAATGCCTAATGTATCATACTCCTGTTGGTATACACTGCATCTCCACTAGGGGGCTCTGCCAGCATAATTATGAGGCCGACTCCTGTAGGCTGGACAGCTCTACACCAGCACTCATGGATGGAGCAGGGGGGTGGTGGGAAGTTTCCTGAGACCTGCAGTATAGGCCAGGGCCAGTGCAGCTGGAGCACACAGTGCAGGTCTGTAAAGCCCACCTTTTGAATCCACAGACTCCTTTAGTTCTCCTCTCAGCCTCTCCCTTCACTCATAGGGCAAGAACTGGCCATATGGCTACAGCCTCTTCTCTGCCTGCCAAGCCTTGAAACTCTCACCACCACTGAAAGGTCATTCATGGTCTCTCAGAAGCAGCCTCTCCCCATGTTGCTGGAATGTACTGCTTCCCAATTAAGCTGCCTAATTGGATGGAATGATTGGGGGTGGGATATTTTTTTTTCATTTGGGACCCATTTTCCAGCTAGATTCATAGATTGTAAGGGGCTGGAAGGGACCTTGCAAGATCATTGGGTCCAGCCTCCTTGCACTTAATCAGGAAAGTCAGCTGGGGTCAGGTGATACTGTTTTGCCACTGACATTCCCCAATAAAAATAGGTGAAAATTCCAAATGTTGGCTTTTCTTAGTGCAAAATTCCTCTTCTCTGCTCGACCTAGTGAGGTGTAAATTAAGGTTTCTAACATCTTTAATTTTTTTTAGACTCAGGAGAATTGGCACTCTGTAGCAAGGGCTCAGTTCCTTTTTGCATTCCATGAGTCAGGATATCCCCTAATGCAAATGAAGGCCTGCACAGAGATCAAGGGATAAATCTAGCACTTATGCACTTTGATTGTATCTTGTTGGTTTCATGCTTTAGCTTCATATTATAGCACTACTCGGCTGAGAAGTCTTCCTCTTTGAGAGCTGCTGTTTCTGCCCTTTCTTTTCAATTCTGTCTTGTTTGATCATTTCCTCTGTAGTTTCTTCCCTGACACTTTGTTCCTGTTGCCTCTGTTAAAATGATCAGCATTGGCAAAACAGGTGGTGCCATTGAGCAAAACCACCTTTAGGTTTTAGAATGACTACCCTATCCAGATGAATGGGTGGGGCAGAAATCACACTTCTCAGCCACTGATTTGCATAGCTGGTGGATTCAGGCTTGTGAGTAAATGCTTGAAATGCAAGTCTGAATCCCCAGGCAAATCAAATCGGTGACTGGCTCAGGCTTGGAGTTCAGGCATTTACTTGCATTTGAAAAAGTTTCCTCTATCTATGAGAGTTGGAAGCTTTTTCTTGTTTGTTTTTTGTTAAATGAAAGTGGAAATTCTTCAGAACCTGTCTGTGCTATAAAAGCCACAACCGTATCAAGTGGGCCAGAGCCAATTTGAACCACTGAAGCCACTGCTTTAGCTGCAGGGTTATAGAGGAGTGGTGGGTGAAGTACTATCTCCTGTTAATGAGGTGTGAACCCAAATTAAAGTGAATTAGGCTGGAGATCTAATCATTGCTGCTGTTGTTTGGGGGATAGGTTCCTGCAAAGCTGCAGAAGATCTGCCTTCCTCTGCAGTTCACAGTAGGTTGAAAAGGGAGACAGACCAAATCATCCCCCTTTCCTGCATCCAGGGATATGAGAGAGAAGTTGCAGAGCAAATTGGTGGTATGCTTTGACTCATAATTTTGGGCCTCCAATTGTGCAAAAAAGGGTAAGTCAATCTAATCTGGGAAGAAACAATAAATTTAAATGCAATTTGACTTCTTTAAAATACCAGTATTTTATGTGGAAATAGTTTTGAATCTCTGTGCTTCTCTTGTGAAACAATGTGCTTCAAACAAGTGGGATATTCTACGTTTGTGTAGGTTTAGTGGGGAGAGATGAGTTGGAGAATTCCTGCCTTTTTTCCCCCCACCGCTTTCAATACTTCCTGCTACTTCCGCTGTATATCTTGGCTCTTGCTGGAAGTTGGGTTTGAACAACTGGGATGACCTAGAAAGAGACCTATGTCGCAGCTGCAGAGATGCACCTCAAAATCATTCTGTTTTCGGCTAAAAACTTACTAAATTCTGGCGAGTTTGCCAAAATAGCTCCTGAAACAGGTCAAAGGGAAGACTCCTATGTCCTGACAGCATTTGGTGAGCAGGCTGGAGTGTTTGGCTTGCACCTTTTTGGTCTCCACAGAAGTTCAAGGTCAGGGTTACATCTATAGCTGGCTGTAGTCTGCCCCTAGACATACTGATCATTTGGTTTGGTTTTCTTGCCTCAGACTAAAGGGACTTTATCCCTAAGCTAGAGACTGGACTTCTAACCTGTTTGGTTTTGGGAGCACCATCTTGGAGCTCTGAAGACAGGCTAAGCCCCTTGATAACCACTACTGTTTCCCCAACATCAGTTGCTTCTGGCACAAGTGCTTCATGGTACCTGGAATCTCTGCTTTCTGCTGATACAGAACATTAGTCATGGCAATTGTTCATGAGCTACGGTACCAGCAACTACACTTGATCTGAGCCTTCAAGAGGCTGACATCTGAACTGAGCCTGAGGAAGTAAAATGAAGTCAAGTATTCTGTGACTTGCTGCAGCTGGGAACAATTCTTATGCAATTGTAAACATCTGAATCTAGCCCTGCTAGCCTGTAGCATTTGACCAGAAAATGCTCTCATGGCACATGTCCAGGTTTCTGGTTGAACCATGACACAGATCTTGTAAACTCTCATTTCTATTCTAGCCCCACACCAAGAGCATTTGACTAGGAAGAAAAGAATGACTTGCTTTTCTGGCACAAATGTCCTGTCTTATTTGTTTTCATTAGTAACCTGCTCCCTCTTTATGTTTGCATTTGCCTCCCAGCCACTGCCTTCCCTTTCCTATGGGGATAGGGCCTGTCATTTATTTCCCAGCGGTCTCGTCTCCTGTCCCACCCCTACTTTGTCATGGGTGTTGCAGTGTCTTTCTCATGCACCTGCCCCCTTCCCTGTCCAAGTATCCCAGATAAGTGCACACAACATGAACAAAGCCTGGGTTTTTCAGCGATGCCTGTTTATATCTTTGCAGGTGCAGCCAGGGAGAGGTGATTGCACAGCCTTTTTTCTTTCTGTGTCTAAAGACGTTAGCTTGCTGCTGGCTAGAAGCAAGGGGGAGGATGTGATACTCTCTGCTCTGTTGAATGATGTTGCTTATCATTGGAGAACTTGGTTTGCAGCAGCTTGGCACTTTACAGCTCCCTCTAAGGTAGCCACTTCCCATTGTTGTCCTCCACTAGCACGAACACTTGCAGAGGGAGGACACATTTGGATGCGGAACACTGGTATTCCCACCTTGGAAAAGCAAGCGAATGCCAAAAACAAGTACAAATTTCAAAATGGCAAATAGCTGAGGGTGTATCTGCAGGTACCATAATGCAAAGATCAGCTCTCTGCTGCTTTTGTTAGACTGCAAGGAAGTCTTACAGCATCTGTTGTTCTTTCTCCTCTTACGGGCCAGATAGTGGCTGTGAACTCTTCCAGCCCAACACCAGCAGCTGCAGGGCTCTGGGAGACAGGAGCAATGGAGGATCCTGGAGCTGCTGGAGACTCTAGTGCTGAAAGCCTCTATATTCAAGGTAAATCATGTTTTTTTAACATTGCCCTGCAGGGCTTGCTGTGAGGAGAGTAGGGGTTGAGTCTCTGTGTGCAGTTAGTCCTTGCCTCTGTACCAGGTCCACCAGTGGCTCCCAACCCTATCCTGAAAACACCATCCCTTTCCATGCTGAAGTCCAATGCAATTCTATTGGCAAATTCTGTGCTTAACTTGGAGAAACCCTTTTCCTGTCCTTTGATAGATGGTCTCAATGCCTGTGTAATGACAAGGTCCACCCCTCCAGGCTATTAAGTGGGGAAAATATGCTTCAGAAGTAACATTGTTGATGCTCTTTGCTGAAATGGTCTTATTTAATCCTAAGATAAATAAAGAACATATCCATAAGGATGGAAATACCTAAGTTAGTATCTTTTGCCGTATGGGTTCAGAGAGCATTCTGAGAAGAGGAAAGCCTCCTCCCGAGCGAACAAGGAGCCTTACTGGTCGCTACGTTCCTCTGCCATCTAAACAAGCTCTTCAGTTTCACTGTTTGGTTGCATCGGGCAGGGATGGAGCTGTTTGAGGAAGCTCTGCAGAAGTGGGAGCAGGCATTGACTGTACGGCAGAGAGACAGCAGCAGCACTTCACTCCCCTGGGAGAACAAGAAACACCAAGAGTCCATGTCAGGGGAGCTGTCAGAGGTAAGTTCCCTGCCTCTCCTCTGCAATTTCCACAGTGAACATTGTGAGGCACCAAACTGGAGAGAAAAGAGGTAGTGGGAGATCAAGCATTGAAGAGCAGGTCTGGGGGCGACTACATACACCCTTCTGGTATGTTCAGAAGTATAACTTGTCTGCCCTACTGAATGGGTGAGCCTCTAAGGAAAGAACCCTGTATCTCTTCCCACCCCACCCCCTGTGCTTCCAGTTTGTCACAGCAGGTGATGTCACACAGGTTAGTTTTAAATCCAGTGCTGGGTATGGCCAGGAAAAGAAAATAACAAATCCAGCAATAAACAAGGTCAAAAGTAGGTTTTGTCTAACAATGTTGTTTGTCTCTCCTTTTTAATGCCTTTTAAAATTGGAGGTAGTTATGTTCCATTGCTTTTATCAGTTGTTCTCTTGGGCTGCACTTTAAATGGACTATGGTATGGTCATGCACTTTTCTTAGTAAAAGAAAAACTTAATAGCTAAAAATGGTCACTTAAGAGGTTAGAAGGAGAGAGTTTGCAGTAGCTTATATTTTAGGATTACAGGTGGCATGCTGACCCTGTAAATCTGGGAGAACTTTCAGAGGCAGATTTTTTTAAAAAGGGGGATCTTCAATGGAAGAGGGTTAATAGTGACTACGGAGCTTTAAAAAGGCAGCTGTATTTGAGGGATGAAAGTCAGAATTCTTTAGGAGTCAGATGTTGGTGAAAGACACCCTGTGGCACTTATAAACAGAATTTGGTGTCTTAAGTACGTGGGATAGTTTCATAGTAGCTAGAGTCGGAAGGGACCTAGGTAGATCATCTAGTCCGACCCCCTGCCTTAGCAGGAAAGAGCACCGGGGTCAGATGACCCCGGCAAGTTGCTCATCTAACTTCCTTTTAAAAATCCCCAGGCTAGGAGCCTGCACCACTTCCCCTGGAAGCTGGTTCCAGGCCCTAGCCGCCCTGACTGTGAAGTAGCGCCTCCTAATATCTAATCTAAACTTACCCTCCGCCAGTTTGTGACCGTTATTCCTGGTCACTCCTGGCAGCGCACGGGGGAACAGGGACTCCCCCAATACCTGCTGATCCCCCCTGACCAGTTTGTAGCAGGCCACAAGGTCCCCCCTTAACCTTCTCTTGTGGAGGCTAAACAGGTTCAGGTCCCGTAGCCTCTCCTCATAAGGCCTGCCCTGCTGACCCCTGATCATACGAGTGGCCCTCCTCTGGACTCTTTCCATATCGTCCACGTCCCTCTTGAAGTGTGGCGCCCAGAACTGGACGCAGTACTCCAGCTGCGGCCTGACCAGAGCCGCATAGAGGGGGAGGATCACCTCCCTGGACCTGCTCGAGATGCATCTGTGGATGCATGACAGGGTACGGTTGGCCTTCTTGACTGCCTCCCCACACTGCCGGCCCATGTTCATCGTGGAGTCAATGACGACTCCAAGATCCTTTTCCGTCTCCGTGCTGGCAAGAGGGGAGTTCCCCAACCTGTAAGTGTGGTGCCGGTTCTTCCTCCCCATGTGCAACACCTTGCACTTATCAGTGTTAAACCCCATCCTATTCTCATCCGCCCACCGTTGCAACCTGTCAAGGTCAGCTTGTAGCCTATTGCACCCTTCTAGTGCACCCACATCCCCCCACATCTTAGTGTCATCAGCAAACTTGAACAGGGTGCTTTCTACCCCGTCATCCAAGTCACTGATGAAGATGTTGAACGGTGCGGGCCCGAGGACCGAGCCCTGCGGAACCCCACTGCCCACGTCCTTCCAGGTCGAGAAGAACCCATCCACTACCACCCTCTGGGTGCGGCCCTCCAACCAGTTGGCGACCCATTTGACCGTGTGGGCATCGACACCACAGTCTCCCAGCTTTTTGATGAGGACAGGGTGAGAGACAGTGTCGAAAGCCTTCCGGAAGTCCAAAAAGACTACATCCACAGCAACCCCTGCGTCTAATGATTTGGTGACCTGATCGTAAAAGGCCACCAGGTTGGTCTGACAAGACCTGCCACTGATGAACCCATGTTGGTTGCCCCTGAGCATGCATTCCCCCGCAAGGCCCTCCTGGATGTGTGCCAGGATAATTTTTTCAAAGAGCTTACCCGGGATTGAGGTAAGACTAACTGGCCTGTAATTTCCCGGGTCCTCTTTTTTTTCCCTTTTTGAAGATAGGGACCACATTGGCCCTCTTCCAGTCCTCCGGCACCTCGCCAGAGCACCACGAGTGCTCATAGATGTTTGCTTTTGTGTTCTGTAATATTTATGCAAGTCAAACCTCAATTCTTCTTTTGCTGTTTGCCATTGTGTTGTTACAGTTAGCCTAAAAACAGTTGCTGCATAACCAAAACTTTGTGCTTTTGTTAACTCTCCAAGTGGTAGGCTTAATTGCTTGTGAAAGTGCAGCTCTAAACAAAGTATTGTGAAGGTAGGCATTATGCAAGCTGTTGCTAACTCTTACTGATAATGTGCAAATGTGTTAATGGAAAACTTCACTTGTGTCTAATGCCACCATGAAGTCGGTCTCAGTACACTGCTATTTTGGTTTTGGCCTTTTAAATTGACAGGATTGTGCAGGTTTTGTGATGTGAACAAACCTCTACATGAGGCTGCGCTGACCTCACTGAACTCCTCTGTGTGATATCCAGTGTGTTAGAAGGTTAGAGGCGATGGGTTAGTGACCCGAGTCTTAACCCCCTCCCCCCCAGCATTCTAAAGTTCAAAAGCCACAATGAAGAAAGCTGGAAGGGAAGTGTGTATATAAGTTGTGCTGCCCCCTACTTTGTTCATTCTGTACTGTCAGTTTAACATGCCTAGCTGAAGAATCACTTTAGGTCCCTGGCTAAGCTGCAATGTGTAAAACATGGCTCTTGACCTTTCCCTTCAAAACTGTCCTATTAGCATCTCTAATGATGACAAATTGCTATTGTGAGCAGGCTAGTAGGTTTGTAAGTATGCTATTTGTTGTTCAAGCAGGAGTCTCCAAAAAAGGAGTTTGCTGAAAAGCTTGAATCCCTCTTGCACCAGGCATATCACCTCCAGGAAGAATTTGGGTCTACACTCCCCTCTGACAGCATGCTGCTAGACCTGGGTAAGTGGGATCTTGAAGATGGATAAAGACATACAGCCTTGAATAACCTGGAATTGATCACACTGGGGAAAAGAACTGAGCGCAAGGGCATATACTGGGCATAGGAAAAGACTTGATCCATTTAGAGAGGCTAGAGATGAGTGGCTGAGCCAGAGTTTGGTGGTATAAGATGGACAGACAGATGCTTTTCTTGGAACTCAACCTGTGAACAAGCTTTGCACCAGAAAAATGCAATGCTTTGTAGCTTGTCAACTGCTGGTCCCTGGCCTCTGATTTATTGCTTCATCTACAGGACTGAGGAAGCTAATTAATCTAGCTCTATAGAACCCTTTTTATCTTCCTAGTAGTAGGCAGGCATTTGCTAGAGTCACTCAATGAAAAGCACAGTTCTTCAGGGGGCTACAGTAATTAAATGAGGAAGCCTCGGGCTTTGTCCAGGATTCTTAATGCAGTTCGTCAACCATATGTCTCCTAAAGGCCAAACAAATCTCTCTGAGCAAGTCAAAGAGGTGACAGGCATTTAAAGGCGACTGTGGAGTGGAGCGCAGGGGGGACTGTCATAGGCTCTTATTCCTGGGGGGAGGGGAATACGCTAGGGGGGGAATGGCAATCTAGAGAGAGGAAAGCAGGTGTCTGGAGCCCCATGGTTGTGTTTTCTTTTCTCTGTTTCAGAGAGGACCCTTATGCTTCCACTGACGGACGGGTCACTGAGACTTCGGACAGATGGTGAAGACAGTTCAACTTCTGAGGACTCCTTCTTCTCTGCAGCAGAGGTGACTTCAGTTTTTATTCTTTAGAATAAATCAATAAAACCACTGTATGCCATTTACTCCTAATGTAGTGGGAATTGGTACTCTCTGTTCCTAATTTTGGGGAAACCCATGGGAAGGATAACTAGATGTTTGCTACCTCAAAGTAACAGCTAAACTAGTACTGTAAAAGCATTTCTAAACATGGCTTATACTGCAGCTGTAGCAAAAGGTTCTGGGCCATGCTGGAGTTAAGAAAACTGAAAGAAAAGGAATTGTAATGGGGGTTGAAATCTATATTTAAAATAAGGCACACTAATGCTTTCTGCATCAGTTGGATTTTGCCCTCTTGCTGCTTTCTGACCTGCAGAGATGTAACTGTCTTTCTGCTTCCTACGTCCTTTGCTTTTTTTGGCAGCTCTTTGACTCCCTCCAAATTGGGGAAATACCTTTCTATCTCTCCAAGCCAGCAGCTGCATATGAAGAAGCTCTGCATTTGGTGGAAGAAGGGAAAGTTAATTGCAGAACACTAAGGTTAGTATCTCTAAGTATTATGACAACTCTAGGCAGAGGTAAGATCTTGTGGTAGGACCTCGGTGTTGGGGCACGTTGTAGTATAGACCTCAGTGTTGGGGCTAGGACGTTCTCTTCGGGAGATCAAGAGAAACTCATAGCACCATCTCTGCTGGTCTGGAAATACAAACTACCTATAGATTTCTGATGCTGTTAAGCCTTCTTTAATTTGACTTTTTAAAATTGGCTATGTTCTCTTGCTGTGAAAACCACTAAGACTGCATCAAGAAACTAGTTATGGGATGCATAATTTTTTCCCTTTTGGAGAGAAGATTTGCTGATCTAAATCTAGCCATGTACTTTAAAGAACAAAGACTGCTTAAAGGTAGTTCAGTGACCTGTAGGAAAAGAATTTGTGGCTTGGGTTAATTCTGTGTGAGAAATGCCTGCAAATTATTTATTTTATATATTTGTTTTCCTGAAGGGGCCTAGGAATTTAAGAGGTCAACTCTCAAGATCTCTGTTGCATGCCCTTTTACAAGAAGTCATCTCTTGTTTGATGGAGCCTATAATGTTCTGCTTTCTTCTTTTCTAGGACAGAGCTTTTAGGCTGCTACAATGATCAGGACTTCCTGGCAAAGCTGCACTGTATCAGGCAAGCCTTCCAGGTAGGAACTCTTTGGTTATTAGAAAGCAATCGCAGGTTCTGCTCTAAGGCTTCCAGACTCCTAAAACGTTCCTTTAAGTATCCCTTCAGCATGGCAACCATGTTTTCATTTACAAGAATGAAAACCGCAAATGGGTAAAACATGCTCCTACTAAGGGGCCAGAAACATTGGTATGGTGAAAGCATGGTTGTCTTTGTGCCCATTTTAGCAGTGACTTTGGCCAAGGTAGGCACCCAAGCTTCTGCTGGAGCAGTTCTGTAACTTAAATGCTCAGTTTCCTGGGAACTGCCTGGAGGTGATAAACATACCTCTTATACACCACTTGGCAGCTTTTTCCAGCAGCTGGCTGGATTGGAACCCCTGAGTTTAAGTATGAAAGGCTTTCTGTCCCTGGCTACCCAATCTGTAGGGGAATACCTCAAGACTTAGGACAGTGACACACAAGCACCCTTGTACCACCCCATGTATTTCTGGGCTGCTTCTCCAGGATTCTTATCTTCCTCTGTGCTTGATTTCTAGAGGAGAGCCCCTCTCCCACCTTTCCATTCCTTTTCCTTTTACACACCCTACCTTTTTAAGACTCATCTCTGCACCAACACTCCTTCTAGCTGGAGAGGACTAGAGTGAATTTTTTTCTGTTAGAATTTCTCAGTATAACTAGTAGTTGGCTAGAGGAGTTGCTGAGTGACCAGAAGTCAGTTAAGCTTCACAGTGCTTGCTGCCCTGGGCAGGGCGGATTCTGTGTTAAATTACACTTGGGTCAAAGGAAAAATGACAGCCAGCACTGCCTGCTTCACAGGTATGAGCACTCTTACTTTGACTCCCAGTTTTTTTTTCCCCCACACTCACTCCTAGAACTAGGAATGATATTGGCTTGTTTGGTGAAAGAAGATTCTTTGTTCTCACAGGAACTCCTGAAGGATGAGAGCAACCAATTGTTCTTTGGGGAGGTTGGAAAACAGATGGTGAGAGGACTAATGATAAAGGCTGAGAAGGTAGGAAGCTTGTGAGCAGCATACAGCTTGGGTGCCCCTTGCATGAGCAAAGGGGCATCACTCATACACTGGTCCTCCACTGGATTTTTACCTTGCTTTGATAACTGAGTTGGGAAGAAGACAACTAATTCCCTCTCTTCATCAAACCTTTCGTGAGACTCTTTGAATACAGTCTTTACTCCAAAGCCATCATCAATGATATGGTGCCTCATTGGTTTTTCAGTAGATCCATCTGCCTCAATGGTGCATTTGTTTCTGTTGAGGGCAATGAGTAGGGAATATCTCAATGTGGCTTTTAGTCTTCTACACCAACCTGTAGCTTTTAGTATTGCTTTTCTGTATTGCTAATTGATGATCAAATCCTGTTGGAATCGGTTTTGTCAGCTACAAGAACATCTGTGTACTCAGGCATTTGTATAGTCTTTCCCATGATTCCCCAAACACCAGCAATACAAAGCTGGAAAGCAGGGTGGTGGCAGTCCCAAACCCATCCCATTTTGCAAAGCCTGGCTAGTATTGACCTAATATTCTGGATGGAGTGTTTAGAAATCATTTTGGCTGCTTACAGACACGAACAGAACAAAACAGCATTTTGCTTTAAGCTTAGTACATCCCCCCCCCCACACTGGGGGGGCACATGCTGCATTCAGTCTGTCAGCAGCCTTTGAGGGTTTTTCATCTCAGAATAGACTCTGAAAATGATTAATAGCCAAGTGGGACTGTGTTGCTTCTAACTTTCCCTAATATCTGCTTTCTTCATTCTCTCCAAGAACCCCAAAGCCTTTCTGGAAAGCTATGAGGAGATGCTGTGTTATGCACTGAAGCAAGACACCTGGCCAACTACTCAGCAGGAGCTTGAAGGAAGAGGGGTTTGTGATAGTGCTTGCGTTCTCTCTCTCTCTCTGTCTAGAAAGAACAGAAGTACAGACTGAGCAGAATTTACACTGGGGCAATCCAAGAGTGAAACCTGTAAATGAAGTAACTGGATACTTCACCATTTGGTACTGCAAGGACAGGGGCGGGCAATAATTGTGGCTGGAGGGCCCGCTTACTGACTTTTGGCAAGCTATTGAGAGCTGTGTGACCGGCAGCCTGGGGCAGATAAATATTTTTCTAAAATTTTTTTTTTAGGGGTCCCACGGACCAGATAGAATGTCTTAGCAGGCTGCATCTGGCCCACAGGCCACATTTTGCCCACCCCTGTGCTAGGACCTAAAGCTACTACCTTGACATTGCAACTGCTTTTCATTCTCCCTAATGTTAAGAGCTAGAGTTTCCCCTTCCAAACATTGAAAGTGCAAAGTTTTACAAGTTTACCTCTGGAATGGGCTCTCCTTAGGCTAGGGGTGGGCAAAATACAGCCCGTGGGCCAGATCTGACCCGCCAGGGACTTTCTTCTGGCCCACAGCACCCACCAACAAATTTTACCCTACCTACAGCTCTTCCACCCACAAGGGGTGGGAGCAAGGCACCCACATGTACACACCTCCCCAGACATACCCTACTGCACCCCGGTCCCACCCTTGTGGGTGGAAGGGCCAAGCTTGGCTAGCACACAGCTTCCAGGTGAGGTGGCAGCGGCTGCTGCTGCATCTCCCCTGGAGACCTGCTTGGCTTCCCCTGCCTCCCAGTTGCTGTGGGGGCAGGGGTGCAGCTGGGAGGGAGCATGGAGCTCAGGTGGGCAGTGTAGGTGTGAAGGGAGTGTGGGGTGGCAGTGGCGGCAGCAGTAACAGCAGGCGGGGGGCTTGGGGTGTTGGTGCCTGGCAAGGTGCAGTGCCCCAGTGCTGCACATTGGGATGAGGAGTGCAGCCTCTGCCAGGCCATCTCTATTGCTGGTGCTTCCTGCCATGCTTGCACAGCACAAAAGGGAAGCTCCAAGTGGTGGAGTTGGCTGCCTTCACCCCCTGCGGGGAAAGCGTCTGGGGCTTCCCTCCTGTGCCATGCAGCCCTAGCGGGGAAGGCAGCTGGCCAGCACCTAGGGCTTCTCCCTCCCCATGCCATGAGTGTGGTGAGGCTGCAGGTGTGTGGCAGGGAGCACCGGTGATAGAGATTGCCTGGCAGAGGCGGTGCCCCTTGCTGTGATTGTGCAGCACTGGCCAGAGCTGTGTCCCACTGGGCACCAGCACCTGTGCAGACATGAGCACCCTGAGTGTGCCACGGGGGGGATTGTGTGGGGGGGTGGTCCCCACACCTCTCCATCCTCCCTCACCCCACAGATGCTACACCCTGTCCCCATAATCCCCCATATATACAACCCCCCAACATACCCTATGCCACACCTAACCATACAACCACACATACACTTACCCCCCCATGATGCACAAGACTAAGAATTTATTTTTGAGTTTTATTATGCAGTCACCTTGATTTATACACTATGCAAACACAAATCAAGATAAAAGTATGTTTGTAATAACATTAAAATATATTATAGTAGGTGTTTGACCTCTAGTGTATGATTTGTTGCTATTAAGATGGCAACCCCCACTCCCAAAAGGAGTATTTCTGGGAGGCAAGGGAAGGACTTCTGGTGGCAAAGGCCAGGGGTTAGGGGTGGGACTTCTGGCCGAAAGATGGTGACCAGGGGGCAGGACGGCTGTCAAGGAGCAAAGCTACCCATGTAGCCCTCAACTCGCCAAAACTCATTAAGTGGCCCTCCACCTGAAATAATTGCCTGCCCTTGCCTTAGGCCTGTCACAGTGGTGAGTTAAAAGAGCTCAGGGCTTGGACTCCCTTCAGCATAACTTAATGCAGTGAGAAACTTTTTTTGATAGATTAACTCTTGAAGCTGTACTGACTTGGCTTGCCTCAAGTAGCACAGCTATTGTAAAGTTTTATAGCTGCATTTGATTTCATTTGTTTTGCCATCTACTTACCCTTAACACAAGACAGTCTCTAGGCCTGCCAGCTACTGCCGTAAATGGTTCTATTAACTTCAAGCTGCTAACCTGAAATGGGTGGAGTTGTGCCTACTTACATCAGTGGCAAGCTTGTCTTGGCTCTGTCTAACAAATAGAGCCCATTTCCCAGTTGGTCCCTCTAGATTTGGTTCCTCTACAAACTCTTGTGTCCTCTGGCAGGTGGTGTGCATGAGTTTCTTTGATATTGTGCTGGATTTCATTCTCATGGATGCTTTTGAGGACCTGGAAAACCCTCCCTCCTCTGTGTTAGCTGTCCTACGCAACCGCTGGCTCTCTGATAGCTTCAAGGAGACGGTATGTTAGAGGGTGGCTCTCATTCAGAATTCCACTAGTATGATTTAAAGGCCAGAGAGCTTTGGTTGTTATTTTCTCTGGTTGAACATAAGTTTATTAAAGGAATAGCTTTTCTGTCCCTCTAGCCAATATATGGGGTTGCCCAGTGTCTTGGTAAATGGAGTGATCTGCAGGAAAGGTTTTGACTTGAAGTACAGTAGGGATTATGTCATGTGGCATGAGCCTTGATCCATAAGCTATGAGGCTGGTTTAGCTGGGCCACTCCAAAACCATTCTTGCTTCCAGTTTGTGAGGCTTCTAATGGACTTAACTTTGGAATTGTTGGCTGCAGAAGGGTAGGAATGGGAAAAGCTCAAGGCTCTCATAATGGCAGTTGATAAGTGAATTGCCTCCTGTTCTGGAAAGGCAGTAGTATTTAAATAGTTGCCTTGTTTTTAATTGTAGGCCCTAGCAACTGCCTGCTGGTCTGTTCTGAAGGCAAAGAGGAGGCTTCTGATGGTAAGTAAAACAAGTAGCAATAGGTGATTTGTGTGCGGAGGAACTGCATGAAATCTAATATTGCCAATAGATCTGGAGCCTGACAAATCCAGATAGGGTAGTCATAAAAACAGAGTGCATGTCCCTGTTCCCAACATCTGAAACAGCAGCGGTAACACTGACTCCTGTGCTTGAAGGAACCTCAGAGGCCTCTTGAAAGTTCTTTTGTATCAAGTCTCCTCCTCTTCACTTGATTTCTTGGGGCTGTGACCTATGAAGTGCCCAGTATTATACAGTAATGGCCACATGCAGATGTTCTTGCCAGTATATTCAGTAATACAGCTGGCTGGGTCATGCTAGCTGCACTGCCCAGTTCAGAACCCGCTGCACTTCAGTGGCCAGCCAGGCTGTCTTCATAAGCCTAGCTTCTTCAGGAAAAATTCTTTGTTAAAATTCTGACTTTTTTCTCAATTACTTCCTAATGGCAGGTACCAGATGGCTTTATCTCCCATTTCTACTCCGTATCGGAGCATGTCAGTCCTGTTCTAGCTTTTGGTTTTTTGGGGCCCAAACAGCAACTGTCTGAGGTCTGCGGTTTTTTCAAGGTAAGCTGGTCGTCTTGTCATGCTGCTTTGTGGGATGCTTGCCATCTTCTCATGCAAAGCTGTGAGCACATACTCTCACAGAAGGGCATCTACCAGAGCAGCAAGAAAATACTTGGATTTGCATGATCAATCTTAATAAAACTTTTGCTCTTCAGTTCAGTAGACTATATTTTATGATTTGCAAGAATTCTTACTGGAGCAGCACAGTTGGGAGTGAGAACAAGTTGTAAAGAGATGGTGCTTAAAATCCATGCTTTCATTCTATAAAAATAAGAGACAAATGGATCTAACATTTGAATGCATTGCTTGAGATCATATGGGACTTATAGTAGACCTTAAAGCCTAAATGTTCATGGTAGTGTCTTATGAATGCATGTTTTTCTTCTCCTTTGTTTCAAGACTGAATTAAAACTGTTGCAGTAGATATTGCCCTGAAGAGTAATATCGATTTAAAATAAAACCAAAAAACAAAACACTGCCTTTATTTCTCTGCTCTTTTTTTCTAAGTGGCTATCAGGTTTGGATTTATTTGAGAACAGATCTTGTTTTTTCTGCCACAGAGACTTCTGAACAGCTATGTATGGCCGCAGTTCCCTTAGCCATGTACCTTATGCTGTTTGACATTAGAACCGTTGACTCTGCTTGATTCTAGGCATGGGAGAGGGAGGCAAATGTCTCTTTTCTACAAACTTCTCTCCTTCTTTTCTGCAGCACCAGATTGTGCAGTATTTAAAGGACATGTTTGACCTGGACAATGTGAGATACACCACAGTGCAGTTGCTGGCAGAAGACATTCTGCAGCTCTCTCGGCGGCGCAGTGAAATCCTACTGGGATATTTGGGTACTGAGACCACCCTAGAGATGAATGGGACACTACCCAGTGAAAATGGATCTCTGGAGGAGCTCCACTAATATCCACCAGTCGGTTATAGGAGAGAGTGTTTTTGGAAGATTTTTTTTTTTTTCCCCAAGAGGTGGCTAACCCATCTGGCATGGAAACTGGTGTCAGCAAGACTTCCATTACCCAGCATCCCTGGTGGCATTTTAATTGCTCATCTTGAACTTCGTGTAGCCAGTAGTTGGCTAGGAGAGCTCCAGGACCACGTGCAGGCTTATGGTTTGAACCTCTTGTTTGTTCCAGCTCTCCTCCTTATTTTTAAGTAATTTTTAGGTGTCATAAGTCATGAAATATCTTGGCCCAAGATTTCTGCCTCCTGCCTCTCCTCCCTCTCCTGCAGCATACAGGCACCTGTCTGCTACCCAGCTGTGTCAACTGGGAACATGTCCCTGATGCTTATGGGGGTTGGGGGGAGTATCAACAAATTTTCTACTTCACTCTTACCATATCAATCCTGAGTTTGTTTGTTTTTTTTATTATTATTTCTCTAACATGTCTCTATGGGCACCACTACTGATTTTTAACTTAGCAATTTTTAGTGTTTGCAATGCTATTAGCAGATGTGGAGGAGAGGAAGAAGAAGAATTTTCTGGTGAGGAGGAAGAGATGGTTCTGTAATGCACTGAAGACTAGAGAATGGAAGTAAAATGCAGGTTTTTTGTAACAAGACTGAAGTTGTAAGGAGTCTGTTTTGTGTGTTGCTGATTTTGTTGGCTAGAAGGTGGCCCATGCTTCTGCTGCAGCTATCCTTTCACTTGGGAGTCTACTGAGATGCCATTGCACACTGTGAATAGAGGAGGAAGCAGGTAGGTTGTGTCTTGCCTACTTGCATGCACATGTACTTCCTCCAATGCCCATCAGATGTGCTTAGCTACATTTCAGAATTGACCCCTGATCGCTGGCCAGGTAGCACGGGGTAAGAAATGCACAGGTGAAGGAGGGTTGTGTAAGCTGGTGCCTACTGCTGTTGTTGCCTATAGAGTCAAGAAGAGAGAGAGCTATTTGAAACGCAGAAGAAATTGTACTGCAGTTACTTGGAGCGCAGGGAATCTGGATCAAGCTGCTGTGGGGAAGCTCTTGTCTGTTTAGTTGTTCTCCATAAAAAGCACATGTGGATTTAGGTGTATATACAGGGCATATATACAAGTAACAAGGACTGGCATTTGGAAGGCTCTCCCACTACAGTGAAATGAAGCTGACCATTGTCTGTCAAAGCTTATGGCTCAGAGTGAAACTTGGCTTCTGAGTGGTGCCAAGCTGATGCTCTGAGTTGAAGTGTAGTGTAGAAGTATTTGTGTGACCTGAATCTGAGATGCTATCTTCTAGAAGGGTTGCAGGTAATTCTGTTGAGTTCTGCTGCATACTATAAAGCCACATGCCACAGTTTCTGCCTCAGACTTCATAATGGTTCTGGCTTGGCTTCAGGTTTGGTGCTAAATCCCAAATTAGTGGTCTCAGGATAAGGCCATATTCAGGAATAGAAAAGCAGGGACCAGAACAAAAGAGTCGATGCCAGTAAAGTTCAGCTTTTAGAAAGAAGAGCCGTCCCATGTGGATAGTCTTTCCTCGTTCATCCAGGAGCTGGTGTGAATAGTCCAGCTGTGTTTTGTGAAACAAAAGTTTGAGAATACAGACTTCCTAGAAAGTGAAGTGAGTGGAAAGTGAAAAGTTCTGAATTGTTCCTGACTTTGCATTTTTCTCTCTGTCTCCTGAGTTACAGCCAGGCTCATTCAAACAGACTTGTTAATGCAACTTCCTGTAGTGAAAGCAGGCAAAAAAAGGGCAAGAAGAATCTACAAGGATTTGAAATAAAGAAGAGATGTTCCCCCCCTAAAATTGTGAGAATATAGTCTTAAAACATCCATGGTTCAGTAATGTGACATTCTGCAGTTATGTGAAACAAAAATTGTTTGCCCCAAGAGACTGGACAAGCATAATAAAGAGACAGCGGTTTAGGCATGGAAAAGGTGAGGAGGAGAAATACTTGGTAAGGCTTAATAAAAATAAATGTTCTTGGGTGGGCAGCTGATGCTGGTAGGAGTCAAACAGCAGCTGCAGGAAATGGAGGATATTGTCCACCTTCCGCATGTTGATCAGAATTAAAATGTTGGATGAGTTCTAAAAGCAAGTTACTTTGCCAGATTTTTCTTACACCACTTTGTGCCCTTGAGTGGCTGGTTTGAATGGAAAATGAACTCTAGCAGCTTTGTGGTTGGAAAAATGCTGAAAATCTGAAGACTAATGTAATAAGAAAGAATGATTGTACTTGCAAAACTGATGCTGTTCACTTTTTAGACTTTTAGAGCACGCTCTCTCCTCTCTCTTTGGTGGCTTTTATATATGTATTTGCTACTTTGAGTGTTTCCTAGGATGAGTGCATCAGGCAGCCTCTCACATGAATGAGAACGTTGGCTGGTTTTCAAATCCTCAGTGGACAGGGAACTAAAATGGGGTCATCATAGCAGACTCTGTGGTCATGCCGTGGCTTAAGGTAGGAAAACGCAATTCCTAATCAGTCAACTGAAGGGAAGTGGTGGAGATTGGAGTGGGGGAGGAGATGACCATTTTACTCCCTTTCCTTCTCCACTCCTATTCCTAATCTGATCTGTTGTCCTTCTGATGACGGCAAAGAGGAATCCTCAAGGAATCTGAGCTTCTTGTAGCAAAGTCTCTCAAAGTTCTCATTGCTGGTGTATTGAATCAATTCTCTCCTGTCCCCAGTAGAAATGCTGAGCTGTTCCCCATGCATAGTCCTAGGTAGTCTACCAATATTCCTTCTATACCTCTTAACAAAGGAGAGCTGCCCTTCCTAAACTCCCTCTTCCCCACTCCCCCCAGCCTTCAAAAATGTGGTGATACCCTCTGAAGTGCTGAAGCCTAAACAAGATGGCTTCCTTTAGGTTTGACTGTTAGAATGTTCTTTACTGAGCATTGATCTGAAGACTGGATGTAGAAGTGACATATTTGCACTAAGCTACTTTTAAATGTCTGCAAGGATGCATGGCTGCTCCCACTGACTTGAGCAATGCAGAACTGGGCCTAAAAGGAAGATAATATACCACTTTAAGTTGCAGGAACTTGCCAGGACTTGCATTTTTAATATTGAAAATATTTTTGGGGGTAGCCTAAGAGACTATATAGGTGCATAATGAAGCTGCTTGCTGGGGAATCTACCTTGCACTAGAGAAATTCAGTTGATGATAACTTTGTAAAACTTCACTTTTATGCCATGTATATTGAAGCCACTGGATTTGGTACCCACCTCATGTATATCTGTACTGAGAACTGCAAAGGGGCTGTCTTACAGGGTGGGGTGAAGGTTGTGAATAAACACCTCTTTGCTCTCTAGCTTAGTGAGCAACCTTGAACAAAAAAACATTTTCCCAGCTTCTTGTATCTAGAGGGAACTAAAATATTTTAGTATTTATAGTAAAGGGGAAAGATCTATTTGACTAGACTGTAGTGATAAGGTGGTATTGGCTCTTCTTTTTTTTTTTTCTTTAAGGACAAAGCCTTGTTTTCAAAGGGTGATATCTCCTAAAATTGATTTTGGGCTGCCACTTGAAAGGTTTTAACACTTGAGAAAATTTTAAGTTGCTTGGCTGCTATTTTAAAATAAAAATCTTCAATAGTTTCTGAGGTGTAAACAGAGTTTAGATCATGCTTGCTTTTGAAATGCAATTTGATCAGGTTTTTAGCTTACAACGGAGTTGTTTGTAACAATCGTCACTAAGTGGTGAATGTGCCAGTGTAATAATATGGTATGTTAAATGCAATTGGAGAACAGACTAAATGCCTCTGACAGGGCCTCTCGTGCATCTTTTAAGATGTCAGAAACATGCAAAGTTACAAAGAAACACACCTTAATGTTTCTGAGAATTCAGAATGGCTTTAAAAATGACCCACATGATCTCATAGCAAGGAGAAGGATATGAAAGTTTTTTGCTTTCCCCTGCCCTTTTTCAGTAGGACATTCCTTTGCTGCTCCTGAAAATTAATGAATGTAACTTTGTGCCTGAGTTTTTTGTTTTTGGTTTTTTTTTTCCTTTTGCTTTCCAAAGTGTAAACATCTGTTTTTGCTCTGCCTTTTCTTTGCAGCTAAAACCTTTTATATCTGTTTTTAGGATGTGGGCATTACGAGCAAGTAAAATAAATCTTTCTATCATCATCTTGGTTTTTGTTTCTAATTCTGCAATTGGATCCTTATTAATAAGAGACTCATGTGATCTATCACAACTGACTTTGAGTCTGTATATTAGCATTAGAGGCTACTATAATGATGAACATTAACATTTCTGATTCTAGAAAGGAAAAACCTAAGAACTGATAGTGAGCTGAGGCCTGACCACATAAGGAAAATTACTAACGTTACTATAGAGAGAGAAATTGTGCCACGATGGGTATAGTAATAGCAGTGTCTTTTCAGGTGGGAGTAGATGAGCTCTAAGATGAAGTGGACCATCATGCTTTTAGTACAGGTTGACAACCCTATGCTTTAATTTTTCAGGATTTTCTTCTTCAAAGCTGACTTGTCTACAGGGAGAGTAATATAGTTCTAAAGGAGTCTACTTTAATTAGGAAGCTAAAATGTCTCAACCTTAGTATGCACATTATCAAGGTAGTTAAGATGTTAGTAAAATGAGCCAAAAGCAGAACTCTGTAGCTTAAAGACGCTCATGTTCTGTGCTATGTTTTGTTTCAGAAAGTAATCTGCATGTTCAGCCTTGTTTCCTTTTCCAGCCATAGAGCAGCCAGATTAAACTGGAAGAGCTGTTCATTCCCACAGTCAGGG
Organism: Crocodylus siamensis; assembly: GCF_052110815.1. NCBI lineage: Eukaryota > Metazoa > Chordata > Crocodylia > Crocodylidae > Crocodylus > Crocodylus siamensis. The sequence continues at coordinate 9,741,772 of NC_143405.1, read as the reverse complement.
TCCCCCCCCCCCCCGTAGAAATTTATTTATTTTTTTATATGCATCATAGTTAAGTTGCAAAGCAGCGTGGGATGGGAGAAGACACATGCAAAGAAGTATTCATTCCTGTGGAAAAGAACTTGATGCAGCTGAATAAGCCGTAAGGGGTATAAATCCGGGGTATAAATCCTCATGTTTCACTATAGAAGGCAAATGCTAGCTTGCTAGGGTTTAAGAAAAAAAAACCTTCCTGCATGGAAACTGGGCTTTAGTCTATACTGCTCTTGATGATGCTGAAAGCTGTAATACTTGGAATATCAGTTCAGCAGGAAAATAATACAAGCGAAGAACTCTTCCAGGCTCATCAAAGGTGTTAATAAAGGAATAGAAACACTTCTTTTTTAAATACCCTTCACTGATCTAGTAGCTACACCTTCCTTTCTGCTACCTGAACTTTCAGCCCTAGCTTTTGCATCATTGGACCAAAGCTGGAAGCTATCCTGGGAGGCCAAGGGGGGAGGGGGAACAACTTAATAAAAAAAAGTCTTAAGCATGCACTGGGGACCAGAGCAGAAAGTTGGTTTGTGTACTGAAACAATTCTCATGTCTAGGTACGGATAGGTGACTCTGGTCAAACCCAAAATGATTCTGTTCCTTTTCTCATTTACAGGTATTAACTTTTGACTCCATAACACTTTCAGTAGTTCTAGAAGAAGGGGGTTTATTTAACTTTAGCAGTAAAAGCACCAAGTCTTTTTAATACTAAACCCCCTCCCCCCCACTTTTTCTGAGAGGCTGACCCTCGGCAGCAAATATTCATCTTCAGTTTTTCTCTGTTATAGCTGCTTCCTTTCTCTTGAAAAGCCCATAACGGTATCCACTTTTGAAAGGGTTATTTAAATTCACAGGACAAGATCCTAATCTTCACCTGAAAGTGGTTAAAAATATAATCTGTGGTAAGGAAAAAAGGATGGTTCTCCTTTTCATTAAAAACTCCTCTTTAAAAGTTTAACTGAATGGGGTCAAAGAGTGGATTTTTAACTAGTCCTTGCCTTATTTGGCTGCTCTCTTAAAAAGCCCTTAGCTATGCTAACATCAGGAAGAGCAAAGTTCACAGTTTCCTACTCCAGTATTGCATACCTAGGCCCAGTTTCTAACAACAAAGGCGAAAATTTAGCCTGCAGTTTTCCTATAACATTTAAAGGCCTTGCAGCGCTCTAAGTGCCTGGAGGCAGCAGCCTCCTGCGCTCTGTTGATTAGACTCTACTCACTCCCTGAGTGTTTTTATGTCTTGTCTTGTCTTGTCTTGTCTTTTTCTACTGTTTCAGGAAACTTCTGGTATCTGCAAAACTATGAAATACTTGTGGACGTAATTGTAGCACATTACATTCAGACAAAAAGGAATTCTATCTTCTTCTTGCCAAATATAGTTAAAATGGGGAAGAAAATAGGAACGTAACATGGAAAAGCTGATCTTGGGCCACTCTGTCCAGTCTTGCTATTTGTGGTGCTTCAGTCCTTGAAGTTGTTCGCTTATCGACTGTCCTCATTCTCCTTTGTATTGACTGTGCCTCCTAACTTTGTGTCGTCAGCAAACTTTACCAGGGCACTTCTGCTTTTTCCATCTTTCTGTTTTTGTTTTTGCATGTTTGACTTGGAAGATCCCTGGAATTACTTTACATCATAGATGTTAGGGTTGGAAGTGACCTCAATAGAGCGCCCCCCCCCCCCACATCGGCAGGAAAGTGCTGGGTTCAGATGACCCCAGCCAGATGCCCATCCAACCTCCTCTTGAAGACCCCTAGGGTAGGGGAGAGCACCACCTCCCTTGGGAGCCTATTCCAGACCTTGGCCACTCTAACTTGTGAAGAAGTTCCTCCTAAAGTCCAGTCTAAATCTGCTCTCTGCTAGCTTATGGCCATTATTTCTTGTGACCCCAGGGGCACCTTGGTGAGCAGAGCGGAGGCTGAGGGGGTCTAGGTGCTTTAGTCTCTCCTGGTAGGGTTTGGCCTGCAAGCCCTTAACCATATGAGTGGCCCTCCTCTGGACCCTCTCCAGGCTATCCACATCCCTCCTTGAAGTGAGGGATGATTCAAGTCACCAAGGTTTTCAGTTCAGTTTATGTGGATAATTAATGCCCTTAGCTGACCAAAACCTACCCCTTTTGAACAACAGAACCTTATTTCCAGACCTACTTCTGTTCATCCTCCATTTAAATGTAAATGGAATCGACTCAGCATTACTTGACCAAGGTGGTTTTGCTGCGAACAGCTTTTTTTAATGTTCTCATTACTTATTGTTGACATCACAGAAGGCATGATTAAGGGAAAATAATGATGGCTTGCTAAGAAAGAGAATCAATCATCTGAGTGGCATTTCTTAGCTCTGACTGCTTGTTCTTACTGACATACACCTCCCACACCCCTTGTCTGGGCTCTGGCACAGTTTTTATTCATGTTTGCACAGTAGTAGTGGGTGTGTGCGCATGGGGAGAGGGGAGAATTGTACTCTGAAAGCAAAGCCAAGCTGTTCAGTACCATAGCTATTCTCAGGTCTTAGCTGGTAGGTGTCCCAGTTGCACTGGCCTTTGTTACAAGCAAAAGCAGTGCCTGGTTATGACCATGCCCTTCTGAAAGACTAGAATATCCTTCATGACTTGCATGTTACTATCATTTGCTTGTTCTCTTCTCCATTCCTGTTCTGCTTCCCTACTCCACGTTCTGAGCAGTGAAGGAAGAAGAAATGGATGCTGAATTGAAAGGGATGGTAACTCAGTCTGCAAATAATACAGGCTCCTTCCCATGGAGCAGATAAGCGTAGCAACACTTTGTAGAATTTCCTTTTTTAGTATGTTCCCTCTCCTCTTTTGAATAGGAATATTTTCCTTATTTTTCCAATGGGGTGGGGGACAACTTTTTTTTCCCCTCTACTGTCTTAGCAAGGAAAGTAGAGAGGGGAAGTCACCCACAGGCTCATTCCTTTTGCCCCAGAGTTGGCCTGTGTGGATCTTCAAGTGAAGTAACTCCGTGTTCTGTTGATGGCAAATAACTCGGAGCCCTGTTTCTCTCCCCACCCTTGATTTTTCTGAGTGGCACCAAAGTCTCTGTTTAGTAACAAAGGTACAAAAGCACCTGTCTGGGGCTGGAGGCAGAGGTTGCAACGCATGGGCTGGACCAGGTTGAGGCAGCATTGGTCATGTTCAAGGGCTCTGTACTTTTTCCAGGCTCACATGTTAAAGTTGGGCAAAGTCGGGTGTTTAAATTGAAGGGGGAGGCTGGCACAGCAACTTCCACACCAGGCCACAGTGCCTGATTGCTAGTGGTGGCACCATCAGGTGATAGCAATAGCTCTAGTGCGCCATGCACCTGTGGCCCTCTGATCTCTACGGCCCGCACCCCTGCGGTAGCCAGGGCCTGGCAGCGCCTGGGGCACCAGAGCTGCGGAGCGGAAACCAGCCGAACTCCCCGTTGCCTCTTCCAGCCCCACAGCCCTACCCCCTCCCCCCCCCCCCCCCCCCCAACATTTGATTGGTTAAGGCTGGAGGTCAGTCCGGCCTTTTGATTGGATGAACTGCATCCTCTTCTTCACCAATCCTAAACTGGGCCAGCACCCGCCTTCATTTTGATTGATTCCAGATCTACCTGCTGCCTTCCTCCGCTGGACGCGAATGCCCATATCTCATTGGCTCCACCGATCCCGGGTTGCATTTTTAATTGGGTGTTTGGGGATTGGTCGGTCTCTCCCCTGCCGCGCCGCCCTATTGGTTGTTTAGGCCTCCGACCCCCGCCCATTGGTTGTACCGCCCTTTGTGTGCATTCCGATTGGCTGTGGCGGCCTGACCCGGTGTCCGGGTAAGATGGCCGCGGTGGGTGAGTGCTCGTTCCCCGCTCCATGGCGGGCGCTCTCTCTCACTCACGTCGAATATCCCGCAGGTAACGCTCCGTTTAACGTGCCTCTCTTCCCCTTTCCGTGGCCCCAGCGCCATCCTCCCGGGCGGCCCGCAGCCGGGGCTGAAGGGGGTTGCGGGGCCGAGGTGGCGGCTGCCAAATAGTGAGCCATTGAGCGGGAGTGCGGGGAGGTTGGGACGCGCATGCGCCCTCTTGCCGCGAGGACTTGCGAGATGGGGAGCCAGTGTGCTGCGGAGTGCGCATGCGCCCCGTCGAGGCCGTGGACTCCGGCTCCAGGGGGTGGCTGGAGCCCAGGGGAGCCTCAGCCCTGCAACAGTTCCTGGGGACCTGCGCGGCCTGGCCTCGGAGGAGCTGTTACTTAGCTGCTTTCTTTTCCTCCCTCCTTGTAGGATTGTGTCTCTGTCCTCTCTGGCGATGCTGTGGCTGCCTCTGCGCCTCAGGGTGCCCTTGCCTTGCTGGGGTGCAGCAGAGTGGCTCCCTTGGCAGGCTGCTGTTGTGTGGCAGTGTCTCTTCACCAGATCTGGAGAGACAAGGCTAGGGTGCAGTGCCTCAGTGAAATGCTATGGTGCAGGGGGAGAAATGCAGTCGTGTCCTGCCCCTGAGCAAGTGTGCAGGAGCCTGGAAGGGTGGGATGTGTCGACAAGCTTTAGACTTCCTCTGTGTCGGACTTTGGTCAGGTAACAGCACCCTTCCTCTGTGGGAGATGCTGGAATCCTGCACAGAAACAGGTGCCAGGTATGTCTGGGGGCTTGTGCCTTATTTAGAAAGGCAGTTTGTCCTGCCAGGTAGGCTTTCCCACCTGCTGCAGTGCTGCGAGTAAGTAGATCCGACGTTGTCTTTTGGCTGTGCATGGTAGCAGCTTGTCCTGCCTTGTGTTGTGCTGGCCTTTGTTTTCAGGCATCACAGGAGATTCAGGGTCAGCATAGGGATGGGTGCTTTGTTAGCAGGACTTTGGTTTCAAACATGGTCTCTGCAGTGAGTACTCCAGTGCTGAGCTGGAGAGACTGTAATTTGAGTTAAACATAAGTTTTGGCTGTTTGTGGTCATCAGCAATTCACGTACTCCTCTTTGTCAGCCTCTTAGCCCTAATGACCTGGCTCAAATCCAGCTTCGGTAATTAGATTCTTCCACAGATTCCTGACTCTTTTCTTTCTTTTCCCTAAGCTGCTATGTAGTGTTGTATGGCCAGTTTCTCTACAGCCAGTACCTATTTGGAGCAATAGCTGATAAAATTAACAGCTCTCTACCAGCAGCTTTTTTCCTGGGGACATTTTCTCTTCTACCATGTATTCAACCAGCCAGTTAGTTTTATTGTGGACGCTCTTTGTTGTTGTTGTTGGTTTTTTTGTTTGTTTGTACAGTGCCCAGCACAATAGAGTCCCAGGTTGGGACTAGAGTTTCTAGTGTGATTATTGCACGGTGCTAATGCAGAAATAGAGTTAATGCCGCCTTGTGCTGATAACCAGAGGGATGAGGAAGAGAATTGCAGATTTCTCTTCTACTGCAATAAGCTATTAAACTGGTTTGGGGGGGGTGTGTGTTGAGGGTTGGGACTGTTCTCCTCATTACTCATGCTTTTGCTCTGAGCTTGAGGCAGAAAAATATGCTGGATGGATCAGTGGTCTGATCCATTATGGCAATAGTTCTTAAAAGCCTGTTCTCTTTAGAGACGCTTCCAGTGGTCTGCTGCTGTCTTACTTTTCACTTGCCAAGAATTATGCTCTGAATGCTTTTAAAAATTCAGTCCAGGTTTTCCAGAGGCTCCTTTTTCAACTAGCAAAATAGACAGCCTCTCTTTACCTTTTACTGAGCAAATCATGTTTTTGGTTGTTTCTCTGGGTGTAAACTCAAGGGTTATCAGGTTTGATATAATGAGCAAATTGGAAGAGTAACGCGCTCATGTGGGAGAGTCGCACAACTTTCCAGCCACTTGGATGCTCAAGTGCTGAAAGTAGAGTTGTTTTATTAGTAACCGTGAAACCCTGCACCCATGAAGGAAAAATGAACAGAGCAACATAACACAGCAGCTGCATTGTGACTTTTTTTAAAAAAAAAAAACCAACGAACTGAAATTACTATCCTGACACGACTTCTGATGTATATTGTCTTGGGGCCTTTAAATTCTACCCATCCTATTAGGGGGGTTCTTTTCTGCACAATCAATTGGAGAAACGTTAAGTTCCTGGCTTTTTAATATTTTTAAGCTCTTTCTTTGGGAGAGCTGGATTCTTTAAGGCTCCATGACTTCCTCAGAAAAGATGAAGAGGTGATATCCTTGAGAGGCAGAGTCTGAAGCTGACTCCAATATGAAAAAAGGAGATGGACTTAGCAAATCCTGTCCCTAAACTAGCAAAATTCTCCATATCACAGTCAAGTTTTTAAAATAATAAATTTGTCAGAGAAGCCAAACACATTTAGCATGTTTAGTTGATACTAGGCCTAACAAAACTAGCATGTGTAACTATTGCACGCAAGCAAAAGTACTAGTTTGTGTATACACTCTTACTTGTTGTTTCTTAAGCAGGCTAATTGTAGTTTATGTAGGAACACTTTTTTTCTATGCCTTATTGTGACTTGTTGGAACTGCCCCTCTCTCCAGAGCTATTGCTCCTTCCATGTTGAAGTAACATTTACTGGGAGAGACTGGTGCTGCTGCGGTGGTATTTTATTCCTCATTTAGTCTTTCAGAAGAAGTGTGTTGGGTTGTGATAAGAACCTTTGTCATGCCACAGTCTTTATCATCCTCAAAGATGAGTAAGAGGTGGTTATTCTTAAGGTGTCACATCTTGTGCTAGCAGTATGAGGGCAGTGTCGTGAAAAGCAAGAAGTGGCAGTTCTTCATGCATTTTGCATGAATACAGAATGTATTGACAAAGTGGAAAGCCTTCATGGCATGTGCAGCTTATGCTCTTGCAAAATCACCTGTAACACATTGCTGCCAGAAGTAGACATCTTGATAGGAAACAGTGGTGGCAGCGGTAAAGATAGTTCTTGTTGGCAGGATGTGGTCATGGTGACATTAATTCATATTTTTTACATTGCATTTAGATCATGCTAAAGTGGTAAACCTCAGCTATTTCCAGTCAACACTAAAGGGATGCTGGGTAAAAAATATGCATTTTTTTTAATTGAAAAAATCCCCATAAGACATTGGAAGTAATGTCTAGAATTTAATATATTTGTAGTCATGAATGCTGTTTCATCCATTTGTATTTTGAGGTCATTTTAAAAAAATGTTTTACTTACTGTTTAAATGAAAGTTTTTTAATTTAAAACAACAGCATACTAAACAGATGAGATGTGTGGGGTGGGGGGAGCGTGGGGTTGTTTTGGTTTTGTTTGTGTTTTTAATTCTTGGGCTTGGACAAAGGCTGCTGCTAAGAATATCTCCACATAGCTGTTGGAGGTTTGTGGAGTGGAGAAAAAGGACTTTGCTCACTTTTTTTTGTTTTTTTAGAGTCCTATTACAGAACTGGTTTATCTGGGGTACTTACTATTAACCTCCCGTGTGTATAGATGTCTTCATGTCTTGACTCGTATCCTATCAGTTATGTTCCATTTCTGCCATTTCTGAAACTCCCAAGAAGAACGCGATGAAACAGTTAGGTTTTCTTTTAGATGGTCCGTGCCGTGCATTCTCTCTTAAAGACTTGGGCCTTTTCCACTCTTGGATTATGTCTGTGCCAGCTAAAACTGTCCACCAAACCATTGCATCCACTTGTTAGAAGACTTCTAGCATAGCTTCCTTGACTAAATTGGATGCGGGTCTCATTTTCCTGAGAATTGTACCAGATCAAATCAAACCCCTTTGCACTACTACCTATGTGGTTTTAGAATCTGGTTCTGTTAGGATGTCACTAACATTAATAGTGTGTAATATATTATTGTGGCTAACAGTTCTGTTCTGAAGGGCTGAGGAGGCTGAAGTGTTTGAGAGAGAAGATTTACCTGAACAGGTGACTATGAAAGGCACAAAGTTAGTTTGGTGCAAGTGGTTGTTCACTAGTGTAGGCTGTGTCCTAGATCGTGGCCACTAGCTGTAGCAATGGTCACCAGACTTTACTGACAGGATGAATTGGAGTATTAACTTTACTGTATTCTAGCATTCTGAAGTTTCTGTTATGCTCTCTTGAGTTCCTGTATCTACTTCAATGTTCTCAAAGGACTATTTGTATCTCAACTTCTTTATTAAGTGGTCACTGTGTTTAGGTCTAACTTGTTTTTCAAAGCTTTATGTGCTACAGATTAGAAGAATGAATGTTCTCACGTGCAGTGCTGCTGAAGGCTGGTACGTGACTTTGGAGCTTAAACCATAGGCACTGAGTATGTGGGAGCCTGAGGGCCCTGGCACACCTTGAGAAGAGGGTAGGGTGACCACCCATCTCTGACTGGGCAGGACAGTCCTGAAATGGGAACATTAAGTGCCAGTCCTAGGCTGCATGACTGGGACAGCCTTTGCCTTGGGTTCCTAGTATTGTGCAGGGATCCAGGTTTACTGTTTACCACAGAGTGTTCCAGCCTGCAAGGGGCTGCAGGGGGTGCCATGTGCACATTGTGCCCCTCACTGCTGCTGGGCAGGCAGGGGACACCTCTCTCTGGCTGGCATGGGGCTTCCAGGGGGAGTGCAACAGGGTAGGGAGCCCTGAGTTCCCAGCAGGCAGCCCCCATCTGCCTTCACCCTCCCCCCACCCATGGGCTCCACTCAGTCATGCTGCCGGGGGGGTGGACTTTATCTTGCCCCCTCCCCTCCAACCTCCCAGCAAAAATAAGTTGGTACCTATGGCTTAAATTCCTTGAAAGTTATTTCCAGTATAGTTTTGGCTGTCTGGAGGCAAGTGGTCTTAAGATGAATCTCTTTTGGTGCTTACGTTGTTGTTAGACAGTACTTAGACACAAAAGGTGTGATTTTTCTGGCAGCTTGTGCTGTTGCTTACACCAAAGCAAAACATATCATAAATATTCTGATTTTTTTTTTTCTTTGGTAGCGTTTGACAGCCATTTTGCATTTCTTTTGCATTGGTATAAATGACTGTTAGTTATGGGACAACAGAATTGAGCCTGAGGTCTATTTAATAGGGGTTCAGTTTAATTAAACAAATAAAACACCCATGTGTTTTAGGTTTGTTTCTTACATTAGTCCATATTCTTTATACTTCTCAGGCTGAAAGTCTTCAGCAATCTCTGCTATTAATAATCTTAGTAGCTTCTAACTGTAAGTGGTGCAGAGCTTGGCATTTTAAAGGAGACTGCATGGTGTATCACAGGTGATTGTACAGGCATCTGGCAATGCACCCAGCAGCATGGACTTCAGAGCAGAGAGGGAGATTTTTGTTTAGCTCCAGTTCTTGAAGCCAAACATCATCATGCCAATTGCTACTGTTTTGAGTTCAGCTAAAAACTAGGCTATGAGTGTGTGTGTTGGGGCGGAAATGCCATATACAGAGGAAGGAAACTAAATTGATCTAGGAATGAATCAGTTTTTCAGGCACGTGGCAGGGCTCAGATTTCTTTGGACGGTATTGTTGCAGGTGGCTGCATTGGCTGGGCCCCAGCCTTGCACAGTTCAGCTTCATTTGCTGTTTGCGGCACACAGTACATGTAAAATTTAAATGACACAGTAGACATAACTAGAGAGCCTTTAATCATTATCAACTGGCTGATTAAACTGGCCGGCAGAGAAATACACAGGGACTTACATGTCTGAAGTGTGATAGGATAGTTACATCCTTTAAATCTTTGTTGTACATTGAATAACTATAGAAATCCATCTCTATTTACTGGATAAGGTACACCTGCAAGGGTATCTGTTTCACTACTTTGGTATATGTACCAATTAGTTGTCCCTTTATTGTTGCACCCTACATCCAACTTTCCTATTTTCCTGGAAGATGCATCACTTAACTGTCTTTTGGGTATGATATGCAGGGGCCTTTGAAACTCCCTACTCAGTAGATTTTTAGCAGTCTGACCAAGCCTGATGATCTTCCATGAAGGGAGAAAAAATGTGGGAACCTGATTAGAAGCTAAGATCTTGTTAAACTAAGGGAGAAGGGGGAGGATGCAAGGGAAGGGAGGACTACCAGAAGGTGAGAACTTGAAGAGCGCATGTTTTGCTGAAGTATTAGCAAGACTGTCATGGGTGCAAGGCCTCGAGTTTGCAGCTGATATTCAGGAGGGATCAGGGAGGAACAGATCCTTCTGTGTTTCGTGTAGTGAGGTTGGAAGGACTGTATTGTCATGGTGAGAATAGTTTGAGCCCACCAAAGCATTTTCCCTGTTTTTTGATTTTGCTGATCATGGGGTAGGGTTGCCAGCATCTTTCTAATAAGTCTGCATTGTAGCAGAATCATTAACAATTTTTTTAACTGAGTTTTTTGCTCTGTTTTTTGAATTGTTTTTTTAAATGGAGATCATTTTTTAAAAGGGGTATACAAGAACCTTTCAAAGAGACAAATAACATGACTCCTTTTGTGCTTGGTTGCTGATCTTAGAATTAGTTTGGTGATTTTGTTTTTGTTTTGAGTCTACAAGCTCTTTAGGGAAGATACAAATGTAGACAATATGTTCTTCTTGAGGAATGAATAGGTAAGGATGCTTTACACAGACTACTATATCGTGCCATCTGTGTTGTGCGCGTGTGCACATTATGCTTTAACTCTGATATCTGTCATCTTTTGGGGTTCATACTTTCATGCCTAGACAAGGGGACTACTCGGTCTCTCCACACTGGTGTAATCTGGCTAGCAGAAATTGCTTATGGTTTGTGTAAGGTTTGTTCCATCTTCCTCCCCTTCTGCCTGTTTCTGAAGTCGGGCACTGCCACTCTGTCTGCTTTCAGCCTCCTTTCTCCTTCACTTGTAGCTTGGTTGAAATGCTGAGTCCATATGGGTCTGCCATATAGGGCTCTACCACTGGGCTACCAAGCCATTACTCTTGTGTGTGAGCTGCCAGCCTACAGCTGTCTGTGTTGGGCAGATATATAAAATTCAGGCTGATTTGTTTTTCTCTTTACTTCTACAGGTGATTTCTCTGGTCAACTCTTAGCCTACTTGAGTCTTAGTCCAATTTTTGTCATTGCTGGCTTTGTCACACTCATCATATTCAAGAGAGAGCTTCACACGGTGAGTTTTCCTTTTTCATGCCAGCAACTTGTTGACGGAGCAGGTCAAAGTAAGGTGATCTCTTTACCTAGAAGAGACCATAACTTGGTTTTGCACCAGTTTGAGTTAACGATCTTGCCTTAGGTCATTGCCAACTTCTGAACTTTAACGTTGGTTCTACAACTTTCTGGACAGATGGTGACAAGGACGTGTCATACATGTTAGTCATTGTGACAAACATCTCACTTGTGAGAAACCAGAAGTGAGAATTGATGCTTATATTTCCATTTTATGCTGTAACCTGATTGAATATCAAGCTGTGCAGGGTCATGCATGATGGACAGGAAAAGGGCTAGGAAGAATAAGCAGGTGTTGTGTAATTCAGTAGGATGCTTTTTTCCCCCTCTGATATTTTTATTTAGAGTTGCACTTTCCTGTGGTTTCTTGGGGGTAGTAGCAAGGACTGCAAGATCCATTTTGCCCCTGTGTAAAGCAGCAGGGTCAGGAATGAGTCTGGCTCCTCTCCTGACCACCAGCAAAAGATTTTTCTTGATGTAGTGTGTTGCATGGGCTGTGCTGTGGGTCCTGACAGGTAGCTAAGAAGTGGTGGCTCTGTCTTGTCATACGTAGTTTACAAGTCATTCATAATGTTTGCCCTCCATTAGCAGGCAGAGGAAATGGAGCCAGTGGCAGGATTATGGTATTGGGGTCTGATACTCCTAGCTTTATACGAAGTGAGTGTCATGGGAACCAGAGGTTTCAGAATTGAGAATGGAGCCTCTAGCTTATTATAGGCGGTAGCTTCCAAAAGCTGTGCAACTCTCTAGAGGTTTCTTGGTGATGTATATGACAAGCATTGGCAAATTGAGACCAGTTCCGTAGTGCCCAGTTGTCTGCATCATAAAAAAACCCATCCCATTAGGCACAAATTGCCGCCCCCCCCTCCCGAGCTGGCAGAAATCCTGGGGATTGAAGAGTCCATAAAAACTCCTTTCTAGGGGTGAGCCCAGCATGTGAAGGGTCAGGTACATTGGTTAGGGGACTTGTCTGTGAATAGAGGGCAACTTTAGGGCTGTTAATACAACTTCTTTGATCTCTGTATTCACTCAGTCTTTATAGTGTACATTTTGTTCCAGGTGGACTTATGTCCACCTGGAGGTCATTGCAAGTCCCCTGGCACGGCTTTACGAGCATTCATGGTGCTCTGGTGAGGTACCAGAGGACTGGAAGAGGGCCAGTGTGGTTCCCATCTTCAAAAAAGGCAGGAAGGAGGACCCGGGAAAATATAGGCCCGTTAGTCTTACCTCGATCCTAGGCAAGCTGTTTGAGAAAATTATGCTGGCACACATCCAGGAGGGGCCAGCAGGGGACTGCATGCTTAGGGGCAACCAACACGGGTTCATCAGTGGCAGGTCCTGTCAGACCAACCTGGTGGCCTTCTACGATCAGATCATTAGATGCAGGGGTAGCAGTGGATATAGTCTTCCTGGACTTCCGGAAGGCTTTTGACACTGTCTCTCACCCCGTTCTCATTAAGAAACTGGGGGGCTGTGGTGTAGACACCCAAACAGTTAAATGGGTCGCCAACTGGCTGGAGGGCCGCACCCAGAGGGTGGTGGTGGATGGGTCCTTCTCAACCTGGAAGGACGTGGGCAGTGGGGTCCCGCAGGGCTCGGTCCTTGGGCCCGCACTGTTCAACATCTTCATCAGTGATTTGGACGAGGGGGTAAAAAGCACCCTGTTCAAATTTGCTGATGACACTAAGATGTGGGGGGACGTGGGCACACTGGAAGGATGCAACAGGCTACAATCGGACCTAGACAGGTTACAAGGGTGGGCGGATGAAAATAGGATGGGTTTCAACACAGGCAAGTGCAAGGTGATGCACCTCAGGAGGAACAACCGGCACCATACCTACAGGTTGGAGAACTCCCCTCTTGTCAGCACGGAGGCGGAAAAGGATCTTGGAGTCATCATTGACTCCAAGATGAACGTGAGCTGGCAGTGTGGGGAGGCAGTTAGGAAGGCCAGCCGCACCTTGTCATGCATCCACAGATGCATCTCGAGCAGGTCCAGGGAGGTGATCCTCCCCCTCTATGTGGCACTGGTCTGGCCGCAGATGGAGTACTGCGTCCAGTTCTGGGTGCCACACTTCAAGAGGGATGTCAACAGCATGGAGAGGGTCCAGAGGAGGGCCACTCATATGATCAGGGGACAACAGGGCAGGCCCTATGAGGAGAGGCAATGGGACCTGAACCTGTTCAGCCTCCACAAGAGAAGGCTGAGGGGGGATCTTGTGGCCTGTTACAAACTAGTCCGGGGGGATCAGCAGGCATTGGGGGAGTCACTGTTCCCCCTGAGCACCGCTAGGAGTGACCAGGAATAACGGTCACAAGCTGGCAGAGGGTAGGTTTAGGTTAGATATCAGGAGGCACTACTTCATGGTCAGGGCGGCTACGATCTGGAACCAACTTCCAAGAGAAGTGGTGCAGGCTCCTACCCTGGGGTTGTTTAAGGGGAGGTTAGATGAGCATCTTGCCGGGGTCGTTTGACCCCAGTATTCTTTCCTGCCATGGCAGGGGGTCAGACTAGATGATCTGCTCAGGTCCCTTCCCACCCTAGAAACTATGAAACTATATGTGGTAAGGTTGTAGTAGAAATTATGATGATTAAATAGGTCTTTTCCAAGTCTGGTCTCCTTGGAAGGGAAGCGGTAGCTCTTAGCTGGAGCAGGCACTGCACTCAATCTACAGATGCATGCTGGTTACATTAGCTTCCCTTCTTGCCCACCCCCCAAAACGAAAACAAAGCAAAACAAACTCTTAAAGGAACGTCAGAGTTGCAAAGTAAAGCACTTGGTTTCCCCATGAAATGTGCTTGGATGATAGGTGTGTCAGGTACCACACACTAGATCTGTGGCAAAACCGGTTGTCCTGGATACTTTTTCAGTGTCTAAAGTGCAAAATAATGTGTCTTGGTGGTTTGTTTGTTTTTTGCAGCTTTGCTGTATTCACTGTTCTTCCTATGTGGTGAATGGGGCAGTGATGCTGTAGGAAAAAACCCCTTGCTGGGGTCATTTGACCCCCCAGTACTCCTTCCTGCCATGGCAGGGGGTCGGACTAGATGATCTACTCAGGTCCCTTCCGACCGTAGAAACTATGAAATGTGATGTTGTACCACATTTACTCAAATAAAAGACGAGCCTGATTTATAAGATGACCTCCCCTTTCCCCACAATAGTTAGATTCTATATATGGAAAATATATAAATTTTGTTACAATTTTCCAGGTATAGAATCTAATTTTTGGTGGTTTATCTTGTATTAGTCTCCCTCTCACTGCTACAGCAGGGAAAATGTATATCTGGAGGTTCAGGTAGCACCTTTTGCTCTTTGCTTCCCCCCAGCTTTTTCACCTGGCAGCCCCTTCCCCCTCTTGTTACAGTCAGACATTGATCTTCCTGAGTGCATGGAAGTGGGGAACAAATTTTTAAAAAGCTAGGGGTGTAGTGATTAGAGATCTTGGGGTAGATACTGATAGCTGATTTTCTAAGGAGGCATATCAGCTGATACCGATCCAATTTCCAATACACAGCCGGACAGCTTGAAGAGCTGCATGCAGCTAAGTCTGTTGTGGTGGAAGGGGAGGGTAGATTGAGGGCCCTATGGTGAGGGAGGGAGTGGGGCTGGAGCAGGGCATGGGATAGACCCACGGCACATCCAGGGGTGTGGGTGGCTTCTGCTGCTGTGTGCACCCTGGGAGGGCTTGGGGGGTGGGGGGGGGAGGAGGAGGGGCTGTGCCTATAGATCTGCGTGGGGTGGGCTGCCTCTGGTGCTGGGGCAGTGCTGGGTTCATCCTGGTGCCTTGGGGGTGAGGTGGAAGGAAGGGGAGGGTTTGGGCTAGGGCTGTGCTCGGGGTAGGTGGTGGCAGTAGGAGAAGGGCTACTGGGGGGGCCATAGCCACCCTAAAATTTACTGTAGCCACCCCTGCCATTCCTGAGCACATCCCCAGCCCAAACCCCTTCTGCCCCCTCCCCCAATGTGCTTGGAAGAGCTCAGTGCTGCCCTGGCCCTAAACTGCAGCTGCAGCCCACCCCACCCTGTGCAGATATGTGGGCAAATGCCCCCCTACTCCTCCCCCAGTGCCCTCCTGGAGTGCATGCAGTACCGAAAGCTGCCCTCCGGGTGGGCCATGGCTCCATTATGCGCCACACCCCAGCTGGGCAGTGTCATCCCCGCTCCTTCCCTCACTATGGGGGGGTCTTGATCTGCCCACCCATGCCCCTTCCCCTCGCCACTCCCCTTCTACCATAACAGACCTATGACCGGCACGCAGCTCTCCAAACTGTCGGGCTGTGCTCATTATCACCTACATGCTGCTCTGCAGCTGCGCACATGCACTGGCATTTATTGGCCAAATTATCGGCCGCATTAGGCGGATTTCCAACACAGTAAACTTTCTTTATATCGGTGCTGATGTGATATTGGACTGATGTATTGGTGCACCTCTGTTAAAACAATAGCCTTGAAATTAAACATGGCTGTAGCAATTTAAATATACTACCCATGTGCTTAGTTCACCCAAAATTGATGTGTGTTACATGTTTTTGAAACTGCTGTAAGTTTTAGCACAGGTACTCCATAAACACCCTTTTGAGCAGCACTTTCCAACTACTTATGTAGTAGAAACTCTGCATGATATTAGTCCAAAGGCTTGGGATTTACCACATAGTTCATTGGGCTGCGTCAGAGTCAGTGGCATTTCAAGTCATGGTGATTCTACAGGTCAGCACTGCTCAGTATATGTGTATATGCCAGATACTCTCCCACCCCCCATGTGGTAATTGGCTCCTGTTCATGATTGGAACCAGGTGTTCTTGTCAAGTCCTGGAACCAGGTGTTTGGGTGATGTTTGTCAAGCATTTAAGGCTGGTGAAGAAACAAGAATAATTGTATGTGAGGAAGAAAGGCGCAGCTCAGATGTGGAAGCAAAGAGGAAGTCAAGATGTATTCAGTGTTGTGGCTCACCCTGACTTGGAAAAAGAGTTGGTGGTGATGGGGACTGCCCTTAATTGGCGCTACTGTATGCTTTATTCAGATGGGCTATTGTAGTGGTTCATATGCATTGAATCAAAATGAGCTACTCTTGCTGCACTAACCAAGGACAAACAGGAGCTGAGGGAATGTGACCTCCCTAAGCCAGCAAGAGATGAGATGCTCTTCTCAGCCTTTCTTGCTAGAGGGACAGTAGCAGCTGCTCCATTATCAGCCTTACCTTTGTCTACAGCTCTTTGCCTGAAAACAAGATGACAGCGTGTTCAGAGACTGCTGGTAGCAAACCACTGCTAAGTTCCTCCAAACGTGTGGCAGTGCTTAGAGACTTGGAACTCATTCAGAGCTGGGTGCATTTTCATGGAGGCACTTTCATTTTCTCTGAACACTAGGCCCGCTCCCTGGTTCAAGCTCTGTAATTTCTAGAGCTTTTCTAAGAAGCCCAGGAGAAAGTCACTTGGCAAATTTCTTCTAAGAAGTTATTTCCCACCCTCTCTACAAGTGTCGGCAAAATCCTTCCCACCCAAGGCAGAGAACAGGTCTAAGCATCCAAGTTTTGACACATTTTATAAGTGACTGAAAACCAGGACTTGCTATGGGAAATATCAGGAGCTAGGCAAGTGTTTAGTGTTCAGGGTAACAAGCAACTCTATTGATTGTAAAGGAGCCACCACTGGGATGGGGTGCAGGAGCAATCCAGCAGCACACAGCCTGGTGGCCTGCAGCTTAGGGTGGGGAGTGGAGAATCCCAGTACCAACTGACATGGGAGGGAGGAGTTAAAGACAGAATTCACTTCCTAGGCTGCAATTTAGCCAGGGCACCAGGGCTGACAAGAAACTTGTCCTGGTCTGTGCAGTGAAGATCAAATTGGTATTTATCTCTGTTCCAAATGGGAACCGACAGTTTCAGGATGATCGATATTTACTAAAAGCTGCTCACTGAAGAGAAAAATAGCATGTCACCCTTTTAGCAGTGCATGCAACAGTAGTGTGTGTGTGTGTGTGTGTGTGTGTGTGTGTGTGTGTGTGTGTGTGCGCGCGCGTGTGTGTGTGTGTGCATATGTACCCATGAGCACATGCACACTCCCTCTCAATCTGTGGTAAAGACTTAGAGATGTTAACATTGATAACTTATCTTTCTGATAATGCTCTTTTCAAGTGGGTTTATTCTGTGAGGGACTAATGCAAACAACTGAATATAAATAGCATGTTGTCAAATGTATAATATGGGTTAAAAAGCTGCTCCCCCCTCCCTTTCCCCCTCCTTGGTTTTCAGTTAGAGTGTAGTTGGATGATACCTGTAACTGGAGTAGGTTAAAAAATGAGAGAGCTAAGTATGTGCTTGCATGCAGACATGTACATGAGATGGAGAGTACTATCTTTGTTTTGGTTTTGTTTTCAAAGTGAATGGGGCCCTAAAATAAAATTGGGTAAGGTGTGGCAGAGAAGTATTGTCCCTGTAGAGATAATGCCAAAGGAAGCTGAGGGATGGATCCAGTGTTGCGGGCTGACATGGCTGTCTTTCCTTTGCAGATCTCTTTCTTGGGTGGGCTGGCTCTCAATGAAGGAGTGAATTGGTTAATAAAGAACATTATCCGGGAGCCACGGCCCTGTGAAGGTACAGTACAGCCTAATGGCATGGGGGAAAGACTGGGTGTGTAGGGGATGAGTTAATCTTGAAATCTGGAGACAGCACTGGGGTGAAGGGTGAGTGTTGCCCTGGGTCTTGGATAGTGTTTGCACATTCGGGGCGTAGGGGCACGTGAATAGTAGCTCTGGCAGTGCCAAATGAATGAGGAAATGCTTATAAATTCATACACACAGCCCAGCAGAGCGGCCTCGCTGGATCCCTGCAGAGTTCCAGCTGCTGCTGCATATGGAATAGTCATTGATCGTGCTGTTTGTTCTTCTCTTCCCAGAAGCCCATTCAACAGTGACCACAAAATACGGGATGCCATCCAGCCACTCCCAGTTCATGTGGTTTTTCTCTGTCTACTCGTTCCTGTTCCTTTATTTAAGGTGAAGCACCTGATAACGCTTTGGCCTCTGGGACGTTTCGAATGGGTGGCTTCTTAGCTGCATGCCTTTTTCCTTCTCTTCATCGGTTGATTCCTATAGGTTGAGCTGAATTCCAGGACCTGTGCAACCTGTTGTGGGGTGGGATTCCTTCTGGAATGTGGAGTTGACTGCCTCCCAAAGTGCATATAGGACCGTGGCCCCTGTTGCTTTTTTTTTTAGCTAAGAATATGAATTGAGGAGGGGGTAGGAGGAGTGAAGTAGCTTGAGGACAGTCCTGCCAGTATCATGAATCCTTCGGAATATGATGTTCTTGGCTCGATCTCTTAAGATTTGTGCCGAAGATCAAAGCTGCCTGAATCCATGCAGGAAAATCGTGGGTATAGGGGGAGGAGAAGAGAAAAGGGAGTGGATCTTTCCTCGGGCATTTAGTCTCCTTGGCATTTGTGAGTTGGTTTCTGCAGCTTCAGCAGTACTTCTTGCTCTTTTTGCATGTCTTGTGGTGTAGCTCTACTGTTTGGAACTAGACTTGAATGTTTTTGGAGGGGGCAAGGGATCTACATACCAGAAATGGCTGCATGTTGTGTTTTTGTAATGTGACAGAGCAGGAGAGACTAGGGATCCCCCTAGTTCTATGAAAAACTGTAATGGACACTTAAGGTCCCAGTGATGTCAGGGCATGCTGACTTCCTGTATGGTGATATGTTAAAACCAGCTGACTGAAATTGGGCTTTCTCACTTGTATCTACTCGGTAACAGGTAAATATATATCTGTGGCAGCTGTGGCTTCCCCAGAGTCACTGGAATTTGGTGGGGTAAGATTTGGGGGCTGTTCCTCTTCCTAGCACCATCTTTTTTTTCCATCCTGCTAATGACTCTTCCCTCTTTCCTTTCTCAGAATGCACCAAACAAACAATGCCAGGTTTCTGGATTTATTGTGGCGACATGTCCTGTCCATCTTGCTGGTGACAGTGGCCTTTCTAGTCTCTTACAGTAGGTACGGAGCAGCTGTTTTTCTTACTCGTTTTGTACTAACCTTTTGCTTTGAGTCTTTAACACTTTAACTTTCTGTAGTTGGTATTTTTTTTTTTTAATTCCTGATGACCATAGCAAAACTGCCAGAGCTTTAGGGGAGTCACCATGTTCCATGGCCTTTTGTACTTCACACTTTGTCTATCCCATCCCCTTTTCTGCATCAATGAATAAAAGCATTGAGGCAAACCACAGGCCAATTACTACTGTAGCATCTGAAGCATTTGCTATTGAGTTGAGTGATCTGTGTCTTATTTTAGAGATGGTTTAGGTGGATTTAGAACTGTTTGGCTTCCGCCATGTTTTCATTTGGACACCATAATTGCAATATGAAAACTAAACTCTGATAAAGGGACCTTCAGTTCAACAGAGAAAGGGTTAGTAAGTTCCAGTAGCTGGAAGTTGAATTTGGGTAAAACTCAGATGTGAAACCAGATACCAGTTTTTACAGATGAGTAGGAACAGTAGGAGGAGTGCCTTTGCTAGTCTGAATGGCCACTATGGGACACATCAGGGAAGGACCTGCTTTTAGGGTATTTCCCATATTTAGGAGTACCCTGAACACAATGTTCAGTACATCAGAGGATCTATACTTGCTGACAAAAAATCTGCCTGTTTCAACTGGGTGTTGGCCATATTTTAATAGGTATCTCTGAGCTGTTTCACATCTTGGAGGGAATCCCTTTTTGAACTTCACCGGTGTCTGTAAGACCCATTCTCTCCTGTCCAATGTCATTACCTTGTTTTTTCTAGTGACTTCCCTTTTTCTTTCTGCTGAAGGGTTCATCTGCTCTACCACACCTGGAGCCAGGTTGTATACGGAGGTGTTGCAGGCAGCATCATGGCTGTAGTCTGGTTTGTCTTCACACAGGAGATTTTAACTCCTCTGTTTCCAAGGATAGCTGCATGGTAAACCTTTGAATGCTGCTTTGATCATGTTGTAATCCTACAAGACTACCCTTCCCTTGTCTAGGGGCTGCACATCTGGGTTTCCTCTAAATGGGTCACAGCAGTGTTTAATTCCTTTGAAATGTAAAAATAAATCTTATTCAGCTGGCGCATGGCTAGAGAATCCATACTGTACAACTGAAGCAAAACCAGTCCTGGGTTACTTCAGTCTGTAAAAGCAGATGGTTGTCACGATGTTTGGTAGAGAGAAGCCCTGAGGTTGGTGGGCAAACCTTCCACAAGTTGCTATTGGTCTAGGGTTTGGAACTGGGAACAGAGACTCCTTAACTCTAGTTCCAGCTCTACCTTCTGACATCCTGTGTGATCATTGGCTTATTTATGCCTCCATTTTCCCATCTATAAAATGGGGTAAATATTTTCCTATCTCATAGGAGAGGAGAAGAAACATCACAGACCTCCCTTCTTCTATAAAGCACTTCTACATCCTTGGAAGAAATGTGTGTTGGAAGGGAGCACAGTGTTGCAAGATGGCAGCCTCAGGAACTGCCAGCTCCACCTCTTGCCACCCATTTCCCCAGATCTTCTGTAATGGGAAGGCTGGTTCAATTGAATTGCATCTCGGCCCACACCAAATGTAATCCTCAGGATTTGGGTGGGTTTTTTTTGGTTTTTCTTTTGTTACTAGTTCCTGTGAGGAAAAACCACTACTTCCTGCTAACATTAATATGTTACTTTGTGTGCCTATATGTGTTTGTACTGCCAGAAATACTAGTGACCATATTATTGGCTTTTTAAGGTGGATCCTAATCAGGAAGATTTTTCTAAATCTCTCCCTCTTCTCTTCTTTCCTCCCAACCTTTGTTAATTTTAGGCCAATTTCAGAGTTCCTTTTAATCAGAGATACTAGTCTCATTCCCAACATCCTGTGGTTTGAATACACTGTCACCAGAGCAGAGGCAAGGTAAGCAGAATAGTGGAGGCTCTGCATGTGGGGAAAAAGTACATCTGAGAGATTACATTCACTGACAATTGATTTGCATGTCAACTTGTACTTCAATTTTAAATACAAAGTAACTGATGAGGGTAGCTGTCTATGGCTAGAATAGTACAGAGGGTGAAGATTTACCGGGCTGGATTAAAATGCTAGTTAAAACTGTAAAAACTGATAAATGCTAATTCCAAATGCAAAGCTGTTGGGGTCTGCCTAGTCAGAGGGAGATCTTTGAAACAATGTACGCAGTGTAGCCAGAGGAGGTTTGTGTGGGAAAGTGACTCTGTTTTGGGGTGCACGAGTTCATTTGCTCTACAAAATGCCAGTGTTATGTCTGCCTGCAAAAGTGCATGACAAGCCACAAGTGCAGCATTGTCTACATGGTGGACATGTAGGCTCCATGGCTATTTCTTGCCAGGGCCTGTAAAGAGCAGGTATGACCATCCATGCCACCACAAAGTGGCTGTGTGACCTGTCTCTTTCCATTGGAAGCTGTGCAGAGCGCATTTGACCTAATGCTCTTATGGGGCTGGCTACAACATACAGCGGAGTGGTTGGGGGTGAATCTACCTTATTCTGGTACTCTTGTGTTCTCATTGCAGAAACAGACAGCGCAAGCTGGGTACAAAACTTCAGTGACTCAAGGCATGGGAACTAGAATGCATGATTTAATGGAGAAGGACAAGACTAGAGACCTGTACAGACCTGGGAGCAGCAAGGAGCTTTTTAACAGACGGACCAAAGGAACAGGCAGGGACCACACCCAGAGCTTGGAGGCTTTTGCTCTGGCTTTTTGCAGCTAGCTGGATGCTCCCTGATGCATGTGGGACCGTGCAGGAGCAGAACTTCATTTATACCACAAATGCGCATTGCCAGTTGGAATGTACTATCATGTCTAAGTTGGGGGAGGGGGGAACAATACCTGGTATCTCATTTGGGGGAGGGGAAGAAAATAGTGACTTTCTTTTCCCAGCATGAAATATACACACTATTTATTTATTATTATTATTATTTTTTTTTTTTCTTCAGAAATGGAACTGTTATTTTGGGGATGGGTGAAGTGTTGATTGTGTGTGTTGGGAGAAGACAAAACTAATCTCAGTTGATCATGCTTAATTTAGGTTTTCTAATTTTTTGGGAGGGACAGAGAGGGAAGGTTTGTTTCCTTTCTGCAACAGTTTGGGAGATCTGAAATCAATTCCAGCTGCACTTTGTAAGGATCTAAAGAAGGAACTAAAGACTTGCTTTTAACACTAGTGACATTTCTGCGTGCAAGCCTACATGGATGCCATTAAGGGTGGGTGGGTGGAAGGGGGTGGGTGGGTGTGTGTGTGTGTGTGTGTAAACACAGAAGAAAAACTAAAATATACTAATTTTTTTTCCATTGCTGTTCCTGTTGTGTAATTAGTAAGATTGCTCATTTGGGTCCCTACATTTAAGTGCCAGCCACATATATTACATTAATTCTTCCTTTATACTTTTGGTATAACCTGTACAACCTCTGCTGCTGAATTTAAATCAAACTGTTACTGATCATTTAAAATTTAAATAGCAGTGGCATTAACTGGTAGTTAAGATACCACTTGTGGTATATGAGTAAGGATTAGGCCCAAGTCATTGTAAAACTTTATGTATGAATAAGATGACTTCTAATGGTTAGTTTATGCCCTCTAAGCCTGATGGGAAGACGCATTTACTAGTGAAATATTTAAAACAAAAAAACCCCCAAACCCCCAAAATTGACGCTACTAAGTACTAATGGCTGGCTTGGGTACTGGGGAAATTGCTGTTGAAGAGCCCAGTAAGATTGATGTGCAGGGTGTTGCTGTTCTTCTGTGCTGGAAGCAGCAAACCTTTCTCACATGGGTTTGGTTTTGATTCTGCAATAGCAGCTTAGAATACAGAGCTCCTGCCAACTGTATTTTGCCCAAACTTGTAAAAGCACTTATTGGAATGACTATCCTCTTCTGGAGTTCTAGACACAGTAAGTTCTGCTGCAAGCTGTCTGGGTACCGTTCCCTTTGCATGTGGTGTTTGGCACTCTCACACTGCAGGCACTTGCATCCTCTGCAGTATGCTGGTAAATATTTTTGAGGGGAATCACCCCATCCTTGACTCAGCAGTGCTCCCTGAATGTACTTCATAGCTGTGCAAAGGCTGTTCTGTTCCACTTGGCCTATAATCAGGCAATTCCTGTGAAGTCCCATAATTTATTTTTTTTTAAATTAGGCTATGCAACGTTATGGTTGGCTTGAAGCCTTTCTAAGGTTTAACCCAGCTGTTCATCTGCATTAAACAAAAGGCTGTTGGCATCCGTATGATAGTCATGTTTGGTAGCTGTGTGCATAAGTCTTTCTGCATGCTTGCTAGGCTTCCATTAAAAAGCAACTCTTGCTTCATATAAAAGTCTGGTATGTTTGATGCACTTTTTGCTCATACCTGATCATCTTTGTATTTCTCGACCACCTTAATTTAAACACAGCATTTCTAAGATTTCATCTGTACCTGTTGCTATGATCCTGTGTGCCCCTGGTGAAAGTTGACTGCTGTAACTGTCCTGACTAAATCAGAGGGTTAACCCCTGGAAGAGGTGAGCCTTTTAAACCTGATGCAGAAATTAAGAATGACAACCATTTTTAAAAACTTTTAAAAAGTAAACATTTAAATATATTTAAAGACTAGAAGCTTATTAAGATTGCTCTAATCCTTAATTAAAAAATTTGTTCTTGCGATAAACATCTCAAACCAATTTCATAGTCATTGCAGTGGTCTAGTGCAAACTCCCACTAGAAAAGCTCTGTCACTTGCTTGGAAAAACCACTAGTTTTATACTTAGGATCTTGGCATGAGCATAAGGATCAGACCTGTGTATAAGGTCTGATTCAACGCATGTGGAAGTCAGCAGGAGTCTTCCCACTTGTTTCAATGGGATTTGGTTCATAACTATTCCATCTAAAAAGCCAAGTGAGTAGATAAAGTGTAGGAAAAGAATGTGCTGGTAGTTCAATAAGCCAGGTAATAGGACAGCATAGCTACTTCAGCGGGGCACCATGCTGGGAAATTAAGAACAGTTGGCTGTGTCTTGGCTCCATGCTCCTCAGGCAACTGTTTATAAGTAAAATTTTCAGTTCCCCTCCATTTCCCTCCTCTGCTAAATCAAGTAGGTCCAAAAGGGGCAGTTTAGTCCTTCCCAAGGATGAAGCAGTAAAAAAGTAAATAGAGGTAACTAATTCTCCCCTGACCTCTCCAGTCCAGGTCTTGAATGTGACAGTCTCTTTGGATCATGTTAAACAAGTAGTACATCTCGACCTGTTTAAGGGAATCCCTTGGAGTAGATGGAGGCGTGTGTGCCCTTCTTCACTCTAGCATAGCTGCTGCCATATCTACCCAGTCCTTCAAAATGTTTACTATAGTTCGAGGAGGCAGAATTTCCATCATGTCATCATGGATGGCTATGTGTTGTACGGTGTTGGAGAAGAGAAAGTAATGGCTAAAATCAGATATCCAGTCTTGAAGGGACAAGGCTACCTACAGTTCCCTGAATGATAGAAACCATTTCCTCTAGAACCACCCGTAACTTTCCAATGAGATGATCTCTGCCTTCTCTCTCTTATTCAGAGACTAGTGTAGAGATACTAAAGCAGTAAAAGAAAATATGGTACGTATGGTCCATTCTTCTTGTCCCAGGATGAACATCCTTCTATAAAGACACAGTTGTCGTTTAACTTCAGCAATTTCAGCAAAGACTTAAGGCTTCTGGGAAGCATGTTGACTTTTATTTATGATTAAATT
This sequence comes from Crocodylus siamensis, assembly GCF_052110815.1. Classification (NCBI taxonomy): domain Eukaryota; kingdom Metazoa; phylum Chordata; order Crocodylia; family Crocodylidae; genus Crocodylus; species Crocodylus siamensis. The sequence continues at coordinate 9,716,995 of NC_143405.1, read as the reverse complement.
GACTGGAAGAACATTTCAATCTCTGCAAGACACTGATTACAATATCAAAAATGACATTTAATACAATTAACTATCAGAGCATGCAAACAGTCCTGACTGCTATTAACTGCACGGACAGTCCCAGAGTTAATTGTACATTATAAATCTACAGATCTCTATTCAGTAAATCAATAGTTTTACTCAGAACTTTTAAACAGATTGTTCAAGGCTAGCTCCTAAATACTCTGACCGCAAGCTTCTTTTGGTTAAAGGAGCGGAGTAAAAAGAATAAATGACTCTGCACTTATTAACCAATCCTTGTGGGCAGAGAAGGGCAGAGAGTCAAGAAGTGATGAGTTGGAGGAACATCACAGCTTGACATTGTCACCAAGAGAATGCCATAATACTTTTTAAAATGATAAAAATTCCTGTAAACAGTTTTTAAAAATAAAAATAACCAGTTCCTTTCTTCATCCTAACTTCTACAACTAACAGAGAATGCACGGGATAGATAAGTATCATGCTTTCCTCAGTCCATGATCACTGATGTGTAAAGACCTCAGTACCACAGCTGAAGGACACCCCTGAAGCTAATGCAATATTTAGATTTACATCTCGGATCAGAATCGGATTAACTCATATTTGTTTGTGGCAAAACGCACTTCCAGCTCATCCTTTTCAGTAGGCATTTGCCTTTTAAGAAAGTTGCCTTTTCAGAAGGCAAAAATAGTTACTGAAAATAGCCTTATTATAATAACATACTAGTGCGAAGTCGTATAGCACAGTACATCCTCTGTTACCCCAACTCCTTTGAAAGGCATCTACCAAAGAGCTGTTCAGATAACACATCATTTGGATTCATGAAACCGCAGCATCTTGTGAGGAATTATATATGCTAACAGAGGATGCATAATGTAAAACAATACCAAGCTTATCCATATACATATTAAGTACAGTAAAGCTTGAGAAGTATGTTATACAATACCAACAGTAACAAGTTGATGTATTAAATGTAGGAGTAGAGATACAGTATTTAATAAAGTAAATCCTGAAAGGGCAATAGTTTGTATAACAAATATCAACAGTTACAAGTTCAAAACCAAAGTTACTAATCGGATAACTGATGATGTACTGTCAGTGATGGAAGGTCCTTTGATGCATCCTAAGGAGGGGTAACCTTATTTACCACCAGAATCTATATTGACTTGATGCAGACAGAGGGGGGTGGGAATTTTATTTTGGCTCTTACTACAGGAATCTCTTCCACAGTGAAAGCTTCCATAAAAAGCAGCTTTTATTTCAGCAAGTCTGTACCTATTCCACTTCATTCCAGAAAGGTGCAGTCTCTTTATGTAAATATTCATTACATAATAAATATTCTTATCAATGCATTAAAATTTTGGTCATCCTCTTCTAGCTTTTGATCTGTTCCACTGGGGAGTGGTGGTGGGGAAATCAGTTACTAGACCAAGTGTTTTTGTACTCACTGCTTTGCATTACATGCTCCCACTGCTTTCTGACCATCTTATTCCATTTAGTGCTTGTGGTGTGCATGTGTGTGTCTTCTAATTTTAATGAAGCCAATATGGGATGTCATGAGTGGATGTTTGTACAATCATTAGCTCTACAGGCGAGTTCCAGTAAAACTTTCCCTCAGGGATGAAGTAGTATTCTTTTCAAAAAAAAAAAAATCATTTCTGAAGTAAGAGGAGGTTTGTATCTGAGACATGGGATGGGCTGACTCGATGCTCATAAGCGTCGTACAACAGTAGCAAAGTAGACAGGTGCAACACAAGATTCTTCCCACACATCCACAAAGAAAATATGATTATGATCTTTGCTTAAGGGACCAGGAAGTAAAGAAGCAGCAGTAATCCTAGTCCTGTGTACAAGTATCGTATGACAAGACTGAGCTCACCATATTCTCATGCTGTTACTGTTGCCTGATGGTAATTCAGCACCCTCACCTTGAGACTATTGCTTTCTCCCTATTGAAAGAATAATGCCTAAACACTTCATTGTGATGGAAAAAGTCTCTAAGTACTGCTATTTGAAAGGATATAAAAAATTTAGGGCATGTCTGTAGGAGGCACTGGTAGAGCGCCACTTGAATTGCACCTTCAGGTACGTACAAATCCCTTGCTTTCTCAAGGTTCAGTTGATCTAATAACGCAGGAGCCCCAGGTTCCACAGAAGAGGTGTTGTAGTGTTCCTATGGAAAGTGAACTGTTCTAGGTAATATCTACATCTTAAATTTGAGTTTTGTGGTTTCTTCCCTTTCTCCTCCCGCACCTTTAGAGCCCCAGCTTTGAGGCAGATGATATAGGGACTGAGAAGAAGCATAATTTGTAGCCCTCAGCTTTGGGCTGTGCAAGCTGGACCCTAGAGGCTTTTTCTAAGTGGGCCGATGTGATTAAAAATGTACTGTACACCATAAAACCTGGGTTGCCTCTAAGCAGGAGGTGTAGCACCACCTTTGGCTACAATAAATGCCAGAGGTGCAAACTGTGCTTACCCTTTGTTATTTACAGCTAGGTGGTCAACTTTATTCCATATTTTTACTTTGTCAAACAGGTGGGTGGAGACTTTGTGCCTCAGAGGCCATGCTGTCCCTCTAATTAAAGTGCATAAAGCTAAGGCCAGTGGATCTTGGATTAATAAATTCATGAAGGTGCAGTAGTTCAGTAGAAGTGGTACAAAGAGGCTCAAATTTAAGTCTCGGACTCGGTGATTGAGGCTCTTTAGCTGTCAGTCACTTTATGCTTAAAAAGCATAAAGGAAATGGGGCTGACTAGTGATAAATGTTTTACAGTTAATACAGATAATGCAGGAAAGGACAGGCCCAGAGGTTGGGAAGGTAGGGACAAGAGCATATGTAGGGTGTGGAAAAAAAACATAAGCGGGGACCCTGGATACTTAGCACAACACATACTAGGACAACTGGACTTGCAATGTATTACAATACTTATCCCTGTACCCCAAAATTTAACAACACTAATGACCCCACCCAGGGAGGCACAAAATAGTTGGGCTTAAGCCCCAAAAGGGATGCTCTCAGCCCCATCCAAAGCTTAAGCCAGCAGAAAGATCTAGGTGGAGTCAGATTAGTTTGAGGAGGATTATTCCTGCTTTCCCAGAAGAGCTACCACACACTCCTTACTGAATGGGTCAGTTGAAGGATGTGCCATGTTCTTTCCACTGTGAATTCTGTACAAAATTAACAATGCTCCTGTCGCCTTCAAAGAAAGGAAGGTATGCTTTGCATACAACAGGAGTGGCTTTTTCAGTGCTAGTTGGATTAAGACAATGCTTCCTTTCACCCTGCAGTCAAGTAGCTGGATGTTGCTATTCCATAGCTTCTGGTGGCTGGTGCTTTCCCAAGTCCCTGGTGGAACATAAAACTGCTTGCCCTGTGTTCGAGGAGCTGGGAGCTTCATAGATGTTAGGGGCAGACTGCTAGGGTTAGATGACCCTTCTAGGGCAGCTCCTAGAGTTTCGGAGGTTTGAAGCAATGCCTGTATTACAGTTTTGATTTGGGGGTGGACTGAAGCAGAAGCCTCATATCGAGCAGAGCTGTCTCCAGGTAATGTGCCAGGTGGGCTGCATTGGTTTCAGCACAGCTGTTGAATGCTGAAATTGCAAAGTTGATATGCTCTTCCATAGGGTTGTAACAGACTCCATAGCCATCTGGGACCACTGGACCAAAGCACATCACGCAATCTGTCTTTGCTGGGACCTAGAGTTGGAGGCAATGTGGTTAAAGATCTCTACACCCATGGAAAAAAGATGACAGGCAGGAAATCGCAAGGAAGGGGTAAAACCAGACTATTCCCAACCAAGGTTCCATATAAATGCTTCAGGGGAAAGATGTTGCTGTCACCCCTGCCTGTTCAATTTGTAGTACTCACTGTTGTTTATACCATTTGGTAACAATATAACAATATTGTATGTCTGCTTGCAAAGAAATGTAGTTACCCACTGCTACTTGGGAGCAGTTTTTAAGGCAATGGTGAAGTGGAGGAACAAAAACTATAAAGAATACAACACCCCCATGATACTTGGCTACGCCTTACCTGGCTGGTTGAGAGGTTGAAGTGCATAGCAACAGCATAGGCTGTATCCATGAACAGTTCAGGCATGCTGACTAGATCCTCAATGGCTTGGAGCTTCAGACCTAGCAGGTGGCGGTCTATTGCATTCCCTGTTAGTGCCTGAAAGGAAGAAAGTCTGAAGAGGCCTTGGGAGCAAGAAAACCAAGACTGGCACCATCTTTGGTCTAAAACCAAATTTAAAAAAAGTTTTAAACTTGAGAGAGAAATTGCATCCAGCTCTAAAGAGCAATGCTTGGTCTGGTTCAGAAAAAGAGCAGGAACAAATGCAAATAGGATCAAACCCTGCAACTTCCCAACTTAGGCTCCCTGTAGTTTCTCCCTCAAGCAGCTCTGGCATCTGCAGTCTATGGTGACAGGGAAAACTGAACTTCCTCAGACATCTGATTTCACCTTTTCCTTAGTCACTAAGAATACGGAGGAGGGCAGCTGGGAAGGAGCACAGTGTCCCAAGGCATAAGCCAGTCAGAATTCCTGCTAGATCAGTATTAACAAGCAGACTTGTATCTGGCACTGTGTGCTGTTGGGTACTCTCTTTTTTCCACCAGCACCTACATTACCTCTGCGACATCCCAGTGCTAAAGATGTAGAGTACGCTTACCATGTCAGTGTATTGCCTGTGGGCTTGCATAGCTCTCCTCAGCAGATCCACCTTCTCCTGGTTCTGAGGAAAGTGCACAGAATAGAAATGAGGTTTTTCTTCTCACAGCAGGTGATGAGATTTTCAGCAGCTTGCCTGCAGAATGGAGGATGGCACTTCTACACCCAGGGGCATCAGTTTTAAACTACCATTAATTTAAATAATTTTGTTTGGCTGAAGTATTTCTCTTCCTTTCCAATTTAAAAATCTCTGCTGATAAGTGATTACATAGAGACCACTGGTATGGCCCTTACTCCTACATCTGTTGGAAGTTAGGGGAAGAATAATTCTTAATCCAAAAGGGGGAGGCTCATCTCCTTTGCCAGGTGATCACTACTGAGGCTTTGTTGCCAACAACAGCTGAACCTGCCAGCTCAGCGTGCCCCCCCGCCCCCCCGAACAAACAGCTGAACCTGCCAGCTCAGCGTGCCCCCACCCCGAACAAACAGCTGAACATGCCAGCTCAGCGTGCCCCCCGAGAACAGATTTTAATCACTTGCTGTGTACATTTCGATTTTGATTCTTTGTTTCCCAAGAGAACCTGTTATCCACATCTTTTCCATTGGGGTGCTCAAGTCCTAAACATTTTATAATCAAGTCTCCTCTCTTAACTATAGACTAATTTGGTGGAACCAGCAGTCAAATTCCACTAATTTGATGAAACCAGTAGCACAGTAGTCCCAATTTTCTGTTAATTCCCAGAATATGATGCTGTGTGCTTCAGAAGTCATTTCTTGTGCAATTCCCCTCCAGAAAAAAACTTGGATAATTGTGTTACAGGTGTTAACAACTGGGTTATTTACTATTAAAATTTAAATACATTATAACAAATCCACCCCATCACTGTATGTATGCCTGTATATGATCTAGAGCAGAGGTGGGCAAGATGGTGGATCCAGACGCCAGCCAGACTCCATTTCCTAGCAGCCCCTGCCTGCATCACTGCAGATGGTTTCTATGGAGACCCCAGTAGCAGCAGGGCCCTGACAGTGATGCTAGGGTTTCCATGGAGACCAGCCCCAGCAGTGCTGGCAGGGTGGGTGGCTGGGCAGGGAGCTACTGTGGGGCTGAGGCTGGGATCTTGCAGCAGTGACAGCATGGTCCACAGCCAGAGCAGAACTGCAATCTGCCTGTGTTTGAATAGCAGATCACAGCTCTGCCCCAGCTCCAGACCATCACTGCCAAAAGGTCCCGGCCCTGGTCCAGCTCCTTGCCCTGCTGCATGCCCTCCCAGCGCTGCTGGGGCTAGTCTCCATGGAAACCCTGGCCCCACACTGTCATGGCCCCACTACTTCTGGGGTCCCCATGAAAACTGGCTGCAGCACTGTGGGCAGGGGCTGCTGGGAAATGGAGCCTGCCACAGGCCTGATCTAGCTGGCGGGCCAAATTGTGACCACCTCTAATCTAGAGATCAGATGCATCAGAGTTCATGGGTCAGAACTTAAACAAGAAGAAATGTCTTTTTGCTAAATACATGGGAAAACTTTCAGCCCTGGTGATCTAGAATAGCAATGCTCATCAGTCTCCAGTCCATGGATCAAATTAGTCCTATGGGGCTGTTACGTGGCCCATGGAGTTACCACAAGTCCAGAAATTTGGCAGCAGGGGAGCAATGGCAGGGTTATTAGCTGGCTTGGCACACAGGGTTGCTCTGCATGTTGGGTTGTACCCATAGACTGATCCAGCTTGCAGACCTGCACTATTCATCTGGCTTAGCAGGCTGGAAGATTGAACATCACTAATACAGAATCTGGAGTCTGACTGGCCAGACTGAGACTGGCCCCATTTCTATGTGGGATTAGAAACACCCATGTACAGAGCTACTCAAGATTTTCACAGAGGTAAAAAAAAACTGAGTGAGGCCAGAGACGTAATCATTTCAGCTCAGGTGCAGTTCTTGAAAGACCAGTTGATGTGAAATGCCACCTTTCCAAGTTAGGGGAGCTGATAGCGCTCCCCTTTTTTCTGAGATGAAATTATTCTGCTTCACCATCTAAACTCTCACCTGCTTGTTAGGTTTGTCCATTGCCTCCACAAACTTCAGAGAGCTCAAGGAAGCAGATCGGATGGTGTCTGTCCGGCCCAGATGGAACATCCTCAGTGAAGCACTCTCGTACGTAGCACAGGGCTGTCCATACATTCTGAAAGGGGAGAGAAGCTGTCACAGGGCTGAGCTGTGACTTATCTTTGCAGTCAGTTCTCCATCCAAAATACGCAGGCAGATCTGCATTTCTTATTGGCATCCTTGCCTCTTGGGAGTGCAAATTCCAAAAAGAAAGGATGAGAAAGGTGAGAAGAATTCAGAATTATAAGGATGTAGCTCCATCCCCATTAAACCCATTACATTTCCCTGCTGGTGTTTCATACTTAACTCGTATATGGGCAATTCTTGCCCACCCCTTTTTGGCAATGAAGTGCACTCTGCTGCATCTAGTTCCAGGGGGAAAAGGGAGCATGTGGGAAACCACCACTGAGGCCCAGATCCACCAGCCACACTGACCTCAGCACCTGCTATATCAGGGGTGGCAATTATTTTGGGCAGAGGGCTGCTTACTGAGTTTTGCAAGCCATCGAGGGCTGCATGGCAGGCAGCCAGGAGCAGATACACATTAATTTTCTAAATTTTTTAGGGGCCCTGCAGGCCAGATAGAATGGCTTGGTGGGTCACAGCTGGCGCATTTTGCCCATCCCTGTGCTATATAGAGGCACAAAGGGGAATAGGGGCTACTGTAGTGAGTAGGCATCCTGCAGCCCATGATAACTGAGGGCCTTTCTCCAAATCTATTTGGTGTCTAGTCTGCTTCATAAAACTGCTGACTTACGGTACAGTGAGGCTCTAGACTGGAAGTGGGAAGCTTACCTGCTTGTGTTCTACTTCTTACCTATAATAAGCCAGCTGCAGCGCCATCTGGATAAATGCATCTGGACTTAACTTCTCGGACTTGGGGAAATTCTTCCCGAAGTAGTGAAAGACTGTCACCTTGATGTCCAAATCTTGCACCATTCTGCAGAGAGATGAGAGATTCCTTAGGGTCCTGCTTGCAGTTGTCACGGAGGATCACAGGACCCAGGCTTTTGTGAGCCCCAGAGACTGCAATCCACACAGACCTGTGCAAGGAGAGGCTCTGTCATACCTGAATTTTGTATAGTGAACTCAACCTCAGTAACTAGATATTGCTAATGTAGAGCATTGTATAAACAAAGGATGTTTGTTACTGTTAGAGATATAGTCCAGCCCAGATTGGCCCATGGCTCGATCTAGTAAAGCAGATTGAGTCTATGACCAGGAATCTACTCTGAAAGTAGATTTGGACGGGTAAGCCATAAGCAACTTTTGATCTTTGTCAAGGAGGAGTCTCATGAACATACTTTTCAGCCATGTTCAACGTAGCTTATGCCCAATTAGACACTCGGAAAGCTTCCTGAAAGCTGATGCCATCCTTACATTTTCCTTCTGCTTTGCTCTCCAAGCAGACACATGGGTTAGTCCCTTGTTCACTGGAGATCCCCACCCCCCACCAGACACTTCTTGCTTTACTCACATATTGAGGTTTTGCTTTGCTTTCTCTATGTCATTCTTGATTTCTGGAGTGATATTAAACCTCAGTTTCTTAGGCATTTGCAGAGGAATCATAGGCGATCTCACATGCTGTGGTTTCTTCCTGAACAGAGAAATGGGTTTGAAGCCATTTTAGTCAGACTTCTGATGGAGACATGCCTACTGCAGTGATTGTGCTATGAACACCTGGAGAGGCTATCCCCCATTCCCCACCTATAACACTGTCATGTGCTGCAAAAGCTGGTGTCATAAATTTTGGTTTCTCCAAATGTGCCTCTGCAGAGAAACAAATACAGACACTAGGAGCACACCAGGTCTTGTCTAGATTACAGCTCTAATGTCATTCATAACCTTTAAAGAAATATGTTCTCATTCAAAATTAGCTGTTCTGTGATGGGGATTAATCCTTGGTCATTTCTACAAGTGCTGAGGCAGCAAACTCGGGACATCCTTAAAGTTCCTCCAAAGAAGCTCCCAGGGGGATGAGCTCGTGAAAGGAGAGCATTACTATAGACAGATGGCATGAAATCTATCTCCAGCCTAGGGACAAAAAAAGCCAGCCTCACGTGTACTCCACAACATGATCCAGAAGTGTAACAATGGGTGGGCCCTCTGAGGGAGCATGCTCGTACACCAAGCCACAGGAACCATCTTCAGCAATGATAAACTGCAAAGAGTATGAGAGAGAGAGAAAACAGTAAAGAAATGTCTCCTATATGTAACAAGAGGCAGCTTTAAAGATGCCTTGACTCCTCTCTGGTGCGTGCCAGAGAAGGCTACATTTCCATCACTGCATAGAAATGTTGGAACATGCCATGATATTTCCTGGACTCCACACGACAGAGCAGAGGAGCAAAACTGTAGGTGGGCTACGAGGATTTGGCTTCATCGTGCTGGTTTTGTTGAATGACTGGCAAAAGATACAACTGAGACACCAGCACCTTGGCAACAAGAAGTGGGCTGACCGTATGATTTTTTGGAGGTTTGCTTTATCCACTCCATCCTGAGAAGACTTACTTCAGTTACTTGCAAAGGGGGGGACAGTGGGGCATTGTTCCATACACCAGGTTGACCAGGGAGAAGCCAGGTAATCTAATTATGACGGCAGTGATGGGAGAGTCCTTTTACATGACTGATTCTGTCCACCTTCAGACCAGGACACAGCCTTCAGGTGGAGGAAACTGGCTCTTGAATGGCAGCTACTACTTGAAGGCATTTCAGCAGCAGGGTGTCAGCCAATGCCTGAAAGAAGCAGGGGAGTTTCTGGCAGAGACAACCAGGGCAAGTGACTGGCCCATAGGAAATACAAGGAACAGACCTCATTAGGTTTGGGCAGCATCCAAATGGACACTATTTATCACAGGCAAGCAATGTATGAGCAGCACAAAGAATAGCTACAGTCAGGACTGCACTGACCAAGTGTGGGCAGGAACACGAGAACAATAAGTCATGGGGGCTGACAAAGGAGTGAGGACTTGTTTGTGGGAGACCTCCAAACACTGCAGAGCAGCTCCACAGAACCTAACGAATTTCATGCAATCAACATCAATTCCCTGTATCATTTCCCCACACCCCTTTGATCTGGGAAGATCTACTAAATAGTTCTGGAACCTACTGAAACTTCCAGTTCAGAGTCTGTCTCCCTCAGACCTGCCAGCTCTAATTTCTCAGTGCCACTAACTCCCACCTGAAGGGTTTTGTCGAACCATCGATTCCCACTGTTCCAGCGGCTACCTCCACCGTGCAGCATCTGAGCAGCCACACGGCTCTTGTAGATGTCCTCAGAGGCCCGGGGCATGGGTGCATCCAGGCAGACAATGAAAATGCTCTTCTCGATTGAACGCACAGATTCCTTGTTGGTCTTGTCTGGGAAGGGAAGCGAGTGGAAAATAATGGAAGGGGGTTAGAAAAACTGCATTGACTTTGAGGAAGTCAAGATTTAGGGGAGCAGACTGATAGCACTTGGTGATACCTTTATCCTGAAGTGCGTGTTGGCCACAGCATGGTGGTGTCCAGTTGTTAAAGGCATTGACTGTCTGGCTATTTCAGATTGGAGGCTGCTACCCTTAGAGGGATTCTGTCCCCCTCACTTGCATCAAGCCCCTGACTTTTTGGTTTCAGCTTGGCTGCTTTTTCACCCATTTGGGGAGTGAGATGTTCCAGGATTTCAGCTCTGTACTGCACCAAACCTCAAAGATGTATGTATGCTTAAAACAGTAACAAACATTTTTGGCAGCAGGTCTAACTTGGCCATAATCCAACTAGATAAATAAATCTCTCTTGTGCTCCTTAGATGGTTAGAAAGCCCACCGATTTGGGCAGTGTGTACTTACAAAAGGCTTGTAAGGAAAGGGAGACCCAAAGAACACAGCACTGCGTGGAGGGTGGATGTTTCCACCAGTCTTGCTTTTTTGTTGGCAACGTGCCTGGGGGAGGTGGAACAGACCTTTGATGAGGTTGTTGTAGGCCTTGGCCCAGCTGTTTCGGTGGTTGGTGGTGAGGATCCCGATGGGCTCTTTGTTTGTTTGGAGGGAGGTGTTCCAGATCTTCTCCAGCTGGATGAAGATCTGATCAGCGATGAGGGGGCTCCCATCACTACTATAAACAGCCAGCTCAAAGAACTGAGGATGGGAAGGAAGAAGAATGAGAGACAATGAAAGAGGACTTAATCAGCCTGGATGACAGTAGACACTCCTGGATGGCAAGAGCAAAACCTGATAGCTCAACTAAGGGGCTGATGTCCAGAGCAGGCTGAGGGAGGGTAGCACAGCGAGGTGCTAGTCTGGGTGTTTGGAAGCTCAAGGTTCAAGTCCTAGCACAGCCATGTTGCAAAGATAAATGCATTGAAGACCAGGTGCTCAGAAACTGTGGTAACAAGGCCCAGGTTAGTAAAATAGAGAATGACTTCTGACACCTTCTACGTTCTACTATTTCTGAGACCTGATCATGGCTGTTGGATCCATGCCAAAGGAGACATTTAAACTGAAGTGAATCATTTGAGCAACTGTGGAATCCCAAACTGCCAAGCACCCGCTATACCTGGAAGTTGTGAACCACGGTGATGTGTGGGGACCACTTTTTCCCTTTGACATAGTTCACAATGGAGTCATGCTTCGGTCCTGGGATTCGACAGGAAGAGAAGATCTGATAGTACTGGTTCATGCAGAGGGGCTTCCCACCCAGGTGCTCCACAGGCAGGGTCTCTCTGGACAGTGAGAGAGAAGAAAGGGAGCGATGTGAGAGGGAAAGAAAACAGAGATGATCGCACACGCAGACGCATGGCTTTCCACCGTCTCCATTCCAGTAAGGCACTAAGATCTGTATGAAGACACTGCATACTGGTTGGGGGAAGCCCAGACCTTCAGTCTTTCTCTGAACAAAGCCTGTGTCAAAGCCTCATCTCAGAAGCTCCAGGACCAAAGATGATCCTGTCCAGAGAACACCCTTTCAGACTGGTAATTAGGTATAAAGCGAGGCAAGTCTACAAGGCCATTAGGCCCTGCGCGCACACAAGCCTCACAAAGAAGGCAATATGATTGTTTTTATAGCACCTGCAGGTGTGGAAACCTGCACACAACATGATTACATGAGACCCAAGAAGTAGAAATGGAGCAGGCTCACTTCACCATTCAGCTGAGTGAAAAGCAGGAGTAAAACAGCATAAAAAGCATAAAACACATCTGCTCTTCCAGTCCTTTTGGGGTCAGTGACCCCAGCTGTTGCCAGTAGCACTGATTCGCAGCTGCTTTTACAATACGTGGATTTCTGTCCTTGAGTTTGCTTTAAGAGAGCAGTTTTTGAACTCAACGTGCCCTCACAAATGCCCCACAGAAGGTTGGAAAGGAAGGAGCAGTCGGCATGTCAGAAATGCATTTCACTCACTTGTCAATCATGGTCTTGAAATCCAGGACACCCTCAATCAGCTTGGCAGCAAACCTGGAAAAGGCAAGTGTGATGATTAGATGACCACACAGGACGTTTGGGATTCCTGGGGCAAAGGAGCAAGTTATTTTGCAACACCCTGAGCCCTGGCTGGTGAAGCTATCACCCTGTGTTATGGTGGGAGGTAGTTGGGTAGCTCTGATGTCTGTCCCAATGCAGCTACTCTTTCCACAAAGAGGGTGGTTTGGATAAGCTGTCGATAGTAACTCAAATGGCAACATGTTAAACATGTTCTGGTTTTGTTGCATTCATAATGCTTATTATTAGCTCCAATAGTGCTAGGGGACTCCCTGTGCTTGGGGTGGTACAGGCATGCAAGACAATCCCTGGCCAAGAGCCTATAATGGAATAGACCAGGAAAGGAGCTAGAGAAAGGACACAACTTGTCTGGGGCTTGCACCAAAGTTTCCCATTAAGAACCTGGGTAGTTGAACCTGATATTAATGGTGGAAGTGTTAGGCACATCTAAGCAAGAGACCATCTTGGGTGTGCTGTGCCACTGGATGTTTGAAAGCCCAGAAGAAATATTTGCAAGAACAAGCTAACAGAGAGGATTTATTTTAAGCAGTCAAAATCTGTGTTCCTGGGGGCATTCACAACAGAAACTGCAAGGGCCAGAGAAAGCAAATCTGGCAAGTCAGTCAGCCTGGCTTTGCTTTCAAAATAGAGACATGCAGAGTATGCACAGCATGACAAACTTGATTTTTTTTTTTTTAAAGCCTTCCATATTTCCTAACCTTAGCATTGAAAATTCATGAGTGAGACTTTCTTTTTCACCTAAATCATTACATTAAATTAAAGAAGTAGTGTTTTATTTGCTTTCTGGCACAAATAAAATTCAACCTTTAGTATTACGCTCGGCCATATGAGTTTCTCTCTGCAACCAGGAACACTAGAAACCTTTTAAGAGTCTCATGTAACCTCCTGACTGCAAGCAACGGAGGCATTTTTTAAAACAGTGTATTGTGTAAGCCAGCAACAAGCTGCTCAGTTTTAGTTTTAATAACTTTAGGAGTTAATAATATAAGCAAGGATTTATTTTAAATAGGATTGTGAACCCCACCCTGCCTCTTTAAGACTCCCTCCCCACCCTCCGCTCCCCATTGCTACTGTCAGATGAGGCCCAGCGAGCATAAGGCTGTGCACAAAGAAGGAGGATTCTTTCACTCTGGTTTCATCCTCGCTCCTCTGGTTGGCTGGTATTTTTAATCCAGGCAGAAAGCTGGAGCAAGCGATGCTGGGTAACTGTGGAAAAGGTTGTCCTGTACAAAGGTTAAAGCTGCTGTTCTGTATGCACAGTTCAGGATGTGATGGGCCTGGCCTTCCACAAAGCTCAGATGTGCAAGCACAGCTAAAGAGGGGGAGAAGGGGAAATAAAATCAGGGGCAGGCTCAGATGAGGGCGAGAGAATCAGTTCCATGGGCGGGATGGTCTCGAAGGACAGAATCTGCACTGGAGATAAGTCAGCAGCGTTTAACTGCAGGTAGGGCCTGGGGAGCAGCACTGGTGACAGACCATGCTGCTGCGTGCTAGATCTGCACAAGTAGTGACAGAATCATGGGAAATCCTCTGCAAACACAGATGTACAGCACGCACAGCACTGCCAGTCAGCCAAGGTGTGCAGCAGTCTGGCTCCTCCGCTGGCCAGCAGAATCAAAAGACAAACAAGTTCCTAACTATCGTAGGTGTGCGCGATAGCGCTTATCACCCTTCTGAGCACCTTGTCACCTTTAACGTGTTTATCCTCTCCACCCCCTGTTGTTCCTTTTTTGTATACAGGAAACCGAAGTGCAGTGCAGTGAGATTCAGTGATTTGCCTAAGGTCCTAAAGAAAGTCTATGGCAGAGCAGGGGAACTGAACCTAGATTTTGAGCCCCAGGTTAGTATCGGAACCACTAGACCATGTTTTCTAGTTTCCCCCTTGGGGGGCTGAGGGGAGCGGGGGGGAATCCTGCTGCAACTCTACTAGCTGTGAACCACCCCATAGCCGGCAGCCATCCAGCCTGGGAAGAAACAGCTCAGCGTTTCCCTCTCCCAACCAATCCCTAAAACAACATGTAAAACTTTGGGGAAGAAAGCCAACAGCCAGGAAGGCCATTACCTGAGCTGGCCTTGCCGATCCAGGAACTCCTGTTTAGGTAAGACCACGCCAGGGCTGGAGTGAACCACGACCGGCAGGCGGTATTCGAGGTAAGCATTTTTCAGCCACCATTCGGAGAGCTGGGACCGACAGGAAGGGTGTGAGAATGGGGCCCCACATTTGGTTGGCTTGCACCTCATAAAATATCTGGAAGATCGCCCTACAACTCGCACTACCCCACATTGCTTTGCAAGTGGAGAAGACGGGATTGCAGTGAATTTTCTGGTACTTTGTTGTTTGTAGGCTGGGTAGAGCAGGGGGCTTGCAGAACCCAGCCTCCAGGACTGGTGCTTTGTGGATGGGAGTGGAAGGAAGGGTTTCCCCCAACGCTGCGGGATAGCTGTGCCATTTGAATGGAGCAGCCCATACTGCAGCAGCCAGTAGTCAGGCCGCCTTGTTCTGCTGCACGGGGTTTGGGCAGCTGAGGTGAGTCTGAGGGCGCGCAGCTGAAGGAGGAGCGAGTAGCAACCAGTGGTGTGCTAGGTCTCAGCACATAATATAGCTGACCAGAGCAGTGATGGCCTGAAAGTCAAGAGGACTCTGCTTAGATCTGCCTCAGTCCTCTGAGCTCAGGGCTCCCTCACATACCCAGTTCTCAGTTTTCCTGGCTCTCCTCTGCAGGCCCTGCTGCAGTCTTTCCCCGATGCCGCCTGATTTCCGGAATTCATCCACGAGGCCTTTCGTGTGGTTCAATTCCTCCTCACTGACAATGGGCTGCAGAGCCAGCAGGTAGCGATCCAGGGTTTGCTGAAGAGCTGGCACCGGGAGACGTGGCAGCCCCTCCTGGTGGGCTAAGTATCTACCTGGGAGCTTGCCCAAAGCCACTGGCTTCACTAAGCCACATGGCTTGGCCTGGAAATCACAGAACACATATCTTGACAAGCTTCATCTTGGTGCATGAGGGAGAAGCAGCTCACATTCATAGCACCCTCCCCATCCCCCATAACACGTGGAAGTCTAAATTAAAAGATGAGACTGATTAACACACAAACTAGCCATATATCTTCAGTTTCCCAGATTGGGATGATCATGCAATATCCAGAAGCAAAGCAAAGGAAGAACTCGACCTCCTCCAGGGACATCTGTTCTCAGTCAGTTAAAGGAAATGCTGCTGGATTAATAATACATCAATCTTCCTAGCATCTTCCAGCCGCGGGTCCCCCAGCACTCAACATTAATGGGACTAAGCCTCAAAACCCTCCCACCTCTCTGCCCTCACCCAGTAGAAGGCAGGTAAGAAAAAGAAATCTGGCGCGACTAGATCACCCCCTTCTGAAATGCAGGAGCCAGCCATGCTGCCCTAGTAGTTTAGGACAGGAAGTGAAAATGAATCCTGCAGCAAATTAAGCTGCACACAGGAATTTGGGGAGGCAGAAAAGAGCTAGAAAATTTAGAATTGGAACATTAACTCCTTCCCAGCCAGCAAGGATGCAAAAACTAGAGTAATCGTGAAAAGCTTTGTTGGAGCTGGTTCTGGGGAGGAGGTGCGCTGCTCAGCTTTAGGACAGGCATGAACAGCCCAGTTGGAAGCTGCAATGTAGGCGCTTGGGTGCAAGTGGGAGAAGTCCATAAAGGGAGGTAATGCACTGATTCATTAGGGCAAAATTGAGAAGAAAGGCCTTAACAGCAGGTGTGGGAACAATTTCATCAGGTAGAGAAACAGATTGTAGACACCAGAGAGAGTAGCAGAGCAATGTCAGCCTCTGGCCTGGACAGGCACTTTCTAACCCTTTTCTGGAAACTAGAGACATCATTTTTGGCAGGAATTGAGGGGCACAGTGAACATTTACTATGCTTACATGCCCTCTGCTCCCCATTCCTTTCCCACTTGTTGGGCTCAGCAGGCAAAGATTCCTGCTAGGAACTTCAGACTATGGAAGAGGGAAACTGCCAGCTGGAAGGTGCCTGTGGGACTCAGAGAGTTGAAGGACGGTTTTTCCAAATGTCATGTGCAGAAAAACAAGGTGGGATCCTGCAAGGATGTGCAATCTTGCAGGATCCAGTAGTTTGAAGGGGGAAATCAGGATTTTGTGGGAAGGTTAAAAAAAAAAAAAGGAAGGGAAAATAATCATTGAAGCTCGATGAAAAAGATGGGCATTGAAAAGAGGCAAGAAAGGATCAATTTTGAGAGTACCTACCTTTGGCAGCTGATTTCTATCCATCGCTGGAAGAAGGAAAACCCTGTCAGCCTCTCTGTCTCTGCCTCAGGCTTCCTCTCTAATCTTACCCTGTTCTAGCACACACATGGAGTTGTATACTTTAGCAACCTTTGCTCTCTGACTGCTCTATTCTGTCAAGAAAACACAAGACCATACATTGTAGTTGCAGAGGCGCCAAGCCACCCCCCAGCCAGTATTAGTATTGTCTGGCATGTCTCCAACCCCTCCGTGGCTGCCAGAACTCCCAGGTCCTTTACTCCATCACCTGCAATCAGAGAGTTTTGCTCTTCATTGCAGGGTTGGTGCTAGACTGATACTCCCAGAGGCAGAAGAGATTTGTCTATGCACAAGAAAGCACACACCATGGGTAGTGGGCAGCAGCACAAGCCTCTTCATAAAAACTCAGCGGGAGGGAAGGCTTCTAGTGGTGGCAGAGGAATGCTGCCTTTTGCACAGACTGCTAACTACAGTGGCTGCACGGTGTCTCACATAGGCCAAAGTCCACCAATAACCAGTCAGACAACCTGCATCTAGATTGATCAAATGGTCATTAGGTGGATATGAATTCAGTGTGTGGGCCAAATCTGAATCAGCAGCCTGCGGACAAAAGGCCGTGTCCTGTGACCAATCCCCAAAGATATAGGCAAGCCAGATTCGTCATTGTCAGGCTGCATATCCTGAATGCTAGGCTCTTGGCACTAGACCCATAATGATAACACCACAGGCAACAAGAATATTAGCATCCCCACAGCGATGATGTTTGTGTAACTAGATGCAATTAAACCAGGGGTGGGCAATTATTTGGACTGGAGGGCCACTTAATGAGTTTTGGTGAGCTGTTCAGGGACAGGGGGGGAAAGGCAGGGAGATACCAGCTGATCCTATCCAGCCCTTCGGCTGCCACTGGGAGCCTGAGGAACTGGGGCTACATCTGCATTGAGAGCCTGGGCTATGCAATGCACAGACTCCTCCACCCCCTGCATCAAGCACCGCCCCCCCGGTTTTCTGTTGGCGCTACGCAATCCTGGCACCATGGCTATTAACAGCTAGGCCTGCACGGGACAGGGCATGATGCAGCATGCCAAGCAGGTGTCCTGCCCACCCACTGAGATGAGCTGCCACCTCCGTGTCACACCAGGAAAGGCGGGGGTGGAGGAGGCTGCGCGTTGCATGGCCTGGTCTGACCCCAGGTGAAGCAAAGCGGAGCAGCACAAAGTGCAGCCCTCCCTCACGCTCTTGGTGGCAGCTGGTGGGCAGGATAGGATCAACTGGCAGGCTGGATATAGCCTGCCGACTGTATTTCACCCACCTCTGAGTTAAATCAAAGCCACATGGACATATTTGTAGCAATGTTCCATTAAGAAATATCACCATGAGCAGTGAGCTGTTTGGGACACCCTATTTTGTTTGCTTGTTTTCAAATGGAAACAAATCCTCATGGATTCTGCTGTGAAGGATAAAAACCCAAACTGTGAAGCTCCCACCCCATTTCCCAGCGTTACCTTTTCAGGTTTTTATCTCTAGCAGCTTTTGTTTGCTTGTTCCAGGGTAGTAACTACGGTGAGTGCTGGGATACCAGTGAGCAAATCTGCCCATAGGAGTTGTCAGAAGGCAGCTGACTCCTGGCTCTCCCGTCCCCATGGGAAATGGGGATAGCTTCTCACACACAGGGGATGCTCTGTGCTTCTGTTTGGAGGGCCTGGCTCACCTCGCAGCTAGGCGTTTGTGCCAAACTGCACTCCAGCTAAGCTACAGGACACCATTGCCCTGCTAGGATCATGGCACGACCAGTAATATGTATTGGTTTGCCAAAGGGTTTGATTCCCTTGGACCTGCGACGTGCAGATTACTGCACTTTGCCCTGGGGACTTGCTGTCCCCTGCCTATTCAGGACTTCACACAGCAGAGTATGTGGGCCTGGAGTCACAAGAAAGTTGTGTGTGATGTCTGATTCGCGCAGTCGCATGCGCTCAGCCACATGCAGACTGTCAGATAGGGAGGCTGGTTTTAAAGGACAAAGCTGAAGAGCCAAACCTTGAGTGTCCTGGGACAAACTACAGCACAGGGAGAAAAGACCATCTGTTCAGGAAGAGAACAGTAAAGACCCATTTTGCAACCCTCCTTTCCCCAGTTGCTGCTATTGCCAAGAATATCCTCTGGGCAACCGGATTTGCCCAGTCTCATGGGCGGCAGCACGTGCGAAGTCTTCTCTGACAGCACGGGAAGTACTATCACAAAAGCTTCTACAGGAAACCGGTGCCCTAGGACCTTGGCTACCCTACGATATTGAGCTTGCGCCAAGAGTGATTGTCAGCAGCAACCCCCTTTGTCCAGATTGAAAATGGGCTAATTGCTTGCCTGTTTCTGACGGACATTTTCAGCACTGCAGTGGATCTCTGATGACAGCCCATGTCTCTGGCCTGGTGCAGACACACAGCAACTACGCAGTCCTAATGGAGGAAACCCCCTTGTCTACACAGATAGGGAGGCTACTATCCCTGTGGGCACCATCTCTGACAGCCATGGAGCCTGGTGGGCCTGTGCACACCTGCAGCAGCCTCCCAGAGAGAAGCCAGCCTGCCCTGCTGCTCCCCTTCATGGTACCTATAACAGGGATGTGGGGATACCAGGACAAAAAGGGAGCGTCCAGAGAAAAGTGCATGTTGGGACCCAAGCAAAGGTCCACACTGCTATTCCTGGCACAGCAAAGCAGCTCTGGGCGAGGGCGATTCTTAATCAGCCTGACACAGCGAGCCTCATCCAGGCCTACCCACCCAGGAGAATGACTCCATCGGTCACCTGTCTGGGCAGGAGCTTCATGTGCCACAGAACAAATGCCCAGAGCTCAGGAGCAGCCCTGGGCTGCCCGAAGCTCTGTTGGCAAGCGAGAGGGAAAGACAGCCTGTGCCTGGCACTCCGCCACCAGGCAAAGTCTACTCATGGCCCAGCCCAGCCCTGGGTGCAGCTTCCCCCACCACCCGCCTGCCCTGAGCTGAGCTAGCCCCACTCCTCCACATCCTGCTCTGCTCGCAGCGCTTGACCTCAGCCCGCAATCCCTTTACAGCAGCCCAGAGAGGCCAAAGCCCTTCTCCCCACGCCTCCCCTGGGGCAGGGCAGTACATCACTCTCTGCGGCTTCCCTCCAGTGTTGCCAGGTGTGCAATCATTATCGTATTTGTGCAATCATTTCAACCCTTGTACGATCTATAACAGTAAGAGTGTTCAAAATGCACGCTAATTTTGGAGGCAGCTAATGGATGCAGCATGTGCAAAACCCAGATCACTCTCCGGGAGCCTTAACTGACTTTTGGGTTTGCTTCCCTTTTGTCTGTTTTTTGCAAATATATGTATAATACATATATAACTACCTCTAGCAACCTGTCAAGCGAGTGCTGCGGTTCACTTGGCCAATTAAAACAGATTCTGACAGTTAAACTATGGCAGTCCTGTTACAACACTTGCACGCACAGCCCATGTGTGACTGCCAGCCTCCAAATAAAGAAATGGGTCCACTCCTGTGACCAGGTTCTCACTGGAGAGTTCAAGTGAGCAAGAGAAAGTAAATCAGAAGAAGACGACTTATTTGTAGGCTTATTTGCATATTTTTCAGCGTACGATTGCTCTTTTTGTCCAGCAAATACGATAATTTTGAGCTTGCCATGATCATTTCATGTTTAAAACTTGGCAACGCTGGTTCCCTCCTGCCTCCGCGGGGCAGTGACAGCCCCATGGCGGGGCAGGGGCACTTACCAGGCTCCTGGCTAGGAAGGCCAGCATAGCTCCTGCCTGCAGCAGCCCCCAACTCGGCCGCCTCCCGCTCTCGCGCCGCAAAGGCAGGGACAGGCGGCAACTTCCAGGGTAACTTCAGCAGCTGGGAGGGGCCGGCACCCCCGCCATCTTTGTGCGGGGCAGTGTCCTGCCTGGTGCATAGAAGGGGCGCCATCTTTGTGCGGGGCAACCCCTACATTGACCAATGAGCTGGCGCGCTGCCATGTTTGTGAGCGGCGGGCTTTCACTCTGAGCAGCGCCGCCGCCATCTTTGTGAGGGGCATCCCCCCCGCCCCGATCTCTGCCCTGAGGGAAGGGCAGGCCGGGCTTGGGTTGCACTACTGTATGCGTCGCTGTTACTGTTTCCCGGGCGGGCAGCGGTGACTTTGAGCGGGCGGGGCGGGGAACTGCTGGAGTCAGGGCTCACGGGTGGGCCCATCATGACATTCCCGAATTCCCGGTCGCTTGAAGGATCGCGGGTTGTTCCTACAAGGCTTCCGAAGTGGCCAGCGTGCCCCGCACCAACATGGCCGCTCGCCGGTGTTGCCCGGCACAAACATGGCCGCACCAGCAACGGTGGCGCCCGGCATGCCCCGCGCCAACATGGCAATCTCTTATGGGACAGACGACGTGCCCTTCTTAAAGATGGCCGCCCGGCTGCTACTCGGGTGTGTGTCGGGAGGGCAGAGGTGAGAGGTGAAGGGTGATAACGGCAGTGGGTCGGTTCCAGGAAGATGGCAGAGAGCGAGCGGCAGACAGGTGAGGGCGCAGCCCGCGGGGCCAGGTGGTGTCCGTGGGGGCAATCCCGGCGGGGCGCGGGGGTCACTTGGGGGACGCAAAAAACGCAAATCAAATTCGTCCGGGGGCCGGTGGGAGGGCCGAGGTTTGCTGCTGCCCGAGGGAGAGTCCCTCGGCCGGGCGGGGGGGAGGGATGACAGAGTCTCCTTCGTCAAGGGCAGTTCTCGTCACAAAATATTCCCCCCCCCCAACCCTTCCCCTCGGCTGGTGTCGGGCCGCCTGCGTCGTGAGGGAGCCTTTGTCCAAACACCTTGCGGTTTGGGCAGACAAGGGGTGTGCATGGTCATATGTGTGTGCGTCCATGCGTGTCTGTGTCCTTGTATGTGTGTGTCTGTACGTGTGTGCATGCATGTGCATTCATCCACATGTTTGAGTGTGCAGGAGGCACAGCGCACAGATGCTGACTTACCCAAAGGGACAGAGCTGGGACAAGAAGGCCTGAATCCTAGACTGGTGCCTTGGCCCTTAGGCAGTGATGTCTCTGACTCTTCCTCTCTTACCTGTGATCTGTCTTTATAGCTGTTCGAAGTGGTTTTTTTTCCCCTTTATCAGTACTCTGGAGGTCTATTGAGGTTGCTGCTCTTTGCATCCATGATTATAGAGCATTATTTAAAAACCCACTTTATGGTAATGTGATGCTGCTTAATTGTGAGCTGGATAGGCTGCAGCAGTTCAGGGTATACCTGTTTTTAATTCCTCCTAAATTGTGCCTTGCTATCCAGGGCTTTCATAGTGTTTTACAAACATGCAATTAACTGTTTCTTGCATTGTGCTAGTGAGGGGCAGTGGGATTGTTTTGGTGGAGAACCTAAGGCAAAGACCAGCTAAATGATGTCCCTGGAGTCACGTGGTAAGTCTGGCAGAGCTTGAAGGAGTTGTGGGTCCTCTGGTGCAATTCCTGGAGAGCTTTGCATTGTCAGTGAAGAGAGGAAGGAGCTGATGAACATTTCTGAGCAGATTAGTCTGTGCAAATGAAGTTTAGTGATTCCAGTTTTTATGCAGTTCAAATTTTGGGGCTTAGTACAGAATTGGTGCTTAGAGTTTGCAGGTAGTGCTAAAAATGATTATTAAAATGTTGCTGGAAAAAAGTTTGGACTCTTCTAGGATTAAAATAATGAACCAAGGGATGGCAACTTCATGCTAAATATACCCTTAGTCTCTTGATTAATTGTTATTTGTTGCACTGCATCCTGGTGATAAAGTTTGGTCACAGAAATGTGATGTGACTATGCCTTTAACCTTGTGGCAATGTTTCTAGCTCTGCAGTGGCCTCATGTGGAACTGCAGAGTGAGACTGGAGCCAGTTGTGAGCCTTGGACTGCAGAGGGGCTTGGAAAGCAAGAACCCTTGTGTTCAGGACAGCTTCCTTTCTTTGTCTTTTTTTCCAGTGAGGAAGGCAGAACGGGGAACATGTTTCCCAGCTAATAAAAAAAGTTGGCTGTGTACTGGGGGCCTGGAGCAGTGTCATGCTGATCTTGTGCGTTACCGATTTGCATTCATGTCATACCTGCCATCTTAGCAGCTCAATGCACTTTATAGAGGATGTTGTTCTCACCTGAAACAGCATTTCTAGCATCCAAGAGGCCTTCTTGTGCCGTCTTGGGGATGCTGGCTTCATCCTATTTCAGAGTAAAGAGTGCCACCTACTGAATCACTTAGGTTTTATCTTCATTGTAAAAGATGCCTTTGGGGTAGTTAACTTGATGTAAAACCCTTGTGACCAGACACAGGTATTAGAAGCCAGTCTGCTACCTCTCAGCTGGGGTTTAGCTCAATTAACTACAGCTAATTAAGCTGCCTGCACAAAGGTTTTATGCTATTAGCCATCTCAATAGAAAACACTTTTTGCAGTGGTTCAAAGCCTAACAGTATTTTCTGTGGCAGGGCTGTGTTCCTTGGCACTGTGCTGTCAAAGGACTGATGAGTCCAGTCTTGGCTTGGCTTGGCTCAGCTTGTGAGACCTGGCACAGTGGGGATAAGTTGTCATTTTTGTGTCTAGAGAAATGAGCCTTGACTTCAGAAAAGGAGCTGAGGCCAGAAGGAGTTGTATTCTGTTTTGTGTTCTATTTGACCTCTCTCTCTTCCCTCCTCCAGGCTCCTCTGAGGAGGCAGTCTCTCCCCTCCAGCAGAGCTTCATGATCCCTAAAAAGGAGATAAACATGGTTTCTGATATGGCCAAGTGGAAGCGCTCTCAGGTATGGATCTGGGTTCTATGTTCCTGAAGTGTCTCAGTGTTGGCATTTGTGTAGGACAAACCAGGCCAGCTATAACAGGTTGAACAGGGTTGGGTCAAGCTGCTGGAAATAATGACTTTTAAAATCGAGTGGGCACTGTGACTAATGTTTTGGGAATTGTAATAAATGTAGCTTCCTCCAGTGGTCTTTAGGTGACAGCAGTAGGAGATTGTGGATAACAGAAGTTCCTACCTGGGCAGTTGTTTGTGATGACACCAGGTCCTGTCAGCTCTGTATGGCCTGTAATTCACCACCCCTGGGACTGATAGTAGAGACGGGGTGTAGGGAGTGTTCAACGTTTTGCAGCGTGAATAGTGAAATGCTCGAGCCCTGTCTATAGTAGAGCTCTTGCCTTTGCTACTACTGGTTGTGAATACAGCTTCTGGTTTGACTCTGCAGACCGTTCTGTAGAGTGTGCATGGGGTAAGAGCTTGGAAGAGAAGAATAATGTATTGGTTCTTCCCATACTGGGACAAGATCCCAAGGTTGCCCTCAGCAATGGATAGGGCTGGGGCTCTGTCCACAGTGGTAAAGAATCCATATAAAGCATGATTTGGGCCATCCTTCATAGAACATTGTGTTGTCTACGTGACCCAACCACAAAGCCGAGGAAGACAGAATCATCACCTCTGATACTTTCTAACCATGTTAAAGAATACCTTTTAGGCCAGCCCTGAAAGCTGAAAGTAGCTGTGTTTATGATACATTCTGTCCTGTTGCAATGTGCTCTCAGGTCAGACAGTTCTGCTTGGGACCTTCCCTACGAGAAGTAAAATTACACTGAGCACATTGTAGTACATCAAGACAACATCAGCCCCTTGTTGCTCAATGGTTACTGCAGTTCCTCTCTACATGACTCACTATATAGGAAGTTGTGCTGTAGACATGATTGTGCAGCAATGGGGCTTGGTGAGGCAGGCTCTCCTTAGACTAGATTGGAGGCCACCCTGTCAGCAAATGGCTGTGGATGAAACTTCAGCCCCTTGCCTATTTGGCCTATCTTTGATGAATGGGTTTGACAGATCTCAGCCCTCTGTGTCTACAAGCACAATGGTACCTGCCCTGGCAAGTTGTGACCAACCCCTTTCTTTGCTGAAGTCTGGTTTGTCTTTGCCTTTGTGGAGTAGGCTTGTTCCCTAGCGGAGCTGTCAGGATCTCTGTGCTCATGGCTCAGGTGGGTGGTCCAGACTTATTCCTGAGGAACAGGGACAGAAAAGTGGCAGTAACTCTTGGTTAGGGACCAAGCGGTGATCCCTTCAGAGATGAGTGTTTCTGAAGACTCACAGATAAAACCCTGCTTTGTCACATTTGGGCATTATTTTTGATCAAGGCTTTCCTGGAAGGACAGCCTGTGAGGTGACTGGCAACAATGAGGTCTGAAAGAGGTTCCTTCAGAAAAACTGTGGCCCACTCACAGGGTTTTCACCTTTTTCCCTGCATGTCCTGGGCTGGGGGACTGTGCAGTGGGTGTGAAAGAAGAGAGGAGAAAGGAACCTATTTAGGGCAGCTGCCCCCTTCTTTTCCTGGGCAGCTTAGATGTGGGAAGGAGAGCATGAGCAGGAAAGAATGAAGGAGTTACTGGGAGGGGTGACAGCCAGAAACTGCAAGTAATGATGTACTTGGGCCCAAATTTGGACAGGCCCCAGGGATGAGGCTGAGGAGCTTATATTTGACCTGGTGAGTGACAGCAACCTGGTAAGGGGATTCAGGTAGGAGGGTGCTGGGTTGGGGTGTCTTTAAAAAGAGCTTGCTCTGTGTGACTTCAGCTGGCTGTACTGATGCAGAGGGGCTCAGCACATACCAGTGCTGCTAAGAAGTTAATATTGTTCTCAGGAGCTTTGAAGACAAATAAGTAGCATCAGAACAAGCCTTGCACCCTGTGCTTTCCCAGGGTACTGGCATTGTGGGTTGGATCTCATCCCTTCTATGTGCTCTAGGCTTCCCCCACTTGTCCACAGGTCTGCAAACTCACTGTCAGTGCTCAACTGATGCCCTGTCCCCTTGCATGTTTGCAGGCATATGCAGACTACATTGGCTTCATCCTCACCCTGAATGAAGGCATCAAGGGGAAGAAGCTGACCTGCGAGTACAAAGTCTCTGAGGTGGGAGAAAGCTTGGACTACGCTGTTTCCAGTGTGGTATTTGTTTCTTTTGCTGATTTGCCTTGCACAGCAGGGCTCAGATGTTTTCCAACTAAGGGCTGTGTTGGCAGCTTGCCTGGGGCCCTAAAGAGAATAAAGTATTGCTGAGCTGCATCTGCTTTCTTCATTAAATGCAGTAGAGCAGCCTTTGGGGACTACAAATACCAGCATACAGAGCTTCGCTTGGTAACCAGGTGCCTTTGTTCACCCACAGAAATTGCACTCCAGCCCTTGGTGAAGGTGTCGGGTATGCAAAGGTCATAGGCAAGGAAGGGCACATTCTGACCACACATGCTGTGCATATGCCATCTGATCTGTAAAGAAGCTGTTTATGAGGAGCCATGTTGCTCTTTGGCTATAGCAGAGGACTGCATACTCTGAGTTTTCTTCCTAGCCACCCACTAAGGCACTGCTTGACACTGAGCAGGCTGCCCAACAGCTCTGTCTCAGTTTCCCCTCTTGCAGGGAGATGCCAATGCCAACCTCCTAGTGGGGTTTGTCTTGGGTTGGTAAGGTACCTTGAGTTGAGAGAATGTGGTAGGAGGTACAAAGTGTCCCTGCCCTTCTTCACCCTCAACGCTAAAGTCTTATCTGGGTTTCTTGCCTCTGAGGAGATGGCCCATGGTGCCTCATAGTAACTGTCTTTCTGTAGCAACTATGTAATTGGCTTTCACCCCAGTACCTACACCCTGGTGATCAGCATGTCTGTGGTCTCTGCCATTTGAACCACGCGTTTATGGTGCTAGGAGGTTTATCCTGGATCATCTGCAGGCAGCAAACCGTAACTTGCTGTGTCTCAGTGTAGACTGAGTCCTGCTGGGGCCTCACTTGAACAGCATGATCTGGTGCAAGTTGGGCAGGTTCTTGACCCAGGGTGTCTGATATTCATGTACTGTTCTTTGGTATATAAGGCAGCATGGGCTGCAAAAAGAAGAGGTGAACTTGGATCATTTTGCTATCAGCCCCAGTTCAGAGGTTCTTAGCAGGAAGACAGGGTAGAAATAACTTAGTTCTCCTTGGAGAGGTCTTCATGTCTGTTGCATGGTGGCTTTTTGGTGCTGTGACCAGTTTTGATGCCTGTTCATGAGATGAGATCATGGACAGAGGATGAGTGCAGGCACTGTGGAGTCCAGTCTTATTGAGGCCAGAGGAGGGATTTCGGAGACTCTCAGGGAACAAGTGTAGATTTCCTCATTGTGCATGTCATTCTCTGGAGCTTGTTTCAGTTTCATTTGGTGGAGTACTGCCTTGTGTTCCTTGTCAGCCATTCACCCATCTCATCCAGGTGACATCGGGTGGCCTGTAGCCGTGTTCTGCAAGGTAGTTAAGAGATGTCTTGGGAAGCCTTTTACCTTTTCCCATTACAGCCAGTTACAATTGTGTAGGGGTACTGTATTAGAAATTGACTGCTGAAAAGAGACCTACAAATAGCTGAAAGGGAAATAGACCTCTGCCCAATTTAATGCCTTTTGTTGCGATTAAATAATCAGGCAGGTAGAACCTGGCCTTCCCTACTCCAGAAGACATCCTTTGCGGGAGCTAAACATGCAGATCAGAAATGTACTTGTCTTTCTTTGAAAGCAGAGGGGTGAAATCCTTTCCACAGGGGTTTCTTGCCGATTTCTGCTCAGGTCTTTGAGTCTGTCTGGGCTCCTCACCTCTATTCATTTTCAGCAGCCTGAAAAAAAAAAAGAAACAATTTCACTTATGTTTTGCCTGTACAGGTGTCTTTATCGTAACAGTCCTGGTTCCTAGTCTTCCATAGTATTCCATGGAAAACAGGGAAGCAAGACCTGAATTGAATATGTAAAACAGTTGGAGAAATAACTGTACTCCCCTCCCGAGCTTTTTAGGTCATTAGTCAGTGTAAAGAAGCAAAGGAGGACACGCATCAATTTTCCCTCCCTGTCAAATCTTCTTTCAATGAATTTGTTCTGCCACCTCCAGACAATTACAGAATGTAATGTCACAGACAGAGAGGCCTGTCCCATAGTCTTTCTGCTGAGCGGGGCAGAAACCTGGGACTTAAAGCAAAATAAATCTATTTCCTCTGGGGTCGAGTCCCTTGGGTGCTTGGCTGATGAGGCTGTATGTTCACAAGGGCTCATTCCTAGGTCAGACTTCTCATTTTCAGTTTTAAGGACTCAGCCTCCTTTGGCTCCTGCCTGCCTCTCTGGTCCAATTTCCCACTGCTTCCCTATCTGCTGCTGATTTCCTTGTGTTTCTGTCCCTTCCAGATCAAGTGCCAGGGGCTCCTTCCTGTGTCCCGAAATCTCTTCTTTGACCACATGTCCTCCTTATAATGGATCAGTGTTGGTCCACCAAGAAAAAAAATTATGAGGAAGGAGAGGGGTGCAGTGCTGGGAAACAGTTGGCCTGCCAGTCCATAAGAGATTGTACATGCGACCTGAGTTGCCTGTTAACTGAGGGCCAGATCTAGCAAAGAGCAGTTGTTGAGTCCCATCAGCTCATGCTGAAGTTGCATGAAATCACTGGGGGATGAGTACACTCCACTCCTTTATGGAGCTGCTGATCACCTTGCTGGACCCTTCAGTGGTAAACTTCATGGGACAGGACTGTGCCTGGTTGTGCGCTGTTCTTCTGGTAGTCCCCAAGATCCCAGATCATGGTTTTGCCCACTTCCTGCTTGTGCTTGGGAGTGTGCTCCATTGGAGGGGCAGAGACCTGGTTCTGGGGCCACGTGTCCAGACTCCAGGAGGAAGGACTGGATATGTAGTTGTCACACCTGAAACCCACAGCTCTCCACTGCTGGGCAAAGCCAAGGAGCCTGCTAGAGGTAGTGCCAATGCCAGCCGCATCATCCCCAGAGAGATGCTGCTGGGTCATTGTTCCCCAGTTGGCCACGTGGCCATGTTATTCCCTTTTGTCCTTTGTGGGCAGAATTGGGGTTAGGAGGATGCAAATTCAGTCCAGCAGGTTAAGGAAGGAGGTGGGTGGGGGAGGGGGAGGAGTTGCCTTTGCTTTGATAATTGGGAAGCTAAAACAGCAATGGAGCATGAAGACCCAGCCCCCAAACCCCACTGCAGGTTCTGATGGCTGAGTTCCTGCAAACTCCATTACTCCCTCTGCCTGGCTTCAATCTGTCTGTACAGGTTTCTTCTGCTGGACAATAGAAACCTGCCTCCCCTTAATCTGTCCCCTTTCAAAGGGCCTCAAGCCTGAAATAAGCCGCGTCTCTTTAATAATTTATTGGCACGGCTGAACCAGCAGCTGGGTCCCATACTCCTGCCTTCAGCCAGGCTGTGGTTTTGATTCCTTTAAAGCAGGTGAGGCAGGAACAAGAATGCTTGATTCTGCCCTGTTTCTTGAGGTCTGGAAGCAAGAGGCTGTGAAAATGGGAGTGGGCAAAACGCACCCTTGTCTCTAGCCAGGCATTTATCTAGCCAGGACTGAGCGCTGTAGCCATGGCTGAGTGAGAGAGCTTGAAATAGAGGAGCTGCTCGTAATGAGATGCTGCCACCAGGGGATAAATCACAGGCATTATTTAATTATTTAACAGAAGCCACTGCCGGAGATGCTGCCATTAATTGGAAGGGAGTGTGGCAGCCCCCAGAAACCAGACCCGGCCCTGCTGGGGCACAGCCTATCTCTTTGTTCCATGCCTGGGCAGCTCCTGGCACAGCGGGGTCCTGGCCCATGGCAGTTTCTCCCAGGCTCTGCTGTAATACACATGATTGTTTTGTCCCACTCAGCTTGAATCCAGGGCACTGCCCTGATGCTGATTCTGGCCTGTTACTTCATGAGGGCACCCAGTTGCTTGGGCCCTATTGTCTTGCCCTGTACACCTACAGGCAGAGGCCTTGGGGTTTGTTCTCTCCTATAAGATCATATGGAAGCAGGGTTGGAAGGAACTCATAAGATTACCTAGTCCAGCCCCCTGCTCCAGGCAGGATCACCTCTAACTAAGCTGTCTCAGCCAAGTGTCTGTCCTTGCCAATCTCCCACTGTCCCAGCCCTCTGCTTCTGAGCTTTCAGAATCCTGATGCGTGACTCTCAGCTGTGCTCACACTTGGTTTCCTACCATCCCTCCAGAGCGGGTGTCCAGGGAGAAAGCCATGGCTATTGTGAGAGACCTGCCTGCAGAGGAGGGAGAGGTGGGGGCTGGCTTGCTACTGGTTCAAAGGCAGAACAGCGCTGCCTGGCCCATCTCTCCTCCCCCTCCCCTCCAGTGGCACTTCAAGGGCTAGAAACTTGCTGGGCTCTGCTGTTTCCTCGTCCTCCCCCGACAGGCAGCATGAAGAATTGAACCACAGCCCAGGAGACCAGCAGGCTTCACACGGTCGATGCCTCCAGCAAAGTCAAACCAGCCCCTGCCTTGTCTGTCCTCTTTGTCCCCTTGAAGGAGGAATCCCCTCTTGAGACAGCGATGCCTCCGTTGGCCAGGGCCCAGCCAGCTGCTATAGCAACTGATACATCTCCAGCTGCTCTGATGGGGACCCGGAGAATCCCTAACCATGGGATTGGCAGGTGGAAGGGTTTCAAGTACTTGTTGGCAGAGTCTGCTAGTATTGCCTTGTGTTGGGAGTAAGTACGTATTGGACAACAATACTGCTGCTGTGCTGCTTCTCTTCATCAGTACTGAGGCTGGGTGGCTGTTTGCAGAGGGCCTCTGCTCCCCAGCTCTGTGGGCACAAGGAGGCATTTGCCTGCTCTGAGCACCACCCTAAAGCCATTCTTGCTTGCTACATAGGGCAATGCAGCTTTGAACCAGACTCCATATTGCTGCCATCACTCTCCTCTGCCCACCAAATGGCCATTGCTAAGACCCGTCCTCTCCCTTTGCTCCGGCTAGGTCAGCCCCTCCTTCAGTCCTCTCCCTGGCTGCTTCTCTTATTTCTTGTCACTTCTGGCTCTTCTCTTCTCCCAGTGCCTGCATGGCACTGCCTGTCTTGCTCCTCACAACTCCAATTGTTTTCCTTCGCTCTCAGCTTCTTACCTTTTTTTCCTGCCTCTCTCTAGTTTGGAGTGCTTCCCCTTCCTGAGCCTACTCCTTTTAAGAACCCTCCTTTGGCTGACCCAGTCTGTAAGTTCTAGGCAGGGACCAGTGCTTGGACCTGGGTGGTTGAGAGGTGCCAGGTGCACTTACATCCTGAGGTCAGAGGGGTTCAGAACCTTGGGAAACTAGGTTGTAGCACCCTGTGAGCCACAACTCATGGGACTTTAACAGGGGAAAGGACTTGGGTGAAGTCACAGCAGGTCAGTGATGGTCAGGATGCTCTATGAACAACATGCTGTCTCTTGTAACCTGCACTGAAACAGTGAGGGCACTGTCTCCTCCAGCTGCTTTTCTGTTCTCCCATCTCATTCAATTAGAGACTGGGAGCTTGCTTTTTTTTGTCTTGGATTCTGGAGCACTGTTCTGCAGCAATTGCAGAGTCTGCAGTGATGCAGCAGTTAGTGCTGCCCCAGGATTGCAGCGTACAAGGGACCTTCTATTTGGGTCCTTAGGAGAATTGTTTCTGCTTGTTCAAGCACCTATAAGAGAGAGGCTGTCTGGGCCAGTTGGAGAACTCAGATCAGTACAGGATTGGCTGCTGGCTTCTGATGTGAAGCAAGGATGGGGCTGGCCACTGTGAACCTTAGAGAGGCCACTTGAGCCCTTTCTGACCCTTGGAACACCAATGTCAGGCTCTGCGGCTCAGTAGTAGGAGTATGGTGGTGCCTACCGTAGAAATGTTGGTTTCACAGTAGTGGCTTCACAGGGAATGATTTATGCTTGCTTATGCAAGTGACTTTCTCTCCCTGTCTGATTGTGGCTTGTCATTTGTTCGGTCTCTGCAGCCTGTTAAGAAGCTGGTGGATCTCCTGAACACTCTCGACAGATGGATTGATGAAACCCCACCTGTGGATCAGCCCTCTCGCTTTGGGAACAAGGCCTTCAGGACCTGGTATGCGAAGCTGGACCAGGTATGTGGGGGATGTGGGGAAGAGTCTTAAATGCAAGACTTAAATGAATGATCTCCATGGCCCAGAGCAGGATAGTCACTAACCATAGAAAGGCTGTCATACTCTTGTGATGCCTAAACAGCTCCACCAGGGGAGCATGGCTCCCATTTAAATGTCTCCGGCAGGTCTTCATACCTGCAATAGAATCCCAAAGAGCCTGAGAGATTCCTTTGCTCCCTAATTATCCGTTGTGTCCACCAGCCTGTACGTCTGGTGGATCAGAGCAGGATTGTGACTCACCACAGCAAAGCTTTGCCTGTCTCAGCTGAGTGCTTGCCCCAGACAGCTCCCTGGGGCTGGCAGAAGCAGAGTGCGCTGTACTAAGCTGTTGAATTGTTCTGGGCTGGCAGATACATGGATGCAGTTTGTTAAAGTTCCAGTTAAATGCGACTGAAAGTTGCTGGACTGATTGCCTTGGAGACTGAAGTCTTCCCTCTCTTGAACAGATACAGTCCAGGTGGCAACAGGGCAAGTTTGTCTCATGCTTCTCCTTAATGTGCCACCATTTACTGTTGGAGAGGTCACCCCTGAGGACAATGGGAATTAATTCCTCAAGTCATGCAAGCTTTGGGCTCACTGCTCATACCAGCAATGGGGTCAGTTGCACTGATGGCATGTTGGGATGGATGCCCTAAATGGTAGTTATTTCCACAGTGGGCAGGGGAAGAGACCTTCTCTCTCATACCACATCTCTGCCACCCGTACCAGCTCACTAGTTTGGTGAGATTTAACAATGCTCCTTATACCACCCGATAGAGGTTGTTTCTGAGAGATATTAGGATTCCCCATTTGCTTCTCCTCTCCATACTTCTATCTCACAAGCTTGGAGGGGGCTTTTGCTCTCTGCAAGACCACTGTAAATCACTAGTGAGTGCTAGTTTCACTTGCAGTGGTGTGCAGTATCCAAGGTTGGGCTTATGGCAAATCGGAGCTAATCCTTTTTTTTTTTTTCAGGAAGCAGAAAATTTGGTTGCAGAAGTGATCCCCAAGCACCTGGTCGAGGCTGCACCAGAGGTTGCTGTGTACTTGAAGGAATCTGTGGGGAACTCCACCCGCATTGACTATGGGACAGGTACCATTGCTTGAACATTTCATGCGCTAGTCTTGTTGAGTTCTCCTCGACTCCTAAGGTATAACTTAGTCTCACAATTCAGGGATGCCATTCCCATCGCAGCGAATGGTACCTGCAGGGGATTATACCAAGGTGGAAGTTGACCTAGAGAGTAGATCATGTTTGCATTGGGCTGGAACTGTGATTGCTCTGAGGTCTTGGCCTGTCTATTTTAAGTATCTTCTCCTTTAAATAATGGTTCCTACCTCTGTTCTAATATATTCCATCTGTGGACTTCAGAGTGTCTTAGAAATATTAATTGAGCATAGCAACCACTGTTGAAATGCTGTCACCTCTGGGGTGAACCACAAGAGCTGCTGAACACTGCCCTTGGTGCAGGACAAGAAGTGCACATGGAGCATTATACATAGTTAAACCACAAGGTGGAATTTGTGTTCTCTCTTGAACTGGAGTTAGAGTAAGCAACTGCAGCTTATGTTTATTCCTTGGGGCAAGTGTCACGAGATCGTAAGTGACCACAGGTGCTTGCTACACGTGGATGAAATGCACGGAGAGCGATAGCACTAGAAGAGAATCAGGCCCGGAAAGAAGTTAAGAGTCAGAAGCTGGAGTAACTCACTGGCTTCAGTTAGGTTGCTGTGGATTGACATCCATGTGAAAGCAGCCCCTCACACTGTGTGCTAAACTGTGGTGATTCCCATCTCTCTGTACCAGGGGAGCAGGGTCGGAGAAGAATGTCCAACAAGTAGCTTAACCAAAGATCTGCAGTGTAGGGAGCAAAGAGCCTGGAACGCGACTCGTCTGCATGGCCAGAGAACCCCAGGAAGAGGTGAAGGAAATGCAGGTCTGAAAACTGCTCCTGTGCTGCAGCTCTTGATCACCAGGGGGAGATGTTGCCATTAGTAATGAGCCTATTGACAGGGCTTGTTTATCAGCTGGAGCTTGGTGAGGGAAATCCAGTCTCTCCACCTCTGCTATATCTCATGCATTGAGTCCAGTGTGCTTTTACTTTGGCACAACTAGGCCGTGGGGGGTGGCCTCTTTGCATGCCAGCAGCCACATCATTTTGCAGAGCGGAATTGCCTTTGTATTTAATCTCTCGGTCACCTCCATTTCTCCTGTTTGAAGGGAGATAAAAGCTTCTCAGCAGCCAGCCTAGATATTAAATGTGTTTTGTGGTGCGCTCATTCTGCTGCCTTCACTGTTACTCAAGGAATAGCTTTACCTGTGGAGGGTGGCCCAGGGTTGGCAGTTAGCATCTTGAGAGGGTGATTAGAGGCAAGACAGCGACCCTCAGACATGGAAGTGTGTGTTTCTTTCTCCCTCCTGCTGGGCACATAAATAGCCTTCCACTTCCCCCATACTGTAAATAAGAAGGGAGCAGTTCCCAGTTGGGTCCTAACACCCCAGTCTCTTGGGGCTAGGTTTCTCAAAATATTCTATTGTGTAGGCCCTGCACTTGCAACTGCCAGCTCATATAGGGTGATCCACAGAGACTGACCAGCATCTTAACATGATAGATTTGAGCAGGGGTGGAGAGTGGGCGAAATGTTATGACCATAGGCATTTATCATCCTATCCCAGTAAAATGGAGTTGTAAGGCACCTGGTTTGAGCATTGCCACCCACTGCAGTTCAACTGTGGTGTCCGTTATGGCACCTGGGGAGAGCTGATCTCTGTGGTGGAAAGCACCAATATTGTGTATGTATCTCCCATTCTTTAATCCTAGGTCATGAAGCTGCATTTGCTGCTTTCCTCTGCTGTCTCTGCAAAATTGGGGTTCTCAGGGTGGATGACCAGCTGGCCATTGTATTTAAAGTGTTCAACAGGTGAGATGCGAATATAAAGATTGGGGTGGATTTGTGGACCCCTACATAGGGTCCCTCTTCCACCTGTCTGTCTTGTGTATGTTATGATGTGTAAGTATAAGTCATCTGATCCCCCTGACTCATTTCACTGTGGTCATAATGGGTTCTGCCTTCTCCATCATTCTCATTTGGCCTGATGCTTCAACTCCCGGAAGACAGAGATCACTTCATTTGGGTGCATATGTATTTTCAGGGGACAAAGCACTGCAAACTAAAGGGCCCTGTACCCTACCAGAAAAGAGCAGAACAAGAACCAATGGCTGGAGGTGAAAGCTAGGCAACTAGAAACAAGATGTGTATTTTGAATGGCAAGAGTCATTAGAAGGACCTGCCAAGAGGAGCAATGTATTCTCCATCTGCTCAGCTCAAAACTGGACACCTTTTTGATGATGCTTTAGCTATTGGGCTAAATTGTGAGGGGTGAAATCCTGTGACCTATGACAGACAGATACGCTAAATGATCCAGTGTCTCTTAGCCTTGGAATCTGTGAAATTTCCAGCCTCCCATAGCTGCTCTTTTCAATGCCCAAAGTACAGGATATGGTGTCTGTAGTTGTAAAAACTAAGGACTCCACACATAGACTCCTACACTGACTTTACTTCAAGGTGAGAATGGAGAGGACACGCAATGCTCTGACTTAACAACTGTAAGTCACCTCAGTCTTGGGTAGATTTACTCCTTGGAAAATGAGGAATGACTTCACACCCTCTCCTTGCCAGTTGCATCCCAGAGCAGTCCTTTGCTCAGTGCAAGCCAGCTCCCCATCACCTAGTGATTGGGCACTGTAATAACACCTGGTGCAGGCAAATAGCTGGGAGAGCTAATGGGTGTCTGCTCCTTGCTACAGGGTTAATTTACTACACAGTCAGATCTGGAGTAAAAGGCTCTGTAATAATTGTGTGTCCAGAGTTTCCTCTTCTGTGAAGCTAGGATGATAAAAAATATTCTTGCAAAGACTTAATCGGCTTAATTCTGGAGTGCATGTAATACCTTTGTAAAGATTCTAGAGAAGGGTACACCAGCATTACGATCAAGCAACATATACAAAATTTTGCAGCAGAGTGAAATCTCCAGGTATCCTTCAAGAATTGTTGCTCACTTTCCTGTTAAATTCATTGAAAACCCTTACGCTGTCATCTGCTACTAAATCTATAAGGCCTGAGCCTCTATGGCGTGGACGGCACATATGCCCAGTGGGCTGCGGTTTACCCAGAGCCCTGCACATAAGTATTAAACCTGGAGAGCCCTGGTCTAGGCTTGTAAGGGACACTTCTAAAAACTGACCTTGTCTCATCTCCTCATGGAGAGAAGATAGTGTGATGTGCATGAACAGATAAATAATGCACTGGCTCCTGGTTATTGGCCATTGGTATTGGCATTGCCTACAGCAAAAGGTCTGGGGACTCTGCTGAATTTCATGTTGTCCCTTTTCCCATGATCTCCTCTGGACAAGTCTCCTCTGTTTTCCACTGCTTAACTTCTTATTTAGAACCAAAATAGGCTCTGGGTCCCTGTTCTTTAGGTGAAGTGGGTAACATGAATAGGGCAGGTTTATTTACACTACCATATGCTGTCCACTGACTGACAAAGGAATAGAAACCTGGTACCAGAAAGCCAATATCAGACCTCCATCAGCTGTAAGCTTATCCCTGATGTGAGCTAGACTGTGAGTCAAATCTTCTTCCTTTCACAACCTGGGGTCATTTGTTTCTCCTCCTGCTCGGATGTTAGATGGTTGTGCAGTAGGCTATTAGATTGGATTGGGCTCCTATGCTAGGTGCAGAAAGAATGTGCGTGGGACCTTTGCAGCTGGCCTCATAGGGCCTTGTAATTAAAATCCCTCAGTTGTTTCAGCAGTGGGAAGCATGTCTGGTGTTAACTCTTCCCTTTCTCCTTTTGCCTCAGGTATCTGGAGGTGATGCGGAAACTTCAGAAGACCTACAGGATGGAACCAGCTGGTAGCCAGGGAGTGTGGGGCCTGGATGACTTCCAGTTCCTCCCCTTCATCTGGGGCAGTTCCCAACTGATAGGTACTAACGAACCGTCAGCCATGCTTTGGTCTCTCACCCACTTTCCACTTCAGTGTGAAGATAATCAGAGGATGGAGATGCTTTTAAAAGATCATTAGAACGGTGTTTAAAAAAATGGTGTCTCTGATTGAAAACTGTGCTTGGAGTTCAGAACTTATGTTCCAGGCCTTCAGAGTGAAGCCTGCTGCCACTTGCTCAGAGTGTGAGAATGGAGGGTTAGTGTCGGTGTTCATACATCCCAAAGTAGACCTTTTTTAATTTTAAATATTTTTAATTGAGAACCATGCAAATCATCTGTGCTAGAAAAGATGACTACCCTGAGTAGCTTTCAGCATGCTTTTATTGATGAGATACTGGATCAAGGCTCAGGAGATTTGGATTTACTTTTCAGTTCTGCCACAGTTTTCCCATGTCACCATGGGCAAATTGATTTAACATCTTTAAGTCTCATTTTCCCCATCTGTAGAAGGGGCCGGTATTGCCTTTGTCCTTTCTGTTTGGATAGTGAGTAATCTGAGGCAGGGATGGTCTCTTAGTAGCCTCTGTGTATGTACAGTGCTTAGCATAATAGCTTGTCAGTGTTGCTTGAGCCCTGCAGGTACTGTTTTAAATAAAGAATAATGCCCACTCTAGTACAGTTGTAACTGGGCAGCACAGTTCTGATACACCAATGCTCTACTTTGTAACTGTGCTGGCAGAGGCCATAATACATATGAGCCTTCTTCACACTGCATTGCTTTGTATGAATCTCATTGACCTGGGTCCTGGCACAGACGCACACACACACTACCTAGTTTTAAGGTTAAAAAATATGCCTTTTTGCAAAGATTTGTCATCCTGGTGATTAAGAACTTGCAAGGCCAACTTCACTCTAGTGAAATATTGGAACAAATATTTGAGAAGGAAAAGTTTGTAAATATTTAGAGACTGAAAAGGGAGACTAATAAATGTCATGGGTATATAAGGACCAAGTAATAGCAGTCAAACTTGGATTATGGTTCTAAATTTCAAAATTGGCCAATGGAGGTAATAGAATAGTTGTAATATAGCTTGATTTTTAGTAAAGTCTGCTTTAGGAAATGGTAGAACTCGGGTTGACTTGGCTCAACATTCATCATATTGAAAAATGATTAAACAGTTACCTACAGAAGCTGGGAGGGGAGGAGGTGTTTCGGAGGAGAGCCACCAAGCTGATTAACAGGCCTGGTCATCTGATGTTGGCTGACATCTGCAGGACAGATCCTGTATGTGTGTGTGTGTTTTGTTTTTTTTTTTGTTGTTTTTTTCCCTGCAGACCATCCTAACTTGGAACCTCGGCACTTTGTTGATGAGAGAGTGGTGAATGAAAACCATAAGGACTACATGTTCCTGGAGTGTATCCTGTTCATTACAGAGGTGAGGCTGGGAGAATTCTTTCGAAGTGAAACTGTTTATCTTTTTTGTGTTCTCCTGGTATAGGTCTGTTAAGTACCATGTCTTTTGTGTGCTGGTTCATCTGTATGTGCCTACGTGGATGAGCTTTTGTACAAGCCTCAATTCTTGAATGAATTATTGAGGGTGAATGAGGTGAAGCTCCATGGGTACCATGGTGGAGTTTCTTTGATCAGGAATGTGGTTGTAAAAATAAAGCAGATAAACCACGTGGGATGGTTTCTGGACATGGCTGTGGGGAGAGGGCTTAAATTCAGAAAACATGTACTTGTAGGTGCCCTAGAGCAGTAGAGGAGGAGCTTCAAAATGGTGCATCCCAGCCACTGTTAACTCTGGCTACCTGGTGTTCCTGGTATGCCAAGCTACCCCTTACTCAATCGGCGCTGGCCCTCTTAGCAGGGCCCAGTGCCTCCCGTTCAGCTGTGCCTGATTTCCCACTGGGGGATCTACTTTACTTGAGATTCTAGCCTGACCATCAGCTTTCTGTGGTAGGTTGCTAGTAATAGATGGTGTTGAGTAAGTGGCTGATAGTTAAAGCTATGGTTCTGGAAGTGCTAATGTGGACTGTTGAAGGAGGATAACTCCAGGAAACTCCCTCTGTATGGTGGTATGCCATGGATTTCCAACAGACGGCAGTGTTTGTAAACGATGGCATTTATTGCCTCCTGTCTGAAGCCACTGGGTGTTTTTCATCTGCTTAGATATTTATGCTGTGCTCATTGCCTTAAGACCCAAGAGAAGGGATCAAGGACTGCACACTCTACTCTTAGGGATCACTATTCCAGTTCCTCTCCAGAAACATATGTTAATGCAATAATTTTGATGCAGATAGCACTACTATTTGTATAACCTTGCCATTCCAGTCGTGTCTGCGTCCTTTTTCCACTCCTCCAATTTTGCAATGAAACCTGCAGAGTCACATTATATGACTTCCCATTTTAGCCACCAGCATAGTGAGTTTTTACAGGGGACACCTGTTGGACTACTGTCTGAGGGTGCAGAATCTCAGGAACTTGTATGGAGTCTAATAGACGTTGCTGGTGATTAGCACCTTTTGGGACTTGAGTATTTATTTACTGAGCTAAATAACCTCATAGAAGATAAAGATTATGCAGCCTCTCCAAAGTTGTAATACGGAAGAAAGAAAAAGATGAGGGTGGGGTGGGTGGATGTGTGTGGTGGAGGTTGGGGGAAAGGTGCTTGATCCTGCTCAATAGAAACAGAAGCCATGAGGCTGTACAATTGATTTTTGAATTTGGGGACACAGAGCATGTTTGCATACAAAAATGTTTTTTTACAAATACATGTCTTTGCTCATTGTATTGGAGACTCAAAGCAAAGTGGGTTGGGTGGGTTCAAGTGGATTTTTAAAAGCTGTCTTTGAATAGTTTGATTCCCTGGCCTAAATCAGCTTTAGGGCTATTATAACAATGTATAGACAGGTTATGTTTCTGTCCCACAAACTTCAGTGGAGGGGATGGTGGAATCTGGACTTTTTAAAAGTTCAGGTGTTATAGCACCACCTAGCGGCTGGTAAAGCAGCTCTTGGACCTCTTTGGTGGCAGCAAATAATGGCTCGGAGCAACCTGAATTCTTCCACCTGGACTATTTTTAACCATATTTTCTTATAAATATTATTGAAAATTTGTTTGCTCTTTTGAGAGTTAGTCTGGTTGTTGGCTTCATCTGCCTGGTACTGGAGAAGACTGCTACTGCCACTAGATGGCACTGACACAACTTTTAACATCAGCTTTCCCTCTGCCTCAGTCAACAAGGGAACAAGCAAAAAAACAACCCCCCCTGAAAAATAACTGGGGGGAAAAAGATTTAAAATAGATATTAATGCTATTTTTCTTTTAATCCCCTTGATTGAAAACCTGCATCCCATTAGTGGAATTTCATAAACATAAAGCAAATGTCAGATGTTTTGTACACGAGACAAAGTGTTTTCTTGGTATTGGATCATTCTTCGCTTTTGAGTAGTTTAACAAGCTGCAGCGTGGGGATGTTGCCTTCCCCTTAAAACCCAGTATAGTTTATTCTTTTGAGTTTTCCCATTGTTTTGCCTATTCACAATGCTCAGTAACAAACTGTTGTGTGTGCTACATATATATGAAACCTCAGGCTGTTAAAGTAATATTAAAATGATGCTTGATCTGATATGCTATGGCTCTGTCCTCTTAGCGCCCTCTGTTGAATATGGGAATTGCATATAGGTGAAATAGATGAGCCTGTCTTTATATCAGTGGGGCAGTTTTGAAGATGTTGGCCCCTTTAACAAGAGGGTTTTGAGGGAGCTAGCGTGTTGACCAGGGGGTCGGGAGGATTGAGAGGCTTCCTGCCGGGCTGTGCTGCAGAGTTGTTCTGTGACAGGGGACACGTCGTTCGCGTGGATGCAGGGTGCTCAGCGCAGGATCTGTTTCTGTGCATATGTTTCTACAGTACCTAGCCCAATGGGACTCTGAACATTGCCGCAGCGTGAGCATTAAGTGAGCCACTGTGCCTCGGTTTCCCCAGTTGCAAAATGGAACCTCCACAGAGGCTCCGCACGGGGAATTGCGAAGCTTCATTAAAGTTTGGGAGCAGGGGTGACATGCAGCAGCCGCTGAATCAGAAAATACTCATTCTCGGCATTGTTCCAGAGACCAGCAAAAACGCAGGTCCCAGCGACCTTCTGAACAACCTCCCCTTCGGAGGGAGTCGGGCCCCACCAGGCTCATTCAGGATCCGAGCCATGTGCACATGCCCTCGGTCTCCGAGGAGCTGCCATATCGTGGGGTGGCTTGAAAGTTGCTAGTGATCTAGCGCCCACGGCCCGCCTGGCGCCACAGCGCAGACAAAGCCAGTGCCGGCCCCTTGTCAGGATGCCCCTTGGGGGCGAGGTGCGGTGAGCAGGGAGCCCCAGCGCGCCACGTGCGCGTGGGGATGGGAGAGCCCAGTGGCATGCCGGAGCCTGGAGGAAATCGGGCCGTGCTCCTTTAAGAGCCAAGGGCAGGCAGCAAAGAATTTCAGTTTCAATCTGGCTTCTAAATTTGGAGTTTTGGGAAGGGAGGGCTCGGGTTTCAGCTGGAAGGGAAGGAACTGACAGGAAGGCACTACACTGAGCCGTCCCCCTCCCCCTCCAGTTACTGACAGAGGAACCATTTACAAAAGGCTGATTCTCTTGGGAACAGAGAGGCAGGAACGCAGCGTCTGTGAGTAATTTCCTGCTCAATATGGCTGCTCTGACTCACTCCATTCCCCTGGGGTCACTGCGGGACTGCAGCGCTCTTGCTGTTTCTCGCTCGCTCTCTCCAGCTCGCTCGTTTTCTCCCTCTTCTCCCTTTGTGGCTGGAATGAGCTAATTTTTTTTTCTTCCCCCTTTCTTTCCTCCCTTCCCCAGTCCTGAACAATAGCGAAGTCTTCTCCTGCTGGTGCGGACGTGGGTTAGGAAGGCCATGGTCGCACAGTGCTCCAGGTGCCTGGGTCCTGGATGGCTCGGGCACGGGGCTGGCTATCCAAACCAGTCTTTTCAGAGCTTCCCACCAGTCTTAATGCTTTCAGGCCAGGAGCAAAGTGGTGGGGGTTGAGCAGAGCTGTGCCAGTGTGAAGGAGGGAGGGACTGGGAAGCAGAAAGAGACTCGTTGCTGAAAGGCACACAGCAGACTCTTGCATAGAGGGGGAGATGCATTTCGAAACTGCCTTGCAACCAGCCCCAAACACGTGAGACATGGTCGTATTGGCTGGACTGTACTGCGCCTGGTCAGTGGTGTAAAGTCCCTCTCACCTTCAGCACGTGCACCCTCTTCAGCTGCCCACTGGCCATGATTCAGTTCCAGATCTTTGTGCTTAAAAACACACCAGCCTCCTTGAGCGGAGAGAGAGAGAGTGTAATTTTGTATCTGCAAGAAAAACACGCACAACAGAGGGGAGCAGGAACAGCTTAGTGGCTCATCAGTCATTCCCCTGCTTGGAAGAACTGCAAAGAGGAAGCAGAAATTCAACTGAGCTCTCATTGCAGCTGTTCAGGCCAGGCAGAACTACAAAACTGTTACCCACAATGCCCCAGCCCAGAGGTCAGTGGGTATGAGACACGTTGTCCTCTGAGCAAATGTGTTTTTGGTTTGTTTTGTTTTTTTTGGGTTTTTTTCTTTCTCTCTGTCACACACTGGTGCCACTCAGGCAGTGCAGGAGGGCAGCCATTCCCCAAACAGATTGAGCAGCTTTTTTGCAGCAGGCGGCTTCAAAGCCATAAACATTTCCCTTTCCAGTCTCCCACCACTACCGTCCTCATGCTGCCTAGGGGGTGTGTGAACGGGAGCACGAGCTGGTTCTCCCAGCCCTGGAGCAGTGGTCAGAAAGCTGCTTGGTTCCCCACATTCCTTCCTAGCTCGAGCTCCGGCCTTGTGGCTTATGATGTCATGGGAACGTCGCTCGGTCATATTGGCCCTCGGGGTCCGTTTCCCTCCTGGAGGGGAAGGGCCAGGCTGTGGAGTAGGCAGTAGGCAGTTCTTTGTGAGTTTAGCTTTATTATTTATTCCCCCCCTCTCTGGAAAGAAGCCAGTGGCAATGATCAAACACTGTAGTTAAAATAAATAAATAAATAAAAGAACACAGCCCTCCCTTCCCCGTATCGGCTGTGAGCTGGAGACTCACAGCCCCACCAGCACTGTAAAAGGCACCGACTTCAAAGAACTGCTCGCCCCCCTAGCCTGTCTCGGCTTATGGCAGGTGCAGTGTCA
Source organism: Crocodylus siamensis (assembly GCF_052110815.1). Taxonomy (NCBI): domain Eukaryota; kingdom Metazoa; phylum Chordata; order Crocodylia; family Crocodylidae; genus Crocodylus; species Crocodylus siamensis. The sequence continues at coordinate 9,674,437 of NC_143405.1, read as the reverse complement.
GATGCTAGTGCTAGGGTTGCTGCCAGCTTGCACTGCCCTCTATATTCACTGCTGGCAGTGGTGGCAGTTGCTGCTGCTTGTTGTTCTGAAAGGAGAATGAGTCATTTTCTTGGAAAGCCCAGCAGCGTTCATGGGGAGGGCTCAAGCCTTGGGTAGGATGGGGGCAGAGTGGAGCCCAGCTCTTTGGGGAATGGAGTTTGGGTTTTTGTTTTCTTTAAGGATTATTTAAAAAAAAGCCAAGGTGGAAAGCTTAAAAGGAAACGTGAGGCAGGGAAAGGCCAGTATCTCAAGGGTGCAAGGGGCTGATTTGCCCCCTCCCTATGTGATGTTGGAGTTAGAGGGAGTCGTGGATGGGAAGAGGGGACAGCACCTGGAGATGGCTGGGGCACGGGTCACAGTGCCTAGTGAGAGTTTTTGCTTGAGGTGAGTGTGACCGAGTCATTGCTTGTGCATAAGCTTCCCCATTGGCTGCACTCCCTTAGCTCTCTTCCTCTGCCTTTCAGATGAAGACCGGCCCTTTTGCTGAGCACTCCAACCAGCTGTGGAACATCAGTGCTGTACCTTCCTGGTCCAAAGTCAACCAGGGGCTCATCCGCATGTACAAGGCCGAGGTGAGTGAAGAAGGAGAGAAAAATAAGTCTGTGTCCCACCTTGTTGGGCGTCTCCCTTCCAAGTCACTGGGTACCTTTCAGATTAGTTCTGATACATCACCTCACCTAGGCTAGGCATAGGGCACTGAAAGTTCCTCCATCTTTAGCAGTCAAATGCTGCCCCCTTGCTGCAAGAGGCCTAGGACTTTAATAGTATCACCTCCAGTCCCATTCTTGTCCACTCCTGCTCCAAGCGTCTTGGGAAGGGAGTGACTAGTTCTCAAGTATCCATTGGCTCCTCCCACGCTCACAGCCTAGCACAAGTGCCATCTCCGTTTCCAACACGCCAGGAGCCCTGCAAAGCCTGAGCTCTCCCAGCAGTCCCTTTAGCACCTCTTTCTGTGGGGGGAGAGCAGACTTCTTTGCTTTCCTTCATTTTTCTGTCCTTCTCTTGTGTTCATCCAAGCAACACCACAGGAATGGATGGCTGGTCCATATGCTGAAATTGCATGGACCCAGTTTGAGCACTGTCCATTGATATTTTACCCTCATCTTGCCACACAATTGCATTAATCTGGCTATATCGGTGCAATTTTAGGGTGCAGGCAAAGCCACAGACCCTCTCCAGCCACCCTTCCCCAAAGCCCTGTGGCAGTCAGTCAGAGAGACTGTCATAGGGAGTCTTGGCCTGGGGAGCCAAGCAGTTCTGGCTGGAACTCATCTCCCTTTCCACCCTGTGCTTACATCTCTTTCTGCTCAAGCTAATCCCAGACTTGAGGAAACCAGTTAGGAACTTCTATCCTTACTTAGCTTCTTGGGGTAGGGTGGAAGGAGTGTGGGAGCTGTGGGTCAGAGGGACTTTCCTCCAGCTAGGGAAGCACCTTGGCCAGGCTCAGGGCTGGATCTCACTCGGTGGCAAGTAGAGGAAAGCATGGAGTTGAAAGAGCTCATGGGGTAGGGAGCAGTGCCTGGCCTGCACAGTGCCTCTGTACACTGCAGCTGCCTGGCATTGGAGGCACTAGTATTTCCCACTTAGGGACTGAAGGAGTTAGCTTACTGCTCCACACTCCTCTCTTAAGACAGGCTGTGCCCTTAGTGCTGGGAGAGAGGGCAGAGCTCAATTAACAGCTACCCTGGTATGAGTCTGAAAGGGTTAACTGCCTATCTTCCTCCACTCTCTCCCTTCCCTGCTCCCCTCCCCCTTGCCTTCCTCTGAACTTCACATCCTGTGTTTAGGTTCCAGCCCACATACCTCTCTAATCTGGGAGGCGTCACTGTGAGGGACTGGGCTGGCTCCTTCCGGCTGCAGCTCAGCTTTCCTCGCTGGGAGCACCAGGCAGTGGGACAGTGTCCCCACCGTTCCCCTTCTTTTCTGGGACTCTGTTCAGTGGCTTTGTGCCACCTACCAGGTCTAAGACAGAGCTGCAGCAAGGACCATAATGTTCCCAAAGTGTTCTGTTGTGTGGGGCAAATTCTCCCTGGTAGTAATCCACAGGAGTTGGTGAAGTTAGGCCAGTGTTGCATCTGGCCTCTGGGGTGCTGTTGAAGCAGAACAAGGGTCTCTACCTTAACAAGAAGTGAGAGAGCAGACTGCTGGTGGCAAACCACTGTACCTCTCTGCCTCTCCTGCCCTCTGATTTCCATTGATGAGAAGCCAGCTGCCAATTGCATGAGCTCCCCCAGCCAGTGCTCTGAGTGCAGGGCTCTGGGAGCCTGTATCCAATTTGGGGTTTAACAACAGACACCTATGGGCTCCAACGGGTCTTCTCACTGCTCCAGCATCTTGGCCTTTCTCTCCTGGCTGCAGAGGCTGCTAGAGTTTGAAAAGCACTTTTGTGGATGAGAATTGCTGCTCCTTTTAAGTGGAAAAAGGTATCCTAGTCCGTGATTGCCTGTGGGGACTGTGGTCAAAACATCACCATTGGTAATGTAGGACCTTCCCCACCTGGATGCCATGCTGTTGCGCACCCTTGTCCTAGCTAGAAAGATGAAGCCACATGTGGGCAAAAAGGCAGAACTAAGCTCTGAACTGAGTTTAGGAGCATGACACAGTGGTTTTGGCCAGGAAGTGAGCAATGAAACTGCTGTAGGATTTGTTTTTGACAGGATTCATCTTTTGAGGAGGGTAAGAAGCTTGAGCTTCTACTAAAATGTGTTCCTACAGCACAGCACTCTCCTAATGCTACGCTTGGGGTCCTTAGCCTGGGCATTCACCAGCCCTCTTCTTTAACTGAATTGGCAGCACCAATTCCTAGAAGCTACTTAGGGAAGTCTCCTATCCAGGTGCTGATGCAGTCAGTGCCCACTTAGCTTGTGAGAGTAGATAGGAGCACAGTACATGCCTCTGGTGGTTGGGCCTTGCCTTTGGCTCTAATACAGGTGGCTATGCACACCAGTGACTCTTTGAAGTGCTCAGTGGGTTCCTACTTCAGGGCCAGATACCTTGGAAGGGCCTGGCTTTTAGAAAGTATAGAGCATCTGTCCTTTGAAAGTCAAGTCCCTTGGAGGTATCTTAAGTTGGGTGTGCAAAATCACCCTTGAAAATCTGCTTCGTTAGCTGCTGGCTGTAGAAGCCAGTTTGTTTTCCTTTTCCCCACTGTGTGGCATTGGCCATCCCTTGCTTCCTCTTCTTTTACATGCTGCCAACATTAGCAGAAGATACTTGGGTAAACAGAACTCCCAACTGCTGGCTTGATGCTCCATTCATTCTCCCAGCAGGCAGCTACTATTGATGGAGCCTTGGAGGAGTGAGGATGTGGTGGATTTGTGTTCATATTCTTGTTCTTTTTCTCTCAGACTGGCTGAGATCTAAGCAAGGCTACTGATTTTTTTTTTTTCCCCCCCTCTCCTCTTCCCCCCCCCCGCCCCCACTAACCCTTATAACTGCTTGAAGCTGGTTAGATTAAACTAGAACTTCACTATGGAGGCATCAAGCCAACAACATTCCAGTTATTTAACAGCTTCTTGAGTATGCGTCTGCTGTACCTGGGAGAAGCAGTTGGTGCCCTGCAGATGCCAAATGCTGCCCCTTCATCCTCCCAGGCAGTGGAGGCCTCAGGAAGGTGAACTGCTAGTGGGTGTCCTGAAGAAGATAGATGTCCATCTGCTTAAAAACTATTTGATGTCACAAAACAGCAGCATCACAATGGGCAAAAGTCTGAGGCCTGAATCATTTAGAAGGTGAACAGTTGCTTATGCCTCACTTTGCCTCTCTTGTTGACACCCCTGAATGCAACAAATGTAAACTAAGTAGAATTCATTCCCTTGTGGTCAGGAAATGTTCTCTGGATTTGTGTAGTGAAGTCTGTGGATGGGCAGAGGATTGAAAACAGCCTCTTCTGCCTTGTATATTAAAATGGATGTGTGGGGGGAGAGAAGGCTTTTTTAAAAATTATTATTCCCATTGAAGGAAGGTGGAGCTGACCAAATGGAGTGTGATTAAGGCACAAGCCCTCAGTGTGTTCTCTTGTCTGCTTCTGAGTCTCATGACTGTACCCTCCAGGCTGCAGTCAGACAGAGAATGCTGTCTAGTATGACTGGTGTAACTCAATCCTATCTGCCCAGGCTGCACTTGAAACCAACTTCATAGTTAATCCCTACACTAGGCTTAAGCCTGAGAGTTGGAGGGAGTCATTATCTCACTCTGCTCCACTCTGAGTGGGTCTGTTTGTGTACTGGCAGGGCCTGATGTACAGGCAGTGCAAAGGGGGCCCCATGTTCTGGAGTTTCCTGTGACCCAGCAGAAGTTCTGCTCCTGGAGGATAAGAGAGCTCTCTGCTGAACTCTTGCCCCATCCTCTTCTACTAGTATGATTGGAAAAGGAGTCCCCATCTCTTGTAGAGCTCCATATCTCACTTTGCCGTTGTATCGACCCATGGGGATCATTTTGTGGACTAAATAACATTCTTTGCTTTAGTGGTTTCTTCATTAAAGATCCAAACCAGCCAAGGCCATCAGCAACACGTCTGGTGGTGCTAGAAGGAATATGGGAAACCTTCTCGCCAAACCCTGGTTGAACAGGGCCTGTTCCTTTCTGGTGCTTCCCTCAGGAGCCCTGAGGCTGTCTGTGTGATTACTATTTCCCCAGCAGATACTCAGCCCTTCTGCACCTCACTGTGGTCTCAGGACTCTGCAGACTTGTTCTGGCTGCAGCGTGCTCTCAGGAAGTTAAATTGTGCTGGAAACAGCCTGACCCCTGGCCCCCAACTGGAATTCCATGGGCCTAACCTCCTCTCGGATCCTACTGCTTCTCTATGACGACAGTGCAATGGCAGCTGCTTGCCTCTGGCTGTAAGCTCTCTCTGTGCTCCGCATGGGGGGATTGTGGGCTGTCCTTAACATGCTGTTTCCATTCCCCAAAGAATTAGTGTCTAAATGCACATCAGCTATGGGTGCTTCAGGTTAGCCTGTGGGAGATGAGGGGCCCTCGCCTATGTAAGGGGTGCTTTTGCAGTGCCTGGTGACTTCCTGGGTACACTCACACTGGCTTCACTGCTCTCAAATTCATAATCAAGTGTGATTAAAGGAAATGACTTGGGAAGGGTCTCATCCTTGGGCCAGGGGGCAGGCAGGCTGCAGCAGGGAGAAGTGAGCCATTTGAGATGGGGCTTTTAGAAAGGGTCAGGGCTCAAATTCCCCTGCAGTTGGGTTTTTCTTTTTCCTGTTTTGCTGCAGTATTTGTGGTGAACACCAGTGTTCTTCTCCAAGCACAGGCTGGGTCCAAGATGGCTTTCTCTCTGAGCCAAGCACCCATCTTGGGGACAGTGGATGCATGGAGCAGCTGGCTCTATCATTATGGTTCAGTGCATCCTTGTAACCATGCTGGGGTCATGTTCTGGAGCGTTTCCTGTAGCTTGCCTTATGGTTAGGGTGGCACTGGGGTGTTCTGGGAGTTCTGCAACTAAGCTCTGGAGTAAGCACCTTGTTTGGGAGCAGGATCTTCTGGGTAACTTCCAACCTAAGGCACTGCAGGATGCGCTGGACTGGAGAGCACGTGAACAGCAGCAGTCCTGCCACATCTTGAGCTAAGGGTCTCACCATTGCAGTGTGTTGAGTGTTCGTTGAAGAGAGATTAGGATTAAGGTTCAGTCTGGCCTCAAGGCATTGAACTCAAGTGTTGGGTGAAAGGCACTTCTTCCTAGTGTCTAGATAGGGCTGTCCTTCCAGTGCATTTGAGCATTGACCCCATACCCAGATCTTTATGTAGTTCTTTCCTTTAAAATTAGTTGAACATAGAGCCATGATCTACATGAAGGGGTTGGTGAGACTTGGCTTTGTTTTTAATTTCATAAAAGCTGATGTATCTTTTAAAAAAATTGTTAAATACCTCCCCTACTACTGTCTAGTTGAGGGGTGCAAAATGCGGCCTGTCATGCCTTTCTATCTGGCCCGTGGGACACCTACAGAATTTAGAAAAAAATATATTTATCTGCCCTTGGCTGCCTGTCATGCGGCCCTCAATGGCTTGCCAAAACTCAGTAAGCAGCCGTCCGCCCAAAATAATTGCCCACCCCTGGTTCTAGTTGCACACAACTCAGATCCAGGCAAGACTCCAGCTGAGAGAACAGGAACAAGCTCCTCTCCCTCAGGTAGCCAGAGGACCCACTAGTGCAGTGACATTGATTTCTTTTCTCCGTGAATTGGAATAAGCAAGCATGGGATTCTCTTTGAGCTTCCTGCACACAAGAGACTGGGAAGGGGGGAGCACTCTTGTTAGTTCCTGGCTGGAGAAATGAGATGGTTAAGATGAAGGTATTGGGCTGTGATGGCCCAGGTGTCCCACTGTGCCATGAAAGAGAGCTTTCCTGAAGCCTGGGCAGGATGCATTGAAGTGGATGCCCCTGTTTATACTGAAAAATCTTACTGATTTATCCAGCGCTGTTTTGTGGGGAGTCTAACTGAAACTGTAAATGAAGGGGCCCCGCTTTGCTTGGCATCAGTCCCTTGTGCTCCCAGGAGAAGTGAAGGCCCTTAAGACCTGCTGTCTTTGTTGGTGCAGAGTACATCCAGTCCTTCAGCTGTTGCTGCCATGAGCTGCAGAGGCATCTGCACACAGACACGTGAATCCCTTGCGCATCTCTGTGCTGTATGGAGGATCAATTTGAGAGACCTTTCTTTGGGATAGGCCAGGTGCTAGGAGAGAACTACAGTAGCCCAGAGACAGGCCTGGCTAGGGTATTCCAGATGCTTGGCCAGGCTCATGGAGAACAGTTGATAATGAATACCTTTTCATAGTGCACCAAAGCTTACATGCTCTGACTGCCTGCCAGGTACTCTGTTTTGGGTTAAGCCCCACTGGTTTTAATCCTGTTCTGTTCAGTTGTGGGAAGTGGATCGCATTCCCATCATAGCTGTGACCATTTCTATCACTCCTGAGCTTGCTTCTCTTAAACAAGAAGCTGTCTGATCAGTGCCAAAGGGTGGGAAGCTGTCATATGGTTAGTGCCTGCCTGGACACCCCTACCTTATGGATTCTTGCTTTACATGTCCTCTTCTCTTCAGTGTGCTCCTTTCTCACCTACCTGCACCCTCCCTCCTTTTGCTTGGGCTTGGTCTGCCCACCGCCTGCCCACAGCCTGCTCATCCTTTGTGAGCGGCACAAGCTGTTTGTCTTAAGAGTTGCCCTCCTGGCTTAGACATCGCAAACCTGTACCACAGATGGAGACTTTTGTGCTGACTTTTTGGGAGCCCTTCTCTTCTCTGTCCCTCCTCCTTTCTTTTCTTTGGACAATAACAGATGATGAGTGCAGCCTTTGTGCACTACTTGTGCCCATTCCCTGGGAGGCAGGTCCTGTTCAGCTGACTCTGGGGAGGAGCAGCCTCTTGCTGCCTAGGTTATTGTACTGACAGATGGCCCGAGTCACATCAGCGCTGACAGGAAAAGCGGTGCGATAGCAAATGTAGTTCTAAATGATGCCCAGGCTGACTTAAACCATATCTAAGGGATCCAGAAAAGAATACTTAAGTGATTAGGGATCTGGAGAGACTTCTGTGAGAGAACAGAGCAAAAAGACTGGGAAAGCTAATGTAGACAGGAGAAGCCTGGGGAGCATGACAGCTACATGAAATCTTGGCTTGTTCGGAGACGGGCTGTTGGATACCTCCAGTGGAACAGAAAGGCACCCACTCATACATGATAACACCTGCATCATTGACCTGGGGAACTTTGTGCTGGGTTTTGGCATCTTCAAATATCCCTCTATGAGTCTAGATCCTTGGTTGGCCAGGTTGAGCTTAAAAATACTGAATGAGAGAAAGCGAGCGAGCGCTAGTGAGGAAAATGGCCCTTCCTGGATTGGGGCCTGGACTCTGAAACTCCAGCTGCAGAGAATGGGGCTCTGGCTGCTCGGCGCTTCTGAAAATGAAGCCTGCAGTGACTGCAGCAAGCCAGGGGAAGAGCAATCAGATGGGCCCTCCCAGGAACAGGGAGAGACTTAAGGAAGCTGTTCCTCCTCCTTCCCTGGGCCGGACTGAGCTGAGCTGGTTTGTGCTTGTTGTCTGCTTGGGCACCTGAGACCCAGACTCCTCTTGGGAACCGGGTGATGCTGGTGGTTTGTGGGAGCAGAAATGTCCCTGGTTTCCTTTGCTTGTGGTGGGTGTGGCCACGTGCTCGCAACACACTGAATTCACACCTCTCCTTCTCTCCTCCTGCAGTGCCTGGAAAAGTTCCCTGTGATCCAGCATTTTAAGTTTGGCAGCCTGCTTCCTATCCAGCCTGTCACATCTTAAGGAAGCCACAGGAGAGCCAATGTAGCAGAGACCCAGCGTGGTGCTCTTCCTCTTCCCTCCTCCCTCCTCCTCCTCACCGCTCCAGTAAAACAGCCCATTCATTCCTGCAAATCCTTGTTTGCGAATGGACAGAGTTCCAAAGCACTTATTGGCCTTGCGTGGAAGAAACGATCAAGAGCAGCTGTTCCTGCAAGTACTTGCCACGGTGACTCTGGGAAGCGACAAAGCCAGTGCTGTGCTTCTAGCCCGCAGGGCGTCCAGCCTTACACTTTCCTTTGATCGTAGGGCTGCTGTGTATTGCCCTGGGCAGGCAGGTGGGGCTGGGGTAGGGGATACCGCTTCTGCTTTTTTACAAGAAGAGCGCTGCTTTTACTCGCTGGAGGAAGAGGATGGGGAGGGGGGGGAAGGCCTGTGTGTGTGTCTGTTTGTGTGCGCATATGTGTGGTGGGGCGGTGCTAACTGCAATTTCCCCTTTGAAGTTCACTGAAGTTTCCTGTTGATGTTTTGTTTGGGGAAACCAGTGCCATTGTGGGGTGTGAGCACGCACGCACGTTCGGGTCCCCTCATCTCTGTGCTGCTGCCTTTGCCTGGAAGAGGCTTTCTTAAAGAGGCAGAGGAAGTATTAGGTAATGCCTGTGGGTCACTAGAAAACAGAGTGCCATCTCTCCCCTCTCTTGGGTAAAGCTGGCTTCCTCTTCTCCCAGCTCCCTCAGCAAATTTCCTTGTCTTCACCATCTAGTATTCCTCTCCCACTTACAGCTGGGTGTCCCACCCCTGTCAGCTGAGGGCTGGGGAATATTTGAGCTAGCTTTGGAAGCAGAGAGGTGCCCTGGGGGAAATTTTTAACCACTTGGGGGTCTGGGATCTATGGCTGTGCAAGACATCGTTTTAGTGATTCCTGAGCAGGCTTCTTCCTCCCTTTCTGTAGCACATAGGCACAGCATGTGCCCGCTCTTTCATCATGCTTTGGGATCAGCATGGGCTGGGCACAGCCCACTTCACTGCACTCGCCCTGTCCTCTGATGTTTAGCAGCCACTACCGCAGGGGTGGCCTGAATGTCCTTGTGGTTGCTATTGCTTGATTATAAATTGTAGCAGCAGGTCCGTAATAAAGGGATCTTCCCATTAAATTGCACATCCCCACACGTGATAGTGGAGGCGTTGCGCAGTGTAGGGCATGTTGGCTTTAAATATATTTATTTAACTGCTGGAAACAAAATCTGTGTAAATGTCCCTGGGCAATCTATCACATCCTTCAAATTAAGCCTTCCCTTCAGTCATTCCCTGGAAGAGCTGCCTCTCCACTGGGATATACTCTAAGAATATTTACTCAAACCTTATTTAAAGGATTGGGCGCACTGGGTGTTTCCCACGAAGGGCGGGTTGTCAGCAGTCCTGCGTAGCTCGCTTGATTCCCTACAGTGGTTCCATGCTCCCAGATCCCCCAGTGGCTTAAGCTCATGTCATGTCTAAGTTAACTGGATTCAATACACATCTTCTGGTAACGAGCAGAACCAGAAAGAGAAAAGCAGTAAAGAAACGGGTGGGTTTGTGGGGGAAAATCTCAGTTGTTTCCTTGTGTCTGTCAAAGATTCTTTATGAGCCTCTAGTCTGAGAGGGGCCTCTTACTCCTGGGTTATTGTTAAACAGGGGTTTGGAGTGTAAGAGGGTGCTAGGATGTGGTGGCTGCTGGGAAGAGCAAGGGATGGCTTTCAACATTAAAGATAATGCAAAGCTGAGTCTCTCCCATTGCTGCCACCCATGCCTACCGTGCTTTGATTTTTATCCTCTCAGCCCCTTTGTTGCTATTTAGTTTAGAAAGAAGTTGAATCTGCTCCTGGAACTGGGTTTTTCAGTTTTTCTCTGACTCAGTTCCCTCAGGTTGGCCTCTTCCTTCCCCAGGGCTTGTGCCCTGCTGCTGGGGGAGGAAGTCTCAGAAGGAGATCTACATGAAGATGCAGGTGGTTCTGGAGCTAAAGTGGCAAAACCCTCCAGAGCTGCTGCCACTGTCCCCTTGGCTCCACTTTTCTGGGCCTGAGCTGGTGCGCAGTGCTGGACAGCTGCAGCTGAGAAGAATCTGTCGGTGTCTTTTCTAAATAGTGGTTTATAAGCTTGCATTTTAAACAAACTGTGGGAAGCCCCCAGCTGAGTTCTGCTCTGTGCCTGACTCTTTACCTGGATCCAGGTGTAGACTCTACTTTCCAAATCACCATGGAAGTGAATTGGGGGAAGATTTTATTTTTATCTTTTTAAAACCTGAGTTTAAGGACTTGCAAGTTCTGTGTTTCAGGTGCAGTTTAGAGGGTCCTCCAACTGCCTTGTTGCATGAGCTTGGACAATTCTACCATTCTGTAAAATGGGTCTATTAAGGCCAGCCGGAAAGACCGGGTGAGACGCATTGCCTGAGATGTTCAGAGCTGGCATGGGGATTTAATGGGAATTGGGCTCCTGACTCAGTTGGAGACAATCTTGTCCTACATATCTATAACACACTGTTTGAACTGAATAGTTCAGTAAGAATGTACAGAAGAATGCCAAAAGGATATGGGGAGGTGTGTTCCCTGCTCTGTGCTGGGGTTTGGTAGCACTCCTGTATCGGTGACAGCACATTCCTCTGGCTTTGGGAAAGAGGCAGAGATGCTGACCTGGAGCCATTAGGCAGGACTCAAGGGGGCACTCATTCCATTAAGGATTTTGGCTTTGAAACAGATATGTTTATGTGAATCCTGTCACTCCACCTCCTACCTGCCCTCCATAACCTGGCAAGAGGCTGCTCCTGTTCCTTGATCCCTTTCCCCATTCCCAGGAGATCTCCACTGCCAGCCTGTTTGGGTTCTGTCCCTTTTGCACCATGGCTCCAATGTGCATGCACCTCACCATCTGAATCGCTACCCCAGGGCTGTTTCAGTGTCGGATGCAGCACCTCCCCACATTCTCTGACATCGTGGTTTTAATTAAAATGGATGTGTTTTGCACCTGGTGAGTGTGTTGGTCTGTGTTGCTATTGGTAGGGTTAGCCCCAGACTCTAAGCTCTTTGGGAGCAAAGCTGCTGCAGCTAATGGTTGTAAATCTGGTTCTCGCTTCCCAGACCATAGTTTTTATTATAAAGGAAATACTTTGTCTAGGCACTTCCTGTCCTGGCCATTGATCTCTTTCTGATGCCAAAATTGATTTGGTGTTGTACTTAAGGATACATTTGCCTCATCCACTTGACTTCCAATTTTCTTTGTATCGCCAGTGCATTTTTTATGGTGAATATACTGCAAAGTCTGCATGCCAGCACCAGGGATGTGTCCGCCTGGATTTTGCAGGTAGGCAGAGAATGAAAGCCTGCTGTGTACTTCTCTAGCACAGTCGAAAGTGCTGAGACTTCAATTCCCCTGTGTCATTTCTGGGGCAGGAGAGGAGCTGAAGACACCTTCCTTCTCAGGCTTCTCTGCCGTACTGTAAGTTTGTAACGTGGCTTTATGGGATGGTTCAGATTTGTGCTACTGTTTGGAACCTACTAGATCTCAGTGAGATCAACCAAAGCTTGCAGAGGTTCTAGTCAAATTTTAGTTTTAATGGGAAAAGGTTATAGTTTGGCACCTGCACAGGCAGCTGGCCTAGGTTTTAATATTGCTCCGGATGAAAGTGGATCACAAGAACACTTCTGCGGGGCAGGTATCATGTTATAGATCTTTAATCTTTAGCAGTATGGAAATTGGTCTAGAATGTCTGCCTTGGAGAATGTGTTGTTGAAAAACAAACCTACCAACCATGATCTGGACTTCCCATCATCTTCCCCCCTCATCCCGTGTCAATTTTTTTTTTTTTAAACCAGGTATTCAGAAATTTATTTTTAAGAGTTGAAAATTTCCATTGCCAGTTTTTAATATTATGCCATTCATACAGCAGCTGCTGGGTTTCTTGGCATTGTATGTATTTTACAAGTCACTCCTTTCTTCCAAGTCCCTACTCATAACTGATTGTTTTTACTACAGTTAGTCCTAAGTTAAATGGTGAAGAAATATATGTTCAGAAATGAACCAGCCCACTTCCACAGCTGAATGGAGGTATAATGGGGAAGAAGAAACTCCAGACCTCTTCATTCCATTGTAACCATATTGTTATGAGCTTGTTCCTTCTGTGCAGGGTGAATTCCATTATAGGGTATTATGTTCCCCCCCCCCCCCCCCAAAGAAAACCCCAACCTGTTGTTGTGGCAGGACAGGTACAGATTTCAAGGGTCAGGTCCGTACTACTTGTTGTGTACCAATAAGCCTATTCATTATAGTTCAGGACCATAAAGGCATGATCTATGTCCAAACAAACTTACCATTTGCCACATTCAGTAGGATCATATGGTATAAAGAGGACCTTTCATGGATAAGCAGAAACTGGATGTGATTTTTTCCCCTCTGAAGACTTAGGCATCACTGAAAGCGAAAAACCAACCACAGAGAGATCATATGACTTGTGCAACGTGTGCAACAGGTGCATCTTACATGATGGCTAAAGAGATTCAGTGAAACAGAAAAGGGAGCATTGCAGTTCTGTAATGATGGTGATTACTCTGGCTTCTCCACAGAGAGGATTTAACCCAGGGAAGGAGAAAAGAAACCAAAAAAATATTAGGGCAGGAGGGGGGAAATACTGAGCTTTGATCAAAATTTCACCCATGGAAAACCTCAGCTACTGCCATTAAAGGTCCATGGACTAAACTGACTTTAGCATTCCCACTGTGGTTAGACCTTAAGTTTCTCAGCCAGTTCACCAAACACTCTGTCATCTCTGCTTTAGGACAGCCCCATCCCAGAAAGTCTTTCTCCTGGAATTCTAGTGGGGCATTTCAAAGGCTATTATCCCATATTTCCCATTCTGAGTAGGCAATAACTGTATCAAAGGAGAGAGATCAAGCAGATCTGAGCCCTCGTGGGTTTTATCCAGGCAAAACCCTCACAGAGAGCAGTGCAAATTCCTCAAATGCTGCTTTCTTAAACCAAGATCATAAAAATAGGACCAAAATTGCCATAGGTTGGGAAAGATCCTCAGTAAATAAACGCATCCAGTTCAGATAGGGTTTAGCCAAGAGGTGGACTATTCAGCATTGCTCTTTAGAAATCGAATGATGATTCCTGATGCTACAACCCTAAGGAAAGCAGTTTTACATGGTTAGCTACAAAAAAAATGCCTTTGAGGGGATGGAGTGGGGGCTTCTAGATCCAGAAATACTTACTCAATTAGCTCAAACCAGTAAATAAATAAGTAGATTGCTAAAATCAAAGCAAGTTTGCTCCCTCAAGCATCTAAGTGTTACATCATTGTTTGTATTTACAGTTTTACTCAAAAACTCTAGGCAGAATTAAGGCCTCTTTTGTGCTAGATCCTTTGCATAGGGACACACAATATCTGCAACATGTGGCCCTGATTCAGCAGTGTACCTAAGTAAGAACTGAAGTCCCAATAAGCAGCTGTTTAAGTCGTTTTTGTAAGATGGCCCTAATCACATGCCCAAGTGCTTTGTTGAATCAATAAGCCCAGGAATTGGAGAAGGCTGCAAATTATCCCTTTGATTGGCTAACATCTTTCTAGGATCCCTGGGGAAGTAATTGTAACATATTTCAAAATTTCAGGTACTCAATTAGAATTAAACAAACTACATTTTAACATGAAGATAATACTGGAAATAATGCTTTCAACCCTAACGGTGGTAACCAATGGTGACAAAAGTGGAGTGTGAACACACATCACTGACACTACTGAAGTGCATACATTTAAGAATACACTTTAACATTCATATGGTCTAGGCTTTAATGTGGGCAAAAGGAATGCCCCAGTTTTCAGCTGGTTTGGATTGCACTAACAGCAGCAGACAAACCTGTTAAATCCCTTGGGGTCAATGTGCCCTATCCTGTCCATGAGCTATCTAGAACTGAGGGCATGTCTACACATACTAATTTAAGATGCATTAGCCATTTTTAAAGCATGTTAAGGGCACAGGTCTACACACATGCAGCCTTAATGTGCCTTAAGAATGGCAATTTTAGGATATTTAGGTGCAAATAATTAAAGCGCCTTAAGGCACATGTAGATACACTAAGGTGCATTAACAGTCTGTATGTTGACTGATGTAGGACTATAATCTCAAGTCAGTATGCACACCGCGTTAATGCGCCTTACTGCGAACACATGTAAGTAGACATGTGCCTGAATTGCCTTAATGCACATTAGGCAAGTATGCATTAAGTTTAGGTGCACGTAAAAGCACATGTAGACATGCCCCGGGTACCTAGATTTAAGACATTGGAATGTATTCCCCTGCTGGATACTAGTCAGACTTGAGGCACTGAAAGTGAACTTTCTCCTTAGATGCTTCCTTCTAGTTGAATTTTGGATTTAAGTCTATGTCTCAATAAAAAAATAAATTATGTATAAAATATCCCTTGGAAAAAAAAAGATCCCTGATAGGCCAAAACAAAACTTACTAAGAAGTTGTAACAGAGATCATCAGCTTTCTCCCACTGCTTGGAATGTGTGCCACTAGCACCAGAGTTCAGTCTTCTCCAAATTTCTGTAGAGCTTTCAAACTGCATCTTGCTGAAGCAGTCACATTTTAATTTACTCTGCATGGATACATCTTGCAGGATGCTAGAAATCCCCAAGCTCACTGGAGCTGCAAGACCAGATCTTTCAGACTATAACGCCAACAAAATGTTAACGCAGATGAATGGGAACAGCAACAGGGATGGAGACAGCTTGGAAACACCAACTTCTATAACTATTGGGATGTCTCTGTCAAATTAGAGTCTGGGGGCTAGAACTGTCAATCATGGTCCTTTCACATCGACACAGGAAAGGCACTTTAAAAAATAACCTCATCCCCCTCCCCTGAATGTTTCTATTTTGGGGAGGTAAATAGATGTTTTCCTAGGGACAGAGCCAACTCTTTACTGAGCCAGGGGAGGAAGGCTGGACACCTGGGCACAATATCCTGTTCTATCACAGATGTCCTGTATAACCTTGACCAAGTCACTTGGTCGTTCTGTGCCTCTGGTCCCCATCTGCAACGTGGGGATAATAGCTCTGTGCTATGGGTATTGTGAGGATAAATGTGTGTTCAGAGGGGCTGTGGAAGTACCTAAAATAAATGGCATACAAGCGGGGAAGTTGGTGTGATAATACTCTGGTACAATCTGAACTCTCCTGCCAGTCACTCTGCAAATTGCTCTGCAGTCCTGGTGCTCACAGGATCTGTCACCTACTCGGAGTTAACCCCGTCTCAAGCCAACCTCGTAGAATTTCTCTTCTTGCTGCAAGCTAGTGATATCAAAGATGACAAGGCTCAAAATTAGGGTCAGAGGAAAAATTACATCAGTCCTATAGCATTTAAAGCCCTGTTGTTCTCTCTGTAGTTGTCATCCTTCATTTTTTGGCCTTTGTTCTGTGTGACCCAAATGTGCAGAGCAGAGGGTTTGGCTTCTAATCAGCTCTGGGATGATCCGGTCACCACTTCTGGGATGCTTGAAGGTATCTGTAAAAATATCAGAGAGACTCTCAAGACTGAGTCCCCTTAGAAGAATTGCTCCCAGGGAGTCTAGTCCAGCCCAGCTGGTGGCTGGCTCCATTGTTCTCTGCGGTTTACACAGAGGAGGTGATGTGAGGGAGGTGCGGTTGGCAAAGGGACAATGCTGAGGACCACGGGATGGTTTGTTTTAAAAGAAGTGTTTCAAAAGAGGGGTTTTCCAGAGTTACAAGACCCGGAGCGGAGATCGGACCAAGGCATTGTCTTGATTATCAGCTCACTGAGATACCATCCAAGAAAACACTCTTCATGTAAATACTCCTTAATAGATGTCTGGCTGTGTTACTCCAGCTGCAACCCAGAGCTTTGTGCTGAAAGCCGAATCCTTCCCCGTGCTTCTATTGCCATTGGAGCAGAGCAAAAACCTTGTCTATTCACTTCCTGGTTTCTGGCCCTCTTTACAACGACCTTTTCTTCCTGCTTTGTGAGCGAGCTGAAGATTCAGTCATTACCTGTTAACAGCAGACACCCAAGCAGGGCCCTTTCCAGGCTGGAAGGGTGTCCTCTTCTGGATGAAAGTCCTCCAAGCTTGCATGTATAATAGGTTGTGCTCAGCCCATGTTACCTCTGACAAATGCCTTTCTCCAGGCCTGAGGGTCCTGGTGGTCTGAGAAACCCTTTCCATGGGGCATCTCTCTAATCTGGTTATTACTTCCTAGATTAGGGTGTCCAAAACTTAATCCCAAGCATTGACCTTGCCCCAAGGGCCCAAGCAAAGGACTCCCCGAATGTGACTCAGGATGATGGTTGTAGAGGAAACAGAGAGGCACCATTGAAGTAGATCCCAATCAAATCTGCTTTTAATTCTTCATAATTAAGAATTTAGGAAGGAGCTGGGTGGGAGCAGAATCACCCTTTTTTTCTTCAGTTTCCTCCCAGTTTGGTCTCAGCAAAGGACAGCTCCAACTCCCATGGAAGTCAGGCATATTCTTTCCACTTCAGCCCCTAATAAAGGTTGGTCTGTGCAGGAGCTGTTAATTGCAATGCACGTTTGGGGCTGGATCCCGTTCTCCAGATCCGAAGCAATCGAAACAATATTCCATTAAATACAAATATCTTCCCTTGCTTGGTTTCCGTTTCCCTTGGGAGGGGTATGGAGTCTCCTCAAGGAGGCCAGGCCGACTGCTTGGAAAACATCATTCCCATGAGTCTGTGGTGAAGGGAAGGGGCAGGGTGAATGGTGCACGGTTCCCAACGGTTGTCTCCAGCAGCCTGCCACAGAGGCAGCAAAGCAGATGTAGCCTGCTGGCTGCCATGTGCTGTGCCTGCTTCAGTTCCTTGTTAGGGGCTTTGGTTCTTTCGAGTCTGACTCAGCTTCTGAAAAGGCAGGTTTGGGGCAGGGGCTGGCTTTCTGTTTTGTGCATGTACGGCATCTCGCACAATCAGAGTCCTGAGTCATGATGACCAGGGCTTATCGCTGCATATTGAAGCAATACATATAACAATAATGAAAAAATGATGTCATTACATACACAGCAGAGTCATCAGTCCACAGCAGAGAGGAAGAGGAGTGAGTAAGGAAAGCACACAGGTATTTGTTCACCTCGTGGTCATACTGGCCAGTGCACCATGAGAGCATTGTGGCAAAAACATGGAAAGCATAATGGGATGGTTTTGCGAGGAGGAAAAGTAAAACCTTTTCCATTTGTTGAAGGTCTGTGTGGTGTGCGCGCATGCACTCTGGCAAATAGGAGAATCCTTACCACTTCAAACAACCAACATCCTATTTCGATCATCATCAACTTTCCCATTATAAAACACAAAGAAATATTCACAAGTTTCAATTCAAAAGCCTCATTTCTGATAGGGAAAAGCTGCATTTTTAGGTGGTTAAAATACCCCCAAATGAAATTATGAAAACATTTCATGAGCAAAGCGGCAGTTTTGCCTGGTCCTCTGCCGCTGCTTAAGCAGGGCTGCAGGAACAGACCCAGAGATTGTCCATTATGAGGGCCATTAAAATTCTAACTCAATCTTTAAAGGATGTGACTTTGACTTTACCCCACTTATGAAGAATTAAAAGCAGATTTGGTTGGGATCTACTTCAAAAGTGCCTCTCTGTTCCCTCTACAACCGTCATCCTGCTTCCCTACATCATAAGGCTTGGAGCAGGGGGCACTGTACAGTCACTGCACTCTGACTCTGCTTGCATACATATGAGCCTACACAGTCTGGAACTGCTCAGAGAGAGGAGAAAGCACTTTCTCCTAATCTCCCCTTTGCTGTGATAACGATGGGGGTCTCCTTCACCTACAGCACTGACTCTCTAAATCCTGTACAAGGGCTCGCCTGCTAGTCTAATGACAGCACAGCACACTGGTCAGGCAATTGAGCCTGGAGATTAGAAGTTAAATCCTTGCTCCGTTGAAGTCAACAGGACCATTGTCACTGTGTTCAGGGGTCCAGGGTTGATACCCCGACCCTCTGGTGGGGGTCAGCTGCTGCTGGGCTGAAAGGCGTCTTGTGACACTCGCTAGAGTCTCCCTCCGTCAAGAACGATGCTCAGCCTTTTCTGTTGAAGGGGAAGTTCCTACTGCAGGGGCCAGCCAGGACAGCCATCAAAAGGTGTGGAAACTTTCCACCAGAAGAAATTCTTTCCTCCCTCCATGTGCAGGCCCCAGTGCCATAGCAATGAAGTTTGGTGCCTGGGGCAAAGCCTGCAGCGGCAGCCCACCCTCATCCCATGCACAGATCTGCAGGGCATACACCCTGCCATGCTTGCCTGGGAGCACCCGCGGTGGCAGGGGCCGCCCTCCCCACATCTCCGCACCGCCCTAATGAGCCACTCCACCCCAGCTGGGCAGCCCCTGTTGGCGCCCCTTCACTTCGGCACCCGGGGTGGACACCCCGCTCACTTCCCCCTTGCTACGGCACTGGCAGGCCCTTTCTTGTTTCCAGCAAGCAGGGAGCTCACTTTCGGCCCGGCTCAGACACGTGTAGCTGGGGAAGTAAGAAGCCAGGACTGGGCTCGTCAGAGCTCAAAGTAGGGGCAGGGGCCTGGCCTCTGTGCCCGTAGGAGGCTTGTTGTCTGGAGCACTGCTGAACTGTTCAGATGCAAGAGGCTGTGGCGGGGCAAAGCCTGTTTAAACGCCCCGAAGCTGAGGCTGGAAGAGAGCTGCTGTAGGGCCAGTGGGCCTCCCGCTGGAAGGGGAGTGGGGCTTTCTGCCTCTCCCAGTGCTCCTGAACCACCAGTGCTTCAACCTCCGGGGATGTTTAGGATCCCCAAAAAGGGGGTTTCCCTAACAGCCCTTAACCTATCATCAGGGATAAGCCTGGGCTCTGGTCTCAGCCCCATGGATTGTGACTCCCTGTGAGATTTTGGTCCAAGGAAAGCAGCCCTGCAGCAAGGCCGGTAACCTGCAGCTCTTGTTTTGCCTCTGTCTGCTGAAAGAAAGGGGCTCTGTCACATCAGATACACCCCCCCGCGCAGGCAATTGTCCACTGCCATCACGTCCTGTGCTGTTACTCTGTTTTGCCCCCCACGGTGTACAGAAAATATACCTTAAGCCTCTCAGGGATGCCCTATGAATATAAAGGTTTGATAATCCTGACTAGCTTGCCCTCAAACCCGTCCACAACATCAAGACTAGTGGGATGGAGGTAGCGGTACTTCTCCGTGCGAGCCGCCGTGTCCCGACTGCGAGGCCAGCCCGAGGGGGGCACCCGAGTCCTCGTGGAGGGACAGTCCATCGAAGCCAGAGCTGCCCGTGGCAGTTTTTAGTGAGGTAAGTTCTGTTCTGGAGTATTTATGGTTTGGTTATCTCCTGTTGCTATGGGTTAATGATTAATACCAGCCAGATTACCAGGCTTCCTGGGTGAAACGAGGTGGGACT
The DNA here is from genome assembly GCF_052110815.1 of Crocodylus siamensis. Lineage (NCBI taxonomy): Eukaryota > Metazoa > Chordata > Crocodylia > Crocodylidae > Crocodylus > Crocodylus siamensis. Next base: position 9,654,721 of record NC_143405.1, on the reverse strand, counting down.
TTGTCGGAGAACTCCAGACTTTGTCTTTGGTGTGGAAACACCCGTGTATTTTTCCTGTGGAAGTAATGGAGGCAGCGGTAGTTAAGACAGATTTGGAGGATCTGGGTTCTGCTGTTTCTCCCAGCGTATGACCTTGGACAAGTCCTTTCACCTGCCTGTGCCTGCATGTCCCACGTGTAAGCTGAGGATAGCCATACTTATCTACTTCACTGGCATGTTTTGAGCCTTGCGTGACCACGTCGTGCTTTCAGACCCCAGAACCAGGGTGCAGAGAATGTGTTTGATTGTAGGGTTTTTTTATCCTTCACTATCACGGTTAGAAAATACTTTCCATTGCATGGCAGGTTTCCTCTAGCTTCATATGCCTTTAAAACAGGCGAAAGGTAGAAATCAAAGAAGAGTGTTAATCATCAAAAATATAAGCAGAATATGAAGAGGGCAGTGTGAATAATTAGTGCTCAGATGCTAATTACCCAGCTCTAGACAAACCTAACGTATTACACACGTCACCAGTACGAATGGCCTCCGGACCAGATTGCTGTCTTCCCCATAGCTATCGTACTGTTATCTCTGCATGGGAGTCATTCCAACATCTGCTAACACCGGCATATCCCAAAATATATTTCTGCTAACCTGCACACAAACCGGGGGGATTGCAGCAGAGCAGGGAGAGAAAGGGGAAGAATCTGGAACTTGGCCCCAGCGAGGGTTTAAGGAAGGGCAGATCCTGCAAAGAGCCCGGCGTGGGGCCGTCAGACCAAAAAATGCTTGTTTCTCTCTTAAGGCTTCGCTTGTGTTGCCCTGACCTGTGGGTAAAAGTGTGAGCTCCTTTGTTTCCACCCGGAGAGTTGGCCCTTTCTGCCTTCTTTGACTGCAAAACAAATTTCCTGGGCTCTGTCTTTTTTTTTTTTTTACTAATGGCATGATCCAGCTCCCACAGAAGTCAATGGGAAAATTCCCACTGATATGCATGAGCAGCATATATCTGCCACTGATGTCGGTGAAAGGTGGTGAATGGATGGCCTGGGAGACAGGAAGGGGCTGGTTCGTTACCACTTGGTTCTTTGGGGCATTGCTTCCTCTGCGAACTGGGCAAGGGAACGGGGGCAAGGGAGTGGAGGGAGGACACTGGTGTAGGAGCATTTTACTCCAGGGCTCTTTGTGCATTATGCTCATACAGCACCTAGTTTCCTGGGGGCCTGGTCTGCGACTGTGGGTTGTGGGTGCTGCCACCATACGACTACTTGATCCACGTTGCACTTGGTGCCTCCATCTCTGGATGTAACGCTCCTTTCGAAGGCCATAGCCGCTCGGGTCCCAAATTCCAGGGAACGCTGTAAGCCTCGAGGGGTGGAAGCCTTATTGACTCTGGGGAAAATGGGAGGACACAGTGAGCCCTGCCCTCCGGCTAGCAGAGCCCCCTCAGTCATCATCAGTAGATCAAAGATGCTTAAATCAAGAGGGGAAAGTCAGATGCTCCCTTGAGCTTTGCCTATTGTGTTTTTACGCTAAGAGATCCCAGCTCTGTCTACCTGCCTGGGGCTGCTCAGAGTCGGCTCCTTGATGAGGAAGGTTGGCCTTGGTCAATGCTCTGCTTTGGCCTCTTGAGATTTGAGTTCAGTTTTCAACTCAGCTACAGAATTGCTGTGTGGCTTTAGGTTTCCTGCATGCCAGCTCCCCAGCTGTACAAAGGGCTTGCTAAAACCCGTGTGCTGGTGTCTTATCTGCATTGACAGGAAATGCTTCGGGACAGTCCCTTGCAGTGTGTATATGCAGCACCCAGCACAATGAGACCCTGAACTCTGCTGGGTTCTCCTGGTCCTACTGTGATATAGGTGATGTAAGGGCAGCTTTATCCTCAGAGGAGGTACGATGCCTGCAACCTCTGACAAGGGTTGGGAGCAGTTCAGGACACTAGGCATCCCAGGGGCCAGACCTGGAGCAGCTGGGCTCTGAGCATTGGCTGGGTTTATTTCCAGCCAATACAGAAGTGTGGCAGGTGAAAAAAAAAAGATGTGGAGCCCCACAGCTTGAAAAGCACCTGCCTTGGGGGGTGCAGCCTTGGAAAGGGCTACACCTGCCTCTTAAAGGGGCCAGCTGGTAGTGCCAGGGCTCTCCCTCCCCTTGGTTATAGGAGGAGCTCCCTCTCTGCTCCCTGGCAGAGCAAGGTAACTCTTACCAGAAACCAAATGGAGACATTAAAGAGGCTCAAAAGAGACTTGTGCGTTTGATGTGACCGGTAGGAGCATCTGAACAGAGAGGGGGATGCCTGCTGCTGCTTCACAATTGCAAGCTCCGTTCTAGGGGCTGTTTGCTTCTTGCTGTTTCCCAAGGACAGACAGAAGCAGCTCCAGGGAAAGAGATGTTTGTACCCAAGCCATCCCTCTCTGCTGCTCTTAGGCCAGGGCTGTTGGTCTGCTCTGGTGTGGAGCAGCTGTTGCTCCTTTTGCAGCATGGAAAACTGCCTCCTTTTCCGCTCCTCTTGCTTTCCCCCAGAATTCCCTCTAATGAGCTTTCCAGTTCTGCTCCAAGCCTAAACTGGTAGGACCCCCGCTCCTGCCAAGGTCCATGTGCTCTTCCTCGGGAGAAGAATGCCACATCAGCAGGTCTCACAGCAGCAGGCTTAAGCCCTGGGGGAATGCGTGTGATCCTCCTGGATTTCCCTTTGCTGCCTCCCTCCTCTGCCTTGTGGGCAGGCTGGTGTTGCTCACATACACCTCCAGGGCCCTTTGCTGGCGGCCCCATCTCTCGAGTGGTCAAAGGGGAGCCAGAACCCGAAAGAGGGAAGCTAAGCAGAGAAAAAGGAGCCGCGCAGTGGAGGGAAGAAGGTTTTGTCTGCATCTAGCACTGCCCGTAGTCTCTGCTCCACCGGGCGATGGTGGGGCAGCTTACGGTCATGGAAACAGGAGAGAGCCCACCAGGGCACTGCGGGACAAAGGTGGGTTTTTGACTGAGATGAAGCACGCTCCCCCCTTCCATCCCCGGCAAAGGAGAGGCCTGCGGGTGTGCTAATGGCTCTCGGTCAGGGTTGTTTGAGGTATGGGTTTCCTTTAGTAGCAGATGAGCTCAACTGGACCCTGGGTCCTTCACTTCACTCCAGCCCATCTGTTTCAGCCTTTTTCACAGCCTCTCTCTAATGGAGCCAGGAGGCGGTAGCACGGGGAAGGCAGCTACGCTCTGTCCTATGAGGAGGACAGTCTTGAAGAGCCTGTGGGCTCAAGGCTTATTAATGAAGGGACACACATGTTTTTTATCTGGGGGAAGAGAGAGACAGGGTGTGTGTGTGAGAGAGAGCGTGAGTTGGGGGAGAGCAACCTTACACTGTCACCTCCCTTCCAGCATGAATGCTACTGACATCATGATTAATTTATCAGGTGCTTATGAATATGCAGATGAGGCTCCAGTTTCCAGGCTCTGCTTTCAGGAGAGAGGCTGTGTGATGGGGTTGCTGCCGCTGCCGCTGCCTCAAGAAGAGAAATGTCATGTAGCGGGGCTGGAAATAAATACATAAAGTCAGTGCTGAGGAAGTCAGGATCTCTGCTGCTCCACCTGGACCGAGGGAGCTCCTCATCTCCCTGGGGAGCTGGGGCTCCTTTGTGCTACGCACAAGGTCTTCTTCCCCCCACCAAAGTTGATTATGTTTAGGGGAGAAAAACCTTTATCTGGTGCAATCACCTGCAATCTCTGGCAAGCCAAAGAAACTTTCAGCCCCCTTCTTCCTCCCCACCTTTCCACCCCCCTGCTGAAAAGTGGAAAGGTGTCATTTGCCTGTAGGAGAGAAGGTGCTTTTGGCAATGGGGTGGGTAGGGCTGGAGCCCAGGGACACGGCACTCACCCGTCTCCATCAGCTTCTCCTCTCCTTGGAGCTCCGGCCCAGAAAGCCAGAGGAACCGGTTGTGCAGGCCGTCTGTTTGTACTGAGGGCCCTGATGAGGGGAGCTGGCATGGTCCCGATGCAGGCTCTGGGGCTGACGGCCCCTGTCCCAGTGCAGCAGCAGCACCAGAGGTGCAGAGGAGTGTAAATATGGGGGCCTGGGGAGTGTGGTTGCGGGGAGGGGGTGCAAAAGGCAGAATGAGGCCCATATGAGTGAGCCGGGGGGGCGTGGGGCCTTGTGTCCTGTCACCGTGAGGTTTGGTGTATGGGAACGCGCATGGTCTTGAGCTTGGAGGACAGGGAGTGAGATCAGGGTTTGGCGCCTGTTGCTGCTGCCCAGTTGTGTGGCCATTGTGGACTAGAGGAACTAAACATTTCCTACTGCAAGCAGCAGGGCTGCTGTGTCTCTAAAGGACTTGGGGCCCCTGGGATGGGAGGCTCTGAAGAGGGATGCAGTTCCTCCCCAAGTGGAACAACACTGCTGCTTCCCTGGTGCACCCGGAGGGTGGAGCGGACAGTTTGGTGAGGAAGAACCCCCACCCCGAGTAGCTTGTAATGTCCCTAAAGCCCAACAGCATCCACCGAGGCCGAGGAGCCGCAGCCCCAGGCTCCCACTGAAGCGGAGAACATTTGTCTGCAAAGTCTGGTGGGAAGACGAGGCGCTGATGCTGAGGGCGCTCGCGGCGAGGCTCAGAGACACCCGAGTAGAACCTGCTGCTCCCGGGGAGGAGAGCAGCCGGCAGGACGGGTGCCCCTCCCTGCCCAGAGCCACGGGCATCTGGAAGAGCAAAGGGGCTGGAGCTCTGGGTGTAAGAGCAGCTGAGACGGGTCCTGCCCAGCACATCTTTCATTCTTGCTCAGTGACCATTTCTATCACAGCTGGGCAAGGCCTGGAGGCAGCAGCCACCAGGCAGTGGCATTCTGGACTGGTCTTATTCAAAGACTGCCAGCAGCCCCACTAGTGGGTTGGAAGGATTTCCCTGACCCGTGGAGTCCTCCCCTCTCTGGGGGCTTCCCAGCTGCTCCTTGCAGCGATGGCTGAGCCTGGAGGCTCATAACCAAGTGTTCAAAAGCTCAAGGTCTCAGCTGCCCAGCATCTCAGCTTGGGTGCGGTGCTGTGCGGTCCACTGCCAGCGTGGACAGGTCCAGCCCATGGCCCTGAGTGCCTGGTTGCTGACCGGCATCAGCTTCTTCTTTGGCAATAAAAAAATAATGAGCAAGTGGAGGGAGCCTCTGGGAGCCCACCCCACTTGTCTGAGGGCCTGTCATGAGTGTGTCTGCAAGCCTGGAAGGGGAGTGTCATCCGCTGGTCACTGAGGGTACATCCGCACGGTGGCAGCAGAAAGAAGCCGTGCCCCCAGCTCCCACGCGGGGTGTGTCGACCCAGGAGCGATGCGGTGGGGGGCAGCCTGGCACTGTGCTCAAGGCCTGGGTCTCTGAAGAGAAGTGGCTCGGGCACCTCTAGCTTGCTGTGCTTCCCTGTGAATGCAGGTGTTCGGTTTCCAGCAGCCTCGCCTGGGGCATGTGGGCCGGGTGCGCGAGAGGAAGGGCTGTGAAAGCAGGAGTGGGGAAGGGGAAGTGGAAATGGAGGAAAAGGAAGACAGAGAGAAAGTGGATGTCTCTGCAGTCTCTCTCGGGTGGCTGGAGAGGTGACAGGGTGGCCGTAGTGACATGAAGGCTGGCTGGCTTGGGTGGTTGTTGCTTTGGGTAATGTGGGATCCTAGGAGGAAGCATTCACCTGACCTGCTTAACAGGGGCTAGGGAGTCAAAACTCCCTGGTTTAGGAAGCTCTGCCTTGGGACCGTCCCCAGGGCTTCGGACACACACCACAGACCAGCGTCCCTCCCCCCACCCCCCTTACAAGGGTGGAGGACACGTCCTCAGGGGGTGACCAGTGAGATGACTTGTGGAGATCTTTTGCCAGGAGAAGCCTTTGCTTTGGGGTAAAAGGCCAACTCTCCAGATGTGCCTATGCTCCTGCCCAGCAGCCAGAGCCCTGGGTACCAGTTGTGCCCATCCCCAAGGCCTCAGTCAACTTGAGCAGACGGAGAAGCATGAACTGTCATCCTTGCAGGAGAAAGAGCCTTTGGCTGCCACCACGGGCACTCCAGGAGGCCTGGCGCGTGCAGGGGGCATGGCTTGGCTCCAGGGCTCTGCCCCGCAGCCAGGACTGGCTGGTTATGGTGCACGGCCCCCTGACTTCAGACCTGACTTTGGCCCCGTTGGAAAACTGCGCCTGTTCAGAGCTGCCAAAGCCCAGCACTCCCGTGTGGGCTGGAAATTCCCGGTTCCTTGCTAGGGTGGGACAAGTAGCCCGGGGAGGCCGTGGCAGCTCTGTCCTCGGAGGCTGGCATGGCCAGGCCGGCTGGGCACGGTGCCCCGCAGGTGCCTCCCAGCCCGTGGCACCTTGCTGGCCCCGGGGGAGCTCCAGCCCGGGTTCATCCTCACCCACCGGCACTGCAGCTGCACGAGCAGAGCCCCCTCCCGGCCCCGCACCGCTCGTGCCAGCTCAGCAGCCCCTCGGGAGCTGCCGGGCTCGGGCCTGGAGATGTGCCCCCTTCTCTTGGCTGGTGACTAAGACGCCCGAGCTGAGCCCCGTCCCAAGCCGGGCGATCCCGGGCGGGCGGCGGCGGCGGCGGCGCAGCGGGCCGGGCGGACGCTAGGAGGAGCTCCGGCAGCTGCCTTGCCCGCGCTACCCGGGCCCTTTCACGGAGGCAAATGCGGAGCATCCCCGCGATGGCGGGCCCGGGAGAGGGGCCCCCGCCGCGGAGCAGGAGGCTCTGCCGGAAAGTTACTCCCGGCAGCGGGACGCGCGGCCCGGGCCGGGGCGGGGGTGTCTTCCCTGCCCCGCCCGCCGCGCTGCGGGCACAGCCCCCCGGGGCCGGCTCGGGGCCCGGGGCGGCGGGTGCCCGCCGCGGCTCGGCGGAGGGAGAGACACACGCACCACCAAGTGCCCAGAGCAGGGATAACAAACGGGGGAAACGCCGAACTTCCCGCGTCTGCTCTGCCCGCGCGGCGCGGGAGCCGCCGCGCCCTGCCCGCGCCGGCACGGCCCCGGCTGCCGCTCCGCAGCCCGGCAGGGAGCGCGACCCCCGGGCCGGGCCCCTGCCGCCCGCGGGCCGCCCCCCCGCGGGGCCCCGGGGCGCCCCCCGCCCCTGCCCCCAGGGGCTCTGGCACCCGCCGGGGGCAGGGGAAGAGCAGGGAGACAACAGGCAAACTTTTATAATTGACTTTTTATTAAGATTATAAATTTAAACAAATCTGAACAGTTTTACCCGGTGATATACAAGTCCATATGCACAAAAATACAGGGTTACAAACAAAGAAAAGGGGGAGAGAGAGAGAGAGAGAGAGGGAGAGAGGGAGAGAAAGACACAGCGTTTGGAAACGCGTCCTTAATACACATAGTGCTTATACCGTGGGGGCGGGGGGGGGCTGCAAAAAAACTACCTTTTTACAACAAAAGGTTTTGTTTTTTGTGGTTTTTTGTGTGTTTCGTTGTTTCTTTCTTTTTAAAGTCCAAATATCAAAAAGAAAAAAGAAAAAGAAAAAGAAAAAAAAAAAAAAAAAGAGAGAGAACCAAACAAACAAACGGACCGACCCGCCCCGGCGGGCAGGAGACACCACAGGACACGGATCTCTGCACAGGAGCGGACAATGCTGGCTGGAGCAGCGCGGGGGCGGGAGCCAGGACAGCCCAACTTTTAAAAAGAAAAAGAAAAAAGAAGAAGAAAAAAAAAAAAAGGAGCGAGAAAAGGGGAAAGAAAAGAGCAAAGCAGCCGCGCGGCGGCGGCGGGAGCGGCGGCGGCGTCCCAGGGAGACGCGAGACGGAGCTTTACCTGGGGCGGCCGCGCACACCTAGGGGATGGGACACACGGGGGGAGGGGTGCAGCGCTGTGCATGACGGGAGATGTAGTCCCCCCGTGCCGTGCCGCGGGGCCGGGGCGCTGCGGGTCCCAGGGAGCAGCGGGCAGCGCCCCCCTGCTCCGGACTGGGCGGGAAGGGGCAAAGGGGAAAGGCTGTCGCTTCTGCCTGGTCGGAGCCCGCTCCCTCCAGGGAGGGGAGCGCGGGGAGCCCCGGGACCGGGCTGCCCGGCAGGGGAAAGGGGCCAGCACCCGGCTCGCGGGCTGCCTCCTCCCTCCCCGGCCGGCGGCGAGCGCAGCTCCCCTTGCCTCCCGGGCCCGGCTGCAGAGTTTCCCGCTCCCCAACTCCGGGAGGGGCGGCGGGTGCAGCTCTCCCACCGCCCCGGCCCCGCCGGCCCGTCCGGCGGCTGCCCCGGGCAGCAGCAGGCGCCTCACGTGGCGGCCGCCCCGGCGCCCCGCCAACTCCCCCGAGCGCGGACACAAAGGGCACGGAGCCGGGGCCGCTCCTTCCCTCCGCTTTTTGTTTTTTCGTTTCTTTTTCCGTCTTCTCCTCCTCTCTGCAAAAATAAAGCCCCGAGCTCCGAGGGGTCTGTATGGTCCCAGCTAGAAAAGAGGAGCCCCTCCCGCCCGCCCGCCCCCCGCCTTTGTTCCAGGGGCCGCTGCCCGGCCCGTGTCCCGGCCATCGCGCCCCGCCGCCCCCCTAGAAAGCCACGATGGCTCGAGTCCAGGCGCCCAGGCTGGCCAGCGCCTGCTTGCTGCACAGCTGCCCGTGCTCCGAGTCCGCTTGCTGCCGGCTCACCAGCCCCGTGAAGCCGGAGCCGAAGATGGAGATCAAGTTGGAGATGTTGGAGGCGTCCGGGGGCGGCTCGGGGCTGAGCTCCTCGAAGCGGGCGCGCTTGGGGCAGGGGGCGACCCCCAGGCCCGCCGCCGCCCCGCCGCCCGCCGCCGGCTCGTCCTCGTCCTCGTCGTCCTCCTCGCCCGGCGCCGGGTAGTACTTGCGCTTGGTGCCCGGGGCGGGCGGGCAGCAGCAGGGGCACTGCGAGCAGCAGTCCGGGGCCAAGTAGCCGTTCTCCACCGTGGTCACCACATGCGTGTCCAGGTCCAGCACCGTGGTGCGGCCGCTGCAGTGGCCGGGCAGCGCGGGGTAGGCGCAGCCGCCGCTCCGGTAGAAGCCGGGGGCCGAGTCCCTGCAGGGCGAGGGCGGCTGCGGCGGGGCGCCGGGCAGCTCCAGCGGCGCGGGGTCGTGGGGCGGCGGCAGCAGCACGGGCGGCTCCGGCAGCCCGCAGCCCCGCGGCATGGGGCCGGGCGGCTGCTCCTCCGCGCCGGGCGGCAGCGGGCCGAGCTCGGGCGGGCCGGCGAGCGGGGCGGCGGGCGGCGGGTAGGGCGCGTGCGGGGGCGGCGGGCGGCGGTACAGCTCGGCGTAGCGCTCGCTGAGGTAGAGCTGCCGCGCGTTGCGGAGCACATACGACACCAGCAGGTTCTTGTGCAGCTTGATGCCCCCGCGCTGCGTGCGCGAGCTGTGGATCTTGCGCAGGGAGATGCTGATGAGGCTCTGGGCATCCAGGGCGCCCTCCATCCTCCGCCGGCCCCTCAGCATCGGCTCCTCAGCTGCATCCGCGCGGAGAGCAGGGGGGATCCCCGCCAGCTCCCCCCCGGCCCGCCCGCCTCCACCTCGAGTGCACGGCAATGAGCCTTCGCCCACCCGGCCCCCGCTACTTATACCGCCCCGGCCGCCCCGCCCCGGCCGCCGGCAGCCAATGCGCGCCCGCCGCCCGGCCTGACGGACTGCCGCCGCCCGCCCCGTCGAGGCCCGGCCGGCCAATCCGGGGAAGGCGGTTCCTTTGTGCTATTCAAATACCGAACGGAGTCGGGGCTGCCGCTGCCTGGAATGTTCTCATGAGACCGCGGCGCCGCCAGCCCGGGCCGCTGCAGCCGGCGGGGCCGGGGCGGGGGCGGGCCGGGCCGGCCCTGCCCGCCGCCCCGCTGCACCTGGGCGAGGGGCTGCCGCCGCCGGCTCCCCGCCCGGCCGGCCGCCCCGCGCCGGGGTGCTGCGGGCGTCGCCCGCGCAGCCCCCGGGACCGGCATGCGCCCCCTGCCCGGGCCCGCCTGCCCCGCGGGGAGCCCCGGGGCAGGAGCCGGGACCGCGGGGAGCGGCCACAGCAGTAGCAACAAGGGGTCGTTGTTGCCACGCATCACACCCGCGCCAAGAGTTGCTCCCCGGACTAGTAACCTTCCTCCGGACAGCGGCGGCCGGGGCAAGGGCGCCTGCAAGAGGCACCGGAGCCGGCACCACGGTCAGGATAATAACCGCAGCAGCCGTGGTGACAGCAGTAAGCGGCATCACGGCCACGGGCATAATCAGGATGATGGCAACTGGAACAATGACAATAGCCAGAACAATAATAATGGCAGTCACGATGACAGGAGCAGCAATCACAGCGGCCACCACGATCGCGACGCTAATAAGGGTAGTAGTAGTAATGGCAACGAGACGGGCAGCGTGTTGGCAATAAAGCAAACCCGGCCGCAGTGCTGACAGTAAAACGCCCGGCAGGTCCTAGGGCCGTGCAGGCTGGTCCCCGGCCAGGCGCGGCCGCCGACCTGCCGGGCCGCCCGCGGCTCGGGACACCAGGCCGCCGCCGCCCCTCGGGGCATGTTCACCAACGGCGCAGGAGAGCGGAGTGAGCCGCGGCCGGGCGCAGCCGTGACCCGCGGGAGGAGGAGGCGCAGGGAGAGGGACGGACCCGGGGCGGGAGGCCGTGCTCCCACCTGCAGGGTAGCGGGGGTCTCCTCGCAAGCTGAGGGATCAGGCAGCTCCGCACAGAGCCGGCCTGGAAATGTTCTGTGCGGCTGCCAGAGTGTTTCTCACAAACCCACACTTTATTTTTCTCATCAAACCCCTCGGCTGACAGTTCTGGGGGTTCAGCTAGACAGCTGCCAAGGTTGGGCTGGACTTCTTTTTGACTGAGGTTTTAGGTTTTCACTTGTGCACTCCCCCCCCTCCCCCAAGTTCATTTCTTTTTAACATGCAAACTCCCAAACTTTTGTAAACGTTGGGCTTCCCTGGCAGAAATGTCTGTTTTGATGAAGAAGCCAGTTTCCAATGAAGAAAATAATCAGATTAAAATTTTCCACCAGCTCACATTTTCAGGCTTTTTAAAAGTGGGGGGGCTGGGTGGAAGAGGCTGCCATACTTATCGGGATGCTGCTGTGATGGCTACAAAACAATAGAGCTGGAGGCCCAATTCTGTGATTTCTTGTTCGCTCTAGCAATCCTTAGCAGGCTAGTAGCCCTGTTAACTTGAATTTGACTGCTGGGATATATAAGGATTTACTTACAAAGGAAGGGGTGGGAGGATGAATTAGTGGTCCAGGCACTGGTCAGAGATGCAGAAGACCTAGGTGTTATCTGTATTTTGGCACGTGCTTCCTGCATGACCTTGGGCAAGTCACTTGAGGCAGCATTTTCAACAGTGACATCTAGGTTGGGGTGCCTCGTTTTTGGATGGCTGACCTGAGACTTCTGATTTCCAAGAGGGCCGAGCAACTCCTGGTCTTGTTGCTTGACATTTTGGGGATGCAGCAGTTCTGAAAATTGGGCTTGAGTATCCTAAACCAAATCCTCTGATAGCAGACGCCGCCGGGAGGTTAACACGTGTGCTTAACTTTACTCCTGTGAGCTGTCCCTTTGATGTTACTGGGGCTAACAGCAGCAGCAAGGGTGAGCACATGCATAAGTGTCCGCTGGAGTGGAGCTTTCGGCCTTAATTTCTCTCTGCTTCAGTTACACAACTGCAAAACAGGGATGCTAATATTTCCCTGCCTCATAGGGATGTGGGGACAAATTCATTAGCGTTGGGCTTTTTTTTGGTGAGACGCTCAGACGCTCCGTAGAAAAGACTCTAGGTATTATCTTGTAGCAGGTATTTCATAAAAGTTAAAGGCCACGCTGCATTACGGAGGTAAATAATACAATTAAAAAGAAACCATAGCAGAGGGAGAAAGAAGTTGAGAGGCAGGCAGTGGGGGGAGCATACATAGCCTTTCATCTGAGATTAGAAAATAGATGGGGAGTTGATGCAGTGGAGAGATAAAAGAAGGCTGATCTAGAGGGCAAGTGCTTCAAAGAAGGCTCTTGCACCAAAGAACAGCAAATTTGTATAGCTCAGTCAGCCAACGTGGGACCATAGGCCTTGATTCAGCCTGCGATTCAAGCAGCTTCATCTGTTTCCAGTGATTTCCATGGGGTCCTCCCAGGTGCTGAAAATGGGGTGTGGGCTTAAGAGCTTTGCTGAGCCTGGGTCTTACAGAACAAGGGAGACGGCTGCTCTTTCGCACTCTCGTATTGGTTTGAGTAGGAACCCAAGCCCCAGCATCGGAAGAGTATGGGCCTGCTCCTTACCCTGTTCAAATACCCACAAATTATTGGGAGTCTGAGGGCTGTAATTTGGGATCACTCTTGCGAAAGGAAGGGGAGAAAAGGAGGAGGCTGGTGCAAAACCCACAGACATCAGTGAGCTTTGGATCAGACTGTGGAAGAGCAAAAGGAAAGGTAGGGATGTGGAGGGAGCGTGAATGAACTCCTACAGAATCCGTACAGGAGACAAACAGAGACTCCCAGTGCAAAAACAGTAGCAGTGCCTCAAAATGCAATAATAGCAGATCTAATCCAATCCACGCACAGCAAAGTGATTTCTGCTACAATACAAGAACAAACATTACTTACATGTGCAATAAACAGTAATCAGGAGTAGTTTGTAGGATGCATTACGGAAACATCCCATACAATCTGTTCAGCGCTGTTCTTTTTAATTTTCACAGCCAGGTGTGCAAAAGTTTTTATTTGATTTTTTTAAAGGTAGGCACACAAGGTTCGTTCTGCTTGGAAAACGTGTTGGGAGATTTGGGGCACGCAAGGTGAAGCAGACTCTTGTCCTCCTAGTCAGTCTTTCTGGGCTTCGTATCTGGCTGCCAGCTGTGGTGTTACAATTTTATCACAAAAAAGAAAGAAAAATTAAACATAGATTTGCCCATGCCTGGATTTTTTCTGTTAGCATCATTGGTAGTTGGGGAAGGGATTTGCCCTGGCGTTCCTTATAGGAATTCACTTGGCATTAGCTTTGCATAGAAATGAAACACCCAGTGTTTTGTCTCGGTTTGGTGGTGTGGATTGTTTAATGGTCTCTTCTCCAAATGATGCTTAATAGCTGACACTTGTAAACTCCCTGAGGCCCTTTAGTTTTCTGTGACAGGTCCTTCCTCTGGATCCTGATGGTATCTCCACCAAGATGGCTACAACAAAGCAACCTCTTGTTTTTGTAATGCGACTTCACCTAATTTGAATTTCTTCACATGGGTGCAGGGGATGGATACTTCCCTACCATAAAAATTCCCCAAAGCCCACAGGCCTTGAGGTATTTCTTCCTTATTGCTAATTTTGCAGCTGTCCATTACCCAGGGCCAAAAATCCAAGACGGCAGAACCCATTTTGACGTTTAAGTGGCATTTCAATTTTAAAATGCTCTTTTTAGTCAACTGAAAATGTATTGACTTCTCAAGGCTGCATTACCCCTTCTCAGAGAATGAGAGTATATGTTTCTTTTATTTACATTTCACTGCATGCCCCTGATTTTCTGTAAAGAGCTAAAGTGGGATTGAACAGACTCTGAGGAGGTAGGTTAAAGGACAGAATTTGACAGAAAAAAATTGTGTGCAACTATCCAAGATGTTGTGAACTTTTTTTGGTACGAAAAATGTTAACAAAAAGGTATTTTTATCCCCCATTTGTTTGGATGTTACCCTTTCCAGTAGAGTTTTAACCCAAGCATTGGTCTAGTTCAAGCAGCCCTGAAAATGAAGTGGACCGGTGGTTTTTTTCCAGTCCTTTGAAAACAAATAGGCCAAAGAGGAAAAGCGGTTACTACTCTTTCCGTTTCAGTGCTCTTTGGCCTCAGCCTGGCAAACACGTAGGCACAGGTTTGTCTTTTAGGCGTGCGAATGCTGTTCAAGTGCTTAAAGTTAAGCCTGTGCTTACAGTTTGCAGGAGTGTGGCCTCAGCTTTTAAGGTAAGAAAACCAGGTGAACACATGCAATCGTGAATACGGCCCGTTTATTCTGATATTAGTTAGTCGGGTATTTTTTTCAGCAGCTAAGTTAGAGCCAGGAGTCTCTGTCCTGAGAGGCTTTAAAGCTCCAGTCCTCCAAGCCATTACCCTCTGGAATACCTGTGGTCCCAAAGCACTTGAGAAGGTGTTTAACTTTCCAAGACCAGCAGGAGCCCATCCCCCTGTCAGCAAGGTGCTGCATGTGTGGGCCTTTACCTGGAGATAACTGAGCTCCTGGGGTGTTTCAGTGCTTCGGAGGGGTGGTGGGAGGAGAAGGGACCGGGCGTCTGAATCCCCTCTCCAGAGCAGGAGCTGAGGCTGGTGGTGACTGCTCTAAGGAGACTTGGTTGAAGAGGGGCTGGAGCACAGCTTGGGGCACCAGGAAAAGCTCCTGGGAATGAGCAGAGCAAGACGGGCTTGACTCCAGAGCCGACTGTTGCTTGCGGGTCTGGTGCTGGGGTTTCCTTCAGGGCCAGCTACCAAGAAAAGCCCAGGAGCTGGCAGAAGGTGGGAGCCCTGAGGAAGCATGAAGGACTCCACGGCCTCTTTGGACTCCATGTTCTCACCCCTCCTGCTTTGGCCAAATTGTTGCTGGGCTCGACCGCGTCAGATGTTGGATAGCTGGGAGGGAACGGGTGATGCCGGAGAGGTAAGAGTCAGCTCTGGGTTTGAGCATGGAGGCCAGCACCTCGTGCTACCCACATGTGCTGCTCTTTGCATGGAGTTACTCACACGTGTGCTCATGGAGCCAGGGTTGAAATGCAGTCGTTTGGCACACTTGCTGTTGCTGGGGTGTTCCTCGGGGAGGATCTCTCTTTCTGAGGGCTTGTAGCACTTGTGCTGGGCGTTGGCCCTACGCTGGTGCAGCCCATACAAAGTGTTTGGCAAAGTCTGGGGGTGGGAGGTTGGCATTTGGGTTCTTCTGTAGCCTGGTGGGGGAAGAGAGGCCTCCCACAGGGAGCTTGAAGGAGAACAAGGCATTTGGCATAGTCTGTGTGGGAAAGTCCTGTTTATATGGCTATGCAGTGACAGCTGGGTGATGTTCGTTAGCCTGTAAAAGGCCCTTCCGAGTGCCGCTGTCTCCCTTGTGCCCAACTGGGGATGACTGGTGGGCAGCATGGTGGTGGCTGAGCGGTTCCAGACTTGCCTGGATCACAATAAAGGTAGGAGGGGGCTATGTTTCTGTCCCACAGCATTGCTGCTTTGGGTAGATAGTGGAGGGGCGATGGGTTCTGCACCCTCTCCAGTCCCTAGAGTATTCCCTATGCAGCACCCCAGGAACTGAGCTTCATGCATCCAAGTATGACCTGCACCCATGGGCCCAATCCCGCATTCATTGCATGCTGGTGTCTTCTTGGGAGAATGCAGGGTCAGGGTCCCCTAGCGAGCGATGCGACGCAGGGAAACGGACAGTGTTTTGCTTCCTATCAACTTCCTATCTGGGACTTGCCTCGTTATCAACACACACCACTGCTGTGAAAGCTCCAATCTCTTGCAGGGGACGGAGTGAGCAGGAAGGTAACTTGGCTGTGTGTAGCCTTCTAGATTTGTGCATTGCACTCTTAACTGGAAGGGGCAGCTCCCTCTGAATTCACCTGCACCATAAGAAAACGAATCTGGAACAAGGGCAGCGTCTTGTTTTCTTTTTTTGTTGTTGTTTTGCTCCTGTTACTGAAGGTTTAATGTGAAAGAGAAGGGGATCGTGCCTCCAGCTCAGTGGAGTGTGACAGCTAAAAATGCGCGTGTGTGGCTTTGGGGAAACGCTTGTGTTTTGGAAGCACCTTCGGTTTTATTGTGTGTTTGGTAACTGTAGGTAAAACAAGCCTTGCGCTGCAGTCAGTTGCTAGTCAGACTGCACAAAAGCTGCTAATTGTCACTCGCCACCTGCACAGACAGACTTCCAAATCAAAGGAGCCGAAAGGCTAGTTAAGCTTCCCGTTCCCTCTCCCCATGGGCCGCAGAGGCAGGTGAGGTCTGCTGAGGCATGCTCATTAAATGTCTCGAGGTGCAGAGAGGATGTCTGGGTGCCTGCAAGTGGGCTTTCCCAGTGGGGGGTTGCTTGACTACAGGGGTTGCTTTCTCTGGCAAGGCTGACAAACTGGGTGTGTTGATCTGCAGAGCTTGGTGGAAGGCTTGATCCCCTGCCTGAAATTGGGAGTGGGAGGGAGGTGGAGATGTTGCTAGTAGCTGGAAGTCTTTAATTACTGTATAGTCAGGCTTTATGGGGGCTTGGGGATAAAATCTCCCATGACCCTCTGGACAGGGCAGCCTGCAGCATTACGGCTATAAAGCCTGAATGCAGCTGTACCTTAGGGTTTGGGGCACTGGGTTCATATAGTTAAAGACCATCTCCCCAGGCCTCATGTTTATGCTGATTTAAAATGGAGCTCTGCAGACCCCTGTTTCACTGCACGCAAGGGGTGTCTTTTCTTTTCCTTTGCATGTCCACTCCCTGGCCTTGCAGAGCAGGACTGTGCTGGCTCAGCTGAACAGCCTGCCTTCCAAAGCCTCCACCGTGAAGGGTGAAATGCACCCAAGGAAATGAGGGATGGGGACAAGACTTTCTCTGTCTTCTAAGGAGCATACAGTCGAGACGATGCTGGCTAGCTGTGCGTGCCTGGAACTGCTTGGTGTGCAAGGGAGATCTTGGTATGGACAAATCCTCTTGGATAACATGAAGCTGCTCAATTCTTTTGACCTTTCTGCTGACCCCGGGCTGCCTGCCTCTGCTCCTCTCACTCATTTACTTCACTGAACCTTGCTCTGCTTGCCTTCCTCAGGCGCCAAGTCCAGGAAAACAAGAGAAGCGCTCTGTAGAAAGGGGTCGTTCACTCTGGTGCAGGGAAGAGCGCTGGTGATCCGGCGGGGAAGATTGCCCTGCCTCCAGATACCACTCCCTTGTGGAGGTTGCTTCACATCCATGACTGAGCCCAGAGGCAGTTGAATGTCAGTGATGGGCAAAGTAAGCCTCGTTCTCCCCCTTTACCTACCTAATGGCAATATTTTGGGGCTTAATATTTATAAGGGAGCACTGGATCCTTGAGTGGAAGGCACTGCTCGCTCCAGCCCTTCTGTGGGGGCTTGTGATGTTCAAGCAGTGTGGTGTTACGATGTTCCTCTGGAGTGCTTGAGAGGAGAGGCTTTCTCCACTTATCGCCTGTATGTACTGCCATCGCAGAGATGGGAGACGGTATCTGTCATAATGTCCTATGTTGGCCCAAAGTTAATGGGTGCATTTGCTTGAGCATGTAAAAGGTAATCTAAAGGCTCCCAGGGTCCAGAAGTCAGCTGAGCAAATCCTGAGGCTTCTCACGAGTCCAGCTTATCCGGGTGGGAATACTGCGTTAGCCGACTCCCTGCTCTTTGGCTCTGGGTTTCCAGGCTCCGCACGACTCCATCTGTTCTCTCCCTCTTCTGCTGACTGCAGTAACACTGCTTGCAGGTGACCAGCCAGGAAAGCACGGGTGGGCCAAATCCTGAAGTTTCTACTCATCTGGAGTGCATCCATCGCCAGGAGACCAGCATGAAGACTAGGCTGTCCTTATCTTTCCACTGCTCTGTGGCTGAGAGGCTCACTGCCACTGAAGGTATGATTGCCACGTGGGTAGATGTTTTAATTTTAGTTTTGGTTAATAGTGCAGTCAAGTGAACAGGGGCTGGAGAGCACAGTTTGGCTAGGTGGGAGGCTTTGCTTTCCTGGGTGACAGGCAGGGAAGTGGGAAGGGGTGGGGTGGTGTTTTCAAGTTTTGGGGAGTTGTTCGGAGAGTCTCTTGCCTCATCCTGGAGGTTGTCTTAATTTTCATTGTCAGCCGCCCCCCCTACCTCACCACAAGGCAGCGTGTAAGTCTAATGAATAAAATCAA
Source organism: Crocodylus siamensis (assembly GCF_052110815.1). Taxonomy (NCBI): domain Eukaryota; kingdom Metazoa; phylum Chordata; order Crocodylia; family Crocodylidae; genus Crocodylus; species Crocodylus siamensis. The sequence goes on along the minus strand of NC_143405.1, from coordinate 9,637,018 downwards.
ACAGAGCAGTAACACTGGCTTCAGTGCAGGCTGTACGACGCTGCTCAGGACCCTGGGCATTCAGGGCATGGATATCAGCTGCCCATCATAAGTCAAGCTGACAGATCTATCTACTGGTGCCATACTGGCAGAGCCACCTGGCAGCATAGCTACAGCCCAAGTTTTGGTTTTATAATGTGGGGAAGAATAGGATCCTTTTATTTTTGCTTGGACTGCTGGTGCTTCTTGCAGTCTGTCCCACACCATGACAGTTCCCATGCAGATTTTTTTCCTCCCAAAGCACAAAATGACTTCAGTTTGTTTGAGTGGGTGAAACCAGCTGTGTAAACAATGCACCAAATGGAACTGGCCCTCAAGCACTGCACTAAGTCCAAGGGAAGGGATTTCACAGCAGCCAGGATGTGCTTTGGCCCCATGATTCAGTCTGGGGGGGATGGTGGATTTGGAGATCTGCTTTAGCTCAGGCTGTCATTGGGAACATTACTTACCTGTGCTGCTCAGTCTCGACCCCAAAAAACAGAGATGAGGTTTGCCCTGCTCCTCAAAGTGCTTTGAGATTGTTGGGTGAAAGAGGCTGCTGAGCTAAGAATTTTTAAGGCTTATAAACCTTGTTCATTTTTCTGGACGTCTGAACATAGGGGCTTAATGGGAAATGTTTTTTTTTTTAGTGGACATATTGCTTTAAAATAGGGGCTGGATTCTAGGTGCCATTTTTGATGCTGCCACTGTCTTGCTGCATGATTTTGGGGTTGTCTCCCAATCCTGAGCCTCTGGTTCATGTCTGTAGAGTGAACCGAACTTGACTTCCTTTAGGTTTAACTCTCAAATAGTCCAAGCTTATTTGGGTACACACATGATAAGGCTCCCTGGACTCATTGAATTGCTCTTTGGATGTAGAAGCCCACCTCTGGAGAACTCAATACAGGATCCAGGACTTCAAAGATCCCCAGGTGAGAGATGCTGGAGAGAGCCCGGATCTCCAAATGCAAGGAGACTTCCATTGTCTGAAGCAATTCAGAAGTGCAGGAGGTCAGGCAATGATGGTGAAAAGGAAGAGTTGCTGGATTGCACCCCTCCGTCAGATGAGGACCGTGTCCCCTGCCATCGCTACTGGAGAGGTTGCAGTGGCATTGTCAGCCACAAGGGCACAGTCAGCATCTCCTTGATCTTGTTTACACTCTGGTAATTAATATAATAATTAATATAATAGCTCCACATGTGGCTATCCTGCTGGAGTTTGGAAAGGGCAGGGCTTATACTGGCTGCAGGGTGGATTCTTCTCCTAGTCCCTGGTCTGTGGTATTTATTCCCTGTAGGATACAAATCATTTTTGCTTGGGCATAATAATTCAGAACTTTAATCCTTCAGTATAAAGGTTACACTGGGAAGGAGGGGCAGGGAGGAACTGCAATATTTTAGTTAACACCCACAAAGGCTATTAACCTGTTTCAGAGCGGTGGGAATCTGTCTAACCCATTATAAATGTTGTTGTAGTAATTTCTTTTTGGAGTGCTATCCTTTGTGTCTTCACAACGGCAAATAGTGCCAGGATTCTTCATGTGCCTCTGTGTGTTTGGGGGAGGCAGCCCCTTACTTACCTGAGTAACCTTCTGCTCTCCCTGGAGCCAGTGTGACGCTTATGCTACAGGATTGGATGCAGAACACCACTTTCTGCATTTTTGTGGAGGCTCTTGCAGAAGTCAGTCTATTCACCTAAACCATTTCATTTTGGATACATTTTAACCAAGCTTTAGGTGTTGCTAATGGTGGCATCCCTTTATTTGCCAGCTTTAAAAGGGTTAAAAGTCATATTTGGTCCTATACCTGCCTCCCAAATTCACCACCCAACTCACATGGGGCTCCAGTAGCATCTCTCTACTTGTATAAATGTTTCATTCCCTGCTGCCATGTGAAAGACCTGCATGAGCAACAGCAGTAGAGCCAGGCCTGCCAGCGCGTGCAGGTGACTTGCTGTAGGCATGTGCAGCCCCGCTGACCTGGTGAGAGCAGGAGTCCGGTGCCACAGACTGATCCTGCACTTGGGTCCAACAGCATCGCGAGCTCTGCACAAAGCACCGTGTGCAGCTGATGGCAAACACACCGGAGGAGCAGAAACAGGTTTGTCTGAGCAGCAGGGAAAACGTGTCCAGCCAGAATTGAATTGGCAATATCTTTCTTAACTCTAAACACTAAAATCCAGTTACCTTTTTCACAGTTTTGAGAACCGTGGTCTGAGATACTGGTTCTTTGGACCAACCTTATTTCTGATGTAGCACCACTCAGTGACGGACTTGCACCCGGGAGGAATTCTGTCCCCTAATCTTTCTGTAATTGCAAGCAAGGATTAGTTTATGTTAAACTGCAGTGTCCCTTTAAGCCTCAAATGCCCCAGGCTTGGTAAACACCCAGTTACTTAACAGCAGAGGAAACTGAGGTACAGGTGTTAAAGTTTGCAATTCTCTGTGTGTGTGTGGAGGAAATCTGGCCACTGTAGACCTGGTGCTTCAATTGGGACAGCTTTCAGTAGACGCTGAAACCTGTGGGTTATTGTTACCTCTGAAAATTAGACTTGGATTATTGCAAGATGGTGCTTAAAATTAGTGAACATTTGGCTGGAGAAATCTGAATGAGTGTTAAGTAGTAGTAGCTGGGCTGGGAATAGGATTTAAGAGCCCTGGGCAAAGTTACCTGTCCTGTCTTGTATGGGATGCTGAACCTGGCCCCTTAATGCTATCTATCCCCTGACCTGAGACAGGGCAGATGGGGAAGCTGGGATAATGATTGGCAGGACAACTTTTGAAACACATTTGAGCTTCTGAAAACTTGCCCTTTACTCTGCAGTGGACATAAAGTGATTATTCCTTGGTCTTGCCCCTTTCTTCTGCCTAAGCTTGTGGAAATGGCATGAGGATGAGGTACCTAGAGGGAAGAAAAGGTTTTGGGTTTGGGTTTTTTTTTTGAATCTCCTACACCTTGGGGGCCCTCTGCCCCTTGTAGCCCTGTTTACACTGGCCAGAGGGAGGAAGGGACTGGCTGAACCCTTCATCAGGCAGTGTGACATAATGGATAAGGTGCCTTGGCCTAATGTGTGGAGACCTGGGTGTAGTCCAAGCTCTGCCATTGATCTACTGTGATCTTTGGAAAACCATTATGAATTAGTAGTGCCACAATGTGATTGCGGTTGCAGTTGCAACAGTGACTTGGGCTGGGCCCACATCACAAGCTCCTGTAAACTACCAAGTTGGTGGCTCTATGGTATGTTTTAAATTTGTAGAACTGGGGTCTGTCTTCTCCAGGTAGATGCTGGTGCGACCCATTTAGGACAGAGGGAGGGAACCACCAAAGAAGAGGCACTGCATTAGCGTAATCATGAATGTCTAGTAGCTGCAGCTTCCCTGGTGTGGACCTCGTTGCTTAGCCTAAGGAAATGGAGGTATCTGCATTGATCTAGTGGTCGTGCACTGCTCAGTGGATCCTGCTCACGTTCTTGGGGCTGGTTTCAGTCTTGAGGATCATGTCCCTTTTCCCTTCACCCTTGGAGGGCACTGACTTTGCTACTGTTACCACGTCTGGCTGCACGCTCCAAACTGGCCATTGTGTTTAGATGCTTCCTCTGCCACGAAGTGCACGCGAGTTACTGTGGGCTTCCCTGGTGCTCTCTTTGGATTGCCAAGTATCTGCAACTCAAACTGGAGCTGGTTTATAGGACACAGGGTCCTAAACTGGGGGTTCAGAGACCAGCTGGGGGCAACTGCTGAGTCTTCTTGGCTGTGAAATGGGCATAATGCTTCATTGTCTCACCAGATGTGGTGAAACCCAGTGCATTATTTGTGAAGCACTTTGAAGAACCTTCACAGGGACCTGCCCTCACAAGTGCACATGCTGACTGTATCAAAATTCCTGATGCTATCAGCATGTGCCATGCAAACACCTGGAACGGGTATCTGCACACAGCTTGTCTTGCCCACTGTGCCGTTGTCTGAAAACTTGCTTTCCCATATGTCAAAGCCACAGGCAGGTAGCAGAACCTGGCATCAATCATCCTGTAGCAATGCCCACATCAAAGGGATGTAAAGCTGTGAGTGTAGCTGCAAGAAACCATTGAGACTTATATCATGTGGATGCAGTTTTTTTTTTCTTTTAGAAAAGTTGTTTTTTTTAATGTAAAAGGGAACTCTTGTGCTTGTTAGGGGTTACTCCAGGCATGGCTTTGGAGCCGTGGCCTTCCTTTTCTGTTTGGTTCTTCTACCAGCTGCTATGGCAGCAGGAAAACATTTCTCTTAAAGGCAACGATTATCCTTTCAAAGATTCATGTTGGCTGGATTGGATATACATACGTCTGATGTCACTGAAAATTAATTGCAAGACTCCTTGCAGCTTGTCTCTGGAAAGGGTTTCGTTTTAATAAAGCAGTTGGATTCAAGCCGTGGTAAACTAGGAGGCAGGAGTCCTTGAACTGCTTTTTAAAATGGTGGTGCAGTCCATCTGGATGAAAGCAATGTTTGCAGAGTCTCCAGATTTTTTTTCTCCTTGGAACACCAAAGACTTGTCTGTAGTGATACTTGGGTCAGGGCCCTTGGCATCTGTTTGAAGAGCTGTTTCACAAATGGTTAAATGAACTTCAAGTCCCTGTTAACTAGTAGTTGAGTTCTGCAGGATTCATAGAAAAAGCAAAAATTTGAGCAACCAAAAGTGGGCAACTGACTGGAGAATGCAAAGAAAAGCAGAATGGACGTCTATGTCCACAGAGCAGTGTCAGCGAGTTATCTTGGATGTGGCCAGCGTTGGGGACTGATTGTAAATTAAGTGCATACTAAAGGGCAACATAGTTCAACAAATATTTAAGGTAAGATTATTGTTGGGAGTGTTTTAGTAGAGCAAGACAAAGAGCTAGGATTGCCGACTTCTCTTTCTGGCTAAGCAGCTGTTGTGATCTTTAGCCTGATGAATACAGCCACACTTTCAGAAGTGATCGCTGAGGTGGGGAGCTTTTGTTTCTAGTTGTCTGGGTGGAGTCTCACTTTTGAAGGGTCTGTTTGTTGATCACTTCCACTGGTCAGAAGTGCTGAATGCTCACAGCTCTGAAAATCAGACCCAGCCAGGGTCAAGCTGGGCATCCAAGAACCTGCCCCATCCTCCAGCTGTGTTGTGAGGATAGTAGCAGCACATCCTTTTCTGATTGCACACTAGTTAAATGCTCCAAGGCCTTTGCCCTGCCTCTGAAAGGCTCTCTACTACTTCCAAGCATTGTTGTAAAACTCCCATCAGATCTGAAAAATTGCTGCATGTACCTGGGTGTCAAACACAGATCTATAACAGTACATCATACCACAATGTGGGAGGATCACACTCTTCCTTAGCCCTGGGGCTTTGTTTGGCTGGGTGTTAAGAGCCAGGTTCCACCAGCATTGCTTGCATGGATTGCACCCAGCTCTGCAGAGCGCTGTTGGGGTTTTTTGGTGGTTTTTGTGTGTGTGTGTGTTTTTTTTTTAAGGAGCGTTGGCTCCAAGTAAAGTTTGGAGATGGTGACCTGAAAGCAAAACGGAAGTGTTTCCCCCCCTACCACCCTGTAGCCTTTCTGGGCCTCTGGCACTCAACTGTCAGGGAAAGCTCAACCCCTGGGTAATTCTGAAATTCCCACCCTAAAGGAAACAGCTCTGGGATGCTAATATTTGGAGGACAAGGGTGCAGGGCCCTTTGTTGGGTGTCTCAGCAGATAAGCTGAGGGCTGCAATCTTTTTGCCTCTAGAAAGTTTTCTCCAGCTCCATTGGAGAAAGCAATAGGGGAGCTTCTCTGAAGATAAATGGAGAGTGCTGAGCTGGTACTTCTCATCAGTATGGAGTTTGCTTGGGCTAATTCGTTCACCCCAGCAACTCCAGGATACTCTTTCCTTCCTGTCTGTACAGATGGGCTTTTCAAACCGGGAAGTGGTATAACTGCCACAGATCAGAGGAGCTGGATGCTGGAGCATGTCTCGCACAGGAAAGCGTCCTTCCCCCTCCTTTCCATAAACCTGGTCACACAATCTAATGATGTCTTGTGGCTTGGCTAACCACTTCTGTACTCCTTTGGCTTTTGCAACTGGGAGCATAGACAGATGTACCAATTGTATCACTAGTGAAGTATACAAGCTGTTATGATGCAACTGCTACATCTGCACACCTAGGTAGTGATAGGAGTAGGATACAATGCAACTTTAACCCTTTTGAACCCTCAGGATAAAAAAAATATGGTGATTTTTAGTGAACATGTATCTCTATAGGGGTACCCAAGTGTAACAGTTGCATTGTAACAGTGGTTGTGCTGTACCGTTTAAAAATGATTAAAAGGTAAATTTGTCCATAGTCTGAGCCTGTAATGAGATATGCGGGTGGACCAGACTGTAGAGGTTGGTCCTGACTTAAAATGGGGAGCTCTAATATTTCCCAGAAGTGAATGGGTGCAAATGGCTCAGCAGCCATGTTTCCAAAATAAAGTAGACCTTACTTTCCTCTGAGTCCCATTCCAGTGTGCTAACCCCTGGGCAAGATGGCCTTCCTGTCTTCATTGGATAAAGACTTCAGTGTTTTTAGCGGTGGCCTTTCGAACACAGGTGGGGCCTGTCTTGGGAACAAAAACACCACTGAAATTAGCCCGGATTTGATCCCTTTCCTGACGAGTCTCAGCAGAGGTTGGTTGAATATTGAGCCTTGAATGCCTTTTTTCATGCCCAGGGTAGCAGGGCAGTGCAGGGGATGCTTTCCTACTTGGGCCATGCCTGTTCTTTGGCTAATGGTGGGACCTCGGCCACCAGTGTTGTCAAGCCAACAATATTCAAAATCTGCCTGTGTTCCCTTGCTTGCCGGAAACTAACTCTATACTTAAAAAGCAGTAGGAACCCAAGCAGCATGTGCTGTCCCCAAGTGTGGCTGCATTCTGCCCTTTTCCCCCTTTGCACCCTCAAGAAAACTTTTGGGTAAAGACTTTGGTATGTCTGCCCTCCAGAAAGCCAGTTACAGGACTCTGCCCCTATAAGAGAGAGAGAGAGAGAGAGAGAGAGAGTGAGTAGCATGTGTTGCAAATAAATGCTTATACTAGCTAACAGGGTGCCTTAGTGTTCCTGAGGACTTGGGGAACCAAATGAGATGTCATTCCATGTCTCTGCCTAGGGGTCTGCACACCTCCAGCTTCAGGATCCTAGTGCCACACATACAGCTAGTAATATGTACACAATTCTTTTCCGTAAACTTTCCCTTCCCTTTGAAAACCTCAGTCCTTTACTAATGGTAATGAATTTGCATCTGCAATGCTGCAGTGAGGTAACTAATAAAGCTGCCATCTCTGCTTCAGATGCTGCCCTGGATTCTGGAGTCAAAACTTGGCCAAGTGCTGTGATGTGTGAGGCTGAACAGGACTATATAGCTTCATCTCCCACAGGAAAGTTTGCTGCACAGCCTAACGCCCTCCAGTTTGTCTGTGCTGACGGTCTGGGTGAAGCGGGTCTCAACACTTGGCAGAAGCACCATGACTATTCATAATGGGGGCATCTTTTGTCCATCAACCCAAACTTAAAAATGCTCCTAATACTCACGAGGAATCATGGACTGATCTTGGAGGTTGCTTATCTGCCTGACATCTGCAGTGTTGTGGCTGGTGGAGCAAACTTCCCCTATGCTGCCCTGTGGCTGGGATTTAGTCTTTTCCTGGAGATTAGTGTACATGAGATGCAGGGTACAGATCAGGCGTTGGAATAATTGCAGTACTCCACGTGGAGATGAGCGGCTGCATGTCCATTCATTACTTTGGCCTCAATGCTGTGATCTGGGCAATGGAGTCTGGTGGCTGTTGCCCTACTTCTGGCAATAGGGAAGAGATGCTGGCTAAAAAACACTAGTGGGTCTGAACCTGTGATGTAGCTGCAAACACCTAGCTTTATCTTCTTCCTACATATTGGCTCAAAATAATAGCATGAAAATGTTTTGTAGGTAATGCTCCAACTGCATTGGTTACTGGGTGCAAGGCTGGAATTCACAATGAGCTATCATGTCAAAAGGAGTGGTAACCCAAAAACCTGCAGTAATCGGTCTCTGACCTGAATACAAGGCCTTGTACCGACGGAGCTCAATGCGCTCTACAAAGACTGAGTTGAGGCTTGTCCCACGCTGGTCTGCATTATTCTGCTTATGCTGGCATGGGAGGGTGAATGGGGTAAGACTCTGCAAGTACATGCTAGGTTTCCAGTCAGACCAGTTATGTGACCTTGGACAACCTGTCTCCTATCTCTTTTCCTCCTGTCCTTTGTCTTGCCTTAGGTTGTAATGTCTTTGGGGGGTGGGAGGGTGTACATGCATGCATGCATAGTGCCTTGCACTGCAACAAAAATGATGAATCAAGGCAAAGCATTTTGCTGGGGACCACACAGCACTTTACTGCTGACTCCCAGCATATAGCCAGAAAAGTATTCCGGCATCCCCCAGCCCTCTCCCCTAAACGCTTGGTGGGCAGCGGGGCTGGTGCTTGCTCCAAGGTGGGGACACCACGGAGTCGGCAAGCTGCAGCTGTATTTCAGGGTCAGGGTGGTTATGAATTTCAAAACTCCTCTGACCCTTGGGACGTGGGGGCGCTCGGTCCCTCCCTGCTTGCACTGGAAGACCGAAAGATTTCCCCACTCCCTGGTTGGAGGCCAAGAAAGGGTTAAGTGCGGGATGCGCACGATGCAAAGTGCAGGATTTTTGTCCCCACTGCTCTGCGGGAGTTGGGGAGGACGTGCCCCCCCAGCGCCCCTTGGCTGGGTGTCAGTTAAAGACTACACTACCCAGCAGGGAGGACGAGTCCCCGGCCCCTGCAGCTGGGCGAGGAGGGAATCCTGGGAGCAGTAGTCCGTCCCCTGAACTGGGGTCCCTGCTGTCACTGCGCTGGGGCGGGGGGACCCTGAGGGAATGTACAGACACGGGGAGGAGCCAGGGTGTGCAGCCACTTTGTTGTTAAATACCTTAAAGGAACAGCAGCTGTGCCCAAGCCAGCTCCCTATCGCAGCCACCTAACCCGGGATGTGGGCTTTTTAAAGATAAAAATCACTAGTCCTGCCCTTTTGTTGGTAACCAGCTCTGTGATACTTGCAGTAACTGTTTCGGTGCCTCTGTCCACCCCGCCTCGCTGCTGGGATCCCGCTGGGCACATGCTGCTGGGCTGCAGCAGAGCTCCCTGGGGTGCAGCTCTGGGGAGCCCCTATCCCGGTGCGTCCCCCTCCAGAGACCCCGTCTGCTGCATCCTTTTGGCACCTGGAGTGTGTGCGTGCGTGGCGGGGGAGGACGGTGGCTGGCGAGCATGTGCAAGCTTTCAGGCTTCCTTCGGGGGAAAAAGTGCAGCCGCTGTTTCCTTGTGGGGAGCGCGGGCTCGCTGGCGCTGCGGAATAAACGTCTCTGCTGATGGATGGAGCGGCCCTGCAGCACTGCAGCTCTCCCGAGCCGCGTGGCTACTGTTGGGAGCTGCAGGTTCTGCCTCTGGTATAATTTGGTCTGACCCAGCAGGCTACAGCGAAACGCCTAGGATGTCTGGGCCCTAGCGTGTGTCCAGCCAGACACCCACATCCAAGCACCGGGGATTGCCTGGCCTCTGTCCAGCCAGCACCCATGTCAAGGATGCTCACACGAACCTGTGGAAATGTTGGCATCCAAGCACCCAGCTCTCGGCTGGTAATGCCCAAGCCGACGCACTCGGGTCTCAGCCACTGGTGTGTGACAGGGCAAATGGGCAAAGCAGTGGCGCTTGGCTCCTGGCACACGTGAGCAGCCAGCACCCTGGTGCAGGAGCCAAGTGAGCTCTTGGCATGTGACTGGCTTGACTCCCACATCAGAGGAACCCAAGAATATGTACTTGGATATATAATGTGGCTGAACAATCCCTGCCTCTGCAGGGACCAAGCCAGTTACTTTGCTTTTACCAGTGGGGGATGCATCCCATTTTGGGGCACCGAGCAGCTTGCAATCTGGTCCTTGTTCTGGCTGTTTGTCCACAAAACTTAGTACATAGATTTTGCATGTTGATGAGGGAGCAGGAGTGACTTGCTGCACAAAACTGGGTGGAGTTTGTCTTCTAGGAGTGGACAACAGGCCCCCAAAACCAATCCTGCTAATGGTTTTAAAATAAAATACATCCCTGGCCATTCAAATAAACGTTGGATTGGATTCTGCTAGTCTGACTCAAGTTGCAGCATCTCAAACCTATTTTCTTGGGAGACCGTGTGCGGTAAAATGTTTCTGATGATAGCTGGGGGCAGCACAATAGGACCCTTAAAGAGCAGAGAGGAGATCTCCCCCACCCCCACCCCTTGCTCAGGTGGGCAGCAGCCTACTCCCCAAGCAGTACCGTTAAAGTCCACGGGCTTGCACATGGAAGAAAGTGCTGTGAAGTGCAAGAAGAGCATCAGTCTCTGGCCCCTATGTTACAAGTTGGAAAATAATGCACAGATTGCAGGGTGGCGTAAGGGATTTTGGGGGGCACAGATGTTTGTATTCGGGTGTGCTGATTAGGCAGGATCCAGGGTGACTAGGCATGGGTCTGCGCCTTGTTACAGCGAGTGTACAGTCCTGGGGACATCTAGCACAGCTTCACACGTGGGTCTTCTGTTCTCAAGGGCCTGCTTCTGGATGGGGACTGCAGGGAGGAATTGAAGCGACAGGCAAATGCATGCAGTCGGTGCAGGTCACGCTTGTAATGAACCTAGTGGGATGCCTCGGTGTTAATATCAGCTGTTGCAGAGTTCATCTGTCCTTGCTGCACACAACTCTTCTCTCAGTCAAAGAAGATATTTGGGCTTCATGATGGATGACACAGACCTAACTGACAGGCTAATGGGCAGCAGGATGGCTGGGGCCCATCAGGAGTTGATCATAAAGTAGGAAAATAAATAGTTATCGAAGCCTGAAGTACTGTTTTGTGTACCATGGGTTGGGAGCTCTTCGTGTAGACATGTGGGGCTCCTTGGCAGGCTTCTTCCCTTTCAGAGAGGTGCACAAGCTGGAGTCATGCCCTTAAAGTGCTGCCGCTTAGTGTTTGCTTTGAAGCTCGTTGAACTCGATGGAAAGATTCTCTGTGACTTCAGTAGCGCTTTGATCCAGTTTGGGGAATGAGAGCAACAGAGAATATTCTCTGCTTTGGTTCCCCATCTGTAAATATGGCAAAGATCTGCTTTCTCTTCTAGTTAAATTGTAAAGCCTTAACCACAGGGACTTTTTCACTAGATGTATGTACAGCACTGAGCACAGCTTGGATTTGATCTGAGTTCTCTAAAGACCACAGCAATATGAAAAAGATGCATTTAATCTGTGGACAAGGAATTGAACAGCTTGGTTCGCTAGTGGACTTGGTCCACAAGTGAGTGGGCAGAGACCTCTTCCCTGAGACCTCCCCTCTCCCTGAAGATCAAAAATCTGTCTCTAGAGTCCTTTGCCCTTCTTTTACATGGTCGGGGACTAACAGCGTCGTCATCCCAGCTTTGCGCCTGACCCGTAGGGGAAAAACAAGCAGGGTGAACTCCCTTGTTGGTCAGTAGAAACAAACTCAGCATCCTGCTGCTACCCGATTGTTCATCTTTCATGTGAAGGACACTTGCTTTAGGCAAGCACTTGGCAAAGTTGAGCTGGGACTGCCTTGACCTCGGAGCCCAATCTTTAGATATGCAGTCACGAGTCCAAGCAAAGAACCAAGGAAGGCGTTTGCTGAGACTTTGCCTCACCGAGATTTGCTTTCCCCAGAAGAGGCAGGCTGTCTAGGCACAGACGAGGCTTGCGATGCTGTAAACTGCATTCAGTAGACGGGCCAGTGTACTGGTTCAGACACGGATCAGTAAAAGGAGAGCTCCGGACACTGGCAGGAGAGTGTAATGCAGTATCTAAGGGCCAGCTTGTCTCTGAGACTTTGGGGGAAGGGAAGGAGAAGTCCCCCTCTCTTGGCAGAGAACTCAGTGAGCTGATAAGCATCGAGTTGAAATACTAGACTCCCTGGACCCCCCCAAAAATCCCAATCTGGGAGGACCTAGCCTTTTGTTCTCTAAATGGAGATAAATGAGTCCCATGCAGTTTATTGCTTGTAGTTGTTTTTGCGAGATCCTTTTAGCTCTTTGTAACCCGCCCAGATCTCATCAGGGTGCATCCAGCAGAGAGTTTTGAAATGGGCACTTGCCTACAGTGTCTTTGGCCAGGAGCTCCCCACCCTCCGCTACCATCCAGCACTCTGCACAATTCAACGTGTCCTCTGGAGCTTCCCAATGGATGACAATTTGGAGATTTCCCACCCTGCTTCTGGGAGGGGTCCCCAGACTCCTGGGGGAGTGCAGTGCAGGGGCTAGCAGAGCCCCCTGCAAGGTCTTTGCCTCTGGGCTTGTTGCTCCTTGCCACTTGCTTTCATGCTATCCTCTCTGTCCCTCCCTGCCTTCCCTTCCCGCACGCTCGATTCTGCCGTAGCGCATTCAGAAGCAGACCGCACCAGCAGGCACTACTGTGGCTGCCTAATGCAATGTGATAGTTGTGCTGCAGCAGGAGCCTCGGAGGAGCGCGGCATGGAGGGCTTGCTGAGGTGCGCTCTACTCAAACTCCCCCGGTCTGATTGCTTCTGACAAACTCCCTGCTCCCTCGCACACGTATTCTGCTTCCGATTAGAACCCAGACTGTTTCCGTTTGCTCTGGCTTTTAAAATGCCAAAGTAGTCAACGTCGACATCAAGCTATGGGAGAAGAGGAGAGGCAGAATGCATTCAGAAACCTTGAAGGTTAAGCTGTATTCACAAATCAGTTCAGCTGTGTGTTGTGTTCCCTTTTCTGCCATGAGGCTGCGAGTCTTCCTTGCACGCATGCAGATGCTTAACGCCCAAGTGGAACGCTTTTCTCTTTTGGAAAGTTGCAGAAACACCTGAACATCCCTTCCCAACCAAGAAATGAGAATAAACTTCGAAGGAGGGAGGATTACTCCAGTGGAAGCACTGTTGATAACCTCTCTACCCAGCAAAAACAACAAGTCTCAACTCTCTTGCTTTCCCCTGGAACAACAGGACTTGCCGGCGGACTCCCTGATTGCCTGTCAAACTCCTTCTGTTCCAATCTAGCCACTTGCAGTGAACGCGTCCAACTTCTGGCAGCCGCGCTCAAACAAACCCTTAGCACAATCTCTTTTTAGGGCTGGGGTTTCAATGGTATTTTGCTGCCTAATTCCAACTGGAAGCCAATTTCAGAGCTTGGCATTACTTCTTCCAGTTGAAATCCATTGGAGTCAAGTGCTGAAATACTTCACAAAAATGGGCTTTTCCCCCTCAGTTTCTTATTTGTAAAATGGTTGCATTCCTTCTCTTGTTTCTCTTATGTATTTGGTCTGTAAGTTCTTTGGGATAGGCTTGGTTTTCCTCCCATAGGTGGGTCAGCGGGACCTTGAGGCTCTGCTGTAATGGGCCTGCATGCTGCATTTGGCCTTAGGTGATCAGTAGTAACCCACCTTGGTCTGAAGGGCAGAGCCGGGTATTTTCTTAGCACTTAAAGACCTTAGATTTGGGTATAGTAAACAGAGCCTGCTTTTTTCAAATTTTTATCTAGAAAGCGTCACAGAAACGTAAGGGAAGAATCCGTGCTCTCAAACCAATTGCACTTTTTTTTGGAACCAGCTTAACTTTTAGCCCTTCCCACAATTGAGGGGTAGATGCACAGACGACTCGGGGAAAGAGGTAAGTGGGGCTGGTGATGGGACGTAGCAATGTTTTTCAAACCATGGTCCATGCAACCTGGGGGTCTGTGATGGGTTATCAGGGTTTCCACAAAAAGATCAGGGGTAATAGCAGAGTGGGCCGGGAGGCGGTGTGCCACGATTGCTGGTCCAGGTCGCTTGTCTCCACGCCAGCTCACGGTATACTTAGCCAGGGGCAGGGGTTTTGTGGCAGAAGTGATAGGCAGAGTTTGAATTACAGGGGAGTTGGGGGGGCTGAGCCCCCCGTAAGAGACAAGAGCCCCCCAAGCCTGCCCTACCCCTCAGGCGGCGGCAGCTCTTTCCGGCTTCTGGCTGCCACCGCCACAGACCCCCGCAAGAGTCAGAAACCTAAGACTGCAGAAACTGATCCTTTAGGCCTAATCTCCAGGCATGTTGGCAGGCAGCAAAGGGGAGGGAAGCTTGTGGTGCTCTGTGAATAAATGGCCAGACTTTGGGGTGCTCAGTACAGTCCTGTGCTTCAGTGTCATGACCTGTATGCAGCGTAAAAGGAAAAGTCCTCCTCTTAATGAAGGGCAGAGGATGCCAGTGGAGGCTAAACCCACTCTCAGCCAGCATAGCTAAGCTGTGCGCAGTGCGTTCGATGTCGGCTTTGCAGGCGCCTCGAATGCGTAAGGGGAATGGGTGCTTGGTGAATTCATGGGTCAGCAGCTGGCTCTCGGGCCCACGGAGCCCCACATCACTTTTTCTGGTGGGTCACCTGAGGTGTGTTAGCACTTCAAAGCTTCCCCTGATTCCTTGCATGGGCGGCCTTAGAGTAAGTGTGAACTCTTTGCACTCCAAGGCCCCTGTATGTTGCAAGTGCTATAAAGGAGACTCGCAGCCTTATTTTCATCTACACCAAATCTTTATTGCTTATCTGTAATGATATGCAATGTCTAGCACCATCCTTCTGAGACCCTTCAAGCACTTGGTATCCATTAAGGAATGAATCATCCCAGCTCCCTTACAGCAGAAGCAGTCTTCATTTCTATTTTGCAGATGGGGAGAACTGGGGTACAGAGGCAAAGTGACTTGCCCAAGGAGCCGCAGGGCATCTCTGGCAGAGCAGGGAAACAACCTGGGTCTCCGGTCTCCCAGGTGGGTGTGTGAGCAGAGGCCTGTCCTTTTCCACTGAACTCTTGCCGGGAACCAGGATGGACATAAGACATTGGTGGTTGCTGGGGGATCACCGCAGCTTGTCTTGCCTCCAGGTGTGGCTGTCCCGAAGCCTGGGAAGTTGAGGATTTTGTTCTCTTCAGCTTCTGCAGCCCCAGGCGATTGGGAGGCAGGGAGGAGCCTGTCTCTCTCCAGCTGTTGCAGTGGCCTGAGGCTGGGAAGCAGGGAGGACCCTGCTCCATCAGACACACTGCCGTAGTGCTTGGGGGCTGGGAAGCGGAGCCGCTTCTAGTCGGTCTGTCTCCCTCTCAACATGTCGCAGCACTGAAGGAGCTGGAAGCAGAGGGTCTGCCTTCCTGGCACGCGCTGCAGTGCCAAGGCGAGTGGGAAGCAGCAAGCTTTGGCTGTTTGCTTGGTGTTGCAGGGCAGTATCGGCTCCCTTCGCACTGTGCTTCCGAGCCCCGGGGAGCGGAGATGCGCGGCCTAGGAAGGAACTCCGAGCTTGCTTGTTTCCTTCTGCCGAGGGAAGGGGTCTAGCCCGCGGCTTGGCCAGTCCTAGCTGGCCATGTATGTATGTACAGCAGGATCCCGCAAAGAGATGCGCATCAAAGCTAAATGCAATTGCAAGCATCCAGCACCCTGCAGCCGGTACCCTCAGATCTCTGGCTATTCACTTCCTTTTCTGTTTCTAAGCTGGAGTTTAAAACTATTTTAAGCCAGATCCAAAACTGATGCAAACAGACATGGCTCCACTGAGGTCTGTTTACAGCAGCTGAGGGTTGGGTTTTTCCCCTCCCTCCTTGTAGCAGGGCTGCTCTGTTCTCGTTTCTTGAAGGCTCCATCTCCTTGCACACAATGCTTCTTAAGAGACTTGGCTCACGCTTGACATTGCTCGCTTTCAAATTCGGACTTGTATGCCCTGTGCCCTTGGGGGAGTGAGGAGGTTTTCTTGTCTTGATGGGGTAGGAGAATTGAGGGGGGGCGAGCACTTGGGCGACTCGTCCTAGGCCCCGCAGTGAATGGGTGATGCTGATTCCAGGCTCTAAGGCTGCAGCTCCAGTCACTAGGTGCTGTCTCAGTGTTTTCTCACTACCGTCAGGTGCGTTTCAGCAATCTCTGGTCTGTCATTGCCATCTGCCTGGTGTTTAAACCACTTGGGACTTGTTGACATTGGTTCTGCACAGGTGTAACATCACTGATTTTTCTGCACAGACCTTCCTGACTCCCCCGGTGGAGAGTTGGGATGTTAGGTGTAGGATGTCAGGACTAGGCACGCTCTGAACACACCTAAAAATCAGGGTCTCTGTTTCAAATCTGCTGTAGGCCTCTAACTAGTCTGCCTTGTGGTGATCGTCATCCTGTTAACCTGACAGAGAGCCAGGCCTCTGGAGCCTTTGGGCTTGTGAGGTTTGCTCTGTTTGTGAGCCAGGTTTCTTTACAGTAGTCTCTTGAGACCTTTGCATTGCAGGAGGAGTTGGTTGAAGGAGTCTCTTTGTGTTGGTGCAGAGATTCATACGTGTGCTGAACTCTTGTGGGCCAGTTGCCAAGAAATGTTGCTCTCAAGTGCACGACCTTGACTCTTGTGGTGACTGGTCCTGTTGTCCTGGCTGACGGTAGTGATTTGGGGGACCCAGGCCCAGGAAAGGTGATGAGAAGGCACATAGTTTTCACTTGTGCTCATAGTCTTTGGGAGCCCATGGGGGGTGGCATGCTGTGCTCATGGGCTCTGGGTGGTTTGCATTCTCAGCCAAATTAGCTTTGTTTAACCAAGACATCCACCATACCTAGGTACCCTATACTTTGTCTGCTTAATCTTACCCTGTGTTAAATGAATGACTTTGGCTGTAGCAGTTATGCATTCTTTTATTCTGGAAATCTGCAGTTCAATGCTGAGGTGCATTTCCAGGGCCTTTAACCACATCATCATCAAGAAAGCAACTTCCTGCCTTCTTTTTGAAATTATAGTTAAGTCACAAACAACGCGGGTGCCTTGTTCCTTGTGGTGAAGCTAACTTCTGAAGGGTGCTGCTGGTACTGGCATGGGAGGTATTACCGATATTGAAACAATACAGAGCTGGTAGGAAAGGGGCACAAGCAGAAACGAAAGGGAACTGAGCTAACCAAGATGGGGAAGGGCAAATGGAAATGTTGATGTACTGGCAGGGGGGTGGGGGAGACTGTAAGCTCTGACCCTTGCTTTACTTATGAGGGCACTGGTGTATGGTGGTGAACAGTACTTGGTTTTGGAAAGCTGGCCCTTGATAAAGATTGCACTGCTGCTCGATGCATGCGGTACTTCTGAAGCAATGCGCTGCAGTACACAAGAGTTGCTACATTGCATTGGACCAGTACATCAAGTCTAGTACTTAGTTTCTAAGGCAGTCCAGTAGTCACATTTAGAAAGATTTTGGGGCTCTTTCTGTTAATTAAGTGGGTTTTGGATCAGCTTCTAAATGGCCCTGGAGCAGCAGCCCCTGAAATATTGCCTCCAGGTTATAGGTGTTCCATTACCAGGAAGACGCAAGCAATTTGGAAAGAGCTCAGAGAAGAGCTGCAGAAATAACCAGCTTGAGGGATTGATTGTAAGGGAAGATTAAAAGAACTAAATATGTATAGATTGGATAATCAGAGACTTAAGCCTACAAATGGGATATAAATGCCACAGAGGGAGGAGAATTATTTGATTCTAGGGTTAGACTAAGCATGATCAAATGTGGAAGTGTTGGGGTTGGCAAATATATATAGAAATGATAGGGAACCTTTCTGATTGTCCTTCCCTCATAGCATATCTAGCTCTGAGTCCTAAAAGATTTGTTAGATCCGGCTGCTATTGGCCTGCCTGCCTCTGCATTTGTGTGTTTATAGAACTGCTTCATCTTTAGCTGGGTTGGGAAATTCCCCACTCTCAGCATTTTTTTTAACTTAGTGAACATGCTCATGTAGCACAGGCTTGGGTGGGAGCCAGCCGTGCGGCATAAACCTCTGTCCTGACTTCTGGGTCCCTCTCCTCTCCACCGAGGTGCTCTCTAAGGCTCTAGGGTTATCTCAGTCCTCCTCCATATGAGCTCCAGAAGACCGGCTGTTGCTGCTAAAATTGGCTGTGCTCTGGTGGAGGCTGTCAGGAGCAGCAGGAGGACATGAGAATGGATCCTGGTGGGTCTCTCTCCCTCTCCTGTCCCCCTTCCAGATTACTAGTTTATTTTCTTCTTTTTATCTGTGCCTCTGCTGAGACTTTGCCTAGCTCCCTGCCTCACCACAGCCTGCTCCCACTTGGAGCTGGGGTCTGAGTGGGAGCGCTCTTCCCTTATTCTCATCCCCGCTCTTCCCGAGTGGCTTCCCCTGAAGCAACTGGGGCTGGCTTAGCCGTGCTAGTGGACAGGCTGGATGCAGGGTGCTCCAGTCCGGCAATTCCAGTCGGACTAGATGATCTACCTAGGTCCCTTCCGACTCTAGCTACTATGAAACTATGAATTCCTCCTTGTTAACGAGCTGTTCTAAAGGATGGCCTTGGTCGAGGCAGGGACTGGCTTTACGTTTGTACAATGCCTATTGTAGTGTGGCCCTAATGGGTTCTTAAAGCTACCATCTGTCCCTCTTCGTTGTAGCATCTGAATCCACCCACACTGTGACTGGTTGGAGCACCACGGGCCATTTTTGGTACTCCGATTATGTTACTTCACTGAGAGGTATCTTCAGCCAGGCCTTGGCTATGGGTTGTGCCTGTTCATCTTTAACTCCTGGCTGTAACTGAGCTGTGGCATGAATTTTGGAGCTGAACCCTCCAGGGACTGGGGACTGTTAGGATCGAGGCTTCCAACTTGGGCCAGTCCCTACTGGCTACTAACACCAAGATTGGGGTGGGAATTGGGCCCCTCTTGGACTTGTGGGGTGGAACCTGGCACGCTGAAGTAGAACGGTTAAACCATTCAGTGGGACCACTAACATCCCAGCTGGAGCTACACTTTTTTTTTAGGCATAGAGGAGAAGAAGAAATGATGGGAGTGAAGTAAAAAGGACGGGAGGACTGAGAATCCCTTAGAGGAACCTGCCCAAGGCCTTCTGCGATCTGAGCTGGCTCAGGCACAACAAGGCATAAGGAGCCTCCCATGATGAGAGAGCAAGGACCTTGGTGGGTCTAAGCAGCGAGAAGGATCGTTTTTCAGTACTTTGGGCTAACTTGCTGTTATTTGTCCAAATGCTTCCAAATTGCACTCTCCAGTGAGAGCAGCGATGGGTGTGGGTGGTTTCCCCTTTGATGTCTCTGTGATTAGTGCCCATTTGACTAGTCTCTTTCTGGGCAGCTGTGGGCTATTTTCGGTTCCTGGAGCTGCCCAGGGTCTGTTTCCAGAGGGATAATTTCCCTTGTGCACCCAGTTGTGTGTCCATAAGGATGCAATCAACCATGATTAGCAGCTCTTTAGCAGGGGTGTGGTGGTATAATGCTGCAGCCTGGTGGATGTACAGCAGAAGAGTTGGCCATACGCCTCCTAAGCTGGAAGTGTCTGCCCGGCTGCAGAGAGAAGTCACTGGCCGGTGGCAAGGGGATTCACCTGGAAGTGACAGCCATGGAAACCCAAAGCTCTGAGAAGCAAGGAGTGCTTTTACAGCCGTTACTGCTTGGGCTTGTTTTATGACTGGGCATTAGACCCAACACAGTTGCCATTGGCTTGTTAAGCAGGCAAGCTTAAATATTGACTCCCAGTCTTTCTCCTCCAAGGCCACAGTGCATCCTGCCTGCCCACAGTGGGCTCAGTGCTGTTCTGTGCATGGGAGGACGAGATGCTGGGCCTCACTTTTACTGGTAAAGCCACAGACTGAAGCACATGATCCTAGGAGGTGATCACCTTCCAGTCCTCTTCACTTTAATGCAAACTGAACTTGCCCAGCGTTGAAGTGGGTCCTAGGCCACAGGTGGAAAACTGTGTATGACGGTGCTGTGCAAAGGAGCAGAGTGACGTGCACGGATGCAGAACCTGGTCTGAAAGACAAACATCAACTTGTTTACTCTCTGAATTCTTAGAAAGAGTCCTCTTTGGTTTCATGCTTTGGATTTAAACCACATCACAACCTCTGAGTACCCGTTAACCACATCTTGTCTCTGCTAGTTTCTTTGCTTCTGTTGCCGTTTTGGGACCACGCATGTTAGTGTCTTGGGTCTGAATGTCAGCCCCTCAGCTTCAGAAAATGCTGTGACCAGAAATGCAGGACCTGGTAGGGGGTGATGTGCTAGCTTAGGGGATGGGCAGCTTCCCATGCTTTTCGGAGTTGGCACTTCCTCGCTTGGGCGGCACTGGTCCCTTGCCTCTGGTATGTGATGTCGTCTGAAACCTTCCAACTTCTCTAGTCCCCTTGGTTTGTTTTACAGGAGTGAATTGACTCTGCATTCCTGCAGATGTGTATGTGCAGGAAGGGTGCAGGCGTGCCAACTAGAGTCTCAGCTGGTGTAAATTGACTTCAGTGGAGCTACCCCAGTAGACTTGGGCAGAGTCCAGCCAGCTGAGGTCTGGCTCTTAACAGAGCATCAAGGAACGAATGCTGCCACCTCTGGCACCTGCCCAGACCCAAGAGTGGAAGTGACAAACAACCAAAGTAAGAGTCACAAACTTAAATGGCAGATCTATCACAAATCACTGCGTAGAGATGGAAAGGGCAAGCACACCGATGGCTCTGTGGGCAGCAGTGGCCATGTGCTTTTTTGTTTAGCCCCTACAGCTAAGCTACGGACATCTGTTGTTACTCTAAAGACAGGCAAAGGCAGGACTTTTTCTGAAAGCCTCAGCCTGCATCCCTTCCCCTGCTGCATAGTGGAGTAGGATATTTGCATCATTTTTATAATCCCAGATCTTATCCAGTTGCTCATCCCATTCCAACAAACTACAGCAGGTCTAATGCTGAGAACAGCTCCCCTCCATGGTAGATGGAGCAACCCCTGGCCTGTCCTCCCAGCAGTAACCACAGTGAAGAAAGAGACCTTGTATTTCCTGTCTTATGAAGCTGGGATCACTCTGTCTGGCACGTAGGATCTTGGCATCCTGCTATGAGCCCCTTCTTGCTTTCTTGCATATGGACTCCCCACAGAAGGTGGCTATTTAAGTTCCTTTCTTATGCAAGGGCATCCATATTTCCACTGTGGATCTATAACTGCGTGTTATCTTGTTGGGTAGACTTGACCCTCCTGTGTGGATATTGGGTTGGAGACTGCCTCTGCTCTCTCCACAGGGTGCGACCTTTTATGTCCCATTGGTAGATGGGCCTCAAATCCCAGCAGGGCACTCCTAGCATGGTGGAGCTGGACACTTTTTTTCTCCTATAGGGTCTCTAGAGTTTACTCTCCTGACTCTGTAACCCATCTTGTTCTCACTGTGCATCAAAGAAACCACTAGCTATGGGTTGCTTGGTAGATCATATCCTGGGGTGCTTCCTGTTGGGGGTGCTTGGTAGTATCCTGCTGAAGACTGAGTGTCCTGTCCTGGACTTGTTCTTAACTTGTCATGGTTGACACAAAGTCCCTGAACTGTTAAGAGCCCTATGCTAGAAATCCAGGTAGATGTAGATAGAGAAGCAGAGAACATGGTAATTGGGGCATTGTGCCGTGACATCCCGGCCTGGGTAAATGGGCTGGTGGAAGATTCAGATTGCAGGTCTGGGAGCAACAACAAAGAAATAAGCTCTTGGCGCATGGGCCCATCTTGCGGTCACAGGCCCAAAATAGACACTTGAAATGACAATGCTGCCAATCGTTAGGGGAGCCATTAGTTGCTTTCAGAAGTTCTCCTCCTGGACGTGTCAGGCGGTAAGTATGAACGGTGCTGTGAGAACGGAAGCGTTGTCCCCTGCAGCACTGAGTTCAGCAAGGCATTAGTGACAGGTGGCATGGCAGGGGCTGGGGATCTGTTGCTAGATGAGGTCTGGTTGGCTTCAGTCAGGAGCAACGTTAGGTTTATACAGTGGCTATGCTCCACCTGGTCCCACTTGCACAAGCCACGCTAGGAAATGCGGCAGTAAAGCCACTTCAGGAGCATCCCCCCGTGACTGCTCTCAAGCATGCCAGAGATGGCGGCCGTGAGCAGCTGTGGGGCGATGCCCCTGGAGTGGCTTCACAGCTGCATTGCTGGGTCTGGCATGTGGAAGTGATGTGCAGATTTGCCCTTCCCTGTCTCTGGTCAGACTGACTTCCAGTTAGAGAGACAGTCTCATGTTTCGAAGCTTTAGTACCAATGAAACCCCCCTGAATAAAACTTCTGGTCTTAAACATGACTCTGTTGGAGATAAAGGCCCTACACCAGTTGACAGGGTAAGAGGGAGTAGCAGCTTTGTCTTGCTGGTGAGCTTGATGCTGGAAGGTTACTACCTTTTTAGCAGCGATTAGCTTGGTCTGAGTGGCTGTTGTGATGTGGATCACTTATCCCACTAACGGGATTAACACCAGGCCAATGGGGGCAGGAGAGGTTGGTAAGTTATGTTTGTTTCTACCACAGACTTGTTGCCTTTCCTGGTGAAGAATGGGGGTTCACTTTATTTACTACAGGCACCCGATACCCCTCCCCTCCGTTTTGGACTTAGAGATGCTTGGCTTGAGATCCAAATTCTGCAGATGCTCCCTATGTCTACAATGGGCTCGGTCAAAAACCTGGACCCAACCTTCCAATAAACTCTGGGGAAGTTTTGGGGCCTGGATCCAAGCCGAAATTCTGTCTCAATCCAGTTTACCTATCTTTTTTTTATTCCCCCTCCCTCCCTGAGAGGAGGCATTTGCGAGTTTGTTAGCATGTCTGTCTCTCTCGCTCTCATCCAGCAGCGTGGTCTGTGTGCTCCTTCCAGTGTGACTCAGCAGGGCCCTCGGCGCACTTCCCTTCCCCGGCACGGAGCGCAGCGCTCTGCGTTTCTCTCTCTTTCTCGGTACACGCACTGCCTGGTGCTGCTCCGAGGCGCAGTGGAGGTTTGGGCGTGGGCACTCTCAGAAGTCTGTGGTTTGAGCTGAGCGTGCTAAGAGTTCAACATGAATGCAACGTGAACTCAGGATTTCCTTTTGAAGTTTGACACCAGGGATTTTCCCCACCCACTGGGAGGACTATAAAAAAAAAAGAAAAAGAAAAAAAAGCCCCTTTAAACTGCTGGCAGAAACATGTAGGGAAGTAGTAGTTGGGGGTAGGGGGAAGGTTTCTGCCTTTATCTGAAGGACCAGTTCTGACTCACAAGCACATGTGCTGGTGAAAGCCCGCTGCTTTGCTGGCTGCAACCAGGCTTCTGAATGATCTTCTCCTCCTTCCCTTATCAAGGAGAGGAGGAGTTTGCATAGCCAGAGTGAAGATCTTGGACAAGTGTAGCTAGTAGGAGGCTTCTGAAAGAGCTGAAACTTGGTAGTGCTGGGGTTTTGAGAGTGATGCGCCTTCCACTGAACCCATGCTACAGAACCTAGATCTGGATCTTTACAGCCACCCTTCATCTCTAGTTGGCAATGCCAAAGCCCTGAATCCAAAGATTGAAGGATCTGGGCAGAACTACTTACCTGGCAGGAAAGCCACCGTGATGATGGTGTTGGCCCAGGTGGTTTTACTGTACCTGGCAGGGGAGATCCCCTTCTTCCCAGCCTTCAATGACTTGGTGTAGTTGAGGGTGGAGACCTGTCTGCTGCCCTGCAGGCAGGCACCCCCATGAGAGTCTGGAACTGCCTCCAAATGTGAGGATCTCGGTTACGCGGTTTATGGTGATGGGGGATTGCTCTCAGGCTTTCCCTCTAGCTTGCTCCATGGGCCTTTTGACCAGGGGGCTTCTGACCCCCCAAGGCCTTCCAGCTTGGAGGTTGCACATAGGATTTGGGAGCCTCTGAAGTCCCAGGCCAAAGAGTCTGGGAGGTAGGATACTTGCTGGTGGTAGTGCCACACAGATTTGGGTGACTGAGCTCTGCTCAATCAACAGAATTCAGAACCGATTTGGCTAATTTGGCCTGAGACACTAAATTAAAAAACAAAACAAAAAGCATTGAAGGATCTGGGCAGATGAGTTGGATTTTGCAGAAAGCCTTCTCAGTAATGGGCTGAAAGGCAGTGAAATCTTCAGTTGCTCCGAAGTTGGGGTAGAGGCTCCTAGATCCAGATCTGAATATCAATCCAGGGACTTTTCTACAGTTTTGCAGTGTGCACTCAGGCAGCTCTGCTAGGGCTGGATTTTCTTATCCTCACACTTTGAGTAGAGCCTTGCTCCGTGGGCATCTCCACTGATGTTAAGGTCCCAAATTGTACAGTAAGGTGCTTTTGTAACATGAGTAAAAATGCTAGAGCCTGGCCCCTGGTGATTTCATTGGGACTTCAGGTTATGAATAGCAGGATGGAGTCTGTGAACACTCTGTTTTGTTGTACCTGTCAGTGGAAAATAATACTGCAAGAGATAGACCAGAGGTGTGGGGAACTGAAGCTTCTTTTTGTAGAAGTATCATGGGGAACTTTGTTTTTTGTTCCTGGTTGGCCTAGCATTTTAGTTGCACGTTGAGCCCCAGATGAAACTTGCCTGAAATCTCCTATCAAATTCTTTAAAGTGGGTAATCAGAGGCCATGTGGTGGGGACAGGTTTGTGATAGTCCAGGAGTCTTTCTGGGAAGCCGGGGTGGCTGGTGGTTTTTCTCCTGTGGTGCTGTCCAGAGTTTGAAGAGATCCCCCTACTATTGAAAAGGGGACCTACAATCCTAAACCATGCACCATAGTCGTAAGCAGAAATGGGCCTGGGCCATGGGCTGCAGACTTTCCAAGACTTTGAATTAGAACCAGCCTTTTGGTTTGTGGCTTTTTTTTTAATATCTCTCTAGCCCTTTTCTGTTGCAAGGTGAATTTTAGTGAGTACTACTACAGTGCAGGATCTTGGAAGAAGGCAAGCCTGCATCTTTGGCACACAAGATCTGAGTCTCTTCAGAACAGCAATATCCACTGGGGCTGTGCACGTGCCCTGCACCTAGGACAGCATGTAGTGCAGGGTGACCATGATCCTCCTCCAGTTCCCGCTCCTTACTTGCACCCTTGGCTAGCAGAGCAGCAGGGAGAAGACTGTTTCTAGTGGCACCATTCCTGGCTGAGGATATTCCTCTGCGAGAGACGGGCTAGAATTGGTGCCGAAGCACCTACTGGTATCAGTACAAGCTGCGGCAGGAAAAGCATGGTATTTCCCAGGGTTGCCTCTGGGAGATATCTATCCTGCCTTGCTTTCTGTGGGGCAAATACTCGCGTGATCTTAGAGTAGAGAACTGCCTCCTGCAGGTAGTAATTAACGGCCCGGGGAGACCTGCCGCCTGCCCTGCAGGGCTGATTTCAAGCCATTCCTGTTGGGACTGCAGGGTTTGGCCATTCCAGTGGCAGGTTGCTGTCATCCTAGTGGGTATACTGGAGTCCCATCCCATACATCAGCTGGACCCTCCTGCGCAGGAGAAGGTCACTCTCCCTGTGGGTGTCTCTAGCCAGATCACCCATGCAGGAAGTAACAAATGGAGGTGTGGATCAGCCGCAGGGCCCAGGCTTGGCACTCGGCACTTGGCGCTCACTGTCAGCTGGTGAAGCAGCATCCTTGACACTGAATGCCTTTGTACTCCCAGGAGCTCTGTGCGAGGATTACCAAACCTTTGCAGAGAAATATCAGTTATCCTGGGCTGAAAGAGGCTCTGCAGCTCCACATGGCCTCTCAGGTTCAGGGTGGCAGCCCTTGGCTCCTTTGCCAAGTTTAAGCCTGGGCTGTGGATCTCTACTCACAGAGTTCATGCTGCTGTATAACCATCCATCTGGTTCACGTGCAACACCTGAACATCATTATGGAGGTCTAACTGTCTGCTGGGAATGTTTGTGAAGCACCTTGCTGCGTGCTTTGAATAGGCAGGGAATCCAGGAAAGCCTTCAGCTTCTTGTCCCTGTTCCCTCGGGAAGGTTATCTCATGAATTATGAGAATTTCTCTTGGAATCGCAGACAAGTGAGTTCATTGGTGCTGCGACTAATCTCTGATCAGAAAGGGTCTTCTTGCCGGAAGCCGGATTCTCATCTCTTCAGTGCATGGAAGGCCGTCCGTGTTGGCAGCTACTTTGCCCCTTGGACAACTAGGATAGGTGTCGACACATAAATTCATGCCACTTTCCAGACTTCACCTATGGCCCTTATAGCTGAGGTCAGTGTACACCTCATCCAGATTATTGCTTGAACAAGAGACTCAGTCCTTATGTCCTGTGAGAGCTTGATTGGTGGCTACATGCTGTGAAGATATTAGAAGGGGTATTCTCTGCCCTTTTCCTTTTGACGAAACCCCACAGATGCTTTAGATAGACTAGGATGCCCACCTGAACCATCTGCAGAGGCATGAACATAGGGTAAGTCCATGGACTGTGACCTAGATAGTCTGGCAAACTTCCCAAACAGGACATCATTAACCAGCCATTAGTAGCCATTGTGAAAATCCATTGTAAAACCGTCTTGAGGACTTCTATATACCTTTCCACTGATTATCCACTTCTCCAGGGTAATAATTAAGATCAGATGGGAGAAGAGTCAGCCTTCCCAATTAATTTTGACTGCTGGATATGTTGCAGGTATCCAGGGAGCAGCCCCTTGCTCCCAGTTCCTCCAATCCGCCCAGATGCGTCTTGGGACCCGTGTCCAATCCTGCATCCCGACTTGCAGTTGTTTGCACCTGACTGCTTAAGTGTTGGAAGCTCAGCTAGTTCTGACAGACTGCTCCCCCCCTTCAAGATCAGGAGATTCTCATAAAACTCAGGAACCTTGCAATGAAAGAGACTTTCCCCGTGGGAAGCCTTCCCGTACCCCCATCCTCCCCACAAACAACAACCCCTGCCCCCAAAGCCCAAACCGAACCAAAACAAAACCCCGGACAGAGCCAGTGGAAGACCCAGTACAAAGATCCTTTTACTGGATGAAACTTTTGAGATGTGGGACTAACATTTAACTTCCTCAAGACTTGCTTTGCACTGCAATATTAGTACATCATGCTCCGGCATGGTTGTACTCTATCTTCTGTCATCCAAGGGCATCAGTGTTCCCCAAGGACTTCCTTTAGCTCTGACTGGAGATAAGTATAAATGCAATGTTATACCACAAAATTGTCCTCCTGGACTCGGGGGCTTTCCTTTTATAAACCAAGCCCTCCAATATTGGTGCAGCCTCGCCATCAGGGTGGGTTTTTATTTTGTTTTGTTTCATTTTTTGGCGATCATTTTGGACTAGAAGAATTTGGGCTTTACCCCTGATGGCTGGACTGTCCTACACATCCTCCCACAGGGGCACAAAGATCACACCTTTTGGTTGTTGGGGTAAGCTCAGGATCCCACCTGAACCAGGCAGGAAAACCTTGCTGTTTTCCTTCCCAAATGCCAGTGCTAGGGCATGAAGCAGATGTGCCCGGAAGATGCCCAGAACCTTGCCTCAATGTCTTAATGGGTCCAGGTTCTTCACATAGATTTATGCATCAATCTGACCATATCTAGCCCATCAAGCGTGCAAGTCTCCCTCTTGGGATGTGAAAGAGGGGCTCACCAGGGCACAGGCATCGTCTGCTGCCTGCTTCAGGGATAATTCAGACTTGCTGAGATCTGCAAGACTGCAGTGTGAAGCTGTCCATTGATCCTTTGTTAAACTGTTAGGCCCTTGCCAGCGCTGGGGCAAGAAGGGCCACATCAGATGTCACCATCTGGAGCAAGATGGGGGAAATGAGGAGGTGCACTTTGGGCACCTGCAGTGGGATTTGCACCAACACACGTGATGGCTAGAGCTGTTGGTTTCCCTGCAATAACCCTTTGACGACATGTGGGGATTCCCTGAGGTATTGTCCACCCTCTGTCCCTGCTTTGTGGAGTCCATGGTCACCAGGCCCAGGAGTTGCAAGGGAATGGAGGAGGGGCTGCAGCTTTCTTTCCTCTTGTGCCATCCAACAGGAGCATGAGGAGACACCGGGGATGTATGCATCCTTTGTGGACGTTGCCATTGCATGCTCCAAGCACCCAAGTGACGATAGCTTTAAAATGCACAGTCGGGCAAGTACCCACTCTGGTCTACATGCCATGGGATGCTGCTGCCAATGTCAATGGGTTTATCTGCCAACATCCCTGCTGCAGGTAAATGTGGCATGCCCAGTACTCCTGTCTCCTCATACCAGTAGATTTGCTTTCGGGGGCTAGCAATTTAGTGTTCAAAATCTTGTAGAAATTTAAAATGGTATTACAGATGTTACAGGCGTTGGGCTGACCTGCCCTGCTGTAAGCAAACAAGAGTTTGGAGCCGGACACGTGGCCTCCCCACTTTGCCCCCCATCTCTTCTATCAGTTGAGCCTGATTAAACACCCCCACACTCCAGGGGCTAGGGGTGGGGTGGGGTGCACATCGCGTGCCAGTGCTCCCGTTCGAGTGCTAGCTGTTGTCCACTTGCTCGCTCCCTGCCCTACCCGCCGTCCACTAGGCTGTGGCGCCTCTTAGACCAGGCGACCTGTCTTGGGGCACATGTAGCAAGAGAAGGGATTTCTTCCCCCTTTCTCTGCCGTCCCTCCACCCCCAGTTCAGAGACCTTTAATCTTCCATGCTGTCTCAACCAAACCCCTCAGGAGAGAAGCTGGTTAATTAGACCCTTCTCTCCCCCCACAAAGCCCGAGACCCTGCTGTCTGGTGACCCCCTCTGGTGTGTGCCCGCGAAGCTTGTTATCCGTGGCGTACAGCGGGAGCCTTTGACAGAAAGGAGAGCAGCCGGGAAAGTAGGTTACACTGAGACTTTGGCTCCTCTGTTAGGATTTGCCACAGTTTGGGAGCTTAGAAGCTGGCCTGGTTTTTTTTCGAAGGGAGGCGGGGGGAGAGACCAAGTGCCCCTGCAAAGGGCAGGTGAAGCATGTCTCACCTGCACAGCATCAGGCAATACCCAAAAGAGCAGAGAAGGCTTCAGATTTGGCAATAGCCCCAAGCAGGTGCTTTCCCCTGCAAGATCCATTTCCAGAGTGGGAGGGATCCAGTGCTTCCCTGCTGCCTCCCTTGAGCTGTGAAGGGCCTGCCAAGAAGGTGGTATCCTTTGGGTGCCCCTTTATACTGAAGATTAGGCTCTCTATTAGGGACCTGCCTGTACTATGCCTGACAGCCATGCCCTTAAACGTACCACATCTGCTTGATGCTGGCTTTCAGCAGTGCTAATAGGCCTGACTTTAGCGCTGCACCAGCATGGATGAGCTACTTCCAGGTCTGGAGATGCTGTATTTGAGGGTACTGCTGCTGGGCATGATAAACTTGGCTTCTAGGTCAGCTTTAGATTGTAATCACACCCTCCAGAGTCTAGATGTCCCATCTAACGTGGCTTAGATGTACTTGTTTCCATAGCACAGTGGAGTGACATGGTTAGGGTTCATGTTTGACTACCTCTGACTCCCTAACCCAAATGCCCAGCGTGTCCCATCTGCTTCCCATTTACAGCTGGGTAAATGGGGGAAGCCTTCAACCTGACTGGGGCAAGGGTTGAACTCATGTGTTTGGAGTGGTACAGAGATCCTCCCCTCTCCTCCCCATAGCATGTCTCTTCTCCAGAAGGAAATTACAGTTTTCTAGAGGTAGTAGTGTTTATGTCCAGTGGTTGTCTCCTTGGTGTCAAATGTTGCTACCGTGACACCAGTGAAGGGGTTAATCTGCTCAGAGAAGGTCGGTGGCAGCTCAAGCTTCTCATGAAGTGAATGTGTGTGCCCATGGCTCTGCTTTCTGCAGTTTGTAAAAGCTGATTGTGAACTTGTTAGAAAGCAAATGTGAAAGGAGCAGGAGCCCCGTCAGAACAGACACCGCTGCCCCAGGTCTAAGGGGGTGAAATGCCTTCCCGTGAATCTGCCCTGGGCAAAGGACCAGCGAAGGGCATACTCAGGTGGGATTTAAATGTTACTCAGGCTGTAAAATGGGGCTCTCTACAGAGGAAGATTTTTTTTCCCTGTCTGAATATGCTTCTCAGTTGTAGAGACTCAAGTCCCTTGAATTTTCAGGGCTTTTTGCAATGTGGCAGTAGACCTGGTATAACCCTAAAACACACTGCACTAAAATTATATGCTTAGCTTATTTTGGTAGGCAAAAACATTAGGATTAAAACAAATGAGCTACTGGCAGAAACAATCTGGGAAAAATACATGATTATTACTTTTCACTTCTATCCACACTGCAGCATGATTGTAGTTGTGATTGATTGATTTGCACATGCAAAGTGCTTTAAGATAAAGTGCTCTATAAGTACAAATATTGCATTATAATGCTCTATTGACTAGAACAGAGACCAGGAACAACTAACTGTTGTCAGTTCCTTCTGCAGCTTGCAGGACAACAGGAGCTAATGCCTGAAGCTGATGGGCGAAGGCATTATTGACCACTGGAGGTCACTTTTTCAATAATACAGTACAATCCAACTTTATTTTTTGTCAAGTATCTTCCATGCAAGCTGCTTTATAGAGTTAATACAATGCAAAGTGAAGATGAAGCAATATCTGCAGACAAGCTTCCCCCGCCCCCTTTTTCTGCTATTGAAGAGAACCAGAGACTCGAGGAGTTGGGGAAACAGGGCTGCTCAAGACGGTGTCGGCTTCAGGGGAGAAGGTTCTTGTGCCTTAGGGGCTGAGAGATTCAGGAAGGAAAGTGATGGAGGGAGAAGTGCTCTCATGATGCAGTCTGGCTAAGCAGGGGATTGTGGCGCTGTGTCAAACGTACCTAGCTCTTGGGTCCGGGAGACAATCTAGCTGTGACAGTGTGGAGTTCAGCATGCATTTATTCATCCTGCTTCTCAGCAGGGTAAATTCAGCCTGGGTGGAGCTCTGTGATGCTAGAGTTAGGCGGTACTCACGTGGTGGAAAGCTCTTTAAAAACTAGGCTGGGAAAACCCATGGAGCTCCTGAAGAGGAAGTAAATAAAGTTGTGCTCAGCTTACGGGTGGAAAGCTGTAGTTAGTTTGCCTGGGTAATTGGGAAGCAGAGGTACCACATTTAATTCAGAAGTGTGAAAGGCCAGAGATGGGAGTGGAAGAAGCCAGAGGCTGTAGTGCACATTCTGAGTTGCTGGCTGCAAACTTCAGCTTGGTGCGGCTACTTCTGAGTGCGAAGGAGCTTTATGAACCATGCCGCTTGGTTTTAAGCAACCCATTTTATCTGGAGAGGCGGTGAGGTGGCAAAAGCACATCTGAATCTATCTTGGGTTGAGGGCTGCATCCAAACTGCACCCAGTAAGTAGGACTCTTCTGGAACAAGATTCAACCTGAAGCCAAATTGCAGGAACAAGAGTGGGCCCAGGGGTTTTATTAAGATCTGGGTAAGCCCCAAGTCAAAGCCCAAAGATCTGATGGGGCCACAATCCTTGGCTGATTGTGTCTGCTCTGTGCGATGGCTCATGCAAGATTCGCCAGAGGCCTGATTGCTGGGCTTTGGCCCTGTGAAGTCAGATTCTTGCTGATGACTTCACTTGGCTTTGGATCAGGCCGAAAGATTTGAAAATCTGGTCCCAGCACTATGGGGCCAGATCACTACAAAACATGACATGGATCATGTGTGTGTGTGTCTTGGATTGTCCCAAAATCCTGGAGAGGAGAAGGGGGTGGTGTCCCTGGGACATCAGAACTGATCTATTGAACCTAGACTCTGTCCTGAGCTGGAAAGGGCTCTGCTTTTGATGTGGTTTTGCTTTTTTGTTTCTGACAGCATGTATGATGTTTTTAAAAAGGGGGAAAATCCCTGCTCCAAGGAGCTTTGGTCCAAACAAGGACAGACTGGCTTATATCATGAAGGGAAGGGACATATTAAAAGAAAAAAAACAACAATTCATTTGAAGCTTAAGCTACCTTTAATAAGCAACCTCCCCCCACCCCGTTCCCCAACTGTCCCCTTTCCAGCTAAGGCATGAATTCCCCCTTTTCCAGCCCTTGAAGCTGCTGCTATTATTATTACTTGGTCTAATTTTCTCAACTCTATGGAAATGGAGTGTGCTCCTATTGGAAATTTTGATGTTTCTGTGGGCTACATCAGCACGAGACACCATTGCTATAATAAACCTTTCCGTACGGCAGATCCTGATTTTTTTTTTTTTTTTTTAAATTTTTTTTAAAGCCATTGTGGAAAGTCAAGCAGGGAGAGTGAAATTTTCAACCTGCCTTTCTCTTCCTCCTTCTCTGGTCTTATTAGTTGGGACTAAAGGGGTTTCTATTATATCTCCCCAATGTCAATTGATCGAGTGCAGGCAAAAGTGGGGAGGGGGAGAGGGAGATTGGCTAGCCACTGTTGCTTGACATTTACTCAGAGAGAGACACCACACAGAGCGAGAGTGTGACTCACAGCTCCTCTTGGATTTGCAGCTCGCAGGCTGCTGCCTACATAGACTGGGAAATGAACAGCAGAGCGGAGTAAACACGGGCTCGGGCTTCTGAAGACGCGGCATCTCCCTGCCTCTAAACTGGCAGCACGCTGCAAATCGTCCCCTTTTTATATTTTGGTTTTGTGTGCGTGCATGTGTGTGATTCCTCCCAGTTGCGCAGGAAGGCGTCGTGCATGTGTGTTGGGGTGGGGGAGTCCCCTGACATCAAGGGCCATTGGTCAGGGAGTATGAAAAGCACAGAGCATCTGAACACCCGCCCCCCAATCTCTGCCTCGGTCCCATGCCAGCTCCAGGAGCAAGACCAAGCAGCCACCTCTTCTCTTCCCCTCCATCCCCACATGGCCGCTCCTATCCAGAGGTGCCAGGACAAAAGAGCTGTGGGGGACAAATGCTGGAGATTCACAAGTTGGTGCCTTTACACAATGGCAGCCCCGGGAAGGGGATGAGGGGGAAACCGGCAAGTGTGCAAGAGTTGTTCTGGGCTGATCCGAAGCCCTTTGAACTCAAAGGGAGCTTTGACGTGGCCAGGTGTTGGATCAGGTTCTGGTGGCGGCTATTAAAACTGTTTCCACCTTCCCACCTGCTAGTGGCTAGGGTTACCGCAGCTTTCACGCACTGCTTGCACCGAGAGCACTGTGATCAGGCCGACTGCTTCCAGGCAGCGATGGTAGGGGCGCCCCCGTTCAAGAAACAGGTGGGGCAGATTGAGCTGCACTGATTTGCACCTGCTGCGAATTTGGCTCGGTGTACTTCTCAGTGTCCCTCTTGCTTCTGTTCGGGCAAATCCCCCAAACCAAGGCTTCAGAAAGTTTGCTAGAGTAAAGGCCTCTTGTGTTTTCCCCATGGACTTCCAGGAGGGGTTTTGGTCTCTCCGAGTGAGGGCATCAAGCTTCGGGCTCGGTATAATTGGGATTCTGAAGGCGGGTTGCGGGCCTCAAGTTTCCGGACCCCATGTGAGCGCCTGGGGGTGGGGGAAGCTGTCTCCCTCTGTGTTTGGGAAGAAGCTAGCACATTTTGGAGAGAAGGGGCTTGTGAGGTTACCAGCATGGATGCCCTGGCCTGGTTTGGCCACAGCAGAGCAGATCCTTCGGCGTGTTACCGGTCAACCTACCCCCAGGTCCGGGGTTCACCCTGACACTGGTGGAAGCCCCATGACAGAGGGAGTCTGCTTGGTCTGGGGGTCCCCCGGCCCCTCTCTCTTACCCATATTGGAAAATATCCTCAGAGCCCGGAGCAGAGTTTGGCTAACTGGAGCCTTATGTCACAAATTAGTTCCACGCACCAGAGGCAGAATAATGCGTACTGGTTTCCTCTCGACTGTGTTTGCTTCTGCTCTTGCTCCTGGGGGCACATTTTCCTCTTTGCCATTCTTCCCGGGAGCGTGGGTGGGAAGGGGGGCTTGGGTCTGCCCTGCAGCCTCTCCAGCCTGCTCTACAAATGCAGGCGAGGGGTCTGACTGCTCTTGGGCTCCTGCCCTTTCTCACGCAGCACTTTTCACCCCATCTCTCACTGCACTGCACCTTGCCTCCTCCCATGGGCTGGGCTCAGCCCTGTTTTATGGAGGGGAGTGGGACTCCTTACTTTAGCCATGGGGTGACATCCCTTTCCCTGGACTGCTAGGAAGTAATGGTGGCAGGGAGCAGGAGGGCACGTAGCAAACACTGGGCCAAATCCTGTTTTTGGCTACGCTAGTTCATGGGTCTTGGTGGCCCTCCCCTGGTGCATAAGGAAGCAGAGTCTGACCTGCTTTCCCTACAGTGGACTTTCCACATGTCTCCCTCGTGCTTGTCATTTAGGCCAGCCTTTGCCCTTGCCTCCCCTTCCCTCGGGGTGGCTCCCCCGGAGCGGCTGTACCCGCTGCTGGAAGTTATGCTGCAGATGGTGTGCTGCTGCCTGGAGGGAAGGGAGCTGCCCCCACCCCCTGCAAGGCAGACAGGAAAAAGCCTGCAGCTGAACAGCCGCTGCGGTGGTGACAGGCTGACCTCGCCCAGAGTGATTGCAACAGCCGAGCCGGCGGCAGGCAGCACTGCCCTGCGCGCAGCACCGTTGACCAAGCCCCAAAGCAGGGCACCAAAGACCATGCTTGGCAAAGGCAGCTAAGCCTCTGTCTCCCCGAGGGATCAGCTTTCCTTTTAAAACCTGTCTGCAGAGAAAGCCTGGCCTCTGCAATCCCATGTGCTGGCTGGGGGCACCTTTCTTTAGAGTGGGGCTTTACCTTCTGGCTTTTCCTGGCACCTTTCCTAGCCAGCCCCCCGGTGCAGTCTCATGTAGGCACGACATGAGCAGCCATTCATCATCGTGGTTAGGGTGAAATGCAGCTAGGAGCGAACATGTGCAGGGCTGGACTAACATGCTTAGTCTCTGGGTCCAGCTAGGTTTGTTGACAGGAAGGGGATCAATGTGTCGCGAACCAGGTGGCCAGCACGCAGCGCGCAGCCCCTCTTCCTCTCCTCGGCCCCCCGACTTTCTCTGAAAAGAAAGTTTGACTTATTTTCCTTTGACCATCCAGGCGGGTACCCCATAGACCCCGATTTAAAGCCTGTTTGGTCAGTGTAGTGATCACACACTTCGGGGTTTTTGCTGGTTACTTGTAGGGATTCCCCCTGCCCCCCCCCGCCCCCCCCCCGACAAATGCTACAGGCTTGGGGAAGTGGTGAGTGAGAGGGGGGTTTCACCATCCTCCAAGGCACTGGGACCTTAACCACAGCCGGGGCCTGGGGGTGTGGGTGAGATGTGCTAATGCTCCTGCTGGGTCTTAGAAAACCCGGAGACTCCTGGCTAGAAGATCTTGTTCTCCTTGGCAGAGTCATGCCAACTGTTAAATTTGCAGTTGGCAAGCACTGTAGGGGATTTTGCAGCAGTCATGTGGGGCTGTGGTCCTCTTCCTAAGATCCTGTGAGCATGTAGTAGCCAGCTGTTGTTTCGGTGGCAGGGCCCTCTCCCACTTCCATCTATAGCACATTGTAGGGTGTCCCTGGCTTTTTTCTGGATCGCAGCTGAGGTTTTACAGTGGCGACTGGGTGCGAAGTGATGATTTAGGGGAAGCGTTGTGGAAATGGCTCCTTGTGTGTGCAGAACACTGGACTTGATGGCTCCGGGGAGCCGTTCCCAGGAAAGACTCCCAGTGAGTCCAGTGCGTTGAGAGTCTGGTCCCCAAGGACGAGGCTGGATGGCAGGTCTGGTGAGTGAGGCGAGCTGCATGTTACCTCCTCGCAGGGGTAGGTCCTGTGGGACAAGGGGTGTATATAGCCCTCTGGCTGGGGACCATGACAGGCCACGTCTGTGAGCAGAAAGGGTAACTTTTACTCCTGCTCTGAGGTGTGGAGGGGAGCTCAAATGCGTGTGCTTCTGGGGTGTCTATGGCTGAATTCCTTTGGCACAGAGCACACCAGGCTGTTTCCCCGTTCCTCCTCGCTTTGCTGGCTCATGAAGGTTGTGGTCTATTCTGGATAGTTAAACACTGATGGGGCAAACTCCCAAAGCTAGCTCATTCCTCAGGTGTCATCAAGGATGGCATGATAACCTCTGAGTTTGGGTTCGTGCTAAACCAAGCATCTCCTGATGCTGCAGGGAAATCCCAGTTCTGGACCAGCCTACCCTGGTGCTAATGGAAATGCAAAACAATCAAATAATGTCACTGAAGTCAGGGGGCTTGGGGAATTACACAAGTTAAGACGGAGACCTGATCTTTTATTGCACATCACATTCATTTCTTCTACAGGTGAGAGGCAGGATAACCTTGGGTTAAAACATAGGCTTGAGACTCAGGAAATTTGGGTTTGATTCCTTATTCTCTTAGTGGTTTCTTTAGGAGAGTCTCTTTGCCTAGGCCATCTGCAAAATGGGCAGGATGCTTCCTTCTGCGCTTTGGCTCTCCTGTCTCCTTAAAGTACATGATCTTCAAGAGAGGGACTACTTTACATGTGTTGTCCTTCGTACAATGGGTCCAACAACAATAAAAAAAATTGGTATGTGAAGTGGCCCATCTGCAGCTTTGAAAGTGCAAAGATGGGCTTTACGGGGAGCAGAGGAAAAACTCTTGAGGATTACCTTCTCTTCTGGCCCAGCTCCCATTGACCCCCATGTCACCACAAGTAATGGGTTGTAATTCCAAGGATTTTACAAAGTAGCTGAAGTGAGCAGGAGTGTCGGGGAGGCGCAGGGGTTTGACACTTTTGAGAACATCATTCAAGAAAGAGACGGCAAACAGGAGGCCTCTGGGCTTCCATGCTTCCTTCTATATCCTCTTTGTTCAACTCACAAAATGACTCTCGAGGTGTGTGTCTGGGGGGAGAGAAGGCGGGGTGTTAACTGGATTCTTCTGCTCAGTTTGAGATGTGAAAGTTGCTTTCTCAGTGGATCTCTTGTCTCTGGAAATGGGGCTTAATTGGTGACTTTGAAGCACAAAACCGTACAGACTCTTCAAGCCAAACTGTCCTCAGTCACGTCAGGGCCATGCTGCTTCCTTCTCTGAAGCCACCCTGGCACGCTGGGGAGGAGGAGAGGGTTCAGTCTCCTGCCGCGTGCTCTGTTCCAGTAAACGGGCTCCGGAGCTGACTGTACAGAGCGCTGAGCAACTGCAGCAGATGTGCCTCGGGAGCACGTAGGGAACAAATATTTAAAGAGCCATTTCTATAAAATCACTTTTCTGGATGTAAACCACACGCCCAGCCACTTCTGGTGCTGTTGCTGTGAACTCAACCGTTTGCTATTCCTGCCGCTCCAGAGAAACAGGGTTCAGCCAAGTGTACTGGGTTTGTTTAGCTTTGCTTCGGTTTTGTTTCTTGGAAAGGGGACTTCACTCTGCTAGGGTGAAACGGGAAGGCAGAGCTTTAAATGAGGAGGCCATATCCTTCTGCTGCCTTCCCACAGCTCAGTGGCTCTCCCCCTCCCACTGATACCACACTTTTTTTTTTTTTCTTGTTGTAGTGCTAGAGATTATCTGTTGGCCAGAAATAGCTGGTGGAAACTTCCCCCTGCACTAGGGAAAGCTTTATTGGTGGAGCCACCTCTTTGTGTTTGCCACCAAATCCCTAGGGTAGAGGATGTGTTGAAGAAAAACTGGTGGGTCAAGAACTCTCCCCTGCTGTTGCTCCATTAGCAGAAGCTTATTGAGGGGCATTCTGCCGGTGGTCTAAGTAGACTCACCCCTCAGGTGCTATAATTTTTACCAAAGCTGGGAGGTACAGGATCAAGGACCTACCACAATCTTGCTGATGACCCTCCTCTTCATTGTATAAAAACACAAGCGTGTATATGCGTGTGCATCGTCTATGGTCAGATCAACAGTGGCCCATACATTCGTTCTTTTTGGTGCGCTGCAGAATGAGATGCTTTGGGCGGCAATGGTTCAGGTGGAGAAGGAGTGGCATCAAAGGCTCATTGCGTTAAGCAAAGACACGCGGATTAGAAATCTAGTGGAGCAGTCGGTCAGGTGAGGAAGGCAGGGAGCTGGGAGTCAGGAGACTGGGATTCAGTTTGGAGCTCTCCAGCAGGCTCCCTCGCGTGACCTTGGGAAAACCTGGAGGCTGAGCTGTTCAAAA
The DNA here is from genome assembly GCF_052110815.1 of Crocodylus siamensis. Lineage (NCBI taxonomy): Eukaryota > Metazoa > Chordata > Crocodylia > Crocodylidae > Crocodylus > Crocodylus siamensis. Next base: position 9,599,306 of record NC_143405.1, on the reverse strand, counting down.
GTACTCGTTGCCCAGCAGCTGCCCCTGAGAATCGGTGCTAAAGATCTTTGCACCTGATCATTGCTAAAGGTCAGCTGCCTTTTTGGGCAGGGGCAGGGTTATTGGCTCAACCAAGGACTGCAAGAGCAGAAAAGGCAAGCTAGACCAAACCAGGCATTGTCATTTGTTATGGAGGGAGGAAGAAGGCATTGAAACATTTGGGGAGACTTTTGAGGACAAGGGCTTTCTCTGTCACCTGCACTGTGTGGCTTGCTTGTGAAATCAAAGGATTTGCTAGAAATCTCCTTCCTGACCTACAGCATTCTTGGGGCAGACCTGGATGTCACCTGAGTTGAGACCGCTGCCTCTAGGGAGCTCTGCAGGGATGCTGTGACATGGGCAAACATCCACTGGGAGCTTGACTCATTGCATTTGAGCGCATTTTGCTTTGGATCTAATTAGACTAGGAGCCCAGATGCTAAAGCCAGAAACCTAAACTGTTTTCTACCTTTCAGCAAGATGTGTGCAGCTTCCTTTGAATGTTGGCATGTGGAAATATTTTAAGTTTTTCTTTTCAAAGTAAGTGATGAGTGAGTAATTCTGAAGTCAAACCCACCAAATAAACCTTTAAATCAACTTTTCTTTCATTTTTTTTTTTGAAACCTACATATTGTAGGTTTGAGGCATTTCCATTGCTTTCTTAACCAAAATCATGAACAAACCCCCTTGATGATTTTGCATGCATTCAGAAGGGACATAATTATGATACATGCTTAGAAGCTTGATTTTTTTTTCTCTGCTAAGTGGAAGAATCAATGCTTCTGCTAGGGAGAAAGGACCCTGGGAGCACTGGAGTGTTGATTTTCATGGTGTTTCTGCAGCAGCCAGCACCACTTTCCACCAGGAGAGTTAGAGGTGAACATCTGTATATTGCTACAGCAATGTACATAGCTTAAAGCAGAATCTATTGAAGCTAATAAAGAGAAACACGGAGGTTGAGTGTTGAAGTGGAGGTGGTTTGTACTTAAAGTACAGGACTTGGAGGAGATCTGGGTTCTGTTTTTCACTTCTGCTGGCTTGCTGTGTAACCTTGGAGCAAATTGCTCCAAGACTTATTCCACACAGGTAAGTTATAGTGTCTGAGCAGCACTGAGTGTGAGGGGCTAGTTCACACCACTATTGTCTCTTGATGAATTTTTGTATCAAATGTCAAATGTGCACAATTCGCAAGGGAAAGTTGTTTTAATTTTTGCTCTTTTAGAGCTGGCAGACAGTCTTGCAAAATCAGGCTAGGAGAGTTAGAGCAGGTACTTTTCTGTATGCACGGTTGCTAGCAAATAACGGAGGCCAGATTAGTCTTCAGACAGAGCTGTGCATCTCCATGGTCTTCGGTGGGTTTGTATAGCTAAAACTGACTGGAGCCTAGTAAACAATTCAGTTGATCTTGCACAAAATGGAGCAGATTCATCTTGGCACTCCCTCAGCTGTGTTGACTCTGGGAGGCTGAAAGCAAAAAGCAACAACCAATTTTGTCATTAAAATCAGCAGCCTCTGAGGTTCAGATCTCTTGAAATAAGGTGCAACTTGCACATAATGACCCAGACTTTTGTTCTCACTTGCACCGATTTCTTTTATACTCTATTGGCTTAGTGTAGTTTCTCCTAACTTATGCCAGTCTAAGATCAAAATCGGGCCCTGTGACTTTTCAGAGTAAAACCACGTTTAATCTCCATGGGTCTCCATTTTCCTCCCCTTGTAAAGCCCTGGCAAAATGTTTCTACCCAATGTCTCTAAAGTGTTTTGAGATCCTTGGATAGACGTGGTGATAGAAGTATAAAGTTTTTTGTTGGTTTTTTTTTTTAAAGGAACTTATTATCCATCCTCAGAGAGGAAATACAAAGCAAGAGGAAGTTCAGATTTGATACGAAAGGCAGACACTGATATCCTATTAAAACAAGTAATGTGCCCTTTAATTATCTAATGGTGGCCTCTGCTGTTATCACCGATGGCAAAGGCTGGATGGCTGTATAGAGCTTTACAAAACGAAGGCTTGGTTCAGTGCCTGTTGAGATCAATGGAAAGACTTCCTTTGACTTCAATGGGCATTGAGTCAGGCACTGCAAGATCAAATAGGCTAATCAAATAATAACCTTAGGATGGTCTGACATGGTTTCTAGTCCCTGTGTAGGGCAGGGCAAGTAAATTAGACAACCAGCTGACAGTGTCTGCATCAACCTAGGGATTAGGTGAGACTCAGGACATTGGTTTTATGGGAATAGGATATCTGTAATGCCTGAACAAACAACAAAGCATGATTATATTAAACTGAAGGATAGGGACTTCAAGGGAGGACTTAAGTAGTGGCCACCCATCATTTTGTAGTTTGTCTGGGATACCCTCTGTCCAGGTGGAGGTGCCTATATCACAGCTAGTCCTCACAGTTGTGGCAGGCTTTTGAAGCAAGGCGGGTGCCTTCGTGTCTTAATAGCAAAGTTATTTGAATAGCATGACAGCAACTGTCTGGGCTGAAGGTTGATATGCAGATTAGCCATCTACTGTTGTTGGATGTAAAGGCTAAGGAGGGAGAGAAATGGGCAGGAGTAGTACCAAACATTAAATATAGGAATGACCATATGCAGAAAAGAGGATAGATTTAGAGTACTAGTCTGGAAGACTTGCAAAGGGAAGATCTAATGGACACAAAGGAAAGTTAGTGATCACTGGGTTCAGTAAGCACAGGCATATGTGAGTGGGAAGAACAAAACAATACACTTTAAAAGAGCAGTAGGCAACCTCCACAGACATTTGGCTTGGCTCTAGCTAACAATTACTTAACTGAGGGATCATCTCCCAATTATCCACTTCCTCTAAGTTGGGGAGCATCTTTAAACTATAGCTTTTTTTCACTGCGGGAAATGTTAAAACCCCTTGGCTAGAAGCAATGAACGCTGGGCTGGGCAGAGCACCGGAAAGCCTTCTTTAAGGACTAAATCTGTGTAGACCAGGATGCTAAAGGTAGGCTGGATATTTTACAGGTTTTTCCTTCTCCAGCTTCTGTGCTTCCATCGTAGGCAACCAAGTTTAAAAACCAAGCACAAGCTTACACTGAAAACTGTCTGGAAAGGAATAGAGAAAAGATGTAACACTTGGTGAATACAGACATTCTCTGTGGATACCATCATGAGTTTTCATGCGCTGGAGATAGACTGCAATGCTGCAAAGTACAACGGCTCTTAGGCTGCATATGTCCTTTTTAAAAAGGAGGTAATGCTGAGGTGTTCGTCCTCCTGTGGAGTTACCAGACCAGATGCTGGCCTGAGCTCTGGCTGTCCAGACACGAGAGATTTGCACAAGGGTCTCATAGGATGATCTGCTCTGAAGAATAGGCTATCCGTCCTACATAGTGCTGGTCTCAGACTGCAGGATTAATCATTTAAAGAAAATCCATGGTGAGTGGTTCAATCCTGCTTTATTCACAGAAGACTCCCTCACCAAATTGCCCAGGAAGGAGTTAGCCAAAATGGGCTTTTCAGGAAGGAACATTCTTGCAGTCAAAAGGCATCCAAAATTATTCAGGAAAACTTTGAGGATCTGCCCTTAAAACTCTCTGGAAAACAGTACGCGTGATGGCACTTTGCACATTTAGACTACTGTTCCAAATTTTGGCAAAATTCTTGAAGCTCATGGCAGCAGGGTTTGCTAACATGTTAGAGAGCACTGAGAGTCTGAGGAAGTAGCCTGGAGAGACCTTGGGGTCCTGATGGTCCACGTAGTACATCCACACCATCTGCTTAGCTTAAAATGGCAAAGCAGCTAGTGGTTTCAAGTGGCAGAACATTTCCTGAAATGTGGGCAATTCCAAGAGTTTTAGGCCCATCTCAGAGGCATTTTTTGACCCAAGAAAATACCCAAGCACCTCTATGCATCCTAAGGGGATTCTTCATGGCTTTGCTGCTGGTTACTTGAGTGCAAATGCAGCAGCAAGCAAGCTTGCAAACAACACCAAACTTCACAAGGAAGCAAGTCAAGGAAGGTAGAAGCAAACCATAAAGTAATCCAGAGAAAGACTAAGGCAATGCTGTACCAATAAATGCAAAATCCAACGCCCTGGGGAACAGGAAACAAACCACCCAGAGGGAAGTGAGAGGACTTCACTAATGAGCCACACCCACTGCCTGGAAAAAAAAAGAAGCTTATTTCCAGTAAATCCTAGGTGGCTCTGTCATGCATGAGGTGCTCTCTGTGCAGCAGATGAGGTCTGGAATCTGAATGGGGGCTGGTTCAAAGTAGTTGTTTTTGGCTTTGTTCATTCATAGGTGGCAAAATGCTTTATGGGGATAGGCGAGTTTCGCAATCTGTTTCAAAGACAGGGGAAACCAAGGTTCAGAGAGAAAGGACGTGCCAAAGGTTTCAGAGAGTTAATGCAAAGATGGGAACGTGGCTCAGGCCTTCTGGCACTCCGTTCTGCGAGTGGCCTGCAGCATAATGAATGATTGCTGCCTGAGGGATTCCCCATCAGTGGGTGAGTAGCAGGCAGTCCAGCCCATCGCCTGGGGTTCATGCACTTAAAAACTGAAGGTGGTTCCTAAATCAGTTTGTGAGGGCTTCTGTGCTTTAGAAAGTCCTGTTGTTTTAGCTGTCTTGGTATAGTTAACCAGAAAACCACTCCTTATGTGGATGCAATTTTACCCTTGCCTGAAAATGCCATGCAGAAAAGGGAAATAAGATACACTCCATACTGATGCAATGAGGTCAGTAAAAGATCTCTTCCCCTGACAGCTTCACTGGAAAGACTTTTCTAGTGTGGTCTGGGACCTGGTGGGCCTTCTGCAGCTGTGTACTTGTGCTACTTGTGAGTACAGATGTTGTGTTGCCAGGGACTGAAATTGTAAACGGTGGGGATGCAGCCCCCTCCTCTCACTCTTCCGCCTGCCCATTGCAAAGTGCTAAATGGAGCATCTTGCCGCTGGTGCCAATGGTTCATCACCTGTTCTTGCCTGACAGTGAAGGGCTGCGTAGGAGAAACTTGGACCATCATTTGGACCTTTTTCTTTTTATTATTTTCTTGGGTTTTGTTTGAAGCTTGCCAAAGACTTTGCTTTTATGCTGCACAAGTGATGGATTTTTTCAGCCCTTAACTAGAATTTGTATCTTTTGGGAAGAGCTCCTGAAACTAGCCAGAGAACAGCTATATTAAGAAAAAAATAGACACCCAATTGCCTTTTGAAAACCTAGTTTGCCATGTAACTGCTTACATTTTGAGCAGATCTCTTGGAAATCTAGACCCCAAAGCAGGTGCTAGATCCTCTGGGCAATCCCAGCCGAAAGTCTCAGCAAGCTGCACACTCCAGGGGTGCCAAGAGACTTGAAACCTTGTCCTAATTTGTGATGCCTAAATGGGAGCTGGTCTCCTTTGAAAATGTGGCTTCTAGTGAATGGTGCCCTGGCTGTCGCAGCACATTCTTGAATGATTCCTCAGCCACTCTCAGTGCAGCCTGTGCTCTGCATGCATCTGCCTGAATGATCGTTGGGTGTCTTGATCTTGTAGTTCTTCCTCCCGCATTGCCCCCAGTTTGAAAGAAATGCAACATTAGCACCCTGAATTCTAGATAGCAGAGAAAAGTGGGAGCCAAAGGGATCTGGGACACCTGAATAATGGGTTGCAAGCAGAAGAAATCATCTAAAAGCAGGTGATTTCACACCCCCGCCTTTCCCAGAGGGGAAAGAAAGATACTATTTTTTAAGAAAAAAATAATGTGAGGCAGATAATCTGTGCCATGTGTACTTCACTCTGAGTAAGCTCCTAGCTCCCGCCGTGGGGATGAGAACACAACCCAAGCTCTGCCTCCACATTACACAATCCTCTCTCACTTGCTGACTTATGTCTGGGTTGCCAGGCGCTTTAATCCAGTCGGCTCCTTCACCCTCTGCAGCCCCCTGCGTTCCCCACCCCCATAACTCGACACATCGGCAGCCCCAGGTTTGCTCTCAGCCCTCATCCCCAGGCGGATGTCAGGGAGCCAGACGGGCAGCCATGGCTGTTGCAGCTGAGCTCCCAGCCTGGAACAATGGAGTCATTGAAGGCTGGAGCCAGGGGTTAGGCTCTGACTGGCCAGGCTGTGGGCTGCGGACGAGGAGAACAGCTGAAGCCTGCTTGTTCTAGCCTAACCATGTTGCAGCCAAAAATAGGAGCGTGGTGGAGATTCTCAGGCTGCACCTCCTCATTTGAAGGCCTTGTCTTGTTTGTGCATTGGGTTTTTCAGAGTATTTATGGAACCAAGAAGGGGGTGGGGGGACTTAGCAGTTGCATGAATTTAGTTATTGGCATTGAAAAGGAGAGATGCTTGGTTTTTTTCTTTCTTTTTTTCTTTTCTAATTAGGTGGCTTATACTTCTTTGTGAGCTCCCTTCCCACACTGAGGACTTGGGGTGGGCAGGGAGCGTGCACCTGGCCCTGGGTCCCTCAGGGAGAGGTGACCGGTCAGAAGGTGCCTCCAGGGCTGAGAAACAAAGGCGCCCGGCTAGGAAGCATCTGAAGGGAGGTGGGCGGTGATGGGGGGGGTGTTGCAGGGAGAGGATGATGCTTCAACTCTTCTGCCTCAACACCTACTTCTGTCCCATCAGGAGGGTGGCCATCGTAGAGGTCATTCCAGGTTTCTGCTCCTCTGTTCTCTATTGATACGAAACCCGGCGCCTTTAGGTGCTGTATTTTTCTCGAGAGAAAAAAAGAGGACATAAAGGCATCAGGTTTCGTATCGAGAGAGGACAGAGGACAACCAGACCGTCCTCTGTGATGGCCACCTTACCCATCAGTTGAGAAAAACCAATGGTTTTGGTGCCTGCTTCTGTGGGCAGTGCCAACAAGTCACACTTCTGTACCCCTGCGAGCCTCTGTGTGACTTGGATAGTGATGTTACTCTACTTGCAATTGTACAGGTAAGGAAATTGAGGCCCAGAGCTGAAGTGACTCGCCTAGTGATCTGGACAGCTGAGTTCTGTTCCTGGCTGATCTCAAATGAATTGCTTCATCTCTCTGCCTCCCTTTGTTTTCCCTCCTAATTTTTCTCTTTATCCAGTGGCTAGGACCCTCCTGCTGAAGTCGGTGTAGTGCCTACATATAGCGGGGCCTGGTTTCAGAGGCCTCTACATAGCTGGCAGCTGTTCTTTGGTTCTTGTAACACAGCCCACTCATCTGAGGCTCCCTGTGTCTCAGGGCAAGCCTGGTGTTGCCTGGCCCAGCTGAAAGTCTTGACTGCAGTTCTGTGCCATCATGGATGGATGCTTGGCTCTCTCCTTGGCGTGAGAGCAGGCTGTATGCTGGCTGAGCTCAGCAGCATGAAGACAGGTGGCTTGCGGGCTATGTGGCATGGTTGATGGGGTCTCCGGCCTTATTTCTCAGTGTCGGTGAGAGGTTTGGTTGTGTTCTTTGGGCAGCTCTCCGTGCTTGTGTCGCCTGCCTGGAAAAGTTTACACATTCTTATGAACAGTCCACATGAATGGATGAGAGTCTACTATAGGTAGTGATTCATGGAGTCGTTCCTTTAGATCCAGGAAAAGCTTTTAGAGCTGCAGCAAAAGCTCCTACTTTTAGAGATGAAAGTTGCAACTTTGGATCCCATTGATGACTAAGCTGAGGATGGGCTGGGGGAAAGGGGGGAAAGCCATTAGCGATCATATGGGGAAAACCCACTGAAGAGAACCTGGAAATCCTTTGTTCTTTCCAGTCAGTAACTTCTGCCTTTCCCACTCTCTGTCTTGTCAACTCCATCATAAGATCTTTGGGACAGGGGCCACCTAGCACCGTTTGTCCAGCACCTGGCACCAAGGGGCCCTGTTTGTGGTTTGTTCCTAGGCGCTAGTGTAATCGGTGGGATGGAGCCTGAGATGTATGCACCAAACAGCCTCCCCTATTTCTTGTGAGCGTCCTGAAATCTGAGCAACTTGGGCCAGAGGCAACCTTTAGCAGCATTTGCCTGTTTATCAGGAGCTTAGCAAAGAGCTCTGGAGCAACCATAGGGCATTAGGGCCGTATCTGGCGTGCTGGCAAAAGGAGAGCCTTGCATTCCTGGATGGAGGGATCCAGCAGCCAACAAGAGTGAATCAAACAGCTCCACCATCTTGGTATTTCCTTTCCCTGCCCCCTCCCTTCAGGACCCCTGGCATTCTCAATGCCTTGCATTTACTCTCGACTCCTCTCATTCAGCGGGTGTTGAAGGCAACAGCTGCAGGCTGCTTTGTAACGCTCTGGACTGTTGTCAGAGCAGCTCCATAGGAAGGGGAGGCTAGATTTCATGTTGTAGTGGAACTCAAGGATGCTGGCTTGTCCGCACGATTACTTGCACATGTAAGGTGTCCGTCCGAGTATGGGAGTGCATGAAAATCTATAGCTTGAAATTTGGGGTGGAATTCTACCCCGGCTGCCAAGGGCCGAATTCAGCCTTCACCGACACCTGCACGTTCCTCGGGGGTTATGGTGTGCGCTCTGTTAAACCTCCACAGCCCCTTTGAACTCAACAGGGTTACAGAGAAGAACTGAGGGTAGCCCAGCTGGGGTCTTGGGCGTGGGTATCTGACTAGCATAATGGTACCTGTTAGGGGTCCTGCCAGTTGCCTCTTTCCTTTCCTGACTTGCTGTATTTATAAACTTTGGAGCGAAGGGAAGATCACAGTGTCCTGCTGGCCTGACAACAGCCTGGTGCTGCGGTGTTACCTGGGCAGCACCTTCTGCACCACTGCCCAGGGCCAGTCCTCCAGCCTCCATGCTGTGCCTGAGGTGCCAGTCTCGTCACTTGGGATTTGGCACGGGCCAAGGCGGAGACTGGCCTCTCTGTCCTAGGGTGAGAGAAGACTTCTTGAGCCTCCCTAGGTCCATCACAAGATCCTCCTGAACGATGACTCCTTCTGATGTGGAATTACTTGCCTGTGTGCACACAAGCCTGGTGCAAATGGGTCCCTTCCATGTGTGCCACAACTGTGCTGCTGCTTTGTCTTATGTTTGATTAAAGTTGGGTGTGTGTTTGTCATCTCTGTGTTAATTGGGTGTTTATAATGAATCCTTATGCAGCTGCAGGAATACCTAGGGCATTAGGAAAACGGGCCTAAATTCCATTGAAATCCCCTAAGGTGGGTACCCAACTCCCTGGGACTTCTTTGAAAATCCTAGTTATCCTCAAGACGATAAAAGTAGGCAGGGAGTATCCTCTACTGTGGAGGGGAAGGGAAGAAGTCAAGGATGGCATGGGGATATTTACGGCGCTGAAAGGAGATTAGAAACTCAGAGGTAAGGAGACCCAAACTGAATTCTGGGGGTGGAGGGGGGAATAGTCCTGACAAGCTGGGAAGGGTGAATGGGAGGGGGGAGTGATAACAGCAAATGCTTTGAAGTCTTGGCAATATCAATTGCAGCTTTTTCTTTCATGGACCTGCCTGAAAAGACTGGACAGAAAAATGATTCTAGGTCGCCCATATCGCTGCTGCCCTTTGCGAGGGGGAATGTGCTCGAGGCGCAGAAGATGGGGAAGGGCGTCCTGCCTTCTTATGAAGTCCACAGCTGTCTCCTTTGGGGTCTTCAAAGGGGGATCCACTGGCAGCTCTTTTGGGTTTCCACAGATGGGCTGAACCCCAGTCGTATATCTAAGAAACCGCCCCATCAGGCTCTAGCCCTTGTGCTCCCTGGGGCAATGCTGTCTCACGGAGGTGGCTCTGCAGGTGGGCTCTGGAGTTCTAGACAGCATTTGTTTGAAACTAGTAAAAGGAAGATGTACAATTTGAAATTCAGGGTGGCACAAGCCTTAGTTCAGGAACCTTAAAATGAGGGGCCTGTTTGCTACTAATAAAGATGACAACCAATATACCCACAACCATCCTCCGTTTGAAGATGTGCATACACCCGAGTCATATGTGCCATCCCAATTCAGGCTTCCTGTGACACTTCCAGTGCTCCCACTTGCACATTAGGGACAGTGTTTTCAAACCTGGTGCCTACAGTTAGGCCCCTAAATCCATGTTAAAAGTAAGCAACTGAAATAGAAATGTTGTCTTTTGATAGTCCTTAACCATCTGTGGTTCCTATTAACTCTGAAAATCAGGCGTGTTACACGAAAGTGCCTACGTGGAAGCAGGAGTTTAACTCAACGCATCCGGAGCTGAAAATTCTGGTCAGGGTTTGGTTCCTACTTGAGCGATCTGATTTCAGGTGTAACCTAAGTGATGGCAGCTGCCTAAAACTAATGTAAGATCTGGGTGAGACCATCGACTGTACCAGTCCAACTTTTGCCTTTGGATCCCTCCAGCTGCATCAACATGCACGCCCCATAGCCCATCTGGGGATAGGATTTGGACAGTTGTATCCAGGTTGTGCAATAATTGAAGGATTAATGACTGATCGCCGCTTAGGACAACAGGACCCCTGAGTGCCCATCTACTCTGCGGGTAAAACTCAGGGCAGTGCAAGACAAAGCTTTGCAACGCAATCCTTCCAATTACCTCGCTGAGCTCCTCGCACGCTGTAAAACGCGCTGTCAGCTGCGCTCCTGGCAAGCAAGGAACCGGCTTGGAAATGAATTGCCTATTGACCTAACTGGCAGCTACGGATTCGGGGGCTTGCGCGCCGGAGTTAGCTGCAAAATCTCGACCCCCTTTCTCCTCCCGGCTCGATCCCCATCCTCACCCCAATTCTCTACTCTGGGGGAGCAAGTTCTTGTGCCTGCCCCTACCTGTGTGTGCATGTGTGTGCTAATGTTCTATCCCCGCCCCCCTGTTGTGGCAGAGTGTTCTGATTGGCTCGCGTTTCTATGGTTACGGCAGCTCCTGGGGGCCCAGGAAGAGCAGTTGGATGGTGGAGCTGGCAGCATCAGCAGCCTCCGACACATGTCCCTCTGGATCATCCAGGAACTTGACAGGGAGATTGTGTGCGTCTGAGTGACAGAGCAGGAGACAAAGAAAGGAGGAGAGCGAGAGAGAGCGTGAGCAGGAAAACCCAGTGCGTACTGGGTACCAGGGTTGCCCCCAACAGGTTATCCTCTGAACAGGCTTATAAAAAAAAAAAAAATCATATAAAAAAATAGATGAGAAAATTGCAGGGATGAAGGTGACACTTGTTAGACTTCCTTCCTCTGGAAATCTTGAGACCTAAACAACATTTAAATGTCACGTGCATCTGACCATTCCCATCTTCACTGGCTTTATCCCACCATGTCTTCTCTCTTTCCAGTTCTCTGGGATTCGTTTTCCTTTTTTTTTAAATACGGCTTTAAACATCCTTTATTTAAAACAGATTAAAAAGTTAGGATAGCACACAGCTCTGTCTGGTGCATTATTGGCTCCGTTGGTAAGCAGGTCTCAGTCTACTCCTGGTTTCATCAGTAGTTTGGCACCCTTAACCAGTTGCCGATGAGCTTTTACTAGCAGCTTTCAGGTGTGAATGATTGGACTGAGCAGGCTGTTTGATTTGGGGACATAGTGGCATAATGACATGGTAAAACTTGTCATTTGTGCCTGCTGTGGTGGCTCCCCTTTCCCAAAATACAGTTGGAATAAGTGGTATGAGCAGCAGCCTTTCAAAACTGTACCCAGAATTTCTTAAGACCTTTCAAACGTTAACTTCTTGAGTCCTCCCCAAACTCCTAGGAGATAAGGAAATATCTGTGCTGGCGTGAGCTCTCCAAAAAATGCACAAAAAATAAGCTGCACCTGTGATGGATTAGGGACTGGGGCACAAGAAGGGTGCTAGTAAATGGGCCAACGGCTCCGAGGGGTAAGAGCCAAGGAAGGAAAAACTTCCTTTAACTCCCCAAATGAGGATAAGCTGTGACATAGGGAGTCTCCAGCAGATGGAGATCTGGGAAAGCTGGCACCCAGATCTCCCTCCTCCCAGCTTCCAGCCGGGGGGCTGTTTGAGGATGGGTGGTGGCAGGGAGCTCTAACTTGAGAGGTGCCTGGCTGGACACAGATAAAGGGATTTCTGGTCAGCTTGTTTAGGAACAGCTACAAATCCCAGTAGGATCAGGAGATTGCGCAGTGCCTTGGCTGTTGGGTGACTACCAATTTTCTCATATGTGCCTGTTATAGAAATCTCAGCACTTCATAACAGGCTGGTGAAGAATATCAAGGCCAACCAGAGATCTGATCTTCTGAGCTGCTTTGAAGGTGCCCCCACTATAGATGGTACCTTGGTGGGAGTTGAGGGCTGGCTGGAGTAATGTACTGGGTCTGGTATGGAACTGCTGTTAACTCCAGCCTGGTGGGGGTAAAGCTGCCCGAGGCAGGCCTGGTCCCTCTCTCTGATGCCCAAGAGTGTATGCATCTCTTATGAAGCACGGTGATGCAGCATGATTGCTGTGTGTGGCTTTGCCTGCTCTTCCTGTTCTCTTGAAAGGAAGCAGAGATGAATAGTTATGCACTCCTGAGCCTAGGGTTTGCCTGGATAGTGCAGAAAAAGACCAAGAACACTAAGTGGCAACCTTGTGGGAAGCAGAGCTGGGTTGGGGGACCGAAGACAGAGACTGCCTGGGAATGTGTCACGAGGCTTCAGTAACACAAGTGTTATGTTCTACGTTGAGTTGGTTACATCTTTCTCCTCGCTCCGCTTGCTCTGCCATCTTCATGTACAGCCTGCTTCTTGCCCTAGATTCGGGGCTCCTTCCAGGCTGGTCCGCCCTGACAAAATATTCAGGAGACTAGCCAGCCGGGAGGGTTACTGGAGCCAGGTCTTAGGCAGGTTTCTTATTTTACCCTATTTTGACTTTGCTTGCAGAGAGTTTTATACATAGTGGCTGCATCCAGGTGTAGTGCTAAGTCCCAGCACTTCTCACAAGTCCCAGAGTTTTGAGCCAATGGACACTAGAAATCACAAAAAAAGCCCCTTGGTTACTCTTGGCTTCTCCTTTGGTTGTTCCTAAATCCTGGTAAGAATCTGGAGGTGAGATCCTGATTCCACTGAGCTGTCTGTTTGCATCACCTGTGTCCAGTGCTGTACGAAATGTAAGAGTCCAGCAGCCTTGCACAACTGTCCTGAGGAGTCACCAGCCCAGGTAACACAAAGTGCTTGGCCTGTCAGTGGGCAAATGAATGAATTTTACTCTTTGATTAAAAAATGATTCTCTCCAAGTGAGTGGAATTGTTGGTAAAGCCAGTAAAAACAAATGCAGGGATAAGTGATGACATGCCTATGCTGCTCTCCCTCCTCCTCTCCAGGTGAAGAGGCTGCCATGTGCATATTTGAATGAATTCATTGCAATCCTAGCACACCAGGCCGAGGGACTGACAGAAGGCTGCATGACACTGGCAGTCACTCTGTGGCTAGGAATAGACATAGCATTTGTCCCAGGACCAGTTGTGTTTGTGGTTGTGTTGGAAGTGAAAAGTCCCAAGATTGGCATCTACACACATCACCCTTCCAATGAGGGTTTAGTGAGTAGCTGAATGCACTGCCACTTTTCTGCCATGGATTCAGTGATGCAGTCCTGGGACAACCATGCAGATGCATTTCCCAATATCATGGAACAAGCTCTTAGCACTTCTTATCCCATGGACCTTTTTAGGGTTTGTCTTGGGACAATGGACATGGATGTCTGAATAATTACACTGTGTCCTAGGATCATTTTTCTTTTTCTCCAGGGGAAAATGCAGTGTCTGTCTGTAGTTTGTATGCTGAATGGGAGACCTACCAGGTCTGGGAGTTGTTACTATAGCAGTGATAAAGCTGCATAATCCTTGTGTAGTGGTAGCAGGGTGACAGAGGATGGATCGCTTTACACCTCCTTGTTTCTTTATGTGCTTCCTTGAAAGCATCTGTTACTTGCCATGGCTGAAGATGGGATCATGAGCTAGATGGACCTCTGGTTTGATGCAGTATGGCAGTTCAGGATGAGTCATATGGAGTGAACATCCCGGAGAGACCTGCTGCTGGGGTCTACACCAGCAGTCAAACTTCATGCATTTACACACCCTCCCACTTCCTGAGGTTTGTCAAGGGCTGTGTGTGCGTGTGTGCATGGGCCTGATCTGCTTTGGACCCTCTGGATGCTCTGGCAATATAAGATGTTCTTGCACCTTTCTCCTGAGGCTTTGTGTTCTTTAGAAGCTCTCATTAATCCTCCAGCTTCCCCATGAGGTAGGTAAGTTTTCCATCCTCTGGGAATGGGGTAGGTAGGGCACAGGCCCGTTCTCTGACTCTCCCACTGCTCGCCAGCTGGGACCTACTGACTCCTAGTTCCCTAGCAGACGACGAAGCCTGCTCACTCTGGCATCACTGAGCGGGTGAATTCTGGGCCTGGGATCCCAAGCGCCACCATCTCATTCCTCGCAGTGGAGACCAGCGTGTCCTGCAGGCATCAGGTAAGCAGGAATCATGACTGGTTTCCAGTCGCTTTTCTAGTCCTTCCTGTGTGCACCTTGAGCCGGGAGCTTTTGGAGTCACTTGCTCAGGACTTTCATTGCCAGGCCTCCTAGCTGGAAAAGCTGTGTTTACTCTTCCTTGTTCCCTTCTCTGCTTTCTCCCCAGGCAGATTAAAGCAAGACAGGAAAGGGCGGATGCAGCTCCTCTTTTACAAGTCCCTGCAAGTTAGTTGGGAGCTGCTTGGTTCATACACCTGGGCCACCTTCCCTTCTTGCTGCATTAACTCTTTCATACACCCAGGCAGAGGTCTGGCTGGAGCAGGCGGCTTTCCAGGTGGTTTCAGCTCACCATGAGCACATTGTACTGTAAGTGTTTTGGTGATGTCTCTAGAAGAGGAAGCAAGGTTGCTGTGATCTATGCAGCAGCCACTCATTGATTCAGCCTTCAGGCGTTGCATCTCTGCCATTCCCAAAATGGACTGTTGGCTGTTGACCATATGTGGGCCCTCCGGACTTAAAGACCAGGTGGGACAACTCAAAATTGACTCACTTCTGACGCAGGCAGACAAAGGGAAGAAGTAGAAGCTATGGTCCTGATTCTTGGTTGCCCACCAACTTGTGCCACTGTTTACATCCGCACAGAATCGGGAACAAACAGTAGTAATTTGTTTTCATGCTCACTCAGCACTGGTGCGACTGACTCGAGATCCCAGGGCGTCAGAGAATCGGGCTGCTTGTTCTTTACAGTTCTCCCACTGCTTGTATCTTGCCACAGTGTTCACACAATAAGTGCGCTACTGCACACCATGGGTTATAGGGACAGCTCTTCCACCTCTCGGGAACCAAGTGAGCTTCCCATCATCTCAGTGTGTCTCCTGATTTCCATATGCTAAATGCTCAGAATTGGAACGTGCATTTAGATCTGGATTTTGCAGTGGGCTGGCCTGGAAATCCAGACCAACCTCTGACTTGGACTCCAATGCTGAAAGGTACCTGCATCAGGAAGGCCATCAGATGAATAAACTTGACTGCCCCTCTCCAGCCCTTCCCACCAACTTGTTTGTGAATTAAATCCATGTATCATTGCTACAGGACTGGTTTCTCACTGGAGTTAGTTAAAATTATTCCCATGAAATTGGTTTGCTTGACATTTTATTTTTGTGTTGAAAAGAAAGCCTTTGTGAAAGTCTTTCCCCAATTTATTTCCTTTTTGTTGCATTTTAATTTTGTTTGGGTTTTTTTTTGCAATTTCCTTTCATTGTTGAAGAGCTTGTAAGTATTCATTTTTCAGTGGGAAGGAAGGGGGAAATAAATTTGTGATTTAAAAACTCTCCCATTTGCTTTCCCTTCTCCCCAAAAAAAAAATCCAAGCAGCTGTCACTTCCAGTAAGAGACTATTCCAGCTGCAGGGAAGACTATGGTGATTTGAGTTAAATTTAGGGCTATTTTTACTTGCTTCAGTTCCATGTCCTGCTGTTGTTCCCATGTTGCTTCCTGAAGGCAAAGGGCATAAAGCTGAACGTGTGCATACATTTCCAAGACACTCGGGTGCATCCCAGAGATGCAACTTGGATTTCCCCCCTGCTTTTAAATCCTCTTTGGTCTCCAAGTCAGACACTTGTTTGCTTTTTCGTATTTCATACTCTTTAAAGCAAAAGGTGATGCAAAGAAAGGAACCTGATAGAAACTGATGCATCCTAAGAGTGAGATTCCCTGGGCTGATTTAATGGAAGAAGACTTTGAAGAGACATTCACGGAGACACTTGTGCTTCCATACCACCATAGGGCCTGTCTGTGGGTCAGGAGTAATTACTGTACGTGTTCAGCACTGGGGGCCCAGTTAGGCACTGTCCTGAAGAGGTGGAAATATTGTTGTGTGTGCATGTCTTGTACTAGCTGAAGCCAGGTAAGCAGTGCAGGGGGGCTTGAGACCTGCTGCCTTGCCCCAACTGCTCTTACCATGTGGCAGGAGTGAAGACTGAGATTATCTAGTCATCTTCTGCATGTGCTCGTTCTTTTCTACACTGCGGGCTCCATCCTGCCCATCTGCCACCTCCCTGCTTGTGCGTAAGGGTGTGGATGGATAAAGAACAGGGGCTGTAGCTGCTGCGCTGCACGGAGGGCCCTGCCTATCCCTTAACCTTCCCTGTGCCCTTTTGTGGCCTCTACCCATGCTGGAATATAGCAGCTGTGTCCCGCAGGAGGACTGCCAGGATGCTCATTTCAAATGACATCTGCACAGTGTAGCAATGCAGTCCCTTGCATTCTTCTTGCTGGCTTATGGGTGTAGGTCTAGCATCCAGTTGGACATGCTGTCTTGAGCAAAGGGCTGCCTTCTCCAGGGTTTCTACACAAACCACTTTCTTCAGCCTTAGCCATTAAAAGAGCCCCAGTCTGTCTGAGGCTTAGTTTTCACAAAAAAAAAAAAAATGAAATCCTAGCACAGAAAGGCAGAACTTGGGTCAAGAGGTTGTAACAACCCTATGTAGTACGTCTACCTGCGACCAGGTGACATGGTATTAAACGTGACTTGTCCTTATGTTCACCAATTGCAAAGTTGTGTTTAAAACCAGGGTAATTAATGCAGCCCCTTGAGGTCGTGCTCTACCACAACCTACTTGCCTCCAGAGCCCTGACAGATCAAACAGTGACCTTTAATGAACATAGAGAGTGTTTCTTCCCGCCCGCCATAAAATCACAACCTGGAAAGCAGCTGTGTGTGTGGAGTTGGCACCCAATTGCCCTCTCCACTGGTATTTCAGTAGCAGTCCCCCCTTCCAAACTAGTGTGTGTGTGATGGCTGCAGCACAGTTCTTCTTTCTGCTGCATAATAAAACAGCTGAAAACCCAGTGTTTCTCAGTCATAAAACCCACACCTTCTTAGGAGTGACACCCAAGTCCTTTCAAGAAAGGCAAATTGAGTGGAAAAACTAGTTGTCACAGACAGGAAGAGGTTTGGGTGAAATATGTAAGAAAACAGGAGTAGGACCTAACATAGAGGTGGGTGGGGAATGGCTGCAAGAAACTTGTAAGGGGTGTGTGTATTGTAAAAATTCCCATTCTGCATAAGGATACAACCTTTCAAAATGAAAAACTTTTAATGAGAAAAGAATCTCTTCCCTTCCTCAATTCCAGAACAACCAGTAGTCCAGTGTTACGGCAGATATCTGGCATGCGGGAGACCCAAGCATGAATCCTTTCTCTGCCCAACTTGGGGACTTGCACCTGTGTGTTTCCATCTCTTCGGTGAAGGCTCCAATGACTGGGTTATTCTGGGTAGTAGCATGGGTGTGTGTTCCCCTCTCATTATGACTTAACTCAGAAGGTCCACCCTGAGTTCGGGAAACCCTTGCAACAAAAAACTCATTGAAATTTCTCTGTTCCTACAAAAAGTTTTGGGTTTGATCAATTAGCATTTTCTAATGAAAAATTACACCCAGAGTAAAAATTCTCAGCTAGTGCTAGTGTAGGGTGGAGTGGGGTGGGGTATTCACTCTGCGTCCTTGGAGGGGAGTGGGAGATGACTCTTAGGCAGCTCTGACTGTTGCAGAAAGAAAGATGAAAGATTTGGGGCCCTGCTCCTTTAGTGTAGCTGTATGAATAAAAACTGGGAGAGAAGCATCCTCTTCTGTCTGCCCTGGTCACTGGTGTAAGTGATGAGACAGCAAACAGGGCCTAAGATGGCAGACTGCAGCCTTGGAGATCCATCACGGGCTTCAGGGGAGGACCTTGGAGGAGCAAAGCTGGGGCAGGTCCTCTGTAAATGAGTCCTGCAATGAATTCCCTGGAGCTACACTGACCTACTTACTGCCTTGGATCTGACCCACAGAAATCTGTTTGCAGGAAGATCTATGTCTACTACCAAGTCATGGTCCCATAAAGCCTTCCCACAGAAGACAGCAGCTGGAGTGCACCCTTCCAGTTCTGCCACAGATGTGCAGATGAGCCCCTCGTTGGTAAGAGCATGATGATAAGCCACAGATTTCCACCCCCCTTTTTTTTCTATTCTGGGTAAAGACCTGGAAGCTGCTTCAGGGCTTAGTACGTATACAGTGAATATGGGTGAGCAAGGGGGTGCTTCCCATTCTCACTGTGATCCATGCCATGCATACATTTAGTTGCCTTGCCTATGACAGCCAGACAGCCTTATTGTGCCACTCAGTATCCTCTGATACCTTTGCACAGTGTAAAAGGCAAGTGTGGTAGAAATGGCTGGGGAGCTCTGATGCCATAGTCCATTTTTTTCCATATGTAGAAATGAGGCATGTTGTCCCTGGAACATCTGTTAGAAGAGAGAGACCCTGTCCTCTTTCTCAGACACTTAACTTTTTTATTAGAGATCGAGGAAAAATCATTCAGTCTCCAGGGCCTGACCCATAGATCCCGAGCATTAGACCATGCTCTGAGTGCCTGCCTAGTTCTGTCTATGGAAGCACAATGAGAGTCGCGGTGACAAGGATGGGATATAAGACAACCAAAGCATTTGTTTTGTAGCTGTGTACACCAGAGCGTGGATAAATGCACAGGCAGATTTGAATGCACGGTTGTTTAAATACAGCAGGAGTGTCTGATTCCCTGCATGCTTATTTCACAGATTTTAGTTGCACATTTCCTGCACAACACTTTGGAAATTTAAACCTACAGGTATGCTCTTTTGGGGAGCAAAACAAAGGTTTTTGTCCTATTTAGATTATGGAAGAGTACTGGGTTCCCCAGTCGGGGTTTGCTTGCAGAAGCAGATAGGACTGAGTTCCTTCCCTAAGAGCAAACGTATTAGGCCATGGAGGCCAGAGGAATGGCATGGGGCTGGTCCACAGGCTGGACTGAGCCCTCCGACTGGGCTTGCATGCCAGATCCAGTACTGGCTTGTCCTGCACCAGCCCCGTGCAGGTGCTGCATACAATACTCAACCTGGACTGCTTGCCCTGGACTGGCCTGGCACAGGCGCCTTGTGCAGATTGCGTCCCAGACCTGCCCCACATGGGTGCCACGCGTAGCGCTTGCCCTGGATCAGCACCATGGGCTGGGTGATAGAGGTCCCTGAGCTGGATCTTTGGCACCCCTGATCTAAGGAATATGGAAGGGGGTGCTTTGCTTTGGTGATTTCGAATGAACTTCAGCACTTCAGAAAGGTTTTATTTGTGAAGAGTGTTGTCCTGCTTCCCTTGACATGCAGGGTGTTTTGCCACTGACTTCAAAGGAAAGTATGCTAGGCCAAAGGGTGCCCTGGGTACAAAAGGGGCAATAAGCATTTATCATTAGAAACGGCTACTGCACATTTTTGGTGACTCAAAACCTAGGGGTTTGCTTGGCCTTAACTCATGGAAGTTCCTACCTGGAGCTTAAGTGCTACATGAGGACTAAGTAAGGGGTTGGCTGTACAAATGCTGACCAGTAAGTCCCAGAAAATTCAACAGGAGTTGCAAGACACGTGGCATCTCCCAGAATTGGGCTGTACAAGTATCCCAGGGCAGCTTTGCCTGATGAGGGGCTTCAGGGCTTGTCCGGCTGTCTTGCTCCTAGCCTCAACACATCTCTCCAGGCTCCAGGGTTTTTGCAATACAGTTTTTAAAAAACACTTCTTCATCTGTGGCACAAAACACAGGCAGCAGAAGCTGATGGCTGGGCTGTACGGGTCTGCAACGGATGGGGGAAAAGGAAGAGAGCCACATGCCAAAAAACAAAGGGAGCCAAATCCAGCCTACCCCATTGGGAGCTGAACCTTCCTGTCCCCCCAGCTTGCCGGCTTTAGGGGATTTACAGGGAAAGCTTTTCCGTTGTTCTGCCGTGGGCTGTGGGGGGAGCGCTGAATAAACATCCGGGCTGCAGACAGGGAGCGATCAATGGAGTTCTTGCCGCCTCTTCTCTCCCTCTTGCCTCTCTGCACATCTCTCTCCTCAGCCCTGCTCAGCAATCTCAGGGCAACTCCTCCTAAATAGGAAGGTTTAGACAGCCTGCCTCTCTGCCCCCTCCTGTCTGTCTCATGCATCTTCTTCCCCCTCGGCCCCCCCTTGCCCAGCCGCGTCTTGTGTTTTAGTTGTTATAAATAAAGCTCTAGGCACTGATTTGGGTGTACAATGACACCTTGTGTTATTAGACAGCACAGGACAGACTTCACAAGGGGAGCCTGCTCGCGCGCTCTCTGTTTCCTCCTGCATTTGTGATTGCCTGCTGCACGCAAGAAGTCTCACTCACAGCAACGGGGTGGATGGGAGCAGATGTCGTTTCTGCTTCCCAGCCATTGCCTAAGCGCTGCGCTTGTGGCACCCTGTTAAGAGTGTAGGATCCCAACCCGCACTCAGGCATAGTGTTTCATGTTTAAAGAGGGGGAGCTGCCATGGGGAGATAATGGAGGCAAAGAGGCAGTGGTACCTGGGCATGGGGCCCAGGTCCAAAGTGTCTTGTGACCTCTTTATATAAAGACCCTGGCTGTCACAAAAGAACAGGACTGGAGACTGAAAGTCCCCCACTCCCAGTCTTGTGCAGTACCTCTACCCATGCACAGCAGGAGCAGGGGCCAGGCCAAGGTGGAGGAGAGGAGAGGAGGCAGAGCATGTGCCTTGCGGGGAATGGGCGGTGAGTATGGCCATCACACTTGGAAAGAGCCATTTAACAGCAACATGAGTTAAGACAACCCTCATGGGGGAAGCCTTGCCAGCCCCCACAGCCCCTGAATTGGAGAAATGCAAGCTGCCTCATTTCCAGCCCACTGGCAAGTCCTGCCCGGTCCAGGGGAGAATTTGGTCCCGCCAAGTTGGGGGCAAATCTTGCATCCTTTGATGTCAGGGAGCATCCTAAGGAACTGCCGTGTCTGTGGAGTTCATTAAGTGATTAACGGCGCTGGGCTCGTTTGGTGACTGGACCGGCCCAGCCTCACTAGGTCCGGCCGCACCTCTCTGGGTCATAGCAAATCAGTAGTTTGCGCGCTATGTGGTTGGATTGCAGGGGCTCAAATGCTGACACGGGGGCAGGCTGATGTAAGGAGCTCGCTTGGGCTGAGTTCACAGCCAAAGGAGGCAGGTTTGTGCCATCCTTATTCTGCTGGTGGGAAGCTGTCACCCAAAGATGCGTGTAGGGGTTGTGGGGAAGAGGAGGGACCGCACGTGGCAAAGCAGGGAGTAGGATTCAGGCTGGAGTGGAGGCTGCTGAGAACCAGGGCAGGATTTTACCCTGTGAGCCCCAACTCCTTGCTCTGGTGCTGTCTAACCACTAGACAATACTCTGCCTGCCCATTGCGTGCAGGGACAGGGGGGTGTCTGAAGCATCCTTTCTTGCTCGCTGACTCCAGTGCATCTACCCTGACCCCACGCGGCAGCCCCCAGTTCCAACACTTCTTGGGGAAGCTTTGGCAGGGCCGTGCGCCTGGCCACCAAGAGCTCTCGTGCCTTCCTGTTGGGTGTCCCTTGCTTCGCTTGCTGGTGTATCCTGGGTGGGCCAGCTCTTGGCCTGCCTGGGCGATGACCCTAGGAAGCTGGGGGTGGATTTTGGCCATGCACATCCAATCCAGGCTCACACAGATCCTCCCCCTCTGTGTGGCACTGGTCAGGCCGCAGCTGGAGTACTGCGTCCAGTTCTGGGCGCCGCACTTCAGGAGGGACGTGGACAGCATGGAGAGGGTCCAGAGGAGGCCACTCGCATGATCAGGGGCAGCAGGGCAGGCCCGACGAGGACAGGCTGCGGGATCTGAACCTGTTCAGCCTCCACAAGAGACGGCTGAGGGGGGATCTTGTGGCCTGTTACAAACTAGTCAGGGGGGATCAGCAGGGATTGGGGGAGTCACTGTTTCCCCGAGCACCGCCAGGAGTGACCAGGAATAACGGTCACAAGCTGGCAGAGGGTAGGTTTAGGTTAGACATCAGGAGGCGCGACTTCACGGTCAGGGCGGCTAGGGTCTGGGACCAACTTCCAAGCAAAGTGGTGCTGGCTCCTACCCTGGGGGTCTTCAGGAGGAGGCTGGACAATCACCTTGCTGGGGTCGTTTGACCCCAGCACTCTTTCCTGCCATGGCGGGGGGTCAGACTTGATGATCTGCTCAGGTCCCTTCCGACCCTAGAAACTATGAAACTATGAAGCAGAGGTTACAATGGCCATTCTCTCTCAAACTGTTTTTTCTCTCCGGCCCTTCTTGGTAGCATGAGGGTGTGTATCGTATGAGAGCAATTCTCCAGCAGAGGTGAAAGAAATTTGCTCTGTGCTACCAGGAGCTGATGTCAGCCATGTTGGGCAGCAGAATTTAGTCCAGAATAGTTTTATGACCCAAGTGGGGTAGCAGTGCTATAGAAACCATAGCTGACATGTTGCTTAAGCTAAATCCCTATTTCCAAATGCTCTAAGCTCCAGTTCCTTCCGGACTGAAATATGACAGGTCTTAGCCTATGCAGTAAGCTTTCTCTTGATACATTAAAAACAAAATAGGCTCAGCTGAATGCATTTTTCAGGCTGGTGGCAGTGCCATACTGTGCTCTGTGTGGTGCCAAGCTTAGGGGTGTGTGAAGGCCAGCGTGGACTGGGAGAACTGAGCAGAGGGGGATCTAGAGACTTTGGTGACCTCCTCTGTCCAGCCCCAGAGGTCATTAATGTGCTGTGAAGATGACCAGGGCTGGCTCTCTGGATGGGCAAGTCTTTCAGGGTGTGACTTAAATGTGGAATGGGAAACCTTTCCCTTCTTGTGGTTGGATTTTCTAGTACCTGGAGTTTGCTCACAATTCTGATGTGTTTACAATCAGGGGATTGGGAGCTGCAAGTTTCCCATGACTCCATCTTGTTCTCAACAAGCAGACCATCAAGACATTGTTTTTGCAATGGGTTACACTTGGAAGCAGCATTGGCAAAGAATGTGAAGGACCAGACTGGCTGCAGAAACTGAACTATCCTCTTGTTTCCGGGGGATGTCCTGCCAGGCTGGCCTGGGGCCGTGGGGGAAAAAAATCCTCTGCCGATGTAAATCAACCTATATTCATTCAGGGGTGGAACTGGAAAGGGGCTGCAGATGGTGAGGTGCATCATTGCACAGAAAACAATTCAGATTTTTCTCCAATTAAACTAGAAGGTTTACTGATATGCTAGGGGCCTAAGGTTGTATCGTTCCATTTAAGATTGAAGCAAAAACAAACATAACTTAATTGCGGGGTTATGAAATAGGAACTTCATTACCAGGAACAGCTAACAGAGAGCAGAATTGCTGAACAAAGTACAGCTGATTGGTGAAACATCAAGACCATTCAAAAGGAGCGGGTTGGTAAAACCTGTGGAGTTAAAAGAGGTTAGATTATAATGGGCCATGAAGTCAATGGACTTTCTCAGCACTGCCTGGCTAGAAATGCTGCTGCCTCTGTGGAGCAGTTGGTGTTAAGCTTTGGGCAGAGCAGGAATAGAAAAGGGGTGCAAGTGCCTCAGTGTACTCCCCGGTCCGCCCCTGTGTCCGTCGTGCGCCTGTTTACATCAGCTGAGGATCTAATGGAGCAGTGGGACTAGTCTTCTGCCGAAAGAAGAGTTCAGCCTTCAGAGCTGTCGAGCTGGTGCTGTTCACCTTTAAAAAAAGATAAAAAATTATGGGTAGGACTTTGGCAGATAAATAGTTCCTAATGTAAGGTACAGTAGTCTTTGTCCAGTAATTATGAGGAATAATTAGCAAAGCCCTTGTGATTTTCCATATCTTTCATTGAAAACAGCAAGCATGGGGAGCTGGAGCTGTGCCCTGCTGTGCCAGCTCTGGACTTTGGGTGGAAGAGAGTAACCGAAGGCAGTTGTAGCCCATGAGGCATCTCATGCGAAGAGTGCTGCTCTATTTTCTTGAGCTGTTCTGATGATCCTGGCCTGGGCAACTTGGACATAGCAGACTTGGCCCATACTAGTGCCTTTCCATGAAGAAATGTTCAGTTGTGCTGCCTCTCTTACCCTCAACCCAGTATCATTAACCAGTGGCACATTTGCTCATTTTTTAGCAGAGCTTCCCTTTTTAGGGAAGCTGTAAAAGCCTCCTTTCTGTGGCGGCTTGCATTGTGAAGACCATGTTACTTTATAAGGTAAATAACTCTAAATATCCAATAAAATCCCAACGTTCTGTGCATTAATAAAGTAATGGAGACATTTAACATATGCAGTAAAGCTGCTATTTCAGAGCCCCGGGCCCACTTTAGTAGCTGTTACAGGAGTGAATGGATCCTTTCCTGCTTTTATTTATACACATATAATATCAAATATTACTGAGTTTTTGCTTGTTAATGCTAGCCAAAGGGGTTAAGAGGAATAAGAAGGGCTTTTGCAAATATATCATGGGAAAAAAGAGCAAAAATAGGCCCATTAATAAATGAGGGAGCTGAAATCAGCAATGATGGTGAAGTGGCAAAATTACTGAGCTGCTTTATTTTATTTTAAATTGGGCTCTAGCAAAGATAAATAAATAAAGAATAAAACCAGCATAGACAATTCGGAGACCTTGTCAGATATAATCACTGGCTCAAAAATACAAAAAAGCAACTCATAAGGGGGCAAATGCAATATTGGACCTGCTCCAGTGGCTGTTGCAGTCGATGGGAAGACTTCCATTGAATTCAAGCAGCTTATAGCAGACTCTGAATGTCAGCAGGCGTGTGTGATGCGCGACCCATGTCATAAAGGAATTAACAAGTGACTAACTGGGCCTTGGGTAGTTGTTCCCAAGAAGTCATGAAATGTAGGCAGCTGGGATGAGAGGTCCAGGGAGGAGGGAAAAAGCAAAATATGGCATTGATCTTCCTGAAAGAGGAACAATGCAATCCTGGCAGATACCATCTGGTACTGTAACTTGGGTACTTGGTCAAACAATAGAATAAATATTGAGAGAGAGAGAGAGAGATCTGTAAGGCCGTGGGCCCTCAAGTATGCATCTGAAGTTAAACGTGTGTAAGTGCTTTTCTAAAATTGATGCCCTAGAGGGAGAAATGCCCATAAGCAGTTAACAGTGCAGGTTTAAAAGGAGCAAGTCATGCTAGACAAACTTGATGGCTTTTTGGATGAAATCAGTAGCCAAAGGGAACACGGTGGTCATAATACTGTATATCAGAACTTTACTGAAGCAATTTACACAGTGTGTCATGGTATCTTACTAGAGAAGCAAGCAGACTTAGGCTGGAGAATTATGTGCTTGAAAACTGGCTCTAAATGAAAGGTCTTGATAAATGCACATGTGTATTGGGTTGTGGGTGGGGGATAAAAGGTTGTCAAAGGGACTGATTGTAGGCACAGCTGTATTTCATGGGCCAGGTCCTCTACTGGTGCCAATCAGTATGGCTGCATTGTGTTCAGTCAGGCGATGCCAGTGGAGGATCTGACCCAATATCTTTGTTTATCCCTTTTTTCCAGATTGTGACTAATGTGTTAATTAAATGCATAAAGACGCTATGATTTGCAAACACCAGGGAGGACAGAAAAATACAAAAGGCCTTGGAGAGGTGAGGAATCTGGAGAGGGAAATAACCACATGAGGTGTAACCTGGAAAAGTGTAGACTGCAGTCCACGAGGTATAGAGGGAAATCACAGTTGCAAAATGGCATAGTCAAAGAGACAGGAGTTAGAGTGGTTAGCAAAATAGACATGAATTGATGGTGTTCACACCCTAGTCTGAGTGACGTTGCTGGGGTCTGGCTCTACAATTCCTATGAAGTCTGCTATGATGATAAAACCAATAATCATTCCCATTACATTTGATGTGAGCAAGAACTGTCATTTGACTTCTTGGGGGAGCAATCTATATAGGGGCTACCTATAACACAGCAGTGGGGACAGAACCCCTTACTCTTTACAGTGCTGGTAATACTAGATTGCAGCACCCAGCACACTGGGCACTGCAGTGACATTCAAATATAAACCTGATGGGAAGGGGTTTAGAGACAGAGAGATTCATAATGAGAGAGATTCTGGGGGGGATATATTTAGGAAGAAAAGTTGAGAGAGATAAGGGGCCATCTGATTCCCGTGGATGGAGGGGGTCATATCACAACATTCAGGTCCAAATGTGTATAGTTTGGTTAAACGATGCCTAGTGGAGAGCAGTATAACCATGTGCAGGATTGGGAGGTTGTAAGCCCTAGGGAGGGAGAGGAATTGGTGGTGTGTTATAAGAGTTTTAAATAATGACATAAAACTGAACATAGGGGGAGAGAGAGAGAGGATATTGGGCAAAGCATCCAAATTGCAAGGTGTAGTCCTGCAAGCAAAATGATGGAAACTCCACTGCTTGAATCATTGAAAGCTGTACAAAGCACTTAAGAATATAAGATCTTCTGTAAAAGCCAGGGGAATGGATGGAGTAGTTGGACCTTTTAGTCCTTTTCCAATCTCTAACCTCAGATTCATTTGTCTGAATTTGCCTGGCAATAATGGAAGCTGTCTTTGCAGCTTCCATTTGAAAATTAGAAATCTGACAGTGCTTGTCGCCTTTGTGCTCTCCAGGCATTGTTTTTAAACGGGTGGAAAAAAACATATATCTGTAAGCACGTGCATAGTTTCACAGACTAAGCAAATACTAAGGGTTTGATCCTGCAATTTCCTGCTTTTCATGTAACTCCCCTTTGAATTTTCCTAGTTTCTCTTGGATGAGAGGGAGAGCGGTCTTTGGTGGAGGTTCCAGACTGGTGCTGGGCGTTCTCTGTTTAATTCCCAGTTACGCTGTGGCTCCCTGAGGGCCATTAGCCAAATCTTTGTGCCTCACTTTTCCCATTTGTACAATGGGGACAGTGCTAATCCCCCCCCCCTCACACACATACACATCACTTTGCTGTCCATCTGAGGCCTCACCAAGTACCTACTGGAATTAATGGAAAGATGCCCATTGATTTTTCAGGGGCATTGATGCAGGCTTTTAGATCAAAAGCTCTTCAAGGTAGGGTTTATGAGTTACGGTGTGTAAATGTGGTTACCAGGGAAATGGCACCTCCAATCAGTTGGGGCCTCCAGCCTCTGCTTTAAATCCATTTTTACTAATGGGTGTTTAAAACAACCTGTTAAAATGTTTGGAAATTACTGGACACCTTTCATTGGCATATTCCACTTTATTTGATTCTTACAAACTACGAGGAAGGAGAGTTTTTATGAGGTGATTACAGAGATCATCATGAATGTACGGGACTGTTTAGGGCACTGTTTCCTAACTAGGAGTTGTGAAGCCAAATCATGTCGCTCCACTGATAAATCATGAGCTCCGTGGAGTTTGTATTTGAAGAGCTGGGCTTGCACTGGGGGAGAGGTTATGAGCCAACCAGAAATTATGTTGTAAACCCAGAAGAGGTGTCATGTACCCAGAAAGATGGGGAAGTGCTGGATGAGGGCTAAATCCTTCACTTAAATATTGTAATACATGTGGGAAGGACAATCTCTATAAATGCAGGGCATGAAGGGTAATTCTTTGTTTGTAGATATTGGAGCTAATTATGGACAGCCATTTTAGGATAATCTCACAAATGACATTTTGTTCTCCCACAATATCTATGCTGCTGCTTTTCTTTATTAAAAAATGGAAACCAATGCAGGGCAAATCTTCAGTTGAGGATTGAATGATAATCTTAACCTTAACTCTGTTCTCTTGCAAGTATCCATTGAGGAGAGACAAGTAGCGATACATGCAGAAAGATAGTGGAGACCAGAAGACAATTAGCTGGAGATGTCTAGACTTATTTTGGTACTTCTAACTAAACTCAAAGGTAAAATCCAATCCAGGTTTGAGGACCGGGTTAGAGAGCTTCTGGAGGGGCTAGATGTGTTTAAATCAGCAGGTCCAGATGCTCTCCACCCCAGGGTGTTGAGGGAATTGGCAGGGGTTATTGTGGGGCCCCTGGCACAGCTTTATGAGCACTCGTGGTGCTGTGGTCAGGTGCCAGATGACTGGAAGAAAGCCAACGTGGTCCCCATCTTTAAAAAAGGGGAGAGGGAGGATCTGGGCAGCTATAGGCCCGTTAGCCTAACTTCAGTCCTGGGGAAACTCTTTGAGAAGATTATCAAGGAGCACATCTGTGATGGGCCAGCATCAGGGATGATGCTCAAGGGCAACCAGCATGGTTTCATTAGGGGCAGGTCCTGTCAGACCAACCTGATTGCCTTCTACGATCAGGTCACAAAAGCACTGGACGCAGGTGTCGTGGTGGATGTAGTCTTTCCGGACCTCAGCAAGGCCTTTGACATGGTCTCCCTCCCCATTCTCATTAAAAAAACTAGGTGACTGCGGCATTGATGCCTACACAGTCAGATGGATTGCAAATTGGCTGAAGGGTCATACTCAGAGGGTGGTGGTGGACGGGTCATATTTGACCTGGGGGGAAGTGGGCAGTGGAGTCCCCCAGGGCTCGGTCCTCGGGCCTGCGCTGTTCAATTTCTTTATTAGTGACTTGGACGATGAGGTGAAAAGCACCCTGTTTAAATTTGCTGATGATACCAAGATTTGGGGTGAGGTGGGCATACCAGTAGGGAAGGACAGATTAGAGCAGGACCTGGACAGGTTACAGGGGTGGGCTAATGAAAATAGGATGGGTTTCAATACAGACAAGTGCAGGATGCTGCACTTGGGCAGTAGGAACCAGCAGCGCACTTATAAGCTGTGAATCTTCCTTCTTGAGAGCGCGGTGGCAGAAAGAGATCTCGGAGTCATTATTGACTCCAAGATGAACATGGGCCGACAATGCGAAGTCACGGTCAGTAGGGCTAACTGTACCTTGTCGTGCATCCACAGATGCATCTCAAGTAGGTCCAGGGAGATGATCCTCCCCATTTATGTGGCACTGGTCAGGCCACAGCTGCAGTACTGTGTCCAGTTCTGGGTGCTGCACTTCAGGAGGGACGTGGACAACATTGAGAGAGTCCAGAGGAGGGCCACTCGCATGATCCAGGGACAGCAGGGCAGACCCTACAAAGAGAGACTATGGGACCTGAACCTGTTCAGCCTTTGCAAGAGAAGGCTGAGGAGGGACCTGGTGGCCATCTATAAACTCACTAAGGGGGACCAGCAGGCTTTGGGAGAGACCTTGTTCCCCTGAGCACCCCCCGGGGTAACAAGGAATAACGGCCACAAGTTGTTGGAGAGGAGGTTTAGACTAGACAGCTGAAGGCACTGCGTCACAGTCAGGGCAGCCAGGATCTGGAACCAACTTCCAAGGGAGGTGGTGCTGGCTCCTTCCCTGGGGGTCTTTAAGAGAAGGCTTGATGTCTACCTGGCTGGGGTCATTTGAGCCCGGTTTTCTCTCCTGCCCAGGGCAGGGGGTCAGACCTGGTGATCTACAAGGTCCCTTCCGACCCCACTTCTATGAATCTACAAGCCTAGGATCAGATTCTTTGCTTGTGCACAATGGTGGCTTCCATTAAGCTAAATCTCTTTCTTCTAGCAGAGAGTGTGACCCTAACCAATGTGAGCAACCCCTATGTCTGTAGTGAGCCAAACCAGGTTAGTAGACCTGAACATATGTGAACTTGCTGGAGTTGATGTTTGGTGCATAGCACATGGCCTCAAATCTAAGAGAAATGGGCTCTCTTTCTGGCTTTGTCATTTATTTTATATGTCACCTTGGTCAGCTCTGTCTCTTAATGTCCTTCTTTGCAAGTACAATGCAATTAAATGTGCTTGCCCACTTTGGATAAGCATTAGGAGATTGCTACTGCTTCCAGTTAACAGATTTTCTCTTTGTGCTCAAGTGGTATAGGTCTGTGCTTTTGGCAGCAATGGTCTCAGCTTCGTTTTCCACTGATGACTCCTGACATATGTAGGAAACATCATATTATTAATTTAACAGCATCCTGTGCTCCATGCACTCGTGTCTATGAAGCTAGTAGTTGACTGTATGGTGAAGAGTCTCTTCCATTTTCCATAAAACATTCTTGTACCCTACTGGTAACAAATGTGGTGGTAGCTGATACAGTCATGCCTGGAGGTCCCCGTCAAGGATTGGGACTTTATCATACTAGGTCATGTATATGCAGGTAGTGACAAGATGGTCCTTGCCCCAAGGCGCTTACAGTCCGAAAAAATTGTTTTCCTTTTCTAACAAGATCCAGAAATCGTTCTTTCCTTCTGCTGTGCGCTCCAAGATGTTGGATTACACCACCCTGTGCCCCTGCTCCCTTGTGTCATTAGGAACTTTGTTCTTCATCTTCTCACTGGGACTCCATCTGCCTTGGAGAGCTGAGTGCTGGTTCCTCCAGCTTAGTCGCATGAGGCTGGGAGTCATGCTTTTCATCTTCGTGTCCTTTGCAAACCCTTAATGCTAAGTAAGGAGAGCATGTGGGTTGGTGCTGGGGAATGGGAACCAGCATCCTCCACAGTAGGGGTTGGATGAGGCATTTTACTGCCCCATGCCTCCATCTACCCAGGGGCAGAATGCAGACAACAATGCTTAATGACCTGGGGCTGTCGTGAGAATTAATTAAATGCCCTAAATGAATGGGCAAAGGATTATCATTACCTGGCATTCTCCTTCCCAAGTCTCCTCTTTGTTCCTGTTAGAAGTACCCAATGCCTTCCTTTCTGTTGGAATAACTGTTTGTGCCTTGAGTTTTAGTTTCTGTTCATTTGGGACCTCACCCAGTGGCCACTGCAGGAGCTTAGTGTTGCACCGTTGCCACTGGTTCATCAGCGGCTGTTAGTCTGGAAGAGCCATTCGGGAATGGTGTACTCTCTTATTCTGGAATAGCACAAGCTCCTTTTAAATTAGCTTCATCTACTTGGGTTGTGGATTACACTAATGCACAGTCTCACATCTATTCTCAAATAAAACTGTCCACTTCAGGAGTTATTCTGGAACAGCTGTTCCCCTTTAAATTCACACACTGCTTTATTCCTGCATGTCTTGCATGTGTAGATGGGTTCAACCTTGTCTGGAAGGGGAAGGGATATTGTGCATGCCTTCTAGATGGAGGGGATGCAGTTGAGGTCTGTGTCCACCAGCTGGGTTTGATTAAACTACCCCTTCTCCCACTGGTGAGCACTGGTTCCCAGACACTTTCCCCTGGATGTTGGTGGAGCTACTCACCTGGGGGGGTGTTCACCTGCATAAGTGAGGGCTTGTTGCCTTGGTAGGCATCTGTCAGATGCTGTTGCTGATTTGCACATCACTGAAGTCCTATCAGGACTCTAGAATCTACCTCTTTCTCCTGGGTAGTTTGGATGAGAGTCCTGGCTTACTGTCCTCAGCTCTCTATGCAAGAAAAAATCCTGGGCTGGCACTTGAGCTGGTGCAAACCACAGTAGCTTCCCCAGCGTGCATTGATCTGGGCTTATTTACATGAGCTCAGGATCTGGCCCTGTTCTCTGTAAGGTTTGCAGTGAGTTTAGAAAGTACGTGTGCTGAAGGCATCAGAAGTCCTGAGGAAAGCATGTTGCTCCTGTGGCTCCCATTTAAACAACCCCTCAGCTGGAGATGGAAAATTGCCCCCCTCTGCCTGAGAGGAGCCGGACGCCACAGCTTTTCACCTTGCGTGGGGAGCGTGAAGGACTCCCAACGGGAGCCCAGTGCTGCTCTGCAGTCTGCTGCTCTGCACTGCTCCCTGCTTCAGCCTGGGCGAGATAAGAGCTCGCTGGTGTGCTGGGGAAAAAAGAGGCTGCAGCAAAGATGGAACAAACAGAATTTTTTTTTGCATCTAGAGGGGGAAGCACAGAGCTAAAAATAAAACAGGAAGATCAGTATCTGTCAGGCTGACAGCTGATTGGCTCTTTGGAAATGCATATAATTACCAGGCTGTAGGTAGACATTTGCATGGAGCGAATAGCAAGCCACTGAGACAAGGTTACGCTTTAACCTTTAAGTCCTGAATCTGTTGGAAAACTAAGACAGAACTGCAGGAAATTAACTTAAATTAATAGAGTAGCTGTGACTGTGCCACATGTTACCTGAATCCATGTCACACGTCTGCACAAAGCTTGCGTCTGCCTGCTGTCCGCTGGTGCCGGGGCAAACTTTGGGGTACAGGTTCATCTCCTCTGATGTTCTGGGATGAGTCCAGGCTGGGGACATGAAGTGCAGCTCCTTGTGCTCCAGGCCTGATGGCGTTCTTGGGGATCCCTGAGATTGCAAACTTGATGGGCAAAGGGCGCATCCTGGTCTGCTGGGTGGTCAGAGTGTGAGTGCAATCCAGGTTTCTTGACTTGGTGACTCCTGCAAGGAGGGATGGCAGAGCATGCAGCAGGACTGGACATTCCCTAAAGCACTGTGAGATCTTCAGGTGAAAGGAGTAACACAAGTGCAAAGCCTTGTTAACAACAGCTGGCATCACCGTAGGTGTGTCTAGGTAGTAAGTCTCTCGCTTCTTAAGGTCAAGAAGTAGTTTTTATTATTCTGCATGAGTCTAGCACTGTGAAGCCACAGTCTTGGCTGGGACCTCTAAGAGTGTGTCTACGCCCTGCTAGCAGAGCACTCAGTCTTGCTGCTGAAGCAATAAGCCTTGCCCATGCACTCCTGCTCCATGGGCATCAATCCTGGAAACGAGGCCATAAGGACGGCTTGGGGGTGCCCCAAGCCATGCCCATGAGCATGCTCTCATATGATTCTGGGGGTGCTCCCAGGCTGTCCCCCCTCCTGTTTCCGGTGTTGATATGTGGAGTAGGAATGAGTGGAGAGGCTCATTTCCTTGGTAGCATGACTTGTAGCCCTGTGGCCACAGTGTAGACATACCCCTAGGTGCTACTGTAACCCATTCTTTTCCAAGAAGCACAAAGGGAGCTAAGAAGTGCATCAGAGCCCCTCTTCTGGGCTCCCCAGCAGGTCCCTAATGCTTCACAAACTCTCCAAATTGAAAAAAGCCCACTTCACTCTACTGTGGCTGCTCACTGGGCCAGGGCATTGGCAGTCCTACAGTTGTAGGAGGCAGCTGGGTGCCAGGCTCCTCAGAGAGAGAGGGAGCTGCAATGGGCTCAGCTGCTAATGGTATGTGGGTGACACTCAGTCTGTGCCTCATTTTCAGCTGATGCAACCACCACCTCTGTAGCACAGTACGGGAAAGACTCTAGGCTCAAGCTGAAACCAGGCAAGATGGAAGTGATGTGGGATGCAAAATGGAAATGCTTTGAAGAACAAGCTGGGATGCTGTCTTCACCTTCCAGTCCAGGTGCGCACCTCTTTTCTGTCAAAACAGTAGAAACCTGTGCGGTCCTGTTTGAGCATGAAGCCTGTATGACCAGGTAGCATCGCTTTTCAAGGCTGCCTTATCTTATCTCCAGTCTGCTAGGCAATCCTGTCCTTTCTGCCAGGAGTAGGACCTCCATGTGTGAAGCCAACATACAGGCTCCAGCTGGTACAGAGTATGGGGAGGTGCTGTAGCCATGCTGGTGGGCAAAAAACCCTTCTGTCAGCATGTGGTGTCTTCACAGAGGGCTCTGCCAACACAGCTGCAGTAGAAGGGCTCTGCAGTAGAGACAGGCCTTGAAACAGAATATGGAGCACTCTCCCAGGCAAGATCTGATGTTTGCTCGTCCTTTGGAGATACCGCAATCCCTTTCTCTTCCAAAGCCATTCCAGCATAAGCCTGATGCTCCAAACACTTCCATCCCCTGAAACCTTCAGCAAGCAACCAACATAACTAATCAAACGTAGAAAACAAAACGAAGTGGGTGCTTGACCCTCCCCAAAAAAGAGATGTGCCAGAGACTCCATTAAATCTGTAAGGAATTTTGATGTTCTCTGGAAGATGCTTGTATTCTGCAGTGATGAGCAGCAGTATAAAACCCAAAGATCTGTAACTACCACATTTGAACCTCAGCGATGGGGCCGTCCATCTCCCTGGGGGTCAGGAACTGCTCATGAGTAATCCTTTCTGCATCTAGTTTGTGCGTGTGTGAGAGGGACACTTCTCTGGTATCTGCAAAACTGCATCGTTCCTGGCAAGTTCCATTGCAACCCCAACTTAGCTCAGGGTAGACAGCCATTTTCATAAAGCGTGGCTCAGTTTGGAGGCCAGCTGGGGCTATTTTTGTGGCCCAGGGTCAAAGCCATGTGCAACTCACAGGTTCGTCTTGTTTACGTATAAACACCCTCCCTTTTCCTTGGCTTGCTTCCCCCTCATCCCAGCTGCAGCGTTTTGTGTCTTTTAATTTCCATCTGCTCCAAACAGACGACTGAGTCACACTAAGGAAGCCTTCCCCTCGCCAGGAGTGGTTCAGGAGGGTGTAGTGTAAAATTAACAAGATCAGTGCAAATGACAGCAGCAGCACGTTGTGTTACATCTCCCTTCACCAAATGAGAGGAGCCTTCTGGTGCAATTACCTTTTAGCGCAGCCATCAGGAATCCAAGGAATTAGTTGTATTGATTGCAATGAGCAGGATGTATAAACGTAGGCAGGAATAACTATTCCAGATCTTTGTACTGACATAGTATAAACATACAGGGCCTGATTCTCGTTTATGCAAAGTCCCTCTTACACTGCTCTGTGTATAAAGAGGCCTTTAA
Source organism: Crocodylus siamensis (assembly GCF_052110815.1). Taxonomy (NCBI): domain Eukaryota; kingdom Metazoa; phylum Chordata; order Crocodylia; family Crocodylidae; genus Crocodylus; species Crocodylus siamensis. The sequence goes on along the minus strand of NC_143405.1, from coordinate 9,564,590 downwards.
GGACAGCCAGCTTGAAATCACTTATCCAGTGAGAGTGTGGTACAGAGGGACTTAGACTACCTTTGTGGACCTGGATCTATGATCAGATGTAAAAATATACTGTTTTAAAGAGTAGACCTGTGGGAAATTTGACGTTCAGGAGCACATATCAACAGGATCAAGATAAGTTTCATTTGTCCATTCCTATAGCAGTTAAAAGTGGAGCTAAACTTCTGCCACTTTAAACCTGAATGAAACTGGTATAATATTTTTCTCTCCATGCTTGTATTTAGACACCTAACTATTGTTTAAGTGCCTAAATGCCTTTTAGGGTCTGCACCTTAACGTAAATGGAAATTGGTGTTTCTGTAGGCTGAATTCATCATCACTCAAAGAGTCCTTCAACTTTTGTGGGTATATATCTGGATCAAGTAATGTAGAGGTGAAATGCTTTGAGACCAGATTTTCAAAAGAACTTAGCACCCAGTGTGCATCCAGCCTCCTGAGCTCTTTTGAAAAGCAGAGCCTGATCATGTACCTGGGCCCTTTTCCAGCTGTGGTATAGTCAAACAATGAGTTATGCAGGCAGTGGTATGTCTGAGCCAGCTGCTTCAACTTTTCTGTTGGATGGGCCATGTGTTAATGGAAAGTGTCTCCTGGATCCTATCCTACCTATTCACAGTTCCTTAGAGCATCTCCTATCCTATTCATGATCAAGTAATAACATACCTGGGACAAATGCTTGTAATCTTTTATAAGTCTATTCTTTATTTATAGCATTTTAAATTAGGGTTTAATCACTGAAAATGAATAGAAGGACCCAACAGCTTGTAACAACACCACTCTCCATGCACTCTTGATCACGGTTTAAATACCTCTATCTCACTATCATAGGATTATCCAAGCTTTCACTATTTGGACAGGTACTGGAAGGTTGGCTTTTTGGCACTGCCTGCAGTCAGCATGGATATACCTGACTTGAAAAGCTTCCACTGTAAAAATACCTTTAATATTCTAGTAGGTGTAGCAATAGTTGCACTAAGTTTAAACTAGCTAGCTGAAGCACTGCTATCAGTGTAGCTCAGAGTGGAAGAGCTACCCAAGCATTTGCTTTTCTCTACGTGCTGAGCTCTGTGTTGCAGTGGTGACGCTGGTGGCAGCACCTGACCTAGGTGGTCTAAGGCCAGCTCAGGTACATGCAGTGACTGCAGCTCACAGATGGCAAACATAGCCTCAGCTGCCCGCCTGCACCACGGAGGTAGCAGCACTTCCCTACCACGTGGGCTTGTTGTGAGGATACTGTGAAGCACTGAGAGGCTATGGTAAAGGGGGGACTTAGAGGTAACTAATAGACAGATTAATAAGCAGGCAGGCAACTACAGGATGACTGGAAAATGGGTAGCAAATCTAGTATAGGTGCAGCTGAAGGGCCAAAGGAGAAAAGTGTGGGCTACCAAGCTTGGCTTTCTTCTTACTCCATCTTGACATGTTTTCTTGGGGTAACCTGTTTGGCTGTCTGAATTTCTTGTTTATCCCTTCTGACTGTACTACCATTGTATCACCTTGAATCCCAGCAGCCAGCTTTCTGACCTGGGCTGGAGCCACTCGCAGGGTATGCAGTTGTATTGCCTGGCTTTAAAGTCCAGTGCAAATGCTGACTTCATACAGACTGTAGTCTCAGGTTATGAATATGTTTCACTGGGGCCCACACTGATAATGTCATGTATGTCTATTTGAGTTTATACCTGAATGCAGTCCCCAGTGGCTTTTATGGAGCTGCCCCAGAGGGAAAGTTTAATCTGGAGTAGTAGCTGTCAAATGTCACTATTTACATTCAGCTGTTTTCTACCAGATTCTTTGCAAAACTATGCTGGCTTATACCAGCCTGAAGGATGGCTTTAAGTTATATGTAGTCGGATATACAGCATCCAGCACAAAGAAATCCTGATCTCTAGGCACCGCAGCAGTACAAATGTTGATAATATGTATTTTCTTTAGTTTCTTCTTTAGAAAGCTATTATTTGTAATATAAGAATAAGTGCACATGTACACAATAAGTCTTGACTTCTAGATATACTTGTAGAATATATGTCAATAACATTTATTGATATATATACATAAATATATACTATACTATACAGTAATGTGAGAAGTTAATAATAACCATGATATATAAATAGCTTCTTTACATGCAGAATATTATATATAATACATACTAGATCAATGGAGCCCAACCTTTTGGCAGGCATGCCAGAAAGTAGCCCTGCACCCTCCCCAGGTGCCACTCTGATCCCCTTACCTTGCCTGATGTGCTGCTCTGCCTTCTGTTTCCACCCCTGTGCTCCCTGCCTGCTCTGCTACTCTGCTTTCTGCTTCGTGCCCAAGTTGCTGCTGTGCTACTTGTCCCTTCCCTGATCTGCTGTGCATGTACACAGAGGCTGCCCAAAAGTGCCCATGCTACTTGTGGTACTTGGGCCGCAGATTGGCCACCCCTCTAATACATCACTATACATTATATGTAACATATGTTACATATACCAATTTTTATTCACACACACATTATATTGTTTTATAATCATATTCCTTATATAATAAGAAAAAACCTAGACTGTCATCATTTTAGTTAAATGGCTTTTCTTTACCTGCTGTAAATCCCTTTGTGGAAATGGTTTCTATTTCAAAAGGGGCTCATCAAGCCTGGTCTGCAGACATAGGTAGAAGTGTGATTTTTATACTGATATAAGCCTGGATATCTTTTTGTGTGGGTTGTCTCAATTTGTTTTAAATCTGACTTAAACTGATAGGAAAATCAATGGATGAACTATGCTGGTTTAACCAAAATAATTAAAATGAATCTGTGTGTCAGTAGCCCCTCATTTTAGTTCAGATTAATGCTATTCAATTTAAGATAAGACGAAATAAACCTCACTTAAACCGTGTGTGGTGACACCCTTATGTCACTTTTAGAGTAGCTTATACAGTTTGGCTTGAACCGGTTCCTCCTTAACAAAGTAAAGTCCATAAGTCATGTTTGTAGTGATTTTTCTAGTAGCCTTTTATACCAGTTTAACCAACTAAATTTAAAATCACACGTTAGTGCAACTCTATGTAAGTCTGGAATAATTCCATTTAAATTGCTGGGATTGCACTTAGATTTACACCTGTGCCACTGATATCATAATTTGATTTTAGGGATTTGCTCACAGCTGAAGTATTTTACAAAATGCATTCTCAGTTCTCAGGTTGTGTATCGTGGTTGGAGGAAATAAGGATAACGGTTCCATTTGTTTAGCACAGAATAAATTTGAGGATTGGGTGCTGATTGTCAGAGGGTCCAAATCTTGATGCTCATCATCAATCTTATTTTATAGACAAATCTCCCACTTAATTCTTCTCAGTAACACCTGAAAAATGTTGAAACTATTTGAGCCCTTAGAAACTTGGAAAGAACATTGAAGTAACAAGGAGTTTCAGGGCATGTATAAGGATAGTGGCATGGATTTAAGTAAAGGTGTGGCTTAAAATGATCTTGTTAAACCAGTGCAAAGGGCTGTGTGGATGGACAATCTTAAACTGATGTAAACCTGATTCACTGATTTTATTTTGTTCATTAGGAGCAGATTTAAGCTAAGCTGCAGTAAACCATACTTAGAATCATAGATTCATAGAAAATGCGGGTTGGAAGGGACCTCAGGAGGTCACACCTAGTCCAACCCCCTGCTCAAAGCAGGACCAGCCCCAACTGGAATCATCTCAGCCAAAGCTTTGTCTCGCTGGGTCTTAAAAACCCTCAAGGATGGAGAGTCCACCACCTCTCTGGGAAACCTGTTCCAGTGCTTTACTGTTCTTCAAGTGAGAAAGTTTCTTCTCATATCTGCCCTAAACTTCCCTTGCTGCAACTTGAGCCCATTGCTCCTTGTTCTGTCATCTGTCACCACTGAGAACAGTCCAGCTCCATCCTCTTTGTTTCCACCCTGCAGGGAACTGAAGGCTGCTATCAAATCCCCCCTTAGCCTTCCCTTCTCTAGACTAAATAAGCCCAGTTCCCTCAGTCTCTCTTCTTCAGTCATGTCCCCCAGTCCATGAACTATTCTTGTTGCCCTCCACTGGACTCTCTCCAGTTTGTTCACATCCTTTCTGTAGTGGGGGGCCTAAAACTGGACACACACACTACTCCAGATGTGGCCTCACTAATGCCAAATAGAGGGGAATAATCACGTCCCTCAATCTGCTGGCAATGCTCCTACCAATGCAGCCCAGTCTGCCGTTAGCCTTCTTGGCAACAAGGGCACACTGTTGGCTCATATTCAGCTTATTGTCCTCTGTAACCCCCAGGTCCTTTTCTGCAGAGCTGCTGCGTAGCAGTGGGTCCCCAGCCTGCACCGGTACTTGGGATTGTTCTGTCCTAAGTGCAGGACTCTGCGCCTGTCCTTATTGAGCCTCATGAGATTTCTTTTGGTCCAATCCACCAATCTGTTGAGGTCTCTGAATCCTAGCCCTACCATCTAGTGTATCTATCTACTACTCTGCCCAGCTTACTTAACCTGTAACAAGTGGCTTCACACTTCAAAAAGAAAAGTTAAATCACACAACTTGTGTGCTTAAACAAGACCTAGCTAGTTGGATTTGTGGTGCGAATAGGGGCCTATTTTAGTATTTCCTTGCTCACTCCTAACTTTTACTGAGTCTCTTTCTCTCTCTTGTCTACAGTAATAACATGTTGCTATAAAATTAGCAGCCACTCAAAGGCAGGCAGAGATGTGTGCAGAGATCTACCTTGTGGGCTATACCCTACGTTAGCCCCATCCAGCACCTTGCGTAGAGCATTTGTGTGGAACGTGGCTCTTGTACTGCCCAGCTGCCTGGTGGCAGATTTCACCCACTGCAGTTGCTGCAGGATAATTGGGATTCTTGGAGGACCCATCTGTGCAAAGCAAATATCCTTCCAGAGTTCCCCAGCTCAGCAGTGCAGGGATCAGGAGGAGGAGCTGAGACACAACAAGCTACAAGAGGGGTATTTTTTTAAAACCATGATCAATTTGGGTGTTGCTTCCAACAGTTCTTACATGAAGTCCGTTTGTCTGCTGTGAACGAGGGGGTAACAAGGAACAATGGCCATAAGTTGACTGAGAGTAGATTCAGCCTAGATATCTCTGGGGCGCACCCAGAGAGTAGCGGTGGACGGGTTGTACTCAACCTGGTGAGATGTGAGCAGTGGGGCACCCCAGGGCCCGGTCCTCGGGCCCGCACTGTTTAACATCTTCATCAGCGACTTGGACGAGGGGGTGGAAAGCATGCTGTCCAAGTTTGCTGGTGACACTAAGATGTGGGGCAAAGTAGGCGGACTTGAAGAGAGAGAGAGGCTGCAAATAGGTTTAGACAGACTACAAAAGTGGGCAGACGGGAATAGGATGGGGTTCAACGTAGACAAATGCAGGGTGCTGCACCTGGGGAGAAGGAATCCACAGCACACACACAGACTGGGGAGTTCCCTCCCTGAAAGCACAGAGGCAGAAAGGGATCTTAGAGTCATTATTGACTCCAAGATGAACATGAGCCACCAATGCCAGACCGCAGCCAGCAAGGCCAGCCATGCCTTGTCATGCATCCAAAGGTGCATCTCAAGCTGGTCTAGAGAGGTGATCCTCGCCCTCTATGTGACTTTGGTCAGGTCGCAGTTGGAGTACTGTGTCCAGTACTGGATGCCGCACTTCAAAAAGGATGTGGCCAGCCTGGAGAGAGTTCAGAGGAGGGCCACCCGCTTGATGAGAGGGCAGCAGGACGGGCCCTAGGAGGAGAGACTGAGGGACATGAACCTGTTCAGCCTCAGCAAGAGGGGGCTGAGGGGCGACCTGGTGGCTGCCTACAAACTCATCAGGGGAGATCAACAGTGGATAGGTAGCTCCCTTTTCTCCCCAGCACCACCGGGGGTGACGAGGAACAATGGTAATAAGCTGATGGAGAATAGGTTTAGGTTAGAGATCAGGAGGCAATACTTTACAGTTAGGGTGGCCAAAATCTGGAACCAGCTTCCCGGGGAAGTGGTCCTCGCCCCTACCTTGAGCAAATTCAAGAGGAGGTTGGATGATCACCTGTCTGGGGTCTTGTGAACCCAGCATTCATTCTTGCCTGTGGCAGGGGGTCAGGCTAAATGATCTGTTCAGGTCCCTCCTGACCCTAGCTACTATGAAATTACTATGAAACTATCGGGGGCACTACTTCGGTGTCAGGGCGGCTAGGAGCTGGAACCAACTTCCAAGGGAAGTGGTGCTTGCCCCTACCCTGGAGGTCTTCAAAAGGAGGTTAGACAGCCACCTAGCTGGGGTCATTTGACTCCAGCATCCTTTCCTGCCCATGGCAGGGGGTTAAACTAGATGATCTGCTTAGATCCCTTTTGACCCTACCAACTATGAAACTATTAACTTTATTCCCACCCCAACCACCTTCCCCATCTTTTATCAATCTGGAGGTATTTTCCTCTGGCCCAATTGCTCCCTCCCTGCTAAGCAAAGTTTTCTTAGACATGGAGAGGAAAGTTTGCTTTGTGGTGGAACAACCACACAGACAGGCCCTCAGCATCTTCTGAGCCTCTGATCTCCAGGGTGGAGGATGATACCTAGGCAACCCCACCTCTGGGCTCCCCACAGCCAGTGATATCTGCATAGGGCAGCTCTGGGCAACTTTAATCTGCTGTACTTTTTGGAGGAACTTGTGGTAACAGGCTAAGGGGTGAGATGCTACTTCTGACCCAACATCTCTGCTCTCCCCCTCTCTGCGGACAAGTCTCAGGGCCCATCTGTAGAAGTAACTTTGGTTGGAAGAGGATTGTGCCCACAGTGGTTTGGGATAAGGAGGGCAAGATGTGGAGTCCATCGGCTGATTCTGCCCCCAGTTGTGCCCATGCCACTCTGCTGGAGGCAGTGGGATTGCAAAAATGTAGGCAGAACAGTTGTCCCCAGTGCGCTGCACTAGCATAAGGCATGAAAGTCCATGTGTCCCATGGGCTCTGGGTACCCCCCTGCACTGCTCTTAGGAGAGGGCGGCAGCTGGTGTTCCCATGCAGCAGGTAGGCTGTGGCTCTGAAGGGGTTACAGTTTCTGAGTTCATTGGCCTGGGTGCTGCAGCCTCTTGCAGCTCGCCCTTTCCGGGGCTGCTGTACTCTGAGGTTTGCCTGGAATGTGTGTAATGCAGAGACAGGCTGTGGGAGGTAGGGCAGCCGGCTGCTGAGCAGCTTTTGCCTGATGCGAACATTGAGCAATTGCCATGTCGGATGCGAGAACAGCCTGAGTTCCCGTAACTCCTCGTCTCTGGTGCCTCCCAACCCTGTCTTCTTCTTTAAGCCTTAGGTTTTCACTGTAATGCAAATTGCTGGGCTGCAGGACCCGCTTAGCTGCTCAATGCTTAAGCCCAGTGTGGCTTAGGAGCTGATGCCCCACTTGGAGTGGGAAGGAAACAAATTGTAAGGAAGGGGGCAGTGGCTGGGCCAACTCGCCACTCGAGGGTCAGATTGCAGAGATGCAGCATTTCTCTAATATGCTGTTGGAGCAGAAGCTCTGCGTCCCCTGAGCAGAGTGGTTGCTGCAGCTTGGCTTCACTTGCTTTGTGTGGCTGCTGTACTGTGAGGAGGATCCTTGGCCCAGCTGGCAACATCCATGGGCAAGTCCTTCCACTCCCTCCTAGACCTTGTCTTTTGTGCCCTGCCTGCAATTAGCCCAGTGATTCTCAACCCGGGTGCCCTGCTGCGGGGTACCGCACGACATTAGCACTGCTACGTGTGCACTCATGATTCACAAAATAAACCCAGGAATTACAAACAGGAATTCATTCATAGTGTGAAAAACATCCTGACCTGCTGTGGTCTTTCTGAGATCTTTGCACACAAGAATTTCTCTATTATTTTTCTGTAGTGAAAAAAATGAGTCAAAAATAAGAGCTGGCATTTTCTGAGGGATGCTTTTGAGCCAAAAGAGGGGTGCAGTGAGGCTAAAATGTTGAGAACCCCTCAACTAGACATTTCTCCCTTACACGTGATGCCACTGGGTGAGGATTGTCCAGCTAGCTGGGACTCTGTGGGTGTCTTTACGATGGCGTTGTCTAAGTAGACCGCTTTCCTATAAGCAGACCAGTATGTTGAGGTAGTTGAAATACTGATGGCTGTCTATGTTAGGACACCCAGTGGTGGGAGCCAGTGGCATGAAAGTCTAAAGCGGCATTTCTGAACCCATGGGTCGCAACCCAAAAGTGGGTTGCAAGAATATACGGAAGGGTTGCAAACTTGACATTTAAAAAAAGGATCAATAAACTTTTAAAATGGATTCTCTTTTAAAGGAGAAAAATATGGGAAACTGGCTTTTCCCTTGTGGGCTGGCAGAGCTCCAGCCTGCAAGGGGCTGCTTGGGGCCCCCATGCCCCACGAACTGGGGGCAGTGGGTTGGGAGTGAGGGGCACTGGGTTTGGGGTGTGCCTCTGATGTTTACAAATGGGTCCTGGTACAAAAAAAGGTTGAGAACTGCTGGTCAAGAGTAGACACAGCTAGTAGGTGCTGAGTTCTGTGGTAGAGACTGCAATACAGGAAAGACCTCTGACCTGGCAAGACTCATGCAGGAGGCCTGGCCTTTAGGGTCAAGTCCCCTCAACAGATACAGCTTCTGCAGAGTCTAGACCAGTGGTCCTCAACCTTTTTTGACTTCAGGCACCACTGTGTAACCTTTCTGAACGGCACAGCACCCCATTTCAAAAGCTAATATAAAATGGCAGCATGATATCACACTGTGTGAGAAGACCTGAGCTTAGCCGACCAGTCCTTAACAGGTTGTCTCAACATGTATAAGCAATTTGTTAGTGCCACCGCCCTCGCTGACAGAAGTGGAAAATGCCCTCTCTTATCTTTCACTCACTGTTTGACTACAGAAAAATAATAAAGAAATTCTTCTGATGCAAAGTACTCAGAAGGACCCCCAACAGGTCAGTATGTTTTTGACGTTATGGGTTCCTCTTTGAAGTCTTGGTGTTTTTTCCTGTGACACGTGGAGGTGTTTGCACACCTAGCAGTGCTAATATTGCATGGCACTCTTGAAAAGATCTCACAGCACCTTAGGGTGATTTGGGACCCCAGCTGAGAATCATTCATCTAGACTTTCGCTATTCACTAAGAGGAGGTTGGATGAACATCTTGCTGGGGTCGTTTGACCCCAGTATTATTTCCTGCCATGGCGGGGGGTCGGGCTAGATGATCTGCTCAGGTCCCTTCCGACCCTAGAAACTATGAAACTATTTAGAAACAATAAGCACTCATAGTTGTGCTGCACAAAAAAAAAAAATCCTATCCAACTGTGAACTAAAATTTGGAAGCAGAAGCTCCCGCGAGGTCCAAACAGAGGTGTAGCAGGGCAGGTCCATATCTGAGGCATCCATGACACATGGGACAGCACCAGACAAGGCAGTGCCGATGGTGGTGGTGCAGTGCACCTCTGCTGTAGCAGCGCCTATTGTTGTGCCCTCCGTGCCCCCAGCACAAAGGTGGTGCCTGGGGCTTCTGCCCTAGCTGCCACCCGCCAGACACACTAGTGAATCCAAACCACCTGCGTGCCTCTCAAAGGGGTGTTAACTCTTCAGCATGGGGATGACACTTTACCTCCGTTGCCACTGAAGTCCAATGGTCAAATTTCTCCTCAATTTTAGTTGCTGCATATTCTGCCTTAGATTTAACATCCCCTGACTCATTGGGACCTTTCTTGCAGCATAAGGTCCCACAACCCGTGTTTAAAAAGGCCATTCAGGCCTCTTTGCCCTACGAGTTTGATATCCATGACTCTAGCACCAGGGTAGAGTTGCTATCAAGGAATCCTTGGCTACCTTCCTGGAGACTGCTGATATTGACTGTGTTATGGCTGCATCTTCTGGAAACTTAATAGATGAATTTTTCAGTAAAAGACTTTCCATTTTTCTGATGTCTCTTGTCTACACAAAATTGACAAATAAAGTAGTTGACCTTTTATTTTGGTCAAGTCTGAAAGCCTGGAGAAATCAGATTAATCGCGGAGAAAAACTAGACCGTGCTGGTGCTTTAACGGTTGTGTTAGTCCAAGTTAGGTTAAAAATGAACCTCTTTTAACCAAGAAAAGAGGTTTCAGTCCCAGTGGTGATAGTCTAGACATTTCTTTGCTCCCATGCATGGATGATTAACTAATTAATCTCCTTGGGTGCGATCTTATATCAACACAATCTCTAATGTGTTTACACTTTACTTGCTAAAAATCTGACCTCTGGCAGTTTTCTGTATTTTTCTTGTTAAACTCTGTCTTCTCTTCCCTCCTGCTCCTGCATTCATTTGGGTGCTTCTTTTGGCCAGGGTCTGTTCTGTTTCTGCCTGTAATTTTGTGTGTTGTTTCTTGTGAATCCTCACCAATTGCCCTTTGAACAAGTGTCGTTTTAAAGAGTTAATCAGGACATAATTAACAATAATAAATATAGTCGTTCCCAGTGGGGACTTGGGCTCATTGTTCTGGGCACTGTACAAACAAAGAAAAGAAACAATTTCTACCCAGATGTGTTTATAGGATCAAAACATGAACAGAAAAAAGGGGAATGGGGAATCCAACCTGCAAGCCAGGAAAGCTGGTGAAGAATTGGCCGAATTTGGTTCATTACCTGCACTGCAGTGTTTTTTGCTAACGTTCAACACAAGGAGTATGATAAGGAAGAAGGGGAAGAGGAATTGCTGTGATGCTTCTCCTATTTAGCTGTAACCAGCAGATTGGGTTCAGTCTCCGCCATGGCAGAAAGGAGTCCTAAGGCGAGTGGGAAGATGATGAGATAGTTGTTGTTTGCATATTATCAGGCAGGTGTGATGGGTAGCATGGGAGAAAGCACTGAGGCTGTTTGGGACGTAAAGGCTGATGCATAGAAGATGTGGTGCTCAGCATTTTGATAGGAAGCTAAGTAGCTATCTTACAAAGGAAGCACAAGAACCTGTTGTTTGGTGTGGAGGTGAGGGAGAAGCACTGGAGGGACTTGCATGGCAGTGGATGGGGTCAGAGCAATGTGCTGAGTTGATCTTAGCAGTAGCAGTCTGAATGGGCTTGAGGGAGGCAAGGCAGGAGAACCTGAATGCATACGCAAGCTCTTGGGAAGTGTGCAAGTCTTCCTTCACACCTAGTCTGAGTCGCTCACAACCTCAGTTCCATTTTTGGAGGTGACATCTCGCTCAGCCCACTGAAGTGGGGTCTTTCTGTTACTGAGTAGTGCCCCATGGCTGGGTAACAGAGGGATGGTTTTGTTCGGCTCAGACAGAAGACCCACCTCCTCCTTGAGTGAAGGATCATGGCTGTGACCAGGTATGGGCAGCAGAGAGGGGAAGAATCTAGCTGGAATCAAAATTGGAGTGGAAAGATCAGTGGGGATCTGGTAGAAGAGGGACCAACATTACCGTTATAGGATAACCTGGTGAACTTTGGGCACAAGAGAGGACAAAGGAGAAGGTCTCATTCAGTTCCTAATTGGTCAATGCAACCGCTACCGAAACCAGGAAACTTAAATATAAAGGACAATGTTGGCACAAGAACAAATGGATATAAATCAGATGTGAATAAGCTGGAAATTAGGACTGGCCATGGGTTTTGGCTGGTAATTGGTAGAAGGTTTTTACTTCCGAGTGAGTTTCTAGAACAGCTTTCCAAAAGCTGTAGTAGGGGCTGAAAAGCTAAGTAGTTTAAAAATCAGTTTCTGAACAAGATGTGATGACCTTGCCAACGATAGGAGGAGACTGGACCTGATGACCCAAGAAGTCTTTCCAGTCCTATGTTGCTAGGATTGTGTTAGGGCCTTCAGGGATAGACAGGAGTCTCTCAAATGTTCCCAGAGGCGGATTACATAGAACTCAGATTTGGGGCAATAATGTAAAAGTAGCCTTTTTGATAACACCCTGAAGTGTCTGCTCATGTATCAACTTTGTATTTTGGCCAGCATGAAGCCTTGTCCTAACTAGACCTGGTCTTCAGACTGCCTTTATCCTCTACCTTGAATAATTAACCTTTGCATATTTGAAACCAGTTGAAAGGCTCCTGGTGGCTTGGGATAAAGACCATATTCATGATCCTTCTTATTATATCTCAATGCCTTGGTTTATGGCATTCTCCAGTAATTTAGGTTGCAGTCTCAGCCAGATCAGGGGGTCAGGTTTGCTCCCGTGCACACTGTAAAAGTTATTTTTGGTGGGGTATGAAGTGAGCTGCAATTCTTAACAGTGTCTGGGTGTGATTTATTTCTCCAATAAGCCTCAGCTAGAGAAATGAGAATCCTGCCACTTTGCTTATCCTCGTGAGCTTGACCAAGTTGCATGGAGACAGAGAGAGTTGCCTGAAGTCATATGGCAAACTAGTGGTAGAGGTGGGATTAGAATACAGGCTCCTCCTAATTGCACGACCTCCTCTCTCATTGGGAGTGGGTGGTGGCCATGCAGAGGGCTAACATGCTGCCCTGCCCTGGCACAAGGAGGAGCTTGGAGCTGGGAGCTCCAGGTTTGGCTACTTCCCAGGAGGCAACCTTTGCACGGAAGGCCCCGGGCGAAGGCAAATGAATGGAGCATCCCTGGAAGATCGAAGATGTTCTCAATCAGGAGCCTTTCTTGCTTTGCTTTTCGTTCAGTAGCAGGTTTCCCCTTTAAGAAACCAGAAGATTGATTCCCTGGCAGGGCACATTGCCGAGGCGAGCCATGTCCAAATGGTTTGCACGTCTGCATTTTTTACTGCTCTCGTTTAATATGTATGCAAATGCAGTCTCTCCTGTCCTCGCTCTCTGTGTGGGTTTGCACAGTCAGGAGCAGATTCCCATTAAAGCTCCCCATCTCCTGCTCCACTCTACATTCGAGAAGACTGCCTTTGAAACCCTGATAGATGGAGGTGCAAGGAAAAGGAGATAAATGACGGATTTTCGTAATTTCTTTGGCGGGGAGGGTGGAGGCAGAAGCGGTTGCAAACCAGAGGAGGGTGGTTTAAATACATGCAAAATTGTTTATGGGGGAAAGGGGTGGGGGGTGAGGGGGAGACCCTGCCCTGAGAGTGGGGGAGTAGATTGTGTGTGCCGTTCCACTTCCAGAGCGTTGGCTCAGAGGATTGTAGCTGGAGGTTAGGGAAAAATCCCAGCACCGGCAATAATCTTGTGATAGCGGAAATATTCGGCTTTTCTCCTGATAAATAGACATGCGTTGCATCTGAAGCCTGGCATTTCAGCCATGGAGAAAGAAGTTGTCTGTTTTCTGAAAATAAGGGGCAATGGGGCTGTAGAACAGTTGTGCCCCGAGAAGGGGGAGGTTGCTCCTGCCCCCTCCTTTTTAACCTTTTCAGAGCCATTTATTTTTTCCCCCTGAGGCTACTCTTAAATTGCACCTGCAACATTTTCACATGGGCGTACACAAGGTATTTGTGTGCTGTGGCACTTTGTGCTCAAACTGTGAGCAGAATCTAACAGCATCCTTTGGACATTCAGGCAGAAAGGGGAGGGATTTTTTTTTCCTGCCTCCAAATGACTTTTTGGGGGTTTTTTAAGTTGTGTTTTTGAAATGGGAGGAGATGTTCCAGTGGATGCAGCAGCCAGCTCCTCCCCATGGCCCAGTGCAGCTTACTTGCAGGAAAGAATAGATCGAGATACCCCTACCTCCCCCCGAAAGTCCAGGGCATCCTGGAAAAAGAACTGTGCGAGTCAGTGAGTGCTGCATAGATAGTCAGGAGAGGCAGATGTGGGATGAAAATTTCACGACAACCTAAATTCCTCTGACTGAGTGAAACATAGGTTCCTAAGTGCCTAAGGGCAAGATTTGCAAATGTCTTTAGGCCCATAAAGATGCAGAGCGACACTTGGTAGGGTTTCCAATCTGCATCTTCTGGCACCTAAATAGCTTTAAAAACCAGGCCCTGTGTCACCTTAGGCTCCTAAGTCACTTAGGTGCTGTTGAAATTTTTATTCTCGCTCAACAGGGCTCATGATTTTGTACCTCCCTATAAAATGTTAGTGCCTTGATTTAAAGAGCTCCCAGTAACCATTTCCTAAACTCCTCCCAGAGTTATAGCCACAGAGAGGAAAACAATGTCGCCTGTGCTTTTATTTCTTCTGTTCAAAAACCTGAAATGGAACCGAAACAGCTTTCACTGCAGCCTTGCACCCAGGAAGTGCCCCCCGCGCTGACATGGGCTCATCGGTGTGTTTGTGTCCAGAGCTTTATAACAAAGTTTATGTTTCTGTAGCCCCCAGTCAGTGAGAAGCAGTTAAGACACGATCTACAGGCTGCACCCCTGAAATGCTGCCCTTGGCGAGGGGTGGCCAGAGCAGTAACTTTGACAGATCATTGGTGTCGTGCGGCCCCCTCCTGTATGTTGGGGCTCCTGCCTCTGTAGCTGCTGTTGGTTTATCCTCATGACCATGTTGTGAGGCAGGAACGTGTAAGCCCAGTATGAAGGGCAGATTTTCCAGTGTTCAAAACCCATGGCTGGGCAAGGAAGCATTGAACACCTAGGACTAGATTTCCAAGGAGTTCAGCACCTGGCCTTTGCCCCATGCGTGCGGGTTCTTGGGAGAGTCTAGCTACTTATCACTGGCCAGGCAGAACCAGAAAACCGGGGCCGGTGTTTATCTCCCTCCTTCTCGGGGCAAGAGTCTGTCTTAGGCATTTTCAGGTACGTTGTGTAGGAAAGCAGAGGTCATGTCACCGTCAGTCCCCAGTGGGGATTGTGCCAGGCTGCAACTGGGCACTGCACACCAACAAGTGTTAGATCCAGATGTGGGGCAGGGGCCTTTGCTAGAACAGATTTGCAAACTTCTGAAGCTGGAGCCACCCCGGTGCAGGAGCGCACCCACTACTGCTAGTGCTTTGCACTTTTCTTTTGCTGTAAGAACTGGAGTCTGTCCTACCTTCATTTACTACATGGCATCTGGTCAGGTCCCTTGCCTTTGCCACACACACCCCCTGACCACATTCAGGGCTGGCGTAGGCAGCTGCAACGCCATGTCACTGGGCTAACTACATTTTTTAGTTCCTCCCAAACTCATTTCCCAGAAATCAGACACCTTTGAGCTGCTGCATCCTTACCACACCGAATTCAAGGAGCTTGTGAATATTGACTCCAAGCTCCCCTACTCCTGTCGTTTTTAAACAGTTTCTCTTTATCGGCAAATAGATTCATGCAGCCTTTCTACTTCCTTGATCCTTAAATTGTCCTCTTCATAACTAAGGAACTGCTCTGACTAGGTTTTGATGTACATGTCTCCCAACAGATGTCTGGGTGGTTAAAGTGCCCCATGAGTACAAGTATCCTGTGTTTGTAAGCTCTTTGATAGTTGGTTCAGGATTTTTTTTTGTTCTCTCTTCTCAAGTCCTGGGGGTCTGTAGCAGATGCCTGCTGTAGCCTCTCCTTTGTTTTCCATTCCTTGTCTCTGTACCCACAGTGTTACACCACTACCCGCTTCATTATCAAATTGTTTTGCTGGTCTCATAAATACTTTTGACACATGCAGACACAGAAAGGAATGGCAAGCCTATCTGATCCTGTCACTGTGTTTCTAATATTGCCATCACTATGGTATCTCAGTGCTACATACCAGCATGGTCTGAAAAGAGCTGAGAACATTGCCAGCATGTAACAAACCAGAAGTAATAATGATAATAAGAACAGTAAACACAAGACCAGCTAGTCCTTGTTTTCCATGTACAGTTAAATCACAACATAGCCTTTCTCCCATTGCTGTATTATCTTGAATAGAAACACAGGGTTCATTTTGGTTTTGTGCTTTGAACCTTGTCAGCCTGATCTTGTTTTCGCATCTCCATTGATCTGAGTCTCCAGCATCTCTTTTTGCACCCCAGGCCCATCCATTGCTTCTTACAGTTCTTCCCACTCTTCTCCTGCCTCAATCTATTCATTGACTCTTTACCTATTTGCTAGTTTACTTCTCTTTCCATACATGGTCCAGAAGCTCCCTATGCCAATCTTTCCCTATGCTGTGGACCCCCTTTTTGCGACCCATATTTCCCAAGGTGGTATCAGACGCCTTTTACTAGATGAGGAGCGTTCTACTCTGTTCTTGACATGATTTTCAGACTGGATTCTTGCCATCTTGTTCCTTCTTGTTCCTCCTCTCTACTGCTCTTCCATGGCTGATGTGCAGGGATGCATTCAAGGAAATGGTCCTAGCAACCCCATGCTCACAGAGTGCTGGCATGCTTGCTTTGTGCATGGACACATGGCTGCAGAAGACGACATTTGCAACCTTTTTCAGTTGTCTTACGGCCATGGGTACAAGCAGGAAGAGATGGCAACAGGGTTATGTGCTGTGTGTGAAGGTGTGTGTGTGCATGCATGAGACAGCAGCAGACCAGAGCGTGTTCTGCTATGTACAGGAGCATGAAAATGAAGATGTTCTAGCCTGGAAGATGTTGGAGCACTTGGTAGTAAAATCCTCTATAGTCCTTACACAAAGTGGGGAAGTGCCTGCCTGTGTGGTTATGTGCGAGGACAATGCTAAGTCAGTTGAAGACACAATTGCAAAGGACTCCAAACTGGTCAGGAGTCCTCCTTATATTTACAGCACTGAAACTGGTGTCCATCAGTTTCCTGACTAGTGTTGGTCTGGCTGTCTAGCAAAGAACAGGGATCCGATTAATTGAGCCTTTCTATAAGGCCTTCAAAAGGTAACCTGTTCCCTGCTTGCATGCCTGTAAGTATGAATGGTAGGAAGGAAGTATAGTCCTGAATAGAGCCGACCCTATGGGGGTGCGGGCCCCGGAGCAAATCAGCCTGTGGGGCCCCCTTAACAGTGCAAGGGGCTGTGGTACCCCTGCAAAGGGGAGGGGGGTGTCTCTGTGCTACTTTCACAGCACAGGGCTGAGCCACCAGCTCCAGGCAGGTCCTGTGGGAGGGGCCGTGGCCACTGCGCCTGGCTCCGCGGGACCCCCTAAAGCGCGGGGCCCGGGGCAGTCGCCCCAATTCGCTGTACCCTAGGGACAGCTGTGGTCCTGAACTAGCAGGGAGGCAGGAGGTGGTGGGAGCCCAGGGCAGGCTCTGCTCTACTTCATGTGCCCAGTGTATGAGTTCAGCGGGAAAGACGAGCTGCATGTTTTGAATGGGTGTAGGAGGAGGCCATCGGTTCCCTGTCTCTGTCCTCTGCTACATGTGTGTGTCCTGGGTGGGTGCAAAAGGATGTACACTGCTATGTGCTTTGGGTGGGCTGAAGAAGATGTCAGGAGGCAGCGTGTGCGTGGCCACGTATGTCCTAGATGGATCCAGAAAACGATGGGAGAAGGTTTGGTATAACCCTTGCCCAGTCGGCCACTTCTCCCATTGCTGGGAAGTCAACTGACCCACTGCAGGTCGCTCTGTTTCCACAAACTAAATTTCGGGGGTGGGATGCTCAGAGCCTTCCTTCCTAACCGAAGGCTCAAGGGTGGTGACAGCTGTGTTGCCCCCAGCATCATTAGATAGTTGGCCACCGAGTGTCCGGTCAGTGCTCCCCTCCAACACGTGCTCCTCCTGACCTCTCCTGCGGCCGTTTCCTTCGGTTGTTCCAACCCCAGCAAGAAGTTGTAGCTGCAGCTGAGTTTGAGCTCTCTCTTTTTTTTAATATCCCTCCCGCAAGAATCTTTGACCTTCCTGCAGGAAGCCAGGGCAAGGGAGAGGATTTGAAGCAACCTGTCGTTAAAGTGACCCAACCCACCCACCGCCACCACCGGCACATGAGCCCCTTTGTAGCTTCCTAACAAGCGAGGAGGGTGGGGAGGAATACACAGATGAATAATTCATTACAGAGATGCAAAAAAGGGGGTTTTAAACCTCTCTCCCTATATAAATATTTATTTTCACTAGTTAGCTCTGCAGCCCCCTTTTCTTCCTCTGTCTTTTTTTTTTCCCCTCGCCCCCCCTTCTCATTCCCTTTTTCCTTTCAGAAGCCCGTCAGCCTCGCAACCGTTGTGATTCCACTTGTTCTCTTGATTATACTTCTCCTCCGTCTGTCTGTCTCTCTCCCTCTCTCTTTTCACATGATCTGAGCCCTGGTGCCAACCGTTCTGAGGGAAAAAACACACATAACAACAACCAGAAAAAAAAGAAAAAGAAATCCAGAAACAAAAAAAAAAAAGAAAAGAAAAAAAAAAGAAGAAGAAGAAACCCTTTGAAGCCTTTGAAGGGTAAAGGTTGTTTCTGTGGTAACGGCACAGGGATTGGCGGAGGCTTGGAAGGCTCTTGGTTCCTGTAGCTGTGTTGAGTGATTAATGAGCCGTTACTGGGCTGTGAGGAGAGAGCTCGGGCTGGGGAGCCGGTCTCTCCACTCCAGGGCTGTTCTGCTGCTACCCAACTTTTTTCTTCCCTCCTGTTTTTTCCCCCTCTCCCTCATCATCCTCTCGCTCTGTTCCCCCTTCCCGCATAGGCAAGCTGCTTCTCCCATGCACACGCTCTGGCCTTTCCTTTCCCCACACTCTGTTGCTCCTCGGCGCGCAATCCTCCGCTGCCGAAAACCAGCCGTGCTCTCCCAATGGACCACGCGCCTGGAAGAGACTCCCATCACCCTGCTCTCCCTGCTACCCGTGGGGCAGAACAACCCCTTCCCGGGCTCACTTCCCTGCATCATGGGAGAGGACAAAGGGCCATGGTTGTATGGCTTGAACGTACTTCTCCAGGCGCTGTCCTCTTCTCCAGAGGTGACTGGCTTGGTCCCGTGCTTCCAGTTCTTGCTCTGGCCTTGCAAAACGTGATTTGCACCACTAGTGCAAGGTCTGTCATTTTGAGCGTGCACGTAACATTTGTATTATGGCCATCTTCATGAAGGGGAAGGGTGGACGAGCAGATGCTGACCCCAGGCTGAGCGCCTTCCAGCAGGCTCGAGTCCTTGCATGAGCTGCGTGCAGCTTTCCTGGAGGGACTGAGCCTGCAGTCAGCTAGCCAGGGTTTTCATCATGGGGACAGGGACAGCTTGTTTGTGCATGTTTCTAACGTCTGCTCTCCGGTGGCTGACATGCTTCGCGGCCGCGGAGGGAGTTCCCCTCATGGTCATGGAGCCTGGACTTCTGACTCCAAACCATGTGTCGGCCCTTGTGCCGCTGAAGATCCAGCTCACCTCCATGAGAGATTTATCTGAGGCACAAGAGTGTCAGGGCAAGCCCAGGGCTCTGCTCTGCGTGGTGCTGACTGCCACCTCATTTCTTGCTCGCCTGGAAGGTGCTGAGTACCTGCGACTCCCATGTGGATGCAGCTCCAGGGTCTTGCTCTCTAGTGCCCAACTGTGGGATGTCACAGCAGTCCTTACCCTTGCCGAGATCCCTTGGAAGCAGCATGTCGACTTTGGAGAGCTGAGTGTGCCTCACACCTCATAGGATCAGACTCATAGCTCATAAAGTGCTGGGGGCTCCCAGGTAAGGGGGTGCAGTATCATCCCTGCAGGGAAACGGAGGTGCCTGAAGATTAAGAGTAATGGTTTTCATAATTGGCCGCTGATTTTGGTACTAAGGCGCTGTGATTCTTGAAGAAAACCTGCAGGATTTTGGGGAGGGGTCAATGCTGGCCTTATTCTGCCTCTCTTGATGTCAGTGAAAAAGCTCTTGCTGATGTCAGCTGCAGCAGTGTGACACCAATCCTGAGGGCTTGGCGAAACTGCCTTTTGACAAACTGGCGGTTAATTGAAAGCATTTGCTTTGAGTGATTTTTCCCAAGATGACATTGTGGTCTGGTGGCAGAGCTGGGGACAGAGCCCTGGAGTACTGATTCCCTGGTCCCATAGCCAGATGCTGAGCCATGTTCCCTGCCAGTGCAAATGCTGCTGCTATTATTACCAATAATCTCTTTCCTGGACTCAATAGCAACATTTGGAGCTCAGAAGCCAAGGGTCTGTGAGGTGCAGTGGCAACTGCTCAGGGCATCCTGGGCTTTTTCCCACCAAAATTTGCGCTGTCCTCTCCAATTCACCCAAACTTTAAATTATGCACTATTAAAATAAGGTCCCAATCTAATTCCTGGCTCTTCTGCTAACAATAATAATGAATTAGTTTTAAAATCTCTCACCCAAAATAGCCAAACCAGAACACGCACAGCCTCCCAGAGCCTGCATCCGAAACAGATGTGCTGCCAGTAAGGCAGCTATTTATAATATACAGTGTTCCCTTTTAAGCCATAGTGACTCCAGCCCTCGGCTCTCTCTCTCATCAGCTCCTTTTGAAGCTCTAATCCAGGGACTGTTCCTGGTGCTGCTAAAATCTTCTCATAAACCTGCTTGGATGTCAGGGAGCCAGAGCTTGCTCACGCTCTGCCTTTAGAGTTGTTTTATCATCCCTGGAGGCTCCATGGCCACAGGAAGGCAGTGGCATTCCCATTAGGCTGTGTGTCCCTCCCCACTGTGCACCGCAGCCTCTGCATGGCACGCTAATCCCCACAGCCCTAGGTTAGCCTGCCCGGTGCTTGGCATCTCACCTTTGGGGTGGGGGGATTAGCGTGCCATGCAGAGGCTGCAGTGCATGGTGGGGAAGGATACACAACCTAATGGGATTATTACCTTTCTTTCCCCTCTGGAGCATTGGCTCGTGAACCTCAGAGGTCTGATCCTGAAAGGGGCCAAACTCCCCCTGAAGCCAGTGAGATTCCTGCTCAGCAGTGGTTCACAGGACCAGGCCTAGACCGAAGGGGGTCAGGACAGGACGGAGGAGCAGACAATGTTGCGCAGTCGAGAACACTTGGACTGTACAGGAATGTTTAAAGTACGCTTGAATGGCTGGGGACACATATGGAGGTGAGGGGAGGAACGAGTGGGGGAAAGAGATAAGGCTACCTGTTGACCTGCAGTAAGTCAGGTCCTCTTCTGATCAGAGGAATCTCCTTAAGCTTTATGTTTAAAGGGGTATTCTGGCTTCAGGACACCCCGGGTGCCTCTGGAGTCCTGGTGTGGATGTGCACTGGGCAACCATACACCTGAGGTGGGGTCGGATGGGTTTTCCTTTCTGTCTGCTCAATAACCAGAGGTCTGTCTCAAGTTGCCTTTGGTTTTGCTGCTGGCTGGAAGGAAGGAAGTCTAGAGTGTAGTCAGGTAGGTGGGAGGACATCCATGAGATGCATGGTTCAGACACACTTGGGACCCAATCCTCTGAGCATGCTTGATGTCCAGGATCCTTAGCGCTTCCCAGGATCTGGCCATTAACCAACTTTTTGTCTCTGCAGCTGCACTCTTTGCCCTTTCCTTTGCATGCTCAGCCTGAAAATGAATAAGAATCTCTTTGGCCAAATCCAGTTAATCCTGTTTAGGTAATTCCTTTGTTGGTGAATAACCTACATGGTATTTTGTGGGAGGGAGGAGGCTGGGCAATCTAGCTTGCAGGTGAAAGGATCAATGTCCTTGCTAGGAACAGTTTAGAGGTGGAAGGCCCAGTTCTGCCTCACTTCCCAACAGATCCAGCACAGCTACTTTGCAGAAATAAAGGTGATAGCATCTGGCTTCATACTTGGAAAGTAGGGATGAGGAAGAGATTACAAGGGAAGCAAAACCATTACAGCAGAGTTGGAGCATATATCTGGTGAGCTCCATGGTTTTTGTTTTGATCATTTTTTTTCTAGGTCTTTTCTCCAAGAGCAGGTTAAGGGCTCATTGGTATCTTTGAGGCACCGATAGTGCCAGCCGTGATGTTATTTTAATAAACATCCTGATCTTTGGGGTATTGTCTGAGCCCTTCTTTGGGTCAAGTGAACATGAGAAATGAAGGTGGTGGTGGTGGTGGTTTTACCTCAAGCCATCACAAACTTGTCACAAAACTTGGCATGATTAGCCATCTCTAGTCAAGAGCCCAGGTCTGGACTGGTGAGAACTGAAGTGCATGGATCCAATGGTGTGGCACCCATGAGGATAGCAAGGGCTGCTGCGTTGATAAAGCAGGGCTGAAGGGAAGTGCACTGGCAGACGTGCGGGCAGGATGGAGCAGTGCTGGCATAGCAAAAGTGATACTGCAGATCAGGAGCCCAGAGTTTATGGTTTCCAGTGGTAACAGAAGAACCTTTGCTCCTAAAGCAGGTACTGTAATGCAGCCCTGGCAAAGAAACCTATTAGGAGCCAGTCTCATCACGGTAATGTTAATTATTAATACGACTCAGGGAACAAAACGTGTGAAAACCCCAGCTGTCTGAATCGAGCTGTGACACCAGGCAGGATGCCTGGCCCACGTCCAGGAGACTGGAACTGGAATGCCCCCATTCCTATGGCAGAGTTGAACTTCCCTGTGTCAGATGACCGGTCCAGGCCTAATTGTTGTAACATGAAGAGAACCGGGAGCTTAAAAACTAGATGTTAATGCAGAACCTTCTGACTGTCCCTCTGAAGATCTTCCCGGCAATCCTTGTGTCTTAGAAACAAAGTTGAGTTGTGTGGGTCTCAGCTCAATCTTTCATGAACATTTGTCCAAGTGAATAAGGAATGCTCTTTATTCTCTGCTCAGGAGAGGCTCATCCTGGGGTTGGCAGCATCTATTTTATCAGGCAGACCCAAGATGGATTAGGAAGAATATCCCAGCACCATAAATCTTCTGTGGTTGAATAATTCTACCCATCCAATGCCAGTCCCAAGCCCGGATAAAGGAGGGGGATTAACATCAGGAACGGCATCCAGCTGTAAAAACCTCTGCCAAATCATCATGATCCAGATCTTACTGCACCAAGGGCGGGTGCAGTCAAAGAAGTGGGGAGCACTTACACCAGAGGATCAGTGAAGGTAGTAGAGGCATCTAAGAAAGTACAAGAGAAAAAACGGGCATGGTATGGGTGTTTCAAAGGCGTCCGGAAGGATACGAGGGAATACCAGAATGGCACTACCAGGGAGAAGGGGGAGAGGACGACAGAAGATGAGATGGAGAGATATCGTGGAGAGGGACATGAGAGAGAAGGAGTTGGAAGAAGAAGGTATCAGGATGCAACAGGGATCCCAAGACAAGTTTTATAGTTGTTAGGGGCAGGAAGGGGCCTCACAGATCATTGGGTCCAGCCCCCCTGCACTTGGACAGGGAAGACTGCTGAGATCAAATGATCCCAGCAAGATGGGCATCAAGACATCTGAGGGAAGAAGATCCCAGTACCATACAATGGGACACATTGATGGCTTGCATATACATGTGTGGGAAAGATACCTCAGACTGGTATCTTGAATCTCAAGGATGAGGTTGTGCAGAACTGAGGGGTCTCAGCTGTTAATGCCTGACACTGTGCTGGGGAGAGCGCATGCCCTCGAGAGGAAGCTTCCACCACACAATTTGTCCACGTGCCTGCAAGAGGATTCTGTGCCCAAGCTATCCATGCCCAAGGACTGGGGATACTGCCTTGGCGACCCGCTTGTGAGCCCGAGGGGGATTTCCCTCCATTGAAAGGATCATGCACCAAGATGACCTTTTGGCGTTTGAATGAGGTCCATCCTGGGTCCTGTGTGTTATCTCTGGGCACCACGGGAAGACTGCAGCCTGAATGGCAGCTCTGCATCGATAGCAGATCTGCTCTAGTTAGGACTTACGCGCCGGTGAGACGCCTTGTTCTGGACTCAGTTCCCCGGCCAGCGAGAAGACTGGAGGCTCAGGTGCAGAACAGGTGCTGAAGGAGACAGCCAAGGACACCTCAAACCACTCCTCATTCATGCAGCCCCTTCTCAGCCCTCCTTCCACTCTCATCTCTCTCCTCCCACTGTTTCCTTGCTCTTCCTTCGTTCTCTCTCTCCCTTATTCCCTTTCTCTCACTTTCTTCCTCTCTCCACCTCCCCCCTACTCTCTTCTGTGGGGCATTGATTTTTCCATCCGTCAGTGAAACGCCTGAGGAAAATGAAAGAGCATCTTCGTGATCGATCAGTAGAACTCTGCAGCCTGGGGTCAGGCAGGGTTTGAATCAGGCACTCCCGCAGCATCTCATTACCCCCAGACTCCCAAGAACAAGGCTTTTCTGAATACCTGTGGGGAGCAGAGATCCCGCCGAGTGCTAGGGGGCTGGGCTCAGGCAGTCCTGTGTGTATTGCTCACAACTCGTCTGCGTTGTGAATTGCTACTGTGTGGGATTGTGAGTGCGGGAGCTCAGGCTTGCAGGAAAGTGCGCTGAGGGTGTGCACGCGTGTGTCTGTAGCTGCCAGTGGGTGTATTGGTGCAGAGGTACATCTATGGCTGTTAACGTAGCTCTGCTTTCTGGTGTGCTGCCCATATGCTTATGAGTGTTCGTGTTGGTGCTTATTCGTGTCATTCAGATTAGGGGGGTGATTGTGTGCGCATGTGTGCGCGCACCTTTATTCACAGCACCTGTGTGTAGCTTATTGTGTGTGTTGTTTCACAAGTATGTCTAGCTTTGAAGCTGGGAGGTAAAGGGGTCCCAGGGAGATCAAATTTAGTGGAAGTTGAGTGCCCAGCTCCCTCTGCCTCTTGGTGCATGACGTGGGGCATGCTGTATTTGCATAAGATTTTGTCATGGTATGGAAGGCACTTCTTCATCACTTGGCATTTGCCATCCCTTTCCCCACAAGGCTCCCCTGGAGGTACCACTGCTTGCTTCAGTCTCCAAGTGTCAGCAAAGGAAGTAACTGGGGGAGTTTCTCATACCCCTGCAAATGTCAGGTTTGTCATGGCGACTCCTCTGAGTCATTCTGTGAGCCAGAGTGTGGCATTCAAGTGGTCCCCTGAGTGCTTACCGACTGGCGCCACGATCTGCATGTACTTTGTGAGGGCACACAGCTGCGTGGGCAACTCTTTGTGCACGCCGTTCTGTAGGTGCGTGCATGCCCTTGTGAGTGTGTGTGTGTGTGTGTGGTTTTCAGTACATGCATCATATTGTTGTGGCTCTTCCATTAAAGTGCAGGTGTATTGTGTTTGTCTGTGCATGGGTCACTGTGCAGCTGGGCCATTGTGCCAGCCCAAGTGTGCACATGTGTGTGCCATTCTCTGTGCCAGGCTGTTTCTAGGGCTCTGCCTTTTTTATTGACAGTTCAATAATTCTTCACCTCAAGGTTTAAACTCTTGTATCCCCACCTTGCTTTCACAGGGGGCCTGAAGCAGCAGCTAACTGGAGGGAGTAGAAAGATGTAAGCTAATGTTCCACTCCACCTTCTTCTTTGCCTGGTTCCTGCACCCGTGTAGTGTATCAGTTTAGATTGCCCAACGACTGACATGGACCCCACAGTCCCCTCCATGTCTTCTCAGCATATGACTCAATGTTCATGTTAGCATGTTGCATTGTGCTTTGAACCTTCACCCAGGGGAGTGCTGCGGGTGTGCATGAGCTCATGTCTCTGCAACCACACTCACCAATTTTCATGCCAGACAGGTACCTGAGCACATTCAGAAAGACGCTTAAAGCCCATGTCAACAGCAAAGCAGCAACAGGGAGGGGAAAGCAGGATAACTAATTCTCATCCTTCCCTACCAGTTCAGATCAAACAGTCTGGACTGGTAGGGAAGGCAGACAGTTAGCAGGTACTTTGCTTCTGCTTTCTGCCGTAAAGGCAGCAGGCATTGTTTTGTTCTGTGGGGTCATGTCAGATATGTGCGACTTACAGATGTGCTGATACCACTTAGCTAAGTGCTGACAGTGTATTATGGAGGTGCTGGCTGTGGCTCCATTGTTCAGGTTGAGTTGAGTTTATCTATTTTACTGCTAATGTCATGCAATGAAAACAGCTGATGCAGCTGCATCATGGCTTTGCTTTAAATGTTTATATTTTACATCATATACTAATAACTTGCCCCCTGTCCTCTGGATGTTTTGTCTAAAGGAACCATTTGGCTTAAAAGTCAGTGGGGCTGTGCTGAGGTAAGGGAGTTGCACTGATTTGCACCAACAGTGATCCACCTCATCGCCTTTACATCAGTGTAGTTCCACTGATGCTTGAGGAGTGGCGTCAGTTTACACCAGATGAGGATCTTCCCTCTTTTCTTTACTCCCTACAACTAAAACACCTGGCAAGGTTTAGCCAGATAACATTTCTGCTTGGGGCCCGGTGGCTAGACTAGGAGACAGGCCATGTGCTCTCTCTGCAGCTCTGCCAGTTACTCCAGGTGTGACCTTGGCCTAACCATTTTGCCTTTCTGTGCCTCCATTTCTATGCCTGTAAAATGGAGATAACACTAACTGGCCTCGAGGGAGGTTGAGGCTCGACAAGTTCTTCTGTTCCCATTTCCATAGTATCAAAGTGCTGGGGGTAGGGGTCGGGGGGACACATTGCAAAGACATGGAACAAATTGTAGACCAGGGGTTGGCAACATTTCTGGACTGAGTGCCAAAAACAACCGCAACCTCAATTTGTAAGATGTTGGCATCCAGGTGTGGACATCGGGGGAGCTGTGAAGGGCCTAAACTATGTTTTGGCAGTGCAGACCCAGCCCCTTCCCTGACATCCACCCCGAGGTGTGCGTGCACCCACTGCCACCAACAAGTTGGGCCATGGCTCTGTGGATCCCAGTGCAGCCATTTGCAGCCTCCTGGCTGCCTGCTATAGCTGGCCCAGGCTCTGGGCAGGCCTCTGCTCCTGCCACAGATCCTGGGCTGCTCACAGTGGGCAGCAGGGAGGCTGCAAGAGCAGATCCCCAGCCTGGCTTCTTGCAGATGGAAGGGAAAGGGCTGGGGCTGAACTGCCACAACAAGGATTGGGCCCCTCATGACTTCCCCACTGTCCATCCCAAGGCACGTGTACCAAGCAAAATACCTTTGCGGGCCACACTGGCACATATGCTGAGGGTTGCCTTCCCATGCTATAGACCATCGATCTGCAGAACCAGGAAATGTTACTTTGGGAAAAAATAGATTTGAAAATAACAAACAAAAAATTCTCCTCTAATTGGTATTATTATTTCATTAATAAGATACAGCCAGCAAAAAGCGTTCTAAATGCACAGTATTGTTGGCATTCAGTTGCCACGTATGGTAAACCAGGCAAATAGCATGGTTTTGTTAAAAGTCTGGGAGGGCTATTTGGGGCCAGAATCTGAGCTGAGCTAAAGTGGTATGAATTGGGTGCAAATAGACTGGGTGCAGAATTGCGCCAGGGTAAATGAGATTGGGACATCGTTCCTAGAATCATAGAAAATGAGGGTCGGAAGGGATCTCAGGAGGTCATCTAATCCAAACCCCTGCTCAAAGAAGGACCATCCCCATCCCCATCCCCATCCCCATCTATCTCATCTCAGCCAAGGATTTGTCTACTCTGGTCTTAAAAACCTCTAAGATGGAGTTTCTTGGTCTTGTGGTTGGCTTTTCATATGGGTGCAGGTGATTAAGGGGAGAAGGGGTTAATGATCCCAGCTGGGGCATTTTGAATGTAGTGGTGTTAGCCGGGTGCTGCAGGACTGGATGTGCTCGTAGATT
The DNA here is from genome assembly GCF_052110815.1 of Crocodylus siamensis. Classification (NCBI taxonomy): domain Eukaryota; kingdom Metazoa; phylum Chordata; order Crocodylia; family Crocodylidae; genus Crocodylus; species Crocodylus siamensis. The sequence goes on along the minus strand of NC_143405.1, from coordinate 9,537,279 downwards.
TGCTGTACAGTCTCATCCTCTGAGCAGGTTTGCACTCCGCGAGGACTGGGTTCAGGGGGTGATAGCGTTTCCTGTGCAGGCAAAGTTGGGACTAGTCGGAGCTGCCACTGGGGAGCTGGGAGCCTGCCTTTCTCTCTCTCTGCCTCTGGTTTGAAAGAAGAGCTGCAGCTGGAGGAATGAATGCACAGCAACTTGGGAGTGGGGGGAGCCAGGAATACTGGAGGGGGAGGCTTCAGGGGGAGGTGACCGTTGCCAGTGCTGCTCCACGCAGCACGTAAATCAGAGAGAGCTGTCTGTGCATGTCGGCTTCTTTCACTAGAGGTTGCTCACTTTCACTTCTTGGCTTATTTCAGCATCGTTCAGCCCATTTGACAGGTGTGTGTGCGCGCGTGTGCGAGTGTTGGGAGCAAAGAGGAGACCTAAGGATGGTTCAGCTGATATGGCATTGACCAGAGTCTTTCAATAACAGCACACCCCTAATGGATTGGGTGTATATCAGCTGCAGAAAGCAAGGCCCCTCCCATGCTAGACAGCTGCCTTTCCTGCTAATGCTCATCTAATTAAACAGCAGCCTGGAGAGGCTGAAACCAGGGCAGCAGGAGAGCAAAGATTTTTATCCAGTAGATTCCTGTCTCCAGCTCAGGAACCAGAAGAAAAACCCCTTTCATATCTTCAGATCAATAAGCAGGTGGTATCTCCCCCTGCCCTCCCCCTTTTTTTTTTCTTTCACCTTCTCCAGTGCTCCTTCCCCCTCCTACGTTCTTTCAAAATGCTGTCTCCGGGGCAGGGCTCCGATGCATACTCAGTGGATTTCTAGCCCCCCAGGTGACTGCCTCCACTGCATGTGCACCTGCTTAATGTGAGAACAGAGACTGGGAAGCCTGACAGGCAATGGGAGCGATGCCATCACTGGGCTCCGAGCTTTCAGCAGAGAGATTTGGTCTTGGAGGAGCCATTGTTTTGCCTGGTGCTTCTTCGCTCCTGTCTGTCACTGACCAGGCAGCTGTGTCGCAGCCCAGATGGGCACAAGGACTCCTGCTCCATCCTGACCATCTCAAGCAAATCTTGGTACCCAACAAGTAAGCACTCTCGGGGGTAACCTGGGAAGTGCTGCCTGTGATTTCTCTCATTGCCTTCTTTTCCTCTGTCTGGGCCTGATTCTGCTCCCATAGAAATTGGTGGGAAAACTGCTATCAACTTAAATAGAGCAAGATCAAGTTGCCTCTTTCTCCCCCTTAAGGGAGGAAAGTTTCAATCACTGTTGTCTAAAAAATATGATAAGATCCTGCAAATAGGTTCTCAGGGCTGCAGCCCATCGCATCAACTCACATTTTAAGTGCGTGAATGCTGGCGGGGGGATCCTGCTGTACTGCTTACACCCCCATACTTGAAAACTGGGCCCACTGTGTCCAGTCCAGCACTGGGGAAAGTCAGAAAAACCCCTCTTATTTTGATAGACCCTAGCAGCGAATCTGGCATACAAGGCCTCAGGAGAAATGGCCAGGCTTTGATTCCTATTAGTCAGTGATGTTGTGTGTGGATAAGCAAGGGCCAAATTTGGCCTCTAATATTGATTTCAGTGGGATTAAAAAGAAGCATCATTTTTTCTCATTGTGCATGTTGTTGCCTTTGTGAAGGGTCTGCGTTCCTGTTGTTAGAGGGAATGTAAATTCATTCTTCCTCCCAAGATAAGCTTTGAAAATGACCCTCCAGAATGTTGTTTGCATGGGAAAAAAGGATTATGGAAGACCAGCTCTCCATCCCATCCTCCCACTTTGCTGGTTGTGGGGGGCAGCAGGAGCATGAATGAAGGCTTTTCATCTGGAGAAGCAGTGCTTTCTAATTCCAAGAGGATCTATGGTAGCTCTGGACTCTTAGCTTTGGTACAACTAGTAGTCTAAGGCTCGCCTTTTATATTCCACTCTGCACACACTCATCATGAAAAATGTAGCTCAAAGAGGCTCGAAACTATGGCAAGTGGAAATAACAGATGGGGTCATGACAATTCATAAGAAAGGTACCTTAGGATCTCCAGTAGTTTCTGTCCTTGGTTTTGGTCTTTCTCTAGTTTACCAAACTGACCAAACTTTTTCTGCTGCTTCCATGGTCTTCCTTACCAGACTCCAAAGCCAAGATGCCCATCTCAGGACACCTCTATGCTCATACTCTATTCTTGAATATTTAATCATATTTTAACATGCGTTGGCTAATATGTACATTCTAGTGTAGTCAGAATAAAAATAATTGGGATTTGTCCGGTGTCTGCAAACATTTGCATCCCAGAATAAATATTTTTGCCCCGTCTACACTGTGTTGGTTTACATGTAGTCATCAACACCCATTAAAGCACAGCTCAATAGCAGTCAAATTTAAGCATCCCCACGTTTTCGGGGGGAGTCAAGCCAACGGACTTTAAAGCCCTTTTCAGTCACGTGCATGTTTGTACGAAACTCTCCTGAGATCTTGACCATGAGGGGAGCAGTGGATACTCCCCTTCTCAGGAGAGAGGAAAGCTGCTGTAACGTTGTATATGGCTGCTTAACAAGTAAAGGGGAAGTTAGCACACAGTAAGCTTGAGAGTGAATTTGCAGGGCACTAGCAGCTGTTCTACACTGACCCCCCGTCGGCTCAATATTAGTATGCTGTAAGTGTGAGGTTGGTTTCTCTGCTTTCCAAGTGGTGTAAGCCACTACACACTGAGCGTCCATATGAGATGAAGTGGTGAAAGCTATGTGCACCGAGTGTCCATAGGAACATGGAGCAGCTTGTACGCTGTACATTCACACCCTCACTCACTGCTCACTAACTGTCCCCTATAGAGAAACTCAGAAGATGAACAAGCAATAAGATACTTGGAGCTGAAAGGAATGAACAGTGTTTAAAGGCTCACAGAGAGAGGCAGGTGTGTAGCAGTGCTATGAGACTCTGTGCCCTAAAGTACACAAGTAGAAGGGTGTATCTCAGATAGACTTGTCTGATGTGTTTGGTGTGGGTTATAGGAACATAGGACTGGAAGTCCAGGACCCCATCTCCCCAGTGTATCAACTGTGTTGGGTAGGTTTTGATGAATGGGCACTAATGGTGTCCTCTTGCTGGCTAGAAAAGGGGCAAGGAAGCATGAACATTGTCCTAAAAAAAATTTCGCCCTTTCTTCCACAGTGGAAATTTCATCTGATTTCTAACAACTGGCAGCCAGTCTTACTGGTCTGGAAGGCATATGTGTGTGTGTGTGCGTGTGTGCGGGATCTGGACTCCTCAGGAGAAAACATGTCTATGCATATGTCTTATTTTTCTCCACAGCCCTGCTGTATTTTTTTTTGGTGGTAGTATTTATTCATGCAAAATTTATGAATAAAAAGAAAAAGAAAGATGGAGAGAGAAGCTGAATGGATGCACTGAAGCCAAGCAAGCCAGATGTTTAAACCAGCTTTAGCTGTAGGGACTTCCTGGGTTCTGGTACCAAAAGCAGGTGAGCTGCATTCATGTGGCATCCCACCCAAACTCCTTGCTCCTGCTGAGGAGCAGGACTTCTCTGCGAGGCACTGCACTGCGCTGTGGAGACGCTCTGACTTTTCCTGTTTCCTCTCTTGCCTCTTCACGTGTCCAGTCAGCTATGCAGCTCTCCTCCTCCCCTGGGCTTCCAAAACTATTGGGCAAAATCCAGGCTGCTGCTGCAAGTTGCTCAATTAAATAGGAGTTGGAGGAGCTCAGCACCAGGTACTGGCCATGAGGGAGGGTTATAAATCCTTGCTCTGTGCAAAGAGAGGCCTGCCGCAGCCAGAAGTTTTTGTGCTCTTAGTGCTCCGTCGTCCTAGGCTCAGACTTAGGGAAAATCCGCCACGGGACCACAGCAGATTCTGGTCACAATCAACTATCGGGGGGTTGGAATCAAGAGAGAACTGTCCTTGTCCTTCCCCCATCCCTGCCCTGCGTCCCGGTCACTATTTTGATTACATTCCTGGGGAGTTGGGCTGTAGATGTGGTCTCCTTATCTTGGAAGGTCTGAGTCAGTTTTTCCCTGTGTGACTTTCATAACAAGGCAGCCAAAGCAGGCAGCTGAGGGCTGGGGAGAGGAATAAATAGACCTGAAAGCATGCAAAAGATGTCTGTCAGAGAGGACAAAGGTGATGGCTAGGGAGCTTCCAACACCCAGAACACGCATGCACAACCCCCTGATGTGTGTTCTCATGGGATGATGCACCAAACATGCATGCATTGCCACATGTGCAAGGGAAAAAGTGGACATGCTCTTAGGGTGGCGTTCATATATGTGGCCAAATATACATGCCAAATACATGCACAGAAGGGGAGAACATGAAAAATATACCTGCAGGGGGAAAAGGGTCCACTAGATATGTATTCACCTAGCTGAGGATGCATGGAGTACATACAGGGGTGGGCAAAATGGGATCTGCGGGCCGGATGCGCCCTGCCAGGCCGTTCTATCCCACCTGCGGGGCCCCTAAAAAAATTAGTCAATGAATATTTATCTGCCCCTGGCTGCCTGTCATACAGCCCTTGATGGCTTGCCAAAACTCAGTAAGTGGCCCTCCGCCCAAAATAATTGCCCGCCCCTAGACATAGGGCAAGGCTTTGCTCTTCAAGACACAACTCTGTTAGAATCGCTTGAACTGGAACTGAATTGCTCTGGATTTGCAGTGGTATACATGAGATGAAGATCTGGCCCATTTTGTGGGTGTCCGTGGACTAGTTGTATTTACATATTGCCTTTTGTGACTTGAGATGAATGGATCTATCAAGGCAACGTTGGGATATAGCAGAGCTATGCTATTTGAGAGGTTGATGGGTATGCTAGCCCAGGGCAAAGTCAGTGAGTGGAAATTCTCTGGGGACATATTTGGGTTTCAGAACACATCAGTTATATGGTTTACTAAGTTGCGGGCCTTGGTTCAAATATGTTACCAATACATTTCTTTCCTTCCCCTGGCTGGGCATCTTCATTAGTGAAGAAGGTGCCCTCTGGTCTTCTCCTAAGGAAGCTCATTTCATTCCTGGTGACTAGAAGATAGGCATGGTGACATGAGCCCTGTGTGCAGGGAGCTGAGGGGTTATAAAGTGGGGGCAGTAAAACCTTCATGACAGTGGGAGGCTCCAGATTTCATACAACAAGGGCTCAGTCTGGGTGGGGTGATGGTTGGGGTCCTGTTCCAATTCAGAGCATTCAGAAGTCACAGGTAAGGTGTCCAATCGCCAGGAGATTGGCTTAAAATCCATAGGACCATTACATCTGAAACAACTAACGCTGCCTTCTGTAGTCAGTCTTTCAGTTCTGCTGTCTTCCAGATTCTCTCCAAAGTCCCATGGGCTTGAGATTTAGTTCTTTTTTTTTTACAGTATGAAAGCAGAGATTGTCCTGCAATTATCTGGCTCCAGGAACTGGCACTTGGGCTAAGGTCATGAGTGAACCGTGCTGTCCTGGTGCACCCTGCTTTAGTGATGGAGAGGGCAAAGCTGAGGGTTAAGACATGGAAAGGAAAGCCCTCAGCCCAGCATGCCTCGCCTGGAGTGATGGAATAGGCATGCTGAGCCTCCAACCCAAGCCCTCTTGGACTGGAGCTGGCGTGAAAGTGGATGTGTTTTGTAAGCTTCCCCCATACTAATGAGCTTCCTTTGCTCCCCTCCTGCTCCTCTCAAGTCCTGCACTCTCTCTCATGCCATAGGGGAGGTTTTCTCCCTGCTTGTTGCCCGAATTTAGGTGATTTGGCCCCTAACCGCGGCCCAAGCCACAGGGTCGGTGCTGGACTCCTCTGCAAGCTCGTCCCTTCGACCTGGATCTTCCCCCTCCTTTGCACTGCAGCCCGCTTCTCGCAAGCGTTGCATTTGCCGTGCCGTGGAGCACAGCATGCGGACCAACACGCTGCCTGATAAGTGGGCAGCTCTCTGCTCTACTCTAACCAGGGCTAAGCACAGGGTAAGGGAGCGCGGGCGAGTGGGAGGGAGGTAGCGAGAATTGGCCACAGATTTCCCTGTGCTGGAGGAGCTTGCTTCGAATCTCTTGATCTCTCAGCTGCGCTCAGCAGCTAGGAGCCAGGGCTCGGGAGATGGTCGCCATAGCAACCGCTGCCACTCACTCCCCATCTCGGATGTAAATTAGTTACAATTTTATTAGTGTGCAGAATTTCAAGAGGCCGGAGCTCGCAGGAGCTTGGAAGGAGACTCTCTAAATTCATTACAGGAGTGGCAGAGGCATGGGCTGTGAGGCTGCCTCCTCCACCATGCCCCGTCTGCTTTCTGTCACCCCCTGCCGCAGCACTCCTGCCCTGGGCTGATCCCCCGTTATCTGAACCCAGCCCTGATAAGAGCAGAGGGTGGAGGAAATCGATGCAGGGCCTGGTCTGGTTCGGGAACTGGGGAGACCACGGCTCGCTTCATCGTGGGTCTGGTCTTGTGGCTCGGTGGAAAGTTTGGAACAGGAGAGTTTTTAATCTGGCCGGCCACAGTTTAACAACCTCAGCGGGACGGCGTAGGATGTTGCACTGAAACCTGGCTCCAGCAGCCCGGCCAGGGACCAGCAAGTACAAGTGGCGTAGGGAGGTGGGATGTCTAATGAAGAAGGAGCAGGATGCCCTAATCTCCTCCATCTTGCGCGGGCTTTTACAGGATTGTAGCTCCATTGAGTTCCTTGAAGACGCTCTTGTTTTTCATTCATACCAGTAAAAGAGGATTGGGTGCTGGGTTTGGGGATGTTTTGAGGTGGTGTCTCAAGACAGGAAGGCCTGATTCTGATCTCGGTTACACCACTGCAGACTACTTCCACTGAAGTCGACCCGGTTCTTCTAATGCAAGAGGCGAGAAAACCAAGCCTGCAGCTGCCTAAAGAGGGTTGTCACAGGGTGTGTCGCCACTCAGGCTTCATTCATTTCCCTATCCAGACCAGACCCTCAGCTGGTGTAATTTAGGGACAGCTCAGCTGAAGACAATGGGACTCTGCCACTTTAGAGTTGCTGAAGATCTGTCTGCCCCTCTCCCCTGAAACAGTGACCTAAAAACAGCCAGCCATAGGATGATCACTGATCTGGCAGCATTCAGACCTTGGAAGTGTTGGTTTTCTTGTTCCAGAAGCAAGCTGTCCAGTACTTTAAATATCACGTTTTCTTTCTGATGATGGAGGTGGGTCCCCAACCCTATCATGGTTCTGGGTTTGGATCTGGTGCCTTTGAATGAGATCATTTGTCTCCCATGCGCTGAACCTGAGCGTTTCTTCTGGTGCCCTTGTGAGTGTGAGCAGAAAGCTGCCCTGTAGAAGGTGCTGGCAGATACAGTGCAATGCATTTTATCTTTATAACCCATGACTCCCAACAGGGAGGACCTATGTCCATCTAATCATTTCAGCCAACATGATGTTTAAGCACAGCAGTGGTGGGCAGGTTTTCAGATGAGGTCAGCTGTCTTTCAGGCCTCTAAATAAGTAGCTAAATTTTCAAAAGAGCTCAGAACATGGAAAGCCAAGCACTGTGGAAAATGTGGTCCCAGCTGTGGGTGTTAAATCCTTGGGAAACTGTCCCCACCAAATACATGTATACATTATGGCTAAGGAGTGAGGTACTTTCAGTATTGCCAACCCTAATGAATCAAAAATGAGTCAAGTCCTCTCCTCAAACCATTAGACTGTTTTAGAAATTGGGAGATATTTTTTAAAACATGAGACTTATTGGCATCTTGTATTTTCCTTCTGGTTTATGAGCCTTTTAGGGGGCACTCAAGTCATATTTATGAGGATTTTTTCCCTCTAAGCATGAGGGCCAGAAACATATATACTTTAAAAAGAAATGGAAGCAGCGAGTCTCCTATAATCACATGACTCCAAGACCTGGGGTTTTAAGGAAAATGTCAAATACCATGAAACTCATGATCCATTATCATAGATAATGATTTAATGGTGGTGTGTAATTCTTATACACTGCATACATGTAAATTTGATGAACGTAGACTTGAATACAGTAGCAGAAGAATCCTTGAAATACTAGATGTCTTTGATGAGAGAAGTAAAGAAAGTACATTGGGGTGAGTTCAGAGTTAGTGAAGTATTTACCCTAATGAATGATGGATTTAAACTGGTTTCATATGGTTTAAATAAATGACTTGCCTAATTTTATTTGCTGGTCAGTTGAGTGATCAAGCAATATTGTCCCCTTTGACCTACAAGTGGCCAATCCAGAGCCTGCTGAAGTAGAGGGATCAGCCAGAAAAGACCCTAATTGATTTTTCACAATCAGTTGATCATTTAGGTTAACCTGTGAGAATCAATGATGCATTTATTTTGAAACAATATTTTTATTTCCATGGTAGTCCTGTCATGTTAATGCCACAATAATATTAATAACATACTGAGGGCTTATGTAGTGCTTTGATTTTTTTCCCCCTCAATGCCATGTAGAAACATTAATTAATTAATGTGAATAATAGCTGTTATCCAGAAGCCTAAATAATATAATATATTGCTCTGGTGTGATGAAAATGGAAAAAAAAATGTAGACTTCGTTATATTCATGAAGTCAGCACTGCTAAAGCTAGCACTTGGCTTTGCAGGATGAATGATAACAGTTCATTAACAACGAGAGAACTGTTAAAAGTCATCTGACCTTTGGTGTAGGTAGTGAGTCAATCAGTATGTAGTCTCTGATTATTTTTCATTAAGTTCCAACTTTTAATGATTCCAGTAATAACCAATTGTAGCTCTTTTATTTTCTGGGGTGTGTGTGGCCTGACAGATTGATCACTTCAGGTGAGATATTGTAAGAAGTTTTTCCCTGTGAGTGTGGCTAAACACTGGAACAGATGCTGTAGAAGGGTTGTGGGATCTCTGTCATTGGAAGTTTGTCGGTGCAGGTTAGACAAACATTTATCTGAGATGATTTAAGTGGGGATGATTCTGCTTTGAGCAGGGGCTCAAACCAGATAACCCCATGTGGTCTCTTCCAGCCCTGTTTCTACAGGTCTGTGATGCTGGTAGCAGTGCACAAGCATACCTACTGATAGCTGTGGAGTAAGTTCCTCTAAGACTGCAGACACTTAATACATTGTAGGACGAATTTCACTTGTTCTGTGCCACTGATCTCCTCACCCCTACTCTGCCCTCCTCCTTTGGGAGGTCTGCTACCATCCCAAACCAGGGGTTGACCAAGCAGGCAGGTAGAAGGTCTGAGGACCCCTCAAGCTGTTCTTAAAGTCTGCAAAACTTATCTGAGCGTAGGAGCTTGTTTAAAACTTAACCCATTCTGCCACCCCCAGCAGCAATTTAATTAAAAAAAAATAGCAAATCCTTTTTTAGCCAGTTGGAAGCAACTGCCATGTGTTAAGGGTAGAAGAGATTTTTCTCCTCTTCCCACAGAGCTAGCACAAGTGGGCACCTTACAGTGAGCATGACTATAGTTGACAAGTCCAGCCCATGACTTCTTAGTTCAGAGAGAGGTAGTCTAAAGTCAGGCAGAAAGGCAGGATAGAGATGCACTTTGTACACTAAATAAGGTATAGAAAGAGCATAAGTCTTTGTGAACTCAAGCTCAATTAATCGGAGGGTGTGAATGGCTGCAAGGAGAGTTTTATTTTATCCCATGCTTAGTTGTTCAAAACTCCCAGGTATCAGAAGCGGTCTTTCCTCCTAGTTTCTGTCACTTGCAATGCAAGGACTCTTGATTTCTCCAAACCTCTATTATCTGAACTTTATTCAACAACCAAAGCTACATTCAGGTAACTGAGGTTCTGCTCATTATTTTCTCTCTGTGCTTCCTTTCTCCATCACAGCCCCTCCTTTGTGTATTAGGGGCTTGGGTTTGAGTTGAAGGAGAACTTGTGAACTCACAACTTTCAGAGTGACTTCAAAACTAGACCTGGATGCTGTAGGTGCCCTTCTGTGTGCCCAGATGGAGTTTGTTGACTTACAGGCTCTAGCTGTGTCTCTCTTGCTAACACACAGCATTGGGCACATTGTTTTCCTTCTCTATGCCTTGCTTCCTACCACGGGATAATGGTGACCTGTCCTACAGCGGTTGTGATAACTACTGTTCTTAGTTAATGTTCATCTGTGCTTTGGAGATGATTGGTGCTGAGTATGATCTACCCCATGGAAACGTGCTTTTTTAAAAAACAATTGCCTTAGGGAGAGAACTCCCTAGAATATGGGAAGAATAAGACACATACGTAGACCAATCTAACCTACTCTCTTGCTGCTTAAACCATTGTTCAGGACAACAGTCCTTCTCAGAAGAATACCGAAGCATGTGCTTAACTTTAAGCACGGGCTTAAGTTCCATGAATATAAATGGAAGCTCAGTGCACATGCTTACATGCTTTCCTGAGTCGGTGCCTTTGCTGTGACAGTGATGAGTGCAGTAGGAGGAGGAGAGAGAGACACGCTGTCATATCAAATTCTGGAAGGATCATAGCCTCATTCTTGTCCTGCATGGATGTAATGCCACACACTGCACTGGGGTTTCTCTTGATTCCTGCTGCCGTAAGATGGGAACTAGACTAAGGATCTGCCATTTTTCTTGTTCTCCTCTTAGCTTTCTCTTGTCACATCCTTTTCATCTCATGTTACCCTCTCGTTTCACCAGAGACCGTAGAATCCAGCAAACCAATCTACCTTTCACACCACTGTAGAAGGGAGCCACTTCAAACCAATGTCAGCTGATGGATTAATTTCCCTGCCCTAATCCACTGAGCTTCAAACAAACCAGAAACACGGAGTGCTCTCTCTCCCCCTCCCTCCTCCTTCCCATCTGTTTTCTTCATCCCTTTCTTCCTGGTCTCAGGTCAACCTCCACTCTTCCCTACTGGAAACTCCTCTTTTCTTGTACATCATCCCTCTCTGCATGTAGAGCAAAGTATGCAGCCCAGATCAGCATAAACCTACCCAGCCCCTTCCACGAGACTGGATCCTGAATGGGACTCAGTCACCTTTGCAGCTGGTGTTGTCTGCATGTGTCTCAGCCCTGTGTCCACAGGGCTTCTGTCCCATTTCCACCACGGATCTGGATTACTAAGACTCTCTGGAAAGCTGAAGCCTGCAATCAGCCGAAAACACGGCAGCAGCAGCCTCTTCTTTTCCACACGTCGGTATTTTTAGCTCTGCTGTGCATTAGCGTGCAGGAGCTCACACTGCGAAGCCTGGCTGAGGTTTTATCTGTTGTGACAGCCCTTAGGGCTGTAGTCAGACTCTCTTTCTTTCTCTCTCTCTCTCAATCTCTCTCTCCCCCTCTGCCTTTCCCTCTTCCTCTCTCTCTTTTTTGAAGTTTGGATCTCTTCCTCCCCAATGTATCCGCTGAACAGCTGCACACGCAGAAGGGAGAGGTTTGGGAGCAGGACCTGAGCTCTGGTCTGGGGACCTTCATGGCCTGGGTTTGAGATTCTTTCCATTGCTCCTTTGGTGTTTGAAAAGTTATGGTGACTTAACCTGTCAGGATGTAGGCACTGACTTGCCAAGAGCATTGTATCCTAAAAGGAATGGGACATGCATGGTTGTCCTGATTTCTAGAAGGCTGCACTGCTTGAAAGCCCCCAGATATGGGAATCACGGACATAAGGGCAGAGAAAAATCAGCTGCTGCTATGTCACCCCACCCTGCCCTCCCTGCTGAACCCCAGTGGCTTCTTGTTCCACCCACGCAACCACGGTCTTTATAATTTCCTTCTGTAGCAACGCCTCCAGTGCTTCATGCTCCTTTCCCAAGCTCCTTGCTTCTGCATGCACATCTTGGTGCAGTAACGCTCCTTGTTTCGCAGCAGCTCCATCTTTCATCTTTTTGTGTGTGCAGGAAGCACGTGCTGACTCAGTGGAATTTCCCTCGGCCCCATTCAAGCTCTGCTGCTTCTGAACCCTGGAAGAGTTTGAAAAGTGGAGGCTGTCTGGCTCTACATGCCACGTCCCAGAGAAAACTGGAGTGAATCCAAGCCTTGCCCCTTTAGCCTTCCTTGAGTGCCCATCACTCGGTCTCTGATAGCCATCTCCTTGGAGCTTATCATCAGGGGTCTCTCTGAGCCAGTTGCCTTCATCCTTCCATCATCAGTTCTTATTCTGGGTCCCCAGGGCCATTCTTGAGTATAGCACATCTTCCTTCCTGGGTGTCCTTTGCTCCTGGGAGGGTTTCAACCCTTAGGATTCCTCTATCTCCTTCAAGCTAGCCCACAGCTTTCATGAGTGCTCCTTGGCGCGGATACCTGGGAGGCATCAGAGCTTCCTGCTCTCCATCAGTGTCGCTGCTATTTGAATCCTCATTGTGGAACCTATAACCAGGATGACTCGTTTCTCCTCTCCTCCTGCTGGTCCCCTTGCTGAATTGTGTCCGGTTTTTTGGCCGCAGTCCTCACTCTCCAGGGAGGGCAGGAGCAGAATCCCTGTCGTGAGGATGAAGGCTAGGCAGCTTCACCAAGCCGGTAAGATGTTACTGGCATAACATGCCAGTTCAGTGTTGTCCTGGCATAAGAACAGAGTCCTCAGGTATCGGTTAGGGAAGGGGTTCTCAACCTTTCTTGTGCTCAAGGCACCCCTTCATAGCTCATATGAACTGAGTAGAGCTCGGTTTCGAAAGCTAATGTATATATTACGGTGATCACTTCCTTGCACCGAGTCTGGCAGTGGCCATAGGGGATTGTCCAGGAGGGGACAAGCCTGAACCTGCATTTATCTGTTTAATTTATCTGCACCTCACTTATTTCCTCACACTTCACGGCACCCTTCAAAAGATCTGGAGGCACCGCAAAGTGCCATGGCACCCTGGCTGAGAATCCCGGTGTTAGACGCCCGCCCTGGGATTGCAGGCTGTTAGGGGCTTCAGTGCCTCGAATTCACTTCTCCACGGTGTCCCTTTGTGCAGCAGTGACAGGTGGCTGTATCCCATAAATGCCATCTTTGCAGTCTCTTTCCTCTCTGCTGGAGTCAGGCCTGGCTTTGTGATGATTCTTCACCATCCAGCCAGCAAGTGCCTCTGTCTCCCTCTCGCCTCTGTCACGCTGGCAGCACGGGTCCTTTGCTTTGGGCTGAAACTCTGCCATGTGCTATTCGGTTTCCATCTCTGGTCACTACTACACGTCTTTTCTGCTTTTCATGCAGGTCCCAAGCTCTCTCCTCCCCAAGCCACTTTCCTCAGAGGCTTTCTGCAGTTCCTACCTCTCTCTCCTGGGGTTTCAGCATGCCTTGTCTCTACTATTTGTTTCTTCACTTCTCTGAGCCTGCAGTAGCAGCTCAGACTTCTCCAGGTTTTCCTCCAGAGTCAAGTCCAGCCTACCAAGCCACCATTATCTCTGTCAATAAAAAGGAAGACTGAACTTGATCTGCAGCAGATTCCCTTGGGGCCTTCATTAGACTTCTTCATAGCAGCTGTTGTCACTTGCTCCAGGAGCGCTCTCTTTACTCGTTGAAACCTGTTAGCGTCAAGGCACCTCTGGTGTCTACAAGCTCTCTTTGTTTGCAGATTCCCAGCCACAAGGAACTTTTTGGATGTTGTGCATTCATTAACTCCTACCTGTGCTAGTCAGGACCCTGTTTTTACCTACTCAGCACCTACCACCCATTTAGATCCGCTTCCCTTTCTTCTGAAATCATTGCTTCTCCAGCACCTGTTAGGCTTTTGGAGCTCAGATGTTCATTTACAGAGGAGCATGGTGGCATCTCACCGGCAGCTGTTTCCTTTGCAAACATTTGGGAGTCCAGGTTTCTTGTCTTCCTGTCACTGAGGTTTTCTTTGCAGTTGCACCCCTTAGTCATCCCAGGTGAAGGAGAGCAGGGGGAATATCCTAGTTCTAGTAATTTCTCCTTCATTTTGGGTTTACCAATGACTGATTGGTTCTTCTGCTAACAATTCTCGGCATCAGTCCAGCTCAGAGGAAACGAGAATAGGTTTCTAATAGGATTCTCCAAGTCACCTCCACCTCTATCACAAGGGATTTTTTGCCAAAAATGTGAGGGGAAGAATGTATCCAGAGTATATATCTGATTCCCAATACTGTAGAATCTGAGCACTTCACTATGTTTAATGTACTTATCCTCACAGCATCATTTTTTAAAATAGGGATATGCTCCAAGCCCCATTTTGCAGATGGGAAACTAAGGCAAGAAGGCCTAAGCACATTGAGAAAGTCACGGTGGAGCAGGGAATTGAACCTGCATTTCCTGAATCACAAATTAATGCTCAAAACCAACAGACTATCCTTTCTGGGTCTTTTGTCACAGCCCCACTTAGACCCTAGGCAGGTGAAGAGCTCACCGTGGAAGGTGGTGGTGGAAATGCATCAAAGATTAATATGACCAGTGGGGTCCTTCAAGGGACTTCTGCTTGGTTTGTCTTCCCATGTTCATCAGCAGCTGGTCTTATTTTTGTCACATTTATTGCACACTGGTCTCTAATCCACTCCATCAGTCCTTCTCTTCCCCAAGCATGGCCAATTTATTGCCACTTCCACCCCTCTGTAATCAGTCTTGCAGAACGCTGGACATGAGGGCAGGAAATGGCCAAGTCCACCTCACTGCTCTGTTCTTAAATTTCAGGCATTTTCTTTAACACCTCTGGGGCCAGATCCTATCCCACCTTGCGGGCACCTAAGTGCAATCCTATTCCAGCCTGCTTGAGTCACTGAAAAGCTGGTACTGTGTGAAAAACACCTTAATCTTGGCCTCAAGACCAACTCACAAGAAGTAGCAAGGTGGACGAGCACCCATCCATGTTTTGCATTATGTGGTACTTATGTATCTGACAGGCAGAATAGGATCTGACACCTAGTGTTTTATGTAGCAAATTATTCATTATCTAATTGATCCTGTTGCTTTTTGTTGTTTCTTCTTCTTTATTTGTACTACAGTAGTAGCATCTACAGGATCAACTGTGTTTGGCCATTTACAAATCCATCACAAGTTGCAGTCCCAGCCCTGAAGAACTTGTGAAAATGTAAGTAGCCCAAAATACTCATATTATTGCTCTGATTGTAGATGGTTGGAAAATAAGGCACACAAGTAGGTCCTGGTTTCCAAATGAGCTCAGCACCCAGCATGCTAGCCTGAGCTTTGTCCAGCTGTGTATGTGGGAGCACTACCTGTCTGAAAGCCTGGTGCCCCTCTGACTTCCCCAAGGTCACAAAGGAAGTTTGTAGCAGAGCCAGGAATGGAAAATGGTGTCCTCGATCCCACCGTCTGAACCAGAAGATCATCCTTCCTCTTTAACCCCTAACCAGTTTGAGTTCCAGGTCATTACTCATTGTTTCACTGTATTTCAATAATTCCCTACTTTTTAATCTGTTCTTTTCTCACCTCTCAATAGGGTTTAGCGTGTCATCGTCTGCCTTTGTCATATTTTCTCTGAATCCATTCAGTTCCTTTTATTACTCCCATACCCCAAAACATAAATGAAATGGGAACTGAAAGGTGTTTTTCAATGGAATATTTTCTAATTAGCAATAAAGAATAGCCTCATGATCTGTTGGACCTTGATGGAAATTTGTGCCAAAGTCTCAAAGCGTCCACATCAATACAAATCTCTTTTGTATCAACTGGAGAATCGGCTCAATAACAGGGGGAAATTGTTCCCTGCTTCTGATTGCTTGTTGTACCATCTGTGGAGGAGGGTGTATATGATCTGCACGGGTAAGGAGGGGGGTGTCTTTGCATGCTGCAAGTCACACTTCCCCCTAGCATAACCTTACTGATGGCAGCGGAGGTAGGGACACCAGTGATCTTATGGTGGGAGCGACACAGTTCTATGTACCTTGCGTCTGCTCTCAAACTGGGAAGGAACATGACGTAGTGATAATAGCAGTGGCAGAGAGAGCCATTTTGAGAGAGGAAGTGCAGCGCTCTAAGCTGTTGCATCGTCTGCTATCTAATCTTGGACACCATATTGCTTCATTTGATTAATACTGGAGTTAATGGATATGGGAAATGTGTTTAGAGGTTAAAATAAGGGACTAAAAATCAGTATTCCCATGTCTGATCCCGGCACTGACTCACGAGGTTATGTTGGGAAGAGACTTTCCCTTTTCCTGCCATGAAGTTAATCAGTCTTGTGAGATCTTGTGCAGTTCAGGGGCATGTTTTCAGGTTGGGGTTTCTTTTTATGGGCACTGGCTGCTCTTGTGAATGCAGCATCTTTATTTTTGCTCGCAGGTGCAGCTCCGAGCCCAGTGCAAGTGCAGGGCAGGAGTATGAAGTACCTGGATGTGCTCCTACAGTGTATTTTTCAGGTGCAGATTATACCTGTGAAAAGGATGCTGGTTCTTCACCTGTCTGTGAATATGCCTGAATTGTATGTAATGGCATTTAGAGATCTGTGGCAGAAAAGCCCATACAAAGTTCAGATTCACTGCTATTTTTATTTTTTTAGCCGATACCTTTCAAGAGCTTTTTCTTCCCCCATCTACAATACTATTTATTATAGAGCCAGCAGATTGTTGTCCCACGAGGCTGGGTACAGTGCAGTCATCTAATCAAAGACAGACAGTGCCTGCCTCAAAGAACTTAGTCTTGCATGGTGTCAAGTGTGTGGACAGCAGAGAAGCAAATAAGAACTGGCACTTGCTAGGTCAGACCATAGGTCCATCTGTCCCAGTGTCCTATCTCATGCAACAGGAAAGAGGAGATGGCTCAGTAGGCAGGTTAACAGGGTGCACCCAGAATTTTCCATCATCTGCTCCGTTCCCACTGCAGCTTCCAGCATTTGGGGGTTTGGGAGGTTCTGATTCGGAGGCTGAGCCCGTACATACCACATAGGTGAATAACCAGATGCTTGGTTATTTAGGTGGTTCCGTCATCCCCTTTGGAGCCTCATTATTGCCTGGTAGACTGGGGGCACGTCTGTATGGGAAGAGCACTGTCTCTGGTGGCAGTGCCCTCCAGTGTGCCCACACCACTCTGAGTGCATTGCCTTCTAAACTAGAAGCAAGGAAGCCACATCCACAGGCGGCACTAGGCAGACTAATTAGTGCAGCTGAGTTTCAGTGAAAATTAGCCAGGCCCCATACTAATCAGCCCACCTGGGACACTGCCTGGACATAGTGACTCTGCTTCCAGTTTAGGAGGAAGCCCTCCCAGAGCTGTGTGGAGTGAGCAAAGGCACCACTGCTGTGCTTGGTAAGTGACTGCATAGACATGGATTAAAGCTGTGCAGATTTTCACTGCTATCTCCCTTTTCCCCACACTTCGGTCACTCTCTGGCCACAGTGATCAAAACCTTCCTGTAATTGTAATGGGAGCCAGTTGTTGGTAATCCTCCAGGCTTTTGCTCCCACTTCCATGAGGTGCTCAACTGTCCTACAGGCACTTAGGAAATACTCCCCTGGAATTGACCCGGGGGATAGGTCACATATTTACATTACTTTTTAAATAAAGGAAAAAATCTATCCTCTTGCAGAAAGATGGAAAGAAAGAAACCTGGAAACTGAGGTAGGGGTGTGAGTGGATGACTCTAACCTTGCTTTGTGCACCTCAACTTTAATGCACTGACAGCTGCTTTTTGCAGTTAGACCAAACACAGTTAGTGAACCTCAAGGCAAAGGGGTGCTGCCAAAGAGAAAGAGGCCTCCATGAAAGACGTTAGGGGGTTAAGCAGCTGTGTTTTTTGAGGGTTTCAGTTTACACCCATGCATGCTTAAGTAGGAGGAAGCCATTTGACAAAACACGCCACCTCTTTCCCCGAAACACCCAGATCAGCTGCATGGATGGGAGGATGGTTTGGACCACTTTGAGGGTATTTTTTCATTGGGGAGAGCTGACAAGAAGCTGTTGAGAAATATATCTGCTTAGGCAGAAAGTGATGGTTCAGCACTTTTCTGCTGTCTGCAGCCTACGGATAGCGTAGCAGTACCTGGAGGTCCCAATGGAAATCAGGCACTGTGTACACAGAGCAAAAAGGTCTGTGCCCCAAATATGAGGGAAGCATTATCATCTCTGTTATACAGATAGGGAATGGAGGCACCCAGAGGTTGTGCCTTGCTTAAGGTCATGGAGAGAGTCTAGGGGCAGAGGCAGGAAGGACTGCAGCTCTCCTCAGTCCCAGTCTGATGCCTTACTTCCTAGACAAAGTAGTCTGGGATCCATTACCACCCCCAATTCCCCGTCTGTCCTTCTCTCCCCACCGCTGCCAAGACGTGTAAGCAAGTGGGGACAGTTTATTCTAAGGGGAAGTGCCGGGAATTCAGTATTAATTAGATTTCAGTGAACACCGGGGTCTTTGTAACAATTACAGGCAAAAAGCTTCACCCCCTTACAGTCAAATCATTGATGGGGAAGTGTGGAGGGCTGGACTTGTGCCTGTTTACTGCAGGGCTGAATTTGGCCCCAGATTTTCCAAGAGCCCTTGAAAAGGCACCCCTGTTATTTGTAGGTACGGCTGTTGGCAGGCACAGCACCCACACGGCTGGCGCAAGTGCGAGCCCTCCTCCCTGTTGTGCATGCAAATGTGGGCTTGTGCACAAGCAGGCAGCTGCTCTGGGACACCACAGTGCTGGGGGCCATCCAAGCGCCTCAGATAGCGGGTTCCTTTAAATAATGGCTTGTCTTCACACAGCATTTCCTTCTGGAGACACATCATTTACAAGCACAGCAGGTTCAGAGTGTGGCAGCTTCCAAGCCTTTGTCCGAGCTACTCCCGTCAGTGCTGCCAGGGAACTAACAGGCTGCAGCTACAGATCTTGCGGGATACCAGGGGCTGCAGTGCTTCAGTGCTGCGATCAGATTAGCTGGGTATTAAAGCCAAAGAGCTAGCAGGGAACTCGGCCCTGAGTCTGTCCTTCCTTTTGCTGGCCCAGAGACGAGCAAGTGGAGACTCAGACCCAGAAAGTGGAGCCTGAATCTCCTGCAAGTCTCCCAGTAACTTTCGCCCCTGTTGTTTCATTCTGCTGAGCAATTTCTGTTTCTAGCTGGAAGCACCAATATATCACATACAGCAGGCTAATTTCATAATATTCCTGGCCAGACCTGAGATAGGAATCACTGGAAAGATCTGGAGGCCGCATCCTGGCGTCTGTGCCCCTTTGCACAGCGGGTCAGTTTTGCAGGTCAGTCCCCTGTACGGAGCAGAAACTGGGGGTGAGGAATGGGGTCCAGAGATTTGCTGCATGCGGTTTGTGTATTGCTGTGATGTGCAGGCATCCACTTTCCTTTGACAGAGTTGGTAACAGTCTGCACGCAGGCAACTATCCCGTCCCCACAAAATGCTGCGTCTCTCTGGCTAGTGCAGGACTCAAGCACATCCAGCTGCCCAAAGGCACGCTGTGTCCTTTGTTCTTCCTCTGTGTATTCCACTCGAGGGTCTGGACAGGTGAGTCAACATGTCTACACCCCTTCTGTGCAGGTGCTGTGTTGCACCAAGGAGGTGCAAGAAGGGATAACCGCCCAGCCAGTGCTCTTAATGACCCTTCAAGGGAGTTGCATATCTGGCAGCTTTAATCCTTTCACTGGGAGAGTTCCACCCTGGGTTCTCATGTGTAAATGACCCTCCGTGTGCAAGCCTCTAACAACCTTAGCCAGGATCTTACGAGTGATCAGGGCTGCATTCTGATAGGGGCGGAAAAATGCAGCTCTTGTTCCAGAGAGTTGAGAGTCTAAACAGGTAAGACAGTCAGGGAAAAATTAAGTGTTGTTATCCATGTTTTACAGATAAAGAACCTGGTAATGGTCAACAGCATTCAGGTTTCTAAAGGCACCTAGTGCCTTTTTTCAAAACTACTTTTTCAAAAATCCCACTAGGTTTCTGTCTTTAAAAATCTGGTTTTGAGAGACTTGGCTAAGGTTACCCAGGAAGTCTGTAGCAGAGGTGAGGCAAAGTCATGTTTGCTAAGCCCTACTTTAATGGCTTGGCTACTAGCCCTTCCCTCTTCTGGAGGTTAACATATGCTGGAGGAGTTTGTTTGCTAAATCCATGGGCTCAAATCCTAGGAGAGGGCTGGACACTTGCAATCCCAGGAGAAAAATCTATGTTGTTTTCATAGATTGCTAGGGGCTGGAAGGGACCTTGTAGGTCATCGGGTCTGGTCCCCTACAGTAGGCAGAAAAAGACAGCTGGGGTCAAGTGACCCCAGCAAGGTGACTGTCCAGTCTCCTTTTGAAGATTTCCGGGTAGATGACTGCACCACTACTGGTGGGAGTTTAATACACAGGACACCCTGAAAGTGAAGGAGTTTTTTGTGGAATTGAGCCTCAAGCGGCCTTCCAGGAGTTCGTGTCCATTGGTCCTGGTCTTCCCCGGGGCGCCCCAGTGAACGGCTGTTCACCGAGCCCTCGATGTACTCCCCTGTAGCGGTAAGCCGCTCCCAAGTCTCCCCTCAGCCTTCTCTTCTGTAGGCTGAAGAGGCCCAGGTCCCTCAGCCTCTCCTCTCGTGCTGTGCCTTGCAAGTCCCTGATCATATGGGTGGCTCTTCTCCGGGGTGTCGTTCACTTACAGAGTGATGTAGTTTGCTGTGTTAATCTGAAATCCAGTAGAAGGCAGGGTAGATTTGTACTTTATAGACTAACCAAAGTAGATAGATATTTGCCAAGAACCTTTCACAGCACCTGATGAGGTGAGCTTCAGCTTCCCACAGCTTGTGCTGTATCTATACCTACTTTGGCTCATCTGTAAGGTGCAAATCTACACTGTCTTCTACATTTACTGAGTGCCTGATGCACAGTAGCCCTGGTCATGCGACAATCTCGTGTGAATGACTCCCTGCACTGGGGCAAAGCCTATGAAAGGAGACACCCCACCCCCCCGCCCCCATTTCCCTTTGTAACTTCATTTACTAGCGCTGCTGAGATCACTAGAGATTCCTTTCTGCACATTCCCTGGGGCTTTAGCTGATCCCTTTTTTCTTTCCCTCTTTCATTTTAGTTCTCTCTCTCCTTTCTCTTTGCTCCCCTCATGCCCTTTGTGCCTACTTTCCTCCATCTCCAAAATCAGCAGCTGCTCCTGCTTGTTAGTGGACCCTTCCCTGTCTCTAATTCTTCCTCCAGCCCTTGTCCATAGTGAATGTTGGAGTCTTGGCTGGAGCTGTCTTGGGGTCAGATGCCTTTATGTAGGCAATAGGTTGGCCTCCAAGAGCTTTCCAGTTCCCTTATTTGATGTGTACATCTGTGTCGAGGGGAGAAAGGGGCTGAGATGTGAGGAGGAAAAGAGATGAACATAGGGAGAGGACTAGAGAGAGCATTCAGAGGTGGAAATGGAGAGGGAGCAGAAAGGGATGGGGAAAACAAGAGAAAGGAAGAGAGGAAAGCGAGAGCAAGCGAAAAGGGTAGGACAGTGACTGCAAGAGCAGGAAGAAGAGACCTTGTCTGCACAAACAATTGTACCAGTCAGGTAATTGGCCTGGCCTCTTGGGCAGATGCTTGTATTTTGGGGTGAATGTCTTGTTTCAGTTCAGCTTCATTCTGCTGCTCATTGACTTAAGTTAAATGGAGGTGTGTGTGTTTGTAAGCAGTTTGAAATCACACCTGAAGTTAAATCTGTGTGTGATTCGGTGTACGCTACAGAGAAGCCCTGAGTTAGGGAAGGGAGAGGGAATTATATCGAGCAGTCCTGGACTTCGCATGCCTTTCGTGGCTCCTCCAGGTCTTCCTGTCTTCTGCCGGAGTCAGAGATTTGAACTGGAACAAGTTGGGCCTCGGAGGTGGGGAGGGGGATGGTGGGGGCCTGGAATTCCTACAAGGTGGGACGAATTCTGGTTCCTTTTGATTCCTGCCTCTCTCCTCCCTGCTGCAGATGGCTGCTTTAAAAATCCCCGAATGTTGTAGCAGCCTTTCTTGAAGGTTGTTCCTGCTGCAGATGTGAAATGTGTGGCAGGATCAGATTATACCACAACTTTTTAAAAGGCACACAAGCCCCTCTGTCCCAGGCAGGAGTGAGCAGAGTGAGTGAGTGTGTTGTGGTGCTCAGGTGGTACGTGGACTGGGGCCCACACCCACTGGCAGTGGGTGTGGGTGTGGGACAGCATGACACTGGGCAAGAAAGGAATGCACTTGGGGTGAAATCCTGGCCTCCACAGCAAGTGCAACTCTCCCACTGACTCACCGTGGGGCCAGAACTTCACCCTTGGTCTTTAAGGCAGGAGTTTTGAGGGAGCTATGGGAGTTAGGTGCCTAATTGCCACTGATATACCGTGGGATTAGGTATCTCGCTCCCTTAGGTACTTCTGAAAATTCCAGCTGAACACACCACGTTTTTGTATGTGGGTCCTCCAGTAAGTGAGAACCAAGCCATGCATCTCATGCTCCCTGTGTAAAGGAGACGGGGATTCACTTCCCAATATGAAGAAGGGGCTCCCACCCTTTCTGAGGTTAGCTATGGGGCCTTTCCCAGAGCTTCCTTGTGCAGAAACTCCTTACAGCTCTTCACTGCCGGCAGGCTGAGCTGCTTTTTTTTTTTTTTTGTACCAGATGTAAAGCAACCCTTGCAGTCAGCAGGAGCACGGGGTATGTGCCAGGCATGTCCAGGCACACAGGACAACTGCACTGGTTGTTGGCTGTACTTGGAAACGTGTCCTGCCTGGGGAGGAGACTATCCCAGGCACAACTAACCCCACACTGGGATGGGCATTCGCCTTCCTTCTCCACTGGCTCCACTCCTCTGTCGTCCCTCCGTAGCTTTCCCTCTCTGCTCCCCCCAGGTATATAAGTCATGTTAACCCTGGTTCTGGCTCAGCGGCTCTCTCTGAAGAGAACTTCAGGGTTGCTGGATCATGGAAGCAGAGAAGTGTAGGGCTGGTAAGGACCTCAAAAGCTCATCTGGCAGCTCCGGCATACTTGGATCATTCCTGGTAGAGGTTTATCTTGCCTGTTTTTAAAAACCTCCAAGGAAGCAGAGAGCCTGGGCAAGCATTTCATCACCTTTATAGTTAGAAGATTTTCCAAATAGCTAACTTGAATCTTCTTTTCTGGAGCAAGTTAGGCTGCTTTCTTTTTGTCCAGTAGACCTGGAGACCTGTCCTCTTTATAACAACCCTTTACATATCAGAAGACAATATGATGTCCCTTCGGCCTTCTATGCACAAAGCTAACCCAGTTCTTTCACCCGTTTCACTCGCTCATAGATTATACTTTCTAAACCTTCCCATTGCTTTCCTCTGGCTTCTTCAATTTGTGTACCGCTTTAAGGTACAGGTTTCCCTCGCCAACCGCTGGGCTTAGATTCCTGAAAGTTCCCGTGGTTGGCAAAACCATGGTTGGCAGGACAAAAGGCTTATGGGAAAAATGGCAGATGGGGGCTGATGTGCGGCCATGGAAATCGTGATTATTCAAAACTGTATACCATGGTAGCCGAAATGTTGTATAAAATATTAAATGTGGATACTCAAAACATTGGTTGGCAAAACTGTGCTTGGCATGGGGGAGCCAGTACAGTGCCCAGAACTGGACACAGGACCCCAACTGACGCTTTACCAATGCTCAGTAGAGTAGTTTGTTCCCCCGGAAGCTGACGTCCACTTTGTAGAGCCACAGAAGAATGCAACGCAGGCACTAGAGATGCTAGCTTTCCTGGCCTGATGTCCGCAGCGTGACTTATCTCTGGAGGAGATATCTCAGACTTCCCCATCGTAAGCAGGAAGGCCCATGTCTAAGACCTAAAAGGAGACCATGGTCTGTTCTGCTCTTGGCCTGAGACTCAACACTGCGGTGGTTTTGTGAGATGAGCAGCTGGTTGTAGACCATCAACGCCCATGTCACACGGGCACGGACCAGCCAAAATAGCACTGGCCCGCAGCTGGCTAGATGCCTCAGGAGATTGGTAACCTGGCACTGAACAGCTTGCCTCCAGAGCCAATCCCATTTGTGAGTGAAAATCGTTGCTGCCTGAGGGCTGGAAGGCGCCCCACGGGGAAAAGGGCCGATGGTCTCGGTGCAGCGGCTCTGCCTTGCGGGGGGGGCTCCTGCCCCTATTCTGTGCACTGCGGGCAGACCTGTCCTTGGCGCTTTTGGAGGTGTCTTGGGGCACCAAGCGGGGGATGTTTCTAATGAGTAATATGACAAGTTAGATGGGCCTAGACCCCCCCGCCACTCCTTGTTAGCTCCATGGACAGATAGTTTCAAAGCTCTGTGTTTTCTAACAGCCAAGCACCTTCCACCAGGTAATTTATTCCGGGGAAGCAACTCTTCTGCCTTTATCTGTCTCGCGCTCTCCCCCCACTCCCTCTCCTTATGCCTTCCCAGTTTAAAACTGAAAAGGTGAGTCCCTTGGGGACAGCTGGAGCTGGCTGGAAGGAGCCCAGGCTGGAAACAATAACAGTAAATAACGGTCCCCTGTCAGTGTCATAAAAAGGGAAACGGTTACAAGGTTTTTTGAATAAGCATCCTCCATAAATCTGCTGGGCTCTGAGAAAACGGGGGGCGATTGGGGGGTAGGGGGGCAAGGGGCGCTGCCTGGGAAAATCAGCAAGCCAAGGAAGGAAGGGAAGAGTCGGGCAGGAGGGAAAGCAAGAAAGCGAGAGCAGAAACTCGAGCGAGGAGGATGGAAAAAAAATAAATAAATAACATAAAGCAGGAGAGAAGCGCAAAGACGGGAAGCAAACCTCCTTGAGCTAACACGGTTGCCATGGCGACGTGGCAGCGAGGAACAGGAAACAGCAGAAAATAGAACCGCATTCTGCTGAGGCCTGCACGAGCTGCGAGGAGCGTGGCCCCCTCCCTCCCTCCCCGCCCGCCCGCGGGAGCCCGTTGCCACAGAGACCCCGAAGAAAGGCAGCCCTGCTCCCTCTCCCTTCTTCTGCCCACTCCTCATTAAATCCCGAGGCCTGGCGCACCTTTTGCAGGTAGCGGGGACAGCAGAGAGGCATCTGCGGGGGGGCAGCTCCCAGCCCCCGGCTCCCCTACCCAGTTTTTAAAAACTCTTTGCCTTTGAGCAGGCGCTGCCGCAGCAGCAGAAGAGGCAGCGGATCGTACAGCCCCATGCTTCTTTCCAGGCACAAAAAGAGGCCGGCAAAAGCTGGAGCAGAGGAGAGCGGCCTCGTCCCTGGCCTGTGCCGGGGTCAGGGCTTGGCCTCCCATTGCTACCACCCCCGCACAGCGAGCCAAGGCCTCGCAGAAAACATTTGCAGCGCTTGTACAACAGCAATGGGATGGTGCGGGCAGAGCCCGAGGTCGCTCAATCCATCCTGCTGCAGGAGGAGGTGGAGCTAGGGCCAAATTCAGCCTTGCCGCAAAGGGGCTTAGCCCTGAGAGGTGACCCCGCTGCGCCCTCCTCCCTTCCCCGCTCTGCTTCAGCAATAGCTTCCCTCTAGATTTCCTCTCGGGGCCCACAGCTGCGGGGTGCGAGCACCCCACACTCGTTCTCTGTTTCAGCTGGAGTTGAGGGCACTCGGCACCAGTCCAAATTAGGGTCTCGGCCTGACCTCGAGGCACTGCTCAAGGGTAGTGCCACGGCCAAGGGACCCTGCACCAGAAATCTCCCTGCGGGCCCAGCCGTGCACTGGCAAACGCCAACCCTGACTTAGCAAGAGTGTAGGCGTCTCCACAGGGGGAGGGTACGACCAGGTTGTCCTTCCCGGAGCCAGCGGACAGGCGGCACAGGTTCCAGGCGCAGGAGATTGGCAGTGGGACTAGGGGAGGTTTTAAGCCCTCTGTACAGGAGAGTGCGTGGCGTGGCTGAGAGGTGCCTCTGCTCTTCACCAAGCTGCCGGATTGAGAGGAAGGTTCCTGCACCCTCCAAGCCCTGTTTCGACTCTGCATAAAGCTCATTTAACTGTAACAGGATGTTGGCGCTGAAGCAGAATGAGGGTGGTTAACTCTCCCACACCTGCTGCGGGCTGGCGGGTGGGGAGAGCAGAGCCTGCTGCCAGTCTGGGTCTGGCTCCCGACTGCCTATTTTCCTCTAAGACTTGGGGTCCTCCGTAAACGTCTTAAATCTGAGAGGAAGGGATTCCTCAAAGTCACAGAGTTTTATGAGTCGCAGCAAAGCAAATAAATCAGCGAGGCTTGATGGCTCGAGGGCTGCCAATGGATATGGAGTCTTTCACCCCTGGGTCAGCAGCTCAGAGCAGGTCCAGGAGGCCTCGTCATTGCAGAAAAGGCTACTTGTGGCATACTTGGTGTCGCAGTGGTTCTGTTTGCTTTGTGCATCTTACGGGTCCATCTGATCCGTTGTTGAGCCCTGAAGGGTGGCACGCCATGTTGGGAGGAAAGAGGGTTTTGTGACATTTACTTGGTTTTTGTTTTAATGGCAGAATGGTGTGTATTACCCAGAACCCGTCCTTCCCCCATTGTTCCCCCAGCAGCCTAACTATGGTCTCATATAAAAAACTATAAAGAAGTGCTAACAGTTGAAGCAAAAGCATCTGAATGGCTCAACCTTCAGCCCATGGGTCAAAATCGGTCCATGGAGCCATGGCATCTGGCCTGCGGGACTCCCCACAGGTTGGAAAATGTGGTGATGGGGGAGCAGTGGCCCCCACAGGTTGGAAAATGTGGTGATGGGGGAGCAGTGGCAATTATTGCTGCTGCCCTTCCCCCACTGCCAAATTACCAAGCCCTACACACATTTTATTTGGCTCAGCACAAGCCATTGCTGGGTGGTTGGATTGTGGCCCCCATCCTCCATGTGGTCAGATCGGGGCCAGGGTGGACTTTGCTTGCATCTGGATAGAGGCCAACCTGTTGCCACGTAGCTGGACTGGGGCCAAGCCTCGCCTGCCCCAATATGGCAGACTGGGCCCTGACCACACCTGCCCGTTCTAGCCCAAAGATGGACTTGGCACTGGCCATCCAGCTCCTGGGGCAAAGAGGTTGGGTGCCACTGGTGTAAACTTAGGGTTAAGGAGAAGAGAAACGGTGCCTGTGTACATGGGAAGGAAGAAGCTGACCTGGCACCACCCAAGGATGTCCCTGAGGTGTAAGGAAAAGGGCTAAGGTGACAAGTGCTTCTGTGTCAGCTCCTGATTGTTCTATAGACACCAGGACATGGTGTTGGCAGCTCCGTGATTTCACGAGTCTCAGGATATCTGGAGTTGGTTTTGAAGCCCCATATCCCAGAGTCAGGTGATTACACAAGAATTGCAGCTTCCATTAAAAAAAGGAGCTTTCTAATGCTTCTGGGTGAGGAGAAAATTATGAAAATATGACCCCTCAGGACTCAAAATACCCAAGCCCTGGTGATAGACAACCCAAATGTATTATGTTTAAACATCTCATTATTTTTAAGCCAATTTCATAACTGTTCAGGGGCCTGACTCATGAGTTTGGGATGCTTGGGGTTGGCAGTGCTGCAGATGGGAAGCTATTTTTGTTTTCTTTTTCTTTCTTTCTTCCCTCTTCACCTCTCCCCTATCCATTCCTCTTTCTCGCCTTTGCAGCAGCTGCTAGCACTGTGCCT
Organism: Crocodylus siamensis; assembly: GCF_052110815.1. Lineage (NCBI taxonomy): Eukaryota > Metazoa > Chordata > Crocodylia > Crocodylidae > Crocodylus > Crocodylus siamensis. The sequence goes on along the minus strand of NC_143405.1, from coordinate 9,510,002 downwards.
GGGTGTGAGTGTGTGTGTGAGTGTGTGCAAGAGCCTGCCTGCGTGATTGCAGATGCATACAGATATGTGCCTGCATTTAGGTGGATGTGTGTATGTGAGGGCAGGCAGACATTTGCAGAGCCTGCTTGTGTGCGCGCGCGCACGTGTATGTCCTTAGTGTTTCACATTCCCCCGCTGTTGGAGCCCTCTGGTCTTCCACCATCTCCCTAAGGAGGTTATCCCAAGCTGAGGCTGCTTGCACCATTGCTCAGACTCCCCTCTGCCTCTGCACCCATTTACAACATCAAGTCATGCTGATGTTTGGTATCCAGATGGCCCAGTTAATAGGGCTTGAAGCAGTAAATCTCCATTATAGTTGCCATTTTCACCGTTCCTTACCACAGCTCTGACCATCACCTCTCAGCTTCTGGACCAGGGTCTCAGAGGGATGTTATAGCCTGATGGCCCTGATTCAGATTCACCTACAGTCTTACACCTAGTGCTTGTGGCCAGATACCAGGACCAAGTCTATGATCAGGTCTCTGTTGGAGGGCTGATAATAATTAGTGGGCTTTGCTAGCTTCTGTTTATGCCAGTCGGGTATAAGAAAGCTCAGGTAGTCCCAGGCTTTGCCCTTTCAAACATGGAAAATACTTTTGGGACATCCAGGGTTACAGCAGATTATCGCAGGACCAGGAGACAGCAAGATTGGGCATAAGTGTGAGCCTGGGTGTGGGTGCACACAAGCTTGTGTATATACACGCCAGTGTGGAGTGCACAGGGCTGTCTGTACACGTGTCTGTTTGCATATGGGACGTGCAGAGAAGCGTGTCTGTCCATATGTGTATATACAAGTCTGTGCATGCTTGTAGATATCCTTTGGGGTTTGGGTGCAAGTGTTTGTGTCTGTGAGGAACATGTGGTCTTAGGGATTACTTATGTACTTGTATATGTTAGTGCCTCTCAGCAGGTTGGTGGGGGAAAGTGAATATATGTGGGGAGGGGAGCACGTGGATGAGTGCATTTATGCACTTCTGCCTGCGTATGTGAGATGTGTGCAGGCCAGTCACGCCAGGCAATGTGTGGCAATATGCAAGTGCCTCAGGAAATGTGTGCCTCTGCATCCGAGCATGGTGTGTGCCTGTGTTATGGGGAGTGTGCATGTGATTGTGTACATGTGTGTGTGGTAACACGTTTACACTTTAAACTTGCTACTTTAATTCAGTTCTGTCATCTCCCCGCAGAACTCTCCCGCTGGTCCCTCTGCAGCGACAATGTTATTAGACCTTTAGCAACAGCAGTTGCAGTAGTCCTGCGTCAGAGCCGCAGTGGGTCAAAGGGTCCTTAATAAACCCCACAGAAGTCGGAGTTGCCCTTGGTGCTATTGAAGAGTGAGATGGGGGTGCCAGGCTGTTTTGCAGTTTAGCAGAGGAGCTGAGGAAGGAGGTATCTTTGCAGACACCCCTGCTGCCCTAGGCAGAAAAAAGTGTCCTTGTTCTGGCCCCTGGGCAAAGAGTTGTGTGTGAGGATGACAGGGGGTTGGAGGACTTTGGGCTCATTCTCCAGAGCCGGGGTTTTTGAACTTCCATCTGGGAGCCACACCTTCACAGAGGGACTGGCTTGGACTGGAAGGGAGGGAGCGTGTGCCTCTTTGCTCCTTCGTTTTGCTTAAAAATGAATGCTGCTAGAGGTACTGAAGCCATCCAGGTTTTGTTTAAAGGCACCTGTGTCTGGTCTCTGCCCTTCCTATCCTTCCTTGTTCTGCATGGCATTTTGAAGGTGGCTTCCTTCTGAACAACAGTGTCACTTTGTAGAAGCAGCCGGGATGGCTGCTCCCCCTTTTTTTCCCAACAGCTTGATCAGATAACCAGGCTCATCCTTACAAAGAAGAGCATGGATATCTTTAGACACAGCTGGAAGCAAAGAGGCCGAGCCAACACCATGTGACTTAGCAGCTCCTCGTGAATCACTCCGTGAAAAACACTGCTTCATTTCTGGGGCTGTCCCAGGGCAGTGTTTGGGAAGCCTAAGCTCCAAAGTGATGGCTTTTAAAGGGAAAATATCGTCCCCTTCCCTAGGAGATGGGTACCATAGTGAGGACCACATTACTACAAAGGCAGGGGTAACAGAGGGTGGGTATAGCTGTAGATATCAAGGCAGTTGGGAGTTGCCATGCTGGAGCTGTACCCCGGTGGAGAAGAACTGGGTCATGTACAATTAAAAATGACCTCAGAGCTGTGACAAAATGGTATCAGCTAGTTCTATTATTGTATCTTCTTTCCCTTCACCCTCCCGAGGGCCTCTTGGGGAAGCGGCAAAGGACATGTGGAATCAGAAACAGCCCACCAGTGCTTGTGCTCCTTTCATTTCAGCTGGAAAGGGAATTGCCGCGAGCTCATTGCAGCAGCACAGGAGACTGTCCTGCCAGAGGAGGGGAGTTGCATGAGGTTTCCAGTAGATACAGGATACGCCTTTGATATTTTACATAGCATTTCTTTGCACTGCTAAACAGCTGCCATGTCCCACAGTGGTAGTGGGTCCATATCAATGGTGGGTGCATGGCTTGTATGACAGTTTTAGTTGCTACATAAAGGGAAGTTGTTATTCGCTATTGGCACTACGCGAGCGCTCTGTCTCTTTGGATTTTTGTTTCCCGGCTTCGTTCTTTGTCGGACATGCACGAACTTCAACTGCTCCAAGCTTTGTCTCTTGGGAATTTCATCACTGTTGGAATTGGCACAGTCCCTTTTTCAATGGCCTTTGAGAATAGTCTTCTTAAATACTCTCAGATGCAGCTATAGTAAGTGCGCTGAGCTTGGCTGTGTTCCTGTCGCTGCCATTCGTTCTGTGGCCATGGTGTGGTTAGGCACCTCGCTGTTACCCTTCTCATCTTCTGGAATAGAGTCTCTACCAAGGGAGGGGGCAGGCTCTGAGGTGGGGACCCCAGTTCCCAAAGAGCACAGTACTGGGAGTCAGGAACTGCAGTATTTCAATCCTTAGGTAAGTTGCTGACACGCGCTGCGCCTCAGCTTCCTGATCTGTAATGTGGGCATTATAGATCACATTTGCTTACTGCTCAGAGGTGTCAGGACTAATCTCTGACTGTCTGGAAGCATTCTGCAGATGAAAAAACCATGATCCTGGTTAAATATTAAGTGTAGCCTGGCTAAGCATCCACTATGCTGAAGATGGACAAATATCTGAAAGTTGTAGACACCTGAGAAAAGTAGTAATTATTTAGAGTGGTCTAAGAGGTATAACTATGGGTAATTGGATGATATACGAAAACAAAAGTGTAGTGTGGTGATGAGAAGTTTCTTTGTGACACCATGCTTAGTGCCACAGTAGGAAATTTATAGGTGCTTGATAAATACTGATGAGTGGGTGGTTGGAGGGATGGATTGAGGTATTAAATTATGGAAGAGTCTCCTAGGACAAGTGGTAAACACCTTGATTCCCTGAGACATTTGAAACTAGACTGTGCAAAACAATTAGAAGATAGGACATAGAGCACGAGGGAAGGGGAAGAGTTACTTAAGCTGAAGGACAATGTTGGCACAAGAACAAATGGGTAAAGATTGGCCATGAATAAATTTAGGCTGGAAATTGGAAGAAGGTTTCTAACCATTGGAGCAGTAAGGTTGTGGAGCAGCCTCTCAAGAGTCATAATGGAAGCAACAAATCTATCTAGTTTTCAAATGGAGCTTAATCAGCTTGTGCCTGTGATATCAAGGGACTGGACAGAACAGGACTTAATGACCAAGAAGGTCCCTTCCAATCCTATGTTCCTCTAGGAATTGCCATACTGGACTAGACCAGTGGCCTACTGGCCCATTATCTCACAAGTGACGGTGGTTAACACTGAAAGCTTTAGCAAAAGGATTAAGTCTGCAGTAGACAATTATGCAGTTGCCCATGGGGGAGTTTCTTTCAGGGTTAGTGGTTGGCTTGTATCTTGCAGCTTGAGAGTTTATATCTATTAGTATAAAGTTGTATAGAAAATATACTACCAGATGCATCTTGCATTGACATGAAGGATTGGCTAGATGACCTCACTGATTATTTTCATCTAGGCTTCTGTATTTGAAATATCACACAGCTGGCTAATTTTCTTGCCCCGTAGAAAGGGCTGTCCTTAATCACATGACGTAAGATTTGAGAAATTTTGACCTTGGTTTCTTAAAAACAAACAAACAAATAAATACAGGGTCACTGTTTTAAGAAGTGATTTTGTGTAACACCAACAGGCTAATCAAAAATAGCATTTTAGGTAAATCCAGCTTGTCATACTGTGTTTAAGGCCAACTATGAACAGATGCTGGTGTTTCTCTTTGCACCTTCTCCTCTCCAGTGGATGGATGAAAGGTGCATTGAAAAGACACAGGGAAATCAAGGGTTGTGAGCATAGGGGACCAGGTCATGCCATTACACAGTCCTTTTTGGTGGTGTATTCCGCTTATCTCCCATCGCAAGTGTAAATGGTTAAATGGTTGGTTATTCTAGGACCCCTGCTCCGTGGAAGAGCAGACCTGAGGTTGAGTCACCATGGGACTGTGTTGCTTTTTTCTCTCTCTGCCTATACAGAGTGAGAAAGACAGGAATGAGCAACCTTGGAGACTGCTGTAGGAGGGTAATGCTGTAAAGGCTTGAATATCTTTGAAAAAATCATCCTGGCACACATCCAGGAGGGCCCTGCGGGGGAATGCATGCTCAGGGGCAACCAACATGGGTTCATCAGTGGCAGGTCTTGTCAGACCAACCTGGCGGCCTTTTACGATCAGGTCACCAAATCATTAGACGCAGGGGTTGCTGTGGATGTAGTCTTTCTGGACTTCCGGAAGGCTTTCGACACTGTCTCTCACCTTGTCCTCATCAAAAAGCTGGGAGACTGTGGTGTCGATGCCCACACGGTCAAATGGGTTGCCAACTGGTTGGAGGGCCGCACCCAGAGGGTGGTAGTTGATGGGTTCTTCTCGACCTGGAAGGACGTGGGCAGTGGGGTCCCCCAGGGCTCGGTCCTCTGGCCCGCACTGTTCAACATCTTCATCAGTGACTTGGATGAGGGGGTAGAAAGCACCCTGTTCAAGTTTGCTGATGACACTAAGATGTGGGGGGATGTGGGTGCACTAGAAGGGTGCAATAGGCTACAAGCTGACCTTGACAGGTTGCAACGGTGGGCGGATGAGAATAGGATGGGGTTTAACACTGATAAGTGCAAGGTGTTGCACATGGGGAGGAAGAACCGGCACCACACTTACAGGTTGGGGAACTCCCCTCTTGCCAGCACGGAGACGGAGAAGGATCTTGGAGTCGTCATTGACTCCACGATGAACATGGGCCGGCAGTGTGGGGAGGCAGTCAAGAAGGCCAACCGTACCCTGTCATGCATCCACAGATGCATCTCGAGCAGGTCCAGGGAGGTGATCCTCCCCCTCTATGCGGCACTGGTCAGGCCGCAGCTGGAGTACTGCGTCCAGTTCTGGGCGCCACACTTCAAGAGGGACGTGGACGATATGGAAAGAGTCCAGAGGAGGGCACTCGTATGATCAGGGGTCAGCAGGGCAAGCCTTATGAGGAGAGGCTACGGGACCTGAACCTGTTTAGCCTCCACAAGAGAAGGTTAAGGGGGGACCTTGTGGCCTGCTACAAACTGGTCAGGGGGGATCAGCAGGTATTGGGGGAGTCCCTGTTCCCCCGTGCACTGCCAGGAGTGACCAGGATTAACGGTCACAAGCTGGCGGAGGATAGGTTTAGATTAGATATTAGGAGGCGCTACTTCACAGTCAGGGCGGCTAGGGCCTGGAACCGGCTTCCAGGGGAAGTGGTGCAGGCTCCTAGCCTAGGGATTTTTAAAAGGAAGTTAGATGAGCACCTTGCCGGGGTCATCTGACCCCGGTGCTCTTTCCTGCCAAGGCAGGGGGTCGGACTAGATGATCTTCCTAGGTCCCTTCCGACTCTAGCTACTATGAAACTATGAAACTAGGACCCACAGAATTGCAAAGCACCTTCAGAGGCTCCTAGGGTTTCCCAGGTTCCTTCAGAGTCTCCAAGCATTTCTCCCAGAGAGTTTGGTTGTTTGGATTTGTCCACGCTGCACGCTGTCGTATGGCGTAGAGAAACCTGAGCTAGCTCCAAATGAGCAAAGTAGGTTAGTCGACATGGGACTCCATGGTGCCCTGACTCAGTCCCTGAGCCAGCCTCCTAGAATGAACTTGGGTTTCTCCACACTGCACCACAGGATGCAATGCAGATGTACCCTTAAGGCTCTTCCCCAGCAGCCTAGATTTCCCTTTGAGACCTCTGTTTCCTGAGCTTCTGAGTCGCAACAGGCATCCAGAGACCTGTTGATGCATAGGACTTCTTCTCACTGTTGCTTGCAAGTGCACATCCCCATGCACTTGCCTGCTTTTGACTTCCATTGGCCATTATGTTGCCCAGTCATGCAGTTTGCTTAGAGTTTCTCTTGGCTTTTTCTACTTTTGACTGCCCTTACTAACATTATCTGCTACCTCACTGTTCACCCCCTTTCCCAGATATTCAGTATTGATATTAAAGAACACTAGTACACATCCTTTGCATTCTCTACTTTAAACCTCTTTCTAACACTGAATTAACCATTTATTTCAACTCTGTTTTCTAATCCATAACAGTACTTTCCTTATCAGTGAACGCTGCTCAGTTTCCTTTGAGGAACTTTATGGCAGATGTTTTCAACCTTTCTAGTCTTGAGGCAGCTGCTCTGAAAATGCACTTGGTTTTCACCTGTTCTTTGACAACAGAAAAATAATAGGGCAATTCTGTTGTGGCAAAGAACTCGGAAAGACCGCAACAGGTCAAAATGTTTTTGACTGTCTGGATTCCTCTTTGAAATCTCTGGATTTATCTTGTGAATAGAGTTTGCACCTTTAGAGTTCTAACATTATGTGGCATCCCCACTGCACCCTTGAAAGGATCGCAAGGGCCCATGGCACCCTAGGTGAGAATCACTAAATAAATCCAAATAAATAATATTTACGTTTTGTCCTTTAGCCATTATTATTACTTAAAGACCTGCTATTAGTGCATAGGCTTAGCTTTTCTGTAAAGAAGGCACTCTGGCTTGTCCCAGGCGTATGCTGTCTGTGTGTTGTTTAAGCTAATTTCCCTTGTGCTGAATTACAGGTTTCCCTCACTTTATGCGGGTTCTGTATGTGTGAATTCACTCTTATGCAATGACCCTTTTTATACCAAAAATTTGTTATATGCGAGGTAAATTCACTCTTATGCGATCGGTGTGGTGGAAGCCCGCGGTCAGCTGCTTTGTGCGGTGCATCATGGGAGTGATGCACACCAAACTATAGTCTCCTGTGTGGATCTGTGCTCCTCGCTCACTGTCCACAACATGTTTCTGTAGTTGCCATCCCCATTACAGTAACACTCACCACCAGCCTGTGCTTGTGTGTTGGTGAGTACCAAAATTGTCTTGTGCAAGTGGTAGAAATGGGTCCAGGGGTCAGTAGTCGAGGTCTTGGAACGTATCCCCATTTGTTACATTGTAAAGTGGGTTACCTTTATGCAAATGTGCATTATACTCTGTTTTTCAGGTACAGCATAAAGTGAGGGAAACCTGTAGTGTCTCCAGTAGCCCCTTGCAGTGGGTACAGCATTGGCTACCCTGAGCACAGTCGGTGATTTGTACCGATTAGTTTCATCACTCTGGTCTCAAGGATCAGAATGGCCCGAAGCCCCGTGGGGCTGGCTTCAGTGGGATTATTACCTGAGTAAAGACTGAGCAGGGATCTCCAGAAGTGGCCAGTAGGCTGAAACACCTGCTTGAAGAACGGCTTCTAAATATCAAAATGAAATTGCATCTGAAAGAATTTTAGCAACCTAAGACCCTGTGAGGTTGGAGCAGAAAAACGTGTGGAGTTGTTGTTCCTCTGTGGTGATTTAGTTAGGTTAGCCATTGGTTTTGCTTTTTTGTCTTTTTTTAAGCCCCAGAAATGGGGGTTCTCCTCTGACCTGGTTGCTGCTAGTTGCTTAGTACAGAGAAGGGGGAAGCGAGAGAAACCAGCTGGCGAGGGGTTAATCGGCTCCTTTGCAATTGTGTCATCTCTTTGGGGACCTCTCGCTCATTTTGTGAGCGACCACTGAAAGACGAGGTGCGGGGGCTCTTTCTTATTCAGCTGCACGCGGCTTCAGAAGTACCGGACAGCAGCACAGCTGTGCTCAGCCAGCTTGGCCTTGCAGATGGATGGAGAAAAGGATTTGTGTGTATGTGTGCGTGTGCATGTGTGTGTGTCTGAAACCTAATTGTCTGCTGTCTAATCCGCCAGCCAGGGGGACAGCTTGCACGAGCCCCTTCCAGGCAGGCTGATAAATGCAGCTCTGCCAGGCCCCTTTGCGATATAGTTTGGTTTAATTGGTATTACTACGTGCATGGACTCTGCCTGTCTGCCTGTGTGTGTGTGTCAGGGACACCCCTCTCAGTGAAGTGTACTCTCTGTGCCCCTGGGGACAAACCCGAGGTGGCAATCCTGGCTCCTGTGGGTCTACTAGGATGTCTCTGAAGCTCCAGTACAGTGCTCCATGCAGTGACATCAGAATAATGGAGCGCTCTACTGGGGATGTCAGTTCTGCTCTTTGTATGACATCATGATGTTGTTGTTACTGGATACATTTTGAAAGGTGCTGAATAGCCAAAGCTCCTATGGACTTTAGCTGTATTTGTGGAGACTTAGTCTTTCTGTGCATTTGACCATAAATGGGCTGTGCCTTTGGATACCAACATTGCACTGTGTAGTGCCCACGGCATCCTCAGTCCTTGCATAACGCACACTAAAGTCAGGGCTATATTGTGTGGCGAGTGGTGACGTCACCAGTCTTCAATAGGATTTGGATCAGGCCCCAGTTGCGTAGATCCTTGGCTGTGTAATGATATCCATTATTTGAGTAACACACAGTGATGTCAAGCTTATAATGTATGCCATAATATATGTTTACATTATCACTGGTTGCTTAGCACTGGACGGTGTCCGAATGTTGGTGCATTATGTCTCATCACATCAGGCTCGGGGAACGGGGCAGAATTCTTGTGCAGGTTCAAGCCTCTAAGATGAGGAATTTGAGTAACAGCAGCAACACTGCTGCTATTGTCTCTTTCCATCAGAGATCTCAGTACTACGGTTCGCAACATCATTTTGTATCTGGTGAGAGGTACACATGCATCACTTCCTTCAGGAAAGGCAACTACTTCTGGGAAGCTGTTTTAAGATAATGAGATAGTAAGTACCTAAGAATCCCATCTCTGGCTTGGAAGAGCTGAGAAATGTCAGGGAGGCTGAATGCAGTTTCCCTGTGTGGGTGTTTGGCGAAGTCTACCAAGCTCCCTGAGTTGCACATAAATTGCCATGCACCCTCCAGCAGCCTAGAGCACCCTACCGCTGTGCTGGATATTGGTTCAGCACCGACTGAGGGATCTCACCACTTCTTGCAGCACTTGAAGCTGCCCTCCAAATCCAAACCCGGCCTTACCCTCCCTGTGCAGGTGAGAGCTGAGCAAACTCCATCACAGGCCAACACAGCTACTGGATACTAGGCAGGAGATGAGTTGTAAAGGGGGAAAAAAATGGTGTCCAGCCCAAACTAGTGGATTTGGATCAGTGTGATGGGTCAGACTCACAGGAGAGAGACGGATGACTGGCATTAACAGAGAGGTAGTAATGATGAGCACATGCAACATCCTACAGCATGGCAACCCCTCTTCTCCTCTCAGTTATTTGGGTGGGAATAGATACCTGGAGACCACAGCACCCACGAATGCTGATGGGAATTAGGCTTGAAGTGAAGGCACCCTTGTTACAGCACATGTATACCTGCAGTAATGCTGAGACAAGGCAGGGGTATCTGAGACCGTGGAGCCCAAGCCTCTGCATTAAACAGTTCTAACACAGCAACTGCAGTCTCAAAGCCCAGGCAGGGTGTTTATAGCAGGGCAGCTACTACCACTGCAAGCAGGACAGTGCAGACATGGGAAGGAGCGTGTGGGGGCTACAGCAGCGGGGGACCAATGCATGGGGGGAGAAGAAATGGCCAAAGGTTTGGAAATGCAGCATGGGGGCAGCAGGGGATGAAGTGTACGAGTGAGGGAGAGATGGAGGGTAAGTCCTCCCCACAGAGCACCAGCAGGATCCACTCTGGGAGCATCTGGACACCGGGGGCAATATGCATCTCCCCCCTGTGCTGCTGCCCTGCCCTGTCGCTCCTGCCAGTAGCCATGAGGAAGTGCATCCTGGACAGGAGCTGTTTCCAGCAGAATAAATTCTCCCCCCGCACCCTCCCTCTCTGTCTTGCTGGCTTCCCTTCTCTCCTCTTCTCCTTTCTCCCTTCTGTTTTCCTCCCTCTCCCCTCACCCTCTCTTTTTCTCTTTCCCACTTTCTGCACCTGCTCCTCTCTTTCCCTCCCCTCATCTCTTTCCTCCTCCTCCCCTTGCCTCTTTCTCATCTCTTATCTCATCCCCCTTGTTTTTCTCCTCTCTGCCTGTCCGGCTGATTTACATGCATGCTGCGTTGAAGTGGCTCAGCTGGATCTAATGCCTCCTGCAGTGAAGAGAAGAGCTGTTTCTGGACTCGGCACAATGTTTCCCTCCCTGACAGAAAGGAGGTGCTGTGCCCAGCCACCCTGCTTTGGAGCAACACGGGGTGCAAGGGAAGGACCTCAGGTTCCCTCTCCTCCACCAGACATGACCTCCCCGGCTCTGAGAGCTCTCCCCCCCACCCCTCTATAATACCCAGTGTGGAGAGAGGGGGTTTGCCATTGCCACAGGCCCAGCCGTACCCCACGGCTGCTCTGCTGCGATCTGCGAAGAGTGCTACGTTCAGGAAACGGAGAGCCAAGGCCAGAGCGAGGGCAGCTGGGATCCCAGGCTAGGCTGGCTGCTTTTCCCACCAGGGAGATTACTCTGATGGCTCAGGACTCACTCCCAGCTGCTGTGTCATAAACGACCAGCGCTCTGCTCTACCCGGGCTGCCTGGGGTTGGCCAGTAGAAGGGGAGTGCAGGGCCACCAGGATTTCGGAGCCCCTGGCTCTTGGCAAAATCCTCCGTTCAGTTCCCCTCATCCTGACAGCAGCCTTGTCCTTTGATCCTTCTTTGCCATCCCTCTCCCTCCCTTGCTCTGGGTCTTCTTCCCTTGCAGATCTACTGAATCCTCTTCCCTTCCTTTGCTTCTTCCTCCACTGCTACCAGCTCTCTTCTTCCTCCTTTCCCATCCTATTGCCCCAAGCTCTTACTTCTGGTCTCTTCCTTCCACCCTTCTCTCTGTCTTTCTGTCTTAGGCTTCCCCGTCTCTTCTGCCCTGGCTGTTATCCCCCCCTGCTCTATGTATCTTCTTCCATGCCCCATTTTTTCCCAACCCTTCCCCCATACTTTCTCCCTTTATTCAACTCTTCCATATGCTGCCTCCTGTGCTCTGAGGCAGGCTGGATCCTTCCACTGCTCTGCTCCCCAGAGCGCTGATAACAGAAGCATGGAAAGCATTACAGACAGCATTATAGATGGGCGGGAATCAATACAGCAGGAGTGGGGGTCATATCAGCCCCGCTACATCTTTGGAGGGTTGGGGGCGGGGGGCAGCAGGGGAAAGATTGGCTCATATTAAAGGCCAGATCTTCAAGCTCCGGCCTGTTTCAGCAGGCACAAACTTGGATTCCCTGCTAAAACAGGCCTGAAAATGTGGTGCTAAATGTTCCCTTGGTAAGCCCTGTAGTTATAGTTCCTGTAGAGAGAAGCTGTAGTCTGCTACTTCAAATTAGGGGCGGTTGACCAAGATTTGGCACAATACCAAGGCCCGTATTCTACCCTCAGAGGCGCACACGCTGCTCCACAGTTGTGCTGCAGGAGGTCGGGATGACCTGTCCTCTGCCATTGCACAGTGCCAAGCCACTGATGAGGTCAGTGGAGTTTTGTTCCTTTTGGCTGCCCCAGAGAGAGCATGGATCGAAATCCCAGCTCCATCTGATGATGTTGTAATCACTCGAGTTTCCTTTCTGCTGATTTGCATTTCCGTAAGAGGAAGATGTCCTGATTAATATCCCTTCAGAAGAGCTTCATTGTCATGGCTTCTGCCTCTCTAATTGGAAAGTGGTCTTAACCTTTCATGCTAGTGGATGGTACGTTTCCTGCCTGGTGGAAAACCCCAGGAAGGGCATCAGTAGCCAGTATTGTGTTAGCATGGGGGGGCGGAGGGGAGCTCAGGAAGGTTTGGAGGATCTGGCTCTGTCCCTCTAGCCAGTGCCCTTATCCATCTGGTCTATCTCAGTATTGATGACTGTAGTGCCTTTGGAGTCGGGAAGAGCTGGGGCAGCTCTATTAGATAATGTTGTCTGGCTTGAAATCAAGAAAGGGAACTGTGCATAATGCAACAGGATCAGCACAGATAACGCACACCTTTAGTGTCAGTAAGGGACTAATTTATTCCAGTTCCAGAAAGACAGATGTCATGTTTACAGCCTGAATCGGGCAGCCTGGATTAAGGAAAGGTTAGTAGTATTCTGCACGCTTCACATCCCCTTTAGAAACAGCTGCTTTTTGGAACAGACTGGAAGGAAAGCTATCTAGATAGCAAGGGCCAGCTCCTTGAGCAGCGTGGCTTGAAGTTTCAGGAGATGGGGACACCTCACCTGAGGTCTGGGCATAGCAACATAGGACTGGAAGAGACCTGGGTCACTGAGACCAGCCACTGAGACCTGTCCCCCCCTATTACAGGTAATCACATGATTTAATCCCTTTCACAAGCTGATGAAGCACCATCTTAAGACTGCTTCTGTTGCCATCTGCAAAAATGCATGCAGTCATGAGCCAGATTTTGTACCATGAGCACAGCAGTTACTATGACCAAGCATTTTCTTGGGTATTTAGACGTCTAAATGCTCATCTGCGTGCCACTGACCATGTGGGTGACACGCAGACAGACAGCCGCATAAGCATGCATGCATTTTGCTGTGCGTAAATGGATCTGTTCCCCACTGAAAATCCTTTCCGCCCTGACGGTCATGGCAGCTGTTGGCCAAGTGCTTTTTGGTGAATACCAGTACAACAAAGGTGCTTCTCTTATGTCAGCATAACCCTCCACTAACATCTCAGTATCACTAACTGATCCTGGAAAAAAACATTACATCCACTGTTCGCATCTGCTAACTTGTCTGTAGGTTTGGTCCATGCTTAGTGGGTGCATCTACATGAAACGCTACAGCGTGGTAGCATTGCCAGGCATTAACCATGATGCGATGCTTCTGTGCAGTAGGAACGAGCTACTGCAGTAGCTTATGGGTACTGCACAGTAGCATTGGGAGAAAACCATGTGGGGACAGTACTGTGAAGTAATGCTGGTTACTGTGCAGCCTACCACCCATAGATATGGCCAATGTTGATAAAGTACTCTGGTTGCCTCTGTGTAAGCAGAGGAAGAGGCCCTTGATTGCCCTTGAAAGCCTCAGTCTTTGAGTGTCTTCAGCTAAGCGGTCCAGAGCTATCCATGTCACTGGTCTCAGGGAACTAGATATTTGCTGCCATGGCAAATGTGCAGGAGTCCTTCCCTCCCCCCTCCCTTTTCCCCACTCCAGACTGCACAGTAACTAGTGGAAAAATGGAGAAGCTTATTTTATAATGCAGGCATATCTGACATCAGGGCTGGCCTGAAGAGTATGCAGTCTTTTCCTTACCAGGAGAAAACCAGGATAAATTGGTTTAGGATTGGTTGTGCATTAATTAGCACCTTGCCTGCACCCTTGCTTTGGCAAGTGCTCTCAACAGGACTGCCTCACCCAGCACCGTACACCTCTGATCCTTCTGAGGTGTCATGGGGTTTCCTGATGGCAACTTTCTGATCTGGATGGGGGTGGGTTTTGCTGGGGGACAGCACTAATGCTGAGCTCAGGAGCAGCATCCCCAGTACACTGTGAAATGGAGGGGCATCCAGATGCTGGAGGTAAAATGCAAGACCTCCCCAATCCAAGAAGGGTTCCAGTGTGAATGAGCTAGTGCCAGCCTTTGCAAAGCTGGAGAGCTTTCTGCCATGAAGGAGGTCTTGGTCGTTTCATATGCACCAAGGCTGGAATTTTTAGAGGGAGCCTAATGGGTGACCATCTCTTCCTAGACTCCTTTTGAAATCCAGCCCAGGGACCTTTGGAAGCTCATGACCTTAGCAGTAGAGAACAATTGTATGAAAACCCCTGTCGCTCCTGCTTCTTTGCAACTGACTACATCCGCGTAGTTTCATAGATTATAGTCGGAAGGGACGCAATGGATCATCGTGTCCGACTCCCTGCCCCTGGCAGAAAAGAGGACCAAGGTCAGACGACCCCAGCCAGGTGATTGTCAAGCCTCCTCTTGAAGACCTCCAAGTTAGGTGATAACACCACCTCTCTTGGAAGCCCATTCCAGACCCTGGCCACCCTTATTGTGAAAACTTTCTTCCTAATGTCTAACCTACTCTCCACTAGTTTGCACCCATTATTCCTGGTTACTCCCTGGGGTGCTCTGGTAAACAGCGCATCCCCAATTCCCTGCTGTCCTCCCCTGATAAATTTACAAGCAGCGGGCAATATGTGCATGGGTGTTGTGTGATCTGTATCTCGGCAGAGACATATAGTTTAGTTCGCACGATGCAAAGTCATTTAATACCCCCAAAAGTCTTGCACGTGTGCACTGTGATGCCAGACATTTTCATCACGTGTACACTTTAATGGCATCACGTGTATGTGTATAAGAGCCCTATGGCTAGTTCCTGTTTCCCATTATGTACATTCTGCAGTGAACACAGAAGCCATTGACTTCAAAGAGACCAGGATATGACCCTGTTTGCTGGATATAGCAGTGCTTGGATACCAGCGGCCCCAAGCAGCTGCTGCTGAGCCTCCAGTTCAAGGAGAGCTCCCGGATGGGGAATACTTTTCAAGGCAAGGGTCAATTCTTCTGTTCCATTAGGCTACCATCAAAGGAGTTATTCCTGGTTTATACTGGTGCAGCTAGGAGCAGGATCCCACCCTGTAACCAGAGACCTACTGCTCTTGCTCCTTTGGGAGTAGCCACTGAGTAATAGGAGAAGAAGGGAGTCTGAGTCTCTGGGTCTTTGGCCAGTCGGTGGCAGGGTCCCACAAGACAGCCCTGCCTGTTTGACGACTCTACCAATAATCAGTCACTTTCTCTAGAAACAAAGGTCCTGGTTTTCAGAGGTTCTTAGCACCTGAAGCTCCATAACCTTCTAGCGGTTAGCCCCAATGGCTTCCTCCTGCAACAGTCATTGGATGCAGGCTTGTTACCCCTGCTCTTGCCTCCCCCCTCCTTGTCAAGGGCTCTCTTTTTTTGGCAGGAGACTACACTTGGGGGCTTCTTCTCTGAGTGCAGCAGGGTTCATGGGACCTCCCCACCCCCATCAATGACCTGTCCATAACATATGGTACGAGCCTGTTGCATCGTGCTGTGCAATCACAGATGTCCTTTCCAAACCAGCAAGGGAGAGAGTGGCCCTGCTAAAATACTGTACTCCCTTGAAACCACTGCCATTGTCTACTTTGCAGCCTTTTGCCAACCCTCCCTGCTAAACAGTTTGGTGATCAACCTAGCAAATGGCTATGACGCAACAATCAACGAGGCTCTCAGCAAAATACACATCTGGCTAGAACAGATGGCTCGCGGGTTCTTGGTGTACTAACACCACACCTACGGTGCGTCACTCGCTGTCCGGCTGGACCAAGGTAAAATCATTGGGAGGTGTCAGCTTTGTCTATGGGCTTCAGAGGAATGCACCCGTCTGCAGTGTTGGAGGCTACCAGGTCCCAAGCAAAGAGTCCTTTGCCTCTGACCCCTTCACGTGAGCTTTCGGAGCGTGTCCAACCCTCCCTTGATATGCTGCAGATCAACAGTCTCGGAGAGTTGCAGCCCGAGGTGGAAGCTGGTTCTGGAGCTCGGTTCTGGAGCTCATAACCGGGGTTACCGAGGTGCCCATTGCTGTTTTGTTATGAATCCTGTTTGCCTCCCAGGCATCTCTTACCTCCTCTTCCCGCTGACTGATTTGCACTCTCTCTCTCTCTCTGCCTGCTTCTGAGGTTAGGGAAGTGATTTTTAATTTTTTAATTTTTATTTTTTTTAATTTTGGTATTTAAACTGGTTTAGCGGCTGCAGCAGTGAGCGTTCCTGATAAACAGCCGGGGAGATCCAGAGAATAATCTCTCGGCTTGGTGACGGCAGAGGCGCATATCAGAGTTGCTGGCAGCCACGCAAAAAGCTGTCCTCATCCCCTGCGTGCTCTATCAGCCCAGGGAAGGAAAAAAAATCGCCTCGGCCCTTAATCACGGAATTTGAAATCCCAGCTAGTCTGTCTGTACCATTTATTTCCAAGGGCTCTCAGGGCTGGTTTCAGCATTTGAAAGAAAGGAGGATAATTTCCTAGCCCCCACAGCCCCTTACCACTTATTCTTTGTGGGGGTTCAGTGTAGGGGTGCTGTTCTGGCGAGCTAACGGGGATAGCAAGGGCTACACATTTCTATAAACACGCACGGCAGAAGATGTTCTTTACACATTACAGTCTGTGGCGAGCTTTATCAAGCGGTTTACTTGGGGGAGGAGGAATAAATAGCTCTTAAAATGGGGCCTCAGGGAAGGGTCCCAGCCTGAGCTGTGCTAGTTGGGGGGGATGACTAGGCACTGGCAGACAGCACTGTTTCAAGGGTGGATATGTCAGGGGTACCATTTCCTTTTGCACTTCTTCCCAACCCAGTGCTATCACTCCCCAGTAGTCAGGCATCCGGCTGCCCTCCTCTAGGATAGGGCCTCCCACCCCTGATCTGAAAGGCAAAAACACCTATTCTTATTTTTCCCTCCCTAACGGAGAAATCAACTCAGCCAGCCCCCTCGGCTCCCCAAAGCATCTTATGTAAACACAGAGCTCAACACCCAGCAAGCTCGGATGGCTGAGAAGGAAATCGCTCAGTCCCCCTCGTACCAGGAAGGGGGCAGGGCCTCTTTGACCTCATCCATTAAGTGTCTCTGGTGAGATACTGTTGGAGGAGCACGTCTGGCCCGCGCTCGTTGAGAAGCAACTCAGGAGCGCTCAAGAAGTAGATGGCCAAGATGTGCTGAGCCCGTGTGTGTGTGTGCACGGGGAGAGCAGGTGAAAGGCGAATGGTGTCTAACAGGGAGTGACGTTCTGCATGTGTGTTTGGGAGCTGGGCTCAGAGAGTCTCCTTTCTAATGGGAATAATTATGCCAGCAGTCAGGGACTCTTCCTTTAGTTTTCTTAGACAAGGCTTCAGGATCTGAGCCCTTCCAGGGGTCTACTGGGTGGCTTGAGAGTCAGGTTGGCAGCAGTTGTGCTTGGATCTGTCTTTGCTTGCACTGGATTTTCAGATGTGGGAGCTAGCAGTAGCTTATGGCTGACGTTTCCAACCATAGGGAAGTGCCCCTCTGTTGGGCCACAGCTTGGAAGTTGTTGCTGCAGGTGCAACCTCAAGAAGCAGAGCTCCCAATCAGAACTGCCTGATGGGGCTTCCATTTTGTGGAGGAAAAGTACCTTTAAGTAACTTACTTGCAAGAGCCAGTTGGGACCAGTTGCTGTGTTGGCTGGAGCCACATGACAATGCTGGTCAGTTGAAACTCAGAGGCAGCCCTTGGTCAGACTCCTTGAACCCCAGCGATTCCTAAGATGTTATAGAAAAAGGACACATGAAGGTCATCTAGTTACTGGAAAATCCAAGAGAAGGGCCAAGGATGTCTTATACAGGCCTTGAATGAACAGTGACCTAGAGGAGGCTGTTAAAGCTTGTCACACGTGCCAAAAGAACAGCACAAATCTGGCAAAAGAGTCCATGTTAGTGGCTGAGGAAAAACTGGCACCCCAGATCAAAGTAGAAATTTGCTAATACTGCCTGAACCCCCCCGCCTCTCCCCCCTGTATGCTTGATCTAAGCTATTTTTCTGACTTCCCCGAGATAATCTTTTCTAGAAAGGCTACCTCTGATCAGGGATCATGCCTATCAACTTTTTTCCCTACATGCGATATACCGGATAGAGGACAGTGGACAGGAGTTGAAAAAGTTTGCAGAACAACAGAGGTTTCACTGTTAGTCCTCAGTTCAGCAGATTGGTGGGAAACAGTTTGGAATAATAAAAAAGTGCCAACTAAAGGGCATGGATTTAACATTATTAAATCACAGAATGACACCAGGTTTGTCACTTGCCAGCATCTTGTTCAGCAAATAACAAGAGTTCCTGCCCAGCTAGAAACTGATGTCAGAGTTGCTGAGGATTGCATGCATGCATCCATCTGTCCGTCTGTCTATAGAAAAAGATGAGGCAAAAGAAATACCTCAATATGATTTGGAGTTGTGGAGGCGGCCACCTCTGTATGAAAATGACACTGTGCATATCTATGATGGGAAACAGTGGCTACAAACAGCAGTAGTGTCAAGAGAGGTAGCTCTGCAGTGGTATCGGGATGTCACCCCAGACAGATGCAGACTGTGGAAGGAGCAATGACACCTTCTCCAGGACCTGGAAGGGAGGGAAATAAGGGCACTGAGTTGGCTGTTTTGCTTGAGAAGATCTCAGACAGGCAACAACCATATGAAGCTGAGACAGCTGAGCCCCAGGACATGGTCCAGCCAGAATTAATTGAACTTGCTGTTGACAGATAGCAGTGGTGCTGATATCTCCGGGGAGATCTGCAGGTCCACGTACAGCGAGCACCTCGCAGAGTAATTGATCATTAATAGCTAGGTCCAGGTAGCGGTGTTAGACGTTTTGTATTACGTTAGCGTTTGTTAATCGCTATTGTTTTATTTGATGGGGAAGGACGATATGGCGGCCTGTCGGAGGCCTGGCACACCGGGGTTGGAACCAGTTGTGTTGTGCCAAGGTTGGGTTATACACTTGGATGAGTTAGAAATTGCATGGAGCAGACATTTGCATGGAGCAGACCTCCATTAGACTGCTGGGCTCTGAGTGACTACTGAACCGCTTATCTTTCAGGTTTCCTTTGAGGGAAACAAGTCTTTTACTTGCCATTGGGTTCATTCCATCCTCTTTCCAGAGAGAGCTTCACTGACTTCTGTTCATCTTCCCTTCTTTGGCTTGCTGTTTGCTGTCACACTCACAGTCTCACAGTTGGACTGTGGGGACACTCACCTAGAAGCATGGAGGGCGATCCCATGGAAGTGCTGCCTTGGTTGTACAACAATTGTATTGCTCAAACAAGAAGTTATTTCAAAAGGTTCTCCTGCCATCTGAATTGCAAATACAACCCACCGATCTATTCTGGCACAATTGGTAAAAGACTTGAATCTGTTCCAGACCTTGCCTATAGAGCCTGGCTCTTTAGCTCAAGCTGTAGAGACTCAAAGTTTTAAGTCTGGAGATTCCTTGTTCAGTCCCAACGTGCTGGCTAACACATCAGTCATTACACTTGGACATCAGCAACGTGGGACCAAAACCAGAGCAATGGTCCTTCTAGCCTAGTGGATGGACCATCTTGCCCCTGACCATGACCAATGACCAGTATCAGAGAATGGCATAGAACCCAGTACAGACCTGTGCCAAGGCAGGGGGCACTTCTTCCTGACTCCTGCCTGGTGATCAGCTGCCACCTGGAAGCTGGGGATCCACTAGCTCTAAACATTATCTTAGGTAGTGTAGCTAGAAACCTTCTCGTAGTGTCATCCATGTTAGATACCTTTTCTGAATCTTAACAGGCTAGCTGCCTCAGTAATCTCCTGCTTGAGTATATTCCACAGATCCACGTGCAAAATGACATGTCACTAGATCTAAATTAAATATATTAGTGTGTTGTCTTTTATTATGTAATTGAGTTCTCAGGTCTTTCTGTGCTTGGGGTAAGGTAAATGCATGCACTCTGGTCCTCTCTTCCACTCAGCATGAGGGTTTGGCATGCAAAAAATACGTTTGTCAAACAAGCATCTTGCATCCATTCTGGAAGTGTAATAGGAATTTATGCTTTAAACTGGGTCATTCATATGGCTGGACTTGGTGTGTATCACCCTACAGGATAGCTTGTTCCTATATACTTTGGAATAACTCCCAGTGTACTCAATGAGAGTAAATCAGAAACCAAGGACAGTCCTGCAAGTGCCATAGACATATCCATCTCTGTTTCTTCATGTGCTTTCTTCCAAGTGGGAAATGGAAAATCATCTGCAACTGGAGGGAAAGGACAGGCAACATATTGGACCTAATTCTTTTCTGGCTCAGCTTGGGAGTAGCTTGACTAAAGGGTTGGGAAAACAGAGTGAAGCCTGTTGGGTCTCTAGCCTCCCAGGGGCTTTCTCTTCTCTTTGGTCAAGGCCTATTTTTGGTTTATTTTTACGAGTGGTCTGACGGTAATCTGGAAGTGCCTGGGGCAGGGAGCTTTGCCTTATGTCTTGTGGCACTGTTTTCAGAACAATAACTAGCCTCATTGTCTCACTTTTGGCCCTATAAACACCTTCCCCCCCCCCCAACACCCCCACTCCCCATACCCTTCTCAATATTCTGCAGCGGATTTTGAAATCTCAGACTAGATGAGAGGGAGTTAACTAACCAGTGCTGTGCAAGTCAATGGAAGATTATCTACTGACTCCAGTGGGGACTGACTTGGCCCCTTAGCCATTTTCTTCAGGGCTACTATAGGCAACTATGAAAGGAAGCCCTGATATGTGTGTGTGTGTGTGTTGTGTCTAAGACCTTCAGACATCTTGGGTTATGAGCTGTGCCCCTTGGACTAGAGCTGTGCAAAATGACAGCGAATTAAAATGTTTCCAAATGTTCCTTTAATGTTCTGATCTGTTTTTTTGTGACAACCTTCCACAGTTTCATAAAGGTGGCTGGTTAAAATTGGAATTGTTTTTGAGGTAGAGTTTTTTTCACATGAAACCATTGTGTTCAGAGCAAAAAAGTTCAGATTTTGAATGTCGAGACAAAAGATCCTCATTTAGATTCATGTTGTCTTCACACTGAAAGCAGCAAAAACTCAAAATCTCACTTCTTGTATTGCAGCAAGGCTGTTTAGAAAGAAAATTTGCAAAACAAGGAAATATTTGATTGGGTCAACAGCCTGGAACACACGAGTTAGGTTTCGATACCCTTCTACATGTGGAGTCGTGCGTTACTCTTTACACCTGGGGGATCAGGGATCACGGTCTAGCCAGGGTAGCTCTGATTTGGGCTGTGCTTCATTTGCATGTCACCTTGTTTGTGCTCATTATCTGGTATCCTTTCCATCTTTCACCTGCTGCCAATATCTTTCACCATACTTTCTTGCATGCACACATTTTTGTCTCTCTACAAATCACAAACCCCAGCAAGGCAGCAGAGAGTCTGCATTTTCCTTTAACATTGGATGAATAATTGTCGTGTAGCTTAAAGAACGGCTGTTGAAATGGGGTGATCTGAGAGGTGGGGGAATGGAGGCACAAGGCCACATCCTCAGCAGGGGGGCACCAGCATCGCTCTGCTGAAGTCAGGTCCATGAACGGTGGTGACCTGTGGCATTCTGCATTACATACTCTCTGGTTGCTATTACAGGTCTCTCTTACTTCCCTGCAAATTTTGCATAGCCATTCCAACTTGCCTCCCACAAACACACTCCAGATCCTTATTTCAAGTCTAAAAACATGTTATTTTATATTTCTCTCGTCTCTCCAACCCCCTTCAGTGTCTTATTTGCATACATTTATATAGCATGCAGGTTTCTGGGATGGGAGGAGGAGCCAAAAAGCATGCCCTTTATTTCCTTTTCTCTGAGTAGAATAGTATTTATTTATTAAATCCGCAGCTCTGTCTGCTCTGCCGTTGCTAAGAAGAGCTTGCTTCCCTCCACGTTTCTGCTCGATTCGGTGCTCAGGGAGGGGCAGGGCGAGGAGAGTTTGAACACACTCGAGTAACTTGAGCCAAGTCTTTATCCTCAGGACAAACAGAGTGCAGGCAGGTGCAACTGCAGCCTCTTGCTCCTTCCGCCTACATATTCGCTGCTCTTGTACGGCACGTTTCCAGCAGCCAAACCCCCCTTACAGCCCAGCCACTGTCGTTCAAAGGCCCTGTCTTCTCCCCCTTGGAAAACAGAGTCCCCAGTTGTCATTCCGAATGAATGATGCTTTCTTGGTTGGAGGATCAGGTTTTTTTAGGAGGGTTTGTTCTCCAGAGCTATATTTTTACAGTTTACTTTCCAAATCAAAACTGTAAACAACCTGCCTGCCACACACATCCGGGCAGCCTGAAGTCTTGACTGAGTTGCATCCCTGGTCTTCACCAAGCTACTTTAAATGCAAGACCCCACGGATGGGATTCAACCCTGATGGAAGGAAACTTGTTGGCTTCAGGAGCATGGCACGGCTTTTTGTGCTGAAGTTGTGCTTGGCCCAGAGAGGTTTAAAACCTTCTTTACATGAGTTCCTGTTCATGAGGAACAATAACAAGGGGAAAAATGTGTTTGCCACCATTAGCGCGGTTTATTTTCCTCTCTTGCACAGAGTTAGGAGCTCGTGGGTTACTGTATTGCCTCATTTCATTGTTTTCAGGTCATTTCCTTACCCAAGTCTTCTGGTAAGCCAACCCTGTGCCGCTGCCCTTTGGATTCAGTGCTTCAAGGGGGAGTTTAAAGGAAGAGACATGTTTTTACAGGTGTCAGCAAAATTCTTCCATTGAGAATGGGTTCAGTGAAACCTTAATGATAGGCCTAAATTCACCAGGTAAACTCCTGCCCCCATTGAACCAGGTGGGAGTTTTGCCCTTGACTTCAATGGTGACAGGTTCCACCTATCATTATAAACTTGCTTAAAAGCAGAAACATTTCTGTTAAAGGAAGCCATTTTGGCCTCACCTGCAGACTTAGACACCATTAGAAAAGGCAGATTAAAATAAATGTTATGGGAAGAGTAACTTTTTTCGTCTTACTCAAGCAAGCAGCAGGAAGAACAGCAGCGTAGTCTTCTATAGGGATTGTCTACATGTGCCTTTTGCTGGTTTGGTTTCAAGCATGATGTTAAGCCGATTTAATTAAACTGGTACAAAAAAAATCTTTTGTGATAACCCATTTATTTCAGTTTAAACAATGTTTTATAATTCTTTAACCAGCATTGGTTAGGAACAAGTAAAACCAATGCCTAAACTGAAATAAGTGACTTAGAATTAAACAGATTTCCAGTTGGTGTTTTGTACCAGTTCAATGACACCAGTGGCTATCAGCAGAGTGGATTTTGCTAGTTATAAAGGTTATTGTCTAAGTAGCCTATTTGTCAGAGGGTAAGGTGACTAGCTAGTGGTAAGGCAGTGTAGATTGGTGTAAATGGGTCCAACTTATTCATCACTTCTGAACTGTGGCCCCTGAGCTGAATGTCCATCTGATTCTGTGGCCTCAGGCAAGCTCCTTAATCTTTCTGCTGTGTTTTTCCTAACTGTAAAATAGGACTAATAATATTTTCCTAATTTACTAAGCTAATTATGTGTAAGAGCTAATTAGATGTAACCATGAAGGATTACATCAACTGTTGGGGGTTGGTTTCTGCTTGGAGCAGTTCATATCTGTATATGTAATGTCGGTGATAGCATCGCTTCATTTTGGGGTTCTCCCCCTAGGGTAAGATGAAGAAGAGAAACCTGCCCATATTCAGGAATACAGAGAGTGAACTTCCCCTGTGAAAGATGGGACAAGAAGAAGGACCACAGTCTGCTATTTCTAAGGGATGAATGGAGATAACTGGGTATTATCATATGGCACAACATATCAGAGGATGCCTTAAAGTAATTAATACCGTTGCATGCTTTGATGCCTCTGGTTAGAAATATGGAGCCAGGCACCATGGTGGGACCCACTACAATCAAACAGGCAGCAATGATATCAATTTTCTTTCTTATTTCTGAATGCTAAGTGCTTTGCAGCACAAATGATAAGACAGATCATCAGTTGCTATCTTCTTGGCTTAGCTCCACCGACTTGGTTTTATACAAGCTGAAGATCTGACCTGTAAACAATGCTGTGTCAGTGAGACGAGGTAAATGAATATGAACAAAGCCATGTGGGGAGGGGGAGGGCAAGGAGCAGGGACACCCAGGGGTTTGGAAAGTTTTGCACCCAGTCTTGGTCTTTGTCTTGAGGTTCATGTTATTGGTTGTGTTGTTCCAGCTGACAGTATTTAAGAGTCTGAAGGTGAGTTAGCAAAATGCCAACTTCTTTGAGGAATCAAATCTGACTAAGCTGGGTGAAGGGCCAGCTCTGGCTGAAGCTGACCTCAGCAAAACTCTGCCCATTAACCTCCCTACATCCATTGCACTCTACTCGTGCCGTGCAAGGTAGAAGTGATGTGGGAAAGTTATTCCTGTGCTGTTACTGGTTGTTACTGGGCTCAGGTTGCAAAAGCTACATCTGAGTCATCAGTACTGCAACGGCTTTTGTAAGGTATGTTTAGCTCAAGAACCATCACCATGACTGTGCAGATCCGGGCTTTGGCTTTCGAATACTGCCAAAGTCCAAGGCAAACTTTGGGAGTGGGGTAGCATGCACGCCAGCAGCAGGGGCACGTTTAGGGGGATAAATCGGAGGTGGGTATCTCGTTTTCCAACCATTCATCTCCAGCTGAAACGGTGTTTTCCTCCATGGAGATGGAGCAATCTCTTTGCTCCCATGCCCTCTTGCTGTAGAGGAACTTCCAACCAGCATGGTTCAGAGGCTGTTTGTCTCCAGCTTGACCGTTCCTCCCCTCCTCCCCCGCCCTGTCTCCTCCACTTCCTCATTCCCCGCGTCGGGTTGAGCAAGAACAGAGCGGAGCCCTCCTCGGATCAGGGCGAGGCGGAGGGGGCCTGTGGAATCCAAGTTCCTCTTTTGCACAGAGCCAGGTTATGTTGAAATGCTGACTGTGGGGCGGCTCACTTGCAGCATTCACACATAAGCACATGCTGGAAAAAATGTCCTTGCTAGAGCTCCATGAGCTGCAGAAAGATTAAACCCAAAATAGATGGCAAAGGCTTTTAACAATATGAAGGTTAAATCTTCGATCAACAAAAGCACCTTTACAGTCCTGATGCAAAGCCCCAGGAAAGATTCCTAGTGACTTGGCTTGGGCTTTGGATCAGATCTAAGGCTGGAAATTTTAATCCGTCCATAAAACGGTGAGTTCATCGGCTGAGTGCTGAGCTGCTTTAAACATAAGGCCCTGCCCATTACAATGGGTGCTGGAGACTGGGCACTGCAGGTTCCTACAGACGTGCTGGAAATCCCGCGTGTCAGAGCAAGTCTGCTGGAACATGGAAATTGCCCTGCTCTGGCAGCCTTCCATGTCACATGTATCAGCATCCCCGTGCTGAAAAAATGGCGGTGGGGCACTCTGAAATAAAACACGCTCGATGAGCTTTGGTTCAAAGTGCCCCACCACCATTTTTTTCAGTGCTGGGATGCTGATATATGTGACGTGAGGGTGCCTTTAATTAGCGTGGCTCGCTAATTAAAGCACCTGGCTCCGCATCCCAAAGCACATGTGAAAATGCTTTGCACGCTGAGCTGTTTCGAAGCCCTTACTTAGCTGCCTAAACCAGGAACCTGAGCACTTGCAATTCTGCCTCACACTTTCAAGTAGCAGCAACTACTTGGTGAATGTCCATCTACTCATCTCATTCCCACCTAATTATTTCAGCGAGTAGGAAACAGAGGACTGGCCTGAACCACGAGGGTCAAGTCCAGAATTGGAACCCAGAGCTTTGAGGGTGCTTGTATTCAGGATTTTGCTCAGTCTGTCTTAAAGAAGAGGACCAGCTGCAATGTCCTATCTGGGTCTGAACGTGGAGGTGCGTGGACCTAGCACCCTGTGTGCTTATCGTGGGATTATCTGAGCACTTCTGGACCATCTCTAGTAGGAAGGGTCATAACAAGGAAACTCCAACTGTTGGCCCAGGGTGCCATTTGTCCCCCTCCCTACATTTCCCATGCTGGGTCTGGGACACTATCTCTCTAGCGGGTACAAAAAATGTTCAGCCAACCTCTTATTCATGCATTGTAGCAGTGCCTCTGGCCCCTGGGCCTGAGCTGGGACCCCATGGTGCTAGGCCCAGCGCAGGATGGCAAAGTAATATTTTCACAATGCTTTTAAGTTCCAAATCACATGTGCTCAATATTACGGGCCAAAATTTGGAGTGAGTTCATGTGAGCCAAGTCCAATTCCTAATCAGATCTTCTTTGCTGTGGTCAGGGTCTGGCATTTTTCTCCTGCTTGCTTTCCAAGCTGGAAGTCCTTCTTCAACTACCCCCTTTACGGCTGTTTTTGGTTTTATTTGTTAGGCTTGCAACTCATCATCCTTATGGGCCCCTGTGCTGTCACTGTGCCATTCACCTTCTCCCCCTGTATTATTACAGTTGTTGAAAGCACAAGGCAGCTCTGTGCTCCCATTGCGTTGGTGCAGTCTTTCTGAAACAGAATTTTTGCATTTGATCCAATACCACAGAGTTGCAAGGGAACTGTCACAGTCCACCTCGCCTGTATTGTGCCGTATCACTACTGTTGCACTGGGCCCTCCCATTTGACATAGCTCTAGGGCAAGAGAAAGGAGAACCAGATTTTGTCTCTGCCTCTCCATACTCTTCCATTGCAGAATGCCTGAGTGGGTCTTTGGGAGTATTTTCTGAGCACTTGACTTGGAGCCTACGGTGGGTACAGGATGTCAGAGAGAACCAGCTCCGTGTGGTCTGATCGGCCAACAGAAACACAGCTGCCAGCTCAGTGCTTGAGCATGTTACCTAATGTAGCTAGAAGCAGAGATGCCATACCCAAACTTCTCAGTGGCAGTCATTTGGGATTGCATCCAGAACCCACTGAAGTCAGTGGAAGTGTTTCCGTTGACTTCAGCAGGCTTTGGATCAGGCTTTTGTGTAGCAGACCCACAAAGCTAATGCTGTCTGTCACTGCTGCCCTCCACCCTGGAGGTGCCTGCTTTTCTTTTTGCTCTGCTTTGACATTTGTAAAGTTTGCAAAGCACTGGCTGCCTTTCAGGACAAACAGTTATGCTTGGTCCAGGTGCTGAAAGATGCTGGGAGCTACGTGTGGGAGCAGGCATGCAGTACCAGTCAGGATAAGCTCATTCTTCTCACAGTCAGCTCTTTCTTTCACTTATTCTCACTGTCTCATTTGCATTTATTCTAGCCTTTGCCCCCCCTTTTTTCCCTTGTATTTTCTCGTCATCTTGTTGTCTGCCAAGAGCATAACTCACAATAAATAACGTAATCCCAAAAAATTATATCCCCTTTTTTTTTCCCTGTGTGTGGCACATCCACAAACTCTCAGACATTTCTTCAAACTTTTTCACTTTTCAAAATGGTTCAGCATGTTCTTTTACTGATCTTTGTAGCTCTTTGGATTGGTCACAAGCAGATGCCTACTATTGGCTATGGGAGCTCGTTTGATTATTTGTGATTGGTCAGCAAGGTCATATAGGACTGTTCGGATTGGATGAACATCCACGCGCTTCGTCATTAATTCTTGTGCTCTATAATGAAAGATTCAGGGCTTGATTGTGCAACACTTCCTCGTGTTAGCGAGCACTCATCCAGCGGCAGGCCCTTTGACTTCAGCGAGTCTGCTTTCCTGAGTACGTGCTGGCTACCATGAGGAAGGGGAGCACAGTCCCCTCTCACTTCCCACGTGAACTGGTCAGGCAACCTTGATATATCATCTACCTGCCAACAGCTGTCTCAGTAAAATATTCCTTTGAAGTCTGAAGCCACAGTGAGCTCATTAGGAAATTGGAAGGAGCATGCACAGGGAATATTTTGCATTATTCTTTCGGTTACAGGGAAGGAGCCAGATCTGAGGCTCCTCATAGTCAACAGGGCTCTGCTCATCCTGGTAACTCCATTAGGCTCCATGGTGTCGCTCCATTGAGTCAACAGATGTATGGGCATATTCTCCTTTTAAATGTAGGTTTGCTGAAGCCAGAGGCAGAAAGGCCGGCTCCTCCCTGCGCTAACTCCATGGAAGTCAGCGGAGCCACAGCCAAGCTGCTGTATCTCCAGCGAGCCGGCAGAGTTATGGCCGTGCTCTTTGCTGGTACGGCTTTGTGGAAGTCCACAGTTGGATGGACGGACTTCCGCCTGCCCTAAATCCCAGGACGTCAGTGGCGTTAGGGGCAGGCCCCTCCCTGGGGTAACGGTGCTGATGCCAAGGAAGGAGGGCCCGGGCCACCTACGGCTGCAGTCTGCAGTGAGCGAAGGCCAGATTCGGATTCTGGCTCCCGCTGGCTTTAAATCGCTGCTGCTTGGAGGGCGTGCTTGGGGGGCCGTTGTTGTGCTGATTAAGCCCCCAGCTCCACACCGCCCCTCTGGAAAGGAAATGGTCCCAGTGAGACTTCTTGCCTAGTGGCAAATACCATCGCCCCCCTTTTATCCTTAACGGGCAGAGCGGCTGGTGGCTTTGGGAAGGGGGGCGAGCTCTGGCTCACTGATTGCAGGCTGCCTCCTTTTTAATGGCTCTGGAAACCTCCAGGGCTTGGTTTCCTCTTGGTCTTCTGCTGCACCCTCCCTCCCAATTCTGCAGCCCCCAAAAAAACACATTCTCTGTAGTTGCTTTTATTTGTAACCTCCACTTGCTTTGCCTCGCTCGCCTCCCTCCCTCCCGCTCGCGCTCTTCATCTCCCTCCCTCCCTCTCTCTGGGGGGAAAAAAGGTCATTGCGCAAATGATTAGTCAGAGCTCAGTTGCTGTAGCAACCAGCTGCTGTAACTGGGACAGGCATGCATTGAGGACAACAGAGAGGTCGACCATTAGCGAGTGCTGGGGAGCTGAAACCTTTGTATTTGCTTTCAAGAGCTGAGGAGCAAGGCAGCGCGAAGCCCCCTGCTCCACGCCACGCGTGGGGACGCTCCTCGGGGCCGCAGCTTTGGAAGGAAGCCCTTCCGTTCGGTTTAGTTTTTAAATCATCATCATCATCATCGTCACCCCCATCCTCCTTGCTCCACTCTCTGCTTCCCAAGGAGCCGTCGCGGCCCAGCTCCGCGCCCACTGCCTTCGCCTCTGCCAGCTTTGTCTCCCCAGCCCTTGCTGGTGGGTGCCGTGCCCTTCCCGGTCCCACTCCCGGACGTGTGCGGCCAGAGCTTGTCCAGGAGGGGGTCTCTTCCCCTGGCAGGTCGGCGGAAGCAGAGGGAGGCTGGGACTCCTTCCTCATCCAGCCCACTCCTCATTTCCCCGGGCGCTGTTGGGCCTCTGCTCCAAGGGGTCAGGTTCATTTTGCAGCTGCCGAGCCGGGGAACTCCTACCACGTTTCAGAGAAGCGGGGCAGGGTTCCTCGTCCTCTTGCAGCATCTTTCATGTCGAAGGTGAATGTCGGGTCCCCAGCCCTTGCGGGGGTAACTGGGTGTCCTGGCTGATTTCCATCTCTTGGGCAGCCCGGTCTGATTTTCATCCTGCCTCCAGCCGTTTCAGCTGGGGATGAGTATTTTTGTTCTTGGTTTGCTGCCTTACTTTTGGGAAGAAGTGGCTGCTTTGCATTGGTGGTTGACATAGTGTCTCCTTTGGTAGAGAAGGGATAGGGTATGGTTGCAATGGAGACAGGGTCACTTCTGCGCTGAGGCGGCTGGATGCAGATATATGCTGTGAGTCTCTCTTCCTGCCTTAACCCAACCTGTGCTGCCCAAGGGCCCCTCGAATAGCCTCCCAAAGCCCTGACTTGGGCTAAGACAGAGATGCACCTATATTGCAGGGAGGTGCAGTGTGCCCACAGCTTCCTCTGACTGAAGGTGGGGTGGTGGG
This sequence comes from Crocodylus siamensis, assembly GCF_052110815.1. Taxonomy (NCBI): domain Eukaryota; kingdom Metazoa; phylum Chordata; order Crocodylia; family Crocodylidae; genus Crocodylus; species Crocodylus siamensis. The sequence continues at coordinate 9,480,273 of NC_143405.1, read as the reverse complement.
TGCTCCACATCTCTGCAAATTGGGTCCCAAATGAAATGACTCCTCTCTTGTCAGCCCTTGCAAAACTGAAGTGGATGTGGGGGTCTGCCACTGGCTTGACAGAGCTGTGGATCAGATTTGTACTGCTGCTGTGGGGCTATGCTGAATGCAGTGCAATTTATCACAGCTATTGTAGGGTTTCTTCCTGGAAAGACTGCAAGGTTTGTTAATACACTTAAAAGTAGCCTGTGCCAGCTGGGCAGGGCTGGCAGGGACCTTGCTCCACTTCAGACCCTGTAGTTTACTCTTTCTGTCTCTCTCTCTTGCAATCCCCCAAGGATTGCTGCACATAAGGACCTACCCCTGGGAGACAGACAGTCCTAACCCTCTGTGCCATCACTCCCGGCAGGTTAAATTGCTGCCTTCAGACATGCTGTCACAAATGTCTGAGGGCCCCCTGATGTTTTCAGGCAGCATCAGACTAGGGGACAGGAGACCACTTTGGCTGTGGGGTATTGCTCGTCCGGTGCAGACACGGACCAGTATCACAGAGGCTAAGTAGGGCGAAGGATCATTCAGTAAAGTGCCAAACACCTTGCAGAATCCCACCTCAGTAGAAACAGCCCTACAGCGGACTGAAGGACGCAGTCCCAAATCTTGAACGATCAGAAGCTGTGAGTGCTGTAAAGGCAAAGGGGGAAAAGGTGTGACAGGGAAGAAACCCTGGTGTCAGGAGTGCAGAGCTCCAGTGCAGAGGTGAAGAGGGCCGTGTGGGCTACCTCTCGCCCTGTACCTATACAGCACCAAGTCCAATGGGATGCCAGTCTCTTTTGGGGCTTGTAAGCCCTCCTGTGATAAGATAATAGACTATGATACCTAAGTCCAGAGCGACTATAATCCCATGGTTTGCGGGGTCCCTCTATTGGGTCTTGGTGTCTTAATCACAGTGCTGCTGCAGACATGCTCTTAGGCAAGTCGCTGAAGTCCTGTAGTATTTTAGTTTCCCCATCTATGATCTGGGGATACTGGCCCTGGAGTAGCATTGCAAGGTGAACTAGTTAGTGTTTGCAAAGTACTTTGCGATTGTTATAGGGCAGATGCCAGCAAAGAGCACAGTGTTGGCAGAAATTGGGAGTAGCCACGAGTATTGTTGGGGATACAGTTAAACCTGGCTACAAAGCACTGGCAGTGATCTGAGCCCGTTTAGGCTGGGGGTGGAAAGGTAGCTCTGGTTAGGTTTCACAGCAACTCCCATGAGTTGCTGCTGTAGACAGACATCTGAATACTCCTCCGGGAAGCAGCAGGCCTAGATTTCCAGCCCTAGGAAAAGGCTTACCTGGTACTCTACGAAGCAACGTGATTGAGTGACTTAGTGCAGATGTCCCAATGTCTGCTGGTAGGGCATCCAATAAATGCACTTCCACCAGCAGAGAAGCAGGAGCACATGTCTCTAGCGTAACGTTTCTACGAAGTGAGAAGGCAATTTCCAGTGCTCCTGAAAGTTATTTTCATTACTGTGCTTCTATGAAAGTTATTCTCATGCTGACTGTCATGACAGTGTTACAGTGTTGTCAACACTTCTGATTTATATTGTACATCTCACGATACTTCATGCCTTTCTTAAACCTTTAGTCCTGGGAGTCGTGTGACTATGTGAGAACCACAGTTCTTGTTTTAAAAAAATTCTAGCTCTCGCAGCTGTAGACAAAAGCTTTAAACTGTGACTTGAGCATTGCCTAAAGGCTCACAAGACAATACGGAAATGAAAAGAGCCCAACATTGATTCTTCTTCTTCTTCTTCTTTTTAAAATCTCATGATTTTAAAACCAATTTGGTGATTTTTGTGATTTGATTCATGATTTCTGAATGCTTAGAGTTGTCATCTCCATTCTTGTTATTTATTTGTATTATTGTTGTGTTTTCCTTTAGAGTCACTGAAACAGAGTTTCAGATTAGGTGACTAATGTTTTAGGCTATAGAAAATGACAAAGAAAGCATATAAGGTCTCCAAGAGAGAGAGAAAAGAAAGCATAGTGACTCACTGTGTAAGTCTGCATCTGAAACTTAAAGCACAAAATGGTGACCACCTCCTGCTACCTCCTGCAGCAGGCAAGCAGAAACCTTTCTGTGGGAAGGTGCAGGTCACAGAAAACAGAATGCCCTGTCCTTTCGGTTAGATAGCTACAGCTCTCCTTCATTCAGGAAGGTCTCAAAGTGATGTATAAACTATGCAGATACAAAGGCTCTAATGAAATGCAGCTACCTTTAGATCAAAGTGCACATCATATTATACAGGAATCATACAATCATAGAGAAGTAGGGCTGGAAGGGACCAGTCCAGTCTAGTCCAGCCCCCTGCCTGAGGCTGGATCATCCCTACCCTAGCAAAGGGACAGATTGGAAGTTTTGACCAAGGACACTGGGACAAGCCCCGACCCTCATGAAAAGTGCCTTGGGATCCTTAGTGTCCACGTACAGCAGGCAGTTCTGATAGCAAGGCTGATGATGAGTACACCTGTCCCTCCAGGAGACTGCAACATCACTAATGCCAGGGCACAAAGGAATGTGTCAGCTTGGCCAAAACCCAAACCTGTTGCCTCTAAGAAGTCTAATATTTTAAGCTTACAGCTTAGCACACTTAGGTGTCTTCTCCAGTGGTGAGCTAGGAAGCCCTGCCAGCCTTCTTTATCTCCTTCTGCTTTAAACTGTGCTGCTGAAGTCCTGGGAGCCTTTCTGAACACTTGTGTCTGCTGAGAACCCGGTTCGCAAGCATATGAACCCTACATCCGAACATAGTTATCAACATAAAGCAAAGAAGACTAGATTGGCTGAACCCCATTCTCCTATGGATTAAGGCATCAGAAATGGGACCTGCGGTACATCTCTCCTGGGTGGCCCCAGTTTTCTGAAAAGAGACAATAGGTTGGCAGTGGTACAGATGGGGACAGTTTTGTCTGCAAACCACATCCAATAAAGATTGACAAAGGCATGTGTAAGAGGTTGGGTGATGTGTTGGTGCCAATACACTTTTGTGGTATGACCTGGGTGGTCACCAGTGGGTTGTGACACAGGAGGAGAAAGACCTGATTGTACTACTTGACTGCAGGATGATTGTGACTCTCCAATCTCATACAGCCATGGAAAAGCAAATGCAATCCAAGGAAGTCTTAGGTTGAGGTATTTCCAATAGGAATGGGGGAGAATTAACACTGTTGGATAAGATATTGATGAGACCTCATCTAGAATACTGTCAACAAGTATGGCCATCCATGTTCAGGAAAGATGAATTCATACTGGAAGAGGTGCAGAGAAGAGCTAATAGAGTGATCAGGGGAACAGAGAGGAAATGAAAAAAGCCTGGCAAAATAAAGATAAAGGAGAGGATTTCTGTACATGCCATAAGGGGTGAATGCAAGTGATGGAGAACGGCTGTGCTAGCTAAAGGAGAATGGTGCCTTACAATCAAATGGATATTAACTGGTGCTGGATTTAGGCAGGGTATTAGAAGAAGGTTTCTGCAATCAAAACAGTGAAGGTCTGATAGAAACTTCTAATGTGAGTAGTCAGGACAGAATACCTCCAGCTGCTGTTTGAATGGTGCTTGGTCAGTTCATGAATGAAATTATACAACAGGGTCGCCCAAGATAGCTGGACTTGATGACCAAGACAACTTTCCAGTCTTTCGTAACTTATGAATTCCATTTTTCTTCTGTGAATGCCATGTTACGTTTCATCCTTGCTTTTGAATTTAACCATTAGCATGGCTTTCAGCATTCATTTTGCGACAGAAACTGTACACTTCACTGGACTCTCTCTGGGAAGCCATGACAGCAAAAGAGCAATTGGTTGCCATCAGGACTGAACACAGCTCTACCCTCATGGACAATGAATCCGTCACTCATTTAGAGTTGGAATGACTCTGTGCTGAGGTGCCAAATTGGGGTTTGGAGTCTGGAAGTTACAGTTGGTTGGGAATTTTTTGACAAAGCAGTTTTCTATTGATTGGACCAGAACAAAATGTTTTACAGCAAAAGGTCTAATCTTTTGTCAGGAAAGTTTTCTCAGGTCCAGAATGGTCTGAATCGGAGAGAGAAAGAAAAGGAGACCATAAAAGCCAATTGTCAGGGAGGCAGGACACTTAGCTGCAATGTGGGACATGTAGGTTTTGAAGTCTCCCACATCCCAAGTGAGATTCCTAACCCCATAGCTATTATGGGATGGCCTGTTGTTGGCCTACAGATGTCTCTCTCTTTCTCTTTTTTGTAAAATTTTTTTAAAGGGTCTTGGTTTTATGCCAATGGAGATTTGGAACCAGTTAGTCTCTAACATGCTGCCCTGCCCTGTCTTCTACCTGAGTTCAAATGAATGCAGCTAACCACCACCTTCTGCTAGCAGAGAATTGGAAAACATTTCAAATCTTACAAGTTACCTTTAGAGGTGCACCGATATATTGGTCCTATATCGGATCAGCACCGATATAAGGAAACATGACCGTATCGGGAGCTGGCTTTTTTTGGCTGATAATGTGGCCGATAAATGCCCCATGCATGCACAGCTACAGTTGGCAGTCTCCACGCTGCCCAGCTGCATATTGGAATTGGATTGGTATCAGGTGATATGGTTCGCTAAAAATCAGCCGTAGGTATTGGCCCAAAAAATCTGTGGTGGTGCACCCCTAGTTATTGTGAATGCTAAGCACTCTCTAACAAAAAGACTGAAATTTATTATTCTGTCCCAATGAAGCATGTTGATGTGGACAGGGGCAGATTACCCTGCTAGAAAACATCTTCTGAGACTGGAGCAGGAAGACCATTAGTGGTGACATGTTCTGTCAGGGTAGCCCCATTGCACTGCTAGCAACCCCCAAAAGTAGAAGGAAAAAATTGGGCCCCATCTCAGGGGCTGGGGCTAGGTTTGGAGGTGTGGGTTGCAGACACTGGACTAACTCCTAACTGTAGAAGTTTTTTAAATGAGTAAAAACTAAGTATTTGATAGATTTCGTAGACGTTCAGGCTGGAAGGGACCCCAGAGCATCATCCAGTCCAGCCCAGGTCAGCAGGGATCATAGGATCCCAGCAAGATAAGCATCCAAAAGTGTCTTGAAGGTGTTCAAAGTAGGTGCTTGAACCACCTCCGATGGCAGGCTGTTCCAGACCTTGGGGGCTCGGACAGTAAAGAAGTTCTTCCTTATGTCCAGCCTGAAAGAGTCACAGAGGAGTTTGTGACCATTTGACCTTGTCATCCCACGGGGTGCTCTGGTGAACAAACGTTCCCCCAGATCCTTGTGGTCACCCCTGATAAACTTATAGGTGGCCATCAGATCACCCCTGAGCCTGCGCTTTTCAAGCTAAAGAGTCCCATGGCTCTCAATGTCTCATCATAAGGTCTGTTTTCCTGACCCCTGATCATGCGCGTGGCTCTCCTCTGGACTCTCTCAAGCTTCTCCACATCCTTTTTGAATTGCGGAGCCCAAAACTGGACGCAGTACTCCAGCTGCGGCCTCACCAAGGCCGAGTACAAGGGGAGAATGATGTCCCGGGATTTGCTTGAGAAGCATCTATGGATGCAAGCCAGTGTTTTGGTTGCTTTACTAGCCGCAGCATCACACTGAAGGTTCATGTTCATCTTGTGGTCAATCCTGACCCCCAAGTCTCTTTCGTCCGTAGTGCTATCCAACGTAGCACTGCCGAGCCTATAAGGATGCTGCAGGTTTTTCTTCCCAAGGTGGAGAACCTTGCATTTTTCAGTGTTGAACACCATCAAGTTCTCATCCGCCTGTTTCATGTGCCTGTGTTCAAGTAGTGCTGCTTCAGGATTTGGCCATTTTTGTCTGTCATCTTTCCATTTTATGTGTAGTGTTTGCTTCTTCCTGGCTTCTCATTGTATTTTATGATTTTTCCCACTCTTGGTTTTGTGCGGTTTAAAGACGCGTTACTGGGTCGCAGCATGAATTCATCTGTCAGGTACTTTGGTTAATTCTGAACATTATCTAAGTAAACCAGGTATAAGGGGCTTGTGAGTTTTAAATGTGTAAGAAATCATTCAGGCAAGAATCAAGCAAAGGAGCAGTCTAATTGTTGTCTCCCTTTTTGGCCTCTGCAGGGCTGTGCAGTACTCTTTTGGGCACTCAGCGCTACTTTGTTCCAGCCAAGAGATAGAAGCACTTTTGTGATGAGTAGAATAATTTCTGTTGTGAAGTCCAGAGCTTTGAGGTTGAAGACACTATTTGTGTGGGATTAAACTGCATCTCAGAGACCCAAACCATATTATAGATGTGTGTGTGTTGGGAGGAGGTGGGGGGAGCCTTTCTAATTGAATTGGTAGGAGCACCTCCTCAAGTTGGCACCTGGCAGGTACAGCTGCACCTGATTATGCAAGTGGTGGATTCAACCCCAAATTTCTAACAATAGCAAGGAAAAAACAGACAGAAAAAAATATCAAGCATCAAAATGGCACTAGGGGAATGACGCAGTGGAGGTGAAGTATCAAAGGGAGAAAGGAAGCGCACGGCAAGAGAAAGGGAAACAGATGAGAGAATAGCGGGAAGTGACCTCACTGAGCCGGGAGAGGGGTGGAGAATCCAACTGCTGAGATGAAAGGGAAATAGGAAAAGGATACAGATGGGACAGACCGTGCTGGAGGGCGTTGGTGAACCAGAGCTGCTGCCTGCATGGTCCAGCTTTCTCTGCTTGCAGCGGCGCTCGGTTCCTGCTGTCACACTCGCATACAGGCTCAGCGAGCCCTTAACCGCAGAAGTCTCGTCAACAAGAGGCTGGGTTCAGCCCGGAGTTAATGCCACTTTCTGCCGACATAAGCTCAAATGCAAAGCCCCCCCCCTCTGTGGTCAGTCTACCAGGTGGGGAGGTTTGGCAGCTGCCCTGGGCTCCGGTGAGGCCCACAATGTGGATGGGGGAAGGCTGGGGAATGCCATGACTCAGTTCATTAACTCAGCAGGGGACTGCTCTCTCTCAACCCAAAAGTCGTCTCCTCCTCCTTTCCACGGGCGCTTCGGTTGCTTGCCCTCTCTCTGAGCACAGGATGGGAAGGGGGCGGGGCGGGGGGTTCAGGCTGGGGCAGGGGCCCTTACATGAGCCATCCAGAATGGATCTGGCCATGTTGCTTTGTCACTTCCAGACCTCCCTCGGGGCGCATCCACTGTGTTGACTGTCCATGGGAGCTAGCTGAGTCCTCTATCACCTTCCTCATCTGCTGGACAAGAAGGATCCACAGCGGATTTCCATGCGGTTTCCTCGGTAGGACAGAAGGTGATTGTCAGCTGCCAAGGGTATTGCAGAAAATGCCTCTGATGAAGCTGAGGTAGAATTAGGATGACAGCAATGTAGCAACCTTGAAATCCAAAGTGCGATTGGGAACCATCCCTCTCCGGGAAGAGGCTGAGCCATGTCAGCTGGCTGCCTTCTCCTGCTGTCTGCTTTCTCCACTGATCCAATAGGAGGCCATAAGGAAGTTGCTCTGATCTGGTAATCATCAGCTCAGGCTCACTGCAGAGCAGACATTTCTGCTGACGATTGCAGTGCATTACAGAACCATCTTCTCGGAGCTGCGGGTTTGCTTAAAGAAAGCATGGCACGCGTGTCGTACTCGGACCCTGCTGCTGTACATTGCAAGGACCACCAGGATCCCTGCGACGAGACTGCACGGCTGAATCCAGAGGAACTGCTGCTCCTTGAAGCGCTCTCATAGGTGCCCTTAGAAGAGAGGCTTGGAGCTGCCTGGAATTGTTTTTCATGGAGAATTTTTATTTTTTAGTTAAAAATGAGCCTTTTAAAAACAAGCCAACTCAAGCTGCTCATGAAGAAAGTCTCAGCATAATTGATTTTTTTTCCTGTTTTTCACAAAATCATTAACAAGATTTAAAAAAATATATAGATATAGAATTTCAAAGTCTTCACTGAAACTTTGTGTGTAGCAAAATTGCCCCAATATAGCATCAGAAAATGTAGCTGGGAGAGAGAGGATGAACAGAAACTGTGGAGCAGGACTTTGGAAATATACCTGTGAAAAAATCTGATTGAAAGTAGTTAAAATTTTTAACAAGAAACTCAGGTCTCTCGAACCCAATGAAACAGAAACAGCTTCACAAATTTTAATTTCTTTGTGCAATTTTCTCATTTTCCAAACTGCCATTAAGCAGTCAGAGTGAAAGAGCTTTCCACGTGGAAGGAGATGAACAGGACTCTCGCGCTCTCACTCCCTCTCTGCAAAGGGAACTTAAAAAATTCAATCTCAATCTGAGAATGGCAAGATCATCTTTCCTATGAGGAGCCTTGAGACCTCACAAATTGTTGACATCCAGAACTCAGCGCTTTCAGGAGTGTCTTCTCCAGGAACATAATGATAATTGGAGTATATTATTAAAAATATTCTCAAAGCCTTTACCTGAGCCCCATACCCATATAGATAAACGTAGGATTGCATGCCTATGGGTCATGATCCATACCCATGTGTGAGGAAGGTGAGGCAGAAATTTTCATAGTGGTTTGGGCAGGACACTGGGATTCAGTGTTCTTGGGTTTTATTCCCAATTTCCCACAGACTTGGGCATGTCCTTGTGTTTTCTGTGCTTCTCTTTCCCAAACTGAGAAAAGCAGATGACCCTTGCCTTCTCTCAAGGCTTACTCAATCCACAGGAGATCCATGGGAAGTCACCTTATAAGGAAAACTATTGACCTTCATATTAATAAGTTAAAAACAAAAACTTGAGTTCTCTATGGCCAAAACTTACAAAAGCGAGTGTTGGCATATTAAGCCCGAGCACCTACAATGCCAGCTGAAGCAAGAGGAGCTCTGGATACACTGGTCTGCTGATAATCAGTTGTCACGTGCCATGAGTTGGGCATTTAAAAACTGAGGCAGGGACCACTTTTGAAAATGTAGGGCTATGCACTTTCAAATATCTTTATCATGCGCTGTAGTATCCAAGTTCTCCTGTTCTGACTTAATTTAGGCCTCAGCCAATGACCGGGTCTTATCCCATCATCATTGACAGGTAACCAGCAAACCCCTCTTGGTACCAAAGACTGACTGAGTCGTGGGGCAAATGAAACAAAATGACTGTAGGATATAAGATGAGCTTGCAGTAGCTCCTTCCTTTCCCATGGAAAACTGGACTCCATGATGTTTTACAGACTGTAAACCAAATTTCAATCCTTTCCAAGAGCTCCCACGGGGCTGTCCTTCCACCTAGAACCACTCCCATTGACTTCAATGGGAATGCTTTGCCTGGGGGACTTGCTGGAGGGTCCCCTGTGTTTGCAGTACACCTCGTGGAAACTTCTCTATCAATCCTTCCTCTCCAGCCCTTGGTCTAAATGACCCTTGAGGTCTCTGATTTGGTGATACATACAACCTTTGGGTAAAAAAAAAAATTAATGTTGCTTTTCAGGCCTGGCTCAAATACGCGCAAACCGGGGAAAGGGAGAAAAGCCAGCGTAATGCATCAATAAAGTATGTGCTGGATCAGGCATTTTATAGGCTCAGACATGTGATGAGTGCCTTACTCAGTTGTGAGACTACTACCAGACTCACTACCAAAAAAGCCTTTATCGCATGCCTCCCTCATCGCACATTTTCTATGGATGAGCTCTCATGTCATCCACCACCAGAATGCAGTCACATCCAGGGGCAGCTACCTGACTGCACAGCAACTGGGTAGGGCTTCCCTGAAGCCACTTGAAACAGCCTCCTGACCAAAGGATGACATTTCTAAAGGATGTTGGAAGTTTATCAAGGAGCCATAGTTTGCATCTTTATTTTGCGCACAGTATCAAGTGATCTAAAATACCACTAGTGGTTAGGAGCTCAGATTGGCATCTCATCTAAAAGCTGTCACCCACAGTGTTACACCAGTCTCTGGGTTGGGAGACGAACGGACACAATTACTGAGTAGAGTCTGAGGAAGAGAGTTTGGACTGGAGGGAGTTGGGGAGCGTCATGTGTTCACACAACTATCATCTTGTCATAGGTAGGAATCAACTCTTTCCCTATGCAGGGCGGAGGCAGGTGGCATGGAGACAGGTTGCCATTGGTTATCTCAAGAGTTTCTCATGGGCAGCCATACAGGGAATCTACCCTAGAGATGAGGCTGGAATAAACTTCGGATCCAAGTGTCCCTGGATTTAGGGGATTTGAAGCCCATGAATTCTGCTGCTTGGGGCTCTTTCTGCTTCCACTCCTTTGAAGGTCAGCTGTGGCGCAGTGTGCCTGCCTGCCTCTTTCCTTGCCAGTCAAGCTACTTTTTGGCACTTGCCCTACTGGAAAGCTCTCCTGCCTTTTCTACTCTCTTATTGTCAGTGGGGCCAATTCTGCATGGGGGACATTAAAAGGAGGAGAAAGATAGGGCATAATGTCCATGGTGTTGCAATGTGTCTACTTGATGTGATGACCTCTCCATATCATCCCTGTGACCTCAAAGGGCCTCCCTGGACAACTGGCTAAGGACATCAACCCTTAGTCTCAGAGCAGCTCTTCTCCCTCTGGCACTGGCAGTTCCCAGACCTCAAAGTGCCGCTATCTGGCTCGTCTGGTGCTGTGGCATATGCAGTCTTCTGAGCTGAGCTCAAGTCAACACAGTAGGCTAGAGGGAATCCTCCTGTTGGGAGGCAGAGAGGCAGCAGAGGCTGGCGTGGCCTCCATGGTGGCTATGCTTCTCGTACGGATACTGCCCAACTCCCACAGTGCTTGCGTGGGACAGAGCTCTGCAGCACACCCCTCCTGGGCTCTCTGAACCTTGTCCATGGTGCTCCTATTGCCTTTCAAACCATTTGTACCTATGGCAGGGTGGTAGGCTTTGCCCCAGAGACCAGCCACACTTTGGAGAGGGAGACGCCAGTGCTGTCTGCTAGGAGAACATGCCTTGAGGACTCGATCTGATGTTTTGCCCATTAGGGTACAGTGGGTCTGTCCAAATTGGTGGCCCATGGGCCACATGTGGCCAATGGGGGGGTTAATCTGCAGCCTGTGGGCGCCTACCCGGCTGCTGCCCCCCTTATCTCTCCGGTTGCTGCAGACAGGGCCTCTAGGCTCCTTCCCATCTGCTTTGGCTTCCTGCTTCTGCGCCAGGTAGTGGGATGACACAGCCCACAGCACTGGAGCAGCCTGCAGCATGGTGCAGCAGCTTGGGGGGCTGCCCATATGCACAGTGCAGGGGCTTGCGGCTCACAGTAATGCAGCCCCCCACTGGTGCAATTCACCTGGCGTGTGGCCCCCGGCCCTTAGAAGTTGGACAGCCCTGGGGCAGAGGGAAATCAAGAGGCCTGTTTTCCCTTTCTTCCCATTGCGAAGAGTCGGGGTGGATCCGGAGGGGGTCTGAGGAGGAGCCTGCTTCCCGAATTGTCTTTATAAAAGCTTCCTCTGTGACTCGAAGGCCTCGGAGCCCTCTCTCCCCACCCCTTCCCAGCGACGTAGCCTTAAATAATTGATACGCTGATAAATAATAGATCTTGTATTTGCTCCTTCACTTTTTCTCTGCCTTTCCCTTTTGTGTGTGCGCGCGCGCACTTGTGTGTTTGTTTCCAGCCCGGCTGTGCTGCATTAGGGTTAGAGGGATGCTGGCTGGCTGCGCGGAGCGCTCTGTGGATGCGTGTGTGTCTGGGGGGGAGCGGGCTGGGCGGGGGAGCGTTGCAGAGGCAGAGAGGGAACATTCCGTGGAGATAAAGGGCTGGTTTGATGTGTGTTCATGTGGAGGGGCTGTTTTGCCTCGCATGCCTTTCTCTCTTGCTTTATTTTTTTCCTGGAGTGAAGCCTGGCGCCAGCAGTCTGGAACCAGCCTGACAAGCTTTTGAGTTATGGAAAGGGGGAGGGGGGGGGAGGAGAGAGAGGGAGGCGGAGGGTGAAGGGAGAGAGAGGCAGCTGGGATGTGGATTATTACAGGAGAACAAGAATACACACAAGGGGCTGGTGGGCTTCAGGCAGGGGGGTGGGGGTGGGGGAGGGAACCAGCTTCTAGCAAAATGTTTCAAAGGGGATTTTTATATGGGGGGGGGTTGGGGGGGCGCGGAATTGAGTCATTTTGGGCATAAAATGCAAACCTCGCCGCACTGAGGAACAAGGAAGTTTTTTTTAAAGCTCCAATTAAAGGGCTTGGAGAGGTCCAGGGCTTTTAAACAGCCTTGGAGGGGGCTCCTGGCCAGTGCTCAGCCTCCCCGTCCCATCAGGACATTCCTTTCTGCTGAACGCGCTGCTGCTCCTGTCCCTCTCCGCGGCTCCCACCGCCTCTTCCAGGCTGCTGCCGAATCCTCTCCGTCTCCCAGGTCTGAACCAAAGGGGCGCTGCTCTGTTTTGCCTCCTCCCCACTGCACCCATGTCCCCAGGCCTCCTCCAGTGCTTTGATGCCAGGTTGCTTATAGCCAATGTAGCCTGGAGCTTTCTCCAGCTGCAGGAGCAGGTCCCCAGGTAGCCAGAACAGGACCTGAAAGGAGCTAGCCTGTTAGCGCTCCTACTAGCCACCCCGCCTGGGTGTCAACTCTAGTGGTTGGAGCTACGTGATGCCAACCAGTACCGCGGTGGAGCTTGCGTTCCTCCATACTCAGAGGAGGAAATTGCTCTGGCCAAGGCAGGCTCTTTCATGGTGATGAGCAGAAGATGGTGGTAACCTAACCCGAGGGCAGGACACATGTGTCCTGTGTCCTACGAGGCTGTACATATGGCCAAATCAAAGGGAAGAAGAGACCTGGCCAGGGCTGAGCCCACTGTGAAGGCACAGCAGGGAGGTGGGTACTTGGGATGATGTTTCTACACATGTTGCCATGGCTGGGACTGTCCATGTGTCAGAAATGCAAGCACCATGTGGACTCCGTCCATGAGGGCTGCTTTATGCAGGTTTCCAATATTTTCAATGGCACAAAAAATATATATATCTGGAGTCCCTCCAGCCACACAAGACATGTGTCTTTACAGCCTCACTCCAGCCAAAGCGGGGAACAGCTCTACAGTGTGTTGCCTTTCCATGTACACTCTCTCATGCACATATGCTGCTCCTCTAAGAGATCTCCTTTGTGCCCCAGTGTCCCTGCGAAGGCAGCGGGCTATGTCTCACCAGTCAAATGGCCTCACCAGAGCCAAGAGAATGATCCTGAATCAATGGAGAAGGGGAGGGAATTTTGATCCTTGCTTAATCTTTTTTCATCTTGGTGAAGCCTATTATTTAGCTCCAGTGATCTAGGAATAAAATAATCTTTGCTAAGGACCAGAAATCGAGGTGTGGAAGCTGACCACATGCATCCTCACAGACCCCCCCAGCTGTGCTCTGGCAAACCAGAAAAGGTGACATTTTGGCATTCCTGATACTTCTATGGTAAAAAATAAGACATGTTTAAAATACACAAACCCTTAAAAGTCTTCAGGGTCCTCACCTTACACAGAGGAACCAGAAGGCACAGGAGCAGACTGATTTTTGAAACCACTTATACGAGTTACTTGTAAGCTGCAGCTTTCAGCAAAAAATGTTTCCAAACCTACCTCTGTTTCCACCTAGTGAAAAAATGGCCTTCGTGCCTTCCATGTATCCGGCTGCAGGACTTGATCCATCTCAGACAGCTTAGAGGTTTCACTAAGTCCAGTGCCATGTCTCTGGCAGTGGTCAGTGCTGGGTGATTTCTAAAATGTGAACTTTATAGCACTTAGTGTAGCCAAAAAAAAAAAAAAATGACAGTGAGTAAAAGAGGGGTGAAGCCTGATGGCGTGTAACCTGATCCGTAGCAACTGCTGGTGGGCATGCTCTTATCCTGTGGTAAGGGAAAGCGAAATTGCACTAGCTTGCTCCCATGTACCTCCAGGTAGAAGTGGGCATGTGGACAGTTATCAAGGAGTAGCTGATGTGCAGCAAATCTCCCAACCCTCTTTTACCTTGCTGTAATTTGATCACTTGTACATAGCTTTATGTACTGCCATGAAGATGCTGCTCTAGCATAGATAGCTGCTGTAATGCACTGTGCAATACTACACCAGGGGCGGACAGTGTCTTCCTGACCCCAGCTGGTGACCCGCTCATGCCTCGAAGTTTGAGGAAGGGAGCTAAATCTTGTCGTGTAACCCTTGCAAGTGTAGCTGTGGCTGCTCTTCTAATCTGGGTCCATAATCATTTAATAAGTCCTCTCCAAACTATTTGCTTTAAAAAGAATCCTGCTGCGCTGAGTTCCACAGCTGAATTGCACAGAGGGCATTTATACACGTGCTCCAGGAGGTGGGGCGCGGAGGGTGCTTTATTTAGAGTGGCTCCAAGAGGCACCCTAACTAAAGCACCCACAGTGTCATGTGTATCAGTGTCCCCGCGCTGAAAAATGGCAGCGAGGCTACTTGAACTAAGGCTTGTTGAACGACCTCTAGTTAAAGTGCCCCCACTGCCAATTTTCAGTGCAGGGATGCTGATACACGTGACGCTGGAGTCTGCTGGAGGGCGGCGATTACCACACTCCAGTGACTTGAGTTGTAATTGCAGCACGTTGGAGCAGCCTCAGTGCACATGTACAGGTGCCCATAGTGCTGAAATTGCATTCTTGTCACTTCACTCTGTTTTACCTTGTTGCTGTGACACGTCTTTCCAGTTTTGTCCAAAATGCACTAGCAAACATTGAGGCAGCATGGCAGCAATAGCCGCAGTGTAAAATCACATGTCAATTCATAATATTAATAGACTTGGAGAGGCTGGATCTGGCCAAGTACCTGGGCACACGTGTAACTTGAATCCCTTCACAGCCACAAAGCAGATACCTGGAATGGGGAAACTGAGGACGAGAGAAGGATGAAGTGACTTGCCCAAGGTCACTGGAAGAGTCGGCATCTCCCTAGCCCAGCCCAGTGCCCTGGCTACTATACTTTCCATGTCTTCAATAAGACGAGTAGGGCAGGGCCAACCGAAGGCTCTCCCTCTCTAGAGTTTAAAGTGCAGTGCAAAGGAAAACTATGGGTTTTCATCCCAGGCTTGCAGTGGAGGAAGCTGAAGCTCTCAGCAGCTGGCTCAGAGTGACACGAGTCAGGGACAGAGGCAGGGCTCCTGTCTACCAGGCTGGTTGCCCTGGTCAGGGGAGCAGGGTATCTCCACTCAAGCAAACGCAAAGGCAAGGGAGTGAAACAGCCCAGTCCCCGGGAGCCAGTGGGTGGAAACAAAATGTAATTCTGGGCTGCCAGAGAGCTGGGGAGAGCGAGCGGCATCTTGGTGAGGCCTCTCTTCCTGCAGCCAGCCTCACCTTTCATATTCTAATGCCTTCCCCTTGCCTGATTTGTGAGCACTCGGAGGCTCCTGCTGGGAATTCGCTCTAACGGAGGCACACGCCGCCGTCCCTCGGTAAATTACACAGAGATATAATGAAGGAGGAGAAATCAGTTACTCTGTGACTGAGACTCCCTGGGGGACCTTAATTCAAATATTTGTGGAGCTGAGCAAGTGGGGCGTTGGGGAACCTTGGAGTTGGAGCTTCTCTTGACAGGTCTCTCGCAGGTGGTTGGTGGGGGCCGGAGTGGGAGGGAAGTGGGACACAGCAAGGAGCTGCCTTCGGTGGCGGGGCACCGTTCCCTCTCCCTGCCCGGTCCCGCGGCTCTGGGCACCGGAAGCACTGAGTGGTCTGTCTGCGAGGGGCAGTCCTGCCCGGCTGGGCCTTGCTGACACAGTATCTTCAGGGCTGCACCGAAGCCGCGGGCACTCAGCGGGTGATGCAGTCAGGAGAAGGCCCGTGACTTCTGCGGTGCCAGGTTCTGCCTTGCTCTGCCCGTTGTGCAGCCATTTACACCCCTGCACTGCGAGCGCACCTTGTTGCTGTGGGTGTTATGTGCCGCTACCCGTCGGCACCCTGCGTGGGCTGAGGAAGACTCTGCCCCACTCTGTCCTCCGGCGGACAGGGTGCTGCGGCCGCAAGGAAGCCCAAAGGTCTGCTGCAACATTGCCACCTCTTTGGCTTTGGTTTGATCACCAGGGATATACAGGGGAAAAGCATGGAGGGAGGAAGGGAAGAGCGAGTGGCAGGGACCCTCTGAGGATGGCATGAAAGCGCAGGCCCTGCCTTTAGGTCTGTTGTTTCTCCCAACCCTTCTCTGCTGGGTGAGGCAGTGCCCAGCAGATTCAGGCATAAAATACCCAAGCACGGGAGACAAGCGTTCCCTGGCACTTCTTCTCTGCTAGTGCTACCCAGTCACTTCCCTCAGGGCTCCCACCAACCTCACACCCTCAGATGCATTGTACCTTGTCTAATGAGACAGCAACACCCGGGGCACTGGTGCGAAACAGGGCAGGGCAGATTCTGTGGGGCATCAGCATCGCTGTGTCATTTGGGACTACAGAGCACCAGTTTCTGGAGCTGCTCTGTGATTACTGCGCTCCTGGGGAGCAAGCAGATTCTCACGCCGTGGGTCTACACCAGCGGGCAGGTGCCTGGCTCCTCTTGCTGACTCTGGGAGCAAAGAGCAGATCAGCACGCTTGGCACATTTCAGAGCCTCCCACCCATGTACGAGGCTAAAACCCTGGTAGATCCAGGCCCGTTAAATTGTAATCACCCCCTGTCGGCTGGCATCATTGGCCCTGTGACACAGTGGCTTTACCAAGGGCATGTTGGCACGCTGGTTATGCCAGCCTGCAGCCGTGGCTTGGAGCACGCTTCGGTGCTTGTGTGCATTGTTTGGCCTCTTCTGCTATATTAGTCCCTGCTTGGAGAGTCAAGGGAGGTGAGAGCCTCTTCATGGCTGGGTGCAGGGGCTCAGCAGTCCTATCAGGGGGAACAGATGAAACATGGAAGAAGCCGAGGCAGCACAGACCAGCCTGGGTTTACTGGCACCAGCACTTTGGTTAGTGCTAACGACCCTTCAGAGTTGCTGCTCTTTGGCTTTGTGTTTACTTGTGCAGAATCCTGTGTTATCTGAGGCTGGGAATATATACTTGTTACACAGAGTTACACATCGGTGCGCTCCCTGCTCTCCCCCCCGCCATGCTCACTTTCTTGTATGCTAACTCATACACATCAGTACACTTATTTTCTTGCACATTTGCTGTCATACGCACTCAGCCATGGACCCACACATGCACACATCACACAGACATGCATCTGAATCGCCTTTGCCCCCATGCATGGTTCTCCAAGCATAATCAAAGCTGGATGCATGCATCATGTTCGTGCAACATGTGCTCCCCACCCATCTGTGCTCCTCCGCTGTGTAGACACATTCACACACGTAGCTGTCACCCGCATACACCAAACACAGATGCAAGAGATGTGCAAAACACACATGCGCCTTTTGCAAACATACATAGCCACATCCATAGGCACAGAACACATTCAGTTGTATCTGCACACACAGACTCATACAGAATCTGCAGTATACCAACTGTTTGGAAGGAGGGGAAAAAAAGCCAGATTCAGGCGAGAGAGAGGGAGAGGGAGAGAAAGGAGAGAATGACAGACTGCAATCCCCCTTGAGTGCCTATCTTCATGAATATTAATAAGGTGGTAATTAAAATGCAGGGACACAGCAGGATGGATGCAGGCACTGCCTTCGGAGCGCTGGGAACGGGGGGAGTGCGTCTTTCCAGGCAGGTTTTGATTCCGTTCTCTGATGAAAAGAAGAAAACGGAGCCTTCAACTTTAATCAGTTTAGAGTTTTTTTGACACGACATATCTTTAATTGCTGATATTTCTGCACTCCTGAAACCCGGCTATACCGTCTTCAATCTAACTGGAGATAACAAACCACAATCGAGCACCATGGCTCGGTGCTGGATTGATTTTGCAACTTGTTCATTAGTTTCCCAGTGTTTCACCTCTCAGCCTGAGGTCCTGAGGCAGGGTCCTACTGTTGATGGACTTTTGTTGGGGAAGGGGCATGAAAGGTCCCTCTTGGCCCTGTGAGCAATCCCCATTTCTAGGCAACTTGGCTTTCCTAGGCATTGAGACAAAACCCTCCCCACCTCCAGTGCTCTTCAGTGACGGAGGTGATAGAGATCTGAATACGGTCTCTGCTTTCATGTTGTGAGTTTGGCAGTCTCAGCTCTGTCCTTTCCAAGCGCTAGTGCACACTGCAGAGCACCATGATCTAGGGTGGAAGGAAGGCTTCTCTTCCTCCTCACAAGGAGTGCAGTCCTGCCTATCAGTCCAAGGGCGATGAGCGTGGGGAAGGACAGGACTGAACGGATAGGGAGAGGAAACTCCCCTTTCACCCCCCAGAGACAGCTCCGTAAGTGCAGGCTTAGAGGTAGCATGATAGAGATAACCGAGGACTGGTGGAATAAAATGGCTTGAGTCCCCTCTAGTTGCTAGGCTTTCTAGGCCAGGATTGGGCTCTCTGAAGAAACTGAGGCAAGGAAAACCTGGGTTCAATGAACCAGGAGAATTAATTACTCTTTATTGGAGGTGGTTGATGTGCATCAGGTTTGGGTCCAATAACAGAAGCATGTAAGAGCTGGAGGACAATGTAAAGTTGGTGAAAAATCCATTCAGGTTTTGCTAAGACACCTTTTATTGTTGGTTTTGGTTTAGTTTTCTGGCAAAATAAAAAAAAAATAATAATAATTTTGGGTCAACCTGGAACATGCCCTTTGATTCAAAAAGGGTGTTTTATTTCACTTTTGAGGTAGTTAAACGTTCTCCCCCTTTTTAAAAAGAAAAAATAGGTCAATTTTTAAACAAACAATGCGATTTTGAAACAAAATGTCAGAAAGCGGTGCTTTGAGAATGTCAAATCAAACCATTTTGGCATTCATCAAAAAAAATTCTGTCTGAAAATGGTAACATGAAATTGGTGTGGCATTTTTAAAAATCTCTCCTACCTCCATTTTTTTGGCTGAAACTGTTAACTGAATTTAGCCTGAATTCATGAATAGAGTTGATTCTTCCACCCCATAAAAACTTCATTTGCAGTGAATTTACTTCTCTGGAAAGAAACACAGTGAGTATGAAAGCTCTAAGTATAAAGGAGCTCTATAAAGCTCTGAAGTATGCAGCGAACACAGCCTGGAAGCTAAATACCCTCCGCACCCAAGAGAGCCATTCCTCCATGGTCAGGGGTCCGGTTGTGGAGCTGGGAGGGAAACAGGAGGGAGACAGGATACGCTGGGCTCCCCAGGACGTGGGGTTTGTTCTGGGACAAGGAAGGAGAATAAAGTTTGTTTGCCTTGTGCCTTGCAGAGGCTTCATCAGACAAGCAGCTAGGCCCAGGCTGCAGTTCATGTGCAGTGACCATTCTCCCTGGTCCACCACTGTGCTGCAGTGACCTTGATGCTGTGAGACCCACAGACTCCATAACCCATGTAGACCCAGGTCCTGGAAACCCTGTACCTCAGGTTTGCAGTGCAGAAGGCCACCTTGTGTTTGCTCAGTCCCGGGGAGCTGCAGTGATGGACCTCTCTTACCCCCCTGCCAGATCTTGCACCCCACTTTCCTATGCAGGCCGGACACTTTCTCTCCTCCCAACTTGTGCCTGCAGCTGACTGACCTGAGTGCTGCAGCCTTGCTGATTGACAACGACAAATGGAAAAGTATATTTGGAACTCGCCTGAGCTCTTGTGACTTGGTCCCAGTCTCCATGGGAGCTTGTACAAGGTGTGTTAGGCACCTCTGCTACTTGCTCAGGGGAAGAACAAATATTTGAATAAAAAGGGATCTCAGAGTCCTGGGGCAACGCCTTTCTGTATCAAGGGGCCCTGAACAGTTCTCTTCATTGACTCGAAGGGGACAGGGAGGGGAAGCTGGCACCATAGAGGAGGGTCTGGCTCCCTCGGGTGCTGCCATGAGATGGGAGCTCTTGGTTCTGTTCTACCACGGATTTGCTCTGTAGACAAGGGCATTTGCCTGTGCCTCCATGTACCTTCCACTTTCCCTTGCTATGGAGAACCCCCCTGTGCCCCAGGGAACCCCGCTTCAATTCCTGCCCGTGGAGTGAGTTGAAGTCCGTAGCTGGAAGGCACTGCAGCAATGCAAAGTATGATGCTGGTTGACCCAGAGCCACCACTCCCACTGGAGCCAGGGAGGATCTACAGCAGCCGCTAGTCAGCAACGGCAGGAAAGAGAGAAGGGAGCAGAACACAAGGCAAGGGCTTGTGGAGGTGGCACCTCGTGGGCATGGCTTGGTGAGGGCCCTGGCCACAGCTAAGTGCTCCCTGCATATAGCAGGGGGAAGCTACTGCTTTGCCACTGGTTCTCTCCAAGTCTTGCAGGCGTTTCTCTGGAAAGCCACAGATGTCTCTTGGGGCTCCCCACCCCTCGAGATGTTCTCTGCATTGTTGCCGTACTCCAGATCTCGGGTGTCTGTGTGGCAGCAGCCAGCCCACTGGTGCTGGCAAAGAATGACCGATGTGCAGGTTGGCATGTGTCATTCCTGCCAAGCTTGGCAGATGTGGGAGGTGTGGCAGCCCAGTGCTTTGCCATTGTAATGGCCTCTGGGGAAGAGTGAGGGGGAAGGAGCAGAGTATTTTGGAGCAAGGGGTATTTTGAGTGCAACACTGGATCAGATCCCTTGGAAAGGAAATTTTGTTCTGGGACTGAACCAAAGCCTCTTGGGAAGAAGTTCTAGTCTGTCATTTTCTGCCTCTGGGTCCTTCCTTTCACGCTACACTCACCAGTATCCATGGTATCTGAGTACCTACTGGATAATCTCCTGGATAAAGTGGGCATCTGCTTATGGAGTCGTCAGACAGAAAAGCATAAGAACTGCCATTTACTGGCTCAGACCATGGGTCCTTCTTGCCCAGTACCCTTGGCACAGGGAGCAGATGCTGGAAGGGAGAGTGAACTGGGTCTGACCAGGGTTTTTCCCCACTGTTTGTTTCTCACTTGCAACCTCCAGCATTTAAGTTCTGATTCAGGGGCCCTGCCCCTCTGCCATGTTCAATAGTTACTGATCCTTGGGGAGTGTGTGGATGTTCCTGCTGGGATCATGCACCCCATGATCAATGCTGGTGGGAAGCGTTCAGCTGACCTACGTTTGAATGCTGCCAGCTGCACGGTATGGCACCTTGCTGAGCAGTGATGCTTACTGGAAGGGTGGAACAGGTTGTCCTTGTGATGCCTGAGGGGGTAGAGGTATGGCTGTGCCCTCTCCAGGGCAATGAATGCCCTGCAAACCCATCTGGTTTCAGAGGGTGCCCGTCAGCCTTGCAAAGACAGCCCCGTTGACATCGTAACGAGCAGAACCTGGGAAGACGATTCTGCGCCCGGGACAGAATCCCACTCTCTTTCCCCAACCTGCGTGAGCCCCACAGCCCCGGCAGGAGTAAAGAAGGGACATAGTTTTGGTCTGTCAAGGGACTGGCTGCAAAATTTGCAGTCGTATGGGTCCATAAAGGTTTGGTCTTAAGCCAGCGTAGATTGGTGAACCCTGTTGAAGCCAGCGAAGCTGCGCCTGCTCCCACCAGCTGAGGATCTGGTCCTCATCTGAAGTGTTCTGCCTTTCTGTGTCACCGGGAGTTTGTTCCCTTAACCTCTCTCTCCATTTAATAGGCAGGCGCTGAGTTTCATTCTCGGCTCAGGTCTCTCCACAGAGCGCAGATTCCTTCAGCTGATCTGGTAATTTTTCAGGAGCAGCTTTTGTGTGGGCTTCACTGTGCTATGTAAAACCTAGGAAATGTGGCGTGCTGATGTGCCTGCATCCCCACACGCAGGGATGAGTTATACACAAGTCAGCGCTTGCCATGGTGGAGTTGGGATAGGAGGGAAAGAGTAGAGCCCCGGTGAAGAGAGGGCTCAGTAACACTGGGGGAGGCTGCGGCCATTGGGCACCTGGGCAAAACAGTGGAGGTGGTTGAGACATGCCCTGTGTTTTCTGGAAAACAGCATTTTGCTGATCTTTCAGTGGAAAAAAATAATGCTTTTGATCTATCTTTTCTTCCCTCTCTTTCCCTTGTTTCCCTTTCCCACCTTTTTTCCTTTTACTTCTTATACAGCAGTCATGGAGTAGGAAAAAGATATATATATATATATAGAGAGAGAGAGAGTGTGTTTGGTGTTGAGAAATCATAAACATATGGGAAAATACCAGTTTCTCCATGAAAACATTTGCTTTAGACCAAAGTAATTTTAGGGGAAAAAAGGGATTGCTTAGAATGAAATATTTCAACCAACTCTTAAAATCATCCTTTAGAGTACTTTTCAGGAAGCTTATTAGTGCCCTGCTGTTAGCCTGGGATATGCTTAAATCCCATGGTGATGGGCACCAATGCAAAAACCTGAGTTGGACAGAGAGAGGCAACAGAGACAACATTACACTGGTGCATTCCTAATTTTTAAATGAAATTTTACTGTAGCTGAAGCTACCTTGCAATGCTGATATTTAAAGCTCACTGAAGGTTTGGCAAGGATGTGTGTTGAGTGTGATCTGGCTGAAATGGCATAACTGACTTCCGCATACATGCATGCATCATGCTGTGGGCCATGGATGGTGCTCTCCTCTCTAACTGCCGATGGCAGCTACTTGCGGGCTTGTTAACTGAGGACAGGTCTGAGAGTCCCAGTCTGTGGCTGCGGCTGTTTGGTGAGTTCTTCCTGGCACCGGTGCGTTCAGTCTAAAGTGCCTGGCTGTCCTTGCAAAGTCCCTTCAGGTATGAGAAGCATGTGAAATCCGGTTGACAGTAAATGTATTTGACCTTGATTGTCATTCACCTGAATGAGGTAGAGTCCCTGGTGTCTCCCTGGCAGGGGGGGAGGTGGGGTAGGGGGAGCCCCGCTGCTGCCTGTGCCCCATTGGTGCACATTCCTACAGCCTTCCCACTGACACTGCCTGAAGGATGAATGCCACTGAATTAATGCTGGGATCCCATGAGTCTCCAGGCCTGCAGCTTTCCCACACACATCCCCACCCTATATCTGTCATTGCCGAGCGTGGGGTTGGCGTCTCTGGCACCACCTTGGGTCATCGTCATCACCCCTGAGTCACATCCTCCAGTCATGTCTCATCCCGTTGCCCACTGTTTCCCAATCCATTGCTGGGCTGCCTGGCAGCTTTTCCAGGGTGTTGAGCATTTTGTGTAGCGATCAAAGGGTGGATGAATAGGTTCAGGGAGAGATCCATGAGGCTCGGGATCACAGAACATGTTTTCAAGTAGGGCATCTGCTTTAAGGAGAATTTTTCTGTGCACCTGTGACCTCTATATTTGGCCCTTCTCTTTTGGGGTGCAGTTTAAGGGAGATGCCTTGTAGACAGGACTGAGGACAGGGGCAGTGCTCTAAGCAGCACCCAGCAACATTACCAGGCCTCCATCACCTCGTATCTGAGTGGTTCACACCTGTCGGTGAGGGAGAGAAGCACCACTGTCCACATTTTCCAGATGGGCAGTTCATGAGCAGGGTGGCTTGAGGCCTGTTCTGAAGCCAACGCCGGTGGTGAACAGGAGGGGTGTTTTCATTCCCTTCGGATTAGGACTTGTGCAACTTGCTCACAATCACACGTTGGAAACTCATGCAAAACTTCTGGGTCCCAAGCCAGCGCCTTACCCGCCTAGTTTCTTACCCCTCTGAGAGAATGTTTAGGGGATAAGATGAAATGGGAATTACAGTAAAGAGACTGAGCAAGGAGTTTTCATGCGCATCAATGCTACTAGTGCAGTGATTACCTGTTGGATGGTCTTGCTTTTAAGGTGGTGGATGGTGTTCTCTGTGAAGGGAGTTCTGTGATTGTTTAGCATTTCTTACAGTTGGGTCCTGGCCTGCCTGGGGCCTCTAGATTTTATGGTAAGACAAATACATACTACTTACATAGTAAAACATCCTGCAGTCCATTTGCTGGTCTCTGCGATCTGGCACCCCCTGTCTAGCAGCACCAGTGACACAACACTTCAAAAGAAGGGCGGCAAAGCATCAGTGGTTTGCATTTATCCAGAGCCCACATCGTGCTCCGCAGCTGTGACTGCTGACACCCATTGCAGCTATTTTCCCAGGGTAGATAAGATGTAAGAGGGAGTGATCTCATGAGTCAGTTATACTCCAGCCCAATTCCACCTTTGCAAACCTGTTTCAGGTCATGGGCATGCCGCAGATGTCACAGAGGGCCTCATCTGGATTGCTGAACTTTCATGCTTGGTGAGAATATGTCAGAGGGGAAGCCTGCAGCTTGACTCTTAAATCCCAGGATTAGTCACTCCTGAGCATTGTAGAAAGAGCAAACAGTGAATTCATGATGCCATGTTTCAGAGTGGAACTGCCATTTGACGAGAGGCTTGAAGGAGAGATGTTTCAGATTCCCGGCCAGCCAGTCTGTTGAGCATGATCTCTGCTTCTCCCTCTTATTCCTTTAGCTTGCATAATTACTAGTGTTATTGGTGGTTGTGATGTTATCCGGCCACTGCCATGTGAGGGTTTCCTGCAGCAGTGAGTTCTTCGGGTTGAATGTAAAGCAACGTTCCATGTGATCTCACATAGCTACCAGCCCAGCCCAGCCCACCTGGGGCCAGGAAGGCAATTTCTGCCCCCTCATGAACGCTACGGGCTTCCAGAGGATTTTTTTTTTTTTTCTTTCTCAGGGGCATTAGGATGTTGGCCAAAGCTGAAGCTGCAGGTTTTTGAACAGGGTGTGCTGATGCTTCTGACAGGACTTAGAAAACCCAGAAGTTCTTGGCTAAAGGGGCTTGCTCTCCTGCTCAGGTCGCAATGACTGCCAAATTTGGGATCAGGAAGGAATTTTCCTTGCATGTGAGAGTGGCATGGACTGTGGGGGTTTTGCCTTCCACCGTAGTGTGGGGCTTGGTCCTCACCATACAACCGTCTGGGCAGATGTTAACCAACTACTGCCCTATCGCAGTGGCAGGGCGCTGGAAGCACCATTGTTTTCCCTGCTGTTACCTAAGGCAGGCTGCCGAGTCCTCCTGGTGTTCTGGCTACTGTTCTTGTTGGGAGCGAGGGTTTGAAGTGGTGATTTGGGAGATTCCTTGGGTTAGTGGTTGCCTGGAAACACAAGGGACCCGACTCAGTGACCTGGGAGGCCCCGTCTAGTCTTATGTTCTCCTGTTCCAATGGCCTCTTCCATACTCCAGCAACCCCCTACTTGGAGCATCCCAGGAGGCGGCAAATAGCCTCCAGGAGGGAGCACGCCAGTGATCAGACCACATTGGATCACAATGGAGCGTGGCACAGCATGTCGAGTTGGGTGTCAGGGCTTTTATGTATTGGGGTGGAGAGTGCTGTATATATAAACCACCTGAGCCTGCAGTCCTTGCTCAGGCAGCTGCCACTGATGTTGGTAAAACCATCACCAAGGCATTGATAGCATGAGACCATTGCATAAGGCAGTGGGCTGGGGTGCAGATTTGGGATTCAGTTCTGACTCTGCCTCGTTCTTGGATGACCTCTGTCAAGTCACTTAATCCCCACTGTACCTCAGTTGCTTGACTTTAAAATGGGGATATGTCTGTCTCACAGGGTGCTGTGAGAATAAATCCTGGAAGATTTTTGAGGTGCAGCAAGGAGGGGCCCATATCTGATTTTCTAGAAAATTGGGGGTGAGAGGAAGGAGCTTCTGCTGCCTTGTCCCCTTGTGATTTTACCCAGGCACAACCTTATGTTTGCTCATTGCTTCCTCCCCACCAGACTTGAGGAGACTGCTAATTCTCCAGCAGCTCAGAAGGCATTCTTGTGCCGGCTCCTGCCAGCACTGCACTGCAGTAGGCTTTAGCCATGCTTCTCTGAGCCCTTTTCAAGCTGAGGACTTCTTTGCCAGGGAGGGAACCCATGAGGGACCCACCAACCTCATCACCCACTGCTTGGTTTAATCAAGCATGCCCAGGGGGTGCAGACCTCTGACGGTGACTCATGCCCAGAACTGGAGCAAGCCCCCACCTCCCTCTTCTGGGGCCATGTCCAGGTGATTTGAACTCAAGCTGCCTGCCTCTCTCTTCCCTCCTAATTGTACCTGGAGGCACCTGGGTGCTTGTGCTGCTCTTCTGGGAGACAAAAAATGAAAGGCCAGGGCAGGGGGGACATGTCCTCCTGCATACAGGAGGCTAGGACAGCGAATTCATTGACCCCCATGTCTGAGAGAGAGGTAGGGGGGCATCCCCGTGGTATCCAGGAGCTTTGTTACTGGAGAGGGAAGCTGAGGCTTAGGATCAGAGGAGACTCCCAGGAGCATCAGCTGGATCTCTGTGGGAAGAGCTGCTGTCTGCTCCCTTCCCTCCAGGCAGCCACAGTCTGTGCCGGAAAAGGCAGAAGAGACTTTTTGACCCTGGGGAATCAGGGGTGCTGGGATGATGGGGGAAGGTTATTCACTCCGCTCTCTCCCTCTCTTGGGGAGGTCTCTGCTCTCCCTCCTTCTCAGCTGTGAAATGGTTAAATTCCTTTCCAGCTGAGCTGGCAAACAGAGCCCAAGCATATTAGTCAGATCACAGTAGGGGGGTAGGGAGGGAGGAACAGAGAGAGAAGAGAGGAGGGGCTGGAGTTGAGAACTGCAGAAAGCTATTCTCAGGGGTTCTGAAGGGTAGGGAGGGAGGCTCAGCAGGAGTTGCTGCTTCCCAGAAACTTGATTATTTTTAACCCGGGAAGAAGAAAGGAAGGGGAGAAAGAAAGAGGGAGAAAGTGTGTGTGTGGGGGGGTGGAGAGAGAGAAAGGGAGAGAGGAAGGAAAGCTAGCAAGCTGAGGGACTGGAAAACAGTTGTTGGCAGTGGAGAGGCTTTGCAGAAAGAGAGGAGGCAAGTTTGGAAGGCGAGAGCTGACCATGGTAGGTGCAGTTCTGCCGCAGATGTGCCAGAGCTGCCCGCCCTGTGCTGCTAGCCAGCGGCACCTCCCTTTTGAACCACTGATGATGGGGAGAGACTGGAGCACACCAGGTGGCTCCTGTAGCTCGGGTTGCTGCTGCCCAAATTCAGTAGACCCTTCTTGCAGTGGGAGAATCACTGTGCTCAGACACCGGACTGATATACCAAATTCCCCGGTGGAGCAAAACGTTCGCCAGTAGGTTCCTCCTCGCCATCGCACCCAGAGGGACATACCTTCCCTCCAAGCCTTCCTTAGAGAGAAGGTGGAGAGCAGGACACGTCTCCCCCCTCCCCTCCCCTCAAGACACACACCAGAGATGATGGCTTTAAGTCCCACTTGTACCCTCCAGCTGGGAAAGCCTTTCTCAGAGAGCTGCCACCATCTGAAATGAAACAGGAATGCGGTTGGGGGCCATCGAACATAAAATGTGCTGACGACTGGGCAGGAACAAAGCATCTTCCCTCTCTCTTCTAATTGTGGGGCACTCCTGTTATGTGACATGTGATGTGCCAGTCACATGCCACTAGCTCCCTCTCAAACAGACCCTGGAAGTCAGGGCATATCCTCAGGGAAGAGGCGTTCATGCTGCCATTTCCCAGCTGCAGTAGAATAGGTTTCACATGGTGGTGGAAGTAGGAGGTTGTTGTTCTTTATACCGTTTAGCATCTTAGCAGTGAAGAGCAGGAAGAAGAGTGTTGGAGGCACTACCAGGTGTATCTTTGGAGGGATCTTTCCTTCCACTCATCCATGGCAGAAAGGCAGCTATGTTAGGTCTAGCTCCATTAAATGCATTTGCCAGTCCTGATGATTCACATCGCAGTCCTGGGCTCCACTGGGTCTGGTGGAGAACTGATTGAAGCCAATGGAAAGATGCCATGGACTTCAATAGGCAGACACCAGGTTCGTAAAGCTGAAAGTCACAATTTGTATTTGTTGTTTGCATCATCATAGTACCTAGACTGGAGCCATTGTCTAGGACCACAAATACCTGTGACATTGTCCAAACTGTAACATCAGAGTCAAGTGTTACAAACCCTGGGCCCCTAAAAATATTTCTCTCTTCTTTGGAAAGACCCATATTCTCAATGCTTCCCTCAGCTGCTGTTCTGGCCTGACCTACTTACGGGGGCTTGAGCTGCCAACAGTGGGGAAATCTGCTGGGAGTTGGCTCCCTCTCTCTGGTCCTGCTGAGCTGTCCTGTGAGTAGCTAAGTCCATGCGAGCCTCCAAAGCTGTCATTTATGTTTGTGCTAAAGGTTGAATCAGTGGTCTTCCATGGTTTTCATGATCACTGTGTCCTTGGATGTGCAAGAAGAGATGTCAAAATAATTTATACTCAAATTCTGGGGTAATTCTGGGGAAAGTTAGGTCTCAGTTTCAGTTGCGACAGATCTAGAGCACTCAAGACAGAGAGATTTGGCCAAAGCACTACCAAGATTGAGTGAAAATGAGCAAAGAGATAAAGCCAGCAGGGGGGATGCCATGTTTCAGGTGCTGTAACTGATGGTCGTAGAAATCCATGCATTATACATAGTCCCAGTCATCATAAGTGGGTTGGTATATCTCAGCTCTGCCATGTGTCCTGCTAAAATAGTGATTGGGACCCAAATGTAGGTGGAGAGCAGCCCAGAACGGGAGCAATGCAAGGATAACCTGTGGGAGGCTATGCTGGGGCCATCTGGGTCAGAATCCAGTACTGTCTCCAGCGGGGAAAGAAGTTACATTGACTAGAGTAAAAAGGTGCAAGGAGTATAAATCACTGTGCCTTAAAACATAAACTCTGGGATTATGGAGCCAATTGTGGAATTATCTGTCCTCCATGGACAGATAATCCCATAACAGTCCACCATGGGGTTTTGTGCATCTCCTCTCCACTGGTCTCTGTAAAGAAATCAAGTGAAAGTAAGTGGGCCCTCCGAGGTGATTCACCAGGGCATTTCCTTTGCTCTGAAGAAATAGTTTGTCCTGATATCAAGAGGGAAAACGTTCTTCTCTGAATTGTCGCTCTACTTAAGCCACCCTTGTAGGAACCAGGACCAAGCTTGCTCAGGAAGTGGCTTGTTTTCCCATGAAAAATGTAGATTAAAAAAAAAAATCTGCTAAAGTTTCTTCATTTTGGAATTTATTTATTTTATTTTTGCCAAAACCTGGAAAAAATAGTTGGAAGCGAGAGCTCCACTCTGGAGAAAAAACTGCTTTTTGTCAAACAAAGAAGTTCTGCTAGGTCTAACCAGGTTCCATATGGGATTCCCAATGGCAGTTTCAGCCCCCTCGTCACATGTACCGTGCACACACGGGTTACGCCAGATTGTGCCATGTGAGTTGCATGTCTCTTTAAAATGTCACAACGATGATGAGCGAGGAGAGAGAAGGAGCAAGAGGAAGCGCGCAGGAGCCTTCAAAACCTGAAGGGACCAGTCGCTGTGGGGCTGTACTGCCCGTTCACATGAACTTCCCTCTGCATCCTGGGCTGGAGCCCAGGCAGCTGTGGTCCTGTAGAGCAAAACCACCCATCGAGCCTGAGGTCTGTCAGCCCTCACCCCAGCGTGTCTGTCTCCTGCTTTCCCGCGTGACCGACCAGACGGCAGCCAGGCCGCCGGCATGTAGAAGTCTCCGAAAGGTGGGTTCAGGGGTCGGCATGGGGAACATCCATCTCTTGCTAGAGCCTCATGGAGCTGCAGGACCTCCAAGGAAGACAGAAAATCCTCATAACCTGGAGGACAAGATACCCGCTGAGCCCGGCCCTTGGGGTAATGTTGTCAATGTGCCTCCCTTGTCCTGCAGAAGAAGCCCTCCCTGATGAAACCTTATCTGTGCTTTTGTAACTAATAGAATCAGCCATTTGCTCCCAACCAACACCAAGTCTTTGTAGATGTCAGCCCTACCCTGAAGCCATTCGGCCCTGGGCTCTGATGATTCAGCCTAGTAGCTGAGAAGGCCATCTGAGCCTTCAATGGAGGAAGCCGGCTGCCTTTGCAACCAGGCTTTTCAAGATGCGAAAACATGCTCTGAAGCTGGGAGATCTCTTTAATCTGCTGCTACTTTCACAAGGTGTTTAGTGTTTCATATGTCTTCACAGGAGACCCAAAACACCCCCTTATCAGTGAGTGGTCTTGACTGAGCCTATCAGAAATAGGAAGATTTAGCTGTTTGAGATGCTCTATAATGAACTGTCTGGTGCCCTAAAGCCTGGGTCAGGCTTCCCCTTTGTTAATCAGGGTGAGGCCTGTGTACATACGGTTCCTTCTTACAGGTTAGGCAATTACAGGGTCACTTACCTGCCAGCTCTTGCCATCCAGATATCATGACGCATTTTAAAGCCAACTTGCAGTTCCTGACTTCCTCTATTTCACTAATTAGGCAATTCATCTGGAAGGACAGATCCAGCAACATTGCCACTAGAGATTGTACCTGAGCATATCTAGGACACCTCTGAATTGTAGTGCAGCTCTTCTTTTCCTTGTAGTCAGCTTTGGAGCTGCACTTAGGAATTGATGGTACCTTGTGGCCAGAGGGAACCCAACACTATTACTTCCCATTCACTTCCTCAGCACTCCCTGATTCCTGGCCCTGCTGGTCATCACGGAGCTTGGGGACCTGAATTCTTGACGTACAACCCTGCTTCAAGATAAAAGACAGTCATCCATCTCCTAGGACTGTTTCTCTCTCAGAACCATTGCACAGTCGCCTCAACTTGCAGGATGCCTGCCTGATCTTCTGCCACACATTTCTGTGCCACATTCAGGGAGGCAGGTCCTTTTTCAGCCCTTAGGTGACCCTTGAGAGTTATCGAAGCCACCAGTAGCAGTTTTATGGAGCAAGTGATGACACTCATGTTTCTGGCCAGTTGGGTCACTTGTGTTTGAGGACGGAGTTGGAGCCCCCATGGCGGGATCCCCCATGCTGGTAGTGGTGCGGATACTTCTAGTGGAGGAGTCGAATTCCTGGCTCTGGCTTGTTCCTGGCTTTAAATCCCTCTTCCTTTGGGGTTCTTTTATATCACAGACCAGCAGACGGCAAAGAGAAAAGGTGAAGGGCCTGAGAGAGGGAAGGTCTGACAGCTTTTCTGAGACAAATAAGAATGGCGGGAGAGGAGAATGAGGGCAGAGGTTGGATCATTGCTACTCTTTTCTTCTTTTGTTTTCTTCCATTCTCTTTTTTAACTCATTTCTCCACTTTCCTTTCATCCATACCCACTTTGGCCATTCTCGCCTGCCTTCTCTTTCCTCTTTCCCTGCCCTTACTGTTTCCCTAAGACTGCCTCAGTCCTTTCTGTCTCTGGGAATGATTGGCCCCTTCCATCCAGACCTCAGAGAGGTTGGTAAAGACCTTCTGGGTCAGGTAGAAGAGTGAAGTTTTAAGTCTAGCTAGCTTTTTCATGAAAAACTAGGCCTTGCTTAAGGTGAGTTCCTGCTGTGACAATGAGTGACTGCATATCCAGGGTTGGGGTTGGGGTTGGGGTTGGGGGCACAGCTGTTGCACTGTCTACTTACAGGGGCGAGAGACAGGGCAACCCAGGATCCCCGAGTTGTGTCTGTTTGTGACTTTCTCATTGATTCCCTCTGCGGCCTCGGGAAATTCTCTTTCCCATTCTGCATCTCGGCCCAATGGGAGGAGGGCACCCTAGGGTGCTAAAAGGCCCTCAGATAAAAGGCCCTGCAGTGCTATTCTTTGCCTCTTTGGGCATGCACAGTCCAGAATATAAACCCAACACCGGGCACAGGTTGCTCAAAGACCCCCCCGGGAAGGGAAGTGGACAGAGAAACGAAGAGGACAGAGATGCCACCGGCCCTGGCGGCAGCGAGGACTACAACAGGATCAGCAGCAGCGGAAGTGACAGCAACGAGGACAGCAAATGAACTGAGAATGCCAATCCCAAATTGGGGTTGGGACTGAAGGACAGCGATTGGGGTAGGTGAGGCTGGAGGGTGGGTGCGCAGAGGAGAGTTGTGTCACCACAGGACACGAGAGGGCTGAATTTGATCAGACCCTCTGGATTCCTATTAGTAGAAGCGGACCTGTCCCTCCCTACCAGGAGAGGACAGTTCTGGCAGCTTCCCCTTCTTCTGCTCCGCTGACCAGCCCAGCTCTCCTGGTCCTTCCTCTCCTAGCCCTGCAGGTCTTCTCCCCTATCCCCGAGGATCTCCTCTGGTCAAACTGGTTCTCTACTAGTTCACCCAACTTTGGGGCTGAAAAGGGAGAATTACAGTAAAGCGGCACAATACGAACCTGACAAGCAGGTCATTACCCCAAACTCCTGGAAAACAACTCTAATATTTAAGCAGGCAATAGGCTCCTTATCAGCCCAGTCCAGCCCTCACCTCAATCAGGCTGCAGACTCTTTTGCATTCAGACTCTCCTGTGTATTTTTCTTCCCCACTCCACAGGGTAAGTTGTGCTGGTATTTGCCTGCAGGGATGGGGGAGGTGGAGGGCGACTGAGAGACCCTCGCCCTGTAAGGAGACTAGCTCTTTGCTGGCAGGGTATTTTTTCTTCCTTTCTCTTTTTTTCCCCCCTCTCTTTGTTAAGCTCCCTTTCAGCTGAAATGGCAATGCCTGGGTGTTCTGAGCTGACAATAATTGCCGCAGTCTAGACAGTGTCTGGTATGAGGCACATGGAATCAAAGAGGCCCCTTCTCTCACTGTGACTTTCACACATGCTCCCTTGGTTGGTCTCCTTCTTTCTCTCTCCCACATGCTTCCTTGGTCTCTCTTTCTGCTCCCCTCTCTCTGCCACTTACACAAGGAGAGGAAAGCAGGGTTAGCATCTCGCTTCCCTCACCCCTCCGTGTCTCTCTGTATTTCAAATGTGTTCTCTCTCTGCCATACGCCCTCCTCTCTCTCCTTCCTCCACGCTTTGCTTCACACTCTTTGCTCCCTTCCAGAGCTGGGTGGAGAAACCGTAGGAGGGCAAGAGTCAGAGGGTCTGGCTCTCCCTTTTGGAAGGGGTTTAACTCTTCCTTTACTTGCTTGGTTTTTGTTCTGTTTGTGCAGCCGGTAACACCGCTACCCGTTTCCCCTGAGCTGCGCCCAAGCAGTCTCCATCCCTCGGCACGGCTGTCCAAAACCTGCCGAGTCCATCAACTGCAGCAAGCCAAGCCAAGCCTCAGCTCCACAAGACCTAGCCGCTCTGACCATCGCGTAGGCATATTCCACAGGTGCCCGGCTGTTTTCTCCTTCAGACTGCTGGGCGAGCCGGAGATTGTTAAAAGCGGGTTAGACAGGCATCTGCCAATGGATGGACTAGGTATACTGGATTTTGCCTTAAGATGCGGCAAGATGATCTCTTGAGGCTCCTCCCAGCCCTGCATTTCTGTGATGCTCCAGTTCCCAGTTGCCTCCACATACAGCCTGGGGAGGAAGCAGAGCCATCCAGGGACTGCCAGCCTGACGGCAAAGTGCCCGACACAGCTGGGAACGGGGAACCAAGCTGGTCAGCTGCAAGGATTTGTACAGCACCCTCAAAATACCTCGTAGGCTCTGTTGGATGATTCTGGAGGCCCCAGGTCCAAGCAAATATTATTTGACAGAAGCAGTGCTGTGAATGCGCCAGTTTGGCTGTGGCCATTTGTTAGGGAGGATGTCATCACTGCAGGAGTTCACCACTCGCAGCCTAACTGGAGTGGCCAAGCATCCTTTTTCAGAAGTACCTTGCTTGGGACTTAATATCCCCTGACCTGCATATTCCCAAGCAAGGATCACAAAACAGATGGGTGTCTGCACCATGGTGGGGCACAGCCTCCAAGAGATAAATAAGCATTGTCCTGGGATTTTCTTAGTTATTTTCCCATCTCCTCAGTTCAGAGGTGGCTAACATGGGTCTGTTGGATACCTATCTATGGTAGCCAGGATCTGGGATTCAGGGCAGCTTTCTACCTATTTTTTGAAAGAACATGAATCTCCTCTGGATGATTGTTCGGGGGCTCCTGATACCTGCAGACAGTCCCTGGTGTCTTATCTTCCTGATGACAGAGAGGAAACACGAAGCCACTTAGAGCACCTGTTTGCAGCCTCCCTTCCCGGCACACGTGACTGCTGCTGCATCTACCTCTTGTCAGAGCTGTTGGTTAAACACAATATGAACAATTTGAGAGCCCTTCCCAGACAAACCAGAGAGCAGCCAACTCATGCTCCAGCATCCTCCCTTCCCCACAGCATGGCTTCCCTTCTCCAAACCCACCTGGACTGACTGACCGCCGTGATCATTGTACGGCTGGGGTGCAGACCCCCAAGCAAGCATTAATACAGAAGCCCATAATGTGCTGGTGGGCACATTGACCTTACACTGACGCATGCCAGCAACAGAACCTGCTGGGAAAAAACCTACGCAGCCCCCACACACCATGCACCCTCCAAGGACCTCTCAAGGATTTCCTTCTCCGCGCTGAGTTGGACAGAACCGAATTTCCTGGTCATCTATCCAGCCACATTTCCCAGCGTTGCACAAGGGCTCAGTGTCAAGTAGGATGCCCAGGAAGGGTTAATTTGTCCAAGGCAGCCTCTTGCACAAGTGGTTTGCAAGGGTGCCCTCGGGGTAAGAGCAGCCAATTAAAATTTGCCCTGATGAAGTCATGCTGGTAAATGGATCCCCTGCTGGGGCAGGCCGGTGGGTGGAGTTTCAGTGGAAGCCACAGAACCAGGAGTCACCCTCCCCGGGTTGCGCAGGCAGTTTCAATTAAGCTCAAAGGAATTGCACCTTTAAGTTTAATACAATTAGCAGATCTTTGTCTAGCTTGACTGTGGACTTATAATAACTTTGATCCCTGTGTGAAAGGCCCTTCTAATAATACCTCGCTCTTACATAATGCTCTGTATCAGTGGATCTCGCAGTGCTTTACAAAGGAAGTCAGTTTAACACTCCCCATTTTACACAGGGGGAAACCGAGGCACAGCGAAGGGTGAGGTTGTCCAAACTCACTCAGCTGCTCAGTGGCAGTGCGCAGGTCTTCTGCATCCCTGGCCACTTTCTTCCTTGGTTTCCATGGACCAAGGATTTGAGTGGTGTGCGGTACCAGGGGTCCTCAACATGGAATCGCATTTTAATTGAGCGATTACCTCCTGGACACCTGCCTTCAGTCCACCAGACCACCGTATGAGCTAGACCGCTTGCTTACATGGAAAAGTCATATTAGGAAAATAGGCGATGTATTTTTAACCATCTGTAATGCAATTCAGCAGCTGGAAACAAGGAAGAAAGCCAGCGCCGTGCAACCAGTCAGATCTCGGCTGTCCACAAGCGAGTAATCCATGGACAATCTGGGGACCCCTGTATACCAGCATTTTTGATGCAGCAAGAGATCGTGTATTGAGAAAGAGTAGCCAAGAGCCTCGTATCAGAGGCAGCTGCATGAAAGCCTAAGCATGGAGTAAAAGAGCAGTCCTTGACTTGAACCCAGTAGGAAGGCTGACAACCCTAGTGGCACCGGACATGACAAAAACTTCCCTTAAACCAATGTACTGCTTATGCCTGCAAATACCCAGGGCTGTAGGTGAGCTGACTTCCAGGCAAGCTTGGCACATGGGGCTGGAATGCTTTTGAAAAGCTTTCCAAGGGGGTAGGGGGGTCACAGAAAGCCCTGCTAGGAGCTGAGCTGTTTAGAAAGTCTGGCCCTGACTGGGTGCTTATCCACATGAAATTCTGCCCTCCCAGCTACATTTTCAAATGCGGGTTCCTGTTGTGCCTGCAAATGCCTCACTTTGTGCATAAATTGGGTAACTCTGCACCTACAGTCTCATTTGCATGTGCAGTTTCCCGATTTGTGCACAGAAAAGCCTGTTTCCACATGCAGCTGCAGGGGGTGGGTGTGATGGATGTGTGTGCAAATTTTGCAAGCACAAGGGAGGCCCTTGCTTTCGAGAACATAGCTGCTAATATTTCGCTGTGACTGTAGGAGCAGCGAGCAGCCCCTCGCATGCATTTTTCTTGTGACTATCAGCCATTTCCAGAGAGCCAATCTTTGCTTTTGTTGTAACCTTTGAAGTTACAGTTTGACTCTCACATTGTCATCACCAATCTTAAATGCCGAGTCCATCAGTCAATGGCTGAAGTGGGTGGCAGAGGACAGGGGATGCCTGGGATGCGCTGATGTAGTCTCCATCATTCTCACTGAATGCACTTCTGAAAGGCACTTGAAATACTGTGATGGGGGTGGGACAAGAGTCTATATAAAACAGGACATAATTCTGGGACGTGTGCTTATCCTGCTGTCAGCATTCCTCAAGCAAGACACTACTTTGTTAGTCATTGGGAGGGTCTTGCGAGTGAAATCATCAGGTATTGCACCTTCACAAGCTGCATGGGGTCCAGCCGGGTCTCCCAGGTAGACACCAGGTTGTTAGGGCTGTGCTACAATAACTGAGTACTTGGGAATTTCTGTCTCGTTGCCCAATACGTTTTGCACCCCGGTTCTTTGCACAGTTCGTTGTCAAGAACAGTCTGATCTCGTTGAATGAATATTCAGGCTCAGGATTGTTGCATACAGGAGGAGCTCCAGGGTCAAGAAAGTCCAGAGATTGACTGAAACATGTAATAAAAGGCAGGTTGCATGAGATGGTAGAAATTCTTCACTTTGGGAGCTGCAGAGTCAAATCAAAGACTGGAAATAAAGGGGACGTGCTCATAGCTTGTGTGACCTATCCTCCTCTGGTGGTTAGGGCACTTTGAGGATAACAGCCTACTACTCTTGGCAGTGAGTGGAGTTATGGTGTTAATTCAGGAATACTAACTGATCATTTGTGCTAAGTCTGACCACATGAAGTAGGTCATGACTTACCCATTAGTGTAGTATAGTGTTCTTCCACCACAAGCAACGTGAAAGGAGGATCCTACCACTCAGCACCATTCAGATCCCATGGCTTTCTTTTCTGAGAGTTGACCTTGATGTCTAAATCCCCCCAGATGTTCAACTGGAGACAGGGCTCTTCTTTAATTTCTGGATTGTTCGTTTTGTGGTGCTGCTGTATGCAGCTGTCAGGGAGTCCCCGTGTCCCACTCCAGAGTTGATTGCTTCCCTTTGCTGCTTCACAAGGTTTGCCATGGCTCATCTCTGTAACCTGTTTTGAGAGCCTTGGGTGGGAAAGTGCTAAGACAACAGAGACAGGAGATCTGACTATACCTTTTACAGTAAAGTCTTTTAAATAATCCAGTCCTGGAGACCGGAGATTCTTTCTGGTGATTGAGCTTAACTTGCTGCCATGCTGGGTTTAGATTGGGGTTTTGTTGTGCTTCCTTAGAAAATCTGGGAAGATCTAGGTGAAGTCAGCTGTAATCAGTTTCTTTTATATCCCCATCGCCTTTCTGCAACTTCATCCTGTTGGTAGGGTTTAAGGAAGACTTAAAAAAAGATGAATCCAAGCAGCCCAGTGTCAATGGAAAAACCCTCTGGGGTATGAGATGTGAGCTGCTTTTTCTTTAACAGCCGAGTGCTGGGACTGCAGTGGGCTTGTGTACTCAGCACTTTGCACACTCTTTGCAAACAGGACCTGCTGTCTCCAGCTCCCCAGCAGTCCCAGGCAGCTCGGCTACTGGTTGTGAAGGGGCCCTGAGTGCAGCCTCAGTGGATCTGGCGTTTCTGGTGGGTGAGGCAGGGGGCCGGGACTGCTGGCTCGTGGTGCTTCCTTCACAAACTCCTCTCCCTGAGAGTGGCTTCGATTGCCAT
The DNA here is from genome assembly GCF_052110815.1 of Crocodylus siamensis. Classification (NCBI taxonomy): domain Eukaryota; kingdom Metazoa; phylum Chordata; order Crocodylia; family Crocodylidae; genus Crocodylus; species Crocodylus siamensis. The sequence continues at coordinate 9,442,959 of NC_143405.1, read as the reverse complement.
CTTCTCACCCATCCATTTTTTAACAGATGTAAATTCTCCATGGAGGTACAGCCTCTAGCTGGATTTTGGTATTTGCTGACTGAGGAGGGGGGTGTTTGAAGTCCTAGGGATGCAGATCTGCCGCTTTTATGCCTTTCCCCCTCTCTGCAGCCCGTCAGCCGGTGTGATCATCAGCCTGCTACGGGCATGCTGAGCGCATTGGCAGGACTTGGTTCCAGAGGGGACCAGGTGTTCGCTCAGAGCCATCCCGTCCCTGGGGTTAGGAAGGCCAGGCCCCTGAGGCTCTGCCTTTTTGCTGGAATATAAATGAGAATTATGGAGCGAGAGCCCAGCGTGCACTCTGCAGCTGGGAGAGACTTTGCTCTGTCGGTTGCCAAGTCCACCGCTTCCTTTCCCTTTTCTTCCTCCATTCACAAGAGAGTGAAGAGAGACCCTACCTACAAATGGGGCCTGCCAGATGGGTTGTCTGGCTGGGGGACAGGGCTGCAGGCTTGACGAAGGAACAGCTCATCCTTCTTCCCCTAAATCCCCCTTTTGCAGCGGGTTGTGCTGGGTGGGTGTAAGACAGGACCCTCTACAGCAGCAGTGGTGGTGCCAGGACTCCTCCTAGCCCTGTCCTTGACTCACCATTCAACCTCATTCAAGTCACTTTGATAAAAACATTATTACTGGGGCCCTGCTTGTAAAAGAAGTAGAGAAGGGGGCACATTCAAACTTGGTGTCAGCCTGCTGATTACCGTGGAGTGAGACGGGGGGATAAGCGCGGCCTCTAGCACTTGCTGAAATGGGGACCCCATTATGCAAGGTGCTGCACAAACTCGTAGCGGGAGAGGGTGCCTGGGACAAGGGGGCTGATCTGTGTCGCTAAGGGGAGGAGACCAGCACAGGGACGGGAAGGAAGAAAGGTCACAACGCAGGCCAGAAATAGAGCCCAGGTGTTTTCCATTCCAGTCCCCGATTGCTCGCCATAGGTACATATATATTTCCATCCGTTATTAAAAAAAATATTTGTTCTGCAGCTTTTAATGCATCTGATGAGTCCTCTGGTCAACAAAGGAAAAATGTCAGAAGTGGGCAGAGCCCAGAGCTTTGCAAGGGGAACAAGGAAGGATCTGGAAGCTCTGGGGGCAATCCACGGATTCACACAAGTTCAGGGCTGGATGGGACCTCGTGAGGTCATAGGGTTCAGCCCCCTGCTCTGGGCAGGAAAGAGCGCTGGGTCGACTAACCCCAGCCAGGTGTGCGTCCAGTCTCCTTTGGAAGATCTCCAGGGGAGGTGCCTGCCGCTGGGAGTCTGGTCACAGAAACAGCCTGGCTTGGATGCCACAGACGGAAACAAATAAACACGTGAGAAGCCAAAGGAGGCTTGACTCTAGCTTGACAGTCCAGAACAAATAACTTAGACCAGTGCTTTTCAACCATTTTTCATTTGTGAGCCCCTAAAAAATTGCCAGTGGAGGTTTAGACCCCTTTGACTTGTAAGTGTGGGTATTCAGATACTTTTGATTGATCATAGTAATCTTTCGCGGACCCCCTAGACAGTCTGTGGACTGCCAGAGGTCTGTGGACCACAGCTTGAAAACCACTGACTTGGGCCATGAGCTTACCTGGAGGGGGATAGTAAAACACCCACTCCCCTAGTCATAACCAGTGACTCAGAGCATTATTTTAATCCTGAGCAGAAGGCATGGCAGGGTGGCACCTTACAGGCTAGCTCATTCAGAAAGGCATAAGCTTTCTGAGGTGAGAGCCTACCTCCGATGCTATGAACGGACCAGTTTTGGTGAGATCACAGGAAAAGCAGCTGCGGTTTTATTGTTTGTTAAAGAAGAAACAAGAGGCAGTGACAAGATTCGGCATTTAGAGCACATGGTATCATATTTAGCTGATGGGTATAGTTGGGTGCTGTTGGGACGTGTGGTGCTCAAAAACGTGGAAGGAAGCTGGTCTCTATGAGCACCCCTGAAATGCTGACAGCTTATGAGGCCCTTCATGGACTGACCTTCTGTTGAAAACCAGTGAGCCCAATCTTGGAGTCACTCAGTGTTTGCTCCATCTTTACTCAGGAAACTTCCTACAAAAGTTACCAGGAGTTAGTTAAGGACTAGTTACCCAACGGCTTTGTAACTTGCTTGTGCTTCTCGCAAAAGGATCCCAGTTATTTGAGTCAACATGTTGTGTCATGAAGTGCTCACTAACATCAAGAAAGGTTGCACCACCTTAGGTAACTACTTTAAGCAGAACCACTTGAGAAGATGTATATGTAAGAGAAGTGCCCAACCCTCATAGATGTTCAGTGCGTAGGCGATGTGTAGGGGAAGCGGGGGGGGCATGTGCCCCCCTTGACAGTGAATGCTCCAGCTGGTAGAACGCTAGTGTCCCCCCGCCCAAATTAGCTCCACCACCGGCATGTCCATCACGGGCTGGCCACTGGGGGCCCTCCCCTCCCCCGGTTGTGCCTGGACTCAGGAGGCACCAGTCACCCATGGTTCAGTGTGAGCCAGGAACCTAATTCCCTTTGAAACCTTCACCCAGCAATAACCAAGGTGATAGGTGATCAGAAAGGGAGTGAGGTCAAGCAGGAAAGCAAGTTTGAAAACAGTGGGAAAGGAAACAAAGAAAAAAGCTCCCTGCCATACAAGCCAATGGTGACAATAACTTTATTGCCCAGCCTGAGAGCATCTACCATTTACATTACTGGTAAGTAGTGCCTCGTGCTAGGTGTAACCCATGCAATTTCATCACATCTCAGGGTAACAAAAAGATAGCGGTACTTTATCCAGTGACTTTCTTGAAGTTACAAGAACAAAAGCTGCACAGGGAGCCCAAGACTTCGGAAGAGGTGGCAGCATTGTAAATAGGCCCGCAGTGCGGTGACACTAAGGAAAGGACTTCCTGTTTCGTCCACAAAGGTGTCCAAAGGAAAGGAAGGTGCTGATTAACTGGAAATATTGCACAAAAGTGTCACTTCCTAATTGTTCGATAATATCCAGTGCTTCTTTTTTTCTTTTTCTTTTTTTTTAACAGTTGTGCCATACATCTACCCTATGTATGTTTGCAGTAAAAAATCAATGCACGATGCGTAGAACAACAGTTTGTCATCCGTTTTGCACCAAGACTTATTGCCTACTTTGAAACTTCCAACACTGTCTTTCATCTGAGGATCTCCAAATGAAAAACAGCTACTAATTCACTTTTGCAGCTTACCTAAAGATTAGGTGGTGTTATCCCACTTTGGGATAAGTTGTTCAGAGAGAAGGATGCATCTTACTGTGAGACAGAAGGAGGGCTGGGAAGAGAACTCGTGACTTGACTTTTAACTCTACTGCTTAGGACTGGACCACCCCACACCAAACGTGGTGTCACTTTACGTCCATGGAGAAGCAGCAAATTCTAAGGAATACGGGGATATGAGCAACCAAAGAAATTAAGAGGATTTGTCAGTTTTTCTGTGAAGGTTCATCTCTAGTCCTGAAGAACTGAGTGCTGGGTAGAGCTGGTGGCCACAGCTCTCCATTGCATATAGTTTTTACGACTAAGGGAAGTGGTACATGGTAAAATGAAAGTGCAGATGTCTGGTGACTTGGGGGCGAGAAGGAAGTATGTAGAGCCATGAGTTCAAACATTTCCAGCAAGATCTTTGGGTCACAACTTGAGGTTCTTCCTTCATTTCTGACCAATCAGTGCTCTGACAGGGACCTGCTGAAATCAAAGACTGAATAAAGAGGGTAGATTTAGATCAAAGACCTCAGAAACTGGCGCATGGAAAAGAAGAATATTGATCCTGTGCCCTGACACTTTCTGGTCCGTCTCTTCCACTCCCCATCACTGCCACACACCTGGAGAGGTTTGTGCATTGCAGCGTTGTAGACGTGACAGCGGAGCTGCAGCGTTTGAATTGGGCACCGTGCTCTTGTAAACAGACAGCCTTGTCGTGCAGGATCTCTGTATGTGGGGAAGGGCCAGAGGGGTTAAGACCTAATTCTGAATAGTGCTGATGGCCTTTAAGGAAAAAATGAGGTCTGGGGGCTCAGCAGCACGAAGGCTGTGCTCAGCACCTGGCAGGATTGGGCTGTATGTGAGTGGGAAGATGCTCTGAGAGTCTTTTGCTTTTGAATGGAAAGACCCTCTAGGTGATACCTTGCATCAAAGCTGCTTCCATTGTAATGCAGAGGGTGTCCCCTGGCATCCTCTGCACTCCAGCCCTTCCTGAGAATTGACTTTGTGTCCTTCCCCGTCTCTGGGAACTCGAGAGCAGATTTGCCCAGCTGTTCTTTTGTGCACACCATTTTGCACCTGCAAATTATGGTGCCCGCACTTTTTTGCACCTGCTGTGCATTGCAAGGGCCAAAACACAGGTGCACATATTTACAGTTTCAGGAATTTGCACCAGCAAGGGAAGGGAGTGGGTTGATGCCTGGCTCAAGATCACCAGCTTCTCAATGGTACATGTACACCAGCAGCATTGGCTTCAAATCGTGGGTGGCAGTAATGCGTGGGCTCCCTCAAATGCTGCCACTAGGGATATGCTCTATGTAGGAGATGACTGAACACGTTTAGCAGGAGGAGCATCTGGGATGTTAGGCCTTGATGGGCCAGATGCTGCTTTTGCAAATTCGTTATGGGCTGAACCGTGCTCTTGGTTTCTATGCTGGCAATCAGGACTTTGGTGGAACCACTCCGGATTTACACCATGGCAGAAAAGAGCAGGGCATGCCCCTTTCTGTTTAGTAGTAAGTCACTGTGGGTTGTTTGGAGGGGAGAGGATTTTGCGGGTGGCATTTTCAAGAGAACGTGGGGGCTTAGTGTCTAAACCACGTTGGAATTCACTGGGGCACCCAATCCCAAGAGGCTCGTTGACTGACGAAAATCCCATCCACAAACTCCTCCTAACTCTGTGCCAACTTTCAGCCAGGGAGAGCCTGAAGTGGATCGCAAAACACACGTCCCTCTGCCCTTCCCCATCGTATAGGTGGGAATCGATCGAAAACCCATGCAGTTTGCCCAGCTGCGAGGGAGATTTCAAAGCTTAAAAAGAGATTTGCAATGTCTCCATGGAGTACGCTGCAAGCTCCTCCAAGCAGGAGGAAGGGGCCGACGTGAAAGCCAGTCCCCAGGGAGGGAGGTGTCCTCTGCAGGCCTCGGGGTTGTCTCGGAAAGAGCACGCTGTTCAAACTTGCTTCGGCAGCAAGTTGAGCCATAACCGCCAAATCCTGCAGGATTTCTGCAGAGGAGAAATGCTGGAAAAAGTGACTGCAGCTCTAAGAGAAGCAGTGCTGATAGGATGAGCTACCTATTACGAGCCCCTGGACTTTGCTGGCACAGGGTCCTCTGCCAGCAATGCTGGTGTCAGTGGAAGGATAGAGCCCCCTATCCAGCATCTCCATTCCCCAAATTACAGGAACCCGGGGGTGAGGCTGGAAGGATTTAGCAGGAACTTCAGGGTAGAAAGCAAGGTGGGCTCCTGCCCTTTCCCCCAAACCCAACACGCCAACCGCAGACCGGTTAGACTTAAAGTTATGCTGTAAGGAAACCCGACCATGCCAAGCCTCCAAGCACCCTTAACTCTGCCCACCCCGCACTAGCCAATGCCCGCGATTCGTGCAGCTTGGGATCTGCATGTCCAGCAGGGGTGTACCCGGGCAGGCAGGGCCCACGTGCCCCCTGCTTGCTGCTGTCATCGCAGGGCAGCGTCAAGGCTGCACGGGTACCTCTCCGTCCCTTTTCGTTTCTCCCCTGCCCTCCATCCCACCCGCCTCGGCCCCCACTTTCTGCCCCATCCTGCCCCTCGCCCCCTTCTGCCCTTGGCCTTGCCCCCTGCTGGCAGCCCCCTAGGCCCCCTGGCTGGGCAGCCGCGAGCTCTCCCCGCAGAGCCGGCTGCTGGGCGCAGGCATTGTACTGGTGGAGTGTAACTTGATATTTTCCTGCACGTCCCCCAGAGGGTTTTTTCCATTACACAGGCACAGCAGAATGGAGCTGCCTTCGCTTGCGCTTGCTTGCTCTCCCCCGCCCGCAACCCCTGGCACGGCTTTCCAGAGGCACATTGTGCAAATGTAACCTTTCAGCAGGCCCCGCCCACATCAGGAAGCCGTGGGGCCCTGTTTTTTGCCAGGAACGCAGCCGGTTTGGAGCTGGAAGGCAGCCCGTTAATCAGAGCCGGCTGACAGCAAAGCACACATCCTGGGCAACAGATTTCTGCTCGCGCTCCCTCTCCCTCTCCCTCGCTGTCTCTGCCTCGCTTTCTTCTGCTTCCATTTCTCCTTCCCGCTCCCTTGTCTCCGGCTCGTCTTTGCCGCTCTCTTCCCACCGCTTTCCCAGCCTCTCGCCTCCCCCTTTTTCGTTGGTTTTGCTCCTCGGGCATCTTCCCACAACCCTCTGTTTTTGGAGCCTGCTGGTTGTTGCATCCCTTAGTGCACCCGCCGGATCTGCCACCGCAGCTCGACGGGGCCAGTGGGTAGCAATGGGGCTTTGCTCCGCTGGGTGGTCAACTCGGGGCCACGGCAGTGCCCGGCTCCCCGTCTACGTGGTACTGCAGCAATGGGGGGGGAGGGCAGGCAGTGCAGCAGTGCCATGCATTGAGCAAACGTGGTGTTGGAGTACAAGAGATGCTGTAGAACGGGGTGGCCGCCCTCGTGGCACTGGCGTCACAAGAAGCACAGGGTGTCTCTGTGTGTAGCACAAGGCAAATCGGAGAGGGGACGGGTAGCACGGTGGCAGATAAGCCAGGAAGCAGAGCAGCAGAGTAGGCAGGGAGTGCAGGAGAGGAAGCGGAAAGCGGAGCAGCAGATCAGGCTGGGAGCACAGGGTTGGGAGCAGAAAGCAGAGCAGCGGATTGGGCTGGGGAACAGGATCAGAGTGGCTCTTGGGGAGGGCGTGGAGCTAATTTGTTGCGTGCCTGCCTAAATGGTTGCCCCCCACTGCTATAGTGCATGGGGTCAGCAGACCATGGGTCGTCCTGCGTGGGCACGTTCACTGCGGCAGAGAACCACGGCGTGGGGTTTACCCAGGCTTGGGTCCCCACAGCAGCATGGGATATCAAATGGGTCACAAGGCATTGCAGCGCCACGCCATGAGGATTCTGCAGTAGGAAGCAACAGCACATGGGCACACAACGGCCTGGTGCACGCTGCAGGCTGCAGCCTCCGCACCCAGCACGCTGGGCTACAGAATCACGTCTCCGACTCTAGGCCCCCAGAGACTGGTGCTGCAGCACCACAACGTCATCTACGAGCAAGGACCTATCACTGTGACACATAGCTGCTGAGGGTCGCTATGTTTTGGGGACATGGAGCCCCAACATTTAGGCCTCATTTCTCTCCTAGAGACAGTGGGCGCGTCTACATGTTCATTAATGCACTGTAGTTACTGCGCATGAAATTTAGTACTTGGCTAACCAAGTACTAAATCAATGCACAGTAACTCATGCTACCATGCAGTAGCACTGGCACACAGCTATTTAGCGATGCTTACTGTGCAGTAGCCTAATACTACTGCGCAGTAGCGTATTAGCATGGTTTTGGCCCAGCATGCTACTGCGCAGCTAGCGTCTCATGTAAACGCACTCAGCGAAGCCCAGAGAGCGTGCAGGTTGGTGAAGTGAGGCACCCTGCCTAATTCCACCCTGTTTGCTAAGAGGTTAACAATTGCAGGAGCTTTGGAGTAAACTAGGCAGATCAAGAGATGTGTCCATCACGGTGATGGAGCACCATTGACTTCTGTAGGTTTGTAGCTGGCATCGCTTTGACCCAAATGTTTGGTGCATCTATGCTATTCTATACAGGTTCTTGTACTGGATCCATCACTGTATAGTCGGAGCACCTTTCAGTAGTGCAGGGGATTGGCAACTTATGGCCCACGGGCTGCATCTGGCCAGTGAAGAGACTGGATCCCACCCACAGCAGCTCGGGGAATCCACAGTGTGCTCTAGTCACAGCAGCGGAGGAAGTGTCCCTGGGGCCCTCTTGTCTGCCCTGTTCGATTTATTCTCTGCTGCGGCAGGGGTAGCATCCCCTGGGGTCTTAGCACCTGCCTTTCTCTTTCAATTGCTTTCACCTTTCTGCTGATTGCTGGAGGAAGGGGGCCCACTGAAGGAGCTGGGTGGCAAGCAGAGGCTTGAGGTGGCCAAAGGTTGCCAACCCACACAGTAGTGCATTAAGCATTGTGCATGACATCTTTGGGAACGTTTGTTTTATCCTCCTCTCCCTATAGGGAAGTGAATGCGAAGGAGTGTTTTGCTTAAAAAAATTTGCGCGCGCACACACTGCTATACTTTTATTTTAGAGAAGGGAAGGTCGAAACGATACACCTATCCCTAACGGGAGGGAGGTGGTCTAGTTTGCAATGGCATGTTCCAGCTTCGATGGGATTGAAGACCCCTCAAAGTACTGTGCATCCCACCCAGAGGAGCGCGACAGTAGAGTTTCATTAGCCTGGAGGAGCAAAGCTGTCAGCCACAGTCTTAACCCCAGGATCTTAGATGATCTTTTAGATATTTTGCACCCAGGCTCTGGAGCCCCTTGAAGATAAAGACCAAGACCTTGACTTTGGTTCGACTTTGCATGGGAAGGTGGCGTAGAGAGTGGAGGGCAGGTCTGATGTATTCAGTCACCTGTGTCGCTGAGAAGAGGCACCGCAGTGTTGTGTAGCCGTCCCCGTCTCCGATGTGCTGGAAGGCTCGTTCGTACCCAGGTGTATCACATTGCTGCAGCTCAGCCAAGAGTTAATGGAGGTGTGAGTAACTGAGACCACGTTATCGTCTGCCGGGATGGAACAGTCTCCTAGACAACTGAACATGGTGGAAAGTGGTAATCGTGGGGGCTGCTCTGTGAGAGCGCGGTGCCAGGGAGGACTCCAGTTGCACTCCTCAGCCTGTACTTTCAACACAGAGACTGCACCTGCTGCAGACTCTTCAGCATGTTTTCCTCTGCGCTCCAGCATCGCTGCTGTCCTGCACCGGGTCAGATTTGATCAGCTGTTCTTTATCCATGACCTGAGCTCTTCCAGGCACTCGACCATCGTAATGGTAGTGGTGTGGTGGTGTGAGGCGAAGGACAGCTCGAGCCGCGACCCTGTGCTGCTGGTGCACGAGTCCACATCTGATTAGTTCAGCTCCTGGCTGCATGCAGATAATGAATGGGGCTCAAGGGGGAATTGATCCTTGCGGGGCTCCTCAAGATAGGGCACAACTAGCGGAGCTGCCGTTTCCCATCGCAATTTTGGTTGTGACGCTCCAAGAACTCAAACCTTTTCAGCGGGTTATCCTAGACCAGCGGTTCTCAACCCATGGCCCGCGGGCCACATGCAGCCCAGCCAGCACACCGCTGCAGCCCATGTGACATCCTGTTAAAACATTTTTGTAAATGGGTACACAGGAAGTAAGTCGTGTGGGTGCGGCCCACAAAACACATGGCAAGCTGCAAGTGTGGCCCACTGCGGCAAACAGGTTGACAACGAGAGCCGCACTGCAGAGCCTGTGTCTCATCAGTGTATATGGTGGAGGATAATGCAGCTTGGATTAAGGTCCTGGCAGACAGAGGGAGGCATGCAGGGCAGCAAGGTTCAAGGCCATGAGTGTGGATGTCTTCACCAGCGGCAGATGGAGGTCATCTAGTAGTGACACTACCGTGGTTTCTGCTCCGTGTCTCGGCCTGGGTCCAGGTCTAGGTGACTGACTTCCATTAGATGAGTTTGAAGTTGCCTTTGGTCACTCCATGGTTTAGGAATGGAAATGTGACGGCAGACTCCATAGGCTGGATTCTCCAAGGATTCCTGTTTCTGGACCTGTGCTATTTCCAAGGCTCCACAAATCTGCCTTACATTAGAAAGGAAGCAGGTGACTCTTTTCACCCAGAGCTGCCAGAAATGAGGCCATGCCCATGCTGGGGGTGTCTGCACCAACAGAGCTACCCTGCATCAAAATCCTCCTTAAACAGGAGTGTTGCACTGGCACAAGATGGAGCTGTACTAATGCACGTGTTATTTTGTGTGAGCACAGATTCAGCACACTGTTAGCACAGATGTAGCTACTTGTTGCACCAGTGCACATTCCCCTTGCTAGAAAGGCGCTTGCGTGTTGAAGCCAGGGACTTCCTTTTCAGAAGTACTGAGCACTTCAGGGTCAGCTGGAGATATAGATCCCCAGTGTCTCTGAATATCAATCCTCACCCTTAGGATGCCTAAACCTGGAATTATGGCCCACATATGAAATGTTGGGCTTTGGTTTTTTATTACATTTCTGCATTTATTTTTCATGTCTGGTTCTTCCCAGCTCTCACAACACTAAAATTGTGCATGGCATGGTTTGTTTTCTAGCTTGGCTGGAAGCAGGAGGCACCAGAAATCTCACGTGAGAGACAGAGAGAGAGAAAGAAAGAGCCAGATCTGGTGAGATTTTATTTTTCCTGCCAAATTTTGCAGTATCGAGTGCTTTGGACAGTGCTGTGGAAGCGCTGAGTTCCTGAGAGCTTCGCTGAAACGCAGCTCCGAACTCTGTGGTTTGCCTATCGCAAACCATCCTGCCCTGTCCAAATCGCTGTCAAACCACAGCACAAACCGCCACGCAGCCCTCCAAGTACCACACCGACAGAACTACTTTGTCTCTTCCTCTGGTTGCGAATTGTCCGTGAGCAGATGGCGATTTCCTCAAGTGCATCCGTTATTCGGAATTACTCACTGCATCAGGGCTGGCTCAAACAAATTTGAGGCCCCCTGCAAAGCCATCAATTGGCCTTTCCATCTGCCTTGCCCGGTACTCAGTGTACGTTCACTGCACACAGCTCTGTGGTGCTAGACAAGACAGGGGAGGCTGGAGAGCTGCAGGATGGGGTCAGCCGAGACCGTGCCCAGAGCTGGTGCGCGCACACTTCCCGGTTGATCTCCGCAGAGCGCTCGTTCAGCACAAAGCAGCATCTACCCCTTAGCGGGAATGGGAGTATTAAACAAGGCAGAGTCATTGCAGCCTGTCCCTGGTAGGGGGGAAGCTCCTTCCAGCTCCAGGCCTGCCAGCAGTCAGAGCCAGCTCTGCTAGGGGTCCTTCTGGATCAGCTGATTGTTCCCGAGCAGATCGTTGTGCGTGTTTGGTCGTCAAAATTCAAGCTCCATTATTTTTTATTGGGCATGGGGATCACAGGTTGTGTTTCCATGTCTGCGATTGGAGAACTTGGTCTCCAATGAGACCCGTGGCAGCATGTTGGAAGTTTGCTCCTGCAAGGTTCCCTTAAAACTCACAGCATCTGGGAATGTTTTGTGGAAAGCTTTTTGCAGCATTTATACGGCTCTGCTTCCAACACTGCCCATAAGAAAGGCTTTGGGGGGGGGGCAAACATTGAGGCATGGATGGATTTAAGCGATACGCCCAGGGTGACGCAGCAAGCTGGTTTCAGGACCGAGGAGTTCTGTGATGTAAATACAGAGGACAAGGTTCATCGTTGTCCCACACAAGGTGTTACTAATTGATGCCCGTGCAAGTGGAGTCGAGTGCCATCATTCTGCCTTACGCCTTTCTTATGCTGGGGTTTATAATAAAGGAGAACCAGGCCTAGTCTGTGATGTGACATGTCTCATCCTGGTTATTACCTGCCAGCCGCAGTCTGTGCAGGCAGTGATCCCTGCTAGTCAAAGCCTGGTTCCTGCTTGAAACAGCAGCTGTAGTCCTGCGTGCACAGCCTAGCAGTACCCCTCGGCTTTGACCTGTAACGTCTCCTTCCTCTCGAAGCCCTGCTCAGGGCCCTCCTTGGATTTGGAAATGGATCCAAGCAAGAGGTTAAAAAAATAGCACGGTTCTCAACCCCTTGTCCCAGGGGCGACGAAGGCACAGCAGCAACGCGCACTCCCGAGGACTCTCAACAGAGCCGGTCCCCTGTAGCTGGGATGCGGTCCCGGCCTCACAAGTCAAAGGAGCAGTGGCTGGGGACAAGCCCTGGTAGCAGAACCAGGTGCTCTGTTTATAGACCCCCCTTCCCCAATCTCTTCCTCTGCTAGAACTAGTTTCTTTCCCTTTTTTCCTTCTCTCTCATGGCAGAGGCCAGCAGCAGGGCTGGAGGCGGGAGCGGGGAATTTGGTGTCCCACCAGGGTGAATTTAGCTTGGAAGGAACAGGCTTATCTGAGCTTCTTGGAAGGCAGCTCTGTAACACGAGCTGTGCTCGAAGCCGGCTTCTCCCCGGCCAGGACCCCCCTGCGAGTCTGTGTTAGTGCAAATGCTTGTGTGAGAGAGGGGGAGGGCTGGGAAGGGTTAACAAAGGGTGAAAGACTTTGAAATTCAGTTTCCTCTCCCCCCCTTCCCTCCCATGGGCTAAACAAATACCCACCCACCCCCTCCTCCTGAGATACCTCCCCCTGCTACCCAGCGGCCCATTGTTCCTGGAGCCTTTTGTTGGAGCCTGGGCAGGGGAAAACCAGGCGGTTGTAACTGAATAGCCTCCTCTTGGCTCCCGTCAAGTCAGGTGGCTGTCACAGAGCTGCCCGCACCCATCTGCCTGCCTGCTGAGTGCTGCCCAATGGGGGAAGGGTTGGGGGGTCTCTGTGCCCCATTTCGCAGGGCCAGCCTCGCCAGTTGGGTGGCTTCATCTGCTACATGGGCAAGGGGGAAGAGCTGGGCCAAGCCCCGCTGCCCCTCTGGTCTTGCTGGTGTGGAGCCAGAGTGGGTGTGAACAGCCTGCGCCTTCAATCCAGACCCTAAGGGATTGCATGGGGGGTCCAGGCCTGAGCGAGGAGGTCTTTCTCCAGTTCACCACTCTCACCCTCCGGGCATCTCTCCCGGTTCTTCTCGTGGGGGAGAGGAGCTACACAGGGGAGGAGGGCAGTGATGTCTCAGTCCTTGAGGACTAGACTAGGCACAAGCCCAGCAGCACAGGGCTTGAGGAGGGGCCAAGCTCATCGCATGGTGATTTCATAGATTTCCTAGATTTCATAGACATCAGGGCTGGAAGGGACCTCGGGTGATGCTCCGGCTTGGCGGGTCCCTCTGCTCTGCCACGTGCTGCGGCACTGCTGGGGGGTAGGTCGGCTTCTCTGCACTCTCCAACACCTTTCTCTGGCTGTCGGGCAGGAGTTCAGTCCAAAAGTTGTTACCCGGAGGATAAAATTCCTTGAATTTCAGTGAGGCCAACACTCCAAGTGAGGAGGGAAATGCAGGGAAGTCTTGTGACACAGTTTTTAGCAAGGCTGAGCTGGAGAGGAGGGCACAGGAGCAGCTGATGGAGGAGTAGGGGGCCTCCTAATGCTGGGGAGTTTCAGCTTCTGAAAATTCATGCTATCCAGCTAGCTAGCTATTGACTTGGGTTAATCTGTAAAGTGGAAATCTACCCTTCCTTTGATAGGTTATGAGCCCCACGCAAATGTCCCTTGGGCATCCTGTGCTGCAAAGGACATGGACTGCTTTTAGCTCATGTGTTTCCTGTCTCCCCCCCGACCTCCACACCAAGGTAGATGGCTTTGAGCCGTCGCAGTTTAGCACAAGACCTTGACTTAATCCAAACGGTTGTCCTGCCAAGCCTCTTAGCCATTTCCACCCAGGGGACTGATGGGTAGTGATACACAAATCCCTCTAAAGTTCCCTCCTCTGATTGGTCACTCTCTGGTCTTTCATCCTTTCTCCCAGGCTTCCCCACAGACTTTTCCCCTTCCCAAGGTGAAAGGGAAGGTGGTTTTCCTTTACAGAAACCAGAGGGAAACCCTCTGGCAGGAGTGGGAAACGGTGATGCCCCACATCCAGCAGGCTCAAAATCCTGGCCGAGCAAATCAAGTGAGAGATCCTCATTAGGAGAGGGAGAAGGCTGCATAGCGCACAGAGGCAGGGAGCCCTCCCTTCCCCTCTTCCCTTTAGAAGTCACTGGGATTTTTTTTGATGAACCCTTTTTCCCATCAAAAATGCTAATTAGTTAAACAGACTTTTTGCTGAAAAAATGTCAGCTCTGGTGAAGTACCACTCCAGCAAAAACCTGTTTCAGAATTGTCAAAATAGCCTGTCTGGACATTAAGTTAATTTCTAGTAAAGGGGAATTAAGTAAAGCATATTCAAAGGTCAAACTCAGAAGGAAACATTTGGACATTTGCTAAACGCAACTGTTTAGATCAAGGGTGACCAAGATACAGCCCAGGGATCGGATCCTGCTCCCCATGGGTCCAGAAATTTGGCAGCGGGGGAGCGGTGGCAGCATTGATTGCTGATTCCTGGAGCTGCGGGAAATCAACACTGCTGCCACTCATCCTACCACCAAATTTCTGGACTTGTGGGAGCCCCGGGAGCCCGAAGACGCAGCCCCATGTGCCGGCTCAGAGCTCCAGATGCCCCCGCGTGCTGGACCCAGCTCACAACCTGACCCCACGCCACTCCTTGGGCCTCCAGGGCCAGAGGAGTTGAGCACCAGTAGTTTAGGCTGATCCCAACAGGTTTTTTCCCCGCTTTACACAGTCGTTTGACATTTCAGCTTTGTCCTGGTTCAGGGCAGGGAACACGTTTAACATCTTAAAACTTCTCCTTGGATGGGAAAATCCTCTCTCACTGGCTTGGCCACAGTCTTCCCTCTTCCTTTCTCCGTCATCTCCTTTGGCATCAGCCAAGCTCGTCCTTGGGCTCGGCTGCCCCACGAGCTGCTGGAAAAGAGCTCCCCATGGGAGGGCTCCCCCCAGCCCCGCTGACCCTGGTGGGCTTGAGGAATGTTTCTGTTTCAAGGCACAGAGGAACAAAGCTCCTTTCCCACAGATCCCCCTGCTGCAGCCCACCCTGGGATATGAAGACCCTTTTTCAGGACAACAAAAGGCCCTTAGATTGCTTGATTCGTGGCTGCATTATCTCTGCAGATACCCCGGGCTCCCCAGGCGGAGGCGAAATGGGTCTCGGGAAAGGCCCTGCTCATATCAGATCGCACAGCAGTTTGGAGACCTACTGGTGACAAGACAGCTGGGAAGGCGGAGGGGGGAAATCCCATGCTGAGATTTTTGCAAAGGGACAAATGGGGGATTTTTGCAGTGAGGTCAGGGTCATACTGACCAGCCAAGCTGCAAGTCCCTGGCCTGCTCTGGAGATCACTGGGCAGGTGGATGGGGAAGCAAGCAAGGGAAAACATGTGTGTAGCCAGCTGGCATGCACTCAGCATCTGCACATGCCAGCCAGCCAGCGGCATAGCTGCCACTGGATGCCAGCCTGAGCGAGGGAGAGAAGGAAGGGAGGAGCGAGGAGAGGGCCTGAGAGACACCTGCGTGTGCGCTGGACAAAGGGCTTGTAGCACCTTCGGCATGAGCTGCCTTTGGGCTCCGGTCCTGCAACAAGCTGAGCACCGCCTCCCTCACTGATTTCAGCAGAAGGTGAGGGCAATGTGTGCCTTGCTGGATCAGGCCCTTGGGCATGGGCGAGCAGTTTCGTGCTGGGGTGCTGGCTGGCTCCAGCACAGACCTCAGGATCAGGCCAAGATTATCATATGGGCTCCTATTCCTCATAGCATCCCCTTCCTTCCCTCTGCTTGGACACCCACAGAGAGGGGCCTTGCCTCTTCCCAGGAAGCAGCTTCAGTGTGCAGGGTGGGCTCAGATGGCCGGAGGGAGGAGGCGCTCCCCTGCCTCCCTGCCCTGTAAGCTGCATCCACTCCCTCCCCCATCTCTCCAAGGTCTCATACCACTGGAAATCTCCAGGTGAATTTCTGCACTGAAGAGGCCCCGTGGAGCTCCCCCCGCACCCACACGCGCACATACATACTCACAACAGCAAGCACAAGGGAAGCAGGTGGGATTTGGGGTGCTGAGCAGCTCCAAGGCTCTGCAGTGGCAGCGGTGGCGGTAGCAGCGGAGAGGGGAGAGTGGAGCCTTGTCACCCAGACAAGAGATCAATAACTAATTTCACTGCAGCAGCAGCCCGGGTTTTTTTCCAATAATTGTAAGCTAGCAGTTGGGAATGAGGCTTTCACCACCACTCCACACTAACCTGCACCCGATCAATCGACGCCGCCACTGGGGCAGCAGGAAAACTCATTTTTCTCCTTTTCTTTCCTCTCCTCCTCCGCCCCCCTCCTCCCGTGTTTGCTGTTTTGGAAAGTTGTTCTTGCTGCAGCTCTGGGTTCGCTGTGTCCCGCACCTTGGGGCAGTGGAAGGAAGAAGGGCCCCCCAAGGCCGTGCTCAGCAGTGCCGATGCTGGTCAGTCATAGCACTGTGGTCTGGGTTCGCAAAGGGGAGTATATGCCTAACTCCCATTTAGGCACCTACCCTACCGTCGATGTCAGTGGTGAGTTAGGAGCCTAAATACCTTTGTGAATCGGGGCCTGTCTCTTTTGGTGCTTCGTTTAGGGATGTCTTTCCTTTTGTATGAGTTGGGAGTCAGGACTCCTGGTTCTACTCCTGTCTGAACCATTGCCTCCTCCTACCTTCTTGACTCCTTGGGGTCTGTTTCTCCACTGCTGAATAGTTTTAATAATGAGCGATGGAGCTGAACACCCGCTCTAGATTCACCCCTCTCTCTCCCCAGCCTTTGGCTGAGTCCTGAATCCAAATTAGTATCTCGATCTGAATGTAAAGAGGAGTCACCTGTACCACTATATGCTGAACCAAAGCCTCAAGTCTGGACCCTTGCAGACTTTGGAGAATTTGAAATGTGGATCCAAATTTGGTATCTTTGTCCCCTCTCTAGCAATGATACATCCTTCCTTTCTGCCCCCTTTGTGCTTTAAGCCCCATGCTGTTAAGAGCCAATGGTGGTTTGCTTTCAGCTAACACTGCAGTGGAGGCCTGTTTCTTTTGGAGCAAAAGGGTCTTTCTTTCTTTCCCAGCTGGGAAGTGAGACCTGGGAAGTCTCTGGGTAGCTGCGACTTTGCTACCATTAATACAGTTGTTTCTTGGAGTGTGTTGATGGGGCTTCTTTGCTGGTTGTGCTACATTTGCACCACTGACTATGCTCCCCTGTGACCCCTTAGCTGGTTACTTCTGGGCTGTCGGAGAGGGCTTTGGCTTGGTTTATGCCACTGGTCTTTAAGAGGAGGCTGGATGAACACCTTGCTGGGGTCGTTTGACCCCAGTACTCTTTCCTGCCATGGCAGGGGGCGGACTCGATGATCTGCTCAGGTCCCTTCTGACTCTACCAAATATGAAACTGTGGTCCATGACATCTGTCATGGGTCACTTTGAGCTTTCAGCTTGGTGCTTGGCCTTATATCAGAGTTAAGATCCTTTTGCTTGAACTTCTAGTACTTGGGAAAAGGACTATTCCCTTTTTATGCAGTCAGTCCCCCAAATCTTCCTCTGGGCTGCAATTTCTCCTCTGACTGCTTTTGCAATGTGTGGCCCTAGCAGACTCCTACTAGATTTCCCAATTGCTCAGCACCCCCAGACAAGCCCAGATCTCCAAGGAGCTCAGCATGTTGGGTGCTAAGATTGTGTCTGGCCATACATGTTCTCAGGGGAGCTGCTAGAAGCAGGTTGAAATGCAGCCCCCATTGTGATATGTGAAGATCAGCTCAAAACAGGCTTGAAAATCTGTTTCCTAGAGCTGATGTGACCTCCACAGTGCACACAGCTTGGGCTCCTCTAGCTTGCTCCTGTTTCAGACTGGTAGCTGCAATCCTGGTATAGCAAGATCTTTACTTCCACTTGCTAATGGTTGCTTATGCTTGTTGAACCAGCTCAGTGATTCCTTTTGATAATCCTTTCCTGAACCCACATTCTCTTCATCCTTCATCTAGCACTACCTATATGCATTTATACACTCATAAGAAGGCAGAGCCCTTGCTAATGAGAGCTGTAGTCTAAAAACTCCATCTTGCAAAGTGGTGAGCATCCTTCACTCTCATTGACTTCAGCAGATGCCAAGGAAACTCAGCATCTTACAGCATTTGATTAGACAACATAGAGACCAAGGAAGGGAAATAGCGATGTATCTTGCTTCATAATTTTGGGCCTCATCCAAAGCTCATTGAAGTCAATAGGAGTCTTTCCATTAACTTCAATGGGCTTTCAATCAGATCTATAATTTGGGCATTGTAATTTAGACATGGGATTTGTATTTAGACCATCTTCCATCTCCAGAACATGCAGGCAGAGATCTTAGCTTAAAACCTAGGAAAGCTTTGAATCTCTACTAAGGCTACCATTTCCCCATGGCTTGGCTACTGTAATTCGTGGTTTGACATTGCTCACTGCACAGCGCAGCAGCGCGTTCTCCGGCTGATTGTAAACTTTGTCCCTAATTTAAGATCCTCTTTCATTGGGTTCCCAGGAGCTCCCATATTAATTCAGCTCCCCCTTCGCTTCAGAGCTGCAACTGACACCTGTATAATTTCAATTTTATTACTTACCCTGAAGGCACTTAATGATTGTGGCCCTTGAATCCAGTGGAGCTTTTAATATGTCTTGGGTCACCTAAGCAAAGCTGGAATCTCAGGCCATTTGGTTGGTCCAAGTTACTGCTTCAGATCTCTGGGACAAAAAGCCCTTAACAGCCCCACTCCAGGAAGGCAGGCCTCTTTTGTGGGATGCAGCATAAGGCCATTGTAAAGCTCACGCAGGCAGGGATCTTTTTTCCTGCTTGGTCCAGAGAGTGTTTTCTGCTGCCCGGGATCACTGGGAAACTTGTGATTCACCGTGATGAGCCTGGGTTTGAGTTGGGCTTTATGTTTGCAAAGATGAAACGAATTCCCCCTGCATAATTTTATATCATGGTAGAATTTTCCTGGAACTTTTGAGACACGTCAGACAGAAGTGTTCAAGAAACAAAAGTGATTTCATGTCTTAAATATTTTCTCTCTGCTCCTTAGCTCGTCTCGCCAGTCGCTCCCCGCTGTGACTGTAGGTACCGTTCCTTGACTTTTGATGGCAGCTTGAGATTTGGGTTACAGGGGATATTCACGGGCTGTGCACAAAACATGTCACTGGGTGAAAACAAGTCGCGTACAAAAACATGGGAATCCTGTTGTGTTTGCAGAAAGGCTGTGGGATGCACCTCCACCAGCAGAAAAGGGGGCTGCATTTGACAATTCTTGCATGGCAAATAGTTTGTCTGGCTCTCGCAATACCTTGGGAGAGGAGTTGGGATTAGGTACGATAACCACAGACTTATTTGATCTTGTCTGTGTCTATTTGCAAAGAATGTCACTGAACCAGTTAGGAATCCTTTGTAGCAGGAAGTGGTGACGTACACAGGTGGAGGGTCGGTGGGACCGCGCACAAGCGACCGCTCACCAAAATCAGCAATAGGTCCACAAATGAGTTCTTACTCCGGGGGTCCTTACCCGATTTTGTCCCCAGAAAAAAATGGATTCTACCTCTTCACATCCAGCTGTACAGGTTGCCGGATGAATGTTGCAATGGCTACTTCTGGAAGGTCTTGAATACTAGCTTTCATGTGTGAATCCAGGGACCGTGTGCCTGGGTGTGATGATGATAAAAACGAATGCCATGCCCACCCTCTTGTCAGCACGAGGCACTCTATAAATGTGCTCGGCTGCTTCTTGGTTTGGACAGAGCAGCTGGTTAAAAGCACACAGGCAAACTGTACTTCAGCTGAAGGCAGAAGGTGTATCCAGTTGAAACCACAGGCGGGATTGAACTAGGCAGATTGGAGTTGTCCGAACTGGAATTTGGCCAGAGCACAGGGGCTAACTAGGCAGCGTCCTCAGATTTAATGACGACAAGTATTCGGCATCTCTGAATGATGGCAACCTCGGCAGGACAGAGCCCCCCGGCCATGCTGAGGCATTGATTTGCTAGTGATGTATAGAAAAGAGCACCGCCTCCCCACCTCCCCAACACTGCCGTGCGAGGGGGTGGTGTGCACAAGTGTGAACGTCTCACGGTTGGCGAGTCTGTGTGTGACTCTGCATACTGGGCTCTGCAAATGCTTGTCAGGGGTTTTGTGTGTGTGTGTGTGTATTTCTGTGAATGTGCTTGTTCCAGTGTGTGCTGGGGAGTTTCTGCTGGGGGTGTTCAAGGATGATGAGCGCTGCTACAGGCTGGGTTGAGCCTGGTTGAACTGTGGGTAGTGCTAACTGCTGCCTTTCATTTTAGTTGGCTGTAAGAGGCAGTTAAGGCTTAAGCACATGTTTCTGCCTCAAATAATGTGAATGCAAGGCGTCTCAGGAATCTGAACGCTTTGGGTGGGGGACTTTGGCTGGGTATTTGTCTGGAAAGGGGCGTGGGTGGAGGAGACAGGGCTCAGGTGCAAGGGGAAGGGAGCAGGGCAGAGCGGGAGATTTCAGCACTGATGTGTGGCTCCGGGAGGAGCCTGGCTTTTGGGTGAGGCCACTGGCTGGAAGGGACTGCCCTGGGAGACAGGCTTGATAGATAAGGACCCATTTGTAAACTCTATCCTGTGTCCTACCTGTAATCTCTGCGCAGAGCTCCCCTTGAGAAGCTGCTCTTACTCATCTTGAGCAAAAATTGCTCCTTTAATCTGCTGATCACTGGTGCTGCAGCAAGCAGATCTGATGCCCCCCCCATCCCTGCTTTTAGGTCAAAGGTCAAACCTTGTAAAATTTGCAGGACTTAGATACTGGAGCAAGGACCCAACAGGTATGCCTGACACAGCTACTCCCTGCCCTGCATCCCAGCTCTGTAGCCAAGGCAGAAAAATAGCCGCCCCCTGTCAGAATGACCCACCAGTAATGCTGGCAATCAGGGACCCCACTTAGAGCAAGCAAGCAAGTGCTGGCATTGGCTGAGAGCACCGTGAACCAGCTGCTCCCATGCTCTTCCATTTGCTCCTGGAGCTGTGTGCCGCCTCGCCCAGCCCCAGCCCACCCCACACCGGGTCTGCACCAAGCAAGCTGGGTCTCTTGCGGGTGCTGATGGCAGCAGAAGAGAGATGGCCCCAGACATAGCTGCCCATGCGGCTCCTTTAAGAAACCCACAACCAGCTCCAGAAATCAGCTCAAGGTCACAGCAGGAAACCTGCGGACTTGGCAGCATCGCATGGAGGAGAGAGGGAGGGAGGGAGAGAAGAGAGTTGGAGATAAAAAAAAAAAGAAGAGGAGGAAAGCAAGACAGGGGAAGAGTGAGCTAGGGAGGGATGGAGGCAGAGAGGAAGGCAGGGAGGAGGACGTGGTCCATGGGAAGCGGAACGAAGCTCCTGAGGCGCCAGTGTTTTTTGAATGCATGCAGTAAACTTCTAGTCTCATTCTGCCGGTCTCTGCCTTGTGACTGCCCTCGCTCCCTCCCCACACCGGATGCCACCTCCCGGCCTTCACCCCTCTCGCTAAGTGGGGAGGCTTGACTCCCAGTGCACGAGCAAGATAAGCCCCTTTAAGACAGAGCAGGAGCCCTCCTTTGGCATTTCTGCTTGTCCTCCCCGGGTCAGAACCTGCTCCTAGGGCTCCATTCAGCCGAGCACAGATCATGTGCTGAAGTGCCTAAACATGGGCTTAAAGTTAAGCATGCGCTTAAGTGCTTTGCAGAACAGGTCTTAGTAATTCGTGCACTCCCATGGATTTCAGTAGTGGAGGGTGGGGCAGGTTGAATGCCTCCCCCCGACCCTGCCCCAGGTCTATTTTTGCTAGGAGCAAGTAGAGACAGGCAGGGAGCAAAGATAGAGCTTCCCTGAGCAAGGGATTACTGAACCAAAGCGGCCCTCCATTCGTGTTGTCTCAGCTGCTCTGATGTTACATCGGACAGGTCAGCTGGACCAGCCCACGCCAGTGCATCACAGACCCGTGCCGTAAGCGCCATCTGGGCCGCGTAACCCAATCAGTGCTGCGAAAGGGCCCCTTCCTTCCTTCCACCCCACACAGACCCTGAGCCGGCTCAGGAAGCGCTGAGCTCAGAGCAGGACGCAGCGACCCTGCAAAACAAAGGCAGATGCTTCTGTTAACTTCTTGTTGCCTCTGTCTGAACTTGCTCAGAGATCAGCTCCGCGGGTAGCCCCGGGAGGCAGAATGTTCCCAGCACTGAAGGGGTTAATTCAACCTGGCAGGCCAAATTTTGCCTCGTGTTACCTCGTCCTCTTTGAATCTGGTAGGGCTGGTGTGGAGCGCATCTCTCAGCAACTGGAAATCGCAAAAGCCAGGCTCTCAGTCAAGGTCAGGTTCTGATATCTGGCCCTGGAGGGGTAGGGGCAGGCGATGGAGCTGCTGGCGAAATAGGGTGAAGCTCAATGTGCAGCAGCAACCCACAGGGGCGTGCATGCAACATCCCCCTTTGTGCCCAGTCCACACCGGGCACGAGCCTGTCAGAGCCGGGGGTTTAGGATGAGGTGCAGAGTCAGGCTTTCTGCTGTGTACTGGGTGACTCTCCCAGTGCTGCCAGCTCTGGTGACAGTGGCTCGAGTCCTGTCATATTTGTTTTTTCTTGAAGTGCCAGCTCCTGGAGTCTCATGATTGCTTGAGAGTCTCAGCTTCCATTGAGCAACAGAGGAGGGCATTCCTAGACCTCCTGCTTTTAGGGCCAAACTGCAGCTGCAGCGGCTCATAAATCCAAGAGCAAATGGAAGGAACCCAACATTTAACAGGTTTTAAAATCTCATGATTGTTAAACTAAGTTGGGGCCTGAGCCATGACCTTCAGACTCTCAGAGCTGGTGCTATGCACATAAGATACCAAAAGCAAAGTCACAGTCTCCAAGCTGCCGTTCTTATAACAGCGTTAGCTCATCCCCAGCAGAAGTATTGTCAAGCTAAGGTCAGATCCTATAGCCCGTGTTCATTCTGAGTAACATTTACTCATGTGAGTAGACCCCTCCAGGCTTCAAGAACTCAGTGGGGCTACTCATATGAGTAAATGTTGGTATGAGGGATGTTTGCAACATTGAGCCCCTTCTGGCTTAATTCACAACTGGGCACCGACTTACTGGGTTTTAGTTTTTAAAATTAGGGTTGGAAATAGCTGCAATAATGAACCAGCCATTTCTGGGGAGGTTTCCAGGCGACCATTTTTAGTGTTAATTTGCAGAATGAAAATGTTGCGCTACTTTTCCCTCCCCCTTCCTCCCTGGTTTTATGTAGAATTGGATAATTTCTCTAAGGAGCTAAAAAGCATTAAAATTCACTCCTGACTCAAAGGAGTCGAGATGCATCAGCAATTGCATCCTGGCTGCAGGTTCCATCGCGGTTCTGCATTCAGGGTCTCGCCCGGGTTTCCAGCAGGCCTTGCACAGTGGCAGGTGCTCACGCAGCCACTCTGCTGGGGCAGCGGATGCTCAGTGGCCCGTCGCAAGCTGGCTGGCAGCCAGCGTTACAAACCTGAGTCGGTGCTTCCTGGTTTCAGAGGGTGCACACGCAGCCCCCCACACGCTGCCTGAGGCTTCTGGCCAGGTGGGGCAACTTTTAAAAGAAATTCAGTTTCCTGGGGCTGCCTTCATTTTTTGTCTTGCCCAGCACCGAGCTATTGTCAGCACGGGGTAAACAGGAGCAAAAGCAGAGTCCAGTCTAGCCACACAGCGTGAGTGTTGCATGCAGGGGGGAGGGCTGGAGAGTTACTGAGTTTCTCAGCTTCTTGTTTCTTCTTCCTTCAGGTATGTGGTTGCTGACTTCCAAATAGTCACCAGCAAAAGAGCCCAGGGATCCCTTTGGATCCTTGCATCTCTTGGGACATCGATATGAGCCACCAGTGCTGATGCCCTCTGCCACCACTCTGCTGCCTTTCCCCTTTGGTTCCCACCGGGCCCCGGGTAGCAAGAATTGGGCTTCTGTCAGGGCAGCCCCTGCTACAGATTTGCCTCCTATTTTTTAATCCTTTAGGGTTGACATTGCCAGTTTTTTCTCCATAGCCCTGAGGGATAGAAGCTTTAAATAAGAAAGCCAAGATTTTCCAGTAGTAGCAGGACTCCAGGCCCTGGGGATCGAAAGTGTGAGACAGTCATGAGAGTTGGCAACCCGAAGACTTGCTTCCTTGACTATAGCTGTGTGGCCTGAGCTTTAGCCTCAGGAAAGTTTTGGCATTTAATTTCCTATTTCTAAAGAAAAGAAAGAAAGAACGAAAGAAAGAAAAAGAAAAGTAAAAGCGGCAGCACCAGCACTTTGGAATTGTGCAGTTCTGCAGTTTCTTAGGCAGGAGGTTTTTGCTGATATTCAGCCTAAATTTTCCCTTTCTTAATCGTGTCTCTTTCTTCCTGGTTGCACCTTTTTGTAACACCCTCGGTCCCTGCTCAGCATCCACAGCCCTCAAAGGCATACAGACAGGACCGTGCTCTGTCACGGCACCAAAATGGTTGTGTTTTTAGCAGTTCTAAGTGTTTTATGACTTGATCCAGCACCATTTAAGTCAATGGGAGGTTTGCAATCGACTCCTGTGTTCATAAGATCAGATTTTTCATAGGTATCTAGTGAAAAGGCCTTGGCTATTCACAAGCTATTTTGTGATGAATCTGGTGAGAAATGGGTGCACTTTCTTTCCTCTCCCCACCCCGAAGGGTGCAACAGGGCTGGAAGAGGGAAGAGCAGAACCAGCCCCTGAATTTTACATCTAAGGAGCAAGAGGAGCTGCTGAGAACTAGTTCAATAACTGGTGCATCCCCCTTGTCATTGTAATTAATGTTCTTTCAGCCCATGGTGTGTCCAAGCTTAGGATGTTGATGCTTTTTTGGTGTTTTGTGGTCCAGCCACACAACATTTCAACAAACAAAACAGGAGCCTAGGACTAGAAGGGACTTTCTGGGCCACCAAGCACAGGCCCAGTTTAGAGTTTCTTTGGAAGAAGCCTGTTGAATCTGGAAGGCAGAAAGGAAGAGATTTGACTTTTGTTCTTTTGTTCTGGCCCCGACACCAAGTCTGCAAGAGTCCATAGGAGCCTCTCAGCTGATTACAGTGAGTTTGCTTTGGATCAGGCTCTGCTGGCCAAATCCTCACAGGAGTCGCACATGCAATGCTGAGGCCAGATTTTCCAAAGAGCGCTGAGCTCTGGGTGCACCTCCTAAGCTCAGAAAAAAGGGTCCAAAGCATCCCTATAGGAGCTGGGGACCCAAGAACGTGAAACTCCAGCTGCTGGGCTGCTTGGGGGGGGTGGTCTTTGGAGCTGGCGCCCCTGGAGTCTGTTCTAGGCCCAACCCTTCATTTGTAGCATGACCTTGGATCAGTTCGTCTAACCTCTCAGCGGCTCAGTTCAACCCTCTGTGAACTTGCCCAAATCCCAGAGACAGGGAAGCTTTGGTGATGCATGTGTGAAGTGCTTTGAGATTTTCCTGTGGGAGATGAGGCAGAAGAGCCAGGTGGTCAAAAGTTTCCAGCTTGAACCCTCCAAGCCCATGCTCGGTCACCAGCGCTCACTGAGCGCAGCGGGAGCTGGGTGCCCATGGTGCTTCCCCGGCCCTCTCAAGCACGCTCTGCGCACCTATTCACTGCTACACGCGCTCTGACCCTGGGACGGAGGCAGTGAAGATGGTCTGAGGATGCTGCTGCAGCATGCGATTTCAAATGCGGTGGCAGGCACCCTCTGCACAGCTTTCCTGCTTCGTTTCTGGGATCAGGGCGTGAGGAGTGGGAGCGGCGGGTGGGACATGCTGAAGAGTGAAGCCACAGAAGAGGCGCAGACGAACCCTTCCTGTCTTTAGCATCTCTGCCTACCTACTTAGCCAGCTCCGCAGGCAGTGATGGTTCCTAGGTGAGCAGTGCAGCTCTTGCTTTTCTGCTTTAGAGGAGATCTCCCAAATGGAAAGTGTGTTGCGATAAATCCTGTGTCCCTCCCGGCCTCGGTGGCTTCTATGAAGACAGCTGTATATCTCACAGCTGTACCCAGAGAGGCAGTGCTACCTCTCTCTGCAGCGTGGCGCCTACAGATCAGGGCTCCTGTCCGAGGTGGCTAATCAATACAAGGAAAAGCAGGCTGTCGAGATTATGGATAGCAGTGAGCGAGAGAGAAGAGCCCAGCCTGCAGTGGGGAAGGTTTAGAAGAGCCCGCGAGGCATGTGCCCTCCCCTAACAATAAGCAGCAGGCTTGTCAGCAGAGGCTGGGAGAACAAAGTCAGCACAATTTTATCTAACCTGCGAGTGGAGCCAAGGAGCGATGCCTGCCTTGCTGCCTTTCGGGCGCTCGGCTCCGAGTCTTCAAGAAGTCGGGTTCATGGAGATGAGCGGTCAGAGGGCTGGCTAGCCCTCGAGGAGATCTCATTGCAACTGGGGCTTTTGCACTCTCTGGAGTGAGGGATCCAATTTGGCCTATAGAAATATGTGTAATCTATAAGACTTAGATTACAGACCTGTCAGACTTTCTTTCCTTATGTTGCTGGGATCTTTCGGGGCCTGGAATTAAAGACTTGGTAGGAAAGGGGTAGAAAGAAAATACCCTTTTTGGCTCATTTAAAACTTTGGTGGAGAGAGGGGATGTAAAGTTGACTTGACAACTGACCCATCTCTGCTCCAGGTGCAAGCCCGTGGCGTGTAGGGTGCTGTCCATCTTT
This sequence comes from Crocodylus siamensis, assembly GCF_052110815.1. Taxonomy (NCBI): domain Eukaryota; kingdom Metazoa; phylum Chordata; order Crocodylia; family Crocodylidae; genus Crocodylus; species Crocodylus siamensis. Next base: position 9,416,660 of record NC_143405.1, on the reverse strand, counting down.
ACCATTAAGTGCGTAGGTCACAGACCAAAATTCCCAAGAAATCACAACAGGAGCTAAAGGATGCTTGCCTCTGTGGTGTGCACTCTCAGGTTGGCATGGGATTAGCTGCAAAGGACTCGTGCTTTAATAGTCATTGCCTTATGGTGCTGGTGGCTGAGATTCCTGCAGTGCTGCTGATATGCTTTGGCCTGCTCCTGCCCTCAGATGGAGCCTGATCCAAAATGCATTGAAGTTCCCGGTTGATTTCCAGGGGTTTTGAGCCAGGCCCATAAAGAATAAATGAAAACAACAGGGCTTCCCCCTGGGGAAAGGCCTCAGCTGAGGTACGGTAATTTCCAATATCTTTTACTCCCCTTCTATGCATTCATCTCCCTCCCCTCTCCAATAACAGCCAGGCGCATGATAACCAAGATGGTGCCCTGAGCAGCAGTTTTCTCTTCAAAGGAAGAGATATTGCTGTATAATGTAGATCCAGCTTTGAGGTGTGGAGTGGAAAGGAGACCTCCCTGTAATAGTTACTCCAATGTGTTGTTACTTGAAACAAAAGATGAACAGAAATGATTCATAGACCCCCCCACATGCGCACACACAAGTTAACCATTTCCCTGCCAGCAGCCAGCACAGTCCAGTCCTGCACTGGGTGGGCTTCCACTGTACAAAGTTAAGTCAACAAGAACCGGGAAGTAAAACTGCCACCTCCCGGCCCAGCGAAAAGCCAAGAAACAGTTGAAGCCATGGAAAACAAAGGAGATTTTAAAAATTCTTTCAGCCATTGTCATCCGAAAAATCATCCCAGTCAAAACCTTTGTGCAGAGGGAAATCTGCCGTCTGCATAGAGCCCGCATGAGATCAAAGCATCCCTCTGCTTAGACTCTCTGCAAAGGGGCAGGTTTCACCTGGTAGCTGATTCTCGTTTTCACCAAGGCCCCTTTTCATCCCTCTGGCTGAGTAAAGAGGGGTTTAAATTGGTCATATCTGGCCCTCAACACTGCCGGAGTGGTGTAGAAGGGCCTTGGCATAAATGAGAATCAGGTCTTTTCATTTGCTGGCCCATTTTAACAGGTGCTAATTAATAAGGTCGTTACGTCTAGTACATCTACTCCTGTGTGTGTTGCAGAAGATAATGTTTGTGTCCAATTTATAGTAGAACTTACAGCTGTGTTAGGGAATAGGTGTTAACATGACTGAAAATTCAAGTATAATCAAACCCTAAGTGAATTTTAAGTTTACCCGCACAGGCCCAGAAGCTCAGAGCTGGCCATACCACTTCCCTCTACCCCAGCCCCAATGCACTTTTCCCCATCTTTGCACAATTGCATACCATTGCCTTGAATTATATTTAATTTGCCTCTGCTCCAGCTCTTTCTTCTGCAGAGGCAAATGAACAAAACACACGAGGCATTTCTTTTATCACAGAGGAAACATTTTGTTGTTCTCAATCTCCTCTTTCTCAAGTACGGCTGGATTGTTTTTGGCTTGTACTTTTCCAAACAGATTCACCTGCCAGCACAGACCCAGCCTAGAAAAGTTCAGTTCCCAGAAGTGGATGCAATTGGAGAGCAAAGCACCAGTTGGGGGTTACCAGTGTTTCACCAGCCAGGGATCTGCTAACATTCAGGGCATGAGCGAGGAAAATGTAGAAACAACATAGGTGGTACAGCACTGTCTGTGGTTAGGGCAATGGTTTAGACTCCTGTTCCTTTTGCCTGTGCCACTGCCCTGCCTAGCCAAGAGGTGTTTTACATGCATTCATAATTAGATTGCAAACTCTGGCCCATAAGATGGACAACACCTCGCACAGTGAGATTCTGATCTTGGTCGGGGTCTCTAGGTGCTGCTGTAAAACGAATAGCAATTGTTTGTGAGTGTTTCAGTCATGGTTATTCCCAGCATAGTTAGCAGTGTAGACAAGGAGTCATTATATGCATTTACTGGGCTTAATCGTTTATACCTGTGCCACCTTCCTTGGTACCAAGGCTTTGAAACAGGTTTAAATGAAAACGGGATTTGATCTGTTCTGCTGGAAGAACGGGAGGTATGGCAGTGCTGGAGTAGAGGCGGTGTGCAGGGAGACAGCAGCCAGCACGGACAGAAAGGGTGGGCTGCAAAGCAAAAATGGCAGTCTTGACTTTGATTGGGAAGCTAACGGGAGTTGTAGGTGCCGGCACTCAGGTTAGCAGGGGTGACTTAGGAGCTGAAGCTCAGGAGAGAGACATTTCCTGACAGTCGCGGCGAATCAGATTTTGTCTCAGTTGGCACTTTGCGACCACTTTGACCATATCGGTAAGAATAGCTAGAAAGTCAGCTTCTTGCCCCCCACATCGCCTTGATGTGCCAACGATAGCTGCAGAGACCCTTTCTGAGAGGCTAGAAAGTAAATGGCCCTGTAGGGTTTGTCAGAACATAGTTTGCCATTTGAGGTGAGTCAGGGAACTAAAAACATTCATCTTCTTTGTTCCCCTCTCTGACCTTGGGCCTGAATTATCACAGGCACCTTCCTTCCTGGAGCAGCTATTTTTGGTGAGAACATAGTCCAGATTTCTGTTTATAAAACCCACCGCTAGTGTGGATGGCTGCCCCCTTCCCCATGGACGCCAGCCCATGGCAAACAAGCATCTCTTGCCATCAGCACCACCACTAACCTCTGCCAGATTCTGCGTTGGAGCCTACTCGCTGTGCAGGGGCTAATGCAATTATCATTTCCCAGGAGAGAGGGGGGCTAGTAAGAAAGAACAACAAGCACAGGAAGAGAGGAGGGGGCAGCAAGATTGGAAAGAGAAAAAGGAAGAGAACCAGAAAGACGAAACGCAGAAATGAAGAGGGGTAAACGTGGAGCAGGAAGGAAAGGGAGGAGAGGAGTGGGGAAAACGAGCCGGGGAAGGAAAGGGAGACGACTGGGGATAGAAGGAGGCATGGAGCAGCAAGGCTGGGTTATTCTGCTGTTGTTCGGAGGCGTGTGTAACCGGAGGGCATTCTGCAAAGGGCAGCTTCGCCCAGTTGGATGCCTACTTGGCAAGAGAGCTGGCATCTGCATCCGGGGAAGTGAAGGACCCCTCCTTCCTCTCAGCATGGCACGCAAAGCTCCCTCCTCTGTGCTCATCCCGTTGACCCAGACCCGTGCCCACACACCACACACTTCCAGCTGCCCAGCTCCACTCCCTCTGGCCTTCTCACGGCTCCAATCCCTCTCTCTCGAAGGCTGACAGTGGCCTTTGCAGAGCGTGAAAGGGGCTTGGCAGGTCTCTGCCCAAAAAAGTGCCCTCCCTTGCATTCCCATTGAATCGCTGCACACCTGAGGTGGAAGGTGTTATGTGGCCTCCTCATTGGCCCCCTCTGAAGAGATGGTAAAGCTGGCATCCGCCTGGGAGACGGTGGCCCTCCCACCCCAGCTGTGCCCCTCCGTGTCCGGCTGGAAGGACACACAGAGCAGGGCTCGGAGAAGCTTGCAGAACTACCACCTTGCGCCCTAATTGCTCTGCCCCCCCGGGGCTCTCCAGCCCGCAGCGTCTGCCCACACTGGTGCTCTCCGGCAGTCTGACTCAGCCTTGGCGAGTAAAGAGCAGTGCTGAAGGGAGGGGAAGGACTGAGCCTGGGGCCTGCTGTTAGCACAGGCTCATCCCTGGCGTAAGTGCCTGGGCTTTACCCCTCTGTGAGTCCGGCCTCCAGGGTCCCTTTCCCTGCACAAGAAAGACCCAAGGGGTACCGAGGCCCCCGGAGAAGTGGGATGCACCCCTCTCCTCCCCCTGTTTTGCGGATAGAGCAGGAACCAGCCTGCCGCGCGCCCGGAGCAGGACAAAGCTCGCAGCCCGTGCGGGGCTGGGCGATGCCGGCGGATTATGAAACACTGGAGCAAGGAAGGAGGCTTTGCTTCTGACCTAGAAAAGGAGGCTCCTTGCGCTGACTCAGTCAGGGCTTGGGAGAGAGCCAGGGCCCGTCTGGAGCTCAGTTCAAGTCGCCAGGCGCTGTCTAACGTTGTGTCCTGCCGCTGCAGGGAGCGGCCTGGCCTCTCGCCTGGGGCGCAGGGGGCAGGATTGGGGAGCACCCCCCCAATTCCTGCTTGCCCAGGGAGACCAAGGAGGGTCGCCTGCTATTTGCCCATCAGCGCTGCTGTCCCAGCCGCCGTGGGCAACTTGGCCACGGGGCTGGGACCAGTGGGGCTCCAGAGCTAGCCTCTGACAGAGACAGACAGCAGCTCCTTTCCTCCCACTTAAACTCAAATCCCACTAGTGGCCTAACGGGGGGGACCACAGGGCTCCCCTCCCACCCCTGTCCCCTTCCCCAGCCCCTGAGAGCATCGCCGCTGCTGGGCGTCAGGGAGACGCGCTGGACACGGACACGCCAGGCGCCGGGGAGTTCAGAGGCCCAGGGTACAGCGCTGGGGCTCAGCTGTGAGATCTCTCAGGAAAAGGCATAGATATTTATAGGGGACTGGATTGCCCGCACCGCGCAGCCCGGCATCACATGACAGAGGCTGAGCAGTAAACAAGCAGGCTGGAGACAGAAGGCACAGGTTAACTCTTTCCTGCGTGGCTGGCAAGCCTTTCAAGGGGGGGCGGTAAGGGGGGGCGATGCTGCAGGCACCAGATCTGTCCATGAGGACTGCAGAGCTCTCATTTCTGCATTTCATAGAGGTATGGAGGCATGCAGCATTTTAAGATGGAGCGAATAGCAGTGCCTGCAAAGCCTGTGTTGAATTAAGGTCCAAGGGAAACTGAGTCTCTCCTCCCCCCAGTGCAAACGCACAGCTTGCCTCGTGCAAGAGGGGCCTTGGGCACTGCCCGAGTAGTGCCAGGCACTTTATGTTTAACCCCTTCCAGCAAGTGTCCAGGCTCGGACCCTGCCTGCCATGGGGCCCTGGGAGTGCTGGCAAAGCACTGGGAGCGCTTCGTCTCGCGGTGAGGGGGGAGAGAGTTGTCCCAGATGCTGACCCAAGCAGCCTCCCTTTCACCGAGATGACTGGGAGCCACTGCACTCGCACGGGTCAGTGCCTGCCTGCTTCTGGCTCGAGTCCGGCCAAAAGTCTCTGCTCCAAGGAGCCTCCAACCCAACAGGTGGACATTACGCACGTGATGGAGTCGGGCACCCAGAGGAGAGCTGCCCGAAGTGGCAAAGGGGTGGTGGCGCAGGCGCAGGGCGGGCCAGCACGTTCTCGTATTTGTTTTACTGTCCTGTCTTTTGGGGGTGAAAGTCTCTGACTTGCTCCTTTCTGCACATTTCCCGTGGATTGTCACCCGAGCACTTCAAGGTGTTTGGTGGCCCTGGAGGAAGGAGTCTGGGAGGGGAGAGGAGAAGAGCCTGCCTGGAGGCAGACACAGCGTAAAGCCCCAGAGCGGGGACTGCTCAGCACCTGGGCAGGCCAGTGCCTGCAGCGGCGCCGTCCTGGGGCTTCTGCCAATGCAGCCTTTTGCCTCTGTGCATTCAAAGAGTTTGCCACCTTTTCTACTGCTGTCATCCTAGCCCTGACTCCGGCTGCCCATCACCTCCCTGTAAGTCAGGGGCGGCGCTCTCCAAAGAGTTTGATGAAGAGCAATTCCTGCGCCGTGCACGGGGGCCTGGGAGGCAGCTCTAGAGCTCTGAGCGTAAGACAGCATGAGGGAGAGTGGGAGAAAGAGGGAGAGAGCGTTAGCTTGGAGCAGTTAATCTGAGCTGCAGTATGGTTTCATAAACCAGTGGTTTCAAGTAAACTCTGGACTGCTTTGCACGGCACGTAGACCTGGAACACGCTGCCTTGTGCCGGCCCCCCACCGAGCCGGGGAGTGGGGAGTTGTGCCCTCTCAAGGATCCGGCCCGGCTTAATCCGAACCACCCCCGTGGCCTTTCCTACTTTCCCATCCTGGGTCAGACTGCACTTTCTCTGCAGCACGGAAGAAGGCGGTAGTGCGAGGTCCCAGGGATGCTTTCAGGATTTATTCCAGGCCAGGTTTTCCTCTTTCTTTCTCCTCTAAAATGCAATCCTGAAGGAGCCCTCTACCTGTCTGACATTCCTGCAGTGCAGGCTCCTTCAGCAAACCCTGTTCACCTGGGACAGCGGCAGAGAAATCCCAGGCTGGATTTTGTGCCCAGTCTGGAACGGGTTGTGCGTTCGCCCCTTGCCGGGAGCCATGGAAACAGCTTAACAAACACACTGCAGGCCTGCCAGCCACGTGTGGGGGACCAGGCAGGACTGGAGGGGACACCGGGATCCCCTTCTGGAGCGGGGGGGCTCGGGGCTCGCGGGCAAGCGTGAACGGGGCGGGTTGTAGTCTCCTAAGGAAAAGGATGAGAACATGAAGCGACTGCTCGCCTGCTGGTCACGGGAGACCATGGCTAAGCGCTCCACGTGAGTCTGGAGTGGGGCAGAAGGCAAGGTAGATTTGCCCTGTAGACTAACTGAGTCAGAGACGCAGCTTTTGTAAGCAGTGGCTCTCTTCCTCAGCTGCTGTGAAGGGGCAACCTTGCCTCTTCCAGCAATGCTCCCTCCCTTTTCCTCCTGCTTCCCTGCCCGTTGCATTGTAATCACTGCTTTCTGGTTAGGGGCTCTGCTTCCCACGGTCCCATCTCCACAGCTGCTCATGAAAGCTTGTGCATCTCTGATTTAGTTAGTCTGTAAGGGGCAGAATCTACTCTTGCCTTCGGCCTAACAGCCGGGGGCCAGGACACCTTTCTTCCTGCCCCTTGCAGCTCCAGTGACCTGCTGCGTAGCGGGCAGCGAGCCACCCCATGCATCCACCTCCTTCCGAAGTCAGAGGATTTAACTCCTGGGTGCCCAGCTGGAGACACCGGGGCTTTGATATCACTCAAGTCAAGGCGGGGCAAGGTTTCTCTGAGATGGGACCCTGATGGGTCTGAAATGTGCCTTTGAAACCAAAAGCACGCCAAGTGCAAGGCTATTTGGAAATGTATGTTGAAACCTCTCTGTGCTTGTCTGTCTCCATAGGTCCCCAAATCCTCAGGCTACAAAAGAAGCTTAAAGTAATCGTTGCCCCCTCCCCTTCTAACCTGGGCTGCACTTCCTGGGCACAGCTGCGAGTCAGGGTAACCAGCAAATTCATGAAAGAAGCTGGACACAGGTGTGTATGTGGGCACAGACCAAAGTAACAGTGAAACACATTGAGCAAGGCACTCTCCAAGCACGCCGAACAATGGGATAGCACAGGCAGCAGGCACATACCAAGCCGTGGGGAGAATACACGTTAGATGATGTGAGCATGTACATGCACATCCAGACACGCAACCAACTCTGAGAGCTAGGCTGTGGCAGGGACACACTGCCGAAGCCCACGTGCCTTTTTGTATCGGCCAGTTGGGGCAGGCTGGCAAGTCGCATGCCTCGTTCGTGTGAGACCTGCACACAGAGCTGCAGCCTGCCAGCAAAGCCCTGGTCTCCTGGTGCGTGCGCACACATGCACGCCTGTGCTGGGAAAGGCAGAGTCATGTACCAGCCCTCCAGACACTCTTGGGTATTTGTCCCTAGAGGCATGAAACAGGTTGGGCAAGTCTGAGTGAAGCAAAGAGCTGAAATCCAGGTGCAGCAGCTCCACCCTCCCTCCCCATCCTCAGAGCCAGCGTCTGCTGCGGCTTGGGGGAGGAGAGCTCTTTCTCACCTGGGTACTCCTTGATCTGCTGTTTTGGTCCTCCTGGCAGGGGGAGGTTCACAGGGAAAAGAAAGAAAGAAATTGCCCTGGGCCCAATCCTGCCAAGTGCTGAGCAGGAAGCATCTAGCATCTCCTAAGATGGGGGCCTGCAGTGAGGCAGTGCTGAAGGACTGGAAAGCAAGGGGTGGTTTTTATGTGTTCAGAAGCAGGTAATGTCGCTAACAGTGTAACAGCCCTTTGGTCTGTAGCCCGGGCCATAGTGCTCTGCAGGTGCTTTGCTGACCTTCGCTAATTAAGCGTCCCCACCCTGCTGCGTGGCAGAGCAAGATTTCTGGGAGGGACCCCAAAGCACAAAAAATGTTCAGGTAGGCCCAGTGCCCACAGCTGGGTCCAGATGTTTCCAAAGCACTCTGCTCCCGTTTCCCTCCCGGACCTGAGGAAGGGCAGTTTGTACCTGGAAGCTTGTCTTTGCCTCTCACCCAGCTCCACAGTTGGTCCAGTAAAAAATGTCACCCAACAGGGCGTGCTTTCAGCTCCTGTTTAGACAAATGGATGCAATCGGACTCTTGAAAATCCAGTCCGGGGTCACACAGCACAAGCAGTGACAGGGCTTTGAATAACACTCAGCGGAGATTTCTTTACTACCAAGTTCCTTGCACTCGTCACTAGACCTATGGCATATTTAAAAACCTAGGGGCTGCTTTCCCCATTGCTCTTCCCAGGGCACTGGGAATCTGTATCAGGGTTTCTCTCTTTTGGCTAAATCATTAGCAGGAAAAACACGCTGAGCTTGTTTTAACTCTACAAGAGTGCTCCTGTCACAATCATTTGCTTGGGTTGGTTCCCCAAACATTGTATTAAGCAGCTGATCTTTAGCAGCTTGGTTAATACCATGGAATTTTAATTTAGTTAGTTAAGTTCTTTAAACAGTGTGAACTTGCTAAGTGCTTTGCATATTTTATATTCGTGAGTAACATTTATCAAACAGAAAGTACAATTAATCAAATAAGAGAACTTTTATAAATCAAAGTGGTTTGTATTCTTCTCTCTTTCTTTCTTTCTTTCTCTCTCTCCCATCTTATTTACTCTCCTCTGCATCTCTTCTGTCTCCCTCTCTTTACCTTTCAGCACTTCCATGGCCCCTACTCTCCCATTCTCCCCACCAATACAGGAGAGCCAAACCTCTAGTCAGTGTGTCACTTTTGTTCCCTTGAATCCATTAGAGCCATCCAAGTCAATCATATGCTAACTTACATCACGCAAGGATAGTGTAAGAAGCTGGCCTTCCACATACAGAACCAAATCTGGACCAAATACAGTATAATGCCAGGTGCAGAGCTATTATCCAAGAGTCACCAGAGAAAGGTGCCTTGCAAAAACAGATCACTGCCAGAATGTATTTGTAGTGCAGTGTGGCCCAGAGACCCCTTTGGACTGGTGTGTGCTAGTTGTTATCCCTGCTTTCAGCCTCCTTTCAAGGCTCTGCCTTTGCAGCTGCAATTCAGTGAGGTGGTGGCTATGGGGATAGGGGTATGGTGCTGTCAACCCAGAGACACTTCCCGGGAAAGTCCCAGAGCAAAAATAGCACCTGCACTCATCGCTGGGACTGATCTGCCTCTCTTTCAACTGTGACTGCATGCAAGTGGCATGAGCCAGTGGAGAGAAACGCCAGGCAGGTTTGTGTATGTGTTTGCATTTATAGACAACCAGTAGTAGCTAAGCTGGTGGCTACACTGATCGGAGCACTGGTTTTATTTGAGGTTTGCTAAGGTGGGAGTTTTCTAAGCTTCAATATGTACTGGCCAGATGGGGTCTGTGTCAAATCTAGTTTTGAGCTGACTGTGTGACCATGCAAAATCTTTTGATTCCATATCGCTGCAACTGCCAACACAACCTTGTCCCCCTGAGTTAGTTTCTTTTAAAGGAAAACGATGCAGAATTATGGTCCCAGGCCTGTAAGGAGCTGAATGACCTCAGTGGTTTCAATGGGACGCTCCACACTGCAACAGAGCCACATAGGATCCTAAAGGATTGGGGTCAATGAGGCTTTTGCCATTGACTCGTGGTATGGGCATATATTTATATGCATGTGTGTGTGTGTGTGTGTGTGTATACACATGTACAGATGAGCACACACACATCCTAGTTCTTTATCTGCCAACCTTTGGAAAGCCAGCGCTATTTGGCCAGATGTTTTAGTGGCATAAGTCAGCGTAGTTTAATTGGCTTGAATGGCTCCATTGATTTGAATGGAGCCAAGTCGATAGATATAGGGCAAGGAGTAAGCTACTGTGCACTTAGTGCAACTATTTATCTACAGAGGGATTTAATTCAGAGTGGGCAGCACACTCTTAATTCACACCTGAACTGACCGGGCACTCACTTCCCCACATAGAGAAGGCCAAGGTCACTGGAGTTACTCTGAATGTACTGGTATCACAAAGAGCAGAATCTGGTCCATTAAAGCCTTGTCTGCACTAACAGAACTAGCCAAGCCTATTAATGGCCATGAGCTGAATCTGTGCCGAACACACAGTGGTTTCCAAATCAGCACCGCACAGGGTTTGTCCTTGGCTGTACTAGCCATTATCTCACTGGGGAGGTAAAGGTTTTTATTGATATTTCCATAGACAAGCCGTGTAAATCTGTGTCGCTTCATTACCATCGATGGAGTTAGGCCCCCTTGCACCAGCCAAGACTCCGTGGTACCCATAGCCAGAAACAGGTAGTGCAGGCAAAGAAAGAGGCTCTGCCCTTCCCCTTCTCTTCCTGAGTTGGTTGATCAGTCTAGGGACAGTTGATTAATGGATATTTGGAAAATCAGCTGACTTTAGTACTGAACCCCGTAGCTAACTAAAAAGGCTTTAGAGTGATTTGAAATACTGTGGACTAATAACCAACAGATCTGTACCTGGAAAGTGATTGAAGCAGTCATTTAAAACAGAAGATCATGATCCAGACAGTCATGATCTGAGGTCTCACCAAGCATTTTCTGCAAAGAAAAATTGCATCTCTCTAATCTCTTAGAATTTTTCAAACGTGTCTGGAAAGCCGCAGATGCTGGGGAACCGGCTGGCCCCACTTATTTAGACGGCCAAAAGACCTTTGTCAAAACTCCACGCAGGAGGCTACCAAAGAAGCTTTGTATTCATGAAACAAGAGGCAAAATTTTGTAAGCAAACCATTGTCTAGAGGACAGAAGGCAAAAAAATAGGATTAATTGGACCATTTTCATTTTGGGAAGCGGTTAACAGCAGGGTGCCCAGGGGGTCTGTATTAGGTGCAGAGTTGCTTCGTGGGGTATATGGATGAGTGAACCCCGCTGTCCTGCTCCAGCTCTGGCACCCGGGGGGCATCGAGGCTCTGCCACTCCTCTCTTCACAGTAATAGTATCCTGCTGTGTTTTTATGATGGCAGGTAGCGGTTATGTGGATGCTCAGCTCACCCCACTTTATCTGGGTTTGAGACCCATAACTATCCCAAGGCCATGAGACAGAGTCATTTAGGTTAATCAGGACCAGAGAACTTCAGAGAGACCTAAACAGGTTGTGTGAATAGGCAACATAACAGGAAAGGAAATTCACCATTGAGAAATGCAAAGTAATACATGTTTGGAAGGAAACGAAAGGTATACTACTCATACACCTTACTGATCTCTGAACAAAATGTGTCAGCTCAAGGAAGGTCCATGGGTGTTGGCGCAGACATCTCTTTGAAGACCTCTGCTCAATGCACAGCCACAGTCAAACACTAACATGATGGTAGGATGCACAAGGTGATGGCAAATGATCTGGAGGGTGTAAATCAATGGTGTGGCCTCATCTGGAGAAGTATGTGCCAGACCAGTCACCCCTTCTCAGGAAGAAGATTGCAGAATTAATTAGAGGGGGTTCAGAAAAGGGTCATGCAGGTGATTAGCAGCATGGATAAGCATTAATCTGAAGAAAGAGCACAGGGGTTGTGATTGTTTCCTTAGAAGGGAGATGAGTAAGAGGAGATTTGATAAACGTATATCAAAATGAATGGTCTTAGAGAAGGCAGACCAGGAACTTTTGTTCCCCCAGTCTTGTAACACAAGAACAAGGAGGCGTTCAATGAAATTAAGAAGTGGCAAATTCAGAACTGATAAAAGAACATGCTTATTTTACACAAGACATAACTGAACCCTGGAGCTCACTGCCACGGGAAGGTGCTGAGGACAAGAACGTAACAAGGTTCCTAAAGTGACTGGGCATTTAAAAGGATACCAAAAGTATCCCGGTTATAACAATTCAAACTAACACGTTTTATGGAAAGGATATCAAACCTCACGATTTCAGGTTATTAGACACCAGACTGAAACCTAACATGGAGATGGTTATCCCACATCCACCTTGAACCTTCGTCTGAATGGTTTCTGTTACCAACCATTGAGAGAGAGAGGATGCTGGACAAGGTAAGCTTCAGGGCTGAGCCAATCTGTCTGCGCTCTGATCTTCATGAAGGCTGTTTGTTTTCAGGGGGCAGGTTTATTTCCTGAATTAAGATGATCTAGCTCTAAAGAAAAATACCAGCTGCATTTTTGCAAATTTGCCATGGGCTTTATTAAATTGCAAGTGGCAGAACCATGACTCAGGTCACGGAGTTCACAGCTAGGGAGTAAAAATATAACAAAAAGTGAGGCTGCTTTAACTGGATGAAGGTGCTTCTCAGCTGAAATGTCAACAGTGTTTTGCCGTGCTGTCTATGATTGTGTGAAAGAACCTTAAGTAACTTCTATGGGAATTTGAACAAGCTGAATTCTTGATCTTTCAAGAGGAGGGTTCAGTGTGCTCAGGGAATCAGATAAATCTGACGCTTTTAGTTACTTTTCATATTGGAGAAAAGATAGTCTTGCAGTTAATGCACTAGTCTCAGACTTGGGAGGGAGCTGGGTTCAATTCTTGGGTGGACTTCAGCCTTCCTAGGCAGAGTGGAGCAAGTCAGCTAGGCCAAGACCTTCGAAAGAGGGAATGTCAATGGGAACTGGACGCTTCTTGCCTTGGACCAGGGGTGCGCAAAATACGGCCAGGGGCCGCGTCCAGCCTGCCAACAGATTCAACCTGGCCTGTGGACAGGCAGGCAGCTGCCAGCACATTGGATCTGGCCCACGGACAGGCAGCAGCTCTGGTTCTGGCTGCCACATGGTCCTGGGTGGGCAGGCGGGCAGGGCTATTTCCTCCAGGCAGCATCACTTCCAGATGCAGCCGCAGCAGCTGTGGACCTGGGTGGGGGCTCCCATCATGGGGGCTGGGCGGTGTCATCAGCTGTGGACACCACCCACAGATTCAGGAGCTCGAACGCAGAACCTGCCGGTGGCATCCACAGCTGGTGCCGTCACCCTCCTGGAGTGGCAGAAGCTCCTGCCCAGAGCCCCAACCTGGAACCAGCCAGCGGCATCAGCTGTGGGCCCCGGTGGGAGCTTCTGCCACACTGGGCATCGGCTGTGGACACCGCCAGCAGGTGCCAGGGCAGGGCTCAGGAGCCTGCTGGCTGAGCCCACAGCTGACGCCACCCCTGCCCGCTGCGGAGGAAGTCCCTGTCTGGGTCCACACCTGAGCATCGGGGCTCCTGGCACACCACGGCTCCATCTGGGAGGGAGACAGAGAGACAGAAAGAGAGAGAGAATAGAAAGACAGAGAGAAGACAAGAGAGAGATGGTCCTCGCCAGGTCACCAAACCTCGTAAGTGATCCTCCAGCCGAAACAACTGCCCATCCTGGCTGAGACTGAAAATCTCAGCTTTCTTTTTTTGTGTGCTCCAGCTCCCCATTGGTAAAAAGAGGGGAAAGAGTTCGGTGTTGTCCATTTGGATGATCTGCTCTTGGGGATGGGGCTGAAGCCCGCCCTTGCCTTACGTCGGTACAGCACAATGGAGGCTGCGGATGCTACTGTCATATAAATGATAATAATAGAGACTGTCTCGCTCTGGGAGATGTTTGTTTAGGTTCATTTGCACTTGGCCTTCCCCTGATTCTTTTGACATTTTTATCGGCTGGTGGGATGCTATTTTGACATAACCCGCCTTTAAAGCAAAGGATTTTGGGTCAGGGAGGATCCATGGGTCAGCAAGAATCTAGTCAGGGAACTTCTGGAGGGACTGGACGTATTTAAATTAGCTGGTCTGGATGATCTCCACCCCCGAGTGCTGAGGGAATTGGCCGAGGTCATTGCGGGACCCCTGGCACGGCTGTACGAGCACTCGTGGGGCTCTGGTGTGGTGCCAGAGGACTGGAAGAGGGCCAACGTGGTTCCCATCTTCAAAAAGGGGAGGAAGGAGGACCTGGGGAACTACAGGCCAGTTAGTCTTGCCTCGATCCTGGGTAAGCTTTTTGAGAGAATTATCCTGGCGCATGTCCATGAGGGGCCAGCAAGGGAGATTATGCTGAGGGGCAACCAACACGGGTTCATCAGCGGCAGGTCCTGTCAGACCAACCTGGTGGCCTTCTACGACCAGGTCACCAAATCCTTAGACGCAGGGGGAGCAGTGGACGTCGTCTTCCTGGACATCAGGAAGGCCTTCGACACCGTCTCTCACCCCATTCTCATTAAGAAACTGGGGGGCTGTGGTGTCGACCCCCGCACAGTCAGATGTGTTGCCAACTGGCGGGAGGGCCGCACCCGGAGAGCGGTGGTGGACAGGGCATGTTCGACCTGGAGGGATGTGGGCAGTGGGGTCCCCCAGGGCTCGGTCCTCGGGCCCGCACTGTTCAACATCTTCATCAGTGACTTGGACGAGGGGGTAAAAAGCACCTGTTCAAATTTGCTGATGACACTAAGATGTGGGGGGATGTGGGCACGCTAGAAGCGGGGAGTAGGCTACAGTCAGACCTAGACAGGTTACAGGGGTGGGCGGACGAGAACAGGATGGGATTCAACACCGACAAGTGCGAGGTGCTGCACCTGGGGAGGAAGAACCGGCACCATACCTACAGGCTGGGAACTCCCTTCTCATCAGGGCAGAGGCAGAAAAGGATCTGGGAGTCATCATTGATGCCAAGATGAACATGGGCCGGCAGTGTGGAGAGGCAGTTAGGAAGGCCGACCGCACCTTGTTGTGCATCCACAGATGCATCTCGAGCAGGTCCAGGGAGGTGATCCTCCCCCTCTATGCGGCACTGGTCAGGCCGCAGCTGGAGTACTGCGTCCAGTTCTGGGCGCTGCACTTGAGGGACGTGGACAGCATGGAGAGGGTCCAGAGGAGGCCACTCGCATGATCGGGGGCAGCAGGGCAGGCCCTACGAGGACGGGCTACGGGACCTGAACCTGTTCAGCCTCCACAAGAGACGGCTGAGGGGGGATCTAGTGGCCTGTTACAAACTAGTCAGGGGGGATCAGCAGGCATTGGGCGAGTCCCTGTTCCCCCCGAGCACCGCCAGGAGTGACCAGGAATAATGGTCACAAGCTGGCAGAGGGTAGGTTTAGGCTAGACATCAGGAGGCGCGACTTCATGGTCAGGACAGCTAGGATCTGGAACCAGCTTCCAAGAGAAGTGGTGCAGGCTCCTACCCTGGGGGGCTTTAAGAGGAGGTTGGATGAACACCTTGCTGGGATCGTTTGACCCCAGTACTCTGGCAGGGGTCGGACTTAATGATCTGCTCAGGTCTCTTCTGACCCTACAAATGATGAAACTATGAATTTATTTAGATGGCTGGATAAGCCATAAGTATCTAAGTCAGATACTGCTGGTGACTTTTGAAAAGGCCTGGGTGACTTAATCACCATTTTGTAGCTAAAGCTAAGGTAACAGAGACAATCCACTTCCAAAGGTCTGGGTATAAGACGGTGGCTTGCAGGGATCAACTAAAACTTCTGTTCCCCCAGCACATGCAGTGTCATTATTTATGAATTATTTAGGAGCGGTATAGGGGTCGAGTGACTGCCTTCTTATGAAACATTAAATGTGGGACACCATGTTGCTTGATAACCTGCTCCAATATGGCAAATCCCACATCCCGAAGAATGGCTGGCAAATAGCGAAACATCCAGAGGCCCAAACAGTGTCCTTCTTTATACAGGACAAACAACCATTGCCTTCACCGTTTGGCCTCAAGAAGTTCTGAGGGAGACTAATTTTATTCTCATTTCCCAATGTGAAATCCAAATGAACTCCAAATGATGCTAATTATTAATCATCTGTCCTGTAGTAGCATGAAGGAACCTCACCAAGGACTGGGACCCCCTTCCGCTTGGCGCTGGACACTCCAGAGATAACAGAAAGCAGAATTTATAAGCGAACCAAATATAGCCTACGGTACTTTCAAACAGGTGCTGTGTTTTCTTTGGTTTTGCCTTTCACCTATTACAGTGGAACCTCAAAGATAACTGAGGCTTCTGGAAGTTTCCATAATACAGATATTGAATATTAATGAGCAGGTCACCAGCATTTTGGACCAAATCGGTTTTATCCCCATTAACAGTGATCTACAGCGCGTAGATCAAATCGCCACCTTGGGAGCACTAGTGATGGACATGCTTTTTCAGCAAATCTTGGCATGAGATCTTACAGGATCCCTTTGTCTGCATGTGGAGCCAGGTTTTCAAGTGACCAGCATCCAAATTTGGGGCCAGATATTTCTAAAGAGCTCAGCAGCAATGTAGGCACCCAGCAATGGGCCAGATTCTCAGCAGAATTCTGCATGCCGGGTGCCTGCTGAGCGATGAGCAGCTTAGCACGCCTGCCTTTCCTGTGGGCACCACGCAGGTCCGGTCTGCATGTCCTGTTCTTTGTCTCTTAGGGCTCCACCAGTCCTCTAGATCACTGTGCACCATGCTAGTTTTGTACACACAGCCACGGGAGGGATGATGCCCTCAGGCCTGCTTATATATACAAGCCACAGGGGCTCTTCTTCAGTACAGGTGGAAGAGGCCTGTGGATTGGGAGCTGACAGATGGGCGTTCTCGGCTTGGCTCTTCCTGGGTCTGTGTTTTCCTTAATACAGTCGGTTCTCTGGACACGTGTGAAGGCGATCTCTTCTCCAGGGATTCGTGGCATGGCAGCCCCCCTATTTCCTGTGGCACTCAGTGAAGCTGCAGTCCCATCCTTGAGCCCTCACCACCACTCTCATTTCAAGCAGGGGGTTGGGTGAGGGCACCTCCATTTCAGGTCCTCCTCTCTTCTAATGCTGTCTGTATCCCCCCCCACACACATTTTCCTCACCCAGGTTTATTTCTTTCTGAAGCCCTTTCCAGCACCTAGTCCAATGTCCCCCTCCCACACCGATCTGAGCTGGGTGGTGGGAGCGGCAGGGGGATGAAGAAGGCACCACTGGGAAGCAGAGACCAGCACAGGTGCTGCAAAGCTGATCCCTCACTGATGTACCAAGCAAAACAAGACTGTCCCAGCTCTCTGGGGCCAGCTGCTGAGAGGCGGGTGCAGGCCCTCAGAGTATGCTTATCCTTTAATGTTTGGCTCATTGTCTCTTTGGATGCTTTGGAGTGGGGAAGAGCAGCCTTTCTCTCCTTTAACATCAAAGGGCTGGATGCCTTGAGTGAGATCCGGTTGCTGCAAGGGGGAGGTGATGTGAGCTGCGAGAGGAGACAAGTTGCAGCAGATTCCCTTTTATCCTGCGACTCTTTGACATGTCAAATACCTCTAGAGGCCCTGGCAAGTTCAAGCACATTGGCCACTAAGCTTAGAAGTAATAACCATATGCTACGTGCTCCAGCATGGCTTGCTAGTAGCTCCAAGTGTGTCCAGAAAAGCAGAGGTGGGAGACTGCTGAAGTGGTGCTCTAAGTACCCAGGTCTTTTCTGTGTAGCGCAGTGCTGGGCCCCCCTACTGGTCCCTCGCACTATCGCTGAAATAGGTTGAACCTCGGTCCAAGTATTTCTGGATGTGTGGGTGCTCACATCTGAAACTAGCCTAGCTCTTTGTCCTGGTCCTGTTTCGGTCATAGGCTGGGCCTATGTCCTGTTTCCAAACAGTCAGTATAAGGCCCATCTCTGCACAGGCCCATTGCACCTATGCATCAGCTGTGCCCTAGAGAGCCAGTGGCCAAGGCTGGGCTCCTGACTTACTGCGTCTCCCCAGGACTGCTGTGATGACCCCACAATGAAAGCTACCGAAGAGCACAGGCACTCATGCCATCCAGGAGGGATGCTACAGAGGATACCCCAGTGCTGGAGCATGGCCCTCCCACCTCTCAGGGATGTCCCTGCGACCAAAAGTAAAGCGCTAGTCTCCACTGCCCAGCATGGACTTTACATCAGCCATTGAATGACGAGGGCTAGAGAGCTCACATTGCCCAACCAGCAATGTCTGAAGGAGCCCACAAAGAAAGCTCACAATGGAGAGGGTTAAGCAGAACAAGACGGAGAAGGCTAGCACCAGATTTGGCCCTAGGCAGGATTGCCTTCCTTTCCATTTCGAATGCATCAGATTCACTCTGCAACATGAGAGGAAGGTACCATGGTAGGGATATGCTTTTGTTTGTTCAGTTGAAGGTTTTGAATCTCCTGGTCCAACAAGAGCTAGCTGCTGCTTGGTGGAACTGGGGTGATCCGGGAATTGGTCTCAAGATGAAGGGTCTTCCACTCATTAAAATCTAGTTGTGGTCAGCAGTGGCCACATGTCCTTCACTTGCCCATGTGAATGAGCTAGCAGCCTTACTGCAGATCTTAGATGTCAGCTGGCCATTCAGAAAAACCTGCCATTGCCTTTGAGACCAATTAGCTCACTGTTAGACTGGGGTAAACTGGACCATAAGGAGTCACTTTGTCATTGATGCCCAGAGGAGGAGCCCCTCTCAGAGCATTTTGAGGGCCCAGGGCATAGCACTTTATATTTTGCAATAAGCTGGACCTAAATTGCCAATCAAGGGCTCCTGGTGTCTCCGGCAAGTTGGGGATTCTGTGACAGCTTCAGGCCATCTTTTAAAGCCAAAGGTATTGCTCAGTTAAATAAGTGAGTAAATAGGGCAGCCCTTGGGTTATTCGTACTGGGTTATCTGTGTTGGGTTCTTTGATTTACTCTGTCCCTGCACTTTTACTTTTCCACATGCTGTGGAGCTGCACTGTAGGGCTAGCAACAGAAATTACTCATAAACTGGTGTAAGTTATTGGAAATTGATTCAAATCTGTAATACACCGGAAGTTCAATGCGCATACACCACTTTCAGAATGGCCAAAACTGGTTTAAGATAAACCTGGATGGATGTAGTATCAGACTTAACTGATTTAGGTTAAATCGGTTTATTGAACTTTTATCCCAGATCCACTTCATATTCAAGTTAACTCACAGTCCCCCAGTATCCCCAGATGCTTTGCAGGGTAGGCGGGTTAGCCTTGGCTGTCTGCTCCAGCTGAGCAGAGAAGTGTGCTGTAGCTCCCCACAGCTTCTGGCCTGACCCACCGCAGGCAGGTGGCTGCATTTCTGGAATCAAAAGTAAATGTCTGTTCACTCGCTTATCAATTCAATCTGTGTAGTTTAGACTAACCTGCAAAGATTGAATTCATTCGGCTTTGGGCTTTTTGACTGTCTGTACTTAGCTTAGGAGCATCCAGGGACAGGCTGGAGCACTGAGAGAGCAGCGTGTTAGCCAGTTGTTTTTGTTAGAAATACCAGGAGCAAAGCAACTAATTGGGCTGGCATTTACATGGTGGTGAGTACTCATCAGAGGCCACACCTCCGGCTGGTGAATGCAGCAGGTCAGACTGCTCTCAAAACTATTGCTTCAGGCTGTCTTCAAACTAAGGCAGGCATCATTGCCCAGGTATATGCTCAGTTCCCCTTGGGAAGGTTTTTTTTGTGACCGAGAACACGTGATTATTTTTTTCATGAAAATTAAAACTGTGGAGTCAAAATGGTGGATTCTGCAGTAGGCTTTGTAGTCACAGATGCACACAGCCCTGCCCACAGGTGAGGTACACTGGGGTTGGGGGAAGATGGCACTCCCTGCTTGCGCTGCACCGGGCACTGGCCTTGTGTCCAGTTCACCTGACTGTACCATGGCTACCAACCCTGTCTTGTTTAGACATGTGCCGGAAAAGGCAGCTGACCTGCAAGTGCTGGGGCAGCACGTGTCCTGAAGGGAATCATAGAATCACTGAGTGGGAAGGGACCTAGACAGATCATCTAGTCCGACCCCCCGCCATGGGCAGGAAGGAGCACTGGGGGTGGCAGGGGTCACAAGACCCCAGCCAGGTGCCCATCCAGTCTCCTCTTGAAGGTTTCCAGGGAAGGGGAGAGCACCACCTCTCTGGGCAGCCTATTCCAGGCTCCGGCCACCCTTACCGTGAAGTAGTTCTTCCTAATATCCAACCTAAACTTATCCTCCCTCAGCTTATGGCCATTGTTCCTGGTGACTCCAAGGGGGGCCCTGGTGAACAGACTTTCCCGTGCTGGTGGCCCCTGATAAAGTTGTAGGCAGCCACAAGATCCCCCCTCAGTCTCCTCTTGCGGAGACTGAATAGATTCAGGTCCCTCAGCCTCTCCTCATAGGGCTGGCCACGGAGGCCCCCAACCATACGAGTGGCCCTCCTCTGAACCCTCTCCAGGTTCTCCACGTCCCTCTTGAAGTGCGGTGCCCAGAACTGGACACAGTACTCCAGCTGCGGCCTGATCAGCGCCGCATGGAGGGGGAGCAAGACCTCTCTGGACCTGTTAGTGATGCCCCTGTTGATGTATGACAGGGTGCAGTTGGCTCTGCCTATTGCTTCGTCACATTGGCGACATATTCATCCTGGAGTCAATCATGACTCCAAGATCCCTCTCTGCCTCTGTGCTGCTGAGAGGGGCAGCCCCTAACCTATAACCATAATGCTGGTTCCCTCTCCCCAGGTGCAGCACCCTGCACTTGTCTTTGTTGAACCGCATCCTGTTCAGATCCGCCCACTTCTCCAACCTACCCAGGACTGCCTGGATGTGGTCTGAGCCTGCCGGTGTATTCACTTTACCCCCCAGCTTGGTGTCATCAGCTAACTTGAACAGGGCGCTCTCCACACCCTCGTCCAGGTCGCTAATGAAGATGTTGAACAGCGCCAGCCCAAGGACCGAGCCCTGGGGGACTCCGCTGCCCACACCCTCCCAGGTTGACATCCACCCGTCCACCACCACCCTCTGGGTGCGCCCCTGGAGCCAGTTTGCCACCCATGAGACCGTGCATTCGTCAATGCTGCAGTCCCTCAGCTTGCCCACCAGAATTGGGTTGGGACACTGTGTCGAAGGCCTTCTGGAAGGCCAAGAAGACGACATCGACTTCCTCCTTCACACACAAGCTCTTTGTTACCTGGTTGTAGAAAGAGACCAGGTTAGGCAGGATTGGCCTTGCACGAACCCATGCTGGTTACCCCTCAGTCTCACTTCCCCTGCAGGGCTCTCACAAATGTGGAATCCGTATGTGTTTTTAAGGACAGACACAGTGAGTGAGGTGTCTTGATCCTAGCTAAGTCATGGACAACATGGGAAGTTTCCGAATATGAACAATTTTTTTTTTTTTAGTTTTAACCCATGCTCTGTTAATAATATGAGCTCAAAAGGGAAATTTTGCAACTAAGATTTACCCTTGATTCAATTAACATCACTGAAGTCCGCAATGAAGTAAGGTGGAGGGGCCTACTTAGAACCAAAGAACCAAAGAAAGGCGCCATCTCTGTAATGCTTCCCCTACCTTTTCTGGGGGGCCTGAGGATGCTCAAGCCAGCCAGGG
Source organism: Crocodylus siamensis (assembly GCF_052110815.1). NCBI lineage: Eukaryota > Metazoa > Chordata > Crocodylia > Crocodylidae > Crocodylus > Crocodylus siamensis. Next base: position 9,395,420 of record NC_143405.1, on the reverse strand, counting down.
TCCCACTGACCCAAACGCAGCAGGACAAGGTACAGCTGGAGCTGTCTTCAGGCACATCCAATGTTCTTTGTTTCTACAGGAAATCCATTGAAGAGCCTTCCACCAAAAGCAAGAAAACCCTCTGGATTGTCAAAGGAATGATCCTGCCCAGCTGCAAAGCAGGTAGGAGAAGCATCTACAGCAGAACGTCCTTTTCCCCATGCCCCCGCAGCCCTGCTGAGGGTCTCGGACTTCTAAGAATTGATCTAACTCTGTTGCCATCAAAGTCAGCAGACCTGTTCCCATCAGAGCACATCGAAATATTTGTGTTGAGGCATTTTTTAAATGAATTTTAGCAAAAATATTAGTGCTTGGGTTTCTGGAGCCTGGGGATGGTGTTCACAAAAAGTCTTTTTGAAAGCTCAGCAGGTTTTTATTTTTAGTTTTTTTACTGAAAAACAAAGAAGTAAATTATTTCTTGAGGAAATGTAGAGAAACAAAGAGAAAGAGAGAAGAAAATGTGTTGAACATACTTGCAAAACCTGATTGGCCGTTTCTAGCTGGCAATGATGTCAGTGGGAAACAGGCCAAAGACTAATAAGCCCATCTGAAAATCCCACCGTTACTCCAGGAACAGAGCGACATCCAGCAATGGGAGCAAGAAGTGAAGTGAGTGAGGTCAGGGTGCTCCATGCTGGCACTGCCCCAATGATTCGTGGCCCAGCCCGTGGCCCTGACGGCCTCCTCTGCAGCAGGAGCTGTTCACGTGTAATGTGCCACCTCGGATGAAAGACGCACGGTGAAGCGATTACTAGCAGCTTCCCTTTTTCAACCGTCTCCTGGACAGTGGCTGTTTCAAGCCAATGGGCACAACTTTGACCTGAGATCAAGGACCTCTACCAAGGAGAGTTTGCATGCACAGAGTAGTGAAGAAATTGCCCCACTCCTTCCTGGTCGGGATTTGGAGTAGTGGCTAGATGTAAAGTCCACTGGAGAGACCACTGGATGGGCTCAGCCTTGGCTAACCTTGGCCAGCTCTCTGCCCTTTGCTGAGTCTCTCTGCTTACCCACCTGTAAGATAGGGGTAATGTTACCTACCCTTCATAAAGTGCTTTGAGAAGTAAGGAGGAAAACCCTGGAGGAGCTCAGTAGTGTTACTGGACAGTTTTATCAGCTCCCTGTCATTGTTTCTCAGCCAGTGACCTGATTGCAGTACTTACACCCTTGACTGGGATGGTTTAGTCAGGGATGTTCCTGCCTTGAGCAGGGTGCTTGGCTAGATGACCTCAGGAGGGCCCTTCCAGCCCTACTTTCCTATGAACCTATGATCCTACCCCATACCTCTGTTTCCTCCCCAGGTCCAGCAGGGCTGCTAGCATTAACTTATGTCACAGGGATGTGCTAATGATTCCTTTGTAGCTGTGAAATGCTGTGAGGCAACAAAAAAAAAAGTACTAGATAAATGCAACATTTTCTGTTTGTAGCAGTGAGTGTTTTGCTCAAATAAGGACTGGAGGGATTGAGCCCCATCCATCTTTTTCTTTGGATGTAGGTCTAATCCAGTCTGTAACATATGAATAACTGAGAGTGCTGAGCCTGGGCTGAGAGGTTGGATCTGGCTTTGAGGGGGTGAAGTGGCATGTGCTTCCTACCAGGTGTTCTGGGTTTGGTCCCTTTGCATCTCTGTGACTGAGCCTGTGATCTTTTTCAACTGCCTTTGAAACCAGAGAACGTCAGGGGAGATTTTCAAAGGCACAGTTGGGAGCTAAGTGGCCAGATCCCATTGTCTTTTGAGCCTTTGCAGATCTCCCCTGTAATTACACGCAAAGCTTGGGTGCGTTGCCAGAGAGGAATATGGCCCCCTTCCCGACCACTCTGAATCCCGGGGCTCCAGTAACAGGTTAGGAGCTGCCCGCTGGAAGCCATCTGCAGTGCAGAGCAACAGCCACAACTTCAGTGAACCAACCTGCCAGCAGATACTGCTATGTTTTCTTGTTTGGCAGTACGGGACAGCCAGTTTCTACCTGTCTCCATCCAGAGTTGTCTGACAAAAGGCTCTCATCATGACACCAAGATCACCACCACTGCCTTTCCTTTTGGTTCCTTACCGGCTAGATGAGCGTTCGGTGCCAGGCATTTATGAAGGGTTGCATGAGAAGTCGTTCCTTAGACTTCTCCAGTGGTGACTTTTGCTCTTGATAGCCCATCCCTGGCCACTGCTGGAAGTGTGGGGGAGCTGGGATACGGTGGAAGAGAAGGGCATGAGTAATGTTTGTGTTCGATAGACGTTCAGGCACAGGAGGCAGGATTTGGCTGACAGAGCCAAAGGCACAATGGATTGAACCTCAGCCCCCGGTTGGAGGTGCTCCTGAGATAGTCCTGATACCCTGGCAAGAGCACAGCTGCAGGGGACTTTAGCAAGAGCTCAGATGGGTCCTCAGAAAAGCCCCTTAGGTGGACCCTTGCTTTGATGTAGTATGGACATTCCTATGCAAGGTGCAGCAGGACTCCCACCCCTTCTTACCAGTTCAACCCCACTGCTGGGTGAAGCGAGTAGGGGGTGAGGCATGGCCCTCCCCTTGCCTCCTCCTCCCTGCCCCCATCTGCTTCCCAGAGACTTCGGAGGTAGCCAGCACAAGGAGCCTAGGTGAGTGTGCTCAGAGAGCAAATGGCCATCATGCCAAGGGCCAGGAGGGAACGCGACATCCTTGGATATTCTCTTGCCCCTCTGCAGGAGTTGTCTGTATCACTGCAAGGACCCTGGAAATCTCACCCCTTCATTTGGGAGGGATCCAGGATTTCCCAGAGGGGAGTGCAGGAGCAACAACCTGCACTCCCAGGCAGGGGCGGGGGGCTGGAGCTGCAGCGCCTGCTCCCAGCCTCCTCCACTCCATCTGTGAGGGCAGACTGTTTAAAGTTTTACTTCCTAAAGCACGTGAAAATCCCCTTTCCTTCCCCACCCTGCTCAGAGGCAGCCCCCCATGCACACTTGTCTTCTCCCCCCTACTCCCCTGCCTGACACTGCTGCTTTCTCCTCTGCCCTTGGGTGGGGAAGGTCCAGCATCAGGCGGACTGAGCAGAGGCTGGGCTCACTGGGGGGGGAGAGTGGTGACTGGGAGAGGCGCTCCCCCCACCCTGCCCAGGGCAGGAATGAGCGGTGGGCAGGAACGGCCTTGATGCTTCCTCACTCCTGGGACAGCAGGGAAAGCCAGGCAGGGGCGTGGGGGGAAAGGGGCAGAGAGGGGATGTGCTTTTGAACAGGAAGGGAAAGGAAGAGGGGATTTTCACATGCTTTAGGAACTTTAAAAAGTCCCTGGAGGTTCCCACAGTGCAGTGCAAGCCAAAAGGGGGGTGCGTCCATACCACTGCCCCCGCTCGGGATCCACCCCTGCCTTCCTTCACCAAGGTCAGCAGGGAAGGGAGGCTGGTGGGGGGGACAAGGTTAGACAACACGTTTTCCTACCAAATCCTGATCTTTTTTTTTAAATCTAAACCTGGGAGAAATGTGCTTTCTTTTCTGAAAGATTTCTCTGCAGCCAAACAGGCAGACGATTAAACGTGTTGGAAGGACATTTTTAAATTAAAAAAATCACTCTCTGGCTTAGAACCTGAATGCAAAATCGCAGCCAACGGCAATGGAGGCAGATGATTTATAAACCTCTTAGCCTGCAACTATTCTGCACTGGCACTCACATGATTGCTGATGTAATCCACTGGTTCAGGGTATGTTAGCTACCCCACTACAGTGGTTGGTCCACATAAAAGGATAGGAGACAACTACTGCTACCAGCTACAGAAGCCACTCTTTTAGGTCAAGTGGTGGAGGCCCAGGCTCTGAGATTTCCAAAGCTCCCAGTGGGATTTTGGCAATTAATTGGAGTCAGTTGTCCAAGTCCATTAGGTCACATTGAGAATCACTGCCTTGGTGTGTGTGGTCCATGGCTCAATCAACACTGTTGACCCATGGAAGTGATGGACTGTTTCCAGGCCAAGAGTAGGATATGTCCCTACAGCTGATGCGGTTGAATGGAGAGGCAATGGCCAGGCCAGGGTGTGAGGCCTAGCTCTTGGGGTCCCCAGCTCCACTTGGTCAAAGGTAGACTTGCCCTACTAGGCCTGGCTTGGAGTCTTCTGCTTGTTTTCAAATGGGTTGAGCTCACTGGGTGGTTGCATTCAGAATGTAATTGTCCACGGGGTGGTTTGCTACCTATCCGCCTCCTTTGGGACAGCTGCTTTAGTGTGCAAGTCTGCTTACTGCTTCCTACGTTGGACGTGGAGCCAATCCTAAGTCCTGTGCATTTGAATGCTGGGCTGCAAGGCCACCCATTGCATTTTTTAATCCAGGGCCACATACCATGTATTTTTAATGGAAAATGTCACTTGTGACATGGCAGGTAAAAGATTCTCTGAGGCTTTAGCAAATGTGCAGGGCCTGAACTGCATAACTAGCAGGTGCCTTTTCATATGTGCCTGAAGGAGCAAGTGGGTTTGGGGTCCCACCTTGGCACTTTGATTGCACAGTGGCTACCAGAGGGATGGGCAGTGTGGGGCAGGATCCCAGCTGGGTGAGTAGGGTGCTGACTCCATCACCTGCCCTTAGATTGGCCACAGACAGAGCTCTTGCTCCAAATGCCCCCTGACGACTACATTGCTTCTAGTCTGTGCCTGTGCCAGAGGTCACAGGAGAGGGCATCCTGGTTTCCACGTCAGACCCCACTTGTCGGAGAGAGGTCCACCCCATTCCATCTGTTCTTCCTCCATGACCCCAGATCTTCGTCTTGGGATGGGTCCTGTGTGGACCTTCCTTGCTCTCTGCTCAAAGCCACCGCCTTTTTGCCTTGGCTCAAAGCTCATATCAAGTCCCCAAGCACTTCCTGCCTGACAGTCCAGGACCTTCAACTTCTTGCTGCCCTGGAGGAGGGCATCCTCACTGGCACGCAGCATATGAGGCGGCAAATACCCCGCAGGGGAAGCAGAACTTCAAAGGTCCAGGATATTATTGCTAAAGTGCAGCCCCCTGCTGAGGGTGGTGGCAGCAGCCAGACAATGCACAGAGCACTGGGTAACGGTGTTGGAAGGGTTGGATGGACTTGCTGTTATATCCAGGGCAGAGCAGGTGCTCAGCTCTTAGGAGCGTGCCCAGACCTCTTCTCCCAGGCACAAAATAAATTCCAGGGGGCTCATGCGTGAAAGGGATGGATCAACTTCATGTGTTTGCAGCAAGCCTGGTCCCAGCCTGATGCTTATAGCACAGAGCCATCCCCTCCAGACATGGTAGCATTAGCGCTCAGGTGTGAAGGCAGGGCTCCTCCTTACCCCCCGTGACTAGAGCATCTCCCCCCAGCGCTAGGGCAGCAGAGCAGACGGGTGGAGGACGGCAGTGCTCAGAAGCTCAGCTCGACCTTCCTGCCTACACCCCTCCCCAGCGGGAAGGCACTGGCTGGAGCGGGCAGGGGATGCCCCGATGGGTTTCCGTATGCCCCAGAGCTCTGGCTGTCTGCAGCATTGCCTGCAAGCTGCTTGTAGCACATCCAAGCAGAGCCAGCGCTCACATCAGATTTTCCCATGAAGCCCTCTGAAAGGAGCTTGGCTCCCATCCAGCCATTAGAAATGGAAATGTACCATCTCCCGGAAAGCGCCAACCAGCCTAGCCTAGCTTTTATGTTCCTCCCTCCCCTGCCGTCAGGGGACTCACTCCAGCATTCGACAGCAGGGCTTCCAGCGAGGCAGAAAACCAGCCTCGTGGACACCTCGTCCACAGGTTCCCGGGGGCCCGGAGTCCGTGGTCGCATCCCCCGTGAGTTGGTTTGGATGCGGCCATGATCTCCAAGCTTCTGCTCAGCTTTCAGCCCCCAAAGCCTCTTGAAAAAGGAGGTCCAGGCGACCAGCCTCTGCCTTGCTCCACGTCCCACCTCTTTTGCGGTCAGGAAGTCTGGTCTGTACGAGCACACGGAGGTGGGAAGGTGTGAGTGTGCAATGGTTGTACCTCACGGAGGACTCCTGCCCTTCACCTGTCTCATCCAACTGTAGCAAAAGAAAGGTGGCTGTGATTAGGGATAGAGGGACTCAAGGTGCTGGGAGTCTCACGCTGTTAAATCCCATAGTCCCTGAGCTAGCGGTTACTTTGGGGGGTGTTTCTACAGTGCCCAGTGCAGTAGGGCCCTGGTTTGTGTCAGGGGCCTCTAGCTGAGACCACGATACGGGCTATTAAAGATCCTGGTCAAGCTAACCAAGCACTCCCAGCCTGCAGCTCTGAGTTTCTGTTCCCGCTGGGTCTGCCATTCAGATCTACCCCAGATCCCTCCAGAGCTGTGTGGACCCGGTGCTCTGGGGTTGGCCTCGTCTCTCACCGCAGCCCTTTGCTTTTTGAGGGTGATTCCAGGTTTCCAAACCAAGGTGTTTTTCTGAGTCAAGGGCAAGCGTGGTCTGAGGAAGGACTGCAGATATCTTCCCTCAGGGCAAAGTGTGGCAAGCATTGCAGGGGGAGCAGATTTCTGGTAGAGACAATTTCTCCTCCTTCCCTCCACGACCTCATATCTTCCCTGCTGCTCATGCCCTGGCATCCCACCCCCGCCCCTCCCTGAGCTACTCTTTGCCTTCACTCCTCCTCTCTCTCCCCTTCCACACTCCTATTCACCTCCTTTCCAGAGCAAGTGCATTCAGTGGTACAGGGATTTATCTCAAATTTGTGAGTCTGCAGCGTGTGAGGGGCTTGAAGACTGGGCAGAGCAAATCCCCCTCCCCAAGGCATCCAGAGCTTTCTGAGGGAGGTGGGGACCCTTGTAGCCCAAAGGGGAAGTGCAGCTCTCAGGGAGGCAAAGCAGCACCCCCCAAATCTGCCCCACAGCAGGGCTCAGCAGCAAAGGCAAGGGCAAGGTCCTGGGAGCAGAGGATGGACAGAGAAGATGAGACAAGACCAGGTTGCCAGCTTGGTCCCAGCTGCCCCGACCCCCATGTGATCGCTGGGCTGGCCGAGACGGAGCACAGGCTCTGTGCGGGGCTCAGGGGCAGTGCTGGGGCCCCGCAGCGTTTCTGCTTTGCTGAGTGCACCAGGGAGGGGAGCAAAGTTTCCCTAGTCACCAAGACTGGGGAGGGAAGAAGCACATCTGCCCCCCAGAAGGCCCCGGAGCCCAGCAGCTGTAGAGGACTCAGCCTCGCCGGAGCTCATCCCCTTTCAGTGAACATGAGCCCAGGCCTGGGTGCCATTCTGGCCTGCGGGGCTGCAGCCTGCGGCCGCGTGGCCATGCGGCGAGCGTGCCGGTTCTCGGCTGCCCCGCTCTAGTGCAGCACAAGCCTGGCATGGCTCCCTGCCAGGGCTCTGGGGAGGTCCAGGAGCCAGCCAGCCGCACCGAGACTGACTCACCCTCACCAGAGGGAGAGAGACCGGGACGAGCGGGCCTGGCTGCACCCTGCCTGACCTGAGGGAGAGAACATGTGTCGCACACGCGTGTGCGCAAGCCTCCAGATCTGTCCCTCCAGCATCTAGGGCAGGTTCTCCCTCCTGCTGAAGGCTGGCCTGGCACCCAAATGTCCTGGTGATGGGAACCCGGGAAGTCAGGATTAGCCTCTGCTCAGGGGGTGGGCAGCCATCCTCCGGGCCGAGGCGCTGCAGCCTGGCAAAGGGGGCAGCTGGGAGGGTTAGAGACAGAGAAAGGAGGTAGAAAGTGGGGAAGGCAGGAGAGACAGGGACCTGGGGCTGCCCCTGCCCCTCCACACAGGTCCTGCAAAGTTTGTTCGTGCCTGCCGGGATCCTGCGTGTGCTTGCCACCGAGGGAACTTTTACACACCTGGGAGGGGAGGCAGGAACGGGGCGCAGCGGGCAACTGGCGGGTGAAGGACCAGCTCCTGTTTGGCACTGTCAGGAGGGGCAACGGGGTGGGAAAGGAGTGCCAGGTTTGGGGATGGGGTGGGGGGAGTTTCCAATCCATTAGCAAGAAGGAGGGAAGTTTAGCTGAGCTGGAGGGAGGTGGGGGGAGAGGGAGAGACAATAATCACAGGCAAGCCAACAGTGCCCCCGTGTGCCAGTGCCGGGGTGGTACCGCAGTGAGCCCCGGCTCCAGCCAGGGGAAGCTGGCACCTGGAGGAGAGGGCGGCACCGGGGCCCGGTCGTCCCCTTCAGGGCAGCGTGGGAGGATGGCTCCTCCGGAGATGCAGCTGCTCAGGGCATTTCCTATGGGAATGAGGAAGGGAGAGGAGGAACATGAGTGGGAAGAAGGAAGGCAGTAGGTTAAAGGAAGGGGAAGTCATGCCTGGCACACCGGGCACTAGTGTGCCAGTCTTTCCCCTCAGGGGCCCCTCCGCTCAGATCCTGCCTCCAGGCTCAGGCTTGGCACTGCAGCCTCCTCCCAGTTCCCATTTGTACATGTCCTTGAAGTCCCCAGCCACGCTGTCCTCCCAGTCCAGGCTCAGCTACATTGGCAGCTGATAGGACTTGGCCATGCCAGCCCTCTGGTGATAATGCTCCAGTCGCCCGGTGGGAAGATGTGGGGGGAGTCTGGGGCAAGCGCAGCCACGGGGTGCAAGCTGCAGCGGAGGGCAAGTCCAGCTGGTGCTGCTGCCCCAGCCCATTCCTTTCCTGGGCAGCGTCCTCCCCTACCCGCTCTCACACCATGGCATCCAGGGCACACGGCTCCTGTGGCATCTTCCACCGGGAAGCAGGCATGGGGCTCAGCTCTTGAAAGACTGAAATGGGCACGAGTGTGCTGGCACTGGGGGAGTTGCCTTTTCCTGTCTGTGGGGCCTTTGGCCATCTGTGTCCCCTCCGTACTCTGAAGCAGATGGTGAGAGCTGAGCGCTCTCCGGCCATTTTCCCTCCCCCTTCCTGCCAGCAGAGCCAGGATGGCAAGCCAGGCCTCTCTGCCTCCCCAGCCTGCCGCCCAGACCAGCGGGGACTGTTGCAGGGGCCACCTGGTGGGAAAGCCAGGCTCCATGCCCTGCGTTCTGGCCGAGGGAGCGATGGCAAGGGAGGGGGAGCAGAGATGGGCCAGTCCCAGTGCATCCCAGCTCCTTCACCAATAGGCCTCACTCGCTGTACACTAGCACTCTGTCACCTGTCATCTCTGCTGCTGTCGCATGCCAACCCCGCTACCCCTGTACAGAAGGCTGCAGTGCCCACCTGCCAGCACCCCCCTTAATACCAGACACAGCACCTACCAGCTCCTTGCACAGCCACTGCAGCAGCAGTATGCCAGCCCCTTCCCTCCCCACCCCCATGGTATATACTATCCCTGGAAGACAGCACCAGCTCCTTTATGCCAGATGTGGCAGCTACATGCCATCCCTGGGTATGGCACGGTGCTCTCTCCACATGCCAGCCCCTCCCCACATATCAGCGCAGGAGTTACAGGCCAGGCGTCCACATTCTCACCAGGGGTTAAACAGCAGCACGGCAGGTGTGGCAGCTGTCTGTCGCCCGCTGGTGCATCCCAGCGGTAGTGACCCCATACTGGATGCACCAATGAGCCAGGAAAGAGGGCACCACGAGGGCCCTCAGTCAGTCCAGGAATACAGTTGGACTTGGCTAAGATCACAAACACTGACGAAATGGCCACTGATGGCCATTTGTTTCTATAGCACATCCTGCAGAAGCCTAGAGGGAACACACGGTTCATCCAGATGCACATACACACTCGCAGTTCATCTGGAGGCACACACGCACGTTGTCCGTCAAGATGCATGCACAGACACGCACACCATTCAGATAGGTGTGCATATACATGCACCCCTTTCTCTCTCTCGTGCACACACCCTCCATCCATCCATCTGGACACGTGCATGTGCATATACTCAGGGTGCGCAGTACATTCACACAAATCCGTGCCCAAATTTGGAGGGGAAGAGCAAGGTCCCCCCGTCCCCTGCTTAGAAACACACTCGGGTCAAGAGCAGCAGCAGAGTCGCAGTGCTGTTAACCCCTCTGGGAGGGCTTCCTCGATCAAGCACACGTCTTGCCCAGCCCACGCCGTCCTCGTGGCCGGAGCGGCTCTGAAGCGCGCACGAGAGCTCCGCACGGTGGAACTGCTCCAGCCAGCCCTTTGTTTCTGGAGAGGAGAGTTGCAATGGCTGTGATGCTGGGAGCGTGGCAGGTAGCTGACCGTCACGCGGTGCTGTCCTGCGAGGTGCGGGGGCAGGGCTGGGAGGGGGAGCTCCGCACTTTTCCCAGCTGTGCCCTTCACCCCGCTTGCACAGCTGTGCTCCGCTTGAGTTGCCTGGTAACCGGAGGCTGCCTCCGTAACTGTGGTTTGGGTGGCACAGGCACGTTGTATTTGAGCAGCTGTGCAGCGCTCGTGCCGCGGAGCCCGGGGGCACAGACCCCAGCCTCTCCCAACTCGGCAGAGGGGACAGCTGAAGGGCAGCGGGGCTGCCCACCTTTGGGGCCAAACCCACGCCCCAGCCATTGCCAGCTCTGGTGGGTGCCAGGAGCGACTGTAGGGTTGTGGATGCCAGGAGCGACTAGGGCTGTGTGCCCTTCTGACTCTCAGCACCACAGCCCTTCATCTCGTCCCCCTGAAGCCAGCGGGTCTCCTGCTGTTGACTTCAGTGGGAGCCGCAGTTGGCCAATGTATCCCCTTCCCCCCCGGAGGAAGCTGAAACGTGTCACTTCAACCCCAGGGCCTGATCTTGCTACCGCAAAGCAGGAGTGGGCCCCCTCTTACATCAGTGAGGCGAGACTCAGGCGGAGGTGGCTGAGCCCCACTGTCCCTATGTCCCATCGCACCGCCTGCTCCAGCATCCCACTTGCTCTGCCTTGACACACGCGGTTCCTGGGAAGCTTGTCATGCTCTTCGGCCTCCTTAATTTCACTCTTGCATTTCTACACTCCCTCACAGCACCTTAAGCAAGTCCCTTTCCCCCCTCCAGACAACAGCCAGTGTTGCTCAGGTCTCGCTGCAGCCAGCCCACGTCCAGCCCAGCGCCGCACGTCTCATTCCTTTGATCTTTCCCTTGCCCATCTGCAGTGCTGTTCTGCAAACTCCTTTGCAAGAGTGCAAGGGCAAGCCTTACCAAGCTCAGCAAAGCGGGACGTGCCCTCGGTGTGCTACAAGCAGTCTCTCAGCCCACACCAGCAGCAGCGTGGCACATCCGTGGCACACCTGGAGCTGGCACGTCCATGGCAGGAACACCTAGGAGCCCCCGGCCTGGACCAGGGCTCCCCTTTGCTGGGAGTTGCAGAACCACTGGACAGAAAGGTGAACCCAGCCCCAGGGACTGAGCGTCTTACAGCAAGACCTGGGGCGGATGGATGCAGGAGCTCAGGCAGTCTTGCCACACCAGCCCCCGGCCCTTTATCGAGCTTCTGGGAGGCACTGCAGCAAAGGAGAGGCGGAGGGAGGGACTGGAAGGAGCAGAGGTAGCGCTGCGGTATTTGTGGGGAACCTCTTTTCCCAGCGGTGCTTGTGCCAGCATGGAAGCAGTGGGAGGGGAAGGCTGGCATCACTGGCAGGGTGAGGGCAGGAGCTGATGATCAGTGGGGGAAGTGCATCCGTCCACCCTTACAGCTTTCTCTCACATGCCAGTGATTTGGACCAGTCTCTAACCTCTCGGGGACCCCTCTGCAGGATACCTGTCCTTCCCCACTCTCCCGTCCTTCTCCAGTTTGTCCTCCCCTCCCAGTTCAGTGACTGCACTGGTGACCCTCGTTCCTCCAAAGCACCAACCAGGAGGTGGAATAAGACCAGCCTAACCAGGGCACCATTTCATGCCTCCCCGCCCCCAGTGTGTTGCCATTTATCATCCCCCTCCCTTTTGTTTACAGCCTTTCAGGCAACTTGCAGTCCATGTGACAATATTGGTGTAAAAGCTAATTTGAATTAATTTTTCCCCAGTAAGATTTAGTGAGACACTGTGTCAAATTCCTTGCTCAAATCCAGATATATTATATCCACCGCTTTGCCTTCGGTTGCTAATTTTGTAATTCAATCAATGAAAATGACCACGTTCCCTTGTATGATTTGTTTGGTGCAAACCTGTGATTCATGCTGCAGCGAGCTCCATTTCATTAACTCTGGAGGGGCTTCCAGTTTGGGGGGTGGGCTTTCTCTCATGTTTGCTCCAGGACGGTTTGAAATTCAGCTTAAAAGCTGGCACTTGCCAGGGCCATTTTTGTTTTTGGGGGCTGAAGCTCAGGATAACGTGCCCAGTGAGCCCGGGGAAGGCCACAGCGATGTGGGAGTCTGTTGCTAGCTGTGCACAGCCCGTGCCGGGCATCCGTGGGACACCTGTGACCTGAAGAAGCAGAAACCACGCTTCTCTGGGGAGCCCTTCCTGCCCTTCGCCTCTGCCCCCCTCGCAAGGGAGAGCGCTCCCGAACCGTGCACGGACACAGCAGCTCAGGCCCCCCGGCACCCTCCGACCAGCCAGTCCTTCTCCACGTGTCGCGTCCCCAGGCGTCGTGGCGAGGCACGCGGAGCATTTTCGTGGGTGGGAGCCGGCGGCTGCCGCTTTGGCCGCACAGACCACCGGAGCCTGTACGCTCTGCGCTTTCCAGACGCAGGAAACAACCCGGCTATGCGTTCGGGAGCAAAAGCTCAGAAAGGTTTACTGCGATTACGTCCGTCCAACCTAGCGCGGTTGCCCTGGACAGGCAGACGTGTACGTTGTTCACGCTCGCCTCCTCGCCGCGCGGGACAGGCCTCCAGACCCCTGCAGATATGTGCGCTGCCCCGTCTCGTGCCAAGCGCTCTCGGGGCGCTCGTCTCGGCTGGTTTGGCTCGCCGAGCGTATGCACCCGCGCTCCTGATCTCCGCCTCTCTACTTCTAACCTCGACACCTGTCCTTGGGGTTTTGAGCTGCTGTTTCCCTGCGTTTGGTTATTCCTGTTCTTCCTTCGCGGGCCACCCAGCAGCCAGGCGGCACCTTTCTCCCCGCCGCTGCTCAGCACGGCCGTGGCCTAGCGCGGCCGCAGCCCCCCGGGAGGTGCCGTGACAGGCTCCGCTTTGGCGCCTGGGAAACCAGGGGCCTCCTTCCCCCTTTCGCGGCTCCCTGGGAGGGCCGATGGGCAGGGGTCTCCTGCCCCGGAAGGGTGGACGGGCTGAAAGGGGAGGACAGGACTCCCCCGGGCCGGGCGGCAGCAGCGCCGCTTGTGGCCTGCACCCGGCTCCTCGCCCGGGGGGGCGGGGGCGCTCGGGCCCGCGGGAGCGATGGCAGCGCGCGGGGCCTGGGCCCCTCCGCACCGGGCGGGCGGGCGGCGATGGGAGGCCGGGCGCGGCGCCCCGCAGGGAGGAGCCGCTGGCGGCTGCAGCGAGTCCCCGCCCCGGAGGCGGCCCGGGGCTTCCCCGGGGCCGGGCCGGGCCGGGTCACGCGGCGGCGGGCGGAGACGGCGGCGCGGCCGAGCAGGAGCGGGCGCGGGCCCGGCCCGGCCGGTGAGTGCGGCACGTGGGCGCCGGGCCCGCGGGGAGCAGCAGCCGGCGGGCGGGCCGGGCCGGGCCGGGGCGCCAGGCCGCGTCCAGGTTCGTGCCCTCGCACGCCCGCGCCTGAGCCGCCCGCACGTGGCTCGGCCCCGCGCCAGCGCGGGCAGCCGGACGCCGCGGCCTGGCCCCGGGGGGAGAGCCCCCGGCTGGGCCGCGGGCCCGGGTGCTGCCTCCAGGGGGGTGCGGAGCTGGGCCTCCCGCCAGCCCAGCCCGGCCCCCGGCAGCGAGCTGGGAAGGACGAGATCGGCCGCGGGGGAGACGCGGCGGCACGGCCCGGGCCCGGGCCCGGGTACGGGGGCGCTGGGCGCACGCCGGCCCAGCCGGGACGCGGCACACGAGGTGCCCGGTGTATATTTAGCTGCGGCTGTCCCGAGCGCTCGCCGCCAGCCGGAGGGGCAGGCTGCGGGGCACAGCCCTGGCCCCCAGCGCCCGCTTTCACGTGACAGGCCTGCAGGAGGCCGCAGCCGCTCGGTGCCGCTGCGCGCGGGACCGCTCCCCGCGTGCCAGAGATGCCGCACCAAGAGTGGGACCTGTCCCGGGGGGAGCTGCTGCAGCTGCGTGGGCTCCCCGCCCCCATGCCGGCGGGTGGAGGTTGTGGCATGGGGACCAGGACTCCTCACTTTCCTCCCCCACTTCCTCCTAGGGAGCGAGGGGCTGTGGCATGCTTTGTAGGTGTCACTGGTGTTTGTAAAAGGTGTGTGGCCAGCAGCACCCCCACCCCTCCGCCTCCGTAGGTTCCTGTATCTCCTGCGTCGCCCAGGTGGGCAGCAAGTGCTGTGGCCCGCCCTTCCCTGGGCACTGACACCCGGTGCGATCCCTGCAGTCAGGACAGAACAGGCCTTGCTGCCACAAACTTCTCCATCACGATGCCTTATCACATGCTGGGGTCTCCCGAGGGGCATCCAGGCTCTGGTTATTCCGTAGCTGACTTCTCTGGGGATGTGGTAGCTAATTGTTACACTGGCGGGACTGACCACGTATGCAGTCGGGACACTGGACTGAGGCCTGCCTCTCTCTTTCCACACAGGCCACAGAACAGGGAATTATTGATCGCTTCGACCCCAAGCTGGATTTGAACCTGGGATCTAAAGGTGAGTCGCGCTAGAGCGCCCTGCCCTGGAGCTATTTGAGTCCCGTCTTTTCTTGTTCCCCTGTTGCTATTTAAAATCAAGCAAGGGCACTGAAACTGTTTAAGCTGTCTTAGAAAAGGCTTTATACTTAATAGAGTATTTCCTAGGAGAGCCAGTCCCCCAGAGACCATATATTTGTTTGCAAAGGTTTTTGAGGTCCTTGAATTTACCCTATGGCCACCTTAAATCTAGTTTCTAATCCCCAGCGCAGTTAATCAAGTCCTCGGCAGTTTGAATTACGAGCTGTCTCTGGGGGATTTATGGCTTGTATTGCTGCTTATACCTTGACTTTATTATATTGCAAAATATCCAACTTATGGCCGCAGCTGAAATTTACAGTTGTCAGGTAGGTGCTTATAATAACTTTTAGCTACTCGGGATGTAATTGGAAGTAATTGATGGGGTTGTCAACATAGATAAACATGTAATCTATAAAATGGTAATACTCAAGGTGCTAAGGCAGGGCGACGCAGAGAGCAGAGTGAAAGTGGAAGCTCAGTCTCAAACACCCATCTTGGAGCAGGCCTAGGTTTGTCTGCACCTGAGGTATTGTGCCCAGCTTGGGGCATGAAGTGCAGTGGGTTAATTCTCAGCCCCACTCCTGGTTTGCTGCACCATAATAGGCCGAGTGGTGGTAAAAAGGCCCTGTTTAGAACAGGCCTGGACGACTGGGGGTATGCTCTCCCAAAGAGCATAGTGTGGATGCAAGCACTGCTCAGAGACGGGCGGATGGTGCACCATACTGCTTGGTCTCTGGGAGAAGAATTGCTCCATGGGCAAAGTTGCTTTATGCTTGTGCCAGGCTTATCTATCTGTTCTCCTCTTTGAGGAAGAGGCAAAGCTCTGACCCGGTTCCCAGCCCAGGTGTGTTTCTGCTTGGCAGCATGACCAGCGAGGTGGTGGAGGATGAGATGGAGTTTTATTCCAAGGCTCAGAAGTACTGGAAGGACATACCCCCTACCGTGGATGGCATGCTGGGCGGGTATGGCCACATCTCCAGCATTGACATTGATAGCTCCAAGAAGTTCCTGCTAAAGTTTCTGCGGGTAAGTAACTTGGATCTGATGGGAGAGGGTTGTGCAGGGGTGGGGAGAGTGTCAGACAGACCCCGTGTTCTCACAGCCACCAGCTGCTGTGTGGCTTTCCCCTGCCACAGCTCTCCATAGCACTTCCTTTAGAGCCAGCCCCTTTCTGCACGAGGAGGAATGAGGTCTGTTATTTCTTTCCTTTGATCCCTGGTATGCGTTGGCCAGCTTTGCCCCAAGATCTATCCTCAATGAAGTCACCAAGGTTACTAGATGGCCACTTGCCCCTTCCGCACAGCATGTGAATCATGCTGATGTCTGACAAGTTAGCAGCTAACCCCCAGCCTCATCCACTGGAAAGTGATCTCAGTGCAGTCCCTAACCAGGCAGAACAAGTCACACAAGGAGTGGGGTAGCAGAGAAACAGAGGATTGAGTGCGACCAAACCACTCGCCTGTTCTTGGAGAGAGCTCTTCTTGTTGGTGACCCAGCAGGACAACTTGAGGGAAGCTTGCAATATTGCTAGCCCCCACTGGTCTACAGCCAAGCAGGGCTTTAGGTCCTGCCAGCATTGCCCCAATTCAGTTCCCACACACCTTTACTGCAACTCATGGGCGTGGAGGTCACTCTCTCCTGCCCATCTTTACTGTTTCAGGATGGCCCCAACAAGACAGGGGCCCACTGTGCCCTGGACTGTGGGGCTGGGATTGGCAGGATCACCAAGAGGCTGCTCCTGCCCCTTTTCAAAACTGTGGACATGGTGGATGTGACACAAGACTTCCTGACCAAGGCGAGGACCTACCTGGGGGAGGAGGGCAGGCGTGTGAGGAACTACTTCTGCTGCGGCCTGCAGGACTTCAGCCCTGAGCCTAACACCTACGATGTCATCTGGATTCAGTGGGTGATAGGTGAGTCTCCCTTCCCCTGCCAGCCTTCAAGGGTGCAGGGTACCTTGCACTGATGTCCATTAGCTGGTGTGCAAACTACCTGGGGCTCCATTTCCCTTCCACTCTCCTCCCTTCCTCAGTCTCAGCTAACCCCTACCACTCTGCCCCATGCCAGGACATCTGACCGACAACCACCTATCTGACTTCTTGAAGCGATGCAAGGCCGGCCTGCGTCCCAACGGCATCATCGTCATCAAGGACAACATGGCCCAGGAAGGAGTCATCATGGATGATGTGGACAGCAGCGTGTGCCGGGACCTGGACGTGGTCCGAAAGATCATCCGGTGCGCGGGGCTTAATCTCCTGGCCGAAGAACGACAGGAGAACTTCCCGGATGAAATCTACCATGTTTATACGCTTGCCATGCGATGAACCCCGGCTGGAGGAGGTGGTTTGCCAAGAGGTACCCTGTGCCAGCGTGGAGCATGGGACTAGCACAGAAGGTTCCTCCTGGGGGTAGGGGTGAAGTTGCCACCAGTAATAGGGTCTGGAAGCCTCACATTGGGCACCTGGGGGTGTCCCGAGGACCCTGCTGGGGCTGGTTAAGAGGACGGGGCTCGTCTTCCACATGACTGCTGTTTGTGAAGAGATGTCTGCCAAATACACTCTTGCTTTATTGCACCTCCTGGCATGTAGACTGTGTTTGAAAACCCGGCATACTTGTAGCAAAAAGGTCGCTTATAAGCATGTAAGCAGGAGGGGTGTGGATGACACAGCTGGTGTGCATGGGGGGAGAGGGCCAGGTGTGAGGGCTTGGCAGCTGCCTACCCCCAGAAAATACTGCATATGCCTTCCTAAGCTTACCTGGCTGCCAGGCAGCAGATGCAGACTAGTACCCTTAGCTGTCATGTGCAGCCTTCCCCTTCCCTCTGGTGGGTTTGGCATCTGGCTGCCTCTGAGAAACTTGAGCATAGGCAGGGAGCCATGCAGATCCCGCGAGATGCAGTCTGCCAGAGCCCCCGATTGAGGCTGATGTGTAGGCTCCAACAGGGTGAGGCCAAGAGCAAGGACTTCCCTCTAGGATCTTTGCTGTTCCCTCCTCATGGCCTGTGCCTGCGTGCTGGAGCATCTGAGACCCTGCTACGTAAAACAGTGGCTGAGCCTTAGCTGACTTCATGACATCGTTGGCTTCTCTCTCTATCCCTCTTGCGAGGAAAATGCTCTTAAAAATCAAAAACTACTGTGTTTATACTGCTGCAGTGATGCAGGTCTCAGTGTATCCGGCATGTGTTTCTCTCAGTAACAAAGCTCTGAGGGACTTTAGCATCAAAGGCTCCAGGTAAAGAGAGAACCCAACACCATTTAAGTGAACGTTAGGAAAGGAAAGAGCAACAGCTCTTAATTCAGAGATCAGTGTGGTTACACTGGCTGCGGGCAATCCTGGACCACTGGAGAAGATGTCTACAGAAGCTGACTGGGATGCTCCACAGCGTCTTACAGAACTGTAGTGCTCTTCAGGCTGGGCCCACAAACCGTGAGCCACCGGAGCCCTGAGGCAGTAAGTTGCTAACGTCATGTGGGCATGCGACTAGACGAGCGCCTGTGACAGAGCCAGGGGTAAGCCTGGAGTCCTGTCTTCCTGGGCCCTGCCTTGGCAAGCAAAGTTCTACTTTTCTCTGAGGCTCTGGATAACTTGGAGACTATATGCTGTCCTTATTGAGCACAAAACCAGCCAAGCCAGATTCTTCCTTGGGAATTTGCTCTCAGCCTAGGGTAACCTATAACTGCCACTGTGCAAAGCCAGAGGAGTTTCACTGTAGTCTGACAGGTTTTGCCAGACTTATGCTGGCTTAGAACACAGCAAGGAGCTAGTCGGATGCACAGCCCAACATGAACCAGTGTAGTCGGCTCTTTTCATTGGAAACAAGGCTGTTAAGGTGCCTGGTCCATCAGCATGGCTTGGCTGACCAGACGTTCTCTGATCTTTTAAAGGGTGCCTTAGTCAAAGCCCCCATCTCACCAAAGGCCAGATCTAGCCAAAGGCTGCTCAGTGCCCTGGGCTATCTGTTAGAGGAAACAGACACTTCTGTTACAAAAGGTCTCATTTTAATTGCTTGATCTGATTCAAGACACCAGTGTTGTGTTTAATTGTACATCAGTTCATCAATATGACCCTTACTTGCTGGGGGGAGGAAGAAGCCGTGAGTGGACAGACTTGGGCAGCCTGGTGAGTTTTACACGTGTGTCCTGCAGTGCAAGGCAAACGCGAGGCAGCGACCCTGCTTCTGGATTCAGCCGCTCCAGCCCTGGGTGACTGAAGTCTTTTAGTGCCCTGGTTGTACCTCGCAGCTGATCAGAGCAGGGCTTATAGCCGGATTCCCCAGTGGTAAGAAACAGTCTGGCAGCTGCTTGGCTTTGGCACTTGGGCACAGTACCATGATGCAGCTGTGCTGAAGCAGTGGTACTATGACTCTGGTGATGTCGGTTTTAGGCCAAGTTAGCAGTAGCAAAACATGCTGCAGTACTAGAACACAGGAGGAAGAAAACCAGGGTTGTCCCTGTCCCACTCCTTAGGCCACAGGGCCTCAAGTGCTTAAGTTTTGTGCCGTCTGGGCAAAGAAGCACAGTGGGCCTCTGCAGGGACCTCTTCCGTGTGGGTGGAGGATGTCTTGTGGCCTTCAGAGCAAAGGGGAGGGTGATAGACTCTGGGATGGAAGCCAGTTTAATGGAGATAAGGATGTTAGATTTGTCCATCACACCAAAGGCACAATGCAACAGGGGCAGTCCACAGCCAGGCTCCACCTCCCCGTGTGACAGCAGCAAAGAGCCACAGAGGCTGCAAGGGAATCTGCTGTCAGACCACACAGGAGCATCATTGCTGTGTGTCATTCAAGTGCTGCGTGGTGTGCTGGCTTCTTAGAATTGTGCTGTACATCCCACTTCCTCTACAAACCACAGAGGCAGCCAACTCTTTACCAAAGGCTGTCAGCTGCACGGAGAAAGTGAGCTGCTCTCTTGCCCTTCTCACAGGTTACAGAGAGGGTTAAGTATCTGGTGGGTGTCAGTCCTGTCCTTTGCAAAGTGGGCTGCTCCTCCAAAGGGTGTGGTATACAGGGGTCTGGAGACAAGCCATCAGCCCCCTGTAATAAGACCAGCTGCTCTTAGGCCTGGGGGATACACCTCTCCCCACTGTCACACGCTCTCTGCCCACCCCTGAGCAGTGGGAAGCTGGACTGTGGTCTGACACCCCAGCTAAGGCACTGCTCCCCACAGGTCCCAACTCTGGGGAGCAGCAGGAACTACTTGTGGCCCATGGGATTTAGAGGGGACAAGGTTATCCTGCCTCATCTGAGCACTCCAGCATGTTTAGTTATTGCACTGTCAGGGTCCTGTGGTTCTCAGTGCTGCCTTACTTGCTTCTGAGGCCATGCTCATAATCCCAAATCCAAGCAGGCCTTTCTTTTAAGTCCGCTGCACCAGACTAGCCTGGCCCTTCCTTCTTAAAGGCACAGAGTCCAGCTACCTTCCCACCCCAAACAGGGTGGACTGAGGTAACATGGTGTCAGGGGCATTCCTTTCCAGAGGAGCAAGGCCAACACAGTGCATGTAGTAGCATACGCATGCAAAGCTGGACTTGAACAGTGGTATCTGAGCAGCATGATCAAACAAAGCGCTGGCTTGCAGTGGAGAAAGTCAGTCCAGGGCATGAGGAAGTATTTGCTCTTTGGGACAGGAAACAGACCCAAGAGTGGTTGTGGGCAAAGCAGCCTGGGTCAGATGCCCTCACTACAGGCGTGGCTATGATCTATGAGGAGATACCACTTCAGCCTGTCTGGAAGAGGTAGGGCCTTTACTTTCATATCTACTGGCCAAGGTTTGAGGTGCTGCCGGATGTAAACTCTGCAGAGGTGCTTCAGGGCCTGAGGCGAGCGCTCCAGCTGCTTTAGGGAATGGAAAAGGGCCTTGATCTTCTCCCCCTGGAACCTGCAGCTGCTAAAGTTGACCTCAAAGTTGCTGGGCAGCTTCACAGTCTGAGCACTGGCCACCATGAGCTCCAGCACAGTCTCTGCTTTCTGCAGCAGGTCTGCCGAGAAGCTGTCATCCTCAGAACTGCTGAGGTGGGAGCACAGTCGCTCAAAGACGATGTGGAAGCCCGACCAGCAGGAGGGTCCATGGAGGGAGCAGTTGTAGGAAGCCCCCGATTCCAGCAGAAAGCGCAGGAGTGAGAAGTGGAGCTTGAAGCTCTTGAGGCAGATGTGGGTGAGGGATTCTTGGGCAGGACACTCGCTGGGGTCGGCTCCATGGGCCATAAGTAGCTGCGTGACTCGGAAGCAGAAGTGGTGGATCATCTGCACCTCCTCTGGATCTCCTCCCACTGTCTCCCCAAGTAGGAAGATGATGCAGGTGAAGACAGTGTCACCATCTTTTGTGGTGGCCTTCACATCTGCACCTGAAGCAAGGAACAATGAAGGAGGGAGGGAGCTGCTGTCAAACAGACTCTAAGACATGGATGTGCTGGAGCAGGGGTTGTAACGGCAAAAGCTGGGTGCCTGCACCTCTCTGTGCCGTTTCTTATATGGGGCACCTTTCCGAAGCTGACACCAGTTTTTCCTACAGACTGCTAAGACTACAGGAGCTTTTCTATCTTCTTAGTGCCCCGATTTCGGCTAGATCCTCCTTTTTAAAAGAGGAATGAGCAGGAGTGAGCAGTTTTCCAGGCAGGGCTATGCTGTGGATTTGTACAAGGGCTCTCTGAACCGACCCAGCTTTCTTACCCTACCTTATGCACTGCTAGCAGGGTTGGTCTTCTTGATCCCTGCTGCACACTGAGCAGAATTTCTTCACCGCCCAGCCTGCCTGGCACAGAGTGCAAGAGGCTCTGGGCACAGAGGAAAACCCACAAGGTGTCCTATATGGATGGCTGGCATCTTACTGACCCAGCTTCTGCCACCTGATCAGATAATCCCAGCAAAAGTTTAGTAGTACAAAGCTTTTACCTGCACAGAAAAACTAATGGTGGTGTTAAAGGGAGCAGTTGGGGGCTACTTGGTTTAGGAGCTGCTTTGAGTCAGTCAGCAGAGACGTAGCTCCAGTCTGGCCAACACAAGGGAGGAAGGGCTAGGACCAAGCATCACATGGTCAGCCTTCCTACTTGATGCGTAAGAGCCATGGGCATGGGTCAGGGCCTCCCTCCTGGGCTGACATGGAAGATAGATGGTCCCTGTCTCAAAGAGCTTCCATTATTCACCCTGGGGAACCAGGCTGCCCCTACCTCCTTCTAGCAGGAGACGGATGTTCTCGGTGTTGTGGATCTGGACTCCATCACTGCTGGCCAGGGCATGCAGCAAGGCAGTCTTGCCTGGAGAGGGAAGTGTGGAGCACAGTGAGCAACAGCCACACTAAGGCGATGACTGAAGAGATAGTATTTTGTGGTCTCATGCTTTCTGGGCCCTTCCGGTGCACTGGAGAGCGCTACCGGCTTCCAACAGACCTACTTGTACAGGCAACAATGCAGCCTGCTCACATGCTGCTTCACTATGCAAAGAGCGGGCAACCAGCATGCTGGTATGATCCCAGCACATCCCTTTACTGCACGGTATGTAGCGATGCAGACGCTGCTGGAAGTTAGAGCAGGAGCGCACGTAGCCCTGGGAACGGTGCTGGGTGATGCAATGCTGCTGTAGCATCACGAGAGGGAGCACTAAACACTAGCATGTGAGCGCATGAAAATAAACTTCCATAAGCCTCTGGCACATGTTTATTTAAAGGGGCCGTGGCATCTATTCCCGATCCCAACAATCACACCTTTCCTCATGCCATTTCTTGATCCTGGGCTGCCCCTGCACTGGCAAGTTGAAAGGCAGCTGCCTACAGGGCTGTGGCCAGGGCTGACAATCAGTTCAGTATAAAGTGCTGTATGAACCAGCCATAGATGTGCTCTGCATTATATGGAGAACACTTTTATGGCTGGTTTGCCATTTTATGATGCCTTAAATTGGGTGCATATATAAGCACCCTTGTAATTTATGCTGCAATTTACACGTTAATTGTGCCATAAATGTAACATGTAGAAGGTAACCATACAGCCTGCAAATGTTGCACCATGACTGCTGCTAGTGTAGCCCTGACCAATGCAGCCAGAACACTCCAGGCAATGCTGAAGTGCTTGAAGCACAGCTAGGAACCAGGCCCCTTCTCCTAGAGTTGTCTTCCCTGCCTCATTTTTCCTAGAACTAGCAGGAGCCCTAGTGCAAGAACTACTGACCGCAGGGAAGGGGTGCAGAACACAGCTGGCCAGCTGAATTTTCACATTGGTTCTAAAATGGTCTGAGCACACAGGGGATTCAATTTCCAGACTCAGCTCCTTTGGCAAGAAAAATCCAAGTCCTTCTGTCCTGCTCTGACTAGATCGTGCTACCTTTTGTCTTTTCCACATGCCACTGCTTATTTTCTACCTGGGAGTCAAGTTCCCCAGGAGGAGGGCAAGGAGGTCAGTTAACTCTGCCTGCATGGGGCAAAGGGGCACAAACCATTTTTGTCAGCTGCGTTGACATCCGCGCCGAGTTCAAGGAGACGCTGCAAACACGGCAGCCGTTCAGGCTCTTCACTAGCGAGATCTAGGGGGCTGCTCTCATGAATCTGTGCAGAAGGGAGGAGGGAGGGATGGTGAGTGACCCTCTCATCGCTATCTGCTATAGAGGCCTCACGCAGTCTGCTCAAGGCGCCAAAAACATTCCACATTCACAAGGGGCCAGTGATACCAGGAGAAGGTACTATCACCTCTCCTTTGAAGTCCCCATGCATCAGGAGCATCACTACAGAGGCAGAGCCTATAAGATCTGCTCGACCAGTGGGCTACAAAAGGTGCTTGACATGTCAAAGGGCCACACGTAGTTTACCGAACAGGGTGATGGCTGCCCTTACCACAGACTTGCAGCCGGTGCAAGCTGCCCTTCAGGAGGCAACACTCCACTGGGCCCAACCAGCATGAGAACTTAGCAATAAGGGGGTGATCCCCCCCCCACACACACACAATGAAACCACAGCAAGCCCCTGGCTCCTAGCAGGAGTTACCAGTCTCAGAGAGGTAGAGGGGACCAGAGGGCTGGACTGGGCTCATCCCTGTCTGGAAGTGGGTATGTTCCCTACCCGGTCCCTTCGGTTGATATCTGCCCCACGCTGCACCAGGAGCTCCACCATGTCAGGCTGGTTTCGGAGAACAGCGATGTGCAGAGCAGTGTAATAGGTGACAGGATCTAAGGCAAGAGAATCAGCAGGTCAGGGAGTCCAGGGAAGGCAAGGCACCTACTCGACCCCCAGCTACAGATGGAGCCTGGTATCCAAGAGGTTGAAACGACTGAGTGGACTAGAACTCAGGCTCCTGAACTTGAAACAAGCACAGACTGACAAGCTGAGTCCGCAGTCCAACCTGCAGGCCCTTGCCAGACAATAGGACATCCCAGGTACCTGGCCCCGGTCCACTGAAGACAGCCCCCAAAAGTGATGGTGTTTACACAGCCCTGGGCTTGAACTGCAGCCCTGGTGAAGTGGCACATCAGTAAAGCTACCAAGGGTGAAAGGACAGTGCATTCTTTGGTCCTCAGCCCTGCAGGCTGCCTGGCCCCAGGGGCAGCAGAAAACGAGGCCTGAGGTGGCTGGGAGTCCTTGGGCATCCTTGGGACACAGGGAAAGAAGGCCTAGACCCCCAGCCCTGGCTGGGGCCAAAACCCCACTGGACAAGGTGCCATCGCCAACCAGCACGGAGCAAATTTCCCTGGGGGAGCTCTGCCATGAACAAGCTGGTTCCCAGCCACTAGCAGCACAGAAAGAGACGCTCAACCCAGGAGCCCACATCACCCCAGCAGCTGACAGGCCCATGATTTCCACCTCCATGGAAACAAGATGGATGCGAGAGACACTCACCATTGAACGCTGCTATGTCACGGTGGCAGGGGCAGCAAGGGATGCAGCTCATGGTCCGCTCTTCCCAGCTCCCCAGCCCCTGCCAGTAGGTGGAGGCCCCCCAGGCGGCGGGACCAGCCCTGTCTAGACGCGGCCGCGCCGCAGGAAGGCCGCCAGCGTTCCACGCGTGATGTCACAGAAACCCGGCGCCAACACAGCAGAGCGGCACGGGCTCCTGTGGCGCCCTGAGCCATGCACCAGCAGGAGCAGGGAGTGTCGGGCTGATGCAACACACCTTTGCCATTTCATGGGGACAGGGTGTTGCTCTGCACCAGCCTGGTGACGGAAGGTACCTGCAGGATGGCTCTGCCCCAGAGAAAGCAGTACCTCCTGCAGCTCCGCCGGCGCCCTCCTCCCAGAGCCCCTGCAAGGGAGCGCCCTACACCACGAGGAAGGGGTGGAGCTTGGCCCCACAAATGCAGGCGCAGGAAGCTGTGTTGCTGCTTGGGAATTCAGGATTGAAAGAGGCCTTGTGGGCTATCGTGTCCTGGTGTCCACTCACCAGCAGCAGCCCTCCCCTTCTCCCATCCCCTGCAATGCCACCCATGGATTTACCTTCAAAGATGAGGTCGGCCCCATACTGAAGGAGGATTTCGGCCACGTGCACCAGCCCGAGCTCAGCGACCTTCAGCAAGGAATAGCTCACTCCTTCCTGGTAGAAAGGGGACTGGGTCTCTCTCTCCAGAACCTCGCTGAGGACCGGGAACCTGCTCCTATCTTCAGCCAGGCAGCTGGGGCTTGGGGCACAGGGAAGTCACCGATTAGGCTTTAGAGCTATGCATGTTTCTGCTCCTAGACAGCCCGAGTCAAAGCCAGTAAAGCTGGTGGAAAGACCCCGGCTCATGCTGATGGGTTAGGATCACCTCGCTGGAGGAGCTACAGCAGAAAAGTGCCCTGAACGAGGGAGACAAGAACTGAAGCCTAGAAAACGCAGGTGGCGACCCTGGACCGCAGCTGGGACAACGCAGCCAGTCCTGTCCGCCAACCCAGCCTTTCGCCCGCCACGCTCCACTTCCCTCTGCCCCTCGCGCCAAGGCGCCCACATCGCTGGCTCTCGGCGCGAAGCGGGCACCCGATTCCTCCCGGCGGGTCCCGGCCCAGCACGCAGGTGCCAACCGTGGGCACATCAGTGGCACGCGAGGCGGGCCGGTGGGTGCGGCAGCAGATGACTGCCTGCCTTCGCTGCCCCGCGCGGAGGTCTGACCTGCTCCGACTGAAGTTGCAGCAGCTGGGAGGGAGGTTGCTGAGCTCTTACTACGGGGGGCTGACTCCAGCCCCTGTCTGCGGCTGCAAGCGAACCCGGAGCAGGTGATGCTCTCCTCCCGCCCCAGAGCCGCGCTGCGGCCGAGGGAGCCGCCAGGCGGGCTCGGGCGCTCCGCTGCGGGCGACCCTCCGTGGGGCGAGAGGGACGCGGTGACAGGACACGGAGCAATGGGCTCAGGCTGCAGCAAGGAAAGTCGAGGCTGGGTATTACGGGAAACTTTCTCCGGGGGGGGGGGGCGCGCGGGACCGGGTCGCCCGGGGGCGCTGCCGTCTCCGTGCTCGGAGGTGTTTTAAGACCCGGGTGGACACAGCCCCGGCGGGGTGCTGGGCCCGGCCGCCGCGTACCTCTCGGGGGTCTCCTGCCCCTCCGGGTCCGGGATCCCCAGCGCCCCCAGGATCTCGTCCACCAGGGGCTGGTACTCGAAGATGATCCGGCGGAAGCCGTGCAGGAAAGGCATCGCCCCGGCCCGCAGCACGCCCGGCCCCGGCCCCGGCCCCGGCCCCGGCCCGGCGCCCGCCCAGGAAGCGGAAGCGCGAGCGCGGCGCGGCGGGGCAGGCCGCTCGGCCCGGCCCGGCCCGGCCCTCGGCAGGGGGCAGCAGCCGCCCGGGGAAGCGGCGCCAGTCTCTCCGGGGGGGTCCTGAGTCCCTCCAGAGCATCCTTGTGTCCCTCCAGGAGGGTCCTGGGTCTCTCCTGGGGGTCCTGGGTTTCTCTAGGGGGTCCTGAGTCTCTCCAGGGCACCTTCTACCTCTCCAGGGGGTCCTGAGCTCTCCAAGGGGCTCTTGCATCTATCTAGGGGGCCTTGTGTCTCTCCGGGGGGGTCCTGAGTCTCTCCAGTGAGGTGTGAGTTTATCCAGGGCACCTTTTATCTCTCGGGGGGGTCCTGAGTCTATCTAGGGGGGCCTTGTGTCTCTTCATGGGGTCCCAAGTCTCTCCAGGGTGCCCTTATGTCCATCCAGGGGTGTCTTGAATCTATCCAGGGGAGTTTCACATCTATCTAGGGGTGTCTCCAGTCTACCCAGGGGAAGCCTTGAGTCTGTAGAGGCTGAGAACCGCTGCCCCAGAGAACATGCGCAGGGACGTGGTTTAAAAGGCAGTGCCACATGCAGTGTCTTCAGAAAGTAACCAGTTCTCTTGGCGCTCTTCGCTCCAGGTGACTAGAACAAGCAACCGCTGCCACTAACAGAGCGAAGCTGGAGTCAGCACCTTCTTCTTCTTCTTATTTTTTTTTAAGGGCCAGATTTTATCTGGTGCTTGATGTCTCATTGCATGTCCATGTAGGGTGCAATCCGTCCAGTCATTTGGCACCAACAGGCACACGCAGGCTCAGATACTGCAAGATGCATGCATCACTTTGTACGATCTGTGTTCACTCCGGTATTCCCGATACTAACAGCACATCGGACAGCACAGCCGTCTGGATTTGCAAAACCCCACCGGAAACCAGTCTGTCACAAGCAGTTTTTCAGCGGGCATCCCCAGCCCCCACATGTGAGAAGAGGTTTTGTAAAGGCCCTTCGTTTTCTACACTGAGGCCTGGTGGGAACAAAAGACGTGGCATTTGCTATCCCACATCCTTGGCGGTCTCTTGGGACATGTGGGCCTCCGTGACGTTAATGGGAGCTTCACCACTGACTTCAGTGGAGCTAGGGTGTTCTTTCCCCCAGTCCTAACCCCTTGTTCTTGGTCATCCTGCCACCCTCTGCCTGGTGTCAGGGCTATAGGCAGCACTGGACAGATGGTACAGGACATGCCATGCCGGGGACAAATGCAAGCAAAGGCTCTAAGGGCCTCTCCAGGGCTGGGCTCAGCACCAGGGTCACACGCTGGTGGAGCAAAAACATGGTCTAACAGTAGAAAGGACAAAGCCTGCTCCTTGAGGCCAAGGGATGTATGGTCTCTGCCTAGGGCCTGCCCCACTGGCGAAACTGCCCGAGGCAGTAGGCCTTCACCTTTAATAACCACTGATCAAACGTGCTCCATACCCGCTGGGGGTAGGGTTTCAGGATCCTATCTTTAGAAATTAATCTGCCCTTTGACATTTCCTGTAATAAATAAAAGGCCTCGTTTACTATCCAGCTCCATCTGTCTCTAATTAATGCTCCATCTCACCAAACCCCAGCTTGCTTAGCTAATATGCATCTCTCCCCGCCCACCGCACATTTTCCTTTCCCTGGGCATGGCTTCCCCGTGCTCTGCTCTTGATACACACGGCTGTCTCGTTTGGAAGCTGTGCGTCCCCAGGCTGTGGGAGCAATTGGGAACCCAAATAAGAGGCATGGAAGAGCTGTGGTCTTATTTATGGCCCTGGGAAGATGGTCAGGGGAAGGGGAGCTTTGTGTTTTCTGCTAGGCCTATGTTGGTCCTGGTACCCTACAGTGCCTCGGAGCCATGAGTCTAACCTGCAATTGACCCATGCATGCCTGGCTCCCAGATTTGAATCCAGCCTGCACAGCTCTGCAAAGCACAGGGTGGCCGTGCCCTGATAGAAAAGGAAGGATCCAACCTGTGGGACAGAGCAGAGCAGGCCCTAGGGAGTGTCAGAGGCAGACTGGCGCAGGGCAGCGGGTCTGGCAAGAGGAAGCGTGAGGGGGAACAAGGTTGCAGGGAGGGCCTTTAAGTTGAGCTTTCAGAAAGGCACAGCCACTCTTCTGAGATCCGACAAGAACAGCTCCTCAAGCTACCTGCCTCTGGGCCTGCTGTCACAGGCCTATGACCTGCTTGGAGGGGAGAGCACTGAGCCTCCACCTGGCTTCTAGATACTCTGCTAAGTAAATCAGGAGTAACTCCAGAGAAAGCAGAGAAGTTAGACCAACTTGAAACATGTACCAGGGACCATGGAACAATGCTCCAGGGTCAGCTGCCATGCAGAGGATGCCCCTGCTCTGTCCACACACCTGTCCACTGCCTGGGGCTCGGGGTTTGCCAGCACTCCCCACAGCTGCTCGCTTCAGGGGGAACAGTGCTGGGCGGCTCCAGCACTGCACAAAACTCAAGGCAAATGGGAGCCCTGCGAGGTGCTGAGCTCAAGCCCTGCCCAGCCTGCCCGCCACATCCCTGAGAGCCCACCAGGGGCTAAAAAGGTTACTCAAGCCTGGGTGAGGGCATCACAACAGGGCATTGGCCTCACCACTGCAAGGACCTGGGGTGAGGAATACCGCACCTGGCTGGGTCAAGCAGCTGCAGCCGGAAGGCCATGCCGGCAAGCCAGCAATTCACAGGCTGCCTGCCTCTTTCACCAATTAATCATCAGTTTGTAATTTGGGAAAGGGGCATGATCCCCTGCCACCCTCCCTGCCCTGGAATGGGTGTGAAAAGCACTAAATCTTTCAGCAGTGTTTGCCTGGGAAAGCGCTCCAGGCTCCGAGACAGACGGACCCGTCAGACCTGAGAACAAGCACCTGGTGCCTGGAGCCGTGAGCAAGGGGAAGCGTGTCAGCCAGACGGGTCAGGGACAGCTCAGTTGCCAAATAAGCCCTTCACACATATGCACACACATCCACACACCCCCATCCACCCCCCAATTCCTCCCCACCCCACACTGCCGTACTGAGGCAGCTTCAGGCTGTTTCCCCTCTCCCCCTACTTTCTTTAGCATGCAGTGGGCCATGACTGCTCTTAAGTCCTCCTTATGCCAAAGTCCTCCAAGGGGAGCTTTGTTCCAAGCAAACTTGCATTCACGCGCCTTCCCTCTGTGGTCCTAAGGCTGATCGCTGTCTGACAGGTTCAAACCAAGGAAGCCAAATCCAGCTTGGAGGAACTGGGATGCCCAACACCTGAAGGTGCTCAGAAAAGCCTCTTAGCAAGTCTCCATGTCACCAACAGCCTGGGCTCTCTGCATCCATCCCCTTGGCATGGCTGTACATGGCTGTGGAAGACGCAGGACACGGGGACTGCGCTGCAGGCTGTAGAAAGCTTTCATCATGCTGGAGTGTAAAGGTGCTACTCTCCCGCCCGCATGCCCGCTCCTTCTAGCACTCCCCAGTCCCAGGCTGGCGGCCTTGCCAGACCCAGACGAACAGCACTTGCAGTCGGAAGAGCTCAGCCGTGTGCACCTATAACGAGCCTTCTCCATCTGCAGGAGAGCCTGGCCTGCCCCCCTCCAGCACTGCAGTCCCTTGAGGTGCCTGAGCCCAAGCTCGCCAGCAAAGGAATCTAGTGAAGCCCAGGGTCTTAAAGCAGGACTCCGAGGGTGGGCGGGGAAAAGCTTATCCCAGGATTTTTTATTATTAGCCTTTTATTGGAATTTCCAGACACTGGGATGCTTGGAAAGGGAACAATGAGCAGAGCCGGCCTGTGCTGGGGTTTTGTTAATGGATGGGATCCAAATTTTGACACAGAGCCACACCCAGGGGGTGGAATTTGGGCGCATGGGCCCGACCATTTGGCATTTTTCTGACATGCAGTCACAAAATGCTCCCTTCACCTCCCACCCCTTCCTCTCTGTTGGCGGCAGAGCAGTGGGGTGGCGGGCACGGGCCTGGCCTTCTTGTGGTAAAAAGGGGGCCCAACAGCTTGAGCTCATCTCTTTTTCCCTAGACCACAGCATGTGACGAACAGCCTCCTGCCCGAGCAACATGAGCTTGCAGACTAAAACATGGGCCTCTACCCTTTGGAGCTGAAGGAGCTGCTCCCCTCCCTGGTATGAGTTGGAAGCTTCTTATCCATTACCCAAGACCCCGCTCCCCCCCAACTTCTTTAGTGTGCCTTGGCTTTAAACTGTCCACTCGCATGGTGAAAAGGGCACTGTTTCCATGGTTTATTTAATGCTTGGCTTCCCTGATAATGCCACATAGAGAGGGCAGATTCTGCCGGCCGTGGCAACAGTGACTGTAAATCAGACATCCCACCTGCAAGCCAACACTGATGCCCTGAACCTCCCTTCCTGCAGGCTTCGAGATGGTGATGGCCTCTCAACATTGCTGACCTGGATCTGGGGACCTACAGGCAAGTGGCAAATAGCCCCTGGGACCCAGTCCCTAGTGGGCAGCCCAGTACCTTGGAGCCGGGGCACAGCTGTAGAGACAGGCTTTGACTGTCAATGCTGCAGAAGGCTGAAGGTCCCCGTGGAAGCACCCGCAGCACTGACATCACGTTCTAATAATCAGCTACAAGTCTTGGCCATGCTACGGCACGGGGGCAGCTCTCACCTGGGGTGTCTCTGAGCATCTCGACAGTGAGCACAAACCTGTGATGAGGAAGGAAAACTGGGTGGAGAATTAAATCTCCAGTATGCCTTTCCCTAAGCCCCACTGCCACCAGCACATAGCTTTCCACTTTGCAAGCCAGTTGCCCCAGCTCCCTCATCCAGAGAGAAAGTGTTCCCCTGTCCTTTGGTAGCACACTTACACCTTTTGGGGCTGATTCTGGCAAAAGAAACTGTGTGCAAACAAAGGGCTTGATGGTAAAACGACCATAGACTACAGCGGGCTTTGCAATAGGCCGCAGAAACCCTAGAAATCACAGACAAGTGGGTCACCCAGTCCAACCCCCTGCAGGATCATCCCTTTCCAACCATCTTATACAAAATCCAGAATCTAAGCTCTTAGTAAAACTATCGTCAACCTTGACACAACACAAGACATCACACCTGAACCTGCTACAGGTAAAGCCACATAGAGTGGGCACCCACCACCCCACTTCTGTAAAAGGATGTTAATATATGCTCAGGAGATCCAGGAAGAGGCTACACCCTGCGCTACAGAGGAAGGCAGAAACCCCCACAGTCCAGACCATGGGGGAAAATTCCTTCCTGACCCCAAATAAAGCTATCAGTGTACTCCTGAGCAGAGGGACAAGACCCTCTAGCCAGGAACCTCCAGAATTAAATCCCAGCAGCAACCCTGGCACACCCCAATCAAAATCCCCAGCTTTGGCCGCAGCATATAGCCTGCCCTTCGTGCCTGAGTCGCTCAGAGAGAGGATGCTGTGCCAGACTGGAACTATTCAGCTGTCTTGGGAGCGGGGAGCAGGCGCTCAGGGGGTCCATCTGCTGAAGCAGAGCCCACCAGAGCGGTGCCAGCGGAGCTTGGTTTTGCGGCTGCATATAGACAAACAACAGCAGCGTTTCACCCCTCAGTAGCTCTTTCCACATCTGGGTCTCAAGGCACTTTGCACATGTGGGTGAGTCGAGGAGGCCGTGGCCCGCTGTATGTTATTGCTGCGTTCTGTTTTCTTGCAAACTCCTCTGAAGGAGGGAGAGGAACTCACTTTTTGTGTCTTCTAGCCCCCCGTGCAAAGAAAACTGAGAAATCTCCCCTCCCCACCCCTTGCAGAGACGTTCAGTGCTTGGGTGGAATTTTCCTCTTTGCCAAAGAAAGTTCATTCACATACAAGCCGCCTTTAGAGGATCACAGCGTGAGCATATGGGTGTGTGAGAATAACATACAGCATGCGAGTATCACTGGTCCCTTCCATGCCACAGCTCCTGCCTCCCTGACTGCTGGCCCTGGTCAGACCCCACCGCCATGAAAGAGTCCAGCTGGGCGGGGGATGGACACTGATTCTGCACCATTGAAACCAATGGAAGTTTTACCACTGACCTGAGTGGCAGCCAGTCCAGGCCCTTGATGCCTCTGGCTACAGCACTGTAGGCTGGAATTCAGGACTCTGGGTCCCGTAACAAGGTTTGTTGCTAGATTCACTGGGTATGCCAACACCATGCCCCTGGCATGTCCAGGGTGGGGAAGTGTCAAGCACACTCCCAGGACCCAGTGTGGTGAAGCTGCCCTGCAGTGGGCTTGTGGCTGCTCTCAAGCATGTGGAGATCTCAAGAAGGCCTGTGGGTAGGCGCCCCAGAAGTGGCTTGGCCTGTATGTGCTCAGGAGCGAGCTATAACCGAACCCACTGTGTCTTCATTTAACTCATTTCCCCCCTTATGTCGCTGCTTCCTCATCAGAGCAACATGGGTGCTCACTCAGCTGAAAGGGGCTGTTTCAGTTCAAGGGGGGGCTCTACCCCGCCATCAGCCGGACCTGGCTCTACAAGCTGGGCTGCACCGTGACCTGGGCAACTGTACCCACAGACCTATCAACCCAGGAAAGTTTCTCGTTAGCCATGTTTCAGAGGTGCAACCTTTGCCCCTTCACAGCCATTTATACCCCTGGAGTCTACGATATATCAGCACATTTCTGCTTGGGCAGGCACCTCCATTAGAACAACCCCTGCAGGGTAGGAAGGAGGCTTAAGGGGTCCACCCCGTAATCCCAGATCGAAACCCAGCCCTGGAATGGATAAAACCTGCAGGGACCAGAGGGGGTCAAGTCCTTCCCTCCTCATGAATATTCAGGACCCCCTAGCAGTGGGTGAGAGCCACCCTCACGTCTCTCTGAAAGAATCCCTTCCTTGCATTTGAAGCCTGAGCTCCTGTCCACATAGTTCCCTCTCCAGGTATCCCTCTCCGAGCCCTGCACACTGAGCCCTGGGAGGGGTAAGGGGCAGGGGGGCTCCAGATTCCAAAGCTGGAAGAAATACATTTTTGTGTGAAACAATCAGCAATTGCCTTTTGAATAAAAATGATGCTGGCATTGTCAGCCACAAGCATTCAATGCCCTGCTAGAATAACAGAGGAGGGAGCTGCCCCCTTTTTCCAGATCTCTTTGGCCAGGCTGATTGCAGGAAGAATGCAGTTGGCTATCCATCAGGGAGACAGAGCAGGGGAGAGCGAGCGAGAGAGGGGGCATTTTAGGAGGAGAGCCAGAGAAATTTGATCATTAAGAAACCCTCCTGGCTGTCTGGGGGAATTTAATTAAATTGCTGGAGAGAGCTGTATACAAGCGAGCACATCTGGATCCAATATGTGCAGCTTTGATTTTTTTCTTTCTTTCTTTCTTTCTTTCTTTTTTTTTTCAGTTCACTCTTTTCCCATCTCGCTGTTGAAGGAGGGAGGAGGGGAGAAAAGGGAAATAGCAGAGCCACGGAGTATTGGTTCATCTGGGACAGAATTCCTGGCAGAGAAAGAAAGAGAGAGAGTGAGAGAAAGAGAGAAAGAGAGAGAAAGAAATAGAGGGAACAAGAAATCTGGGAGTAAAGCTTTAACAAGAGCCTGGAGTAGGGCACTTGGTAAGAATGCGGCCTATTAAGACAACTAGTTAAGTCAAGCTAATAGGGTGTGGGTGTTTGTTGGAGGAGATATTCTAAGAGATATAAGGAGAGAGCTGAAATTGGGAATGAGCTGCACCTTCTGGAAGTGAAAAGAGAGACAGAAATGAGTCAGGGCATAAAGAAACCCTATCCCTAAATAGAGAGAGACCCTGGTGAGAAAGGAAGAAAACCCTGTAGTTTCCTAACAGTAATCTCATATGAGTATGTAAGCGAGGTAGATAAGGAGCCACCTCCTCTGCTAACCTTCACGTCCTTCCTCCCCATGACAGCTCTCCCCAAATCCCTGCCGTGCTGCCGCCAACCCCACTGCCAACCCCCCCCCGCTCGTCTGGAGCATCGCCCAGCTGGATTTCTGCTAAGCCTCCCAGGCCCAACAGCGTTCCCTCGTACAGGCGAGGAGGGCAGCGCAGCAACACAGGCATGCACACACTCCTGATTTACGCTACATGAGAGGAGGAGCAAGCAGAGCCTTTCAAACCAAGTTGGGGGGTACGGGTGGGAGTGGGAAGCCACTTGCCAAAACTCAGCGCTTGCCTTTGATGTCCGGCTACCGCAAGCTCGCTGGGCTCCAACGTGCTGTGTCAGCAGAATCCAGCTGCCACAGGCAAGACATGGGAAAGAGAGCACTTCTTGTGTAGGGAGGAAGCGATCACCTCCGCTGCGTGCAGGGTGTGCTGCTGGGGAACCTCTCGCCTGCTCAGTCTCTTGTTGGATGGCGGCTGCTACTGTTCAACCTTAGACTCCAATGAAAATGCCCCGTGGGCAGCACAGCCTGGGGCCTAAGCTCCTCTCAGCACCCCAAGCCCAACACTGGAAGTTGTGGGCAGCCAGGTGGACTTTCCTGGTGTGCAAAGCAAGTCCCAAACAGATCCACAATGGCCAGAAGGGCTAGAGACAGTGAGGTGCCACATGGAGGAGGCGCTGATGCAGGCAGCAAGGCCACCCTGGAGAGTGAGAGGAGACATCCAGTCCATGGGATGAAGCGTGAGACCACCTGGCTGTGGAAGGAGGTGGGCAAGGGCCTGGTCTGAAGCCAGTATGACCAGGAAGATGGGACTTCCTCATTTAATGGTTTGCCTCTTCATTTCCTGTGCCACAACCAGAGCCCTGACCAGTGGATTTGGACAGGGTGGCCCTGACAGGAACAGCGTATAATAATTACCCCACGTGCAGGTTCACGTATTATGTCCATGGGCACATCATTCCCATCCAGGGGCCCGGAGTTCTGTATAAGCCCAGGAAGCAAACCACATCTCCTTTGTGAAGCAGCCTGACCCTCCGGCCAGTGCCCTTGAAGCAAACCCTGAAACAGCTCCTGCTTCTTCCTTTTAACACCTTGCTTTGTCCTCCCAGCACTTTGCAAGCTGGGGTTCTGCCCACTCAAGGACCCAGATTGGCCACCAAGCCTCTGTGACCGATTGACGCTGGTCATTCATTTCTATCATTTCTGTCAACTGCGGGGACTCGGCGTATTGAAAGCTGCACAGCCCATATACAGCCTGCCGGATGACCGTCACCTCTACCTTGCTGCCCCATGGGAAACGCTCCTTTCCTGCTAGGTCAGCCTGGAGGTGGCAAATTCCAGTCAAAAGCTGGTGATGTGTAGCTGTCGCACATGGCTGATCTCCGGGTTTTCTTGCCAGGAAAGCCCCTTGTTTATTTTGTGAGCACACCTGAGTACAAGCTTCCTAAGCAAAGCCAAGGAGGGGGCAGAGGTGGTGTTTAGCAAATGCAGTTTTCTGGTGGTTCCTCCCACTCCATTTCCTTCTTCTGGTGGAAATGCATAGACTCTGATTTCCTGCCAACTGCTGTGATCTGAAAAGAAACTTTACAGTGCTGCAGGGCTGGCTTTAGCTTCCAGGGTCCCGTGCAAAGGTTCAGCTCCAGCTCCATTATGCTTCAAACCCTGTTCTGATGCTCAGTTTGCACTGCCCATATGCCTGGCTTTGGTCCTGGAAAGATTCACCTGCTCCAGAATACAAACAATCCGGCTGCACCATCCGGGAGAGTGTAGAGCAGGAATACAACATGGCCCACAGAATAATGACACCAAGCTCAAGACTTGCTGATCACACCCCATCAGCAGCTCTTCTGCTTTGCGTGATGTGCTTCACATGCACAGCTGAACCCTGCTGGTCCTTCATACTGCGGCGATGAGGATTTTGCTTGGTGATCACATACTATGGCTATGAGCTTGACATGAAGGCTTAGGCAGAGACTCTGAATCCTGGAATTTGCCAGCTTTACTTGGGCCAGGAGACTTTGCTCACAGTCAGTGGGAGCTGTGTCAGAACAGAGGCTACAGAGAAGGCAAGAATATCAGCTCTAATCCAGAAGAGAATTTAAGTACCATGGACTTCAGCTGGGGTCTCTGAACCGATTCATCTCGTGCTAGCCTACCCTGCCATCTGCCTCGTTTCAGACTAACCCAGCTATCTACCTCTCTAGACTTCAAGTGAAGGACACGCCCAAGTACTGTGCCAAGCAACACACTCATAGAGTATATCTGTATTCTGTAAGAGGTGAAACTAGATAAAATCCTCGTCGTGATTCCCTCTCAGGAGTTGCGGGTTTGGTGCCTGCTGTTTTGAAAGCAGTTGCGAGTCAGGAGACACACGTGTTGTAAATGGCTTCCTATCACATAGGGTAAATAAGGAGAATTTATTGGTTTGACCTTTTGGGTAGTCTCCTGTACGAGTGTACGGGGAGAGAGCCCAGCAAATGGAACAGAAAGGTCAAAAGTGTACGTGTCTGAGAATTATCACGGCATGAAGACAACTGCAAAGTCAGGCTCCAGGGCCTGGGGGGAAAAAGCCAGCACTTGCAAGAAACCTATGAAGGAAGTACAGGAAGCTTTCAAGAAAGATGCCGAGGCTAATGGTGGAGAAACTCTACTGGGATATTATGGATATTGGTCTTCAGTTCAAGATGGAAGCAGCACTAGGAACCAGAATAGTAAAAACCTGCCACTCCCACTGGACACCGAATGCAGGCTGCTGTATTGCAGCTCACTGCTATAATATTTCCCTGCAGGTTCAATGGGAAAATATGGGCCATGCCCTCAAGTGCTGGAAATTTGGTTGTTCCATTGAAAGCAAAAGCAATAATAATTCGGTCTCAGTGAGGATCTGGTCTTACAGTCTCTTCGTATCAACTGAGATGCCTAATGTCCAGTTTATCTCTGCAGTATCTGAAAGCCAGACCTTCCAAAGGGAGCTAGATGCTAATTTCTATGGAAATCAATGAGATGTAGGCAGCCAAACACCTTTAAGGACTCAGCCCTGAATGCCTTTGAAAAGCACCCAACAAACATGGTCTGGCATGAGCTAACTGGAAATGCTCGGTAGTGCTGACACATGGCTGTAAGACACAGACAGGTGTCACGTTCTACCCCAGAACAGGATGCATCTCATGATGGGAAAGAGAATTTGTGTTTCTAAAGCACACTGGGACCCTCATCACAGCAGTGTGGGATAAGCTTATGGAAGAAAGCCCAAGGGGGCACAACATGAGATTAACACAAAAAAGTATGTCTTTAAAAAAGTGAAGCAAACAAGACAGAGCAATGGAGAGACCATCCTGAGGATTTCAAGCAGCACCTCTAGCGAACCCTGACCCTGCACTCAGGGGCAAATCCCTAGCTGCTGTGGCCTGATGTTGCTTCACTGAAATCACTGGGGTTGCATTTACAATAGGCTATCCATTCAGCAACACATTTAAGCACATACTTAAATTCAACCCTATACAGCAAAGCACATATGCTTATCCTTAAGAGCATGCGACAGCCCCATCAAACGTGGGCTTACGGGTTTTGCTGAAGAGATTGGCTGGCTGGCTAACCCAGGGCTTGGTCAAGGTCCGATTTTGATAATTTAAAACAAATGAACGTTAAAAACAAAATGAAGGTCCTGCCTGAAGGAGCTAGCAAAGTAAGGAGATAGGGGTATTAAATACATGGATCTAGCTCGAGATGTGTTGTCTGGCTGGAAGGGTAAGAAAAAAAATGTTTTAAAAAAAATCAAATGCTGCAGCTAAAAAGGAAATTGCATTAATACAGATTGTTTTATTTAAAAAAAGCAAACCCTGACCTCTACTTCAAAAAAGTTATTAGACATTCCCCTTCTGAAAGGCCGACAGGGGATATTATTGAAAGGCCAGTTAATTTCTCAATGACTTACTGTTCTTGCTCTGCTCATGGAAATGTGTTAAGAGTTGGAGGGTAATTTAAGGCACCCCGCAGAAAGGTGTGTAAATCTTTGCATGTCTAAAGAAACTTTACCAGACCGCTAGGATTGGGAAAAAGAAAACTCTTGGCCTTTTTTTCTTTCCGTTGGAACTCTGATCCCCTTTGATCATAAAAAGGTCATATTTCACCCAAAAAAATATCAGCAATCACAAGGGCTGAGGAAGTGCGAGCCCAAGGGGGCTTCACTGACGATTATTCCCTCTGTTTAATTATTTAACACCCTGAATGGAGCAAAAGTCTCCTCTGAAAAAACCCCAGAATGGCTGGGGTGCAAGAAGAGGTCCTAATAAGCCTCAGAGATGAGGCTGGTGATGATTATAGCTATCGACTGAGCAAGGCAAGAGCGGGGCAAGGCCAAAGCATTCGGCTGGCCTCCCTCCCCCATGGACTGAAAATGAATAGCCTTCCAGATCACCAGTGCCCCACAAAATAATCACAGCAAGATGTTCCACAGCTAAGAGAAGGCCTCTGGGCTTGAACAATTAAAAAGCTTGTGGGAAGGGCAGAGGCCAATCACTAGCCTTCAGGCCCTACCCTCTAGCTATCCTCAGCCCCTAACCAACGGATGCCGAGCCTTAGCTGCCAGCACTTGAACCCTTGTGGCTGCAAGTTGCCTTCATTTGCCAACCCCAAAGCCCTCTGTTGCAAGAGATGCCCGGCAGGCAGCTTATCCCACATGTCAGGTGGCTTGGTGGGCACAGAACCGCACCCACCAAAGAAGATGTACAGAGAAGGACAACTCCATTCGTCTTCCCTTGTTCATGACTTGGTATGAGACTCGCAGAACTCCACTCTAAGTCACTGTACCCACAGAGCAGAACTGAATTATATCTGTCTGACAGAGTTTATGGCCTCCCCAGTGTCCAATAATGGACAGAGATAGCAGATTCCTGGGTAAACCTAATCTTCTTTTAAAGATACGTTTCTATCCACAGCTGCCAAAATATTTGCCATGCTGTTCCCTGATCTACTTTTAAGAGGAAAACAGAGTCTGATGCCTGTCAGTTTTAATCCCGATAATTTCATGCCTGATCGCTCCAAAGGAAGAGTTTACCCAAAGCCAGGAGTGGAAGAGGTGGAGCAGAGTGCGGCAAAGCTCTGGTAACAAAACCTAAAGCAAGCAATCCAAGGG
Source organism: Crocodylus siamensis (assembly GCF_052110815.1). Lineage (NCBI taxonomy): Eukaryota > Metazoa > Chordata > Crocodylia > Crocodylidae > Crocodylus > Crocodylus siamensis. Next base: position 9,356,286 of record NC_143405.1, on the reverse strand, counting down.
TTGCCAAATGCCAGGTTAGCCAAAAGGCAGCATCCCTTAACATGCCCAACTTGGGGCTATGAGCCAAAAGCCTGCACTTCTATCCTGGCTGCTCCATAGCAGGATGGGTCACTTCTGAAGGCCCTCAGCATTCACTCCTTCACCTACTGAAGACAACGGGAGAACAGTACCTCAGTTTGCCCATCTGTAAAATAGAGCTCATGGTACTCCTCTCTCTCCCCGCTCAGGAGATGTTACGATCAGAGCTGGTTGAAGTTCTGACTGCTTTTTTCTACTTTGAAACTATCAAAAATAAATTAAATTTCCCTGGGGAAAATTCTGATGAGGTTTCTTTTTTGGCGATTTGTCCCCTCGGTTTTTATCTAGTGTTAGATCGGGTCAACATATACTACATTTTAAACTACTGGATTTCACAAAAAAAAGAACAAAAATCCGAAAAAAATGGAAAAAAAGATTCCAGTTGTTCTTTTTTCCTTTTTAAGCCTGACTTCTTGGTGATAGTGGGCCCATCAATGCTGGTAGAGTGCTTTGTACATGTAAACGGGTGCCTCGGTAGTTAACACTCCTGAAAAGTTTGCCGATGAGAGACAGCCTGGGCTTGGTTCCTGGAACCTATTTGCGTTCTGCCTGGTTTCCACCTGGCATCATAACAGGAAAGGACGGGAGCTGGTCAGTCCTGAAGTAACTTTCTCCTCTACGGGGCTGACACCAAGCCCTTCCCTGCACAATCCACCCCAGCCCAGGTGCAAGGTCAAAACCCCTTAATCCAAATGCAGCCTGGATGCTTTCATGGGGACAGGGAAGCCAATGGCTGACTCCTCCAGCAAGCCTCTGAGCAAACATTTGGGACAGAGGAATCATTTTCTTCCAAGCCGGGATGGTCTAGTACAGAGGACCGTGTATGTTTGTGTATTAAGTTGTAAGCTCCCATGCAGGGTGGAGACCAGTTTGGTGCAAGGGCTCTGAGCATGAAAGTGCTGGACTCTCACCAGCCGTTCCCCAGAGGCTTCATGAGCCCCAGGACTGGACCAGAGGCCTCTCTTCAGTTTGGTGCAGAACGGGGACCCAGGCCAGGAGATGGGACTCTGACCTGTCATCAAAGGGAGGTCTGATTCAAGGCAGTCATCTCTCATCCAACATCCCTCTCAATCTCCATTCACTCTTTAGTACCACACAGACATTTATGTGACAGCAAGACCCTTACTCCTCCAGACTTCATCCGCTCTTGCTCATTACCCAGCTGTAGACACAACCTGCCCTTTGTGACAGGCGCACAGCAGAGGGGATGATCAGATCACAGCAAATGTTGAATGAGCTAAACGTTTGGGGAAAGTCAAACAGAACAGGTTATGGGGACCAAGCTCACCTTTTTCTCCAGACAAATGAACCCTCCGAATTAACCCAAGGGCTCAGTGATGGGGCACCGTGACTGGAAATGTACCCTGCTTCTGCCTGTCATTCAACTGTTCTTTAGATTAAAACTCCAGGACTGACAGCCCATTCGCAAATTCACGCCAAATAATATTTTGGAAAATATGGGAAAAGAGAATAAAGGGTTTGGAGTGGCTTGTTTAAGAACCCAAATTGCCTTGCAGGGACCCAAATGCTGATTTTGGTGACACCCACCTAAATCTGGCACAGTCACATACACTTAAGTGGAGTTCCTCTGGGTTCATGTGCCAGGGTTAGGGAGACGAGAGTCTGCGAGATTCAATTTGGAAACCTGGCGCTTGCGCTCTATTTGCACAACAGTCATGTTTGCAAGAAAACAAAAGGAAAGGGGAAAAAAAACCCACTAAAAAAACCCCAAGAAACAAAATGAAACAAAGAAAAAAACCCTCTTTATACATTCAAAAACAATCCTGCAAGTGGGCTAGAGAGACATGCTAGGCCGTGCTTAAGTTGAGAAGTGGATTTCTCCGAGCTGGGAGTTTGAACGGGATGCAACCAGCCTGGAAGATTTGAGTCACATCGCTGTGTACACACAACCAGAGGCATGTGCAGACACACGCAGCGCCACGGAGGGAGCCTCTCACTAGGTATTACAGTTAAGTCGGAAGGAGGAAATAACAGTTCATCTCTTCAGTTCTTATTGCCCCGGGTTCAGCTCCTCACCGGACACCAGCAAGCCCAATCCTCAGTTTTCAAAGCTCCTTTTATTTTGTTATGTTTAAAGAGGAAAAACTCTTCCCCCCGCCACCTCACCCCCCTGGGGCTGCTTTGCATTAGGGAGGCTCCTGGGTGATCCCCGAGGAGTTTGCAAACTGTGGTACTGGGGCATAATGATCTCATTAAGGCAGGAGAGCTGGGCTTTCCCCCCGAAAAGTGACTGGGTGCCAGGCTGCAGGAGGGCAGCGCGGGGCGGAAGGGGGAGCGGGCGGCTGCCTCGGTGAGGACCCCTCGGGTCCCCTCTGTCTCCAGATGGGCGAGGAGCCCTCTTCCCCTCCCAAATCTCCCAGCGCAGCCCCTGACACTTGTTGACAGAAGCACTTCACTTCCTCGGGCAGGGCAGGGCAGGGCAGGGCAGGGGGCCTAGGCGCTCTCCCTCTCCCTCTCCCTCTCCCTCTCCCTCCCGCGGCGGTTTTCTGGCGACTCCCCCCGCACTGGGAAGAGGGGAAGGAGGGAGCTGGCTGCGGCAGGTCGGAGGGAGGAAAGCTCGGTGTCCCCCCGACGTCAGCGCGAGGCGGGCCCGAGCCGGGCAGGGCGCTCGCTGCGGGCCGGGCTGGGGGGGCAGCGTGGCGGCAGCCGGGGCAGCCGGCGGAGCCATGGACGGGGCGGCAGCCTTCGGCATGGACAAGCCCTTCGGGCCGGGCCCCGCGCGGGTGCTGGAGCTGCCGGACACCCCGCAGGGCAGGAAGAACTTCAGCGTCAGCCGCCTCCTGGACCTGGAGGAGGTGGCGGCCGGCATGAACGGGGCCAAGGAGCCCGGCGCCGAGCCGCGGGACGGCGCCAAGGGCGCGCAGGACCCGTCCGGGGGCAGCAGCGGCAGCGAGGCGGCGCCTCAGGACAGTGAGTAGCGCGGCCCGGCCCCTCCGCCGCCGGCCCGGGGCAGAGCCGGGGCTTGCTCTGAGGGGGCTGCGAGTCCCAGGCAGGGAGAGGCAGCTCGCATCCCGGGGGGGAGGGGGGCAAAGGGGTGCTGGCACTGGCGGCCCCCGGGCCCAAGCCGCCCTCGAAGCGCCAGTGGCAGTTCTGAATGGCAGAAACCCCCGCGTGGGCAGAGGGGTCTCCAGCGCCAGGGGAGGGGGAGCCGGGGAGGTTCAGGGATTTGGTGGCAAATTCGCAATACTAGCAGGAATAGCAGCAAGGCTTATCTTCCTCTGAGGAAAAAAAAATTTGCTCAGCGCCCAGCGGCCCCGTTTTCCTCTCCGCCAACGGTGAGCGGAGACCCCGGCATCCCGATTCCTTCTGCGCTCGTTAAGAAAATGAAAAAAAGCCCCTTGAAGAAGCGGAGCAGAGCACTTGTAAACACCCCCGGGGAGCGTGCTCCAAAGCGGTGCTGCGCGGTCACTGTGGCAGAGCGGTCGGTCGGCTCTGGGCTTTAGGCGGGGAGAGGTGCCTTGTCCAGTGACTAACGCCCGTCTGAATGCAGCAAGAAGCCGCTAAGCCCGCTCCCTATCATTAGTGTCTGCGTGCACAGGCTCTAGTTCACAGCATCATTCTTGCCAGGAAATTAGGGGAACTCTTTCAGCTGTAAAAGGACAAAAACTTTTCCCAGTCGACGCCAAAGACACCCCATGGTCGCCCTCTCACTCCGCCGGTCTAGAAAGATTCTTGGGGTTTTGCAAGGTATCGGTTTTCCCCTCATAGAAAGGAAATAGTAGCTAAGCCTGTAAAGCTTTTTCTTCCTGATTCATAGCAGATATCTTAGACTCTGGAAAGCAAATCGGCTACTTTTCTGTACTGATCTTTCCGAAATCAGACAGATTGCTGACCAGCGTTGCCATTTCTCTTCCCGCTACATTATGCGTGTACGTTTTATTCGTTCATGTCAATGAATCAGATGGGAAAATCTCTCGGCCTCCTGCACAACTCCTCTACAATAGTGACACAAAAACAATGCCGCCACCTTAATTCACAAGCCACGGCACGCTTTAGTTACAGATTTTGATGCTAATTTGGTAGTGTTGCTTGAGTGATCAAGGTGATCCATGCCTTAGATGTAGAAGGAAGGGATGTCGCAGGAAAGGAAATATAACGGATAAATGGACCAAAAGAAAGGAAAGTGACTAGTAAAAAGCAAGCCACAGATCTTTGCTTTGAAACACATAAAGCAAAACTTTTCCATAGCACATTTCTCCTCATAGGCAGAGCTTAAAATTCTGCGAGTGCTCCTTATAGCAAACCTTTATCTGCTTTTTAGCAAAATGGCGACAGTCGCAATGTTTGTAAAGTGATGCGGCGCACAGAGTGCCATTCTGGTTACAACGAACCTTTGTCAAAAAAAAATACTCTCAGATCATCTCTCACAAGCTTACATTGCAGGAAAAAAAATCATAATTAGATCACAGTTCTGTTCCTCCCCTTCCCAAATGACTTGTCAATGCCGTTCTACCGTGCTTCACCATAAAATAATTTGTTACACAAGAAAAACAGATGCAGGAAAAATGAATATGATTTAAAAAAGGGAAGACTGGTAAGCTATAAGCAGCTCCCACATACCCTACCACAGGTAAAATAGTAGTCTTTTACACTGATACTGTCCAAACTCAGGAACAGGCAAGAGACGGAAGCATAAAATTTGAGCTAGATCCTGAAAATTGCTACGTGACTAACCCTTCCTTATGTAAATATCCCCAGTGCACTCCAATAGGACAGGTCTTTGAATAACGGTTTGTAGGAGGGAGTCCTTTACTATTATAATTTTAAATGTTAATTGCTTGACAAGAAGGTAAAATGCTCTCCACGGATTACAAAACAAAAAGGAAAAAGCCATAGAGAGGGGAGTCTATAAACAAACTTTGCAACAGATCTAAAGGCAAGTTCTGCGAGACGGATGGTTTCGCTCACTGTATGAGGGTGTCACAGGGCGCTGAGGCATGTACTCCAGGATTCAGCGTATCCCCGGGGTGCACGTATGTACTGTAACAGACACACATCTCTAAATATGTATTTGACTGGCAGTTCAGGGAAATGTCAGCTTTGCAAGAATTAATTGCTGTTTAGGCTCTCCACGCAGACAGAGTATTTTAGATAAGACTTTGTTTTTGTCCGATGGGACTGACGGCAACGTTTTCGAAAGCACCCACTGGCTTTTCATTCAGCCGGGGAGTTTACAATTGAGGGCCGATGCTCCAAAGTCTCTAACTCTCTTTTACCTGGAAAGATCAAGCTGCCTTGCTGCATATGTCGTGACTGGGAAGCACAGGCAGTTTTATCAGTCATGTTTCTGGCCTTGTAATTGCGTTATCTAAAGCATGCTAATTAAACCTTTCCACCCTGGCGCGCTGATCTCAGCAGAAGGAGAAAGTCGGATCCAAGCACTGTACTGGTTTTTATGTTTTCAAAAAAACTGTTATTACTTCCTCTTACTTTTTTTGATCGGGTTTTTTGATTTATAAACATGTTCACAGCGACTATATTGCTGTCAGCACATTTCTCTGGAGGGTCCTATAGTCAGTAATGCATCGGCAACCATCAGGTCTCACGGCTGATGTAACAGATTGCTGGAAAAAACAGAGGGCCCTTAAAATTTTTAAAGTCACTGCACATAGGGAGGAGCATTACTGGAAAGTGTTGGCCTCAAAGGAGAACTGCTACATAAGAGTAAATGTAGTTAGAGCTGCCACGAGTTTGAGCTATCCCATGCACCAGATGGGGAGACCTAGTACCTCTACTTTAACTCTAGCCTGTAGTCGTCTCCATCAGCGTCACACTGGTTTAAATCAATAGCCTCTCTACAGAGCAATGTACCTGGAAAGTAAGATACGGTCTATGTGATACTAGCCCACCCCCAAACATGTCTGTTAATTGGGACTCATTAAAGAGCACACTGCTCATTTGATCTCTGTCCCCAGAAGTTCCTCCTCATCTATTCCTCGTCCAATGCAGGAATGCAGCTTTCCAAAAAACCAGGGCCTGATCCTGCAGCCTGTTCCCTGCCCAGTCACAAGTCAATTCTTCCACCATTGTACACTTTCATTTGGGGAAGAGAAGCAGGACCAAGACTTTTGTGGGCAGGAACACTTGTATACATGTTACAGACATTATTAATGCCTCTCATTGCCAGCGTCCTCCTCAGCTGGTTTCTGCCTGGCACATCACTCATTTTGGGTCTGCCCCCCACATTAGAGACCTTGGGAAGCCAAGAGCAATAGCCTCAGAAGCGGACCAATTCTTGGCACCACTTTACAGGTCCTCAGGTCCAGAGACTTTCAAAGTGCGTCCCCACTCCTCGGACACCCAGATACATTTGCTAGAACCACTGCAACACTACTGTAGAGCTTGCCATAAGCCAGGTGGACCCACATAGTCCTGCATCCCAGATCAGGAAAAACAAAGAGCAGCAGCTGGGAACAGTGGGAAAGGAGAGATGACAAGGTGCAAACTGAAGCTTTCTAGAATTGCACCAAGCCATCTTTTCACAGCTGCCATAAATCCAGATAACTCCACTGAGGTCAGCCGAGTAATGTTAATTTACACCATAGCAGAATTTGGCCCAGATGCACCATTTATGGCCAAGGGGCTATTTCCTGGGGTCCTTACTTGGTTTTTACTCTGTCCTTACATTGGTAAACTGAAGTCAATAGGAACTGGAGTCTGCTTGACTAAGTAAAGAGTAAGGAGCCAGGAACCTGGCCCTTTGCAACATTATTTCATGCTATGTATTACAAATACATTAATTAGCAATTTGTTTCTAGTATTTCTTATTAAAATATTATTTGCAGACACACAAAGGTTGTGTCGTGGCCAGTGCTATGTTTCCCCAAAGTCCCAACTAGCTGAGTTAGAGGTCCAAAGCTATAACATGCATATACAGAAATGAAACAGCTTGGACCAGATACTTAGCTGGTGAAACTCGGTCTTAGTGGAGGTAGACTGATTTATACCAGCTAAGGACCCTTCACTATTAATCCACAGTGAATTACAGAAAAACAGTCACATGAATGCTGCTATTTTCCTGTGCTTGGGTAAGGAGGGGGCTGACAGATGAAAGGAACCACCACAGGAAAGAAAAGAGTTAAGTTTCCAGCTATGAAGAATTATTTTATCCCTTCCAAGATACTTTTTCTGCATGCTCCAAACAGAAAAGAAAAAAAAAAAAGCCCCAAATCCAAATTTTACTTCTTAAACGAGCATAAGACAAATTCAAATAGATAGACAGATAAATAAATAAATAAATAAAATTAATTTCCCCCTTGAACACAGAACATGTAATTCTTCTCTTGATGTGATTAAAAGAAACGGACAGGGAGGGATTGATTTCAGCAGCTATAAATCAGACTCAGGCTCTTGTAGATTGAGCACACCACAGAAGGTTTTGTTCGGATCCTGTCAGAGGCTGCTGATTAGTTCCCAGCCCAACTCCAGCCCTGTCATCCCACGCGCCTGGTGTACGATCTGTGTGAGCGGTGTGGGGGGAGATAATGGGAAATTGCAAAGGGAAATATAGAAATAAACCAGGATTTTTCAAGGGGCTCAGCAGGGATCAGGGCAACACAGGCTATCCCTGCTCAAAAGAAAACCCCGTTGCTCCTGGGCAGAAGGGCATCTGTGATCAATTAGTGCCATGGGGGAGCAAGCTGGATTTTCAGGATTAATTTGGCCCATTTCTGTTACTTGCTTGGAAGTTCTGCTGATAGTGAGGCTGTGTAACATTACATTTCCTGCATGCTCGTGTCAGAGGGCTAAAGAGGGAGAGCAAGAGACAGACAGAACAGCTGGTTTATCAACCGGCCTGTGCCCAACAAAAAACAAAAGTAATTTTTCCAGCGTTAAGACAAATGCTTGCAGTTTCTTGCGACCACAACCTCCCCGTTCAGTCTGCCAGGACTCTGACCCGCTCAAGTTTAAGTAAAATTTAGGCTAGGGAAAACTCTCTTCACCACCCATGACTGGGTAAGCCTACTGGGCACGACAGGATGTTTGTTTAGTCCTGATCAGTGACTGTACGTGATCAGGAGACGCGTCAGCAGAAGGGCATAAAGCATTAGTTGTTCAATTTCACTTTATGAGTCCCTAACCCTCCCCGTCCCTTTTCAGCGGGGAGCTGCGAATGACACAGCAAAGCTGCAGAGACTTAGATTTGCAAAGGAGAAGTCTTGAAAAACCAGGGCGAGGTGCAACTCACTGCCAACTACGAGGGTCTACTCGGCTCCAGGCAGGAAGGGTTTGCCAACAACATAGAACAAGGCAGTGAAAATGCAATGGGAAGGAAGGGAGGCAAGAGGGAGAGGCAGGCTTGTTTGAAAATGTCAGGCACGCTCTTAGTCTGGGAGCGCCTCGGCGGGTTAATGCAAGCCTGGTGGAGATGTGCATCTGGCTCTCTTCTGGGCTAGGAGCAAAAGAGCCTCCCTGCAGCACTTATTAAACAGAGGGCTGGTTTCTGTTGTTGCTTTTAATGGGTCACAGCTCACAATTGGGATCTGGTGTTGAGCAAGGCCATGTTCCCTGCTCTCCTACCTCATGTAACCATGGACAAGGAGGACAATGGCTCAGCCATGATTCAAACCCAGGGCAACCCTGACATCCAGCCCTTTCCTGTCAGCACTAAGCCATGCAGCCTTCTGTCCTCACCACGGGCTAACTCCTAACACCACAAGCCGCGTGGTAGGGTTTTGCCAGCAGCCTGCATCTGGTAGCAGCGGCTGGTTCTGCAGGGTTCGGTTGCAGTCTGCTTGCCAGAAATGGGATGGGCCTCTTGTTGGGAAGTGTCTCCAACCATTGCTGGTTGGCCCAAAAGGGATATTTCTGAGAAGGGGGAATAGGGATGTTCTAAGGGGAGCGTCCCCTAAGGTCCTGGGGGAAAGCAGGAGACAGCGGACTCCTGCCAGGACTCTTTGGCACATGGCACTGCCTTCCAAAGAAAAAGCAGATACAGGTGCATGGGACCATGTCAACCCAGTTGCCCATCTACCCTAGCATCCTGCCTCCACCGGTGGTCATTACTAGGTACTTAGGGGTTGCAAGAGACCCTGAAGAAAGAAATTACATTTCTTCCTAATCCCAGGAGCCATCAACTACTTATTGGCTCCTGCCCCTTAGGTCCCTAGGACTCTTCCAGTATCCAGATACACGCAAGCCCTTTTTTTTCAGATTTCCAAGCTCTCACTATCTCATGACAATGTGTTCCATGGGCTAATTGCCTAAAAATGTATTTGTATTTCTTCACATTGGGTTTCCATGTGCTGCTAGCCACTGTTCCGGCCTGTTTCCTGGCTCTTGTAGGATGACGCAGATGAACAGGAGCTCCTGGTTTAGTTTCTCAAGCAGCATTCATGGCTCTGAGCACCGCCTGCACATCCTCTCTAAGCAGCCTCACCCCCTGGCTGTCCTTTCTAGGCCTCCAAACATTTTCTTCATCCTTGTCTGAGCTCCCTTGATTTCTTCTTGAGCTCAGGTGACCAGAACTGAACACACCTCCCAGATGGAGCTTCCTTATTGATTTACACAAAGGTGTCACAGTGCTGTCAGCATTCATTCCCATCCTGTTCCTGACGGGACTTCACGCTTTGTTTGCTTTTTGCGCAGTGAGCAGAGGCATCCGCAACATAGCTTATAGGTCTGTCTTTCGAATGGCTCCAAGCCCCAGTCCTTCCTCCCCTCCTACGGCATTGCATTATCAGCATAAGCAGCAGATATCCAGGCTATAACAAAACAGGTGACCAAAAAACCCCCATTGAGCTCAGCAGAGGTTGGATATCAGTGGGACTGTTCACTGGAGTAAGAGACACAGGATCACAGGGCCCAGTTCTGCACTCCTTGTACACATAAAGCTTCCATTGGATTTAATAACCCGCAATTTTATCATAGGCAAAACTATTGTTTTAAATGGCTGACCTTTCACCATTGAGGTTAAAAAGATTCTTGCCACTGATTTCCATAAGAGTAAGATCGAGGTCTTTAACTTCTTAAATGATCTCAGTATGTAAATTCCTGTCACACATTTCATACTTACTTCCCTGTTACTTCCATTCACATGCTTGTCTTACCTTAAGACTTGCTGACTTAAGTTAAACTAACCCACTTGTTTGAAGTGAAGGATGTGCTTAAGCACCTTGGTCATTCAGGGCTATGAAGTTGCAGCTAGCCCCAGCTGGGGGCTAGTGATCAGTGGACCACGTGCAGGAGGATGGATACAGATAGCCAGCTCACTCACCAAGCCCATCCACGAGCATGCATCTCAGTTTTAGGAAATGAGCCTGTGTCAGGAGCTACAAAGCAGGTATTTCTCTCTTTCCAGCCCTTGGGAAGGACAGCCACATGGGTCTGATCAGTCAGAGGGACTGATTCTGATCTCAGTAACACAAGTGTGAATCTGGAGTGACATTGTTGACTGCAGTGGGCTGACCTTAATCCCCTGACCTGGTATTACTGTCATGTAGGAAGGTTTCAAGAGAATTTCTATGCCGATTGCTTTATTAACACCAATCAAACTAAGGGACTGATCCTACAAAGCCTACAAGGTCCGTTACTGCACGATGAGTCCTACCAAAGTCTAGGAGGCTCCATGAAGGAGTCAGCATTGTAACCTCATAGTACCTGGGAACAGGATCAGGCCTTTGTATTTTCTAGTGATCCAACCACAGGCCAAGCGATCAATTTTGCTGGTATCTATTCCCGCTTCTCCTGCTGATTCACTGTGGGGCTTTCATCTCCTCACTCCTCAGTCTCCTCATTTATAAAATGGGGATACTTCTATTCATTTACCTTGATATGGGGAGGAGGATATGTGAGAACCATCACCTGAGAACCTCCAATGAATGGCACCATGGAAGTGCACATTTTTCTCATTAAAAAACTAGGCAACTGTGGCATTGATGCCTACACAGTCAGATGGATTGCAGATTGGCTCAAGGGTCATACTCAGAGGGTGGTGGTGGATGGGTCATATTCAACCTGGGGGGAAGTGGGCAGCGGAGTCCCCCAGGGCTCGGTCCTGGGGCCTGCGCTGTTCAATTTCTTCATCAGCAATTTGGACGACGGGGTGAAATGCAACCTGTTCAAATTTGCTGATGATACCAAAATTTGGGGTGAGGTGAGCACGGTAGTAGGGAGGGAAAGACTGCAACAAGACCTGGATAGGTTACAGAAGTGGGATGACATAAACAAGATGCGCTTCAATACCGACAAGTGGAGGGTGCTGCACTTAGGCAGTAGAAACCAGCAGCACACTTATAGACTGGGAAACTCCCTTCTTGAGAACACGGAGGCAGAAAGGGATCTTGTAGTCATTACTGACTCCAAGATGAACATGGGCCGACAATGCGAGGTCACGGTTGGCAGGGCTAACTGCACCTTGTAGTGCATCCGCAGGTGCATCTCAAGTAGAGCCAGGGAGGTGATCCTCCCCCTCTATGCAACGCTGGTCAGGCCGCAGCTGGAGTACTGCGTCCAGTTCTGTGCGCCCCAGTTCAGGAGGGATGTGGACAACATTGAAAGGGTCCAGAGGAGGGCCACACACATGATCCGGGGACTACAGGGCAGACCCTACATTGAAAGACTGCAGGACCTAAACCTGTTCAGCCTTCACAAGAGAAGGCTGAGGGGGGACCTGGTGACTGTCTATAAACTCACTAGGGGGGACCTGAAGGGCTTAGGGCAGACACTGTTTCCCCTCGCGCCCCCTGGCATGACAAGGAACAATGGACACAAGTTATTAGAGAGTAGGTTTAGATTAGACATCCACAAGAACTACTTCACAGTCAGGGCGGCTAGGAGCTGGACCCAACTTCCTAGGGAAGTGGTGCTGGCTCCTACCCTGGGGATCTGTAAGAAGAGGCTTGATGACTACCTGGCTGGACTCATTTGAGTCCAGTCTTTTTCTCCCGCCCAGGCGGGAGGTCAGGCTTGAAGATCTACAAGGTCCCTTCGACCCTACTTCTATGATTCTATGATTCTAATTCCTGTCAACCCCACCCAAGTGCCTAGATAATCAGATGGAAGAATCTGGAGCTAAAAATGACTGAGAGCAAGAGCTGCATAAGAAGGGGGGAAAAAATACAGGAACAACCATGTACCAATCCAGATCTGTCTTCCCCCAACATAATACGCCATGTGCTCTCTAGCCTAGGCACTGTCTTCTTCGGCCATGTGTGAACTCTAGAGGGACAGAACCAAAGTACAATGCAGGCAAACCTGTTGTGTCCCCACTTCAGAAACAGCCTGGCCCTGGCTGCACATCTGGGATGCTTTCTTCTTGGCAGAGGAGACAATGTGATGACAGGACAGGGCCCACATGGAACTTTTCTGGATAGTGTTACCTTTTATTGTCATCCTAAAGTGAAACAGGCACTCAACATTTTTTCTTTTTTTTTTTTATGGCCATAGCTTCTCCCAGCTGCAGTTTTGATGTCTGAGCCTCACAGTCTGTGGCAATGAGCTTATTATTCACATTAAAAGGAAAATAAATCCAGTTACCTGAGCACTTTCAGAAGGGTTCTGGCTCTCAGAGTCCCATGCCATAGCTGCCCTTGTGGGTTGGAATCTCCCTGGAACAGCATCATTCCTCTGGTCCCATGGATGGAAATGCCATTTTCTTGATATTTCCTATAATAAATCAGAACAAGGACATATTAGATTAGAAGAACAGCATTGTACATTCGTATGAAGTTTGTATTACACCCTCTTGAATGTACAAAGATGTCCTAGCCATGAGGAATCTAGGAAGCCCGACGCCCCGAGGAGATGACAGCTTCCAGGATTCTGCTGTCTGGACCATGGCAATAGCTAATGAGCTTCATTTGAGAAGTCAGCAGGATCTGAACCCTAAAGCACTTGCATTAAAGGCCTGGGTATCACATTCCTGAATTACAGCAATAAACTACCAGTGATGATCTCTCTCTCTGGCTCTTTCTTCCTACCCATTTTCTCCTACCTTTCTCTTTCTCTCTTCTCCTCTCCCCCCATCCCATCCCTGTGGCTCTCCCAGTTGCAAGCTTGTATACCACAAGATAGATATCTGTTGGTATCACTGCTAAGCCTTCACAGACTCCAGCCCGCAACTGAGGGTAGGTTTCTTAGCCTTGTAGCACAGAAAAGAAAAGGGATAAAAAGAGCAAGTGCAAGGGCACTCACTAGAAAATGGCAGGAATGCAACAAAGAGCAGTAATGTGAAGGGGTTTTATTAAAGAAAGAAAGAGTAATAGTTCCTTTAACTATCTTGCTCCCAAAACCCAGCCTCAAGTCAGAAGGGAGACAGGCAGGCTGAGGACAGGGGAAAGGAATTGACTCAAATCTGCCACAGGGACCCCTAGTTACTCCTCTTCCATTCACAAACCTCAACATTATTCTTTGCACATTATCCTCTGTTCCCCCCCATTAGCTCCCATTTCCAAGCCAGCTGACATTAAATCTCTACTTAAGCCACTGGGAGCCTGGCATGTAGAGTGCAAGCTAAAGCATCTAATGTTTAGCTACGAGGACAGAACCCAGGCTTGCCTTGGAGCTGAGAGCTCCACTTTGCTGATGGGAAGTAGGTTATGGCACAAGAGAGGAGAGCAGGGTGAGATCTGCCTTCAGGAGGGTCAGCATTTGACTCCCCTGTTCCATTCCTGGTTTCTGCTGCTGCTTTCTCTCTGACCTTGCACAAGTCACTTCATCTCTGCTGATGAGGCAAAGGCAAAGTCTACAAAGTGAAGGTAGAAGTAATTCCCTACTTTAGAACAGCTGCTGTGCAAGTTAAGTCTTTAGCACTTGGAAAGCACTTTGAGATCCTCAGATAGAAGCAAGGTGGATTATTCCACCAGAAAACCCAACATGTGGGTTGCCTCTTTCTTTCGTTTTTGAAATAGTGGGACTTCATGTTCCCTGGCCAGTGTGTCTGTGGACACCCAAGCAGGTTAATGGAGCAAACGCACCTTTACCCGTGAATATACAAATGCCCCCTGTTCTCCACCAGTGGCACCTAAAAGCCAAGAGCACAGCCATCTGGTGAGATTGTCACATCAAGGTGATTACTGGCAAAAAAACAGGCAGCACCTTCTTTCCCTCCTCATTTGTATAGTTGCCCCCGACCTCCACTTCACATTCAGCATTTTCCTTGCTGGAACACAGGTATGCTTGGCCTGTTTGAAGCCTCCAACTGCTACCAAAGCATCCTTCTATTTGCTGACGTTCTGCTGTGCTGTGCTGTGCCCTTAAACATCCATTGCACGGTACTTATTAAATGTGACATTTAACTCGATGAAAAATTACTATGCAAAATGATTGCAAACAACAAAATCAAAGAAAGGAATGCCAAGTGCAATTAGCAAGGAGCTCTTTTTCTACCAGAGCAATGCAATAACCTCACATATAAAACCTTCTGCAGAACTTTTGAGGTCTTGAAAGCTTGTTCACCTCCTTTCATTAGACTAACAAATAATGTCTAACACAAAACATCTGTTAACAACAGCCCTTAATGTTCTCAAGATGATAAAGCAGAAGAGTAATTTTAGCCAGCAGGTCTTGACTGATGCCTTTTCAAACAATGCAGTTAGGGTTGGTGTTTCCTGGGGATGGGAGGGAAGCTGTGAATCTCTCTGTTGCCTTGGTTGGTTTCTTCATAGTGGGCTGAAAACACAAACCTCTAGGAGCTACTTGTTTTGTTAAGGTTGCTTGGTACCGTTCTGTAACTTGAGTCCTGCCACAGAGTTTTCAGAAGAGCCCATCTCCCAGACGATAGAAAAAAGGAGCACTTCCTTAGAGCATGGCTGAAGAAGGCCTTTTCAGATAGGATCAGACCATGGGTCTGACCAAGCCCATGACAGATAAACGGTCCACTGAGAATAGCTCCCCGCATAGTCCTGGACACCGGAAGGAGAGGCTGGCAGGCTCCCATGGCAGTTGCATTTAGGGATCAGGTTATTGTTGGGTTTTTTTGTCAAGTCCTTCTGGGGCTGCCATTTCCCACAGATTTTCAGGGCTTATCCTGGAAAATTACATCATACATTTTTGTCCTTGTGCCCTTTATTGAGTCTTGGCAGCAGTCTGGCAACACTGAACACTGCCACTGAAGTGGCTGTCACGTGGTTTGGCAAGTCATCCGTTCACTAGATAGCACAGGATCTGGGCATGCTTGATGTCCTGAGCACCGTTGCTTGGAAAACTGCTTGACATGAGGACAGGGACTGTGGCACAGCAGTGAGCGAGTGGTTTTGATGACACAAATCAGACAGTTCTGCTGCTCACGCATCTTCAGATACCGGTGAAAACGCTGGTCTTGCTTGGAGCGTTCTTGATTGTTGGCTGCTGAGGTGATGGAACAATGTGTCTCTGTTTCCGGGGACATTTCTGGTCCTTGAGGCTATGCATTATGACTTAACTAGACGATCCAGTTGCCTGATGTATGCTGAGGGGAAGACAGAAGGTGCATTTTTTATTAGTGCTCTTAAAAGTCTTCATGGGTCTGCCTTGGTTAGTGTAACCCCTGAGTTTTCAGTGGTGAGTTATGGATTTTGTTAAAGGGAGTGACTTCATATTCGATCACAGATGCAGACGTGTTGATGGCATGTAAAACAAGCCAGCTGGGAGCAGCAATGAGAAAGTTTAGCACCCAAAATCACTTCTGACTCTTCAACAGCCAAGACGCTGTTATCTCACAGTGTCAAAAATCAGAGTCATCAGAGCCTCTGTTGTTCCCCCAGAAACAGACAGGGGAGAAATACTATCCCAAGCCCGAGCAAGAGCCCGGCAGCCACATCCGGGACTGATTTTGCATAATTATTTAGCTCCTGCTTAGACAGCCACATTAGCACTGGATTTTTTGAAAAAGGCCAGCACCCACCTGAGTGGGACTTTGGAAAATCTACTCTTTAAGCTGTAGACTTTGTAGGGCCCATCTACAAAGACAAACAACACTTAAGCTTTTCCTAGCAACATCCAACTTCCCTCCTTCCCCCAAAGTCCAGATCCTATGTTATTTGCCCCAGCACTTCTGCTAGTGGCTCCAGTGGAGTAGGAACAGAGGGCTGGATCCTTGGCTGTACAATCAAGAGCTAGCGAAGCTCTGGTTCTGTATTGCACAGAGTGCCGCACACTACAACTTCCCTCGGCAATCCCCACTGCAATCTCGGTGAACTCTGCTGAAACAACAAACAAGCCATTTAGTGGAAGGCTATTACATCTGATGTGTGCATCATTGCTAGCTATTAAAACTCTCCTTTCCAAACGGTACTAAAGCTTGTAGAGTTTTCACTGTCCTGGCAAAGTGCCTGGATTCTGGGTTTTCCAGTTTCACCAGAAGCCCTGCATATGTTTTCATCAGCTGGTGTTAGCCAAAGTGCATTTCTGAAGAGGGTTTCAGGAGACACAATGTTGTCATTCCAAGCCACAGAGATGCAGAAAGCATCTATCCGTCAGTCCATCCATCTGTGTATGTCTAGCATCTACCTCATCTTCAGTAAACGAGCTAACTGGGAAATCACCATCTTTAAACATTGCAGAAGGGCAAGGAGTGAATCTGGCCCACAGCGCTCAGCTCCTGAAAGGGAAGAGAAGCCAAGCTGTGCCCAGTGGAAGAAGCTGAGGAACTGGAGAGGATGCCTTTAAAACCTGACTACAGGTATCCGTAGGACATTTGTCAGGTGCTGAGAAGCTATCTCAATGACCACAAGGCTGGTAAATTTGATTCCTTCATTCCCTGTCCCTTCAGACCCTGCCTTGGAGGTTAGGAGGAAAAGAGCACAGCACTAGGTCAGACCGATCCTTTGTATTTGTCTTTCCCAGGATCGCTTCTGGTCCCCCGGCAATCTCTTGCTCTCTTTCTCTACTATCAGCCCCTTCGCTTGGTAGCTGCTTCACTCAGGGCAAGGCAGAGTGGATGGTGGTGGTTTCATTCGCTGTCCTCAGCCCCGTTTCCAGGCTCCAGCTCTCTCTCCCAGGCTTGTACAAGTACCACGACACCAGCAGTTGCACCCAGCAGGAGATTATTGACCTGAGGAAGGGCTATACTGTGCACAGCTTTGAATGGCCTCATCTGAATCTTAGTCCACAGTCAGGTCATGGCTGGAGCCAAGATGGGAGAGACAGGACAACTGGGCTCTGTTCCCAGCTCAACAATGGATTATTCATGATGGGTTTCCTCTAAAGCGCAACAGAAAGGTGCCCACAGCATGCTCTGGTTCTGACCCCATGACACTGTGCAAGTGGTGTTCCCTGTAGGTGCAGCTCTGCTTCCCTATCTGCAAGGTGAGAATAAGCATGTTGAAGGCATTTGCCTCAGGGAGTGATGTGAGCCTTAATACCTGTAAAGCACTTGGAGCTGCTCAGGTGCACGATATTCTAGAAAGGCAAGATTGCAACGCTGCATCCCCTTATCTGCTTGTCTCAGTCAGTTATGTCAGCACAGCCCGGACAATGTCCCTTTGGGCTCTTTACCAGACACCCGCCCTTGAAACCGCAATTCAGTTCAAGTCTCTCTCAGCGATCCTTTCATGTTCGGTAGTGTGCGCTGCATCCTGGTAGCTACCATGCAATTACGTGTCAAACGCAGGCTAAAGGGAATGGAGCATTTTTATAGCTTTGGGGGGTTACTATATTTGACATTCACAAGGAGATCACTTCACTGCTGTGCGACTTGTAGTGCTCAGGTCCCAGGAGGGAAGGTGCCATGTTTAGAGGAACAGAGTAATTAGAGGTTTAACCTGGTGCTAGCCCCAGCAGGGGTTATAATACAAAGCTCAGTGATGCAGCTGCTTGTGGTCCCTTGACTCTAGTGGTACCAGCTAGGTGCTAAGCTAATCACTTAAATGCTGCCATGTAGACACTGCCAACATGGTCTGTTTGGTCCTTGCAAGCCAAAGGCTAGCGCCTGCCCTAGAGCAGACAACCATTTTGTAGCCATGAGCAGAATCTGTTCTGTGAGGTGGTATAAAAGAGAGGGATGACAGTTAAGAAAGCAAAGCGAAATGGGCTCTAGGTGGAGAATCTGGCAGAAACAAGGCAGTGCTTAATGATGTGCCTGGACCGTGGATGCTACAGTGGAACTGCCTTAGACATGGATATAGGTAAAGAGCTTGAGCCACAAGTATTCTCTGTGTGGATGCAGAAAGGCCCAGGAAGAAATATTCCAAGGGACGTAGCTCTTATCTCTGCCCTAGAGGGGCTCCTTTGGGTCAAGCCGGAGACAAAGACCAGGTGGGGAAATCTGGGATTGGGTGACAAGTACTGTAGAGTAGCGACACTCAGTCCCAGCTGGCTCAGGAGTTAGACACAGTTACAACTTCTGCCCTCCGTGCAGTGGGCAAACACACTCCAGTTCAAAAGGAAAAGACTCCAGCCCAATAACGAGCAGTGATTACAGTGGACAGCACTTGTGTTGTACTATTCACAAGCATGGGAGGGACTTTCCCAATGCCTGTGTTAAAGAGAAAAAACAGAAAGGATGGCAGGTGACAAGCTGAAGAGGCCCTCAGGGCTCAAGAGACCCAAACCAAGTATGGCAAACAGTCTAGGCCAGGACATGGGTGCCCCTGATTGTGCTAGACACCACTATGGGACTGTTGCAAATACCTTGAGTCCCTTAAGAAATGCCTCTGTACCCGTCTGTCCTTGGACAGCCCCGATCTCTGTGCCTGCAGCATTCCCAGAGGGAGGGAGGAAAGTGCAGGTGGACCAGGGGATCATAGAGCAGACTGACTGGTTTGCTGACGGTTACAGCTGAGGCAGGAATTCAGTTCAGGACTCCTGATTCTCAGTCCTGCACTATGTACATCAGGCCAGGCTTTCAACCTCAGTCCCCTGCCTGTAAAGAGGGCATAATACTACATCCATTCTCTCGCCAGTCATTTCTCCTGGACTCAAAATCCAGGGGTTCTCAAGCTAGGGGGTGTAGCCCACAATGAGACAGTTATGAGACCCCCAGAAATTCAGTCACAGTAATATTCTCATCCCAGAAGTTGGGTCACCATGGAAGAAGACTGCTCTACTCTCTCTAGGCAAGGGACTGCCTCTCAGGGGAAGGCTGTGTTATAGGCAGGCCTAGTTCAGCTGCAGGACTTGTGGTCTGTGAGAAAATGCCCAGCAGTGGCTAGACCAGACTGTGACCACTCAAACTCCAGCCCCAGGGGGTTAGAGTAAATGCATGGATCCATGTAGTACAGACAGCCTCCCTGCCTTGGACTAGAGGACCGATGGAGCTGGGACATCTGCACAAACTTGTGTCTGCTGCCTGGCCACCGTGCAAGACTTCCCAACCCTGACAGCAGTCACAGCAAGGCCACAAATCTGTTCCCAACCTGGCTGACTGGCTCTGCCAGCAGGGACTCTGGAGACTCAAAATCCGCATCTAGTGACAACACTTCCAAGTCGTTAGCCTGTTATTAAACCTTCCATGTTGATGCTGAGTGGAGACAAGTAACCAGGCACATGCCACCATCCAGCCCTGTGGCAGAGATGCTGTGTAAACGGCTGACAGATGGCTGTAGCTAGCAGGGCAGGCAGGATCCTGGGGAGCCCACAGCTGTAGAGGGCCTTATTGCAGCTGTGAGACAGCACATGACAATGCATGCAGCTGGCTGCTGCTGACATGGGCTGCAAAGTAAAAGAGATGTGCCTAGGGTGCCTCTTAATGCATCTGTGGCATGTGCTACCGTGTGTGTGTGTGTGTCCCCACTCTCTAGCCCCATCCCCTCCACAGGCCCTGAGCTCTCTAGCCCCTTCTCTGCCCTGCTCTGGCCTTACTGCCAGGCCTGTCTGTCTTTCCTCTGCCCTGTTCCTGGGCTCTAGCCCTATTCCCAGGCCTCTGGCTCTGCTCTTGGGACCTTCACCTCCCCTTAGCCTGCCTTAAACCACCAGTGTTACCTTAGCTCCCAGGTTATATACTCACAGCCATTCTTGATATTCATTAGAGTAGCCTGCTTAGGAGCCCCGCTTACATAAACCTGCAGAGCCCAACTGCCTGCCTACCTCCAGTCCTGGGCTCATATCTACCTCCACCCGCTTCCCTCCCCTTCCCATCAGCTGTCTCCCCTGATTGCTGATTGAGCCCTCTCTGCAGCTTTTTTTGCTTTTAAAGTAACAGGCACCCTAAGTGCCCTGTTACAATAGGCATGTGGAGCTCATGGAAAGATCAGGTTATAAAGGGAAGTAAGATTGTTGTCTTGTAGAGCTTAGAGCCTAAAGAGACAGTGAGGAGATGGGCCAGGAGCTGCAGTGGAAGCCAGGGAGTGAGCAGTGATGTGCAAGCAGGAAGCTGACCAAGCGCCGGCTGTATTTTTTTTGCGGTGCATATCTTGGAGAGGAATGAGGGTTTATGGGCCTGGTGGAAGAAGCATGTTTTCAGGGATCGACGAGTTTTTTTTAAACACCATAAAAATACGCTCTTGAGAAATTACCTTAGAAAAATAAGCAGCGGATACTTCCATTCCAT
Organism: Crocodylus siamensis; assembly: GCF_052110815.1. Classification (NCBI taxonomy): domain Eukaryota; kingdom Metazoa; phylum Chordata; order Crocodylia; family Crocodylidae; genus Crocodylus; species Crocodylus siamensis. The sequence goes on along the minus strand of NC_143405.1, from coordinate 9,335,780 downwards.
CCGCAAGGCAAGCACTTGCAGGGGATTTCGTATGTAACTTCAGCAAGGCTGATTTATTTGTACAAGTGAGCTATGGCCTTCCTAACATCAGGAGCACTGCGGCACAACGCGGGTCATACTCCAGAATAAACAGACCATACACAATCCCTCAGGTCTGCTGATAAAGATAACATCCTCATCTGGAAGAACCGAAATGGCTGTTCCCACCCATCCCACCTCCTCTTTTCCCTAATACATGTAAACATCACCTCAGACCTCAGCCCCAATTTGAGCAACAATTTGAGTTGGGGCAGAGCAGCCCACGACTGGCTGGGCTGGCCAGGCACAATGTACACCCGCGGTCAGCATCTACACATGCATTTCAGTGCAGTAAAGTACTCTGCTGTAAGACAGTACTGTCTCTGACAGTACTGTCCTGTGGTGGAGTTAGTTTACTGCACCCTAATACCAGTGCACGTGTAGACTGTGACACTTTACTGGGGAGCTAATTAGTCTACTCTGCAGTAAAGCGCACGTGTAAATGTACCACTGAGGACTTCTCTGTTTTGCATATTTTTGCTCCTAGTGAATTCACTAACATAAACCCATAAGGAAGATGTGTTACACCACTGTGGCTCAACCTTCAGCTGGGGTGAACCAGGTTAGGGCAAGTGATGACTCTTCCCATTGTAGCACATGCACAGTAGAAGTCTGCAATTGTGCATCTTCATCAGAATAACTAGATAACTACAAAAACCCTAGGTAAGGCTAATGTTGCTTCCTTGCGACTCCTGCAGGACTCAACAACAGGCAATGACATTCCTGTGCGTTTTGCCCTCTAACCAAACACAAGGGAAAAGGGATTTATGATGGAACAACCTCCAATATAATGCATTGACTTGAATCATACAGGTACACAATGGGTTGGTCTAGAATGGTTTGGATAGGGATAACCCTGCCTCAGGCAAGGGGTTGGACTTGATGACCTCCAAAGATCCCTTCCAGCCCAGTTTCTCTATGATTCTGTGATACACACACCAAATCTCAGTTCCCTGCATGTACTGAGAGGATAACTGAGATATGATATTGAGGGAACATGCAATGTAATTAATAATCAGTGTGACCCATTGTTATACAGCAAGAAGCTGTAGATCACAGAAGCCAGAATTTGTTATCCATTTCTCTGTGGCATCAGCTGGTGGTGCATGGCACGGGATCTAATGGCTGAACTGTTTCCATCTAAAACTGTTCTAGCTGCCAAGTGTCAGATGAACCTTTCAGATCTTTCTAATACTTTCAGGCCTGACTCCCTTTTGTTTTGCATAGAGAGAAACAAAGCAAACACCTGGACAGGCAGCATGGTGGTAGCAGGGATCTCCTCCTTGGCCCTTGAGAAATGAGTACCTGGAGCTTTGTTCTCTCAATCTGGTTTGGTTCAGTCCTGGCCTGGCTGCTGCCACTGGTTCCTGTGGTTAAAAATGAAGTGAGGCTCCAAAACAGCACTCATGTGGCAAAAACTAGAGACAAGAAGCACCGGGAACATGGCATCCGAGCCACGTTGGATACGAGCATTGGGAAGTGGTGGAGGGAATAAAACCAAGCACGGAGTTGGATGCCATGCTGAAATACAGCTGTGACATGATATTCTGTCTCTCATGCCTGTCACAAGCCCTGGTGTCATGTATCTATGCTGTCCCAACTGCGTAGATGTTGAGCCCTTGCCAAGGGAAGTGTATTGCCATCCAATTGCAACTCGCTCTTGGTAATGTTCAGTTCTTTTTACCTTTCATTCACCATTTTAGCTGGATACTGTGCATAACCTTTAAAAACCATGGCACTTTTCCAATGATTTGTGTTTTCAAGGCACTGGACGAACATTAATCAATTAGTATTTGCTAATCTCCAATAAATCAAGCATGTCTTTTTCCCTTGTCTGCCCTTCCCCCTCCCCCCTTCCAAACCGCTCCACATTTGTTTGCATTTAGTGGAAGCTGGAGGCATCTGAGAACGGGTCGGTTCAACTGACGTGTCATGGTGTCTTCGAGCCAGTTCTCTGCAGCGGGTTAAGATCCAACTGTATCGGAGTCAAAAGACTATAGCGAAAGCCCCACCCTAAGCGCCTTTCACTCTTTGCATTATGCTCAACCTGCGGTCCATCTGCACAGAGCCGCTTCCAAAATCGGAGCTGGCATTGCACCCCAGGAAGCGGGCTTTGCCCACTATGAGCACACACAGTTTGCTAGAGCATTGTGTTGTCCTTGCCCCGGGCCACACATGGCAGGGGTTCAGAAGAGCCAAAATCACATTATGAAAGCAGCCTAAAGAGGCCTAACCACCCGCTGACATTCCCTGAGCCAGTACGGACCCATTCCTGCCTTTGGCTACACCCAAGTAATTGCTGAATGTGCAGCATTTTTTTTCTTTAAATGGGTCAGACGCACATATGAAATAATAAAAGGCAATGTTCTATTAAAAATTATCCACTTTCAAAATTCAGAGGGAGGGAGAGCTGCTTTGCATGGGTGGCTGTTACCCACAAGACCCCTGCAGAGAGATGGCAGTCCCATTGTAAGGCATACAGAACAGGCAAGACCAACCCTGTCTCATCAAAAAGACCCCTATTCCATAGATTGCATGGTCCATAATTTAGTTTAGCAGGATGGAGGGCTGAGTCAGCCCCGCAGGGATCCAGTTCATAGCTCTCAGGAATCCAAGATGTTCTCAGCCTTAGGCAGCATAAACCACTGTGTGAGACAATGAGGCCTGATGATTAGGACACAAGTCTAAGAGAGACAGGAAAGGAAAAGCCTTGTCCCCTCTCACATGGGAAAATCACTCTGGATTTCTCCACACAAAGAAGTTGCATACCATTAACTTAAGTGGGTTTAACTTAAAACCATCAAAATGGCACAAATCCTTGCAGGGAAAGAACAAATTCAGCCTAGTTCTAGCCAAGTGCTTCTTGCCTGTAGATTTCCTGGCACAAGCCAAAGCAATATAAACCACATTAAAATCAATTTTAAGAAGTGTCTACGTATAGAACTGCATTGTTTTAATCACATGTGGTTTTAAAATCACAACTCTGGTTAAACTGGCACAACTCTGTGCATATGCCAGGCCTTTGGGCCTATTCTAAAGCCTAGCCAAGTCAATGCCAAAACTGACTTGGCCCAGGACTTCAATCTCTCTCCTGTCCCACCTTCACACAGCATGTTATGATGCTTGGGTGAAGTTGTTATAATAATCCAAAGGGTTATTAAATGGCCCACAGCCACAAGTAATGGATAGGACAGTGCGTAATGTAAGGAAAGTGTTTCAAGACATCCCAGTGCTACATAGGGCAGTTATGCCTTCCTCCCCTCTCCCTCAGTATTTTCAGGCCATGCCAACCAATGTCACCAACAGATCCACGCCGGATTTCTGTCCTTCCCTCAGATGCTTTCATTTTGCAGTGCTGGAGGGCTCCTTCACCTCTCTCCTTGCTGTAGAAACTAGAAAGTATGTGGCTAAAAATGATCTGGCCCCTGCCTGCAAGCTAGAACTTAAGATTCTTCTTAAGCCCCCTGCAACCTGGCAGCTAAAGAGCAGGACAATCACCTTTAACCCAGGACCCAGGGAGAATAGCACGAAACACAATAAAAAGGCACGTTCAGAGGTTTCTTGTTTGGAAACTGGCTCAAGGTCTTTGAATCAGAGCCTGATCTGAAGTCTGTTGAAGTGGATAGAAAGACTGACTAAAGTAGCTTTGCACTGTGCTGTGTTCTGCACTTGGGGTCAATACGGGACCAGATCTCTTTTGCTCTCTCCTGTGTAATATGACTATAAAGCACGCAGAGGGGATGATCAAAAACAGGTTTCCAGTGCATTAAGCTACGATCATGAGCTGGTGCTATTTTATTTGTCAAGAGAAAAGAGCGTTGAGCCAGGGCTCCAGACAGAGCAGAAAGCAAGAGAAAGGGAGCAGGAGATACTCATTCCTCTGGCTCATTCTCTTTTTGCTCTTTGGAGGTCAAGAGGGGATGAGGGTAATTTCTGTTTTACAAACTTCCTGGAAAACTAACTGGGAATTTTTTCCATGCTTTGTTTTTGTTTTTACCTTGTGCAGAGGGCAACATCTCTGTTTATTCTCTGCCACTTCTTCTTCTTTTTCATGGATTATGGTTTCATGACTATTTTGACCCTTTGGGGTCCAGCTATGCTGTTGACATATTTTGCAGACAAGCTAAATATAACCGTATTAAACTCACAACTTCAGATGTATATTTTTGTTGTGGGTGTTTTGGCTTTGCCTTTCTTCCGCACCAGACACTGACACAGCTGGGACAGAAGTTGTGTGTTTGTGTATCAGTGAATACACGAATACACATACTGATAGAAAAGAAGATTTATGCACGTGTGTCTGGGTGTGACACAATAAACAGGAGGTGAAATCCTTTTAAAACCAGAAATAACATAAGGAATATCCAAAACAAGAGAAATGCATTAGAACTGAAATTGCTACTATAGCTTTTTCACCTGTCTTAATAAATTCCCACTCTGCAAATCTCTGGAGCCAAAATGTTTTCAGCACAAACAGATCTGGCTCCAATAAAAAGAATAAACAAATACAATCTGTCATGTTTTTCAGCTGTATTTGCCCAGACTTTGGTTTTAAGTAAATGCTAGCTGGACCCATATATCTTTTATCTGTCTAGATCTAAACGGAATTTGCTGTGATCGGGGTATTTAGAGAGATTTAGTCTAGGAAATATGAACTGGCTTGCCTATAAACACACATACACAGCAATATCTGGAAGAAATAGACACACTTGTTCCTCGTGATTATTTTTAAACCCTTGGAAGAGGGAAGGAGGCCAGATGTCTTGTAATAAATACCGCGTCATGTGGAAGAAGGTGTCCACAAGAAAAGTCAGCTATGGGTTCAGCATCCCCCATGCCTTTGAGGGATTCCCTGGGGGCTGAAGCTGGGATAAGATCCTCTAAACAACTCCTCCCATTGAGGGGAAGGAGTCAGAGGACACATTGAAGAAACTCATCTTCCAAGGTTGTCAGTTTGGTTTGTTTTCCCACCAGACGGCCCAGAGTGTCATTTTGCTTGGGGGTTTCGCTTATGTTTGCTGGAAAAGTCCAGCTTCTTGGGTAAGAACATAACAATTGCCATTTACTGGGTTTAGACTATAGGGTCATCTTCCCCTGTCTCAGGTGTCACACAAGGGCAGAGAATGGATGCTGGAAGGGAGAACTGGGTATGACCAGGACTTGTTCCCACTGTTCCTCTCTCACTTGCAGCCTCCAGCATCCAAGGTCCAGGAAGTTCACCGTCAGAGGCTGTATCCCTCACTCCCAGGCTCAATCGCTACTGATGCCCCTTTCCTCCAAGAATCTGTCCACTCCCTTGTTTTGGAATCAAACTAAAACTGTCATCATCCATTCTGTCAGGTGTTATCTGAGAGACACGTCTACACAAGACACTTATTGCCCAGTGGACTAATCCTACTGTGCATTAGCACAGCCGGCAAAAACCACACGAATGCACACAGATTAATTCAGTGACCATTAAGTGTCACAGAAGACATATTTGTTTGCACTAATATGCAGTAGCACTGATTACAGCATGTTAAGTTAGTACTATTTATTTCAGGTGCTAAACTGAATGTGCCATAATTATGGCGCAATAAGGAGTGTGTAGATGCACCCAGTGTTAGTCTGAAGTGAAGTAGAAAGCACCTTATAGGCTAGATAGATAGACAGACAGACAGACGAAAGAGATTCAGAGATGAGAGATACAGAGATAGATAATACTAGGGATAGATAGAAAGACAGATGAAAGAGATGGAGAAAGAGACACGAGAGATACAGCGATAGATAGATGATATAGAGATAGACAGAGGGATAGATGATAGAGAGGGATGAGAGATACAGAGATAGATGATATAGAGATAGACAGAGGGATAGACGATAGAGATAGGGAGACAGGAGAGATACACTGATAGATAATAATAGAGATAGACAGAGAGGTAGATAATAGAGAGAAAGAGATGAGGGATACAGAGAAATGATAAAGACAGAAAGAGAGAGATGAGAGATACAGAGACAGATAGAGGATATAGAGGTAGCACACACTGTTCTGAGCTGAAGCTCACTTCTTGGGGTGCTGTGAAAGCAGGGGCAGAAAGCAGAGCACAAGGAGAAAGCAAGGAGAATACTAAGGGAGGGGAGAGGTGTCAGCTGGGCAGGGGCTGGCCTCGGAGTGGAAAGCCCAGGCTGAGAAGTATCTTCCAGGTCCAGCAGATGAAACCCCAACCGGGTCTGACCGGACTCGGGCGCCGGGAGCCCAGGCAGCAGCAAAAGGTGGGGAGCAAATGCGGTGGAGTTTGCAGCAGCCATGCGCCCGTCTGCTGTGCCTCCACCCTCATTAGTGCTAATTAGCGGGACACTTCCACCTCCACCCCGAGCCTGGCCAGCGCTGCAGCCCCAGATGATTTCCATGTCATTTTTTATGGGAAGGGGACACCTCTTCCCCAGCCTCACCATGCCCTGGGAAGCTTGGGGCAGGTACGGCCCCGGGGACATGGGGCATCGCTGGTGGCGGCAGCCCAGGGACAAGCTCGGGAAGGGGCTGGCGGGGAGAGAGGCCTCGTTGACCTCCTTCCGTGAGGTTCACGATGGAGCGGCACGGAGCAAGTGCTGTGCAGGGAGGAGGAAAATGTTCCTAGAAGTACAGTCCAAAAAGGGATCTGATCTCCCACCTAATCCCATCCGCCTGCGTCAGGAGCAGAGCCTGGCTCCTGGAAAGCTTTTAATGCAGTTATTCTATCCCTCTGCCTTTCCACAAAGGGCTCGTTAGGAAGATGTCTTTATAGCCCCGTCCTGTGATCTCACGGACCCACATGTATTTCTTCTGCACTAGACACATTCGCACCTTGGCCTGTAGACAATTTACACGCGGCTATAGGACGGCTTTGATCTCAAGAGGAATGGCATGTCAGTATGGATGGGGTTGGGGTTGTGTCTGTGCATGTCCAAGCACAGCAGAAACACACCTGCCCATGTGCACTACATATTGAAGGATATATTACATGAATGTGTGTTCACCCTGTGAATCATCACCATGGAGGTTCACATATTCACTGTGCAGATTCACACACTCACTGTACAGATTCACCCTGTTTTTTTTAATCTGCATTTCTTTTCACTAAACTTTAGGATGCTTTGGTAGATAGACCCAGTTTGGATAGTCATCATTTGTTATTTATATATAAACAAGCTTTACGCAATGGCTTTCCATACATTGCTTCTAGCTTTGAAGATTTGGCTTTCCCTGCTAAGGATATATTGCACCTAGCTGCTGAAATTTGAAGCCATGTCCTTACAGGTTTTAATGACAGATATTAGAGAGGTGAAGTGCTACAGCTAATTAAATCTAAAAAGTCGTTTAACTCCTGGAGACTGACTAGACTTTGAGCTGAGGTCGCAAGTGAATGGTGTCAGCTGCTCTTAGGGTAGTCAGCAGATACGAGTTGATGGAGAGAGATTGCCCTGGTATTTAATATGATCCACAATATCTTTAACTTGGAAGGGGAGGGAGAGTTAGGAAGCCAAAGGGCTTGCAGAGTGCCCCATCCCACTATTTCTCTTGATGACGCCACTATAAATCCACAGTAACAATACTGATGCGAATGGCTTTACTTCTGAATCAAGCTGGTGTCAAAGCTAAAATCAAGAGTCTAGCCCGTTGTTTTGAAGCAGCAATATTATTCATGGATCAAAATGGCTTTGAGTAAAAAACAGTCCCGTGGGACTTAAAATCCTTCTAGGCAACATTTCCTACTGTTGTCCTGAACTCCACCCAGTGGTTTATGCATATATGCTATATACATACTACTTGAGATCCTTAAATTCTGTGTACTGTAGTAGCCCTTCATCAGCCCTGAAAGCTGTAAATAATTGAGTTGAAAGGCCTGGGTTTGAAGTGGAACTGGGTTTAGTTAACTTCCTGTGGTTAAGCCCCCAGACTGGTTTACACAGGCAATGTTTGGACTTCCAAAGGTTGGCACGCCCCCCTCCCCTGCAGAGTTTAACAGCCTGCAGCATAAACTGCAATAATGCAGCCCACAGATGGAACAAGTTAATCACCAAGGAGAAATGAGGCATAGGACTGTACCATTTAAGGCAGGCAGAAATGAAGGCTCAAGGCATCCCCAACGACAGTGCAAGAGAGGGAAGGGAAGAAAGCGGTCAGTAAGTGGGCAATAAGACAAGCCAAGTATTCTACAGACGGGACCAGTTCTCTTGCTGGAAAGAGAGGAAAACAAGAGCTTTCCCATTCTCCCAAATATTTACAGATCTTAAGCATCCACAAACTATGGTGTGCCTCCTTGTGCCATTTTGCAGCACAGAGACGTACCCTTTTTGCTGTTCTTTTGGCCCTGTTCTCTACTTTGAATCCAAAAACATTTTCCTTGCTAAAATATGGCAGGATAAAAATGAAACTGGAGATAATTTATTTCTTCTTCTGGGCTTTGTAATGATCAGGAGTCACAGTTATACCACCCAAAGTATTTAAAGTCAGGCTACTTTAAAGGGATGTTATAATGCAAGAAAATGCTCACAGGAAAAAGCTTATGCTAAAGACTTTGTCTGAAAATCAGTTGGACAAACTAAAACACTTTTTTACAGCAGTGTATTATTAGGAGGGTAAATCAAAAGCTTTGGTTAAATGAAATAGGTTTACGTTTTCCTAAGTAACTAGTGATTTTTAAAACCTTCATCTTAAAACATCCTACAGGCACTTAATTACTAGAAAAAAATCAGAGACCTTAAGTTATTTCAAGTTGGGTGTGCAAAAAAAATCACTAGTTGTTTTGGAAAATCTTAGCCTTAAACTTCTGCAGAGTCCGCATTAGTAGCAGAACACGTAGTTCAGTGCGTCTGTCATCGTCTGGGGGGCGTTCTTCCGCTAGTTGGCTGTACTTTATTATACAAGATAAGGTGATCTTGCAATTAAGAAAACAGTTTGCATAAGGGTGTTTACTGTTCTCGAGTCAGGGTGCACTTTCACATTAAGTTTGTGGTTAGTTGAAGTATTTGAGTAACATAATCATCCAATCCCCCTTCACGCAAGGCATTTGCTACCAGCGCAACAATTAGAAAACACACATTAGAGAGGAGCAATGAGAGGAACTGTATCTTCTGCTGGTTTTCCAGTCTGTGTTCTTCATCCCTTTTTTGGTTCAGCAGGGCCATGGGACCAGCATCTCTTGGGTGCCATGACTAACAAATCCAGTTCACTTGTGTTCCTTACACTGATAGCAAACCTAATCCAGCATAGCAAATGTGGAAGTAATTTACTTTATAAGTACTTCCCAGGGTACCTGTTTAAGTAAGGCCCTTCAGATACATCCAGCATGCAGACCTAGAAAGCAGGGTTTAAACTCTGTGTGGGTTGGCATCTACAGGCAGCTGATTTGATTTCTTTGTGAAGAGGAAAAAGACAGGAAAAATATTTCGGAGGACTTGAAAGCTACTCAGATGCAATAAAAGAATGAGGCGAATGGAAATATATTCGGTGGAGTTTGGAAATAGTCCCATTGTTTTGATAATCCAAGTAATTTTGGTGCCATGATAAGCCATATTTTTCAGGGGCATGGGGACTGCTTCAGAAAGTTGGGCACATTAGTTTATATGTGAACAACACACAGCTTCCCTTTCCCAGGTCCCTATTCTTTGCTTGTTGTACAGGTGGCACCTTCCTTTCACCACCCTTTCTGCTCCTGGTAGCAGTGGACTGTGGCATACAGTATGAATTCAGCTATTAAGTCTCTCTCTATCTGCATTCTGTTTTTACTGCTACTACCACCTCCTGTGCATCTCCTGCAGAGTGGAATATATTCGTAGACTTGAAAACTACAAATATACTTTTTTGTTCTGGGGGGGAAAAAACATCATCCGCTCTGTTTTTACTTATCCCTCAACACTGGAACTCAGGAGTTCTTTTCTCTTACGGCGATACAGACAGGCAACACATCCCCCAAACTCCTACAAGCATCACAAGTATGGAAAACATCAAATCCTAAACCCCATGCTGCGAGCAGATCAGCGAAGAAGCGGTGGCTGCACTGATTTCCGAACACTTTGCTCTTACAGGCGTGCTTGCAGCTTTGATGTCTTACTATACGCTGGGAGTCATCTGGGACCTTGCGTTCCTTTGAAAGAAACACCGTTATACTTCAACATTTAGGAAGATCCTACAGCCCCTCTCACACCATGAGGAAAGCTGGGACTCCGAACCCTGGATTTACCTGGGTGGCTGAACTCCATATCCCTTAGAAAAAAGCCCAGACCAAACCCCTGAATTCTGCCCCTTCCTGTCCAAACTGCAGTTCACGCTGGCCCTGCCACGGGCAGACAGCAACCCCACATCCGAGCACTGCTACATGCTGGATTTCACCGTGCAGGCTCTTCTCTCAGAGCAGGCTCAGGACGGAGACAGGGAGAACGAGGTGGGCACGCCGTTCCCAGCAGATCTGAGAGCGGCTATCACCTTTCTCTGAGGCTCAAAGCCGCTGGGACACAAGTGACTATCCACACACACGTGGACCAACAGGCCGCACTCAGCAGGGCCCGGGCTGGCACCCAGGGATGCTGCAGTGACGGTGGGCAAGCCGCACATCCCTCTACGGAGGGGTCCTCGCCTGGCCCCTTGCCCAGCACCTCCCAGGCCTGCACAACAGGAACAACAGCAGGCACTGTGCAGGGCTCCTGACACCCCGCCACCTCCAGCCGAGATGGGGCATTAACAGCCCGGGCCGCGGGGAGGAGGGCGCTATTAACACCAGGGCTGGGGCTGGGACAGCGGCTCCTAAAGAGCCCCGGGGGGAAGCGGGGGAGGCGTGTAAAGGGCAGCTCTGTCCGGCACGCACCGGCTCAGGTGTTAATGCAGCAGGAAAGCCAATTAATTCCTGGAGGCGCCGGGCGGGGGGGCGCGACGTCATCAAGCCCGGCCTCTATGTCACCAGGGCCTTTGATGCCGGAGTGGCCCCCAGTGAGGTCATCCCCGGGGAAGGGCTCTTCCCCCGCCGCTTTGGGGCGCGCCTAAGAAAGCCGCTTTTCAGCCGCGGCCGCAGCGCGAGATCGGGACGACTCGCAGGAGTCTATAAAAAAGTCAGTGTGTCTGAACGAAGTCTGTGGCTAAGCCAGGCGCCAGGCTCTCGCATTGAACCAGATGTGGAGAGGCGCCATCGCTTCCAGCCACCGAAGCCGAGCGGCGGCAGCCCGCACGCGAGCGAGCTGGCGCGCACATGGCGGCGGGGCGGGGCGGGGCGCCGGCCCGGCCCCTCCCCCTCTCCCCGGGCCGGCTCCGGCGGGCGCGGGACGGGGCAGCCCCCCAGGCGGGAGGGCAACGGGGGCTGGCTTGGCGCGCCTGCAACAGGCACCCCAAAACAGCGCGCCGACCCTCGCAGGACCGGCGCGGCCGTGGTTGGGGCACTGAGACGCTGGCGCATCCGTGGTTGGGGACACAGATGCTGGTGCATCCGTGGTTGGGGCACTGAGACGCTGGCGCATCCGTGGTTCGGGCACTGAGACGCTGGTGCATCCGTGGTTGGGGCACTGAGACGCTTGTGCATCAATGGGTGGGGCACTGAGACGCTTGTGCATCAATGGGTGGGGACACAGATGCTGGTGCATCCGTGGTTGGGGCATTGAGATGCTGGTGCATCCGTGGTTGGGGACACAGATGCTGGTGCATCTGTGGTTGGGGCACTGAGACGCTGGTGTATCCGTGGTTGGGGCACTGAGACACTGGTGCATCTGTGGTTGGGGCACTGAGACGCTTGTGCATCAATGGGTGGGGACACAGATGCTGGTGCATCCGTGGTTGGGGCATTGAGATGCTGGTGCATCCGTGGTTGGGGACGCAGATGCTGGTGCACCTGTGACTGGCAGCACTGAGACGCTGGCACATCCATGGTTGGGGACACAAATGCTGGTGCATCCGTGGTTGGGGACACAGATGCTGGTGCATCTGTGACTGGCAGCACTGAGACGCTGGCGCATTCGTGGTTGGGGACACAGACACTGGTGCATCCATGGTTGGGGGCATTGAGACACTGATGCATCTGTGGTTGGGGGCTGCTGGTGAGGAGAAGCTGGGGGAACTGGGCTGATTTAGTTTGGAGAAGAGAAGACCGAGGGGGGATTTAATAGCAGCCTTCAACACCCTGCAGGGGGGTTGCAAAGAGGATGGGGCTGGACTGTTCTCAGTGGCAGATGGCAGGATAAGGAGCAATGGGCTCCAGTGTAGGTTGGATATTAGGAAAACCTTTCTTGTTAGGAGGGGGTGAAGCACTGGAACAGGCTCCCCAGAGAGGTGGGGGGGGAGGGGTCTCTGTCCTTGGAGGTTTTTAAGACCTGGTAGACAAAGCCTTGGCTGAGATGATGGCATTGGGGCTGGTTCTGCTTTGAGCCGGGGGGGAGGGTTGTGACCTCCTCTCAAGTCCCTTCCAAACCCTCATTTTCAGCCCTTGAGCTTATATCTGAGTAGAGTGATACCAGGTATGCGGGGAGGGAGGGGAGATTTTACTTAGCCCTAAATACCCATGGGGGCTGAGATGTGCCACAGGGTTTGCTCTGAAAGGGGGCAGGTGGGCAAGCGGGACTGGGTGGGGTGAGGTGGGGTTTTGGCGTGTCTTTGGGGGACTTGACTCATGTTGTATGTCAGCTGCTCTGAGTTTTTCTGGATCTGCATTTCATTTCAAGGGATCATCATTTTAATGTATTTACCATGTATAATCATGTCACCTTGATGTGCTGCAAGTAGAATGGATGATGATGCTGTTATAATGGATGGTGACCGCAGTGGGTGGTGGTGGTACTGGTACTTGGAGGAGGGCGGGCAGTTACGAGCAATGAACTGGATCCCAAATTGGCACTTTATTGAGAGGGCTGCAAGTTGAGGAACTTTGCACCCTTCTTAAACAACTCTAGAGGGGTGTCCTAGAAAGCAGGATTGCCCACCCACTGATCTAGGCAGAAGGAGTCCTAGCAGATTGCTTCCATGTTGCCTTGGTTTTCCACTTTACCTAATAAGCAAGAGCACTGCGCAAAGCCACATCAAACTTTTTAAGATGCCTAATAGCTGTACTGGGCATCAAATGTGCCAAAAGCTGGAAAATGTATCTTCTCGTGACTTTCTTTTGCAGTTCCCTCTGTTTAAAAAATATACAGTGCTCTATAGGACAGGTCTAAAAACTTCTACAGCTCACGGTTAAAAAGAAAAACCTATCTTTGGGATCATAACTGTAGAATTATGTATTAATGGCTGGGATTTTCAAAGCACCCTAATGGATTTTAACCCCCTAATTTTCAATAAGATGAAAGCATTATGTGTTATTAAAGAAAAAGCTTAAAATTACTGGAACACTGATTTTTAAAATGGCACATAAGTCCACCCACCAGTTTTCTGTAGAGGTGTTATAACCCTCATGTGATTAAATGCCCAGAATTAGAGAATTTATTCTTTGCCATTTTTGTTCTTTCTTTGCATTCCTGCTAAGCAGTTGTAAGGAGGTCCTTTCACTCCAGTTTCTAGCCATTTTCACTTCCTTCTTCTTGGCGACCAGCACATGTCTGCAATTTTGGGGTTGTAAATACCGCAGGGGGAATTTTTAAATTAAAAAATAACTTTTCATTTAAATTAAAAGACACTGAAACATTTATATTAGGATTAGGAGGTTATAAAACTCAAAGCAAATGTTGAAACCAAACTACCAGGCAGTGTCCCTTTCCCAATGCCATTCGCATGTTTGTTTAAATGTGATCCACTTAGTGATCATTTTTGTTTACTTTCGGCTATTGTACGAAGACTTTCTTTTTGGAAAAGCCATTCATTTGTGACTCTCAAGTCCCTTACTGCAAATTCCTTACTCATCCAAGTTGCCTTGACAAACACAGATAAACAGTTGAAATCAATGGGACTAAACACACAAACAAGTTTTCTTTTTCTTTTTTTCGCAGACTCAAGCCCATCACTTTGTGATCAACAGGTTTAAGATAGAGCTTAACATCTGCACAGAGTTGAAGCATGCTCTGAAAGGCACCAGCAGCCAAATTTGTAAAGGTTTATCCTAGCCTATTGGCATTTCTACCTGCCTAAATATCTTTGAAAATCTAGCACTCTCCCCCCGGCCTGAAATCTCTTGCAGATCTTGGTGAGGGCTAGATGTGCTCTGCACCTCCCAGGACCAAGGCCTGGGTGAGCAGCCACAGTATGTGGGGTGCTCCGGCCAACTTCACTATTGGGTGAGGGAGGAAACAGCAAGGGAAGGGAAGTTATCTCCTACAATTAGCAAAGCTCGCTCAGGAAACCCTGTGTGCGCAAGCAGGTTCTTCATTGCATTCAGCCTCTTTAAGCAGTTTTACCTAAGGGCTAAATTCCTCCTCAGCCTAAAAAACCTATATCAGGTAAGGCCCATTCCCCAGCCCCCCTTCCTCCTCTCCAGCCTCTTCCTGTGGGGATGCATGCAAAGAGTTTGGCTCCCTCCCAGTGGTGCTCTGACAGTTTGAATGGACACGAAAGAAAATTGATACTCCGATAAATGTTTTCATATGGGGCACATCAGAGGAAGCGGGTCACCTCGTGTTTACTTTGTCAGTGGTTTTTCTCCTGCAAGGTTTGGTACTTTGGCCTCTTACATTTTTCCCTTGTGGGAGGGGAAGGAAGGGGTAGAAGAGGAAAAAAAGAGAGAGAAAAGAAAAATGTAACAATTATCCCACTTTAATATTAAAGACCTCTTTTCCATGCGCTAGTTATAGATACTGACGTGTAATGTTGCCTCCACAATGACTCTGCATGGCTTTTTTCCTGGGAGTCAAGCTTTGTGTTTTTAAGGGGGGATATTTCTGGCGAGGGCATATGGCAAAAATCTATGCATTTGAATTAGCAAGCAGTCACACTCAGGTTCTGGAAATAAAACATCCAAACCTTTGTGACTTTGGTAGCAGAGCATGGCATGGAATGGAAATGTCCCTTCAGCTCTCTCCCCCCACCCCCAGGTTCAGCGGTGGATTGTTGCCCAAGCACATATGAAATACTTTTGAGGAACTTTAAGGGAAGTTGGGCTTTGTCTGCATCCCATCCTTTGTGCCAAGAAAGCCAGTGGGCACTGTAAATAGCAGAACCAGTCAATGGTGAGATGAGGAGGCTGAGCAAGGAACGTGACAGACTGCTAATTCCCAGCGTGGGTGTGAAGGCCTCCTTTGCAGAATGTGGCTCTTAAACTTGGTGACCTAAAGTTTCCTTCTGAACTGGGAATCTAGGAAGTCCAAGTGAACAGGAAAAGCTCGGGGGGGGGCAGGTCTGACATAGAGGAAGTTACAGGTCAGGTCTGAGGCCTGTTGACAACCCAAGGCTAAGATAAGTTTGCATGAGTCTGACATGCCTACTCTATGCTTAGGTAGATGAGGGGAGCCATTCAACCCAAAGGAGCAAAAGCTTTGAATCTCCTCCAGTAGCCACTTCTCCCAATGTGCTTCCCAGTTAACTTGGGGCTGGGAGGACAGAAACAACCAGAGCCATGGGTGGGACCATCTAGTCCTCTGCTTGGGTTCAGCTGATTTCTTTTTCCATGCCCATGAATTGCGCTGCACTGCAGCTGCTTCCCAACTGCTTCCCTGTCTGACACCCCTGTCACCATCACCTTATCTCTGGCGCTCTTTGGGTTTCCACATGGCTGGCGGAGGCCATGGAGGGGGCACAGACTGAGATCACTTGCCTAGCCGGCTGCCTCTGACCAGATGAGCCAGACCCCCTGAAGGAGAGCAACTCAATCGCTCTTTCATCTTCCCCCAGCTGCCACTCAGCAGGGCTCACATCAGTAGTCCTACAGGAAAACACACTAGCTCCTGCCCCTGCCATCATCAACATCTTACATCCCTCCCTGACCTTGCCCCATGGCTCTCTGCTGACAGCTTTTGGGAGATCTCTCATCGTCATGCTAGTACCCGTGCAACGGATAGAGACCAGCCGTTTTCACGACTATGTCACCTAGACCTGCTCTGGACTTCAAAGAGCTGCCCAAGATTGCAGAGAGAGTCCGTGTTAGTTCCTAGGTTCTTGTCCTGCACTCATACCTCGAGACAATCCCTCTCTGAGCTCTGTGCGCGCTAATTCTTTCAAATTCTGGTCCCCTTCAAGAGAACAGTGATGTTCTCATTGACTTCAGAGATGCCAGGACTTCCCCATCTGCATGGAAGAGAGTATGATTTCAGGAAGAACAAGTCAGGGAAATCCTGCAGGGTGGAATGGCTCAGAAAAGTAATCTGGGGAACATTTTCTTTTGATCCCCCACTGATATAACCTGATTCTCTTTCAGTGAGCAGCAGTAGGCCGGATGGCTGCTTTCCGAACACCTGCCTATTAAAGCACTGTTTTTCTTTGCAAGCTGTATCTGCCTTTTGTGGATTCCTTATCATAAGCTAAACAAGACTTGGTTAAACCTAGAAACAGTTAAATGGTCTTCTGGGGAGGGGGGAGGCGGGGTTTGAGATACAAGCCACTTATTAAAATGAATAGTTTACAATAAATTTGGCAAGAGGCCACCACAACCTCAAATTAAAAACAGATTGAAGGACAGCAGCTCCATGTGCAGGGTTAAGGTTTCTGTAGAGTGTGTGTGTGTACACGCACTCACAGAGTCCTTCTAATAGCGTATGTGGGCAGGAGGCTTCCTGTCCATGAAAATACACTGCGCCTTCTCCCATGAGCTTACCTAAGTTGGTTCATCTAAAATTCTTAGAAGCCATCAGACTGTTACCATTTTGGTGCGTTTCACTTGAGGCAGCGTCAGGGGAGAGAGCTGTATTTCAGCACTGGGGGGCTTAGCACTTTCTGAGGTCTCAGGCTGAGCACCCAGAATTACCACTTGCTACAGAAAATCTCTGCCTTTGACGGAAAGAACAAAATTGCAGAGCAGCAAGGCTCAGGTTAGACAGGCAGCAGCAAGGGACCGTGGGGAATGATCCTAAAAAAAGTAGGGGGTGAACTACAAGCTTCAGTCAGTGCCTGCATGGCAATTTGTACACTTACCCACAATGTTCTGCATGTATAACTGCTTTGGTCTTGGCAGTAAACCTAATGCAATTAGGTCTCTGCTTTAACCTGGAGGGGTAGTGTTAGATTTCAGTGCCAGATGGCATTCTGGATTGGTTTGCTGTGGGCTTCTCTTTATTAAATTTCAAGAAATTACTTTTTTGGGGAAGAGTGGGGGTGTACTGCCAGGGGTCTCTGGACAGAAGCCAGTGCCTTGCATAGCAGGAATGCCATGCAATGTATACTGAATTTTTTTTCTTTTTACTATGCAAAATCTCAGCAAACTATTGACACCCGACTGGTCTGAAGGGTCCACCAAGTTTAGAGTAGTCAGTAGAATGGGGTCTCGCAGGGGTACGTTTTAGTGCTTTTCTATTCATGGTTAAAATACAAATAAATACTAAACCCACATTAAAACATACTTCCATCAATATGCTGCAATAGAGGCAGTGGTGTTAGTGAATAGAGTGCTGCACTAAGACTCTGTGGGCATGATATCTTATTCTCAGCTTCTCCCATGGCTCAGTTCCCCTTTCTGTAGCCTGGCAATGTTGCAGCTTCCCTCCATTACAGAGTGCTTTGGGGTTTGCAGGTGAAGAGTGCTCAGTAGGAGCCAGTACCTTCATTTCATCCTTAACCTTGCTCTGTTGGGCCTGGAGTGCAGGAGAAGCCTTTTGAAAAATGGGCCTGGAAGACCGAATAAATGGGCTCTGTTCTCAGTCCTGCCCGTGATTCACAGCATGATACTGAGCACGGTGTTTCTGTCCATGCCACCACACCAGTTAGGGCCCTAGGTCTCCAGTTAGATCTCAGAGCCAGAGCGTCCCACGTATGAGCAGTCCTATGCAACCACATGGTGCCCCATCAAATTAATCATGGTGGGCTCAGGGGTTTCATGTACATAGAGCTCATGGCATGAAGGGGGGGACATTAAATGGCCAACAGTTTAATGATTTCAAGGGTTCTAGGTTCTTTACAACTCTGACTGTTTATTGTAGAGCCTACATTTGACACCCAAGTTTGAAAGTGTTGTTCTTGACCTCCCTGTGTTTCTCTCTCCCCAGCCATGCAGAGGGAATAATTATATTTCTTATCCACTTAGGCAAAACAGCTTTTTGGTTAGACATGAGAGAGTTTTCAATGGAGCATATCTGCAAACCAGCAAAGGGTCACATTTCCAATGATTCAGCCACGTGAATCTGATTAACATTAATTAATTACACGGCTCTTATCCCACTGAAAAAATGTGTCACCTGTTATGTCAAGAGCATTCACCAGGAAGATCTTAGTGCCTCGGAGGGTTTGGAAAAAGACTTGTACGGTCACAGTCCTATGTACTGAGAGATGCTCTAAAGCATCCAAGCCAATGCTAGGAGGACAAGGGCAGAACTCAGGCATTATTGTGCCAGCATGTGGATTTTGTATGTGGAGAGATCACTGTGAATTAGAGTAGATCTAGGAGTTAGCTCAGGCGGGTTCTAGTTTTGCCTTTCCCATCATCTTAGTGTGTTTTAGGCAAGTCACTGCACTCAGTGGCAGCTTTAAGGAAGGGCAAACTGGGTGACCGCTTGGGGCCCCACACTTTAGGGGGACCCAAAATTTTGCAACAGATGTCTGACTTGCTTATAGGTCATCAAAATTAAGCCTCCAAGGGGCCTCAAATGACTGTCTTGCCCAGGGCCCCAACAACCCTAATGTCACCACTGCTGCGCTTCTCTGCACTTCGCTACCTCCGTCTGTAAAATGGGGATGATAAGGTTTACCGCACAGTGCTATGGGGAAAGACAATACAGAGATGTTAAAAGATTTCATTGTCTGGAGAACCTGGGTGGTCACTCCACGGACTCCTGCTGCACTACTGTTATCTGTACGTGTGTACAGGGTTGTCATAAATGGTATGGGCTACAGGACGGGACTGCAGCAAAGCTGCCTTCATCAGGGTCTGAATTGATTGTACTTCCCCACAGCAGAAGCCCTTAGCACATCTGTTAACTATCACCCATGTTGTCACTCTCTCTCTCTCTCTCAGCTATATTTTCCCCTTACTAATTTTAAAACTTAAAAAGCAAAACATAATGCACTGCATAAAATGTGTTAGCAAAACAAGGAGATGAAATGAGTCCCATGTGGGGGAGCACGGGCCTGTTTCCAGAGGCCCAGTTGTAACTGCAGTGCAACCCTTTAACCAGCAGAGCAAAGAGGATGCACGAGACAATTGTTGCATGAGACAACCAAAAATTGTTTCTCTTCCACCAGGAGATGGTTTCCCAGCCTTTAAGTGCTGGCTTTGGGACAGGGAGACTATTGTAGTGTGGTCCAAGACAACTTCTTGCAGGGGCTCGCAATTACTTTACAGAAGAAAATAAGAAGTTCTTGGTCCCCTCCACCAGCAGCATGTCATTCTGTGCTTGGGCTGATTCAGTCCCTTCCCACTGGCTCTCCTGGTTCTGGCAAGGCCAACACAGCCTTCCAGGAACAGACCCCGCTTTGGGAGGGACTTGCTCACATCAGCTGTGCCGAGAGCTGGAGTGATTTAGTCATTAATCTTTCATCTCCAGCATGCAAGAGCAGAAGGAGGCACACTAGTGTGATGTGAAGAGCAGGAATCAGGAGATCAGGACTGTGTTTCAGGCTTTGCCCCTTACTTCGCCCATTGCCTGGTGCAAATCACTTCTCTCTGCAATGGCTCATCCCTCCATTTACTAAAATTAAAGACATAATGCCTGCTTTTCAGAGTTCCTCATAGGAAAGGCAGCGTAAAAGTTTGTCTAATAATAACATGCTGAAAGGCCATGGCTTCAGCAATGCAGGTCATGATACGACCCGTCCACCCCATTGCCTACCATAACTTAAGCAAATCAATTTCTTTGATCCATTCTGTAACAGGGGAAACACGAGAACAGAGCATTACAACCAACTCTAAAAGACTGTAGTCAGCTTGTCCAGAAGAAACCTCTGACTGACTGACAGAGATAACAGACTCGTGCCATGCACCATAGGGAGTACAAGATTATAACCTGGTCTTCAGTTATATTCTAGGCTCTGATTTTTGGTTTTGAGTTTTGTTTTGGGGAGGTGAGGTTGGGGGAGGTTGAAACACCAGCTGAGTTTTGCCTGAGAAAACGATTCCATGATTGGATCCATTATAAATAAGGACAAAAGGAAAGCAGAAGTAATGATATTGATATTATGTAAATGGTTACAAAACTGAAAGGCCCTGAACTATACAGGCAAAAATCCAATCAGACTTTCAGGAAGTTTCAGGACTATTTGGAGACGGGTTTGTGGTCAAAGCCACTTCTACAAAGAAGCCTCATCTCTGCTGTATGGTAGATCTTGCTGTCTCCTGGGGTGGTTCCTCCCTCTAAAATGTCTGTACGCTCTGTCTCTCTCTCTAGCATTTTTACCCATGGCTTCACCAACATCCTGAAAGCAGTGGCAATGATTCTCTTTTTAGGTTTAATGAGAACCATGTGGATAAGTCTCCTAAACTACTCTGAACACTCTCACTCACTGCCTCTGGAGTGAATTTGGATCTGGTGAAATGAACTGATCTGCTGGAGACCTGTCTCCTTTGCCGAGGCTACCAAAATCAAATAAAGGCAGAGGAGAAGACCAAATGAGAAAATAAGGATAGGAATGAAGGTCATAGGTGCAAACTGAGGGACCCTGAATGATTCCCACTCCTCTGCAGCTCAGTCCCCAGTGAACCTAGCCCGGCTCTGACGCCTTCTGTTTATTCACAGATGAAGTAGTAACAGGGCAAGACTCCCTCGCCATTCTGCCTCTGTGCTCTCCAGGGTCTTTCTCTGCTGCTTTCAATCTCCATAGCCCATTCAGCCCTTAGCTTTTCTCTTGAGCCTGCCAACAAGGGGCCAATTAATGCCCACTGCATTAATTGGTGTGTGACAGACTAGGGTGAGATCACGTAGAAAGCCTTTCAAATAGGCCTTTGGACTGCTGTCAGCCAGCACCGGATTTGAGCAGGCGACCTAGGAATGCAAGGCCTTAACCTCTTTAAATCTTACTTTCCCCCTTTGCAAAATAGGGATATTATCTTGCAGGCTTAATTAGGTAACTTTGGTAAAGTGCTCCAAGGAGGAAGAGAGCTTTAAAATTGCTAACTACTGCTGGCACAGACTGCGATAGGAACAGCAACAGCACTGTGTAAATAGGCATATATTATTATATTTCTTAGATAGTAGTGTCCGGGGGAATTCAGCTCAGACCTGTGCCCCTTTGTTCTGGGCAATGCGGATGTAGAACATGAGATGGCCTTCGCTTCCAGGAGTTTAGTCTCTAAATACAGTAACATGACCCCCACTCCTCCTGTGAGGAGCCAAGGCACAGGGAGAGTTCGGGCTAGATCCTCAAAGGGATGTAGGCACCTAAATCCCTTGGAGGATCTGGACCCATGAGACTTGTCACCGTTACCCCCAGACAGTGTGGCAGAGGCAGGAATTTTACCATATCTCCCAATTCTTAGTCCACAGCCCTCACTACAAACCCATGAACTCAGCCCCTAAAAAAGAACGCAGTCAAACCACACCAAAAACCACCCAGCATGGCAGTGCATGGATGAAGCACACTCCAGCCAGGGGAACCCAAGAGAAGGTCACACACACAAGTAGGGAGACCATCCCTTCATGTCACTCAATTAGTTCTCGACACTTTAAAGAAGAAGTGAATTCACCCAAGCGAGCAGCAGACAGCTTGAATTTTAACCTTCCCTTTTTTGCGTGGGTTAAAGCCAGACCCAGTGCAACCCAAACTCCATTTCTTTTGTGATTTGATTTTCACTGCAGTTCCATCTGTCATAGAACTGCAGGAGATTTGACACAATAGACCAAAGAGGCTACTCTGGAGCCATTACAGTGTATTGTGCAAGGCAGTAATTACAGCCTTTTTAGAATGCATGTAATTCACTTGGCAGCTCTTGAAAGCTCAGCCCCGGGTTGTAGTGACCCACAGTGATGCACGGAGGTGGCCTCAGGAGGGAAGTTTTGGTATACAAATCACTGACCCAAGAGAGCTGCACAGCTCGCTCACAGCCATTCTGGATTCCCCAATAAATGCCAGCCTTAACCATGTGCAGACAGTAATTCCAAACACTGGGAGCCCTGAGCCATTGCTCTGGTTACAGATCTCAGCCCTTATGTGCTCTGGCCTGTTGATATAAATGCAGCAACTAGCATTCTGTTTGTGATGGGAAATTGCTCTGATTCCAGTCAGGCACCACTGCAAAAAGTACAAACACGGTAAAAACTGCTGCATCCCCTGGCTTGCACATGGCACATAGCCACAGTTGGCCTGGGAGAGACACAGCCCACCTAGGCCACGCCAGCTCTGAGCCCATTTTCAATCATTTGCAATACCAACAATTTGCTGCGACGACAGGCCTTCGGTCATGGTCATCCATGAACAGCTTGGGCCCTCCCTAATTTCCATCCTGAGCTACACCATGGATTTGTAGTTGTGTTTTTTACCTGTGTTGTGCTGCTACAGGTAACACCTTTGGGGTGTACATTAAGGGGCAGCTATACCAGTGTCTTAAGGTGCATGGCTGTAGCAGACAGAAATCTCCATGAAATGTGCTGGGCTCAGCCTAGTACCCATTGGACAAGTTTCTCCACATAAGCACACAAAGGACTGAATCGCTTCAGGATGGCAGTTTCGCCTCAGAGGTCTGCAGCTGTGAAAATGGAGCTCTCCTGAGAAAACGCCTGAAGGCTTCTTGGCCCATAGCTGTCAGTGCAGTAGCTTCAACTTCCAAACACTACAAGGCAAAAATGCACTCCATCTGCACATGGACACACACCTGGCGGTGGAGGAAGTTTGGAGGAAGGATGGCTACACCTTGCCACCCTCCAGGATGCAGCCAACAGACTGCAAAGAGAAGAGACAGAGACCTAGACAAGACTCATGCAGAAGGAGCCCAAACCAAAGCCCCAGGCTCAAACACTCCCATCCCTGGCTGTGGGATAAAGGTGTGACCTTCACTTGTGTCAACAGTCCTCACTCCATAAACCCTCTGCTACCCATTGAGGCCCTTCAGCCACCCAAGTGGAGGACTGCTCTCTGGCGATTACTGTTGATGTCTTGTATTGCAGTAGCACTTGAAAGCCTGGTCACGAACTAAGACATCACTGTGCTTAGCAGTGTACTAGGTACTGAACAAACTTACTCATGTCCTGAAGCACCGAGCAACACTTTTGATTCAACCTCTTATTTGGTGATGGGGTTTGTCCCTGGACAACACAGAGCATTGTCTCCCCAGCTCTAAGGGTGCCGAGTACAGTTGCAATTTGCAGGCATGCTCCACTGAAAATAACTCAGGAATAACTGTAATTGAAAATAGCTCCATTGAAAATAACTGTAGCAGCAAAATAACAATTACCAATTAATGCAGTGGGACTTAGGATCCTAAGTTCTGTTTTGAAACGGACTCAGGCCAAATTGTTAATGGTAGTTAGGTGCCTAACAGTGGCTGAATACAGTAAAACTTAGGATCCCGAGTCCTGTAGGAACTTATGAATGTTTTTGCTGAGATGCACCACCTTTTCCAGCTCCTTCAGCCCCTAATAGCTCTGGAAAGCAGATGGTTTTAACCCTTTGGAGCACTAATGCTGCGATTCCATGGCCAGCCCTTGGTATTTATTTGTGATACTCGCTCTTGTTTACAGAGCCCTCCTAGAAACTGGAACATGAACGCACCATTCCCTACTGATTCACCCCCTTCCCCCACAGCTGGGCAAATGCACTGCATTTAGTCATTAATGACTTCCATGTACATAAGTGTCTCTGTGCCAGAACAGCTTTGCTTGTGCCCTGGCCTTGCCCATATACATGCGCCTCCTGAGGATATGCTTTGCTAGAGAGCTTTGGCAGAAGTACAGTTCTGTAGGCCCCTCTGGAAGAAATGCCTAGAGTTCATTTACAAATATGTGTTGGTAGTCTGAGGATTTCATCAGCACGAATGTAGTGATTGCATGGGCACTAGATCCATGTCTGGTGTAAATAAATGGAGCTGCACTGACTTTGGTGGACCTCTGTGGCATCACACTGGCCAAGGGTCAGACTCCCAGCATCTGTCATCATTTATTAGTTGTACTGAAGAAGTAGCTGAGAGCACGAACACGTGCCAGGTGCCGCGTAAGCACAAAACATATGGGCAGTCTCTGTCCCAGAGAATTTATAATCAGAGATCTTTCTGCTCTCAGGACCCAATCCAGCAGCCAAGTAGCCTTACTGAGACTCATGGGTTTATTCCCATGGGGAAGGATTCCTATGGGTAAGGGTGGCAGTGAAGTTTGTGGCACAGAAAGGCCGGTCTAGGTGGTTTCTGGCTGGTGCAGCCTGCAGCTCCATAACTATAAAATAGTCTGCTGCCGCCTGTCAGTGAGTGGAAGGGAAAGACCCTCACGGGAGAGCTTTGGCCTCCTTCTCAGTCGGGGCTTTCGCTGCTCCTTTTAAACAGAGACACTTTTCCCCAGCAAAACTGGCAGCCTGTAAAAACGTGTCAGCGTTTCAGCTTTTTCACAATTAATGAGGTGAAACATCCTCGGAAACATTTTGCTGTAATGTTTCTACAGTAGCCGAAACTTGCCCCCCTCTTAAATTTTTCATGTCCTTCACTTGCGCCGGGAAAGTTTCCTTAGGATTCAGCAGTTTTCTGGACTCTCCCTCCCCCCGCACACACATTCCTCCTGGCCCCGTCCTGAGCTCGGTTCCTTCCACAATGAGCTCGTTCGTGGCTTTTTGTTTGAAAACTCACCGCAGAGTGGAAAAAGCCGTGGTGGTGAGAAGGCTGGGTATTGCTCCCAGAGCCAAGTCTCAGGGCTTCTTGCATATTTCCTCCTGTCGGGTGGTTTTGCTCCAGTTCCTAGCAGCATGGCATGCCCTCAACCTGACGCCGCTGCTGAACCCCAAAGTTTCTCTCCGCTAGGTGTTGATCATCAGGGCCAGCTGTGCATGATCCAGGAAGATAGCTTCCCTCGTCTCTATATTAGAGCAAGGAAAATGACCTATTGCTTCCAGCCAGTTAACTCCAAGTTGGTGCTTTGCAGCTTGGGCTCGCAGTGGACACTTGATCCTTCAGGGATCCAATCAGACTGAACGTACAGTATGTGATTTATGCAAACAGCACACTAATCACTGCCATAAAAGCGCTCTGCTTAGTCCTCAAATGCGTTTCTGGCAACAGAATAGCCCACAAGGGACTGGCTTGATCAGGGATTGGCTTTTAATAGGAGAGGTAGAAAGAAGGTAAGGATAAGCATTATAGCTAAGCTTGGCTTGCTTGGGGAAGAAGGTAAAGATACGCCCTATAGCTAAGCTTGGCTTGCTTGGGGAAGAGGTCTGAATCCAGGTCTCTGCACTGGGAAGACAATTTCAGCTCGCTCTCACAGGGTGGTGCCATCTGCCATAGCTTGGTTATCTCAGCGCAAATGAGAACTTGCTGTCCGCCATGATCCAAGACATGATCCTGCTGTCAAAGGCACCAGAGGGAAGGCAGGACAATTTACTGAGTTTGCTTCATCAAAATGGAACCCACTGCTGTAGCCACGTGATCTGCATTGCATGTTCTCAAGGGTCCCCAGGGCCTTCACTGTTGGCAGAGAGCTCAGTGGGGACCCTGCAAAGCTGCACGCAAATCCCTGGCACATTCCAAAACCTAACCACGGCTGATACAGAGGGCCCCTGAAGCAGGCCAAGTGGGTAACTGCTTCTAGGTGCAGCTCAAGCAGTTAGTGGTACTCCACCCCAGCCCTGATGACTTGGGACGAGGTTCCACTGCTCCCTTGGGCTGGCCCAGCCACTGCTGCAGGGAGTCCCCAGTCTAAGTGGGGACTGGGAAGGGCGCCGGTATGGGAAGGCTCTAGCTTTTGATGGTACCCAGCACAGCCCATCTTTCTCAGTCATCAGACTACGGTGCCTGGCCTGTTTGGTAGGTGGGTCTGAATGGACATGTGAATCCCTTTGCTCAATGGACCTAAACAGTTTTGTTTCCTTTTTTTTTTTCTTCTTTTTTTGCCTGTTTTTTTTTCCAGGTGGGTAGGTGCTTCATGGAAGAGTCTAGTGTCATCAAGTCAGGGCTCTCTAGCCTATTGCATAAATGTTGGTCTAGCCAGGGAATTGCCAACTGAGGGCAAACCCCTGCCCCAGGAAGTTAATTAGAGCTTTGCCATTGGGCTCCAGTGGGCACAAGATCCAGCTCTTAGTATGCGCAAGGTCAAGGGTGCAGCTTCTCGAGCTCCTGGAGGACAGTGGCTGGTCCTCTGCCCTTGTTTGAAAGCTTGGCCCATCACCTTTTGGTATAATGCACCATGTTCTCAAAGCCAGCAGTTCTCAGTGAAGGCTGTGTGGTTCATCTCACTTCACACTGGCAAGGCCTTTTCTGATAAGTAGCAGAGAAGGAACCTTAAAGTCAAAACCAAAGTACAGATTGGTAACCTCATGATCTTGAGAAGGTAGTTTTAGACTTGCTCTCAAGTGGGGCGTGGGGAGGCAGGCTGGTTATATGGCTTGTCTGTGATTCTCAGGAGATTTGGGTAATCTTCCCAGCTTTGCCTGCCAGATACTAGATGGCACTAGAACCTCCAAGACACAGTTTCCCTTGGTTTCCTGTCTGTCCTGTCTAATTGAGGTAATAAACCCTGTTGGGTGGTGACTGTCTCTCACAAGGTGTCTGTGCAGCGCCTGTCACCACTAAGCCTGACCTCACTTGCGGCCTACAGCGATACCACCATGAACACCAATAAATCTCTGCCACAGAGCCTGGAGCGAACACAAGTACTACTGCTGACCTGGCTGGAAGCAGGTTTGGCCTTGTAGGGCCCGATCCTCTGTGGTGCTGAGAGAAATCAGCGGGAGCTGGGTGTACGGAGTACCTCACCGGAAGCTCTCCTCATCCTGCAGGGTCAAACCCATTGGGAGCATCTACACATGTGCTTTAACGTTCTTTAGCCTATTTTAATGTGCATTAAAGCGCCACAAAAAAATAGTGTTTTCGCTAATGAGCATTAAAATAGGCTAATGCATCTTTTTCTAGTACCTCACAATGGAGGTACTAAATTTAATGCACATTAGCCAAGGAGCATTAATGAACATGTAGATGCTCCCACTGTCAATGACCCAATGAATCTTAACTGCTTCCCACACACATAAGGCAGAGGAATCCTTCCATGGCAAACAGCTGCACAACCACAGGGTGGAAGAAAAAAGCCTGTACCCCAGGAAGCGATGTATCGAATTGTATGTCTTAGCCTAAGAGATGAAAAGCAGGTCCCAGAGCAAACCTCAGCTTGGTTACACAAATTGAGCTGGCTTTCCAAGTGAGAGCAGACAGTTCAAAACCTGGATGCTGGCAAGCTCCAGGGAGGCTGTGCCCAAGTGTAGGCCTATACATACTTCTGCAGTCTCTATTTGTGTTGTGCTGCGCAGGCCAAATCCAATAGACGGATTTCTTAAAAACAACGTGGCAGGGGCAAGCAAATGTTTGCAAAAGTCCAGGAACTTCATTACTGCTCAGGCACAACAGTCCTCATGACATAATTTCTGCAGATTAAATATTTATGGTAGAGTTTTTGGTTCCCATCACATTTATAACTGTCAGATAGGAAATTCAGTGCAGTCAAGTGGTGAGAATAGGGAAATGAGCTCTCCAGACAACTCAGGACCTGATTTTTGCTTTCTTCCTCTGTGAGACTCCTGGATCAGGAAAGCAATCCATTCCTGTTCAAGCCTGTACCAAAAGTTTAGTGGGTGTGAAGCTAGGTACATGGTCCCCTGCTGTCTGCAATAGGAGTGCTTTCCCAAATCAGGATCCAGAAAGGAAATGAGAATATTGAGGATACTTGGTGATGTTTAGGAGTTAGAGCGGGTGACTAGGAGTCAGAACTCCTGGGCTCTCTTTTCAGCTGACTTGAAATATGGCTTTCAACAAATCACTTTACGTCCTTGTGCTCAGGTTCCCCATGCATCTCCCTCCTGGGAAGAATGTATAAAGCTGAATTAATTAAGATCTGTAAAGTGCTTTGAGTTCCTCAGATGAAAGGTACTAGCAAAAGGGCAAATTATTTTTGTTCAAGGGAAGAAAAAGATCTAGGCAAAAAAAATCTACTCTGCAGGCCTGTATCATTTACTTGGCAGATTAATCCGAAGGGAGACATTTAATATTGATTTCATGATTTAAGGAATGAGTTAAACAATTGCACATGAAGTCTATGTGGACATCATTATGATAGCTCCTTTGGTTTCCCTGGAGTATATAAAGGGAGTCCACATGTTTACTGAGAAAGACCATGGGAGAAACGAAAGACATTGTTTTTCCAAAGGATTTCTTGGCTGTAAAAGGCTCCACCACCCTGCGGCTTCCCTGATTAAGGCCCAGCGTTAATTTGTTAAATCCACATCAAGTGCCCAGAGAACCAGTTGTTTATTTTTGCTAATTCAGCCAGCCGAGATCAAATTGGGGTTTTATTTGTTAAGGATAAACGTTAATTAATAAAAGCTATTTATTTGGTTAGAGCCGGCCGCAGCCTCAGGGTCATATATGCCGTGATCATTATTTCAAGGAAAACAAACGCAAAATGTCTCTCAACAGTCTGAAAAAGGCAGAAACTTAGAGGGCTGAATTTATTTGTCTTAGGAAGAATTTACAGCTAATTCCCTTTAGGCTAGTTCAACCCTTAAATTATACTGAAAAAGAGAGGGAAAAAAGGAATTGCTGGGATGGGAGAGGGGAAGGTAGGGAAGAGAGCGGAAGTGACTGCAAAGAAGATTTGATCCTTTGGCTGGGGGGAAAGAAGTACAGCTGAAAAGGCCTTTGGCAAACTGCTCGCTAATAAATGGATCATGTGAAATAACGCACGAGATTGTACACTGCCCAGGTTCTTTTCTTCCTTGTAACGTAATGAGACGAGATTTAACGTCAGCATTCATGGGCACGGATCTGCACTCACCCCTCCAACCCCTGACTGCTGCATCAGAGGGGTGGAAGATTGTGTATTTGTTGTCCCAATCGTAATGGTTTATGAGCAAAGTGGGCTGCGTGTTAGCGAGGGTGGCTGAAAACTGTGGGAACAAGCAGCTTCCCCTGCACCAGCCAGTGCAGAGAAGGAGCTTGCCCAGTCAAGGGGGAAGGCAGGATGCTTATCCTCTGCTCTCTTCCTTGCCTTATTTTAACCCCTAGACTTATCTCTATCCCTTCCTCACAGCAGCAGAGCCATTTAACAATGAGTACCGTAGCACCAGGACTGTTGTGCCAGCCAACCCGTCCTGGGGGAACCACGAGAACTTTGTACAACCTTCCCTAGGCAACAGGCCACCACAAGCTTTCATGGAGCTAAGCTTGGCAGCACAGTGATCAGATCCCTGCTGTCCCTGTACTCAGAGCCTTCCTGGAGCCACAGGATTAGGCCCTAAATAAACAACAGATGGCTTGAATTTCAGAGGCACAGCTCTCACTAGCTTTGGGCAGCTCCAACCGGCTTCAGAACTTAGGCCAATGCGCCTTTAAATTCAGTTTGAAACCAAAGCCAGGAGAGACAGCGTTCCCATCTGGACGATGCAGACAGGCCTCAAGGACTGAATTCCAGCACAAAAGAGAAAAGATCCCTCCGAGCATGGCCATGACAGGAACAAGACACTGGCCTGCATGATGGAATACCATTACCGCAGCCCCTGGGAGCAAGCTCTTTTGCTAGGTAATGGGAAATTCGATGGAGATAAGTTAAGGTGAAGGAATCAAGAAACTCCACTCCTTGAGTTCAGCCCTGTAGGTCTGAAGTGCAGCTGGTTTTCTGATGTCTCCGCTCAGCACAGAATTCCTAAAGAAAACCAATGAAAGCCGAGAAGGAACGTACAAAATCAGAAGAATGGACCTGCTCTGCACAGAACATGAATAGCACAGGACAGGCTCTGGCACCAGATCCCGCTGTCCTAGACCTCAGCAGACACTTCACCTGCAATGCAGGGTCAGATCTTTATTTTGAGAGAGCAGTTTTCCTCCAACCTGCAGGCCCAAGCCTGCTCTCATTGAATCAAATGACAAAACCCACGTCAGCATCTTTGGGAGAAGGCTCAGACCACCTTCACTGCTTTACTGAGTTGCCTGATGGAATTACAGTGTCACATGAATCATGGCAAGGAAGAGGAGAAATGTAGAGAAGTAGGCAATGGAGGAATGTGATGCCCAGAAGAAGAGAAATCTAAGGGCTGTTTGTTTCAAAGGAGCCTGACAGCATCTAGCCCCCAGGCTCAAATGTTCGGAAGTACCCATGGGGTTTTACAATTTTCAAATTTGGGGGCATTGACATTTTCAGAAGTAACTTCAGTTCCTCAGTCCCGCTGACTTCCAATGATGGAGGCACATTGGAGCCTTGTCTCAGGTTTGCAAAACAGTAAATAGACTCTTAGGTCACTTTTGCATGATTGCAAACATCATCCCCCCTCTCGTCCCCCCTATTGAAAGTCATTGGGAGCTGGACATCCAACATACTTAAGTATCCCGGACAAATTCCTTTGGAAGGCTTAGATCTTGGACTGGGTTTTCAAAACCCACTAGCTGATAACAGCTATGTTTAACCACAAAACTTACTGTTCCCAGGGGTGGCATGCTAAGCATTCTGTGCTGCCTTGTGTGAGCTGCCTCCTAAACCAGAAAGTGTAGCTAATTAGCAGGACAGGCTAATTACTTTGTGGGTAGGCTAACTGACACTAAGCTGCACAAATTAGTCCACCCGAAGCGCTGTCCAAAGATACCTTGCTTCCAGTTTAGCAAGCTTCCTGTCTGGAGCAGCTTGAGGGCCCTGCCGGCAAGGATGGTAAGTTTACTGTGTAGGCATAAGCGGAGAGACACAAGTTCCACTGCAAGCTCAGAGGGCTTTTTCTCCTGCGTCTCTCAGGGGACTTTTGACAATCCCAGCCTTCATCACCGAACTGCTCAGACTCCAGTGATGCACAGGACAGATGTGATGCTAAAGAGACAGCGAGAATCTGCTTTGTGCTTTGTCTGAGACGCACGCAAACCTGGTATGAAACTACAGCTTCCCTCCATGCCGCCGCGTTCCACTTCACTCCGATTACCCCTGGCAACTCTGTTTTTCTTCTCCGAGTTCCCGAGCAGACTCTCTCCATTTTTTCCCCTGCAATGTCATCTTTCATTATTCAGTAACGCTATCCCTTTCCCTCCCTACCCCCTCTTTATTTTTTTCCCCCTCAGAGGAAATTGTAATCAGCGGAAGATAAATACACCACAAAAAGGCGGCTGGGGGGAATGTTTCAAAAGTCCCCTCTGACCTCCAGGTTGGACAATCAAGTCAGTGTCTCCAAATGGGGCCACAAATTAACAAAACTATGGCAAAGGCAAGCTTGCAAACTCCCTCCGTGGCTACGTCCCCTCCCTTGAGCAAGGTCTGCAAAAGCCCTTCGCGGAGGGGAGCGGGAAGAAAAGACTATGTCGCCGAGCTATTTCTGAATTTCCGTAATTAACAAATCTTATTCTTGGAAAAGCGTCAGTATGGGAAAACACTTCTAATTCCGGGTTGAAAATCCCAGAGAAGCCAGTTAAGCAAGGCTTCCTCCTGTGAGTCCGAAAGTCAAGCACTAACGGGGTTATCTGATGGCATGGAAGCCTTTGGCATGAAAAAGCAGTGGCTGGGCAGCAGAGTTAGCTTTGGATTTGGGGCCAGATGTGCGACTGTACAAGGCAGAGGTGGGGGTGGGGACTGGACTTCACTCAGTTCAGTCCCCCTCATTCCCTGAAGGCATGAAAATGGGACATTTGCTTATATTTGTTCCTGAAGGCTGATTCCAGCTTCGTAAGGCATCTTTTTCTAGAATGGGAGCTTGCTCCCAACCCCGTGTGCTGTAAACCTGTCAGATGCACGCCACTGGCAATTAGAGTGGCATTTATCTGGTCCTGTCATCCTGCGCATGGGAAGCGCTCCGAAGCATGAGCTAAGTGAGAAAAGATGTTGCTTCATTATGGGGCAGGAGAACCCTGTCCGAAGCTAATTAGAGGAGCCAGACAGGTACGCCCAGGCGCGGAGCCTCCTATGTGCAATCAACAGTGCAGTTAGGAGGAGGGGAGGGAGGAGGAGGAGGAAGGGGGGGAAAAAAAAATCACATGACAAAAAATTCGTCTGGCAGCAAAGGGCTTGTGTGCAGGGCTTTGGGAACAAAGGTACGCTGTGAGCCGGGCCGGGATGCAGCTATCTTTCGAGTGAACATTTGAGTAGGTGGGAAAGTCTTTCGCCAGCTCACAATAGCATTTAAGAGCGTCCCTGGAATGTCCTGTGTGGTTTCTGCGGTTCAGGAGAAGCTCTCTCTCGTACGTGCTTTAGGGGCTCTTTGAAACTAGCAGTGGGGCCTGAACAAAAATCCTGGATCTCCGTGTCCTTAGACTTTGCAAAGCTCAGACAAAAATATGATCCGCCCCGCTCTGCACATGGAATCATGCAGCGCCGGCTCGTTTCAGATGCCAGCCCTGCACGGAAATCATCTGGCACCGCTGGTCTGTGATCGAGCTGGGACCCGCTCCCATTAAATTCCATGTGAGTTTTTCTATCAACTTCAGGGATTAGCTCTTGTAAAGAGCCCTGCTTGGCCAGGGTGAAAAGAAGGCAGACAGACTGAACGGGTTCTTGCGACAGCATATTCTCCCCAAATTGCTTCAAGTGGGAAATCTATATGTCTTTTAGCTGACCAAATTTGGGCAGGGAGAGAAGCAAGTCAGTCTCTTGACTGGGGTGCTCAATCCCAACCCTAGTCCATGGAGCCATGGCATGCATCCCAGAGGTCGAGAAATTTGGCGATGGAGAAGCAGTGGCAATTAATACTGTCAGACTCTCAAGTCCTCCCTCCCACATGGCCGGGAAAGGGCTGGGCCATGCCATTTCCCCACATATGGCTGGATTGGGGCCAGATCGCCTTCCTGTCCTCCTCCACACAGCCAGATCAGGCCCAGCTGCACCTGCCCAGTATACCAAAAGGGCCTATGGACAGACCAAAAACTGTCCATCCAGCCCACAGGGAAAAAAGGTTGAGCACCACTGCTATAGACATATTTTAACAGGCATGAAACCACGTGGGCTGTCGAGAAATGTAACCGCGTTCTATATAACCGCAGTGAAAAAGCTATAGGATTGAAGGAGGAGGAAGGTCCTCTTTCTATAGAACTTAGCAACCTCCAGGCTGCGATCTTCCCATTCAACCCAAGAGCACAATTCACAAAGGCCGCGGGAAGGGCTCATCACATTCTGCAGGCCCCGTCCACCAGAGATGGCTCGCAAGCGCTGGCTGGGTTTGGGCCCAGGCTCCGAGAAGGGGCTGGGAGAGTAGAGACTTGAGTTATTTTTTTAATTCAGAGGCTCATTCACTCTCTGAAGAAAAACAAAACCAAAAAAGGAGTTTCGCTAAAAGGGGCAACTGTAAAATAGAGGCTGGCAGCACATTTGAGGCTTTCTGCACGATCACCGGGGGAGGGAATTCTCGGAATTTTATTTGTGAGCCTTCAAATGGGAAGCACAGCGGAGCCCAGACGGCTGGCTCCCGGGTAGGGGAAAGCACGTCCTCCTCGCTCCTTCGGCTCCTGGATGCACCTCGCCTTTATTTCATGTTGAACCCAAAACACGGCACCTCTCAAAACCTCCTTCCCCCGTATTGGGTGTTTGCTGGTGTTTGGCCTTTTCTGGCTCCGGGGACTTACAGAGCCGACATGGAATATAAAGCTACGTGTAAGAAAATGATCAGAAAGCGACTGCCAGAAGGTTGTCGCTCCTCCGAGTGCCTGAGGCCTTGGGCAGTTCATCATATACCGCGTTGTAATTTATGTTGGTTTTTGTATGCAGTAATGTCTTTTGATGCCGGCGTATGCTTCCGTGACCAGCACGACCATAGCCCGTTTACCAAGTAATTGTTCAGTACAGCCAGGGAGGTAGTAATGTGCCACCTCATAACCTCTGATTTTGACATATAGTGCACAAACCCAACATAACCCTGCTATAAATCAATGAGATGTCATAAACCTATTAACATTTCAAACAATTCAAAAATGCTTTCCCGCCATTAGGTACAAATTGAAGCCAGATGCTTCACTCAGGGAAAGAATAATTAAGCAAGATTTCCAAAAAGAATTAAAAGCCCCCCCCCGAACAACATATTCTCCCTTCTAGGCCTCCGTAAACAACTTCCAGGACAGGACTGCATGGACTACCCCCAACTGATCATGTTAGAGACAAAGTGTGAATGAATGCTACCCCAACTGAAGCCCACAATTTGCTATATTCAGGCCTGGATCTGTGCCCAAAAACTTTTGCTAGAAAGATGGACCAGTGACAGACCTGGGTTCAATATTTCATGAGTGAACAGAGATAGAAACAAAGACTACATGTGAACCGAAATCTCAAGGTCTTGGTAGTATTCAATCCCAGCACTGGTTGGCCAGGAGACCTTAAAACCTGGATCATTCCCATTCCTGCTGAGTATAAATGCCTGCCCCTCCACCCCCACCATGCAGAGCATGCTTGTGTTAACAGGGCAGAGAGGGAGCAGCTGGTTTTCTGGAAGTCGTTTGTACCCAACCTCTCTGCAATGGTCTCTTTTGAACTCCCCGCAGATGAGAGTCTGAGTCCAAACTGTGGTGCTACCAAGAGGAAGAAGAAGCAGAGGAGGAACCGCACCACATTCAACAGCAGCCAGCTCCAGGCTCTGGAGAGAGTCTTTGAGAGGACACATTACCCAGATGCTTTTGTGCGAGAGGAGCTAGCACGGAGGGTGAACCTCAGTGAGGCCCGAGTCCAGGTGAGCAGAGGTTGCAAGGGGTGGAGAAAGCAGGCCTCCACCTCCTTGCACAGCCCAGTTTTCCCTGGGGTCATCTGGAGCCTCTCTCTCACTAAAGCCCTGGTGGGGTACAACTTCCACAGGCATGACTGCCCACTCTTACAGACTGTGCCATGGCAGGCAGATGCATTAGTCTCTGATGAAACAGCCTGCATCAGACTCATTCCCAGAGACACTGCAGAGTTGAAGTTGGCTGGGTATTAACCTGGTCACATGGTGAGCAGTCAGACTGGTACCGCTATTTGGAGACTGGGCAGATCCCTCTCCTCACTCACACCTTGATGCCCACTGTCCGCCTTCAGTCGGGCTTGGGTTAACGGCGCTGCCTCTCTGCCCCCAGGTGTGGTTTCAGAACAGACGGGCCAAGTTCCGCCGCAACGAGAGGGCTATGTTAGCCAACCGATCCGCCTCTCTCCTCAAGTCCTACAGCCAAGAAGCAGCCATTGAACAGCCCATGGCCCCCAGGCCAACTTCCTTGAGCCCAGACTATCTCTCCTGGACCACCACCTCCCCCTACAGGTAAGTCCAGGCTGCCTTAGCACTGCCTCTCTGTCAGCCCCCAAAGCAATGTATTCCTAACCTGTTTAGAACGGAGGTGGGGACCCAGTCAAGTGCCAACTCTAATGCCTTCCACCAACATGTAGGAAAGATTGTGGCACAGTCTTAGGCAGATTACTCATCTCTCAAGGGGTGAATTAAACATGCACAGGAAACAGAGAGGACACAAAAGCCCCCAGGCAGCTCCCAATGAAGACAAAGGGATTCTTTCCATGGAGAATAGTGAGCGTTTCAATGGCCCCGAAGAGACCAAGACAGAACTGAAAGAACTTCAGGACTGCCAAGAAGAGCTCCTGCTACTAGAGCAAACACAGCCGGCACCCAAGGTGGGGGTTCACGACATGGGACAACTACTGAGCTTTGAGTATTTATATGCACACAAGAGTGGAAGCTGTAGTTAGCAAAGGAAATGTTCCAAATGTCGGAGCCATATAGGACTCCCCTGAACTATGGTAGCCTGAGAAGAGATGGGAGCACCAAAGGGGGAAAAAGGAAGTTCAGACGGCTTTGCAAGAGATTGTCTCTCCATTAGCCTAGAAACCGTCTGTGCCAGGGGCAGCAGGGAAACTCAACCGGGTGAAATTCCTTTTAGGAGTCATTCAGGCAAAGTCAATGGAATTGCACCAAGATTGAGTTTAGCCTATTTTCAATAAGCTTGAACATCTGGATGTTGTGGATTTGAAAGGCAAGTCTGAATCTTATCATTTGATTGTTCTGATTGGGAGAGACTTCAATGCGAGGAGGTTTATGGGAGGGAGAGCAGTGAGGAGAGGGGAAGAAATTCTGATGAATAAATAAATACCAGCTTCTGAGGAGTACCAGGATAGAGCCATTCAAAGCACCTTGGGTTGTGACAAGGGTTGCTGTACCATGAATGCACTGCCCTGGTTTTACTTTTGCTATGGAAAGTTTATTTTATAAAAGGAAATTTTTTTTTTTTTTTTAAATCACCAGGCTTCTCACTTTTGGGTTCTCTGTTAGACTCAAGGATGATCTAAAAACTATCAAAACATTTGCCATAACAAGTGTCCTTTCCTTTCTCATAAGTGCTTTGAGATGGTTGAGCGAAGGTCCTTACAAAGCACCCCATCACCCCACATGGCGTGAGTGCAGAATGCTAGCATGGAGACGATCATTTTCTTTAGAGCTGATTTGCTTTTGTGTCTGGCAGCTATTTGACTCTTGGGCCATCAGCCCCTGCAGGACAAATATCACTCCCCGATTGTCATTCAGGGCTTAACTGATGGTGGGTTTCCCTGAGCTGCAAGATTTGAACTTCCAGGCATGTCCTTGTTGGGTACTTGGTACTGACATCCATCCTAAACTCTAGGGATGAGGTCTTCTGCATGGACCTCTCTCAGACTTACTCTCAAAGCTCCAGGACAGGGAATTTAATCTCATTTAAAACTGATTTCCACAAGTTGCTTGCTTTAATTTAGCAGCAGAAAAATGCTAAGATGCTGCTACTGTTGTGGGAGCTGTTTACGATTAGGAAGAGCTAGTTGGTTCCGAGAAGCTGGCGGGAAGAAGCCAAGTGCCTGACAACTGGAAATCAAATTAATCAAATAGTGGGATGCTGTTCCAGCTTTGCTTACATCGCCACGGCTGGGGCTTTCCTGTAGCTCATCAGAATCTCATGACCGGTTTTGTTTAATTTGCTCCTCTCTTCTCCTTCTCCTCTTCCCACCCCCTATCCTTGCAGCCCAGTGCCATCCTACAGCTCCAGCGCGCCCACCACACCTGTCCAGGGGGTGAACATGGCCAACAGCATTGCCAGCCTGCGCCTCAAAGCCAAAGAGTTCAGCCTGCATCAGAACCAGGTGCCCACTGTGAACTGACTGCACAGCCCCAAAAACTGGGACAAAAATGCCAACGTGCCTGCCCTAGCAGGGACAGCTCCTTCCCAATCCTGAAGTGCCAGTTTGGATGGCCTGTGCCAATCTAGACCAGAACACTAGTGCTACTCAACTAATACTGATTCCACTACCAGCATCTGCAGATGCCACTTCCATGCCCTCTTTTTTTTGTGCCTTTTGAAGGCAGAGCAAGTTGCAATCTGGCTTTGGTAAGTGGTGTGCAACTGTAGACACATATGGAGTAAACTTGCTCCCCCCATAACAAAGGATACACACACCCATACACCCTCACACTTCAAGACTATTAAGACTTGCCAAGTTTACATGAGTTTGCTTCCAAACAGGGAAGGATCTTGGACCACTGGATTTGACCAATTTGAGTATCTTGCCTGGACAGTCAAAGAGAAGTTGAGTATTCTCCTACCCCAGGGACATGGCATTTTGCAAAGGATCACTAAAATGCATAATGTCCATTATATAGTCCCTTTTTCTTCAGTGGTCACTAAGCCATGATTGTTCAGCAGTCACATATGTAGCCAATTCACATTAGACACCAGCACGCCCAAGGCTGATGCATCTTCTCACCTCTTTTTACATCACCAGACTGCAATGCTTGCAAGAGAGAGAAACTTTGGCAGATGGAACTGCGCACACCTGCTGTATATATTCATTATCCTGACCCTGCATTGTGCTTTGTACATTTAGGAATAGCCAGCTGCCCATGTCAACGCGAGATATACACCACCAGCCTTAACTAGTAACCAAAGAGAACGAGGATGGCTCGAGTGTCCAGAAGGACTCACTCCATCAGCTACCTAAAAATCTAATTAGTTGGGGTCTTGCAGTTTTCTGAAAGTCAGCATTTTCTCTGTACTGTTTGGTTAAGTCCATGAATTCATAAAAAAAACCTAAAGTGCTTCAGGTGCTTGAACTCTCCCAAGGAAAAAGAAAATAAAATCTGTGAGCTTTAGCTGAATACCCAGTTGTCAAATCTCTATGCAAACAGTACTAAAGCCAGCCTCCTTCAGAGTCACAGCCTCCCTTACAGAACTGCATTCCCTGGATGTGGTCAGTGGCCCAAGCTTGTAAATTAAATTCCTGCAGCAGAAAGTGGCTGGGTTTCCCCTTTTCTCAACCTCTGTTTTTCCACAAGGGGGCCTTTCAACCCTGTATCATCTCCCCAAACCGTTCAGTCCCCGCTTCCCTTGACTCCGCTGTGAATTTAGACTTAACAATAAGTCTATCAGTCTATTTAAGAACAAATATTGCAACTTCTGAGGTACCTTCATGAGACCCTGCTCTATTGTAAGTGCAGGCATTTTGTCTTAGCTCGTTCTGTGGAGTCCAAATGTCCTGGTACCTCATACTGAGGCATAAAACCCAACATTGGCAGTAGTTACAGATGAGAAAAAGTGCCAGGAGAACAGCACATGTGCACAGGAAGAGAGATCACCCATAAAGATAATCTTACTTCTCCCTTGCCTCCCCCACTCATTGCTTCTCTGTGAGCATCCTCTTATTTAATGAGCTTTTGGCTGGAGCCCAGTACACTAACTAACAACAGGAATAATCTCAGAACCAACTGTTTCTCCTCCACAAATACAGGTGCTCTGTGCTTTAGCTAAATGAGAGTCCCCCATAACCTGTAGCATTGTTAGGGTTTGCATCTGGTTTAGCTGCAGTAGGACCACCCTCCCATAAGCAGTCCTGACCTTCTGTCCAGGGCAGGAGAGAGAAAAACTGTAGCTCCTCTGTAATACCTTGCTGTGAGGTCTGCAAAGGACTAGATCTTCTGGTTGAACCAGCAGGGACATATTGGGTTGGACGTTCCTTGTCAGCCTGCCCCAACACAGGGAAGAGGTTTCCAAAATTGAGATGGCAACCCCTCAGGAGGATTAGCTTTAACTGAACTGAAGGACCTGAATTTCCTGTTGTCATAGTGCTGTCAACAGCACCAACCCTACTCAAATGATGAGGCAGCTCTGGATGTTCCCCAAACAAATCACAGGTCTGTGGAGAGCCTTCCTTATGCTGCTGCCAAAACCACTCTGGGCTGCGCATCCCCTATAATGATACTTTATTCAATTCCAGCAATTGTTTACACACTTACTAAGTAGCCATTGTGTTAGGGGGATGCTGAATTACCCCTAGAATTAAAAGGTGAACCTAAGTGACCTAGAAGTATGCATTCCTTCAGCTTTCAACAGGACTCATGCACCAGCGACACTGGAGCAATTTTGAAATCCTCTTGCACTAGGTCCTTAACAAAGCTAAAGGGTGCCATAGGCATGAAAGGCCAGATTTCAAACAAGCCAACATCAAAAATAATTAGAATTATTTCTATGGCTCCCATTTTTGTTGCACTTGAGCTTTACAGACTCTGTTATGCTTTGATCCTCACAACACCTGCAAGACAGGGTTATCATCCACAATTTGCAGATAGGAAAGGAGGCACAGAGCAGTGAGAAGATATCACTTTAATGGCCTAGCTAACACAATGCAGGGTGTGTGCACACGGAAGCCCAAGCCCTGCACTTTTCCCCTGGTCCCTGAAACTTCTCTTTCAAAATGCAATTTCAAATGCAGATTTTCCAAGATCACCACAGTGAGCTCTGGACTCATCCATTCACAGGATATGGATAAAACACTGAATAGCAGGTAGGAAAAATCTGGTCTTGAGCTCTTAGAAATCTGCATCTCCATGAGACCAAACAAGCTCCTTATATTTCTCAGTGCAATCCCCTGTAGATAGGATTGTGTCATGCACATTCCCGTGACTGCTGCATACCTTGTTCTATGACTTAAGGATGCATCTTGGGCAACTATTACACCCTTGGTTGTTTCAGCCATGTCTCAAAGATCAGTAACTATAGCAGAAAGAGCACGGTTTCAAGGGGCAATTATTTAGCTAGCGGGAAAAAGATCTTTTCCAAGCACTTAGGAAATAGCTGTGATGCTTCGTGCTAACCTACCAGCGAATGCCAGCAAAACAGGGGTCAGGTCCATTGGCACAAGCCAAGAGCTCAGGAGTAGGAAACTATTAAAGGGCAAACAGAGCAAGAACAATCCAAAGTGTATGTGGATGCAGGGCCATTGCTCTGGGTGAAGCTCCCACTGCATTAGTTCCAGGTTAATGCTAGAAGCCACTGCAATAGCACAGGACAAACAAGCCTGTGATTGAAACTCCACTTTACCCCCAAGGAAAAGAAGTTCTTAACCAGGGAACACTATATTTCCAGCACCAGCGAGTGAGCCAGCCCCTCACTGAATAACGGTAAAGGGAAGATCATATTAAGACCTCATGGGCTAGCGAAGACATGGATTCATTGTAGATAAAAAGCCCACCATGAGAAACTTTGCTTGAGGGCTGGAGGAAGAGAAATTATGAAGCTTTCATTCCCATGGCAAGCACAGGGCTCTTTGTCAGTTATACAAGATAAAACCACAGGGATATAAATGTCACTCCCTCTTTGCGAGCATTAATGAAAATAAACCCGGTTAATAGTTTGCAGATGCTGTTTCTGTAAACCTAAAAAAAGAAGGGAATAAATATTTCTTTGCAAAATAGATATATGTATATATATTAGAAAACATTTGCTCTTAATCTTACAGTCCCTTCACTTGCTGCGCGATCTTGGCAGCTTATCTAAGATTGTCAGTCGCTGTTAAAGTATTACAGAGACAAGATACAAATTGCCTCAGTGCAGCAATACCAGAAACTAGGGATCATCATAATCTATGCTTGCTCTCTCCCTTTTTATTTGTACATTTCAATTACTTGTAATAGGATCTATGGTGGATTTTTTTTTTTTTTTGCATGTCTGCGTTGGGGGGGTTTTTGTATGTTTTTGTAAAAACAACTCTTGTGAAATAATTGAGAAATAAATATTTTACTGAGTAGTTCAGTGTCTGGATACGTAAAGGTGGAGCCAGTTTTTCCAAGTGTTGGCTCTGCTGATGCTGGTGTGATGCCCACAGCTGAGCCGGGGGAAGGTGGGAGAAAGAACTTTAGCTTTCTTGGGCATGGACCAGTAATAGGAGGGGAAATCACAACCAGGAGCCTTTAGTAGCATGAGATAGCTGCCTCCATCCTCTCCATGGCACTCATCTGTTCAAGCACCATCAAGGGTTAATTCAACCACTGTGCCATTGCCATTATTATTACAAAGTGCTCTACCAGCTCCTTCCCTTGGAGGCAACATAGGCAGTGCTGGGGAGGCGGATTTTACCATCTGCGTTGCAAAGCCTGGCTCAACATGGCAAGTCAAAAACAGGAAGCAGATACCCCAAGTCCTGTTCAAACCACCAGAAGAGCTGACAACTGACCCTGCCTTCTCTTAGGAAGTCAACCCCTCCCTCAAGCATTTGGCCGATTCCACGCTAATGGTTCCCATTAGGTCAGGTACCAAGATAACTCTAGTGATGGGAAGTTGAGCCTGGTTTCCAGTTTCTAGGCCTTAACACTGATGTTTTGGAGCCATGCACTCCAGCACAGACCTGCAGTGGCTTGGTAGGCCAGGCCTGATGGCGCTGAAGCAATGAGCAGGACCCTCCCTGGGCACACTGCAAGCCTTGTTCAGGAGGAATGAAAGCACATGATGGAGACAGAGCTGGCCAAGGTCTCCCCTGACCCACCATGGTCTTGGCTACAGTTGAGTGGGAGCGTGGGGAACTGCAACTTTCCTGCCAATGAATTTACTAGAATTCCTCAAGTTAAGAGGCTTTCAAGCCTCTGCATAGTTCTTGTCCAGAGGGAATAGAAACTTGCACCCAGAGACGCAGAAAGCTGCTTTAATGAAGGCCCCTGCACTGCAGTTACTTTCTGGGCCCTGCCAAAGCCTGATTATTTCATTACGTCTCACAGTGCAGTAAGTGCTGGTTGGGCTTTTTTCCCTAATAAAAATACCCCAAGCGTCTGAAGGGACTGAGTATTGTCAGAGCCAATAGTCTTTGCTCTAGGCAGGCAAAGCCCCGTGCCTTAATTCTATGTGAAGGGGAAAAGACCCATGATTGCCCCCGGTATGAATACTACTACTCTCCCATTACAAGGACAACAACTCCTTGTCACAGCCCTTGCCCTGCCTCAGCGGCTCCTGGTTAGGAGGTTGCCCCAGTGTTATATGTTAACACGGTCCTTACACCCTAGGAGCACCTGGCAGCAAGGAGCCCAGGAGAGCGCAGAGCTGACGCTCACTATCGAGTCACCTTCCTTTCCTGTTTGCCGAGCACTGCCCATGAGCAGCGAAGGACTCGAGTGGTTGCACAGAGGCCTGCGTTCTGGATACTACGGAGCTGGGGACAGTTTGGGTGCAAGGGCTTTGGGCCACAGAGGAAACCAATTTAAAATCTTCTACCTCACACCTGACCGTAAGACACTTTTGCTGCATGAACAGCTTGGGGGAGGAAGATTTAGTAACAGACTATGAATAAAGCCCTTTTCTGCCAAATCACCGGTTCAACTCTAGCCTGGCACAGTTGTAACCAGGGATGAAACCCATTAACAAATGATTGATGCTTGGGCCCAGCAGATGCATGTTCTTGTTACAGTCCTCCCCTCTTCTCCTTTCCCCATCGCTTCTCAGTGGCAATCACAGCAGAGGTCCCCACACATTCACTGGGTAATAACAGCTCCGGCTTAAAACATCAGGTAGGTTAGTGGAACAGCACCTGGGGCTGTGCTTTCCTGCTCGAAGCAGAAACGTTCACTCTAGAAATGAAGTTGGGCACTCTCTGGTGTCACATGGGTGCACAAATGCAGTGCTGGGCTCACAGAAGCCGCCTGCCTTTCAAGTGCATCCAGGTGGGTACTGGCAGCATCAGCTGGCGGGCTTCCGGCCCCATTGATTCAGCAATGAGTGTGAAGGCATGCTCCTCGAAGGATGGATTGGATCAACCTGGGTTGAGCTCTGTTCTGAAGAAGGCTGTGCAGCCTTTCAATCAGGGAGCACAAGGCTCTGAATGGCCAGGCTGAGGGGAAAAGAGAAACCACCTACAAGGGGCTTGGGAAGAATGGGGGAGCTCTCCACACTGAATTTCCATATTCACTCCAGATTCCTAGTAGTCCAAGTTATTCAGTTACCCGAACTAAAGAATGGCCATGGTCCTCTTGTTTAGGGTGACATACCAAAGGGCAAGACCACCCTGCCAGCTCAATGTGGGACAAGTTATCCAAAGCAGATCATGCCTCATACTCAGCTTTGGTCTTACCAAGGTCCACTAAAGGGGAGCTTTGCAAGTTTGCAGAT
This sequence comes from Crocodylus siamensis, assembly GCF_052110815.1. Lineage (NCBI taxonomy): Eukaryota > Metazoa > Chordata > Crocodylia > Crocodylidae > Crocodylus > Crocodylus siamensis. The sequence continues at coordinate 9,292,209 of NC_143405.1, read as the reverse complement.
TCATCTCCTTCATTTCCCAGCCAAGAACATAGAAGCACCATCCATCTCATCTCCAGTTACCCAAGACATTTGCTGCATGAGATGACTCCCCACTTCTCAGACACAGCTTGAAAAGAAAAGCCCACAGCTATTTCTGATAAGAGGCCCTTTCCAAGCATTCCTCCTGTGGCACTAGGACAAGAGTCCATCTTTTCTATTTACCCAGAGGAGCTTAGTTCTGATACAGCACATGGAATCCAATTTCTCCTTTGGTTAGCTCGGTGCAAGCCCAGGAGATTCAACCAGGCCTTCCAAATCTTGTGCATCTCATCAGATTCATAACATTATGCAGGCAACAGGGCTAAAGGGTTACAGCTGGGGTAGGAGCTATGCAGAGACTTTTCTAGGAAGCCACAATTTTTCTTGGAGAAACTGAGAAAGATGAAAGACTATCACAGGATTTCCTTTCTAAAGGCAGAGGGCCATGGGGAACCCACAGCCTTCCTGGCTTTCTAGCATAAGATGACACAAACTCCTTTCAGAGACAACTGCAACAAACCTGTGAGTGGCAAAGACTTTTGTGGCTGCTGTACTCCCCAAGCACACAATCATTACAGTAACTTTAGATTAGCCATCTAGATTTTATTCCTTTGTTAGCTTGGGTCGTAGAATTGATCCGATGGCCCCACTGTGAATGTGCCATGATGAGTTTATGACACCTTGAAGTCAGCATCTGCTAAATAGGAGAGCTATTATATGAATGGGACCTTTGATTAATCAGAGGGTCTATCACCTTTGGTACCTTCATGCTTCTTACCAGTCTGTCCTCCTGACCTCTTCAACCTTTTGAGAAGAGGAGCATGGAAGGAAAAGGCAGGAAGAGGAGAATGCATTGTAAAAAACTGTTTTCAAGGGGGAACCCTCTGCATTTCACCCCCAGAGCTGTTCAGATGTTTATAGGTGTGACAGATCAGACCAGCAGCACTTAAAGGCAGTTTGCCACTACAAAGAATTTCCAGCCAAAAGAATAAAAGAAAGAGACTTTTTGTCATATCCCTTCCAGAACAGCAAAGCCACAATGAGTGTCTTGAATGTACGGCAATGCATGCACATTGTTGGCAGCAGTCACATAGGTAGATGGCAACTTCCACTTCCCTTCATTTCTTCACATTACAGAATCCTTCTCAGACCCACCCAAATGCTGCTGCACTTTTTAAAAAGTTGCGTTAGAAAAGCGTATCACCGCAGCATCGGCCAGCATTTCATCACTAACTGCACATGTATTGTGGTAGCACTCAAGAATCCCAGCCGTGGATGGACAAAAAGACACTCCTGGCTCAAAGAGCTTCCAGTCTATAAGACAAGCCAACAGGTGGGTACAACAAGGAAATCAGGAGGCAATAATGGTGAGCACAATAGACAGTGGTCAGAGCACTTAAACTTGACAATGGTCAGGCAGCTGTTCATGCCACTTAGCTACCACTTTGTAACCACTGAGCTGCTAATTAATAGACTTAAGGCCCATTATGGTCATCCCCTCTGACCTCATGCCTAACACCAGAGTTTCACCCAGTAATTTCTTGCATTTAGATCCAATAACTTGTGGTTGAACTAGAACATCTCTTTTAGAAAGATATCAATCTTTCCTTAAAGACTCAAAGATGGAAAACCCACCACATCCACTGGTAGATTGTGCCAATACTTAGTTATATTCTTTACATTAAAATAGGTACCTTATTTCCGAGTTGAATTTTTCTAGTTTCAGCTTTTGGCCGTTTCATCTTGCCATGCCTTAACTATGTAGCATCGAGCTGATAATTGCTTCAGCAACATTTTTTTTATTTGTGAAAGATGTCATAAATAGCCAGTGACCCATCATGCCAACTGAACGGTCTCTGTTCAGGAACCCCTCCCGTAGAAAACTGGAATTCTGACAGAGCAGAACTGTGCCCAGAAGGTGTTTGCCTTCCTCTAAAAGGGCTTGGTTTTAAATTTTTCCATCAGGAAACTGAAAACGCCAAAACAAAACAATTTTCAGCTGAAGACCGACTTTTTTCATTGTTTGGAGCTAAAAACTGAATTTTGGGGAGGTTTTAGGTGATGGGAGAAGTAGATTTTTTTAATCAAATTTTTCTTAAGAGCTGTTTTCATCAAAAATTTCTACTGTCACATTTGTCCATTGGCATGCTACAGCAGGGCTGCTAACCTGGTTTATTTACCGAACATGAGCTCTGTGGCCATCTCCTGGCAAAACAATTCTCAGTTCATGCCTCCATCTGCTGGATACTTCTCCCTCTTGTGGCAAAACAAAGGCCTGCAAAAATTGCAAAATCCATCCTGATACCTCTTTTTCTGATGATCCAGAAGCAGGAGGCACATGGGAGCAGGTGTGCCTCCCCAGCTCTGCAAACCTACAGGCTCCCATCTCTATTTATACTGCTGACTGCCCTGCCCCTGATACTCAGCCAGTAACCGCCCACTTTTCAGCAGCTGAAATCTGAAACAAACTCCTCAGGAAAAAAAGGCAAAAGGCTGATCTGCTAACATGAAGCTCTCAGGCAAACTGCAATATCCGTTTCAGGGGCTGAGGAGGTAGTTGGGGTCCAGAGAGAGAGCCATACTAAGCTACCAAAATCCCATACTCCATACCTACTGCAAGCACATCATCACCTTCCTGTACACCTTCAGGAAGTCTATTTTAATCCACATAAAAAGCAGAGTCACTAAGGGTGCGTCTACATAAAATGTTTACTGCAGAGTAGACTAATTGAACGTTGCATATCTACACATGCACCCCTATTAGGCTGGAGTAAACTAATTAATGTCGCAGCAGGATAGTACTTCTATTTACAGGTGCTATCCTTCTGTGGAGTTGTTTTTGGGTTTTTTTTACTCCAAAAGCAGCACATGTAAAAGACACTGCCTTGGCTGGCTGAGGCACAAGGATGCGTCAATGCAAGGCATCCTTATGCCCCAGCAAGCCCCTCCACAGCACACTTAACTGGGGAAAAGCAGCCCCAGGTTGATGGGCCGACCCTCAGGGCTGCCCATAGGGCTGCGCAAAGCTTTGAGTGGTGATTCAGTTCAGAGGAGATTCGTCCTGATTCAGTGGCTGAATTAGGATCAAATCAGGGGACCAATTTAAAGGCCCAAATCAATTCAAAGCTCTCTGAATCCTCAGAAGATTTGGAGAACTTTGATGATTCGGGCAGTACGAACGGCACGTGCCGCCAGCGGCTGGGGGGACATGGCAGCAAGCGGGAGAACTCCTGCAGCCACCATTGTCAGCATGGGGGGGGGGTGTCAGGAAGGGCTAACCAAGGGTCGGCGATCACCCACAGACACTGCTGGCGCTGGCGGGGTGGTTGCAGAGGGTTAACATGCATCACCCCTGCGGGCAGTCCCCGGTGGCTGCAGCAGGGAGCTGCAGCTGACTCCGAGCTGGTAAGTACTAGAGGAGGGGGAGGAGACCATGGTGGGGCCCCTGCCAGCTCCCCTAATCCCCCATCCCCACCATGGCTGTCCCACCCGCCCCAGCTCCCAGCGGTTTAAAGAAAGAGCCCTGGTACTCACCAGGTGCTGCGAGACATGGGGGCAATCCCTGCTGCCCCCTACTGCATGGGGGGGGGCTCTACCACAAGGCCCCCAATCTCCCACTCGCTCCCCCATCCCCACCACAGCTGCCCTGCCTGTGCCAGGTCCAGCCCTTTAAGAAAAAAATAGAGCCCCAGGCTTACTGCTCCTGCAGCGGCCCTGGGGGCTCGTGCAGAGCCCCACCACCCCAGGGCGCAGGGCTGTGGGGAATCGGCCCTGCAGATAGGAACGGTGAGCTCTTGCAGAGTCCCCCATGCAGTGTGGGAGCAGCAGGGGTTGCCTTCCTACCCAGCAGCAGCTGAATCTCCAAATCAGAATTGAACAAAGTAATTTGGGACAGTGATTTGAATCACTGAATCGAATCACTGTCCCCTGAATCCAAATCCAAAGTGAATAGTAGCTGCTTTACACAGGCATGGCCTCCTGCCAACCCAGCTCAAAGTGCTGGTATCAAGGGTGCATCTGGGAGCAATAAGCTCTGGGCAATAATGCAAAGCAATAAACTCAGGAGTTTAATTGCACATGTAGATACACCCAAAGATGCCTTTTAACCCCAAGGCATCATCTTATAACACCATCAAGACTGAATCCAAACTACACTGCTGACCATTTATACTCAGGATTGAGTAGAAATAAAATCTAAAAGAAATGTTTCCCACCCCATTTATTATTCTTCAAGGCAGAAAGTACTGACTTTCATGTCAAATATAGCACCCATAACTGTATATTAGCTCCTCTTCCAGCTTTTCCTATATGCCTGGCTTTCTCTCACTAATCACTCACCTTCACTGGCTAGGTAGGCAATTCCTCAACTCCAGAGGACCTGTAGCTATCTGCATGGGATTTTCATCCTTGAAGAGCTGCGTTCAGGTCCTGGTGGGATTCAGTAAAGGCTTGTTGCCATCTAGAGTTTATTGGATCTTCTCTTTCCCCATCAGAAAACCACCATCTTGTTTGCACACTGGTCAGGAGTGTCCCAGAGCTAGCACTGCAATGCAGAACTAAGGAGGTTGGAAAGAACTCAGTGAGGGATGCCAAAGGCCAGAAGAGCAGGTGGTGATACCAGGCACAAGGGGTGCATGAATAAAGCTAGAGAGAGCATCTCCTCTCCGCAGATTGCCACCTTGATGGAGTAGAGGGGCTTGCATGTACCAATAACCCTAAGAGCAACACCGTCAGGAGTCTTGTACTCCTGGCAGGGTAACCCCTGGTGATGCTCATCCATGACCATTTGCCACATGGCATCTGTCTTTTCAGTCTCCCCCCACCTGGGCCAAAACCAGTTACTTTGGCCTCAGTTGTGGAACTTCCTCGATTTATGCTACTGTTGTGCATACTATCAGCACACTGAAGACCTACAAACAGCAAACCTTAACTGCTTCTCTCAAGCATACCCGTACCTGGGACTGACCCTCAACATTGGAAAAACAAAAGGTGCTTTACCAGCCTGCTCCAAGCCGATCAACTCCCCTAGCAAAGATCCTCATTGACAGACAGGAGCTGGCGAATGTCAAATGCTGCATACCTCAGCAGCCATCTCTCAAAGAAGGCCAACACAGACAAGGAGATTCAGCACAGGATCCAATGTGCCAGCTCGGCCTTTGGAAGACTGAATCATTGCGTGTTCAATGATTATGGCATCAGGACTTGACCAAAGCTCCTACTGTATAAGGCTGAGGTGATCCCAACTCTTCTCTATGGTTGTGAAACTTGGGTGACCTAAAGGGGCCACCTGAAAAGCCTGGAACGCCATCACCGGCACCACCTCTGGAAGACCCTTGGCATAAAGTGGGAGGACTGTCACACAAATACTAATGCCTTCACTGATGCCAGTGCTTCCATACTGGTGGTGTTGATCATTAACCACCAGCTGTGATGGACACGGCCCTATGCGCACGTCTGATGTATGCATGACAAAACAACTGCTATGCTCCCAGCTCAGCCAAGAACAAAGGACAAAGAACATGCAGGGGCCAGAAGAAACACTTCAAGGACATCCTCAAGGGAAACATTAAGAAGTGTGTCATTGACACCACAAATTGGGAAGAACAAGCCCAGGACAGGACCACATGGTGATACCTTGTGAGAAGGCTCATCTTACTTTAGGGCAAAGCAATTTTCCTCAGAGGCAAAAAACCAACCCCCCAATAGAAACAGAAGGAAAGGAAACAAGACCGAGAAATCTGTGGTCCAATCCTCCCTTTACCCACCACCTGTGGCGTTTGCCAGAGTCTGCAACTAAATCAGCCTTTTTGGCCATCAGACTCATCTACAACTCTTTACTTAACCTGTGGAAGCAATCATCCTAGTCCGTGAGGGAGTGGTGATGACAAGACAGCAAGTGTGAGCGGACAGAGGCAGTAGCGTGACGCTAAACCATGCAGATCCTCATACAACTAGGTGAAGTCTCCATTCACTGCTCTCTGGCCATTGCTGAACTTTCAAAGAATCATTAGCCACGGCATGCCACCTCATGCAAGCCAGCTTGAAAGCAAGTTGGTAACTTCAAAGCTCAGTTGGTGAATAAAAGGTGGCTGAGCCCGTTCCAACAGAGGAAGCATTTGTCTACCAGATGAGGGTGCTATAGCATTGCACACCTCTAGTTGCTAACTCAGGAGGCGGAGGCACCTCAGTGGGTTTTGCAAAAACTTTTCCCACAGCTGCATTTCACCTAGAAAAATAAAGTGAATATTATGTGACCAGCACTATGAAGGCAACAAGCTCTCTGCTATCACTAGTATCTAGTGACTCCAGTCCAATACTTCATCTTCCACTGAGAAATATTTCCCTTGAAATCTACAGCCAACTAAATATGGACTTCTGTCTAGTGCAGCATTTCACAGTTTTTTCTAGCTGATGAAAGAAAAATCTTCACAACTCCCTTGCATTTACTATAAAAAGCAGGAAAAAATAGAAGCGGTTTAAGGAGACCATTTGTTCTCGGAAGGCAAAAGTATTACTTATATCAACATAGTGCCCAAGAAATCACAGGCACAGACCAGACCCCCCTTGCCTACCCATTAAACATCCACTGCTTTGTTTACAGGCAGCAGAGGGGAAAGGTGTTACAAGTCATCAAGGAAATGCATCAGGAAGGTGTAAACGAGCCTCCAGCCAGTCCAGGGACTTCTGAGTTTTGCACGGGAAGTGCCAGTTTCTGTGCAAGGTACAGAACACTCCTTCCCATCACCCGAAGAGAAAATCTTTGCCTATTGCCACCTAGTTTATATCCTTGATACTGCAGCAGGCTCCACCTGGTTTTCCACACTCAACCTTAGTAGCATATATGGGAAAAGACTGCTTTCACAGCAGGATGAAGCCTCTAATATTTGAAGGTGGTGGCTTTCAGTTTGCGCCAGGCACCTGCTTATGGAGAGGGTGTTACCTGGTCTTTGCTTTTCAGCCTATACCCAGATGGTATCCTAGATGTTTGTTAAAAAACCCTTTTGAAAAGGAACCATTACACCTTCTGGTAAGCTGAAGCTGAACCCAGGAAGATATATGCACTTCAGAGAGATGACCCTAACCATAACCAACACAGGGGCAGGGAGTTGCCCATTCCCATCCAAGGTTGCCTCATGGTCACAACAGACCCTGTATCTCTGCAGCAGCTCTTTAGATTTAGCAATCCTGATGGGCAACTTGCCAGGAGACTTAAAAAAACTGGCAGTGCTGCTATTTCCCAGGCAATCACACACACTCGGGCATAAGCAGTTAGCTGTCTGCACAAGGCAGCAGCATTTATAGCAGCAGCAAACCTCCCTGAATTCTGCACTGGATTTGGGGTCCTTGGGTGAGGTTCGCACAAACCAAAGGGCAGACTGACTCAGAAGTGTTTCGGCCAGTTGGTAAGGTTCCAGGGATCCAAAAGACCCATAAGAGAAACAGCCAAAACAGCTCCCAGATGACTTCTTCTCTTTCCACCTGGAAGAAGTTGGGGACTACTATCTTAAGGCTTCACGAGATGAATCAAGCTAAAGCACCCAACTCCATCCAACTTCCAGCTGAAATAACCTTTAAGGCCTGAATTCCAGCAAGCCACTCGGGATCTGGGGCTCTCCTCCACATCTCTTTCTTACTGAGATAATCCTAGGACTTCCAGCACAGACCACTTTCTTGTGGTCTCTACTACAGCCAAATGCAGTACCACAATCTGCTAGGGGACGGGAGAGACTAGAACAGAAAACGGGGGAAAAAGAAAGGTCCCTGTCAAGTAGATGAACATGCCTTGATACTTGAGCAGTACAGTTCAACAGGTCGCATCTTGGGACAGGTCAGATAGACCAGCTCACCATCATGAAGCTCAGCTGTTAGAAGCCTGCCTCCTCCCCTCCCAACAAGATAAACATAACATTTGAAATTTGCCTTGTGGCTTGGGTGTGGGGTTTTTTGAGCCTTTAGGGTTCATAGTTCTATGCAGCCAGGCTAACAGGAAATTTACTTTTAAAAAGAGACAATTTGCATGTTATCACATGGCCCCAGCAACAAGACCTGAACAAACACCATATGTCTGCTACAAATTGACAAAATGCATTTGTACACATTTCAGCTACTAGCTCTCCCCCCAGACAATCCTGGTAGCAGCCTTGTGAACCAAATGGGCCAAGATCTCAGTTTTAGCCAACACTCCCGGCTGCCAAAGTCACACGTGTTTTTGTGGGACAGGACTGAACACAGACATCAGCTAAAACAGATTCAGTTTGCCCATCCCTGAAACAGATAAGTTAAAGGGGAGAGAGAGAGAATATTATATATATGGTGGTAGTAGTAGAGGAGAGGGACAAATGTTTCTACCTGGAATTCATTTCTAATAGGAGACAGAGATCAGAGCTCCCAGTCCAGCTGGAAAAAACTATTACCCCTTATCTGAACCCTCCTGTCTTCCAGACCGCCTACATGCCATCTCCAGCTCTGTGGGTGGCAGCAGCTGGTGGAGAAGAGTTTGAACCAGCTCCTGCCTGCCCCTTGTTTGCCATAGGAAGAGAGAAATTACTTACATTTCCTAGGCCCAACTCTCACACCTGAAGAACACCCCATCCTAAAGGATAAAGGAATCTCACCTGATTCTAAAGAAAGATGCAACAGTCAGTAGCAACTTTGTGCCAAAAGTGGCCACATTAGGGCTATGGCTCTGCCAGAAAAACAGGAACAGTATCAAGAAGCATAAGGGGAAGAGAGCTCCTTTAAGAGGCCACCATTGCATTGAAGCTGGCAGGAGCCACACTTCAGTGACCACCTGGCCTTTACATGCATCAGCAGTCTGCTTTCTTCCAAGTGTGTTAGATTGCTTTGCAAATAGCAAGCCTTCCCAGAAGAACACTGTGGGCATTCATGTGATTCATAGAGACCTATATCAAAGCAGAAGAACAGTACAAAAAAAGGAGAGAACAGGTAAGACTGTTTTTATTAGGAATACAGACTACTTACCCATGTTGTATATACAAGGAGGGAGACAAATGTACATAGGTTGCAGGTCCTTCATTGGGCCACATGTACCATACAAAGTTGAGACACAAGAACCCCCAGGTAAGTTTATTAAATGACAAAGGCGCAGGTTACAGGCTCACATGTGCATAGTGAGCAAGACTTTCAATGCCTTTAGTTTCAGTGCTGGACAGACCTTTGAGATGGCATGAGGAACGCAAGGTTGGCTGGACCTCCCTGCACCAAGGAATGGAACCCTGCCACGGATCTGACCTTCAGCCAGGGGAAGAACTGATCTACTCAAACCCAGAGATGTGATCAACGTACCTGGGAGACCTTTAATCTCTTGAGCTCAAGTACCAATGACAGCACAACTGATTTTTAAAAAAGCTAGCCCAGATATGGCTACACAGACTAGAAATCATACCTCTAGGCTACAGCATGGACAAAGTAAAGCCTTGATATAGGGAGTCACAGGTAAGTAGCCTCTGGTTTGAGGCCACAACTTGACCGTTGAGAAGGGAGAAACCTGAAGTCAGATCCTTTTACACTACTTCCAGCTTCCTTGGTGTTTTTTCAAGAACCCTCCAAGCTGCCTGCTGGGAAAAAGAGGTGGCATTTGCTTATTAGGTTGCTTCTGGAGCTGCTTCTACCACCTTCTTTCACCACCTGGCTAACTCATAGTTGATGAGACTCCTTGCCACTATGGAGAGCTTCTCAACAGAAGAAACCAGGTGAAATGGTATGGCTTGTGCTGTTCTGTTCCCAGCTAGGAGATGTCCATGTTGTCTCCTATTAATATCCACCCATCCTTCTCCTGCACTGTCAGGGAAACTCTCATAGCAGCTCCTGGCCCAGCAGTTTGATGAACTCTCCCTTCCTCCTTCCCACACACTTATTTTCAATGATGTCTGGAAACACTAATTGATCCTCCTGACATTAACACACTATTTAGCATTCGCCCCATTTTGGAGGAATGAGGGAATGGGTAAGAACCAAGTTGCAGTGAATTTCCTGACTAGTAGTATGCTGTTCAGTCTAGAGAAACACACAGGGAAAGAGGAACTCAGACAGGGCTCTCTCCTTCTGTAGAGACACTTTCTGACCATACAAATAGGGCTTCCATGGCTAAACAGGTCTTCACTAACATCCCAGGAGACTAGCTTGATGTGCCTAGGAGGTTCATTTATTCACCCTTATCAGGCAGCTGATGTCTATGGTTTTCGTTAGGTGGATTACACTGTTACACAGAGATGTCAGCAAGACACGGTTGGGACCCAGGGCCCTTCAGACCTGGGTTTGACCTTTGGGCTTAGCTCAAGCTGTGTGCTTAGCTTGAATTGTGGTTGAGACTTGCACCCAGTGAAAAGGAGCAGATGGAGAAATGCTGCCCCCCCCCCCCGACTTCAAATGAAAAAAAAAATTGGGAAGTTGGCTAACTAAATTGAATAGTCTGGGCAAAGGAGGACCAGTCAGAGCGAAGCCTACCCCCACTTAAGAATGAGAAGATCACCTCAGAAGAGAAAATTCCAGTTAAAAAGGTAACCATATATAGCAAACAGAAGCAAGATTATTAATATGCATTAGAAGGAAAGCTTAAGCTACTTATGTATTAATAAGTGCAAGCTATATGGTATACAATACGCCTGTGTGAAGCGGCTAGTATTTGCTTCAGATTCGTCTTATTCAGGGGGACAGCAATTCGAATCACTGTCCCAGACTGATTTGGCAGAATCCGATTCGGAGGATTTGGCTGCTGCTGAATCTCCGAATTACCCAGGCCCATCCCCCGCCTGCTCTCCCAGCCCCACCTGGCCCAGCTCCCAGCACTTTGGAAAAAAGCCCCAATTCACCAGGTGTTGCCAGGTGGGGGGCGATCCCCACTGCCCCCCACCGCATGAGGGGCTCTGCCACAGGCCCCCAGAAGCCCCAAGGCCACTACAGGAGCTGGTGAGCTCAGGGGTTTCCCCTGCCTCCCCCCCCAATTTTTTTTTCCTTGAAGGGCTGGACCTGGGGTGGGCAGGGCAGCTGGGAGAGCCCCCCACACAGCATCAGGCAGTGGGGAGCAGCAGGGATCACCCCCACCACACACACACACACACACCCAGCAGCACCCAGTGAGTAGGGGCTTTTTTTTAAAGCACCAGGAGCTGGGTCCAGATGGGGCAGCCATGGTGGGGTGGGGATGGGGCCTGGAAGGGGTCCGCTCCATGGTCCCCTCCCCTGCCCCCTACTTACTAGCTCTAAGTCTGTGCCCAACTCCCTGCTGCAGCCACTGGGGACTGCCCAAATCAAAGCTCTCTGAAGAGCTTCTGCTTCTCCGAAGATCCAGAGAGCTTTGAAACCAATTCAGAGCTTTTTATTGGTCCCCCGATTCAATTCAGATTTGGAGATTCGGCCACTGAATTGGGCCAAATCTCCTCCAAATCAAGTCACAACCCAAAGCTTGGCACAGCCTTAGTATACAAGGAGGCAAGAGAGAGCGTACCCTTTGGAACCTAGTCCTGAAAGATATGGTCTGAGATCCAAGATTAGCTCAGATGAAGGAATTGAGGACCTTGGACAAAACTTCATGGACAGGCCATCCAGTGACATCATGGTCATTATATCTGGGGGTGGTGAGCATTTGCTTTGACTAGCTACAATTCTGAATTTTAAACTGCTGAAAATGCTTCAGTTTACCTGATAGGGTTCAATAAGCTTGCTTTTAGTTTAGGATAACCATGTCTTAATCTCCTTGCCTGGTACAAGCCCTATTATAGCACTACTGGATGTAACAAGAGACCAGAAAAAGAGATGGCCTTTAAAGATAGCAACCTGTTTTTCTTAAGAAGAGGAGCTAGAGCCGAGCCAGTTCATTTTGGAGTAACTGCTGATCGCACAGATCCCTCTGCTCTGAGTTCAAGGGAGCTGCAGAACCTGTATGATGCTCCCTTGGTACCTCAGTTAAGGTGCAGGTGCAAAGCTACACAAAAACTTAGCTAATTTTTCCTAGCACAGAACAGGAAGCAGTGCACTTCATGGAAGGATGTAGAAGAGAGAGCAAAGGTTGCTTATCGCTGGGGGTGATCTTTGGCTCTGCTATGCTACCATGGATTTAGTAAAGTTAAGGCTTGTAATTTTACTTCCCAGGGATGCTCTGCCGTTTAGCTGGAGAAAAAGTTACAAGACAGCATCTCCATCTTAGATTAAGACACACAAGGTTTGCGGAGGGAAGTTTTAGAGAAAGCCCCAGCTGATTCTCAGTTTTGCTTTCACTTCTAAGCAAGTGTACAGAAAAGGAGACATGGATTGCCCCACTGATTTGGTGACTTAGTCTGCGAGATTTTTCTCTCTCCATCTCCAGGAGATGAGTCCAGGCCGCTTATTCACCCTTTCTGGTTCAGTTTCACATTCTGTCTCTAGGCCTTGTACAGTCTTCTTCTCCACTCCCTGGTGGAACTGAGAAAGCTAGGATGCTCTTCTCCAGGTGAAGAAACAGAACTTGTCCCATCTCCAGTGTTTACTCCCATATCATCAATGAGAAGCCATAAAAAAGACCCCCAGAAAAAACAAACAAAACAAAAAAAAACACATGACCCAGAATGATACCAGTTTCATCTCAGCTTTGCATTATCTGACTGGATGCAGAGCGCCCACCTTTGTGTAGTCCAACTTCTGCAGCCTGATCCATACACATGCAAGCACAGCGAGGCTCCAAATAACTGGTGTGATCTGTTCATCTGGGAGACCACTCCACAGTGAAGTGACAGCAGGAGGAAGGACAAATTAGTCCATGCCTTGAGAAAGTCCCAGACATATCTTTCTAAGCCATGTTAGAGTGTCATCCGATTACATTTGATGTTACCAGCGCGTTACAATTGCAAAGAGGATCTGCAGTGCCATGGAGAAGCAGGGCATCTGGGCCACACTATACGCCACTGAGCGTGTGGGGGCTTTCAGCTTCAGGAGGTAGGCCACAGTATGGATAATCCGCCCCACGAGGAAGATCAGGAAGTGGATCCTGGCCACAGTAGGACTGGGGTCCAGCATGGAGTAAATGGCCCCAAGGAAGAGGAAGGGGAAGATGTTCTCCATGTCGTTGCGATGAGCCCTGAAAAACAGAGGTAGGACAATTCAAGCTTATGGGACTGCCCTGGAGTCCACCCTGCCTGACTAACTCTCCCATTTCTTCTTCCCACCCCTCCGTACCAGACAGTACATATTTCAGTCCCTACCTTTCTAAAACAGGATGTCTGGGTAGGACTCCCTCATTGAAACCTGCCAGCATAGGTGTCAAAGCAGATAGATGCCTTGGCATTAAGCAGAATGCCTCTGACTAACTCCTAGTTCAGAATAAGCAAGCAAATCAAGAAAGAATAGCCAGGATTTTTAGAGGCAGTTAGATGCCCAGCTTCAGCTGGATTTCAATGGAAGTTCAGCACCTGATTTTTGCATCTAGGTGTCATTTTGGTGCTGAAGAAGTAAGGGTTGGGGGAGAATTAAAGACACTCCTCCCCCCCAAACCACACACTAATATGAAGTGCAACTGATTTTAGAGCTTATGTCGAGACCCACTCTTTCAAGAAAGCTCTCCCTCCATCATGGAGGGTCTGTTACCAAGCACAGCAGTGCTTCCCAGAGCCTGGCAAGAACAGCATCCTTGATGAAATCTATTCTCACCATCAACAGATACCCATTATGGGAGCAAGACTGACTCCTGCTGGGTTATTTTCAAATGTCCTGTGAAGCGTTAGAGGGAAACAAACCCACCGTAAACCACACAACAGACCACAACATTTTCACTAAATTTTGTTTTCAACTCTTCAAACCCACACGCTTCCTTGGGTCCAGCCCCCTCACCCCCACGTCCCCAGCTCATTCTCTCAATGTGAAAGAAAGGAGTTTATAATATGAACTATCAGTCAGTTTTCTATACAGGCAGTGCTTCCAGTTCTGCATAATTACACAAAGTTAGATTTAAGACACTGGTCAAGATTGTGACCCTTTGTACTTCTGGCACAATTGAGGGGGGCGGGGGGAGGGCTCTGTACCACAATCCTGTAAGGTGGTGATCACCATCAACTCTCATTGCAGTTCACGGAGAAAACAACACCTGGTTGTGTTAGGCCCCTGCATCCCCAAACAATTAAGTTCAGCACAGGCTCCCTTACTAGACTGCAGGCTAGAGTTCATGTGGGGCAATAGAGATCTCTCCCCTTCTCCCCAGAGATCCACGTGTGGGATGTGCCTGTTCGCCTCTACTCTACTGTACTCGGCAGAAGAGCCTGGGATCAGCTTTCCCCACATTGTTTCCCTTTTGTGCGTCTTTGTCCCTGGGCACACAAGACATTCCACTCTTCTTTCTAAAGAGTCCCAGCATGTTTGCCATGTAATGCTAATCAAATACAGCTTTTGTTTGAGCTCAGGCTGGTGGTATGTAGAGGGATAGAAATATGCAGTTTGCTGCTCCATGCAGACTCAGAATTCAAAACAGCTTCAGTTTTATACTTCTACCTTTAAACCCTCTGAGGATGTGACACTGCACATCCTCTAGAAACACATGCCTCTTTCTGGGCTCACCACCCATTATTGACCAAACCCAATCAAAGCCTCCTCACTCATGTCAGGGATGCTGGAAACCCAGAAGATTCAGGCCCATCTTCCTTTTAGAAAGTCTGTTAGTTTGTGCCACTTGGCTTCTTTATGATCCATAGATAATTTGGTTTATGGAAGAACATAGGCAAGACCCAAGTTCTAGTGCTAAAAAGAGAGCGTCTTTCCCTAACTCCCCTCAAGAAAGAGTGAAAATAGACATAAAACTCATCCCTTGACTCATGAGTCTGCAGGTCACTGTTAAAAATACTCTTCCTCCTATACCCCATGAACAAGGGGCATAGTATCAGAACTTGTGGTAGAGGTGATATCTTTTTAGACCAAGTAGACTTTTTTTTTTAATTCTTTATTTGCAAGCTTCCAGGCAAAAGCACCCTTTTTCAGGCATTGGAGAAAGGATTGTAAAAAGTTCTCCTAGATAGAAATGAAAGTTCGTATATCTACCATGAGTTCCGATTCCTTTTGCTTCTAAACGGGGGTCGTCAACTGGGGGTACGCAAAGGTGGACCTAGGGGGTATGCATGGGCAGGAAGGGACAGAGCACCACCATGCACCATCCTGCACTGCTGCAGAAGCTACCTGCCCAGACACAGGGGACAATCGCATACTGCTTTGCATTTGGCTGCACGTGCCACCTCTCCCAGCCCTGCTCCACATTTAGCCACTGGAGGTACACTGATCCAAAAAAGGTTGAAAACTCCTGCTTTAGACCAATACAGCTACAACCTGGATAGTAGCCTACAAGACTTTTCCTAGACTGTAAAGCCTCAGGGGCACGGACCATTTTTTGTTGTTGTGTTGTCTAGTGCCCATCTCAATGGGGTCTCAAGCCATACTGGGGCCATGTATACAAATAAGTATTGGTTGAAGAAAAAAAAAAAAATCCAAATTTTCACTAGATAGGAGGTGTTCCAAGCTTAAAGGCAAAATGTTTGGACAGTTTCCCATGAAACCTTTGATAAATGACATAGGTCTGTCAAGGGGAGGGGGGCATCTTGTAGTCCCTAAAATGGGTCCCATCAGAAAGTTTTCAACCAGTTTCTAAGATAACTTGGAAGTTAGAAAAAGACTTAATTGTAATGGTTTCTTTCAAACTTGGCTCAATTGTGCCTGGCTTCTCCCCCAGCCTGGACACTCACTGCAGGAAAACGCAATCCTGATCCGCAGGGCTGCGATGTGGAAGCCTCCGGCACTCGGCAGCTGGTTCCAATCAGTGTACCCCATTAGCAAGTTCAGTACATGATCTGTTTAAGTTTCCACAGCAACCAGTCATTTCCCGTCTCCCTCCATGTGCCAGACCTGTAAACTAAGTAGTATATAAACAGAGCAACCACAGCCCGTGGCCAAACACTTCACCTAAGCCATTTCCTGCAGAAAAGGCAGTCCCCTGAGCCTGTTTGTTTTTAAAATCGCAATTTGATCATCTAAAAGTCATGTCTTCTCCCCCCACCCACCTACGTGACTCAGTATTAAAAATGCTCGCTTCCTATGTCCCTTATCCGCTGCATCATTTCCATGGTGCCTGCCCAGTTGGCTCAGCCCAGACTAAATTCCTTCCCAACCTAAATCCAGAGCAACCTGCTTTGCACGCCAGCGCAATCAGACCACACCACATGCTGGGAGCGGTAGCCCAGTAGCAACACTATTTAAGCATGGCAGGAGAGCAGAAATCTGCTGTAGCTGCACCACATCAGGGTGTTCCTCATCCTCCCTATGGACTGACTGTAGGGATTCTGTCCCAAAATGCTGGGTAAAGGGAGCACGTACTCGCCCACTCTGTACTTTCACTGCAACAGGCATGAAAGTCAAACCCTCAGTCCTCTGCTCACATTCCAGAGTCAGCTTTGCCTTTTGCAGCAAAGACGACCACAGCCAAGACATTTCACCACTTTGTCATGAGCATGGTTTCCGTCTGACCTAATCCTCTGATGTGTTGGAAGGCACCGAAGGAGAAACAGGGGCTGCTTGGTGCCTTCTAGCTCTTAGCCAGTCAGCAATCAGTTTCTCTTTAAAAAAAAATAAGGACCCAGAGCTACGCCAGCAGAGATTCCTCAGAGAAACGTCAGCAAAGTGAAGAGACAAAAAACCACCCCCAAAACCAGAAAAACTTTAAAGGCCAAGACTAATACACAGTTGGACACCTTCTTGTAAGGCTCTTTTCCATGACGCTTTTATAGCCCTTTTCCGGAATCTGTACAAGTTGTGCTTTTCAGTCTTACCCCGCATTTTCCCTCCTTGTTGTCTTGAGGAAAGTAGTCCTGCTTTACCTTCATTCGATTAGATAGAAACAAGATAAGACACTTGTTTTAAAACAGTTATTCCAAACCTTAGGATCCCTCTGGGATCTGACCAGCTAATACAGCCTTGCACCAACATCTGCTTGTTCTTGTTGCCAAAAATGGGGAGTTTGAGCAAAAGAGTTTTCTTGCAATAGGTCTCTTTGTAAAAACCCCAGTGGAGAGGAGAGAAGGTAACTTTATTCATGTCAACCTTACACCACCACCCACCCTTGAGCTTGCCTAGCTGCTAACTCAACATAAAAGCTACTGACCCTTATCTCCACAGCTGAGCTTGCCCAGCTATTACACTATAAAGGCTAATGAACCTTATCTACATTAGCATTTTACTGCAAGACTAGAATTAAAAGGAGCACTATCTAGCCAGGCAATGCAAACACTGCATGTTTTGCCTTTGAGGACATAGCCTAGAGTTGCAACACCGGATTATCATCAGGATGCTTTTAACCCTTGTAGAACTACAGCCTCTAGCCTTCTATCTTTGCAGGTCACCTATACAAAAGTGCAAGTCAAGTGAACTCAGGCAAAAGGTTCAATTTAGTTCACACCTATGGAGAGCAACAACAGACATTCAAGGCATGTCTCCACCATGTCCAGACAGTGCTAGGCACTGCCCAGCAAAGCACAGTATGCTAGCTCCTTGCACAATGCCCTGAAGCAGATGCAATGTAGCCTTGGGTGAGCACCAAAAATTCCATCTTACTGGCACGCAGCCAGAGGTGCCCTGGAGGTGGCTACGCTACATCCATTTTGAGGCACAAGGAGCACGTGGGATAGGTTGTACTGCAGCAGTACCTAGATCTGTCTGGGGGAGCTGTAGAGATGCCCATCAGTAACACACAAGCTGTTCCTTCCCAGGCCCGATTCCATCCTGGTCATCACCTCATTGCCAAAGTTTCAGCGCAACCAACACTGGGGCAGACACAAGCTGTTTGTTCATGATAGATGTCAGGGGTTGCAGATAGGGTTCTGTTACAGCTGAGTGTGGGGAGCTCTGGTTAGGGTGGCCCCCTGTCCCCAGTTGGGTGGGACAGTCCCAAAATGGGAACTTCAAGTTCCAGTCCTGCACAGCATGACTCCAGAACAGCACTTCTCTCAGACTTGCAGTATGCGACAGGGATCTGGATCTGGGAAGCAGTGGGTTTCTCCTTGCAAGCTGCTTGGAGCTGCTGGGAACCGGATGCCGGAGATGTCACATGCATACGGCTGGGAAACCAGCCAGGCATTGTGAAGAGCAGCTTCCTGCAGATAAGACTATGGGGGGGAACAGGGTAGATTGAGGTCCCCACAGGGAGGGAGAGAGTGGGGCAGGGGCTGGGGGAGCTGCCCAGCCAGAACAGGGAGCAAGATGGAATTATGAGCAGCTCCTCACCACTGTGGGCACTCGGGGGGGCATGGGGGAGGACACGTACCCGCCAAAAAATTTGAGCATGGGGGGGCTGGATGTAGGCTGCCCACTGAGGGCTCAGGGCTCCCACCTTGCTGCCCTACCCCCAGGAGCCTCATGCCACTGTGGCAAGGCACTCCCTGCCTGCCCAGCAGCAGTGGGGCCAGTGGCATGGAGCTGTGCCCCCCACTGCTGTTGGGTAGGCAGGGGGTACACAGTGGGGAGCCCACATCTGCCCCTGCTCTGCTACAGCCATGCCCCTGCTGGGAGGGAGAGGAGGGGGCAGCAAGGAGAGGCAGGCACTTGTCTCAACTTTCCATTTTGAAGAGGTGGTCACCCTAGCTCTGGCATTTCCATAGGAATCCAGGAGACCATGAAAACTGGTTCTTAGGATCCAAGTTATAATAAGATGCTTTGGGCTAATGACTTTTGAATTCCAAGCATGAACCTTGTGGTTTCAGGCAGCACAGGACAGACCCTATTTAACATCATGTCCTTGATAGGATTCTGCCTTCAGGCTCTTGTCAGTAGCCAGTCAATCCCTGCAGATAATTGCTGAATTAAAGAGGGGCCCTATATTTGCATTTGTTTACTAAGCAGCTGCCTGGGCTGTCTGGCTGCACAGGCAGAATTCCAGCCATGTTCTCAGCGGGGGAATTCACCAGTACAGTACTTGCCTGCGGCACCGCTCCACATCCGGATCATCTCGGTAGTACTGCAACCCTCCATTCCTCAGGGCATCCTCTGGGTTGGCAAAAGCCTGCAAGACAAAATTCCCAGATCAGAGACATGAGGCAACATGTTCCACCGGGGAAGGAAGGAAGCAAAGGCAGTGAAGTTTCTGCAACACTTTAAAGGAGGGGCAGGCAAAGTCCAGGCTGCAGGTTGGATCAGGCCCACAGCGGACTTCAATTTCCCAGCAGCCCCTGTCCTTGTCCCTGCAGCCGGTTTCCATGGAGACCCTCGCAGCAGCAGAGCTGTAACAGCACAGGGCTAGGGTTTCCATGGAGCCGGCCCCAGCCATGCCAGCAGGGCACGCAGATGGGCAGGGAGCTGCTCTGGGGCCAGGATCTTGCGGCAGTGACAGCGTGGTCCAGAGCCCAGGCAGAGTTGCAATCCACTGCCCGCAAGCAGTGGATCAATGGACTTTCAAAGCTGAATAGGAATTTGAATGTTCTTCCCATTAATGTAACTAGGACAATAGTCTTACAGTATTCTCTAGAACTTTATGGGCTGAATTCTTAGCCCCATTAAAGCAGATGAGAATTTTGCCATGGGCTTCATTGGGGTGCCAGCATTTTGCTTTTTGAGACATAGAAGGGAAATGTACCTGAAAGAGGCTAAACCACGTGTGTAAGCAGGTAGCAACCTTCACAGTGTCAGCCCGCAGAGATAAATGCGCCTAGTACTCCCGCCAGCTAAGGGAAATATCTTTGGGGATTCAGTACTGCCTTTCAAAGCCATGTCTTGCTGCAGCAGGTGCATTAGAAAAGTCACATTTTCACCTGTGTGACCCAGCCTAAACCCACAGGGCACCAACAATGAAGACTTTCAGTCTTCTGCAGGACAGGAAGGCACTGGAATGGATGCTTTTGCAGGTTCTCCCTAGCCACCCAATTATTTGGGGGCTACTACAGAAGACTTATTAATCCTTTCAATTATCTACATGCAGTACTGAAGGGAAAAGCAATCCACCCTCATATAAAAAGGTGCTGCTACTTGGTTGAGAGGACGCCTCCATTTGGAATACGTTGGCAATGTCTGCATCGTCTTATTGGCAGCGACTCCCAGAGGTAAAGAAACAAAGCCACTTGTGACAACTCTTCTTCTATAGATTGAGGCATCAGGACTTCCATAGCCTTTTCCTCAAAAAAGCCGGCCAGGATATTTGTTACATGTAATGGAAAAAGCATACACTGCTAGTGCTGTACCACTATATATCTAGAGGGATTTTTGAAAGACTTTCCAGAAGAACTGTCTTCAAAACAGAGGCCATGTAAGGGAGTACAGGACAGCTCCAAGTAGCTATTATTGGAATCAAGAACATAAAATTTACCATCATACAATCTGCTATGTGACCAACACACAAGTCATTTTGCCAAGGGTTAAAATGCAGCCCCATCTGCCAGGGAATAAGAGAGCCATTTAACAGCATGATCCAGTGGTACTAAGACAAGTACCAGTAGTGGCAGAGAATATTTTGCCTACTGTAAGTTAGGCAGTATTTTAAAACATTTAGATACAATAGTTTCCTGACAAAATAGTAAAAACAAAAAATAAAAACCAAATAAGATTAAACCCCCCCAAACAAAACACTTTAAAACTTTGGCCAAATTACTAAGTGAACTCAATCAGACTACAAAGGAAGACAGTCAGATCCAGAGACTGACGAATAACGAGCCTCAAAAAGAAAAAAAAAAAAAACCACCCAAAAACATTTTTAATATCAGCCTTGACCCATGTTCTAGGAATTAAAAATCACCAGGGCCCACAACAGCAACAGTTTGATCTTACAACTAGCCTGGATTTCAGCAGAGCTTTGTACAGGTCAGAAACAGTTTGAGGTTCACACTGCCATGGGGGCGGGGGGACCTCAACGCATTAACTATATTGAGACGCAAGTTTGAGAGCACCTATTTCTGACAACACAGTGTCAAAGGGAGGCCTTGTATACAACCTGGACCACCCTTTGAGTGGTTTCCAATCTTTTTTTTTTTTTTTTTTTAACTAACTGGTTTATAGCAGAGTTTTTTTCCTTCCAGCATGTTGAGTCTGGATTATTTGTTCAGGAAGAAACATGAGCTTAAGCTCAAACTGAGTTCAGTCAGTGTGCCAGGCTAAATGTCCCACCCTCCCCCCCATACTGGGAAAATATTTCCTTTTTATCTCCCTGTCCCAAAACAGTTGTCTTGAGACCAATTTTATTACTCTGAGAATTTAAAGGTCTCTTGACGCATGCGCATAGACGCACACATCCCCCTCCCACAAGCACATACAGCAAAGTCAGTCTTAGAAAAGGCTAAGAATAGACTCCTAGTTAATTTATATGCATTTCTATTTCTGACTTTAGAAATAAGACTGCTCTATTTGATGCGCCAAGAAGCAAAGAGCCTCTCTCTGGAAAGAGCTCACCTACCTGGCATTTTAGCTCTGCAAGTTTCCGTTTTGAATAGGATTCTGCAAGATAAACATTAGATGGAAAGAGAGAAACAAAACCGGAGAGCCCACAAAATACACTTTTACTGAGGCTACAAAGCAAGTTGAAAGCAAAATGCAAGTCAGTTTACAGGGTTGAGCCTGATCCTTTAAAAGAGTTAAAGAAATACAAAACAAGAAAGGAAAGAAACAAGAAACTTAAGGAAGCCCAGACAGTTCGCGTGTGCTGGTTACAAAAATAAAGCCATCTCTTACCTTCTTTCTGAGCCTCACTTGTCCTGTAATGATGGCAATGACATACATTTTTAAAATCAAGATTGTGCTATAGAAAGCAAAGGACACAAACACCTCATTTTTCATCATTTTTCTGGAAGTGTGGGAGCAGATCTGTGTCCTAGTATACCGGCTGCAACCACTGGAGACTTACTTCAGCTGAGAGACTGTTTCTGTAAGAGTGGGATGGCTATATAATTGCATAAAGCACCTCTTGTATTCCAGTCACAGCCCACAGAGAGCTAAGAGGCACCGGACAATCGGGGGGGAACAACCCAAAAAACTTTCTATTTGCTGAATTGCTTTCTACATCTCCCACCTCAGCAATTTTAAGACTGTCACCCAACAAGGAGACTCCTCCAGAGAGATAGACTGCATGTTTGAAAGAGCCACCCGGATACCACGTGAAGAACTGCTGCAGTACAGAAGAAAACCCCCCATGAATCGCACACCACTGGTTACGACATATCACCCCTTCCTCGGACCCATACAGAAAATCCTCAAACAAGTGCAATCCATACTAGAAAGAGACCCTACGCTTAAAGAGATCTTCCCAGAACCACCCATCCTAGTCTTCAAGCACGCACTGAACCTTGTTAACCTCATCACCAGAAGCAAAACTTCCTCAGGCCCAAAACACACCAAATGGATCCAGGCCATGCCATGACAAGAAATGCAAAGCCTGACAACAGACTTCCACACGCCCCCCTCCCCACAATTACTGCACCCCACAATAGAGCCATCAGCATTTCCAGATCTTACAGCTGCACCTCCAGAAACGTAACCTCTCTTATCCAATGCACCAAATGCCCCAATGGAAAATACGTGGGAGAGACCAAAACAACAACTGTGCACCAGAATGAACGCACACCAGAAATCTATCAAAAACAGGAATATCCAACTACCCGTGGGAGCACACTTCTCATGAGAAAGCCACTCTCTCCAATCTCTCAGTTCTAATCCTCAAAAGGAAACTTACAAAACACTTCTCAGAGACGAGCCTATGAACTTCACTTCATCAACCTCCTGGATACTAAAAATCATCAACTAAATATAGACATTGGATTTATGACATGTTATAACTTGCCTGACATCCGACTCCCCAGGTACCTTTCCATTATTCATCCCCCCTTCCCTGTCCCCGCTCCCCTTCCAGTCTCACCCACCAACTCCTCGATCTACATCTTCACTGACTGCCCATCTCATATGCAGACCAGCCCAGCCTCTGGCTTCTTTACTTTTCATTCTATTCAGGAAGAGCACACACCAACTGCAGAGACTTCCTCAGCCTGACAAAGGGTTTTTAAACCTGAAAGCTTGCTTAACCTTTTTTTCCAACTATTTAAGTTGGTCTAATAAAAGATACCAGATTCACCCAAAGAACCTTGTCTGCCTTAACCATTAGTTAGCTTTCAAACATACACAGGACTGCAAGGGGCTTCTTGGACCACTGAGTCCAGTCCCTGGCATTCAGAGGCAAACACTTCCCAGAAAAGCACTAAAATAGCTACTTCAAACCCTCACCCATGACAAGGCAGGAACACCGTAAGATACTCTACCATGCAATAGGTAAAAATAGGGGAGAGGAGGGGAGAGGTGGGAGGAGGTGACCTCTACAGCCCACATCTCTGCTCTGCTGTAGCAGACAGCTGGGCTAGGGACAGAAGTTACACATAAACCAGTTTAAGTGATCAGAAACTGGTTTAAACCTGTAAGAGTACAGAAGTTCAGTGCACATAACCGTTTCAAAATGGCTGAAACTGGTTTAAGATAAACCTGATTGAATGTAGTATCAGACTTAACTGATTCGGGTCAAACTAGTTTATGGAACTTCTGTCCCAGACCCTTCCTAGTTTAAGTTAAATCAGAGTCCCCCAGCATCCCAGATACTTTGTATCCCTGGGCTGGGCTGTCTGCTCCAGCATAGAAGGGAGAAAGCAGGGGGTCGGGGGGGGAAGCAGGGACTGCCCCCCTCCACTCCCCCAGGCAAACCCTGGCTGGGGCCAAAGAGGATGGTTAAACTTTCCTCCCTCCCCATCCAGTACAGAGCTGCCCTGCCCTGCCCTACCCTACCCTACTAAAAGTTTACTGTGGGCTGCAACTGTGGACTACAAATCCCAGAGGAACCTGGAAACAAGAAGAGAAAGTGATGAGCAACCCTGCAGAGTCCTGTTGCTGTGATTGTGGACTGCGAATCCAAGAGACTTCAGAACAGCAAGAGGATGTGAACACACAGCTCATACTGGCTATGTGCCCCCTAGCTTGAGCCACTG
Source organism: Crocodylus siamensis (assembly GCF_052110815.1). Lineage (NCBI taxonomy): Eukaryota > Metazoa > Chordata > Crocodylia > Crocodylidae > Crocodylus > Crocodylus siamensis. The sequence continues at coordinate 9,268,231 of NC_143405.1, read as the reverse complement.
CAGGCAGGTGGCTGCACTTCCACTTGGATTCAAAAGTGAATGCCTGTCTAGTTGTTTCTCAGTTTAATCTCTGCATCTTATAGCATTAGACTAACCTGCAAAGACCAAATTGATTCAGCCTCAGGCTTTCTGACTGTCTGCATTTAGCTCTTGAATCTGGCGAGGATCTGGGACAGAAGTTCAACAAACTAATTTAACTTAAAATTAGTGAAGTCTGATACTATATCCATCCAGGTTTATCTTAAACTGGCTGGAGCATGTTTAAAAGATCTCTTGGGCATCAAGAGGCAGAATAAGATATGAAACCAAGAAAACCCAGCCAACTTTCAAGTCAATGATGAAATTCCAATTCTGCCAAGTGTGCAGGATCAGGTGCTATATGCTCTGCATTTATTAGCAATAAATTACTTTTGTTTCTTGGCAGTTAAAAAAAAGTTTTGGTTCAAAAAGAAAGTAAAAATTTTTCAGCAAGTTGAAACAGCTAAAATGACTCATCTCTAAGCAAAGTTTTACAAGTGTAATTTTTTTTTATTTTAATTTTTAAAGTATTAAAATATGAAAACACTTTCACCCAGGACTATAGAGGTGTTTTCAAGAGTGCTAAAACAACCACCTTTCCATTTATAATAAAAGTTAGCAAAGTTTCCAGGAATTCACAAGGATGCTTCTATGTCCCCAGACCTGCATTTTTTTTGCAAGAACAATTTTGATTATAAATAAGTGGTGCAACTAGTGAAAAATACTTTATTTGAAGTGGGGCAACAAGGTTCCTATACCCTCTTGTATAGTAACCCAAAGGATTTTGCATTTTGTAACATAGTTCATTTTTCCAGGGAGCAAGAAATTCTCTACTCCAGCAAGAAATTGATCTCTAGTAGGATGTGGAACGGGGTGGGCAAATATTTCGGCTGGAGGGCCGCGTAATGAGTTTTGGCGAGCTGTCAAAGGCTGCAAGGGTAACCCCACCTCCTGATCACCAACTTGGGACTGGAAGTCCCACCCTCTAATCCCTGACCTTTCCACAGGAAGTCCCTACCCTTACCCCCAGAAGGGTGTTGTTTTTTTGTTTTGTTTTTTTTCCCTCCCAACAAATCTTACACTAAAAAAACAAAACAAAACAAAAAGAAAAAAAGCCCCCAAAAACCATGTACTATAACATACTTTAATTTTATTTAAAAAAATATTTTGTCCTGATTTACATGTGTAGTGTGCAACTTGCAGGGCTTTAAATAAACGTCCGTACACTGGTCAAATATCTGAGCGGTGGAGAAGCCCCAACAGGCTGCAGATTGGGCCCCACCCCCCCTCCGCAGTTCTGTCATGTTTAAGGCTCTAACTTCATAGCTCTATAAAAAGTGCTCTTAATTACAGCACTGTAAAATGTATATGAAGCATTTCTGTACACATTCCAAGTCTTCCAGTTCTAGGGCACTGGCATGAATTTAAGCATCACTATACTTTTCAGAGAAGACTGCAGCAACTACTGTGTGTTCAAGAAAAAAAAAAAAAAAGACAGAAAGTCAGTTATCTGCAATGCACAGATCAAGTCATTCAAGAGGTTTGGAACATTGGTCCCAACCAGGAGTAGCAAGCTGAGGGAGAGCTTCTCTGCCCCAAGGCTCATATAAGGCTTCCCTGCTACAGCTGAGAAGCGACCCCGAGATCTAAGCCCGGGCAGGAACAGGCAAAGTTAAAGGAAAGGGGGGTGGTTGTTAAAAGCATGATTTCTTGCTCCCCTTCTCCAGGGAGCCTCTGCATCCTGAGTCTCACTGAGACAGGGACATTGCCACATTTACTCTACTTTAGCTTATTGAAATATGTGACCTTTTGAAACAATGAGTCTGTGAATGTCTTCTGGCTAGGTTGAAGAAAGTGGATGCTTTCTCTGCCAGCAATGTCCATCATTTTGTGGCTCACATAGAAGTCTGGTGCTCCACACACCCAAGGGGGTGAGCAGACAGGGAAGGAGACCCTTTATCTACAGGTCTCTCACAGACTCCCCACCAGCCCCATGACGAAGAAGGAAGTTACAGGTCAGGACAAGACAAGACAGAACTGTGCCCAGACTGGTTGACTCCCCTCCACCTCACCCCTGCACAATTATATTTACCCATGCAATCCTCCCACAATTGCTACGTGCAGCGGCCAGACCTATAAAGTCTGCCAACAGGCAAATCAGACCTATGCAATTACCCTTGCAGCTCAAATACTGCTATTACGGCAGCCGGAAGAAGAATGGCTACTTCTTAGAGTTAAACATTAATTTGTAGGAGCATCCAAAGTCTTTACTGTTTTGTTTTGTTTTTAAACAGTGTCCAGAGTATGTGTCTGCATGCACGCGCAGGCCAGAAATAAAGGTAATCTCTGGCAAGTATCATTTAGGAAGATGGGTAACGTGGGAAAATTCTAACCCCCCCACCCTCCAGTAGTTTGCAGAGACAGATATTTCAGAAAAGCTCAGGGCTGTTCAAGTATTCCACATCTCCCATTGGGATACCTGCAGCCAAGTTCTTACCAGAGCTCAGCACCCAACATGCAACAGATCAAGGGAGCTACTTTGAAAGCCCATTCTATCCAGGTCTGCTTGGGGAAGGGAAGCCACTTGATGCTGGTCACAAACTGGGGTGGATCCTGGTGATGAGTAACTCCAACACAAATGCTTCTGGAGGAGCCAGGGGACATCACAAGCCCAGCTGGACTATTGCAAGGTGTCTCCCAACCCCATGAGCAGGCAGCAGTCCATCAGCTCCCACCCTGACATTACAAACTCATTCCCTGCAGTCACCAGGGAGATCTCCCCCAGCCTCAGTTCAAGTGCTGGGGCTTATGCAAAGTGAAGAAACAGTTCAGGCTTAGAGCCACAAAGCAAACAAGTCATCATCCTGCTTTCAGGTTGTTTAGGAAACTTCAGGAATGTGCCAGCCACAAGCAAACTCCTTTGGGATTGTATAAGCCATGCAACATGGGATTTTAGAGCCAGACGTATACAGAGGAATATCATCACTTCACTTCACCGACTTACCCCAGGGAACTATCTAGCTCAGAGATCTTTAGAAACAGCTCCTTGCCAGTCCACAGCTCCTTTTCTGCTCTGCTGGGGCCTTCTCTCACCAGGTGACCAATACCCTCATAAAGCATCAGCAACACCTGGAAGCTCAGCATTACCAGCCTGCAGACAAGCTGGGACACATCCCTCAGGGGCTTGGTGAAGCAAGGGTGTGGAGGGAAGTAACCACTGCCTCATCTTTATTAAAGGATCACTGGGATGCCACAGGTGTTTTGGAGTCAAATACCAAGTAGCACAGGGAATTAACATAAGCTATCTGAATGCATTTCAATCCAGCCACCTATGCAACCTTCCAAGTCTATCTATGCACATAGGTATAGATAAGTCTGCCTTAAAGGTGTACATTATATATATATAAAGGAACCACCAGGTGTGACATACAATCTTAGCCAATCACATCACTTCATTTCACTAGCCCCTCTTATTTTTACCAGTAATTGCTTCCCACTAGAAATAACCCATCTTCAGGTCTGCTCTAGTGGTAAAGGAGCACTCGTAAATCCTGGCTGCTTTAGCTTTATTAGCACTGATAATGGGGCAGGCCAGAGCAGAGCTCAGTGGTGACCAGACCAAAGCTCCACCTTGGAATAGCTCCAAGGAAGGATGCTCTCTTCCCAAGTCAAAGTGCCTTTATGTTTAGATAACTGTTTGGTTATGGGTGGTGGCTAATTATCATGAAATAAAATCACACTTAATCTGAAGCAATCAAATAACAGTTGGGTTAGCATTCTGCTGTAGCTATGCCGGAGACTCCCTGTGTAGAAAAAGCCTAAAAGAGAGGTCTTGTTAGAAAGTGGATGTCCAGGAGTGAAAACGGGGTATACCTTCCAGCCCCCTGCCACAGTTGGCCATCTAAGAGCTGCTGCATGGTAAAGCCTGCAAGGGAGCTGGGTTTTAATAACCTTGCATCCATCTCCTTAACCCAGCTGTTACTCCCTTTGACCCAACTTGTGAGGGATCTCCTGGATTATTCTGGGTAGGCGGAAAGATTGGCTGAGAGTCCAGCATTCCTGATACGTTCCAGTTTATTTACAAAGTCTTGCTTCCCAGGATGCAGAAAGCCTCACACACAGGAAAAAAAAGTCTTTTCTCACAGCCCCAAGCCCCTTTTCTAGTAGCACTCAGCCATGTTCGCACATTCGCTTGACAGTGAAATTGGCTTTTCTTCTGCTTCATAGATTTCATAGACATCAGGGCTGGAAGGGACCTCGGGAGATCATCGAGTCCAGTCCCCCGCCCAAAGGGCAGGAAGTCAGCTGGGGTCATAGGTTCCCAGCAAGATAAGCATCCAATTTGCTCTTGAAGGTGTTCAATGTAGGGGCTTGAACCACCTCCGATGGCAGACTGTTCCAGACCTTGGGGGCTCAGACAGTAAAGAAATTCTTCCTTATGTCCAGCCTGAAATGGTCTCACAGTAGGTTATGACCGTTCGACCTCATCATCCCTTGGGGCGCTCTGGTGAACAAACGTTCCCCCAGATCCTGGTGGTCACCCCGATAAACTTATAGGTGGCCATCAGATCACCCCGAGCCTGCGCTTTTCCAAGCTAAAGAGCCCCATGGCTCTCAGCCTGTTGTTGTAAGGTCTGTTTTCCTGACCTCTGATCATGCGCGTGGCTCTTCTCTGGACTCTCGCAAGCTTCTCCACATCCTTTTTGAATTATGGAGCCCAAGACTAGACGCAGTACTCCAGCTGCAGCCTCACCAAGGCCGAGTACAAGGGGAGAATGACGTCCCGGGATCTGCTTGAGAAGCATCTATGGATGCAAGCCAGTATTTTGGTCACTTTAGTAGCTGCAGCATCGCATTGCAGGCTCATGTTCATCTTGTGGTCAATGATGACCCCCAAGCCTCTTTCTTCTGTAGTGCTAGCCAGTGTAGCACTGCCAAGCTTATAAGGATGCCGCAGGTTTTTCTTCCCAAGGTGGAGAACCTTGCATTTTTTGGTGTTAAACGCCATCAGGTTCTCGTCTGCTCATTTGCTGAGCCTGTCCAGATCCGCCAGGATCACTCGCCTGTCTTCTGGCGTGGATGCTTTGCCCCAAAGTTTGGTGTCATCAGCGAACTTGGCCAGTCTGCTCCTGACTCCAGTGTTCAGATTATTAATGAAGATGTTGAACAGTATGTGTCCAAGGATAGAGCCTTGGGGGACCCCACTGGTCATAGGACACCATGATGAGTGACTTTCATCAATTACTACCCTCTGGGTCCAACCACCTTCGAAGCCACAGACTCATACAGCTCCACCAAGCAATGCCCAACCTAGCGTGATGTCTACCAGTCCCAGGGCAGCCCCTTGGTCCCATGAAGCAGTTTTGGCTTGGTCTATTCACATAGATCTCTGTTTGGAGCAGTGATCTCTCTTCTTTCTGCTATTACTAAACACTAGGCCTGTGCAAAGTGGATAGCATTCACTTCAGATTCAGATTCGGATGATTCGGGGGGGCAGGGACTCAATTCAGTGATTCAAATCACTGTCCCAATTCAATTCAGCTGAATCTGATTCGGAGATTCGGCTGCTGCTGAATCTCCAAATCAGCCAGGCCCGTCCCTTGCCCCTCTCCCAGCTGGGCAACAGCTGCCTCAGCTCCTGGCACTTGTTAAAAAAAAAGCTCTGGTGCTCACCAGGTGCTGCCGCACAGGCAGTGACCCCACTGCCCCATGCTGCATGGGGGGCTCTGCACAAGCCCCTCCTCCCCTGTTCCCCCAGCCCCACCACAGGCCCGGGCCAGCTCTGGCCCTTTAAGAAAAAGAAAAACCCCAGGCTCACTGCTCATGCTGGTGGGGGATGATCCCTGCTGCCCCGTGCCATGTGGGGGGTTCTGCACAAGCCCCACAAAGCCCCGAGGCTGCTGTAAGAGGCTTTTCTTGTTTTTTTATTCTTAAAAGGACAGAGCTGGCCCGGGCGGGGTACCTGTGGGGGGGCTGAGGGAACAGGAGAGGGGGGACTTGTGCAAAGCCCCCCATGCAGCGTGGGGCAGCGGGGATTGCCCCCCACCCGGCAGCACCCAGTGAGCACCAGGGCTTTTCTTTAAAGTACTGGGAGCTGGGGAAGGCTGGGGCAGCCATGTGGGGAGGACTGGGGGGGTTCCCCCATGGTCCCCTCTCCTGCCCCTAGTACTTACCAGCTCAGAGTCAGCTGCAGCTCCCTGCTGCAGTCACCGGGGACTGCCTGAATCATTGAAGCGCTCTGAATCTTTTCCAAAGATTCGGAGAACTTTGATTCGATTCAGACCTTTAAATTGGTCCCCTGATTCGATTCGGATTCAGAAATTCAGCCACCCAATTGAGCAGAATCTCCTCTGAATCAAATCACCACCCGAAGCTTCGCACAGCCCTACTAAACATAGAGGTACTTGCCTACCCCTTCCTTTCACTGGAACAGAAACTTGAAGCAATGGAACTTAATCCAAGTGTTTCCAAAACCTTTGAATTATGGCTGTTTCAGGCTAACGAAGTTAGTGGTCTCCACCCACAACAGGCATGTGTTGGAAATGGCTTCTCTGAACTGCTACATTTTTACTGTGCCCTGCCCTATGCTGGGAAACATCAATGAAAGCGGTCATCACTCATCAGACAACACTTCTGTTGTGCTTTGGGCTGCAGTGAAATAGTCAACAATCTTCGCACTGAACACAGTGTCAGCAGCCTTTGAGGGCTTGTCTCTGCCACATCAGCAGTGCTTCCTGGGGAGCACAAGGCTCAGCAAGCTCTGCTCACCTGGGTCTGGTGCTATGCTCTGGAGCTGGCCCTTCCCTAGTGAGGGTGCTCTAGGATCATCCACCACACCTGCTGTCCAGGCCTCAGTCTCCAGGGATAGCCAGAGAGCAAGCACTGGGGGCGAGCCTCACAGAAATGTGTTGGTGGACTGGGGTGGCCAGGGTCCCTCAGATGTGCCCCAATGCAATGCAGACAAGCCCTGACTCCACAGGGTGGGGCGTCCAGGCTTCACACATGTATTGCTTCAGGCTCTCTGCAGACTCAGGCAGAGGCCATGTTTTGAGCACTCTCTCTGCAACCAGAATAGTCAGGGACGTGGCTCTGAAAAATAAAAACAGATTCTGGAGAATAACAGAGAGGCCTATCCCTGAATCCTGATGAATATTTTGTGCCCCTGGGAGAGGGCTGCTCCAAGCTTTGGAAACTACTGCCTTAAACAACTCTAAAGAGGAAGAATAATGTTGCACTTGGACCACTCCTCCCTCTCCCAAATTAGTGGGGCTGGCAGAAGGACTTTGTTTGAGGAGAGGGAGTTTGGTGGGGGCTGTGAACTCTCTTGTTATGAGCTTCATGTGGACTTGCTCCACAGTCTCTTTGTCAGGGTAAAAGAATTTCTTGGCTAAATCGTATCTGTGTGTTCTGGGACACAGAACAGCTGGAAACAGTCTGACTGACAGCCCTGAAGTCTCCCTTCTTTGAGCCATTTCCAATAGACAGCGCTGTGTTTTAAAACATGGATCTAAGAGAAAAGCATCACCTGTGATTCTTGAGGAGATGCACAGAAGGGGAGGGAAACCAGGGGACAGCTAGGAGCCAACATCCCCTCTTTAACTTGCACTAGGATGAAAATGTGGTGACCTGCCACGTGTTTCTATTCCAGAGAATTAAATCACATCAGGAAATTATTTCAAAACTAAATGCAGGAAAAATATCATATCCATCCCTTAGAATGGAGAAGAGAAAGTTTTAACCAAGTGTCAGAAGATACAAGCACACACACACATACATACTCTAACTCCAACTAGCAATCATCCCAAATCCCTGAAATCTGTGAGCATCCTTTCTCTTTGAATTGCCTGATAGACCCTCCTTGCCTTTGTGCCTATGTCCCTGTGATCAAGGTAGCTATTGCAAGGTGCCTTCCTTTTTCCATTCCAGATTCCAAACTAAAACTGCCTGGACAGGTTTAATACATGTCCCCTTGAGCAACCCAGTCAACATGGGAGTGCATCTAAAAAGCCTTTCCCTTCCTCACTCCATGCATGTGCATAGCATCCTGGTTGGGTTCCATGTGTTTGGTGTGTTCCTAGCTGGAGAGCTGAAACCTTAAAAATCCTATTTGTAATTTTGCTTCCTGAAAGGGGCAGTGGATGCTGGGCACTGGATTCCAAAGATGTTGAACAGCTGACAATATTCTGGACACAGGCAGAGCTGTGCTTTGACTGCAAGGTCTGCAAAGAAAAAGGGAGAGCAGAATAAATCCAATGGCCCCAGATTGGTACAGTAACTCTTCAGGACAACCTGTGTGGGCATGCGGACTATAGAGATATAGGGCTGGTCCAACCCTCTGCTCTGAGGCAGGACAATCTTAACTAGATCACATCTGACACAGGTTGGTGTAATGGGTCTGTAGTCTCCCGTGCCGTTCACCTGTGCGTCATGTCTGTAGGGCCTTTTCTGCTTTTGCCGTTGCTTAAGGAAGAGACAGGCTTGTTATTGGGCTAGATCTTGGGAGGTCCCCCAGGGGGCCTCGCCTGCCACATCTTGCTGGAAATTAATTTGATTGGGAGGAAGATGGTTTGTCCTGCCCTTCCTGATACCTTCCTTCAATCTTCCCAATTGTCCTTCCTGCTTGGTGCTCCACCTCCCCCATACCCTACCTAATGCCAGCCAAAGATGTTGTCTCTGGATCACTAGAGTCGGTATAGTATAAACTCCACTGTTTCGGTCCTGTGAATTTATGACGGTTGGATCGGGATGTTATCTCATCCAAGTTTTCCTGACTGTACTTTGTCCTGCCTATGCATCTTCCAGATCCTGGGTTACCTTACTTCCCAGCATCTCTCTCTCTCCCGACTCTATACTTGCCACAGCTCAGACGTCCCTTCAGGTCCTGCCTGGATCCAGTCTGGGTTGGAGATGTCTAACATCCACTGTGCTCCTTTGGGTAAGTTACTGAGCCTTATCTGGCTTTGCTTATCTGAAAAAGCCCCTTCTTGGGGCAGCCGCCACATCCCTGCAGTGGGACTCTGCTCTGCTTCTGGCTGCTCTGGGCCCGTTGGGGACCTCACTTCCAGTCCTCCCAGCTGTTCTTCCACTGGGCTTTTTATCCCAGTCTCAGGGGGCCGGCCAGCAAATCAGCCCTGACACACTGCCATAAAGCGTGCCCACACTGATGTGGGAGCCGGCCCTGGCTCCTCCCAGCTCCAACATTTTTTTTCCGTTTTTTCTTTTACCGCAGCATCTTTGCCCACCGCAGTTTCACTTTTGCCGCATTCCAGTTCAGGCAAGGCATCCCACCAGCTCTGCTCCTCACCCAGCTGAAGTAAGTCTTTCCTTTCACAGTGTTCTTAAAAATCTCTGAGGTTAGAGATTCCACACCTTTCCCAGGTAGCCTGTTCCAGTCCTTCACTAGCCTTATATACTTTTTCCAAATATCTAATTACCTAATATCATCTTTAATGCAAACTGAACTGACATTTTTCCATATCCTGTCCACAGTAGACACAGAGGCTAATTGATTGCCATCCTTTATAACTTTTACATATTGGCATACTAACATGCCTCCCCTTAAACTTTCCTTCTCCAGACTAAACAAATCCCACCTCTTCCCATTTTGAAATCATGACCTGCAAGGAAAATCTCTTATCACTTTCATTGTTGTCTTCTGGACTCTCTCCAGTTTATCTGCATCCTGCTTAAAGTATGTTGCCCTGTTTTTTACTTCAGTTCACTGTAGTAGAGCTGGTAAGCCAGTAAATAGGACCTGACTCATACAGAAGTCAATGATTTTACAGTTGTCTGTCTGACTGCCATCAGAGATGTTGGGCAGACTTTCTTTTTCCTCCCCTTCTAGCCCACAATGAGTAAAGAAAGTGTCATTTGGCTTAAGCCAGTAAATAGGACCTGATTCATACAGAAGTCAGTGATTTTACAGTCGTGTCTGACCGCCATCAGAGATGCTGGGAAGACTTTCTTTTTCCTCCCCTTCTAGCCCACAATGAGTAAGGAAAGTGTAATTTGGCTTTCTGGTTCATCTACTAATGAGGTAGTTGTTGTTACAAGTCCATGGGGATAAACTTCAAATTCCCATTTGTCATTACAGGCAGTCCTCGACTTACAACGTTTTGAGTTACGTTTTGTACTTACAACGTTCATAAATTAACACTGTTTCAACTTTACAACACCAGTTTCAATTTACAATGCTTGATCCAATGCAATGCCATGCCAGCGAACAAGTTCGCTGCATCACTCATCTCCCTGGAGAACATCTGTCCAAACTTCCTTGGACACTTTCTTTAAGAAAACAGACAAGACTCCAGAAAAACCTGCAGCCAAGACTCCTGAGAAGACTCCAGCCAAGAACCCTTCAAAAAGTCCAGCAAAGTCACCTCAAAGTAGTTCTTCTAAATCAATATGATTGCTATTTACAATATAAATATATTAATGTAGCTACATTAGTCATCTATAATTGATCTAGTACAAAATTTGGGGGTATTTTTGGTGAAAATAGGGTATTGGGCCTCGGTTCAGGAACAAATCCCCCATTTATAACCTTGCTTCTTATGAGAAAATTGGTTCCAAGTTAGAACGTTTTGACTTAAGACGTGGTTTTCAGGAACCGATTGTGTTGTAAGTCAGAGGACTGCCTGTACTGCATTAGCTTGCTACCTGCAGACATAAAACGATCGTTCCTCTTACCGAGTACAATCTTGCCCTCTGGAGTCAGTGTTCACAAAACTGTCATGTTCCCCTAACTGCAAACCAGCCTGATTCTCTGATTCCTTCTTTTGTTATAAAATGGGAAGAATTTTAGAGATACTGCTCATAGTGCCACTCACTGGAAGACCTTTATACTTTCACTTCAAGCCATCTGCCTCAGAGAGAAGGAAATGAAGACGAGTCTTCTAAAAGCTCCAAGGGTTTTATGGGTTCAGCCTCTGAAATCATTCTGTGTTCTCTGGAAGCAACAAGACATGCCTGGCTACTATTTCCTCCTGAAAGTCTACGTCCTCCTCAAAGGCACAGATTAGTTCTAGTGTTAACTGCAGTACCACTGATAGGGTTACAAAGGGCATCATTCTGATCTCAGTTATAATGGTTTACATCAGCGTCCCATATGGCTTACACAGCCATTTAGCTATCATGGACAAGATAGCTGAGGACCAAAGTCAGCAAAACAGAAGACAAAGTGAGAAAGAAAGAGCATCAAAAGCTCATGTTCCCTTGTGCCTCTCCTTCCATCCCAAAAAACTGAGGTATTGTGAAAGGGACCTTCTTTGGGTCCAGCACTGAGCACATGGCCTGCAATTAAATAATATGTAACTAATATGTTTTCAAAATCCCTGGGCAAAGGAGACACGTCACCAAAGTACCCCTTGGGATAACTCCAGTAGTTTCAGTGGGACAGGATTTGGCCCTACATGACTTGGGGGTTCCCCTATGGAGTGGAGAAAGCTCAGGTTGACATATACCCTCAGTGATAAATCACTGGACCAGCCCCTCCACTCCTCATCCCCAACTGTTTTCTTTCCGATTGATCCTGGAGAAGAGCTCATTTGCAGTGTCCCTTACATATATAGAAATATATATGTTTAAAAAAACCAGTATCTGCAGGATAAATGTGCTTGGATTACTGTTTTGGTGCTGGAGGCCATGCTTAAACACTGAGTGTTTACGGAAATGGGGAGATTGTACCAGGTGCTTCTCCATGATGAATGCAATGATAAAATAAATGTTTACACGATGGCAGATGACACTGGTCCTGCATGACACATGAGTGTTTATTAACAGAAGCTAAAAGGAAAATATTGTCATGCTGATAAGAATAGGTGAACTGAGATATAAACGGGAAGGAAGTTTTGGCTAGTGGTTAGAGTTGGGACTCCTGCGTTCTGTTACCAGCTCTACAGTTCATCTGCTGTGTGAGTTTGGGCAATAGAAGCAAATTTCTCCATTTCTATTATCTATGAAGTTGCCATTGCTAGGAGAAGGGATCTAACGTTACTACCCTCTCCTCAGAGCAATCTTGAATTCCCCCATCTCTAAGTTATTTGGCAGGTTTGTCCAGCACTATTTTCTCAGCTTTCTAGTCCTCCATTGAAAAAAGAGACTGGAAATTGGAACCCAGAACACAGCAATCTTTTATGCAGGCATAGGAAGACCGCTTCTGCCCAGGGAGACCATTTGATACCAATGTGATAGCATCTAATACTGAGATCAGGGACTGACAGACAGGACTCCTAGGTTCTGTTCATGACTCTTCCTGGTGATTTGATTTTGGCTATCCATCTGTAAAATAAGCTATCCTATCTCAGGGAAATGATGTGAAGCACCAATAGCAGACACTTGTGGTGTATTTTGAAACACTCAAGTTAAAGAAAAGCAATGCTGAAGTGGAATGTATTAAGTATGATTAATTCCTGTTATTCATTCACATACACAGTGAAACAGCTAAACTAACAGAAGCAGCCATATTTCAAATACTGTAAATCAGAAAGCACACCTCTCCTCTGTCACTCTGTCCCTGAACTAACAAGTAGGGCTGTACAAAGCTTCAGGTGCCGATTCGATTTGGAGGAGATTTGGCCTGATTCAGAGGCCAAATCTCAGAATCCAGATTGAATCCGGGGACTAAAAGGTCCAAATCATTTTGGAAAAGAATCAGAGAGCTTTGGCGATTCGGGTAGATCCTGCTCGCTGCAGGAGGGAGCTGGACCCAGACTCCAAGCTGGTAAGTAGGGGGTGAGGGAGGGAGCTGAAGAAGGAGGGAAGGGACCATGGGGGGACCCCTGCCAGGCCCTATCCCATGCCTGTTCCCCCAGTCCCCCCATGGTTGCCCTGCCTGCCCCAGCTCCCGATGCTTTAAAAAAAAAGCCCCTACTCACCGGCTGCTGACTGGTGGAGGGGCAATCCCCACTTCCCCATGCTGCATGGGGGGCTCTGCCACAAGCCCCCTCACCCTCTCCACTTCCCCAGCCCTCCTATGGCTGCCCCATGTGCCCCAGCTCCAGCCCTTTAAGGAAAAAAAAACAACAAAAAACCTCCAAGCTTACCGGCTGCTGCAATGGCCTCAGGGCTTCTGGCAGAGCCCCCCACACAATGTAGGGCAGTGGGGATTGCCTCCTGCTGGGCAGGAACCGGTGAGTCAGGGATTTTTGTGGAGGGAGGTTTCTGAAAGGGCCTGAGCTGGGGCAGGCCTGGCAGCCATGAGGGGGGCTAAGACAGCAGGGTTGGGGAGGGAGGCTCATGGCAGAGCTCCCCCATGCAGCATGGGACAATGCGGGGCAGTGGGGAATTGCCCCCTGCCGGGCAGTAGCCAATGAGTGGGGGCTTTTTTTTTTCCAAAGTGCCAGGAGCTGGGGCAGGTGGGGCAGCCACTGCCGGGGCCGGGAGAGTGGGTGGGGGATGGAGCCTGCATGATTTGGAGGTTTGGCTGATTTAACAGCAGCCGAATCTCTGAATCAGATTCAGCCTAATCGATTCAGGACAGTGATTCAAATCATTGAATCGAATCACTGTCCGCCAAATGAGCCAAATCCGAAGCAAACACTAGCCACTTCGCACAGGCCTACTAACAAGTCACTCCTTTGACATGCAGAAGCAGGCAGAGTGCAAAGGAAATAATTGGCTGAACCTGGCAGTTGACTGATCCAACAAAGGGGAACTTGCAAAGCTTCACAATGCTCTTTAATGCTGTTCCTGAGCTCAGGCTGGATAGACAAGAAAAACCAGTGGATGGGACATCTGCAAGAGACTGAGCAGGTCTCCAAAATGGGAAGTAAACATCTGGCCTGAGGAATCACTTAACCAGCCAAGGAATGTAATCTCTTCTGTTGTGTTGCATTGCACCCTTTCTAGCTGGGAAATGACTCCAGACTTCTTGTACAGTTGAACTTAATTCTTAATACAAGCACCTGCTGTTTCTCTTAAATAAGCAATTCAGGGCCTGATTCTGTTCTCATTTAAATCCAGGTGAATCAGGATAAATTCAGTAAAGTCCATGGATTACAGCAGTGTAATGCTGGGGGAAATCAAAATCAGGCCCTCCCTCTGGGTCCAAATTTCCTTTGCTCTGGTAATGTTTGTAGGCTCACTTTGTACTGATGCGAATGGTGACACATGATGTGAGGCAATGAAGTATCAGGCCCACAGTGGTAAAAGTCTTTGTGACTTGGTTCCATAGGAATGGCTATGAATACTGCACATCCCTCAAGTCATTACAAGCCACACATACCCCAACTTCCAGCCCAACACAACAGCTTCAATGCCATTTTTATAGACAGCTATCTTGGGGCTTCACTCTGTGTCAGAACCATTGTCCCCAGACAGATTAGCCCTGGGGGCTTCTTCAGGGCAGTCATCTGCATCAGAGAAGGAAGCAACAGAGCACAGGCCAGAGGTGGGCTGGAAACCCTCAGACTGAGCCTTGGGAAAGACAGAGAGCTCCATGTAGCTGGTGCCAGGCTGCTTCGTTGTCACATCCCAGATCTCCACCAAGGGGGAGCAGATTGCACAACCCATGGTCAACTGGAAGGAAGCAGACAAGCCTGGGTGGTTTCAAACCAAAGCCCAACTCTCCAAGCTGCATGGGAGTAGACAGGCAGGTGGTGGCGTTTGCCTTCAGTGCAGAGAAGTATTCCTACTGGGATTGCTGGAAGGGGCTGAAATTAGAGCCCTGGCTTCATTTCTGCCAGGAAGCCACAGGATTTGCCAAGCCCAAAGCTCAGGGCAGCAGCATCCTTGCTGATCCCCAGGTTTTCCAGGCATTCAGAACCAGCAGACTCGGTTTACTGACCTTTCCAGAAGGTTCAATAACAAGGACAGCCCCTAGGAGCTTGTCAAGGTGAGGTTGTGCCGTCCAGCCTTTGTTTTGCGGGGGAAGCAGAGCAATGCCCTTTGCTGGTCCCTCTTCCTCCCAGGCTCACAACCCAGGGAGCTCAACTCCGTGCAACCTCCGTCACATTCTGAGAGGAACCAGATTTGACCTGTCAGAACAAATCAGGGTAACAATTATGACAGGAACACATGGCAGCAAGCGGTTACTTTCTCCTGAAATCCAACCAGTGCTGCTGATTGAAGCCACTCTGTAGTGTCTCTTTGGCCAAGAGGTACAGCTGGAACAGCAGAAATGACATAGAGGCATCTATTTGGCTGGGGGTACAGTCCAAAGAGCAGTTCTGCAATACTTAGGTCTTATTGACCTACAATTACTTTTCCTTCGCAACCAGATATGGGCCAAAGATGCTGCAGTGAAACTTTGCAGAAGCCCTGAGCTGGAGATGGCTCCGAGGTAGGGTTCCCGTTCTCAGACCCAAAGTTCTGGTTCTCACCCGACTCAAAGATAGCTGGCACCTGTCAAGCAGTTCTCATGTGAAGATCTCCAAGCACTTTACAAACACAGATCCAATTAATATGGCTAAGTTAAATCTCAAGGGTTAAATATTGGCCCCACTGAAATCAATGGCAAAATTCTCAGTGACTTCCCAAAGGGCAGGATTTTGTCCCTAGTCCTTTCACAGTTACTGTTGCCTCATCTCTCCCTCCCTGTATCATTACCAAGATAACACAGGTACAGTCGGCACTCCCAAAACCACCACAACTTTCAACAAAGTTTGGGATTTCACTGAAACCTCATTCATGCGGCTTCATTTGCTTTTCAAGGGAAATTTAACTGAAAAAATCACGGGCAAAATCCTAGCCCCACTGAAGTCATTGGCAAACTTGTAGTGACTTCAAGATTTCACCCAATGCCTCTCTCTGCCTCCAATAAAAGCCCCCGATATGCAAACAGCAAGGACTGCCTAAAAATGATTGTCCTCCTGCTGCTTCTAGGATGACTGGGGGAACATAACAGGAAGCTGTGGCCCTGGACCCAAGTTCTGTGACCGCCATATGCAAACCGACTCTTAAATTTGGGATTCTGGACTAAACCTAGAAGCACAATTTACAGGCATGAGCTACATTTGTAGCAACTAAACCTAGTTCTTAGCTCCATATTACAGACAAAGAAGCAAAAGCCCAGAGGACCCGACTTACCCAAGAGGAATGGACCCTTGAAGGAGATCCCAGGAGCCCTGACTCCAAGTCCCCTTGTCTAACCACTAAACCACAAATGACTTCCATATCACAGATGCTTAGTTTACAAGTGAAAACAGAATTTCTAGCATCACAAGTGTAACCTGATAGTTTGTCCTCTGGCTGTATTGATTCAGCTTGGTACATTATTCATTTTGCACAACACAGACCCTGAAATCAGACGCCCACTGGTAATTGTTGCTGATGATTATGTATGAGGAAGCAGCAGTGCCAGGCAGGCTCTGGTGTAGCCAGGGGTAAGAGGCCAAGCTGTTAATATGCCATGCACCTTTCCACCCCACCCTGCTGTGGGGTCACGGTCTTGTTTCAGTTATTGCAGCAGTTGGTCCACTTCTCTAGGACTCCAGCCAGCTCAAATTTGCATGGCCCGCAGGTGGCTCTATTATTTATTTGCATCTGGGTCTTGGGTGACACCACTAGACACCTGAGGCCCCCTATCAGCTTTCCCAGCAACATAAAACACGCGTGTTGGCACGGAACAGTTTCCACCTGAATTAATAAGTGAGTTCTGCACAGGCCTCTGACATGCTGGGGCTCCAAATCAGTTCAAGAGAAAGGGAATAAAGCAACTCTGCAGCTGGGAATGGATTCACACAGCCTGGCCACCCTCCCATGTCCTTCCCACTCCCCCACTAAAATGCATGGGAACTGGAAAGCCAGCTCCTCCAGTGACAAAAAATCTCAGCTCATCTCTGTAGTTAGCGGCTGTGCTGACAGCACTTTGTTCAGCCAGGGGTGTAATGACGATATATGGAGGCAGGTGAGCCGACATACTCTGCTGTGGCAACGCATCACAGTGTCTGGAGCCAGGGGATCTGGGAGTCTGGACAACTGGGCTCTTCTGCTGGCTATGTCACTGACCTGCTGCAAGGCCTCTTCATCTCTCCATGCCTTGGTTTCGCAAGAGGGAGGTAATAACTGCCTGCCTCTGAGGGCACTGAGAAGGTGTTTGTAAAGCCACTTGAGATCCTCCAGAGAAAGATGTTTCAAGAAGGCCATGTATTATTATGGAGCTTCATTCACCAAGGAGCTGACTTGTGGCTTTAGGAAGTTTCCCACGCCAGTCGGCACTTGGTCATAAGGGGCAAGGCCGTGGTGTAGCCCAGTGGGGGGCCAACCTTTTTGGTAGGCATGCCACAAATTAGTGTTTCACCCTCCCCGAATGCCACTCCCATCCCTTTCCCCACCCGATCTGCTGCTCTTGTTTCTTCTTGCCCTGTGCTCCCTGCCTGCTCTGCTTTCTGCTTCCTGCCCTATCTGCCATTGTGCTGCCTGTCCCCTCCCTGACCTGACATACGTCACAACACAGAGGCAACCCATGCCACTTGTAGCACTCAAGTCACAGGTTGGCCACCCCGGTGTAGCTTATGTGGTACTATCAAGAGGATGCATCTGCACTCATGATGTCTAGTGTCAGGAATGCTTCATGTTGGTGATGTGTCCACACAGCTATGTTCATGTCTAGGAGGAGATCTCTGTATGTTCTTTTTTCCAGTTTGATCTGCTCCACTCTCCTCTGCTGATCCACTCCCACCAACATCGTGGAATCAAAAGTTGCCAAGCAACAAGGCCCATAGACTTGCCTACAGTGTGTATTGATGTTAACAAGTTAGTTGAGGCAGCTAGTGCCTGGAGCCCTTATCTCAGCTGTTGTAGACCACAGTTCAGCTCAGGCTTCCCTGATTCAGCCTTGAAATCAGAAAGCAGAGTCGAACCAGGAGTGCCCCTGGCTTGCAAGTGTTTGCTGATATATCACTTTGCTTTTATCATGAGTAGCCAGTGGATGGGAGGGAGGGAAAAACAGCCTAAAAATCAATTTCAGGGAAAGTCTCAGCAGATGTGATGCTATCAAATGGGCCAAGCGTGACAGTGACATTGAGCCTAGTGCTGATTAACCCCCAGGTCTAACCAGGTACAAGTCCACCGCCTTCAGCGGCGTTCAGGAGAGAGACTGGGGGCAGCAAAGTCAGGCTCTCAGCCATGCGAGCACTATAAAAAGAGCCTGTCCTGCTCCTACTCCAGAAGTGAGGCAGGTGAAAGAAGAGAGGAAAAGAAAGAGGAAGAGGAAGACTCACTTACTTATGGTCCAATTACTAGAGGATCCGGGCACCCACAAACCTCACTAGCACCAATGGGGGGGCTTCAAGTTCGCACCACCTCTGTGAAGCAAATGTTATTTCTTTACTAATCTGGAGCCAGTTCCTACCTCACCTTATCCAAATCCAACACCAAGGAGCAAAAGAAAAGCACAGGCTGGATTTTTAACACCCGAAAAAAGTTTCTGCATGTTGCAAAACCAGGATACTTGAGCTGTGGGGTCCCTCCACCTGAGAACACAAAAAAAACCACAGAACAGAGAAGTCCACCACACTTGTGTTGATATAGAGTGTGCTACAGTTTACACAGGTGATGTTCTGATCTGGGGAAAAACAGGCGAAAAGCATGATGAAACAATCCAAGTAGCTTGGAAAGAACCAGAGCTGATGGGCCCGGGCAAAAAAACAAAAACGTAAATCCCCTACCACAGAAATAACCTACCTGAGAAATCAATTATTACAAGGTGCATAGGGAGGTCATAAAAGGTTGGAGCACTTTTCCCCTCATCCTCCCATGCACAGTAGTTTGGTGGCCCCCCTCTTTTCAGCTACAGCTGTAACTTGTCATCCTCTTCCAGGCAAATCTTGACCAGAGTTTTTGCCTCAGAAAAGACTGTGGGATTTGGCCCTCATTGCAAAGACACAGAATGGAGCTGCTGTCTCTTAGAGATGAAAACTGGAGTAAGGATCGTAGGTGACTGACTTCCTTTCTCTAGGCCTCAGTTTCCCCATCTGCTGAATGGAGACACTGACTCTCTCCTACCTCACTGGGGCATTGTAAAGATTAAGAAATGCTTGCACAGTGCTGAATTATGTTTGGTGTCTTGTGTGACTGCTACCCTCAAATTAAGGAAAGGGCCTTCAACACTTTCCGGTGAGTCACTGCTGTCTGTGAAGTGCAGCCTGGCCCTGTGTTTGGTAAAACCCACCACAAACACACTCTTTAAAAAGCCTGAAGTGCGTCAGAGAAAGCCTCTCCCTGCAGCTGCCGCTTTGTGTTTAAAATGGGCAATGACCTGATCTCCTCTTACAAAATGCTACTGGGGAAAAAAAAAAAACAGGCAGTAGCAAGCCATGAGTAGAAAGGCAAGGAGGTGCAGGTTTGTGCAGAGGAGTCTGTGTGAGGACCAGGGATCTGGGTTTTCTGTTTGCTGTGGGAAAATATGGATTTTCCTCTTTAAAGAATAGAACTGGGGGTTTCCCACTGCAGGCTGGCAGCCTTCCAGCCTGCAAGGAGCTGCCTGGAGCTGGGGGGAGTTGGGGGAGGGCAATGGGTGGCAGGGGGCACCACGTGCGTGTGTGCCACAACCCGCCCCAGCTTGGCAGCACCTGCCCCTACCCCAGTCCCAGCCCCAGCGCCACTCCCTGCCTCACTGCAGGGGCCTTGATCACGTGACATGGCAGGAGTCATGACTGTGTAAATTGTGCATTAGATCCAAAGTTGATCCAAGCCAAAACTAAGACCACCCCAACCTCAATCATTGAGCTCCAGTAGGCTAATGCTGATGCTGTAGCATGTGCTCATGCAGAAGCGAACCTTCAGGCAATCATCAACATCTTTACTGAGGCATACAAGAAAATGGAACTAACACTTAACATTCAGAAGACTAAGGTCCTCCATCAACAAATTCTTAATGAGCAGCCCCCAGCTCCAGTAACTCAGGTTCAGGGTGAGATTGGGGAATGTTGAGTATCTTCCTTACTTCAAAAGCCATCTCTCAGAAGGCTAACATTGATGAAGAAGTCCAGCATTGCCTCAAACGTGCAAGTGCAGCCTTCAGACACCTGAGGAAATGGGTGTTTGAAGATCGTGACATCAGATTCAAATCCAAGCTCATGGTTTATCAAGCAGTCGTGAGCCTCACCTCACCATATGGAGCTGAGACATGGGCAACGTACAGGAGACACCTTGAGTTGCTGGAGACGTATCATCAACACTGCCTGCAAAAGATCCTTTGAATTCAGTGGGAAGATATATGTACCGACTTTAATGCCCTCTCGCAAATGAACACCACAAGCATCAAGGCAATGATCATCCGATATCAGCTTCACTAGGTTGGCCATGTCACTTGGATGTCCAACTCAAGACTTCCAAAGCAAGTTTTATTCTCTCAGCTTAGTCAAGGCATACACTCAAGAGGAGGGTACAGAAAGCACTTCAAGGACGTCCTCAAAGCCAACTTAAAAAAATACAACAACCACATCAGTTCATGGGAGACTATTGCCCAGGACTGCCGCAAATGGAGGAACAGTCTGTTGTAAGCATCTCAGTACTTTGAAACCCTACAATGACAACAGGAGATGGAAAAGTAAGAACAGCAGAAACAGCATGTTGCAGACCAAATCAAGCCCCATTCGCATCAGGATGATGAGTCTGAATAAAAAGAAGGGCATGTGGTGACAGGCTCTGCAGCCTCTGTGGACTGTACCTATGGGTTAAAGAGAGAA
The DNA here is from genome assembly GCF_052110815.1 of Crocodylus siamensis. Lineage (NCBI taxonomy): Eukaryota > Metazoa > Chordata > Crocodylia > Crocodylidae > Crocodylus > Crocodylus siamensis. Next base: position 9,247,583 of record NC_143405.1, on the reverse strand, counting down.
AGAGGCCAGAGTTCATAGGCTTTGGCTGACATCTGTCCACCTGCCCTGCATGGAAACACATGCCTGAGTTGTAATACAGCCTGTTGATCCCAGACTGGCCTCATCAGCCACCCACAGACCCATAGATAAGGCAATCATGGAAAACAATCATTCTCAACTGTGAGGGATTGCTGATGCTGATGCTGAGATCCCATCACGCCTTTACCTGCATGTGTACTGGCCAAGGTCTCAGCACTCCTGCTGACTTGGCAGTTTGGAATGGCGCTGTAACACAAACCATCAGTGCTGCTCACAGGGGTCCTGGGCTCCCTTCTCTTTTTCTTTCCCTTCTTACATTGTTTCCAACCAGGGCAATAAATTCTTCGCAAAAAAATTTCCCTTGCTTTGCCTCCTCAGCTGAGCTCTAAAACCTTGAACAATATGCCCCCTAGCGTTCATCAGAGCTAAATGAGGAGAAGCACAAAGTTGAACTAGCTAGAAAAATTCAAACAAATGATTTAAAAAAAAAAATCTGGATTTCCTGATTCCCCAAAATTTAACCCTTTGGTGGCAGTGGTCTGATTTCCAGGTTCTGGCAGAGCCCATACAGGTTAGAAAAGTTCCTGGTTTCCCTGCCAGCTTCTCAGCCAGCTCCCTGTCACTCACTAGGCAGGTTCATAGGAAGCCAGAAGTTCCTAGCTCCCACAGGGTCATATCTCTTGGCGGCCCAGGTTCTTAGGGCTTTTGGGGTCCTTGGCTTTGGGACACCCTACCAGACAGACTGCCTCAGAGCCAGAACACTAGGGCTTCCAAAGTCCATGGCCCCAGTGCAGCCTGCTATATGGATATGGACTGCTGGGAAGTCAGGGCGCAGGGTCTACAGCTCCAGCCCAGCCCAGCACAGGGACTGTCATGATCCAGGCACAGTCCATGTTACCCACACCCTAGGTCTGCCACCCACTGCAGACTGATCCTGTTCTGTGGCTCCTGTCTCCTTTACAGAGAATTTAAAACTTTGGGTTTTCATTCCAAATCACAAGGACACCACATGTTAAAAAAATGTTATCAAAACCCTCCATTAAACAGCTCTACCCAGCTCTACTAGGACTTACATGGCTAGCTTAGAGCACTCACTGAGGCCTGATTGACTTACCATTTTTGTATTACTAATCTGTACTGCACTTAGGGGCGTGATTTCTTTAAAACCTAAACAGTGATATCAGTAAAATGATACCAGATGTACCAGTAGAAAAACATGTTCACCTGTATAGTAAGTTCTATTCCCACAAAGGAATAGCTAGACTAGTATAAGAACTAGTTATAATGCTATTATACCTTGCAATTGTTATATATTAGCAGGGGCAGATCCAGGAGGGTAAAGTGGTGCAGTTGTACTCCCTTTTGATTCCTGCTGGCTGTGGCAACAGAATTTTTATTCAGGCAGCAGTGAGAGATTCAACTGACATTGTGGTTTACTATAATCTACTGGATTCTTTCTAAATACTTCCTTCTACAGGTATTAACAATACTCTTTCCTTTTTAATGGTCTTGATATTCCACTAATCAAGCTATCCTTTCTGTTGCAATACTGCTGTCTCTAAGCTGCACCTGATAATGTAGCTCCTAACAATATTACAGACTATCTTTAACTCTAGCTAAAAGCATTAACTCAGATGAATGCTAATTCAGATGTTGAAATAACTTTCAGTGAAGCACTGGATGCACTACCAAGATGCTCAAGAAGGCTACGTTTTGTTTTATGAATCTGAAAGAGATGTCCATTTAACTCCAATTACTATAGTGCTAATGATACAGCATCTTTTGATTTTTTTTGCCTAGTTTTTTATATATATTATAGCAAACTAATGCAGATTCCAATAAAGTTATGTTTGCTTTTGCCTTTATTTTAAACAGAATAATATAGCCCTCTTTCTTCAGCAATCCTTCACAGCCAAGGATGACCATCGTCCATGATTATCTTATCTGTGGTCTGAAGATGGCTGATGAGGCTGATCCAGGATTAACAGATTCTGCTGCAACTTGGGCATGTGTCTCTGACTGGGTTGGGTGGTTCCAGATTCTTGATTCAGTCCATGAAACACTGTTTCTGCTGCTCCCACTTTTCCATTTCCTGTTGTTATCATAAGGTTTCAAAGTACTGAGATTCTTGCAACAGACTGTTCCTCCACCTGGGGTGGTCCTAGGTGATAGTCTCCCATTAATTGATGTGGTTCTTCCGATTTTTTTAAGTTGGCCTTAAGGATGCCCTTGAAGTACTTTCTCTGCCCTTCTCTTGAGAGTACACCCTTACTGAGCTGAGAGAATAAAGCTTGCTTTGGAAGTTTTGAGTTGGACACCCAAATGACATGGCCGACCCAGTGAAGTTGATGTTGGATGATCATTGTCTCAATACTCGTGGAGTTTGCTTGCGAGAAAATGCTGAAGTTGGTGCACCTATCTTCCCACTGGATTCAGAAGATCTCCTGCAGGCAGTGTTGATGGTACTTCTCCAGTTACTTGAGGTGTCTCCTGTACATTGTCCATGTCTTAGCTCCATATGGTAAGGTGGGTAGCATGATTGCTTGATATGCCATGAGCTTGGTTTTGAATCTGGTGTCATGATCTTCTAATACCCATTTCATCAGGCATCCAAAGGCTGCATTTGCACATTTGAGGAAAGGTTGGATTTCTTGACCAATGTCAGCCTTCTGAGAGATGGCTTCAAAGGAAAGGGAAGGTAGGGCATATAACCCTACATCCCTAGCATATTCGTAAAGCAACTCATTTCCTTTAAACTTGAGAAAAATGTATTGCGTTATGTGGGACAGAGCACCAAATAGTATGCAACTCTTTTGAAAAATTCTAGATCCACCCATGTATACTAACATATACTTTAAATTTTTTTCTGTGGAGGCAAGACCTGAGGTGGGCTTGACATCTGAGAGTCTAAGTCTCCACTGCCTTGTAGTGAACATGGTCACTGACTTACCCTGTTCAAAGGGAGTATAAGATGTGGCCAAACTGGTTTGAAAGCATTTATCACCTACTTTGCACTCACTTTGCACAGGTAAATGACAACACAGGAGCCAGGCAGCAGAGAAGGAGGCTTTGGGTGTGAAAAGAAGCAAGAACAGAAGGATTTCCTCCTCTCACCTATTGCACTATTCTAGATGGGGAATTCTTTTTTGTGGCAGCAATACTAATTTTTCACTTCCATATCTTAACATTGCTGAAGGCTCTTTGGTATAACAATAACTGCTAGAATCAGTAACCAGGACTTCTATTTCCTCAACCTCAACTTATAGCTAACAATGCTTATCTGCCTTAGAGAGGAGCTGTGAGGATGCAGTTGAGCAGCATGTGACTAAAACTCGATAGACAAGAAACTATTAATTTAATTTCCTTCCTCTAACTTTTGTTCCATCTCTATTTATCTGGCAGCCAGTCTGCTTAAATAAGCAAAATAATCATAAAAGGATGGGTAAAAGAAAAGTAATCTAACTTGTAAGTTTTTTGGGACAGAAACTATATCTGTACCTGCTTAGCACAACAGAGACCTCATCTTGTTTGGGGATTTTGAATAAAATGGCAATATAACAAAAATAACATGAATTTGCCTCTTGCCCTTTCTCTCCAGATATCTTTAAGACCAGCACTGCCACAATCCAGCCTTCTAAACTGCAGTGCATTTTACCTCTCCTCCTTCTGTTAAGCCAGTGGAATTGAGTAGCACATGTGGAATTATATCAGTCAAATTCCAATTTTATGTACTATGTCCATTACAGTGGTAATGACATTTCCAGCTTCATAAACTGTACTCCACTGAGAAGGCTGTGGAGATGCTTTAAAGAGGAGGGCATCTTCATTGCTTAGCACTCTCTTTATTCATGTTCACCAGTGCAAAGCAAGAGTATAATGCAAGTGTATAATGCTATTGAGTTAGCAGCCTTTGCACACACTTTGCACAGGTATAACTGACTCCACAAACATGTATGGTAATAGAGAATCAGACCAACCTAAGCCATGCATTGATGGATCTTAAGTAACTACCCTGTACCTTTGTTAGGGCACCTAGACAAAGGTGTATTTCTGAGGGAGGTGGGAATGGAAGAGAGGTGTCCTTATCAACCATGCATGTTTGGTGTTCACTATGGCTTGGAAGAGTGGACACCCCTTTAAACTGTGAAGGACATGAACGGAGAGAAGAAACTTGCAGCTGCCTCAGCTGTTTGCCTGTGGGCTTCATGTTGCGGAAGGATGCCTTGCTGAGGAGAAAGGCATGCCTCGTTAGGGCCAGATCCTGAACTCTTCTGTCAAGAGTGTTAATTGGAAACACAGATGTGAGAAGACGTGAGAGCTGTCCAGGGTGCTGAAAGAAAATTGAAATCAAAGTCACAATCACAGGTGCTGAAAGGTGCCCTTGGCCAAAGGAACAGGCAGTAAAGGTCGGTGGAGGCATGGCTAGACCAGGGAATTTGGGACCTAGGGCTGTTATACACTACATACTCAAGGTACAAAGCACACAGAGACTGCAAATGTTGAGATCAGTGCAGGTAATCCATCATCCTTTGTTAGAGAATATTACAAGCACCCAAGGTCTGATCTGAAGCCTGCTGAAATCCAGGCTAATCCTCCCATTGTCTCTGATAGGTTTTGGATCTGACTCACAAGAAAGAAAAACTTAACCCTAAGGTTTGATTATCCTTTTCATGGTCAAAAGTTATTTTGGTTCTATTTCCCTCGCAGCCAGTCAAGTGCCCACCTATAACTTTTTGACCAGACACACACGCCTGTATACCTCCTCTCTGTGTTGCTGTAAACACTTGTGCCAAAATCTCTGCAACTTCTCTTTTCAATAGCAATAACAATTCATATCGCTCTCCTTCTTCATACCCCTCTCATTTCCATCCCCATGGATGCTAATCCATGGGTCTCAGAGCACTTCACACAGAACATCATTATCTCATTATCTCTATTTTAAAGGCAGGGCACTAAGCCAGAGAGAGAAGAAACACCTTGCTCAAGTTCCCATAACAGGCCTATAGCAGAGTCAGGAATAAAATCCACATCTCCTGAGCTCCAGTTCAGTGCTCCATCCCCGATCCTGCTCTGTTGTATTCTCCCCAGCATAGTGAGAAACAGTATGACTCAACACACTGCCATGCTGTCCAGTACAGAACATATTGTGGAAATAAAGTAAAACTAGAAATCAGTTGCAAGCAAAAGATTCAGTAACAAAAAGTTCGATCTGAAATTCTCATAAGCTCATTCAAGTATCTCAAAACGTCCCATGGGATTTTCTGCCTCTCTCTCTCTCTCTCTCTCTCTCTCTCTCTCTGTTGTTTTCTTGTTAGACCACCTAGTGACAGGCTAGGAAATGGTGGGCATGCTCCAATCACCTCTTCCTACTAGGTTCTCGTCTCCTTTTTGCATTTCTTCTTCATTCTGCTTCCCTACTCCTTTTCACACACTCTCCTGTCTCCTCACACTTCCTGCTGCTTTTATCTCCCTTCTCCTCTTCTTTTCTACTGATCTTCTCTCCCTTCAGTGCCTATCCTCTTTCCCCCTCCACCTTCACTTCAGGAGAGTGAAAGAGCTCTCACTCCGGGTCTGCTGTAGCTGATAGTGATGCCACTTACTGTTGTACTGTTACTGTTGAATCTTGAACTCAAGTTATGACTATATAAGTTATGAGTATATAAAGCTGCTCTCAATTCTGCTGATGGAAAGATCTCCCGTTGAAAAAAGATGTAGTCAAAATCATTTTTTTTCCCCATGGAACCTTAATTTTTGGATTAAAAAAATATCTAGGCTTTTGCCCATTTTATTTTGAAGAAAATCCAACCTGGTTATGTTGGACAAATCAAAGGCTGCCCATCCTTACTGACATATTACAGAGGAAATTGTTTCAGATGTTCTCCCCTGAGATGAATTTGTTTCTTGTGTTTGAACCATAGCCATGTCCCGCTATTGAGCTGGAATATTACTTTTGCTTTCCCTATTCTTCCAAACCATGTGAGGCCTGGGGAGTGGAGCTCTGCAGCATCCCTAAAACACCTTGCCTGGGCAGAGCAGTCAAGGGAACTGCTTTGTAGAGGACTTTAAAAAGGAGCAGCGCTCTTCCAGCCTTCTCTATGCCAGCTAGGAGATGCTGAGCACACTCCACTTCTGCAGAAGTCATCGGGGACTGAGCTCCTCCTGAAATTGAGCGGAGGAGGCTGAGGATTAGCTCTGCCCAGAGGTGAGGACCCCTGCCACAGCAGCAAATGCATTAGGCTGGAATCTTATTTAGAGGCTGAAAAGGAATAGAAAGGAGTGGGCCAAAGAAATACTCTCCACATCCACACGCCCAAAACCAGCTCAGCAGTGTTCTGCCCCTGAGCTAATCATCAGCTAGGCAACCATGGTAACAACCCAGATCTTGGCACAGTATGATGACACACCAGTTCTGAAACAGAAAGCCACCCCATGCTTTCAACACTATGAAACCACACGGATATACCAGGAAGTCCCATTCTTTTTTTTTTATCAGTTTTGCTTTTACCTCTAGCTGAGCCAAGTGTGATTCAGTCCCTGCCATGAAGCTTCTGAATGCAGCTGGGTTCTTTGCCCTGGTGCCCACAGTGGTGTTAGCGCTGGAGCCCATCACTACCTCACTTGCCATTGGAGGGGGAGCAGCTGTCATGTGGCAGCTCCTCTCCCAGGACTCCTGGCTCAAGTGTCACTTTTGGGAGTGTTGCAGTGTGAAGGACAGTCTGGATATCCCAGGTAACGGCAATGGCAAGCTATGAGGTGGGCTGAGTTGGTGGGCCCTGCTGAGTGCAGAGATGGGGGGGCACAAGAGAGGTGCAGCAGGGTACTTTTTCATGGCCACTGACCCTCTGCCAGGAAAGATCAGCATCACTGCTTGCAGGCTTGAAAACTGGCAGAGACGGTTTGGCTTAGTTTCACGATGTACTCTTGTTTGAGCTGTAGTTTCTGATGCTGCCCTCATTACTGTAGTATATGAGCTCTTTCTCATGATTCATCAAGCAGTGACTGACACCAGTCACGTGTTTCCTCTCTATCCTCTCCCAGGGTAGAAGCAAAGGGAAGGGAGTGGGTTTTTATCTGTTTTATTTTATCCATGCACACACACACCCATCTACTCATGCACCCTCACCACACACACACATGCACGTTACTGTATGTTTATACTGGAAAAGGGAAGGTCAAAGAAATGACGAAGGTGAGAAGGTCTCTGAGGCCTTCATTACTTGGGGAGCTCATTCCACAGTCTTAAACTAGCCCCTGAGGTGAGCTTTAACCTCATTTTCCCACAAGTAGCATGGGCAGCCTCTGCGTGTGGCATGTGGCAGATCAGGGATAGAGTAGGGAAAACAGTGGCAGGCAGTGTAGGGAGCAAGAAGCAGAGCAGCAGACTGGGGAGAAAGCACAGGGCAGGGACAGACAGCAGTGCAGCAGACTGGGCAAGGAAAGAAACCAGAGTGGCACTGGGGGAGGGCATATGGTTCAGCTTGTAACACACGTCACCAAAGCTGGGCCCCATCAAGTTATAGAAAGTACTCTGGTGCCAAAAAAGCAAAGCTACATGGTCTCTACTTCAGGGCTTTAGCAAATCTTATAGATACCCTCAGACTACACATGGAGCCCCTGGACAGAAAGGACTGAAAGCTTAATAAGAGAATGGGTCACATTGGTGCATCTGTCTCTCACCTGCTGCAGCCACATGCCTCCCTCCATTCTGCTGGCTCACACTGGCAGAGAAGAGCATACAAGTGCTTCATGTCATGATACGTTCTCCATAAGGGACTTTGCCTTGCTAACAGTGACCTGGTTGATGCTGGCAGAAGCTCTTATAAAGAAGGAGTGAATTTAGGGTTGTGAGTGTGTTGCTCATCATCATGTACTTTCTTTCAGCTGGGCACCCAAACACTGAAGCACCTCAAATTTGAACTGGTCACTTGCAACAATGCAGCTGCATAATATTTGGTGCTGGAGCTGGGATCACTGCTCAAGAATTCCAGGCTTGTTATCTCATGTATTCCCCACTGGCTCATCCTGCCTCCGAGCTCTTCCTTTTCTCAGATCGTGCTTTTCTCTGAAGCAATGCATGTGGCTTTGCTGGACTCTCCCTAGAGGAAGGGGAAGTTGAGAAGCAGATCTTAGCTTGTCTGTTAGCATTACTGAAATAATTTGTAACTGGCTGGCTTTTGTAATCTTTCTGCAAATAAATGGCCTCACTCCCTGGAAATTCCCCTTCATCGTATTCTTGCTGCCTGTGTCATTTGGCCTGAAATTACACATCTCTAGAAACAGAGCCTCAGCCACTGAAAACTACTGTATCTCTATTTATTTCCATGTACAACATTGTATGTGTGCTGTGGTCTGGGCTCTCAACTGCAAAGTATTTCATATTTTGCAACTAAAACTTCAGTCATGGCACCTCTCTGAAGAAGCAAAAAAGGAAGTACAAGTTGCCACAATTGCAAAGTAAGTTAGATGCCAACAAGATGGCCTAAGAAGACTCAGGAAGTGAAACAAAAATGGCCCCACAAAAATCACAGGTTCACATCACAAGCCCACATAGGAGGCAGCAGCTAGAGTGCAGTTACCGTGGGGATCTCCATGTACCTTATGCATGAGCTTGATTTCTATGAGCAGCCATCAAGGCCCTGATTCAGGGAGAGAATGGTCAATGTGAATTTCCTCCGCACTGATCATTCAGCACTAGCACAGGAAGGAAAGGACAAAGATGTGCTTACTGACAATAATCTCCCTTGCTTCCCCAGCTTTGAAAAAGGGTCTGAAATGGGAAGTCTTCGGGCAACACCTTGCCACCCATGTGGTTCTGAAAGCATTGAGTGCAAATGCCAAAGTCAAACGGCCAGCAAAACCCCTGGTGATGTCTTTTCATGGCTGGACTGGCACTGGCAAATCTTTTATCAGCAAGATCATAGCGAAGAACCTGTACCCACTGGAAGAAATCAGAAGGAGGTTTGTCCACCAGTTTGATGCAGTTCTTCATTTTCCACATGCTGAACATGTCAATCGGTACAAGGTATGTCCACTGTGACTCTGTTCTTTTAATGAGGTGGATGAGTCTCTGTGAATCTCAAATATACAGCTGATCTATATTAGAGGATTTCCATATCCATCACTGGTTGTAAATCACCTGATCTAGAAAATGAATCACATCTGGAACTAGTTTGGGCTACATAATTTGATTATATCCTTTTAGCAGTGTGCAGTTCAAAGAATCTCTAGGCCACATTTTTAGGGACACAGAACTTGTTGCGTTACATCACAGCATTGGTAGGTTTAGTTTAGTATTCCCTTTTGCAGACCTATTAAAGCTAACTCCCAATGACTAAGAAGGGTTAGTGCTTAACATTTCATGGAATCTAAATCTACCCAAGTTCCCCACATGGATGCACCATGTGGTCCGACCTTGCTTCCACTGAAACCAGTGGAAAGCCCTAATATATGACTTTAGGCTCCTATACCACTGCCATAACATTAAAAGCCCCTCCAAATTCAAGCACTAATGAAAACCCCTGTGGAAATAGATCTAGCTACCAGGTTGGTGCCCGCTCACAGGTGATACCATCCATCCCCACAGGAGCAGCTGCAGAACTGGATTCGAGGCAATGTCAGTGCCTGCCCAAGATCACTCTTCATTTTCTCTGAAATGGACCAGATGCCACATGGGCTGATTGACTCCATCCTACCATACCTCAGTCACCATGGGGAGATTGATGGTGTCTATTATGGCAAGGCCATATTCCTCTTCCTAAAGTAAGGAAATCCAGTGGACACCAAATAATTGCAGTCCTTCAGAATCAGCCAAGGAAAAGGGAAGAGCTTGTACTAGTATGCCTTCAGTACACTGCAGTTTGCTTGCGCAGGTTCAAATACATTAGTATCCATGTTCTCTTTGAATACCATGAAGGGACTACCCAGTATGTTGTAAATGAGCCTGTCTAGTCATCATATCACTCAGAACACTTGAGATCAGCCATGGCATAAGCAGAAAAAGGACTAGGCAACAATTAAAATTATCCTGAGGCTGAAGTGGCTCTCTTTTCTCAGCCTAAGCAATGAACAGCCAGATGGCTCCCAAGCCCAATAGACACATCAACTTAAGCACTGTTCAGTGAATCTATTTCTCCAGCTCCATTCATTCAATTAGCTGCCTGCAGAGGGGACTCTGTGCAAAAGTGAGGGTGGTTTTGGTGGGGATATCCAGGATACCCATATACTGAAGGTCCCCTTCATGCACAGATTAAGGGAGCAGTATCTAGCTCATTGTGCTCTTCCTGGAAAAGGGCTCTGCTGGGAGTCATTCTAATGCTTGAGGGAATTTCTCTTCTGACAGCAATGCAGGAGGGGATACAATAACAGAGGTGGCTCTGGACTACTGGAGACAGCAGAAAGGAAGAGAAGAAATTCCCCTGAAGGACCTGCAGTCTCAGATCTCCCAGGAGATTTTCAATAACAGGAATAGTGAGTATTTTCAGAGCTGCATGGACCCTGTGGGCATCTGTAAAATGCAGGGTGCAAAGAACTAAGGTGGACCCAAAACTAAGGTGGACCTGCAAAGAACTAAGGTGGACCCAGCTACATAGTCCTACAGCAGGGTTTTCATTGTTGTTTTAGAGCACTCCATGGGAAATCTTCTGACAAGGATAAACCAGCATCTGGTCAGGGCCTTCACATCCTTAGATGGCAGTCAGTTCAAGAGAGCAAAGCACTTGCCCAGATCTCTCTTCCTCTCTCTCCCCCTCCCAGGTGGCTTTTGGCAGAGCAAGCTGATCCAAAGGAACGTGGTGGACTATTTTATTCCGTTCCTTCCTCTGGAATATACACATGTGCGGGAGTGCGTCCGGGTGGAGCTGCGCTTTCAGGGCCACCATGAAGATGAGGACCTCATCACAGAGATTGCCTTAGCAATGGCTGACTATCCCAGCAATGAAAGACTCTACTCCAGCAAAGGCTGCAAGACAGTGGCCTCAAAGGTTAACCTGAACATCTAGAAGGTCTGAGTGCACACAAATAAAGAGGAAACGAAAGTCAGGCCCTTTCTCCATCCCTTACTAACTTCTCAAACTGAATTCTTTGGGGCAGGGAAATATTCCTTAACATATTGAGAGCTGCAAGTTAACTTCTTTTTGTAGATCAAGAAGATCCTTTTCCTACATTAGTAGATGCTGCTATATGTGAATACAAATAAAGGTAATCTATATTTTTAATTCTCTCTTTCATTTCTTGGCAAGCTGCTTCTTGGCTAATACCTTCCTCTACAGAGAGCAGCAGGAGCTGGCACAGGACAGGCAGGTGAGCTCATGGGTGGATCCAGAACTCTGAAAAGGTGGGTGTAGATGGTGAGGTGCGTCATCCCATATAAAAACTACATACATTTTTCTCTATTTAAAAATAAAGAAGTTCTATTCATATGATACGGGCCCGTGATAGGGGCTGTACTATTCCATTTAAAACCGAAGTAAAAACCAGTATGTTTGTAACTTATTCCAACTCAATCTGCAGGAGCATTTTTACTAGGAGCAGCTCACAGACAACAGCACTGCAGAAAAAAGACTAGCCTACCTGGTGGACCATCACGACCATCATTAATAGCTGTGGAATAAAATATTTAGAAGGGATATGGTAGTATGAAGATGGCTGAGGGAGCCATTAAGTCAGTGGACTCCCTCAGCACTGCCTGACTAGAAATGCTGCTGCTGCCAGGCAGCTGATTTTAAACTTTGGGTGAAGCAAACTCACAGAGGAGTGAAACTGCACCATTGCACCCCCCTGCATCCACCCCGGGAGGGGGGAGCTCAGCCTAACAAGTTGTGGAGGGTTATGATTGAGGCAAAAGGAAGAATGATCCATTAAACAGAACTGCTGAGTCTGGTATGTTTGCCCATCTTTTCCCTCACCACTAAGCGACAATTGTGTGCACTTGAGTTCAAAACCTACAATATGGAAAAAAGATTTTCTAGAGAACAAGACAGAGGAGATAAAGCCTAGTATGGTGCTCTGAAAAGCTAGGAACCTCGATAGATCGAAATCACAGCAAAAATTAGTTGGAACAGATTCCTCACAAAAGAGCTCCTAATGCTTCTCTTTAAAAATACCAGCTATGTTCTTGTATATCCGTTACTAACCACAGCCTCACACACCTAATAGTGATAAGTGATCTACTCCAAGAAAAGAGGAATCGGAAGCCATTTCACAAGCACATGCACCTCCCACCCCCAAAGTGAACTCTTTCTAACATTTTATAAAAGTCCTTTTAAGAATCCAATGAAGACCATTGTTGGGGTGGGCAGGAAGGTGGATAAAAAGCAGTCTGATACCTTCTAGAAATTAGGTTCTTTTACCCTGCAAAGCATTGGTTGCCAGTACAATTGGACCATGTTTAACTGCAACTAAAAATACATTTACATGAGTTAAATTACATAGAGATTTCTGTCAGCATCTAGTTTTTCATAAACCAGAACATTAAGAGAACTGGGAAGAAGAGCAGGAAACAGAAGTTATGTAGTAACTAGTTAAACTAAGGAAAACATATAATCACAAAAAAATGCAGAACCGGTGCTACATGCTGCACTCGGTGCCAGTTAAAACTTGCACAAAATAAAAGCTAAGGAAACAAAACTACAAAGTAAAACTCTCTTAGTAAAGGAAAACAAATAAAAGGGCTGATTTTCCTCTCTTTCACGCTGCTTTTACAATGGTGTCAGTTTACTGATTTCAGTGGAGCTCCCTCCGAGTTGCACCAAGGCAAGATTACAGTTAATTGAAACAGAGGCTTCAAGCTGATAGCAAAGGCTTGCATGTGGCTACATGAAATGAGAATGAGCCCCAGAGCTCTTAAACAAGTGGTGGGGGAACAGGGTGCACCGCCTTGGTACACCAGTACTTGACTCCACTTCTGAAGTCCTCATCCAGACTTCCCTGCTTGCTCAGCTGTGCTTATTACAACTCCCTTTCCTCTGGTCTTCTAGCAGCACCAACCTGTTTACCTGCACAGAGCATTACAACACATCGCCGTCATCCTTACACAGCTACGCTTGGGAAGGATGAACGGTTCCCATAAAGCCTCCTGTCAGGTTGTTTTTAGTGTAGTATTTCCCTACCTGGCTGTAGAATTTAAGGTCGTTAAGCAGACGCGTGTATTGACCCAACGGGTTTCTCAGTGTTTACTCTGATTCAATGGTCTGTAAAGCTTCACCTTTGACCGGTGGCAGCCCGCTGCCGCCGTTGACGTGTCCCTTTCCCAAAGGGCAAAGCAGCGTTCAGCCGGCTTCAAAGGCGGGAAAGGCGTCAGAGCTGAGATTTGAGTTCTTCGGCCTTGCACAGTAAGACACGCCTTGCCGCTGCCACCGTGACCCCACCGCCCCGGGGATAAAGGGAAGGACATATCCAACTCATCGCAGGGGAGACTGGGACTTGGCGTGCTTCCCACTGCCACGGTCTTCCCGCCTTTTATTCGTGTATTGCATCATAACGTGATGACCTCATTCTGTAACGTCCTTCATTGCATCATGAGGTAATGACACCATATCCACGTGCAACTGCGGTGTGGTTGTGCCGTGAGGAGGACGTTGCGATGTACCCCCGAAACTATGAGGCAAGGGCGTTGTGACAGCCAGGGAAGAGGGGCTGTTGGATGGTGACAGAGAGGCGAGGGCCAGGGTACAGCAAACGGCCTGCGTGCCCCTCACCAAGATGGCACTTGCGGGGCGCGAGCGGGTGTCGCGAGACTTCCCCTTCCCTCGGAATAGGAATCTACCCCCTCCCTCCGGCGCACGCACACAAGAGGGCGGCGGGCGGAAGTGCCCGCCCCGGGGGCTGCTGGGAGTTGTAGTTCGCGGCGCAGTCGGGGCACGGGGAGTCATGCCGCAGCGGCGGGAGCTGTTGGTGCTGGTGCTGGTGCTCCGGGGCGCGGCCGCGCTGGAGCCCATCAGCCTGGGCATCGCCATCGGGGCCGCCTCGGCGCTCACGGGCTACCTCTCCTACCCCCGCTTCTACTGCGGCTTCGTGGAGTGCTGCCCCCGCGACGCGGACCGGCCCAACGCCACCGGTACAGAGGCCGCCGGGCAGCCCGGGGGCGGGGGGGGCTGCTTGGGACCTTCCTAGGGGAGAAGGCAGGAGAGCACAGTGGTGAGAGCAGTGGGCGAGGGGTTGACTGGGGGGTCCTGTTCCCAGTTGGCAGCTGCCTTTTGGAAAGCACCGAACTCCTGGCCTCAGGCTCCCCAGCTATAAAATGGGGAGAAGGGTGCACTTCACCTGCCGTGCTTCCGGTGGGCCGGGTCGGTGTTCATAAAGAGCCTCCTGGATATAAGTGTGAAGGTATTGATTGCTGTGGCTGGGATCTTTCTTGGAGCTGTTCCCAAGCCCCCGGTAACATTTCCTCATGTGTTAAAGATACAAGGCAGAGAGCTGAAGACTGATGCTCTGTTCACAAACTGTTTTCTGACGTCCTTGTTCTCCTCTCAGCCCTGAAGGAGGCTCTGGATACGAAACTCTTTGGGCAACACCTTGCCAAAGAAGTGATCCTGAAGGCAGTGGTCGGGTTCAAGAACAACACCAATCCCAAGAAGCCGCTTGCTCTCTCCCTGCACGGCTGGGCAGGCACGGGGAAGAACTACGTCAGCCAGATTATTGCTGAGAACATCCACAAACAAGGACTGAAGAGCAAGTTTGTGCATCTCTTTGTATCCACACTACACTTCCCGCATGACCAGAACGTTACGCAGTACAAGGTAAAAGCAAATTCCCCTTGGTCATGGCAGTAAAAATAAAACTTTGGACCATGGGATTACTCGGGTGTCTCAAGAACTGAAATAACGCGCTCTTGTCAGTAGCCAGTGTCTCTGGGCGACATTAAACGTTCAGGCTGGTGGAAGTAGAGCGGGGTGGGCAAAATGTGGCCCAGGGGGCATTCCATCTGGCCTGCGGGGCCCCTAAAAAATTTAGAAAATTAATATTTATATGTCCTGAGCTGCCTGTCTTGCAGCCCTTGATGGCTTGCTAAAACTCAGTAAGTGGCCCTCCGCCCAAAATAATTGCCTGCTCCTGAGGTAGAAGCTAAACATGATGTCTCTTTGTGTTGCTACAGCTGAATGAAAACCAAAAGGCACTGAGTTAAGTTCCAAGAAAAGGAAAGTGAAAGGGACCTGTAATAAGAGCTGAAATTGCTTCCTCCTCCTGTTTGTCTGCTGCCCCACCTCCATTTTTATAGCATTTGCTGTTATAAAATAAATTACCCTAGTTAATGCTAAACAAGCCAATGGCCAGGGGTGGTTATTTCCAGATTTATAAAATAATTCTCTTCCCAGCAAGTTTTCATGAGAACAATCACAGATTTAAGGAACAAATGTAGGCCCATCAACTTTAACACTTAAAAATGTAATTTCCCACAGACTGGTTCTCTTTTTCTTTTAAACAAGAAGAAATATTTTCTTGTCCCATGCTTGGGTTCTTCTCCCAGCCTTTCCATTGGAGTGCTGATATTCATTTTGACCTTTTAACAGAAAGAAAATGCTGTATGGTGAACATCATCAAATAATAGGGGTGAGATTCATATTCTGGCTTCTGAATACTTGCTACATATAGCTCAAGTGATGCTTCCTTCCGTACTGATTTTCATGTATGTACATGTGTAACTTGTACACCCTCCAACCACAAGACCTGATTTTCCGCTGTACTCTTCGTTTGTGCTCCAGGACCAATTACAGAAGTGGATTCGGGGCAATGTAAGTGCCTGTGCCAGCTCTGTTTTCATATTTGATGAAATGGATAAATTGCACCCTGGCCTCATTGATGCCATCAAGCCTCTCTTAGACTACTATGACCAGATTGATGGCGTGTCTTACCGGAAGGCCATCTTCATCTTCCTTAGGTTTGTAGCCTTTTTTCAGTAACTCTAAGGTACTGCAGGAAATCCATGCTCTCCTGTGAACTTCACTGTCATGCTGAGGTGTGTCTTGGTCAGTCAGAATTACCAGCTTCAAGAGAGAGAGAGCGCCCAGGTCTTCCTGGGCCAAGAGCCCAAATCCTTCCTCCCGAACTACAAAAGCATGTCCATAAGTTGTTTGTATTAGGCCCTGCAGTTCACAGCACTTACTACCTTAAAGTGAGCCATGGTGGTAGTCCAGTGAGAACAGACACCCTGTTACATGAAGGATCAGAACTCAGATCCTGAGCTCAGTCCCTTATTTCCTATGTTGGGAGTGTTGCACTGGTATTGAGCTTTACTACCAGAGGGTGAAGAGACAGTTTCACAACCCTTAGATGGTTCAAGATGATTTTGTTACGACTTGGGTGGAACCAGCCTAAGTTGAAAGAATGGGAAGTCCCCGAAAGCTTCTGCATTGGTTTGAGGCTTTTTGTTGTGGCGACATGGAAAATCTTATGCAGATAAAGGTAATTCTGCTAGAGAGGGAATGTTGGTTTCCTCCAGGCTTGATCTGTTGTAAACTGTTTGTTCCTTTTATGAACAGCAACGCAGGTGGTGACCTCATTACCAAAGTGGCTTTAGACTTCTGGAGAAATGGAAAAGACAGGGAGCAGATACTCCTGAAAGACCTGGAACAAGTATTGTCTCTGGGAGTCTTCAATAATAAGAATAGTGAGTTGCTTTCCCTTGAAGGGTATGGTTTCTGCCTTTGTAAATGTAGGGAGTTATTGTTCCACATGAGGTTTTTAATGTCTGCCACTCCATCTTGCCTCTAAAGGTTGCTGGATCCCATGATACAAGCGCTCTCATCTGGCTTCAGGAGCGGGCTTTGCCCAGCACCTGATTCCTTCACATGCTTATTGTTTAGCATTTCTCAGGGTCAGGGCCTTACAAAGCAAAGTGGCTGTTTCTCCCTAGACACAAGCTTTAAGTTTCTGGGCCCTGGGAAACATTCACAATCCATTCACCTTTTCAAACTGATCTCTTTATAACCTGGCCTAGGTTCCAAACAAAAAGCATGTAGGCAGTTCCTGCCATTGCCTGAGTTGCCCACCTACCCACTTAATAGTTCAGTAAAATTGAAGATGTACAGCTTGGCTAGAAAGTATTGCAAGTCAGGCTTGAAGTGCACTGGCAGACTGCCCAAGGTTCAGACTGTTCCTACTCTATACTTGGTACTAGTTAGCACCATTATAGTGGACAGATTTGAATCGGTGCACCTAGTGGTATAGACAGATATGTAAACTCAGTGTGTCTGGAAGCAGTGGGAGGATGTAGTCCATGAACTGGATTCACATTTCAATTCCTTAAACTCTCCTGCCCAGAAAAGTGACAGAGACATCGCTGTACAGTGCACAAAGGAGCTTCACTTATTCCCTACCTGCTGTTTCCTAGGTGGCTTGTGGCACAGCAGCCTGATCGACAAAAACCTCATTGATTACTTTGTCCCGTTCCTGCCTTTGGAGTACAGACATGTGAAGATGTGCATCAGGGCAGAAATCCAGTCCCGTGGCAATGCAATTGATGAGGAAGTTGTTAAGAAAGTGGCTGATGAGATGACCTTCTTCCCGAAAGGAGAGAAAATCTACTCGGATAAAGGCTGTAAGACAGTGCAGGCCAAACTGGATTTTTACTGAAACATCAAAGGAAAGGGACCAATGAACTTGATGCCCCTTTGCCTCTCCAAAGCACTTTTTAGAGGTTTTTTGCAATTTGTTTTTGCACTAAACACTTTTTAACAATTGGAGGCATGTGGGAGGACTTCTAGATGATAACCATGCAGATCTCTTTTTATTTAAAGCTGCAGTGCTCCTGCCTACACTGACAGGTATTTGGGAGTTGCCTTTTCTGATATGCTCAAAGATTTCTAGAGACTAGCATATGTTGTTGCATATGACCTTCCCTGCATTATATTTCAAGAGATTAAATTCTTACCTGCTCATCTCTTTCCCCCAACTCTCTCTAATGTAGAAGTCCTTCTAGGTACCTTATAATCTTTGTCTAGTCTGTGAAGTGCTTGGTTCCTAGTGAAATCAGAAAAACGTTTTAGCCCTAACTTCAGCAAGAGTCAAAGTGCCTGTAGCCCATGCCAGGGTAAATTCCTTGATACTCTGCTAGTCCAAAGGCTGCTCTGCTAGGAGGACTCCTTGCAGTATGCAAGAGGCTGGTCATTTTGTGCTTCATGGGGAGGGAGGTCATTTTCTCTCCAGAATTTCTGACACAAGTGTTGTCTCTTGCTATGGCAATGTTGGAGTCATGGTGAGCTCAGGGAGATCTGTTACTGGGTGGTGGGAAAGGGAAGAAATGAGTCATTTGTCTGTCTGTATCCAAAAAAATTCCCTTCATATTTAGTCTGAATGTAAAGAAAGGAGCTCTTCCTAGGAGATTTTTTCCTTGGTGGCCAACAGGGGATTGAGTCTTTTAATAGGGGGAACTGTTCCAAAGGATTTGACTGTTACAGCATCTCAGGCCAATAACTCTCTTTCTTTTGGTAGGAAAATTCATAAACACTTGACTGTTACAACCGGTCAGGTCAGATTCTGTTCATGTAAACTGCAAAGCCATAGCCATTGTTTGAATTAAACCCACATGATGCAGCTATGGGAAGACAACACCTCTTCCCCCCTGCTTGAAGGTTACTTCATAGTAGAAATTATTTTTAAGAGCATATTTTTATACTGTTTTGTACTTTGTACTTCTAGTGCTTACACTTCAGTGATAAAGTTCATTTCTATAGAATCATGGGGGAAGAGAGGATGGGACATATGGTCAAAGAGCAGTCTTCCCACACGGTGTTGTATTTTTTTAAGTAGGTTTTTTTTGTTACCATTAATTTTCTAAGCAAGAGGCTGTATGCCATGGTCAGCTTGAAACATCTTGTCTGCAGAGGCAAGGTGAAATGGAAAGCTGAGGGTAAGAAGCTGGAAGAGGATTACCTTTCAGCTACCTAGTAAGGGTGGCATTTAAGTCCTTTGTTAAGTTAGATGTGATAGTAAACTTCTTTCTTCTCCCACACCACACACAAAGACCAGTGCTGCGATGTGAGATTGAAATGCCTCCGTGTCAATGGACAGGACATACTTGCCATTGGGAGAACTCTTTGTAGCTTGGTTACAATACAATGGAGACTTATGCGAGGGAGTGGATTATTATATAGCTGCTGAATTAACTTCCTCCTCATATAATGGATCCATACGTTTAAGAACAAGCATGTACAATATCTTAATGTCCCAGTACTGGCTGCCTTTAATACAAAACAACCAGCCAAAGAGCTTAAATGTCCAGGTTAACCTCTTGACACTAAATTACGCTTTATGCCATTTGTTATGATAGGACACTGTTTACTCTGGTGCAACTAGCTAAAACGAACTGTAGCTTTTAACCTTGGGACATTGGACTGTTGCTTTTGATGTGTAATGTTTTGCCTGCAGCAGTAACTGTTCCTTATTCGGATGTTCCTGAATAATGTTCCAGATGCTTCATCTCCTGCAGATGTCTTTGAATGTAAAAGTACTTGTGCAATTCTACAAATGCCAGTGTCATCAGAACATCATAGATGCAATAAATCTTTTATCCCTCTTTTTAGTTGGTATTGATTTTTAAATGGTACTTCCAAGCAACTGAAAGTTATTTTACAGCTACTTATACTTAAGTATCTTCTGTTCCGTCTCCTTGTTGTGCTGAACTGCCATTTTTATTAGAAAGTATGATGGAGCTGCCCATTCTTGATATAACATGTTCAAGGGGCAGACTTTCAAACAGCACTTCAGTGAACCTGTTCTCAGATGGAACAAGTTGTAGGAACAAACACCTGTGACACTGATTGGATTCCTTCCCATGCTGCCTCCTGAGAAGTCCTTCACGGTGGAAGAGAAAATCCTGACACAACCTCTCTTTCACCAGGTTTGATGACAGATATCCAAGATGGCTGCAATGCTGGGCTTTGCTAACTTAAATGCACAACAGTTTCTATGCAGTAATACCAGGCATTGCCCCCCTCCATGCATATAGAACAGCTGAACATTGCGTTGGTGGGGTGGATGGTTACATGTGAAGAGGTGAGAACAAATTGAAGAACTTTCAGAACAGCAGAACTGGTCTGTGATGTACCAGCAGTGAGCTGCAGTTTAACTGCTTCTATACTGAAAAGGGTGGGGGGAATGGAGTGTCTCCTAACAGCTGGTATAAACTTGTTCATGCTGCCTCCTTTGTCCTACTACTGCCTCACTTTCCCTTCACCAATGTCAGGAAGAAAAGTAACAGGCCTCTGTGTTACAGCCTCACTTACGACCATTTCTTAATTTTTTGTGGTGTTAAGGTAAGTATACTTCCAAGCTGTAGCCCTCTGCACACATGCAGTTGGACACAGCCAAGACCTAGTGTTTAAAACTGCATCTCATGTCGACAGTGGGGCTTGTCCACACTAGTGCAAATATAGCTACAGGCTGCTATAGATTGAGCACTTTACAATACAAGTGTCTCTGTACATGAAAAGCACTGCTCTTTCAAATACATCCTAAATTCAATCGGAGTGCTTTCACACACACAAATCCTGTATAGGAAGCTGGGCAGGAGCCAATCAAAGTTATCTCAAGGGAGAACATCAGAAATTAGTTCACTAGTTTAGATACTCCTCCCCATCAGTCCAAGCAAACAAATGCAGGGTGCAAAGATGACTCACCACAGTTTGTTACAGCCACAGAGAAACAGCAGCCAAAGCTGTGTTCCGGACAGTTCCTATAGTTTGTTCTAGCCAGCCTGAGCTAGAATTTCAGAAACTCTGCATTATACAAAATATGCCAGGGTAAGAGGAAAAAGCTCTGAGAATGAACTAACAGATTGAAGTTAGTGAGTTAATCTAACTTTAATAGGAACAAACAGGAAAGGCACAAGTCTCGCTGCTCAGTTTTTCTTCCCCAGAAATACAGTGAGACAATTCTGCAAAACTTAAATTTGTTCCAATTTTAAAAACCTTGCAGTTTTAGGCTTCCAAAAGTCATTTTCAGTAATGAAAAAAAGCATGGTCCATCTCCAGCACCAACCCCCTGAGTATCCAAGAAACCAGATATTTGTATCCAAGCACAACTATGTTTCAAGCAAAAAGCAGCAGTTGTAAGCTTTCCTCATTAGGCAACAAATTTGCCCAGAGTTAAGAATTAAATCAGTCCATTACACATATTCACCCATACTGGAAGAGTAGCCAATAAGCATTTTCTGGTAAGAGAAGGTTTATTGACCAATTACAAGTCTTATTTAAAAATCAGAGTGAAAAAGGTCAGCAGTACTGATGTTTATAAATAGGGCTGGCAGATGTTTGACAGGGCCTTTAGTTGAATCCTTATAGTAATTAAACATGTTCCCAGAAGCTTTTGAAGCTGCCTTCATCTGTTCCTTAATAGTAGGTGCCTTATAATGTCTGGGGGGAAAGCAAGGAAAGAGCAGAAACATACAAAGCAGGTTTGATTTCCATTTCTGGTGGTTGTGACTATGAAGCCAACAATCCAAACAAGAAGCTTCACTGGATTTTAGCCAACAACCTTTGACATCGTTCTAAGAAAGCTGAAAAAGCACCAGCATAAGCACAAATTGAGTACCCAAATTTACATGTCAAAACAGCTAAAAAAAAGATATTACCTCCATTACAGGGACATTGTCATGGATTTTGCTTTAGTTGTTTTGTTTTGTTTTAACTCAGCGTTGTTTAAAAATATTCCCCTACCAGGTTAGACTTCCCACACCGCTAACGCTGTTTGGCACCAAAGGAGATGTTCATACTGGCACTGCATAAAATCAAAGCATAAGGACGTCACCTATTGGTTCCAACAGAGCAGAATGCACCAAAGGTGTTTTTGTTTAAGGAAAAATAACTACATACCCACCTTTCAAAGCAGGTCTGGGAATATGTCCAACCAGAACTCTGAGGAAGGGTCCTCTGAGGAAGATATGAGAGCTCTGTTTAAAAATTGCTGTACAATCTTGAGATCATTTCCACATTGAATGATAACTTGGTGAAAATACGCATGGCACATGAGCCAGTGTTCTACTGCATGACTAACAATCAATACCTGATTTGAGAAAAATCATAAGCATTTTTAAACAATGATCCATAAGGGACGGGCAGCCTCTCCACAGACGGTTCTTTCTGAACTGACCAGCACAGGCCTGAAGTCTTTTGGAGCTGTGGCTACTGAAAGTTTCCCCCAGAATAAAAACACAAGTCCATTGCCACTTATGTACCACAGACAGACAATTAAAAAATGGTAATGTACCCTTTAAAAAAAAAAAAAAAAAAGGGCTTGAAAAATAATAAAGCATTTTGGTTTTTCCACAGCTTCTGATTAAGTTCATTTGTTCCTTTGCAGATTGCAGCGTCATAAAACACTACAAATCATAATAATAATCCAGCTTTGTGTATACAGTTTTGCATCCTTTGTGACAATAAATTTTTTCCTCCTTGGGGAAATAGGTCATTTCATCAGCTACTTCGCTTACAATGTCTTCATCCACAATGTAGCCACGTGATTCAAGTTCCACCCTGACACACATTTTCACATGCTTATACTCCAGAGGTAGGAAGGGGACAAAGAAGTCAATGAGATTTCTGTCTATCAGGCTGCTGTGCCAAAAGCCACCTGCAAAGAAAATAGAAGAAAGAAGGGTATTTTCTTAGGCAGTGATTCACAGAAAGCATTTTCTTAAGTAGCTGAGGCATCCAATTCATTTCTAAAGAGGAAGAAGGCTGGGGCATGACATTTCACTAAGCAGAGCTACTCATCATGTTGTGAAGGTGCACAGCAACCTCTCTCAAAGACAGCAGCTCAGTGCTACGGGCAGCACGTGCACTGGAGAGCATTCTGCTAAAAAGATTCAAGCAATCTGCTGAAGATTCAAAGCACATGAAACAGTGAAGTTTCATGGGAATCCTATAAATCCCACTGGAGACCACTCCAACAGAAGCATTTGATTCTCAAGTATACTCCAGAAAGGAAATGCAGAAAATCAGTGCAATTACCAGACAGGGAGGCAGAACCACCAATCCAAACACAAGGATTTACAAACCCATGGTTAACAATATTACTCACTATTCTTATTATTGAAAACAGACAGAGAGACCACATCATTCAGTTCTTTGAGGCCTATGTCTTCCCTTTTCTTTCCATTTCTCCAGTAATCCAGTGCCACTTCTGTTATCTTTTCTGCCCCTGCATTGCTATGTTAAGGAGAAAAAGTTTATGAGCTGGATACTATTTCACGGGTCCCCAAGTCTTAGCACTGTAAGCAATTCAAGGCCATTCCTTACCTGAGAAAGATGAAGATAGCTTGTCGATAAGACACCCCATCAAGTTGCTCATAATAATCTAAGAATGGTTTAATGGAGTCTATGAGTCCTGCATGCATTTTATCCATTTCATCAAATATAAAAATTGACCTGGCGCAGTCACTCACATTTCCCCGAATCCAGGATTGCAGGTCATCCTACGGTACACAAAGATACAAGGATGTAAGCTCCACGTGCACAAGATCATACTGAACACACAGAGCATGCGATGACTTTAGATCCCCGTCTTTTGTATAAAAGATCTAACATCAAATTGTCAACCAGCATAGCTTGGACTTCTTCACTGAAATTTGTATCAGAGCAATAAATAACCAACTTCCAAGGGAAGCGGTGTTGGCTCCTACCCTGGGGGTCTTTAAAAAGAGGATTGATGCCTACCTAGCTGGAATCATTTGAGCTCAGTTTTTTCTCCTGCCCAGGCAGGGGGTCAGACTTGAAGATCTACAAGGTCCCTTCTGACCCTATTTCTAGGATTCTATGATAATGATGAAATAATACCGCAAAAGATTTGCTGAGGGTTCTTCAAATAACCTTAAGAACTCAGAAAATGAGCTGCCAGAAATAATCTACTCTTAGGAAAAGATTTTGTGCAAGCATCAGAGAGGACAGAACTGTATGTTAGCCAAAAAATGACAATTAATAAGAAACAGAGATCTAATAGGACCAAGTGATGCCCTATACAACATGCTACTTCCTTTGGATGACACTTTGCATTTACATAGCACACTTCATCCTTTGACCTCAAAGTACCATACATACACTTATTAGCTCAAATACAGTCAACAAGAAGCTCTGTTCCTAGCTATGCCAGTGACCAACTGTACAGCCTTAGATGGGAACAAAATCTAGTATTCATGATGTCTGGTTTTATCCTTTAACCACTAGCACATAATCTAATTGGGAGGAATTTAAAACATTTGAAAATGCGTGATTTTGTTCAGAAAAGTGGCTAATCTTACTCAAGTGTTTTCTTACATCACATAAGAACACTTACGTTTTTCCACCACCTTCCACCCAGTCAGTCATCCGCAGGTGGCTGCTCATTGCACCAGGTGGGCGGAGTGCATGAAAAGCAGCTGGAAGCTGGAGCCCCAAGCACTAGGGCAGAGCCACCTGACTGTAGCTTCCCCCACCAACACCCTGCCTGGCTGGGCACATGCTGCCAGGCTCACGTCCTCACAGCTGCCGTCACTGCCCCATACTACCTGCTGGCACAGCCGGGGAAGGAGGACGTGATGAGCAGTACCCAGGCAGCTGCTGCAGTCCCTCCAGGAAGCTGTGTGCACTGGCCAGGGCCAGGACTTTCAGCAAGTGCAGGCAGGACTCAGACCCCAAACAGAGCAATGCGGAGACAGCTACAGGCCAGATACAGTCAATTGGTGGGTGCCCACCTCTGAGCCAGATCCAAACAGCTGATGAGCCAAATCTGGCTCACAGGCCATATTTTGCCCACCCCATGTCTGTGTGTTCAGAATATAATATAAATATTCACCAACTACTGAACAGGTGGAAAAGGATCAACCATAATTCACAGGAAGAAAGGAGGGTGAATTGTCCAAAAAAGTCAGTGGCAAAGTCAGAACAAGAACTCAGAGAAATGCCATTTCTTGCGCACAGTCTCTCTGTCTCAGGTAGTTTTATGACCCCATTACTGGCTCACCCGAGCACTTCATGATCTTTGTATAATTGGGCCATAACACTCCTTGTGAGGTACTACCCCTACTTTACAGTTAGGAATTAAACCCGTCTCCCAACTTCCCGGCTTTGGTCACGATACCTGTTTCAATCAATCTTAAGGTTTTCTATAGTACCTATCAGCATTATATCCAAGTGTTATACCCAATTGTATCCAGAATCCTGGTTATCATCAAGTCAACTAGACTGTTGGACCAAAATATACAACAGGGAAAATGAAAGGTCTCATACTTTCCCTCTCAAGAGGGATATTAAAAAGGTGCATAAACACCATCTTCTACACCAGCGGTTCCCAAACACTGACAGATTGCACACCACCAATTTAAAACAATACAACCTTAAGTACCACCAGCAAATTTTTGTCCTATAAAGGAATTATAATAAAGCTGTTAGCACAAACCACTGACAGGTGGTCTGTGTACCCCTGGTGATACATGTACTACAGACTGGGAACCATTGGTTCTACACCCTTCAGAAAGGGACAAAAGGGCTGTCCCACACAATCAATCCTCAAGTGTGACCAGCTCCACAACGTGCCCTTACCGTATATTGCCTGATGAGACTTGCGTGTGGAAAATGCAA
The DNA here is from genome assembly GCF_052110815.1 of Crocodylus siamensis. Classification (NCBI taxonomy): domain Eukaryota; kingdom Metazoa; phylum Chordata; order Crocodylia; family Crocodylidae; genus Crocodylus; species Crocodylus siamensis. The sequence goes on along the minus strand of NC_143405.1, from coordinate 9,222,018 downwards.
AGTGGACACAAACTGATGGACGTATCTGCTGTTCAAGCCTGACTTGTAAATGTTCTCTACAATGATTTTACTGGCGTAGTTCTTGCCTGTGCCCGTCCAGCCATGCATCGAGAGGGCGAGAGGCTTTTTGGGGTTCGCATTGCTCAGAAAGCCGGTCACGGCTTTGACAATCACCTTCTGCGCGAGGTGCTGGCCAAACAGCCTCTTCTCCAAATCCTGCTGCAGGACTGCGATGAACACACCAGCCAGGGCACGCAAAAAAGGGAGACGGCAGGTTTAAAGTCAGAACTTGGGAAGCAGGAGCCCTTTTGGAATGCAGACCTGAGGAACCCGCTTCACCCCTTTGAGGTAAGGGCTGGGCTGGCTGGAAGAGAAGCGACCTTCCTCCCTAATGCAGAGATGTGGCCTGGGGAGACTAAACCCTGCATGGGATGGGCTGATCCTAGGGATGGCACTGCCCTGATAGCAATGATACCTCCACCCTGCTTCACAGGAGCCTAGGGCTTGGGACACACATGCACACCCTGCCCTTACAGGCAGTTCAGGGGCCCACACCCATCCGTCTGCGCTCCGCAGCCCCAGGCTCGGCCTGCCCGCTACACGCATCAGGGCCAGCCCTGCCCCCAGCTCCCCTCACGGGGCGCCCCAACCCCTCTCACGAGGCAGCCTCCCGAACAGGATGCCCTCCCACCACAGGCCAGCCCATGGGGCAACCCCCTCCCTTCACAGAGCAGCGCCCCTCACCTGCCCCGAAGTGCCGACCCGGGCGCGGCCCGCAGCACTCGGCGAAGAGGCAGTAGAGGGGCCGGTAGGAAATGTAGCCCGTGAGCGCCGAGGCGGCCCCGGCCAGCGCCAGCCCCAGGCTCACGGGCTCCACGGCGCGCGCGGGGCTCAGCAGCAGCAGCGCCAGGCCCAGGGCGGCCCCCGCCGCGCCCCACAGCCGCCTCATCCCCGGGCTCGCCGGGCCCCGGCCCCTCACCCCTCACAGGCGCTTCCGCTTCCGCCGCTTCCGGTGCCGGCATTTTGGTTTGGGGCAGAGCGCCCGGGCGGCCATCTTGGAGCGGGCGGGGTGGGCCATGTGACCCGGGCCCTGCAGCCGTAGCCGGACAAGACCGGGAGAAGCTGCCCTGTTCCTTCAGATGCAGTCGTTGTACTTGCACACACACCGCCCCTGCACAGGGAGCCAGGAGCGACCCAACCCGTGTCATCTCAGGGCAGTACACCAGAAGCGAGTCCAGTAGTTGGGAATATTCCCGCCCCCGCCATCAGTCCAAGCAAACAAAATGCAGGCTGCAAGGTGCAGAGATGACTCCCCGCAGCCACGGAAAAACAGCAGCCAGCACAGTCGTGTTATGGACCGTCCCTGTTGTTTGTTCGAGCCGGCCTGGAGCAAGGATTTCAGAAATTCTGCATTATACGAAGTGTGCTGGGGTAAAAGGAAATGCTCCAAGAACGAACAGATTGAAGCTAGTAAGTTATCCACCTTGAACAAGAACAGACGAAAAGCACAAGTCTCGCTGCTCAGTTTTCTTCCTCCAAAACAGTGGGACTGTTCTTCTGCAAAACTAATTTGGGTCCAATTTAAAAAACCATGCAGTCTCAGGCTCTCAACAGTTATTTTCAGCAATGAGAAAAAAGCATGGTCTGTCTCCAGCACCAACCCCCTGAGTATCCCACAAACCAGAGATTTGTATTCAGGCACAATTATGTTTCAAGCAGAAGGCAGCAAAAGCAAGCTGTCCTTCCTTATTAGGCAGGAAACTTGCCTAGAATGAAGCATTAAGTCAGTCCGCAACGCATATCCACACATACTGGAAAGGTAGCCAATAAGCATTTTTTGATTAAAAACTTTTATTGACAAAATACAAATCTTATTTAGAAATCAGAGTCAAAAATGTCAGTAGTACTCAGATGTATAAATATGACTGGCAGATATCTTATAATAACTTTAGCTGAATCCTTATAGTACATAATTCTTTTTCAAGGTAGTGTTTTATTTTCATCTGTTCCTTAATAGCAGCGCTTCATAATGTTTGGGGGAAAAGCAAGGATAGATCACAAACATACTAAACAGGACTGATTTATAAACATTGGTGAGTAAAGCAAACTGTCCCTTATGCCAGCCACCCAATAAAGACTTAAGATGTGTGGTCAGTTCCCAGTGCCTGTGACTGAAACCATCTGAACAAGACGCCCCAGTGGATTTTACCAACAACCTTTTACATCATTCCCACAAAGCAGGAGAAACACTAGCATGAGAACAAACTGAGTATCCAACTTTACACATCAAAACAGCTAAAAATAAAGGTTACCTCCTCCATTGCAGGGACACTGTCATGGATTTTGCTTTAGGGGGTGTTTTTTTCCCCCAGCATTGTTGAAAAATAGTCCCCTAGCAAGCTGGACTCCTCACACTGTTAATGCTGTTTGGCACCAAAGGATTCGTTCATAATGGCACTGCATAAAACCAGGTGATAAGGACCGGATGTCTTATACCAGGTTCTCTCACCTATTGGTTCCAACAGAGCTGAATGCACCAAAGATGTTTGTAGTCTAAGGAAACTGCCCCCCCACCCCAACCCCCCAGGTATTCACCATTCAAAGCAGGTCTGATGATATTCCCAACTACACCACTGAGGAAGGGTCCTGAAGACACAAGAGTTCTGTTTAAAATATGCCATACAATACCAAAATCATTTCCACATCAAACAGCGTGGAAAAAAACTGGCATAGCACGTGTGCCAGTGTTCTACTGCACAACTAACGATCAACACCCGATCTGAGAATAATCATATGTTAAACAATGATCCATAAGGGGCAACTTCTCCATAGACACTTCTTTCCTAACTGAACAGCACAGGCCTGAAGTCTAAGGCTCTACAGTCACTCAGTGGCACAGAGCCAGGAGCAGAGCTTATTGTTGACTACATTTGAGCTAACAAATGAATGTATGGCACACTGAGGACAAAGGAAGAAGTGTGCTCCCTAAATGCAAGGTGTTACCCAAAGGAAGTAGTGTATAGTATGGGGCATTACATGATCATAATGGAACTCTATTTCTTATTAATTCTTATTTTTTGCTAAAGTACAATTCTTCCCTCTTTGTGGATTCTTGCACAAAGTCTTTGTAGGAGCTGTAGCTACTGAAAGTTTCCCCTGGAATAAAAACAAAAGTGTACTGCCACTTATTTAAATCAGAAAGACAATTAAAAATGGTATTGCTCTTTTCTAATAAATAAATAAATAAATAAATAGTGCTTGAAAAATAATAAAAAGTTTTGGTTTTTCCTGAGCTGCTTATTAAGTTCATTTGCTGCTTTGCAGATTGCAACATCATAAAACATTACTATTTCTAATCAAAATCAGTGTTGTGTATAGTTTTGCATCCTTTTCAAGAATACATTTTTTCCTTCTCAGGGAAGTAGGTCATTTAATCAGCTACTCTGCTCACAATGTCTTCATCCACAGGGTAACCACATTTCCATTTCCACCCTGACACACATTTTCACATGTATATTATACTTCAGAGGTAGGAAGGGGACAAAGAAATCAATGAGGTTTCTGTCTATCAGGCTGCTGTGCCAAAAGCCACCTGCAAACAAAAATGAAAAAAGCGCAAGCTTAGATACCTGAGGCATCTACCTCATTTGTAAAGAGGAAGAAAGCTGGGACATGACATTTCACTAAGCAGAGCTACTCATCACGTTGTGAAGGTGCAGAGCAAATGTTACTGAGGGTGCAGGAACAAACTATCCCAATGCGCAGGAAGACTAGCAAGTATGGCAGAAGGCCAGCTTGGCTTAGCAGGGAATTCCAGTGAGCTAAAACACAAAAAGAAAGCTTACAAAAAGTGGAAACCTGGACAAACAACTATGGATGAGTATAAGAGCACTGCTTAGGCATGCAGGGATGAAATCAGGAAGGCCAAAGCACAACTGGAGTTGCAGCTAGCAAGGGATGTGAAGGATAAAAAGAAGGGTTTTGACAAGTATGTCAGCAACAAGAGGAAGATCAGGGAAAGTATGGGTTCAGGCAAAATGGGGGAGGCAACTTAATGACAGAAGGTGCAAAAATGGCTGGAGTGCTCAATCCTTTTTTACCTTAGTCTGAACAGGCAGGTTCAGCTCCCAGACTACTGCACCTGGCAGCACAGTTTGGGGAGAAGATGAGCAGCCAACAATGGCAAAAGAACAGGTTAGGGACTATTTAGAAAAGCTGGATGTGTACATGTCCATGGGGCTACACAGGTGCACCCAATGGTGTTGAGGAAGCTGGACAATGTGATTGCAGAGCCACTGGCCATTATCTCTGAAAACTCCTGTTGATTGGGGAAGGTCCCAGACAATTGGAAAAGGGCAAATATAGTGCCCATCTTTAAGAAAGGGAAGAAGGAAGATCCAGGGAATTACAGACCCATCTGCCTCACCTCAGTCCCTGGAAAAATCAGGGAGCAGATCTGCAAGTAATCCATTTCTAAGCACTTGGAAAAGAAGGTGATTAGGAGCAGTCAGCATGGATTTACCAAGGACAAGTCATGCCTGACCAACCTGATTGCCGTCTATGATGAGATGACTAGCTCTGTGGATGCAGGGAGAGCAGTGGGCATGATATACCTTGACTTTAGTAAGGCATTTGATACAGTCTCCCACAGTATTCTTGCAAACAAATTAAGGAAGCAGAGGTTGGTAAGGCAGACAGAAAACTGGCTGGATTATTGAGCTCAGAGGATAGCAATCAATAGCTCAATGTCTAGTTGGCAGCCGATATCAAGTGGAGTGCCCCAGGCTCTGAGAACAGCTTGGAGGTAAGGGTGAAGCTATGGGGAAGGAGGAGGCCTTAGTGGTCCTGGGCACAACCTAAAACTGCACCCTCCTGAGATAGGGAGGCCTGGTAGTCCTGCCTGTGGCAGGGCCAGCAAATTCCAGGATAAAGGACCTCCTTGGTGTATGGTGGGTTGGGGCACTCAGTGCGTCACACTGACTACATCAGAGACAGTAGTGGGGTCAGGGACATCCACAGGGGACCCCTGTGCTTGCTGGGGTGCAAGATCCCGAAGGGGAGTAGTGGAGGCCAGGTTTGCTTTGAGAAGCGCCTGAGCCTGAAGGGATGGAAGACCCCGTAAGAGAAGCAGTTCAGTCCCTGAGAGAAAGGGCAAGCTATGGGCCAGGCATGCTGATGAGGGGGGTGTTCAACCCCAGGGCACAGGGCAGAGTAGATGCCTCAGTGGAGGTGGTGTTGTAGAAGTGCACCTGAAGGGCTGCATGGGGACGGCAGCTGTGAAGCCCTGTAAGCGAGGGGCATGAGTTGGGGCCTGTGAGCAGGGGCTTGAGCGGAGGCCCTGCGTTGGGTCCAGGTAAGTCTTTGGGGGCCAGAGGCCAGTTGGAGGGTGGCACAGAAGCTGCAAGGAAAACAGGGGCAAGTCACCAGCCCCTTGGTGGAGAGCCCCTTGATGGGGGACTTACCAACCAATGTGATGGGGGCAGAGTCAGCACAGCACATGGTGAACTGCCCAGCGCTTGCTCACATGAGGATAGTGGGAGATGCCCAAAAGGCTGTGCACTTGCTGGCCAGGGAGTGAAGAGTAGCAAGTCTGAGGACCCTCTGGGTGAGTGCAGGGTGACTGTGATCCCTGTGAGAGAAGGGGCGGTACAAGTGAGGCCCAGAAGGGTGGAATGAAAGACCAGGTGAGAGCCAGTGGAGGGTGAGAGGCCTTTGAGAGGGAGGTGGTATAAGTGTGGCCCTAGCAGGGCAGAGTGAATGAGACTCAGTGCTGTGACGAGTTGGGCCTGGCCTCAGGCCAGAGCTTAGCACAGCTGTTGGCAACATCTTCGAGGCATGGGACACATAGGGGTGGTCAGAGCATGTACGTTTGACCCTTGTCAACAGGGCAGTCAAAGGGTAGCCTCCTGCCTAATTAACTCAATACAGTAGAGGCATGGCAGGAAGGCGACATTGCCCAAAGCCAGATGGGTGGCCAGTACTCTGGTTGGGGAGTTCCCACTTGTCACACTGGACAGTAAGCTGGATATAACCCAACTGTGTGCCCTTATTGTGAAGATGGATAACAGCATACTGGGCTGTAATAGTAGAAGCACTGCCTGCAGATTAAAGAGTGGAAGACTCACTTCCTATTCTGCACTGGTGAGGCCACATCTGGAGTACTGTGTCCACTTTTGGGCCCCCCACTATAGAAAGGATGTGGACAAGCTGGATAGAGTCCAGTGGAAAGCAACAGAAATGGTTAGGGGACTGGGGCACATGACTTCTGAGAAGAGGCTGTGGGAACTGAGTTTATTTAGTTCGCAGAAGAGAAAACAGAGGGGATTTGATAGCAGCCTTCAACTCTCTGAAGGCGGGGGTCAAAAGAGGATGGAGCTAGACTATTCTCAGCAATGGGAGAAAAAGAAGCAATGGGCTCCAGTTCCAGCAAGGGAAGCTGAGGTTGCATATTAGGAACAGTCTCACTAAGACAATAGTAAAGGACTGGAACAGGTTACCCAGAGGTGGTGGAATCTCCATCCTTGGAGGTTAAGACCAGGGTAGACAAAGCCCTGGCTAGGATGATCTAGTTGGGGATGGTCTTGCTTAGAGCAGAGGGCTGGACTAAATGACACCCTAAGGTCCCTTCCAACTCTAACTTTCTATGACAACAGCTCAGCACCACGCACATTGGAGAGCATTCTGTTAAAAAGATGCAAGTAATTTCCTGAAGATTCAAAGCACGTGAAACAACAAAGCTTCATGAGGAAACCTACAAATCCCACTGAGGACCACCCCAGCAGAAGTATTCAATTCACGAGTATTCTCCAAAGCAGAAAAACAGAAAGCCAATGCAATACCAGACAGGGATGCAGAACCACCAATCCAAAGAGGGATTTACAAACCCATGGTCATCAATTGCACTCACTATTCTTATTATTGAAAACAGACAGAGACACCACATCATTCAGTTTTTTGAGGCCTATGTCTTCCCTTTTCATTTCTCCAGTAATCCAGTGCCACCGCTATTATCTTTTCTGCCCCTGTATTGCTGTGTAAAGGAGAAAACGATCATGAGCTGGACGTTGCTTCGCAGGGCCCTCAGGCTTAGCACTGTAACCAATTCAAGGCCATTCCTTACCTGAGAAAGATGAAGATGGCTTCTTGATAAGACACACCATCAAGCTTCTCATAATAATCTAAGAATGGTTTAATAGAATCTATGAGTCCTGGAGGCATTTTATCCACTTCATCAAATATGAACATTGACCGGGCACAATCACTCACATTTCCCCGAATCCAGGACTGCAGGTCCTAAGGTACACAAAAGTACATGGAGCTTACATCCTTGTATACAAGATGACACTGAAGATGCAGAAAGTGCAAGGACTTTAGATCTTTTGTTTTATATAAAAGATCATAAAATTGGCACCTAGCAAAGTGTGGCCTTCTTCACTGAAATCTGCTTCAGAGCAACAAATAATGATGAAATAAAACCACAACAGATTTGCCTAAGGGTTCTTAAAATCAACCTTGAGACCTCAGAAAGTGGGTTGACAGAAATAATCTGCCTTTAGGAAAAGGCACTGTACAAGCATCAGAAAAAAGGATATGTAATAGGGCCAGGCCCTGTTCCTATAGGTGTAGAAGAGCCTGAATACCCCCACACCCTGAATGCATTCCCCTACACCCACCCCAGACCTGGAGGGACTTGCCAGAGGCTGAGGACCCAGGTCCAGGGACCCAGTAAGCCTCCAAGCAAGGGAGCTAACCCAGGTGTGAAGAATGAGGGACAGCCAGCCATGTGAACCAGCAGGGGAGAAAATAAAAGATGCTGAAAGCAGCCTCTGGTAGAGCAAGGCCGCCTGGAGCCTGGGGTTAGCTGAGATCTAGCAGCCATAGAGAGGTTCTCTTCCTTGTTTGTGCGTCTGTTTGTTGCACAAGCCCTGCAGGCCTGCAAAGCTTCTGAAATATAAGAGGCTGTAGGGCAAGTGAAACCTGAGAGTAGCCTAACAAGCCAGAGGCATGAAACCAGCAAAAAGCTAGTGGCCGTTTATTTAACTCTCTTTCTTTTGCACCTCTTGCAAGCCCAGGGTGGTGATGCTATGGACTTAGCGGCAGCAGAGGCAAGGACCCTGAACAGTGGGTCCTTAGCTAAACCCAGCAGCAAAAGTCAAAGTGGTCAGCTTGGGGTGCCTGACAAAACATGCCTACCTCCGCTCCACACAAAGCTACCCAAAACGGCGTACAGGTCAGTACGTTAGCTAAACAATGAGAATGAATAAGAATTGGAGATCTAATAAGACCACGTAATGCCCTACACAGTACACTACTTCCTTTGGGTGGCACCTGGCATTTAGGCAGCACACTCCTTCTTTTGTACTCAGAGTACTGGGCATCCACTTATTAGCTCAAGTGTAGTCAGCAAGAAGCTCTGTTCCTAGCTATGCCAGCCTGAGATAGGACTGTACCTTCCTATACAGCCTCAGATAGGAACACAATCTAGAATTCATGATTTCTGGTCTTATCTTTTAACCACTAGCACATGATCGAATTGGAGGGAATTTAAAACATTTGACAATGTGGTTTCGTTCAGGAAAGTGGCTAACCTTATTCAAGTGTTTTGTTGTATTGGATAAGTATTTACCACTATGAAATGCATTTTTTGCCCTGACTGCTTAAAGAACAAGACAGGCTGACTTAATAACCAGGTAAGGGTCTCAAAAAAAGTAGTGGCTCATAATTTGGAGGTTTGCTATTCACTTCATCCCAGCATGTAGTTGAGGCAATGCCAAGAGCATGCCCAGTTATTGCCACGGTTAAAATGAGCTTCTATTTCTAGCACTGGCCATGGTGATATATTTCACAAGAGGTTTGTTGACTTAAAAGCCAAAGAAGCATAATGGAAGGGCTGCCAGGGAGAACAAGAACAAGCCTTATAAGACAACATCACTGAGGCAGGTAGACTTCTAGCTCTGTAAATGGCCTGCCAGACCATCTGTTCCTCTGAGACTTCAACATAAATATGCTTTTTGAGGACATAACACTTTGAAATATTTTCAATGAGTGTCTAGGCGTTCAGAATATATATAAATATTTATCAAATAACTCACAGATGGGAAAGCATCATCCACAGTTCACAGAAAGAGAGGAGGAGGGTGACTTGTCCAAAAAAAGGTCAGTGCCAAAGTCAGGACAAGAACTCAAAGACCTGCCATTTTTGTGACCTTGCACATGAACTGTCCCTCTCAGGTAGTTTTATGACCCCATTACTGGATCCCCTGAGCACTTCATGATCTTGTACATCTAGCCCCAACATTCCTTGTGAGATGCTACCCCTATCTTGCAGTTGACAAATAAATCCCAGTCTCCCACTTCCATGCTTTGGTCAAGCCTTGTAGCAGAAAGCATGCTCAAATAACAGCTATCTATCATCTTATGCAACAGTGAAAAAGAAAGGTCTCACACTTTCCCTTTGGAAAGGCATGTAAAATTGCATAAAAGTTGTCTTCTAAACCCTTCAGAAAGTGACAAAAGGGCTAGCCCTCAAAATCAGTCCTCAAGTGTGACCCTCTCCACAACGTATCCTTACCGTATATTGCTCAATTTCACTTTTGTGTGGAAAATGCAAAGTGGTCATAAACAGATGGACGTATTTGCTGTTCAAGCCTGCCTTGTAAATGTTCTCTGCAATGATTTTACTGGCGTAGTTTTTGCCTGTGCCTGTCCAGCCATGCAACGAGGGGGTGAGAGGCGTTCTGGGGTCTGCATTGTTCAGGAAGCTGGTCACTGCTTTCACAACCACCTTCTGCACGAGGTGCTGGCTGAACAGCTTCTTCTGGAAATCCTTCTGCAGGGCTGTGATGAAAACACCAGCTCCCATAAAAAAGGGAGACAGCAGGTTTAAAGTCAGAACTTGGGAAGAAAGAGCCCTTTCCTAACACAGACCCGAGGACACCCAGCTTTACCCCAAGGCAAGGGGTGAAAGGGCTAGGCTGCCTGGAACAGAAGCAACTTTCCTCCCTAATGAAGAGACGTGGCCTGAGGAGACTAAACCTGCACGTGGGATAGGCTGATCCTAGGGGCGGCACTGCCCAGATAGCAATGAAACCTACAACCCCTCCCTACTTTACAAGAACCATGGGCTTGGGACTGATATACACCCTGCTTTTGGCAATGGTGGGATAGGGGGGTGCTAGAGTCCATACCAGGAGTGGGCAATTCATAGATTCAATTATTTCAGCTGGTGGGCCACTTACTGAGTTTTGGTGAGCTGTCAAGGGCTGCACATACAAAATCTTTCAGAAGATACCATTTTAACAAGTTATAGAGAAAAACAAATACAGTAAGAGCTCTGTTATCCAGCATCCCCCGAGAACGGGGGATACCGGTTAATCAAACGTGCACCATCTGGTGCACTGCCCGGCATCAGTGGGCCAGGGAGGGGGGCCCTGTGCAGGCTGCTTTGCCTTGGGCAATAGGCCAAAGAAGTGGCAAAGAAAAACTTGGCTCACAGCAGTGAAACAGGAAGTGCCCCAGAAGTGGTACTTCTGGTTTTGCTTTTGCCGTGTCCCTCAGATGCCGGTTAATAGAATTTTCTGGCTAATAAAGTGCTGGTTAACACAGCTTTTGCTGTAATATGCTTTAAAAAAAAAATAAAAAAAATCAAACAACTAATGTAGCGTATTTTAAATTTAATTTAAAAAAATTATTGTCCTGATTTATGTTTTTGCATATTTTATCAAATGACTGTATAACAGCTCAAAATAGTCTTACTCTTATATATTGCAAGGGTGGGGTGTAGGGAGCTGCCCATGGGCTAGGTCCTGGGAGCCAGCTGGGGGGGGGGGGAGGAAGAGAGGGGGCGAGGCAGGGGGGTGCATGCAACAGCCTGCCAGGTCAGGGCAGTGCAGGTCTGGCCCAGCTTCCCCCCACCCCCATAACTGCTCTCAAGATGCTCAGCATAGGGTTGAGCCCTGGCTGCTGCCACCTACACCCACTAACTACACTGCTGGGGCCTCGGCCCTAGCTAGTGCACACAGCTTCCCAGTGGGGCTGCCTTCCTTCTGTTCAGCCTCCCACTAGTGCTTACTCATCATGTTGCCCTTCCTTCTGTTCAGCCTCCCACTAGTGCTTACTCATCATGTTGGGTGGCCAAGTGGCTGGAAGGTGGCCAGGAGCTGGAGCCCTGCACACTGGGGTAGGAGCTGCCAGGCTGCAGCTCCAGTTCCCCCTGCATCTGGCTGGGCATGTGGTACTCGGCACACATCCCTACGACCGCTGTTGCTTCCACGTGCAACCTGCTGCCCAGAGCAGCGCAGCAAGGGAAGGAGGAGAAAGAGGCTGGAGCTTTGAGATGAGCCTGCTCAAGCATATTCAGAAGTGTCACGTGGTTGGGATGAACCAAAAAGGATTTTGCCCCATAATCCCAGCCTAACCTCAGGTCTTTCTTTAGGGCTATGTACTTGATATGTAATATTATTTTGCATCTTACTGGTAAATATACACTTTTGGTGGCATCCTAACTCTTTACCCTGTAAGTTGTTACTAATAGGGGTGCACCGAGAATGATTATTAACCAGCCATATTGTCCAACAGTCCTTTTACAGGCATGCAGACCGACAGCTTGGACAGCAAAGTCCAGCCAGTAAATCTGTGGGGGCTGGCAGACAAAGGCCCCCATGGTGAGGGATGGAGTGGGGCAAGGGCTGCCCAACGAAGGCAGTGGATGCAACTCCAGGGCTGGGGGTGGGATGGAGCCATGGGTGGCTCATCCAGGGGGTACAGGGTGGTGGTCAACTCCTTACCATTGCATGCACCCCTGGGGGAGGCACGTGCCTCCCAGACTTGTGCATGGGTGGGCTGAGGACCAGGGGCTGCGCAGACCTCTTCCCGGTGGGGGGCTGGGCCAGGGCTGCGCTTGGAGTGGGTGGCAGCACTAGGAGGGGGGCTACAGGGAATTTTGGGGAGGCTGTAGCCCCCACCCCCGCTCAGGAGTCCGCACTGTGGAGCAGGCAGGGGACGTGCGGCCAGTGCAGGGCTGGAGGGAAGGGCAGCAGAGCGCAGCGCCCCAAGCAGGGGCGGTGTGAGGGGAGGATGGCGGGGCTCCAGCCTCGCTCTACAGAGGGCAGAGCCGGCCCTCCCGCAGCTCGGCGCCTCTCCCGGGGCGGCCCCTCCCTCACGGGACTGCCCCGCGCACCTGTCCCGACGTCCCCGCCCGCAGCACTCGCCGAAGCGTCAGTGGAGGGGCCGGTAACGGACGTAGCTCGCGATTGCCGCGGCCCTGGCCAGCGCCAGCCTCGTGCTGACGGGCTCCAGGGCGCGCACGGGCCTCAGCAGCAACGCCAGGCCCAGGGCGGCCCCCGCCCCGCTCCGCAGCTTCATGCCCGCAACCGCGCCGCGGACTCTGGCCGCCGCATACCCGCTTTCGCTTCTGCGTCGGCTGCTTCCAACTCCGCGACCTTACTTCGCAGCAGACGCCCGCCATGTTGGAAGGGGGGCACGTGACCACCGCGCGCCTGCGCAGGGCCAGGGGTGTCACGTGGGCCCTGGCGCTCAGCGGCTGTAGTAGCACGCGGGATGTGTGGTGAGCTTCGTGCCTGAGCGCGCTGCGGGGGGCTCTGCCCTTCTCTGGGCCGGACGAAGCAGCCCGCCGGATACATAGAATAGCGTGCCCTACGTTTTGAAGGGAGCAGCAGTGGCCCTCTCCACTGCCAAATCATAGCGCCTGGCGCTGGTCCCACGCACAAAGCTCGTGCGCACGTCCAGGCACTAGCCAGACCCGGGCAGCGGCTGCTCCGCTAGCATCAGGCAGGGCTGGTTGCCTGGCCCAGAGAACCGGTGGCGATGGAGAGTTTCATTTGCTGGAAAGAAATGGTCGTGCACTACGCCCCAGGCTCTTACTTTCACCACTTTATATTTGGGTCTAGAAATCTGACTTCACTGAGTACAAGGAACTGGGCTGCAGCACGAGGAGCGGCACGACAGGAAAATAGGATGGACGGAAACTGTGAGAAGTGTGCTGTGAGCATCTGTATCAGCTGCAGAGTCGGACCCAAGGCGGGGTAGGAACTGGCTGGTCTTGAGGAGCTCCCACAACAGCTGCTGTCACTCCTGCGTAAACACAAGGGTGCTCTGCCACCTCCTGCCATTCCACCTTCGCTCTTTACATTATTTTCAGCTTGCTTTACATATAGGACTTCATTACAAGCAGCACCAAACAAAGACTTCTGCATACTAGAAATAAAAAAGGTGACATCACTAATGACAAGTGAAAATACATTTCTTTTTTTTTTTTAGGTTCAAATTCGTTTTCCTCAAATGTTACAGCATCAAGCAGAACCTGCTCTTTGCTTACTTCTTTGTTGTTTTAATCTGTAATTCTGGATTCTCACTATCCCAGGAGACTTCAGAGATTACCTGCCCCCCCTTCCCCCAACCAAGCAAACAAAACAAACCCAGTTATAATCTGATAGAGAGAGATTCCTTGCTGTGGAAATGAATGCAGAGAGAACACCACCTCCCACCCACCCCCCCGCCACCATTTAAAGACTCAAGTATTCACTGTTCAGGCACTACTATATTTTCCTGCAGAAAAGATAAGGGACCTGACCATGCTGCAACTGCTGCTCAGAGGCAAGTGTTGAGATTATATGTGGCACCTACTCCCACCAAGAGGGAGGAAAAACAAACACCCCTGTTGTACTGAACAAATTCCTGCGTTATCTCAGATTACGCATGCTCTGTATGTTTTATAGCCACTGGAACTAACAAGAGGTCTCTATTTATGAAGTTACTGTGTAACATCACTTGGGCAAACCAGCTTTAAACCTTCCCTATATGTTTACGAACTTAGAGCGCTCTTGCCTTATAAGTTATTTTATAAGTAGTAAGATCCATAGACAAACTTAATTTCATATTTAAAAAATGGCAACAGGAAGCTAATGTATTTACAAAGGAAGTTTTATAACTGAAAATACATTTTATACAAGTTATCACTGACAGGAGAGTTCACAAACACCGGGCAGATTAATTCACTACAAGCGCACTGCAAGAAAAGTCTTGTAGCATACATCAGATCTGTAGGAAATGCCCCCTCCCACTTCAGAAGTTATTTACACAATATCGTCTTGTTACAAAAAATAAAAGATCCACCCAAAGGTTCTGTCCCCGGTACCCTGCAGAGCAGGTCTTAATATCGTCTGTTCATCTTCTTGAATTTCTCATAGTGATAATCATCTGTTGCTTTTTCGTTGGGTGGGCGCTTGCGATTTGGAGGAGAACCTTTTAAGGAGAGGGAAAAACTTTTCCATTAATAAAGGGGATAGTGCAGGGAAGTATATTCTCCCTTCACCTTTCACACTGCTTTTTAAAATACTATGACCAAGCAGCATATAGCACCTTTGCTATTCATGGCTTTCCCGCAAGAACATATGGTCCTCAGACCTGACCAATGGCTCCTAATATTCCAACTGCCAACCCACTGGAATCACAACTTCCAACATCCCTTGTTATTTCAGCTTTATAAATCTGCCAGGCAGAGATTCTTAGTATTTGTATAGCCAATCACAATATGTGGGAGCTATTGTGTGAATGTGACATTTTCTACAACCCTTCATCTACAAGGGGAGACACCACAGGAGAGATGTCTTTCCTCATGGAGACATTACCTTCCTCAGGGAGATCAAATACAAACCGCTCAACACTATGCAACTTCCCCCTCCAGCTCAGGACACCATGCCCCAAAACTGAGGGCTAGAGGAGAAAGATCACTTTTCTATCCAAAACCCATACACAAACTGGGCAGCTGCAGTAAATTGGCCATGCTTTCCATTTGGCACTTACGCTCAGGCTCTGGCCTCTCTGTATCGCCCACTCTCAGTGGCCGTGGTTTTGGTTCCTCTTTATTCCTTCTCACAGGTGCATTTAGCTCTTCATGATAAACTAAACGAAGGGAGACAACAAACGGAGAATATTAATTACTGTATACATGGAGTAGTATTATTCAGACAGACGCCCATCTTTCCTCTTATGAATAACCTTCAGGAGAAACACAGCAGAAGGCAGAAATGGTTATCCTGTTCAGTGCTATAACTTCTTGCTACGGATGTTGGCTGAATGCATCATGACCAGATGCCTCAGCTTTTACTAGCTTGAGATTTTTTCTAGTTCTTCTCCAGTGAAATCAGCTGCCTGGATGTGGCTAAATACAACAGGAGTGCACATTTCTACTAGTCTCAATTGGTTATGGTATGAGAGCAACTGAGAAATGAATTCTCTTCTGCTGGGTGGCTTCCATCTCACCTGTCTGTCTATCTGCTTAGTGACCTACAGCAGATCTCTAGACTATAAGCCACCCTTTGCTGCCACAGAAAGATCAAGAATTTTTTACCATACATTTACTATATCACCTAACAGGGGAAATCTAGCAAGCAATAAATAGAGCCAAGTCAACTGGGAGCATGGGTGTGGAAAGTTAAGCCACGAGTAACAGGTCCTACTTGTTTTTACTGATGGTTGGGAAGTATCAAGCCAGAGCGATATGACACTCACATCTGTTGTGCTGGACATAGTTCACAGCCATATTTGTAGGAACAAAGGAGGTTTCACTGTCTTTCTTCTTGTTTTGCTGCTCTGCCAACAGCCTCGCCTTGGCCTCCTCAGTCGAGATTATGTTTTTTATTTTTGCGCTGCAGAGAAAAAGCAATGAAGACTTGTTTTTTTTTACTTGCAGGCAGAAGAGGACCATTCTATCTACCTGTCATACTGCTGGGAACAAATTAATCTTATGGGAAGGTGCTGTATGACATACCCGGAAACAAAAATCCCCTATCATCAGTAGCTGTGTTATGGTATTGCCTGGGAGCTCTAGTCAGAGATCAAGACTCCATTGTGCCAGGCAGGATACAAAAAACAGAACAAAGTGGATATCCTTGCCCAAAGAGTACAGGCTGAGGTTATGCATGCATCCTCCCACAGGGCCCTACCAACCAATGTGCACCAATCACCAGGGGAATTCAGGCTGTCAGTAATGGAAGTATGAACTACATACTCAATGCCCAGATCCACTTCAGGAATGCCACTCAGCATTTGATTGGACAGCATCTCTTCAGTCTTCTTGGCTGAGGAAACACGGATGTTCTCAGGCAGCTCGTACAGGGAGTCCTCGGCATTCTTCAGCTTCACTTTCTGCTCCTCGCTTTCCACAATTCCCTTCCGCTTCTTCAGCTCGGTCTCAATGTACTTCATCCTGTGCCGCAGCAATCAGAGAGAGAGCTGCAACTTACATTTATTTCTTATGCTCCCATCCATTACCTCCAGCCACAGCTGCATCACTGTGTCAGTGGCTGGGAAGAAGATGCAGATAAATCCTCCTCAGCCAGAAGGAGGTACTGGAAATCAGAATGGTTACTTTGTTCAAAAGATACTTGGTTTCTTCCTACAATGTCAAGGTTTTTTCCCCCAACTGACAGGGATGGTTCCTCCTACTACATAATGTACACAATGCCAATGGACCACATGGTTGGCCAGCAAGTGTAGACTTTGACAAGTTCATTCCTCCTCAGGCTGGTTTCCCCAGGGTGGGAAAAAAAACCCAAGAAGAAACTTCACAGTAATTCAGGAAAATATTCTACAAACACTTAATTCCCGGGGAAGAAATAGCCTTAAGGCACCTCATTCCTCATGGTGAATCACTATATATAAACACAGCAAACACCTACATGTCAGCATCTTCATCCCTCCTGTTGGTTTCTGCTGAGAAAGAGGTTCCCAGGTTGAGATCTTCTTCTTCATTAATCCTAAATGTCAACAAGAATATTATGTTATTAAATAATTCACTGACTATAGTCTAAGCAACCCAACAAATGACTTCATTTAAATTCTTCAAAACACAATGCTTGAAGCACTTCACCTTCCTTCTTCAATACTGAAAGAGTCCTGTGCGCTGCCAACTCTCTAACATTAAAGGAAGGGTCATTTCAGACCTCTCACACACTCACCTGTCTTTCCCTCGTTCTTTCAGCTTTTTCATGTCCACCATCCCACCTGTCTTTATCTTAAAAGGATCATCCTACAAAAAGCAGAAACAATTCAAAGACATGAAATTTGTCCCTTAATCTATACCAGCCCCAAAGTTACTTTCTAGAAAACCCTCTTCTCTAAGCATCTGGTAAAAATGCCTAAAATTCCCTCTGTTAGGCTGCTATATCATACTAGCCTTTTATGATGGCCAATTGCTACCCAAAACTAAGTTTTCCAAATGATCTATTGTACAAAGTAGATGCTTTCCCACAGGTATTTATTAGCAGCAAGGTAATAGAAGTATTCACAACTCACCACCAGTGTTGTCTCTTCTTGTAATTTCTCCCCTACAAGCAAGGCCACAGCACTAGCAAAGCACACAAAAAGGAAAACTAAGATTCACTGGGTGAAAAAACCCTGTTCTTGCATTATCATTCATTATAAATACCACATTAATTTTTTTTTGTATTTTCCAGCATCTACTTGAAGGTCTCAAACTGTTTTGCTGATATTTGATATTTTAGAACATATATCATCCATCCAATTTAGGGAGCTCTTAGCCCCATTTTCCACACAGAAAAACTGAGGCAAAGCATGATTAACTGACATAAAAGTTCACAAAGCGAGTTAGCATGAGGAATAGAATTCAACACAGAGCAAACCTTGATTCTCAGTGCCCTGGCATAACCTAACACGCCTCCTTCCTTAGATCACATGGATGACAGCAAGTGAGACTCATTTTAAAGACTAGTTTTCCAATTCCCTGTTTATAATCTATTATGCATGTTACAAAGTGATGTTTAAGACATGAGAAACTGATCCACACATCGTAACATATGGGGATATGATACAATTCTGAGAGACAAATCTGACCATAAGAATCATGGGAGAGGGTGCATCCACACATTCACTAATGCACCATAATTACGGTGCATTAAGTTTAGTACCTGTAATGACAGGTACTAACTTAATGCACCATTATCAGCTCTACTGTGCATTAGCCCAGATGAACGTTTTTTGTGATGTTAAGGTGCATTAAACTAAATCTACTCTGCATTAGCACACTTTATGCATGGTGCAATAAAGCACAGTAGAATTAGTCCAATGTGCATCAAGCATCTCAAGTAGATGCACCCATCGTTAACTAACTTTAAGGTCTTTCAGTTTTGAAGTAGGCCCAAACACTTCATGGTTTTGGGCTGCAGCTCTGCTTGGAACCAGCGTTCACAAACACGGTTTACATATGACTGCAGCTGTGCACAGTGCCACCTTTTACAGGTCTTTGCACCGCTGAGGGGCCTTCTCCTCTCCCAGGCCCAGTTCTTGGGGCCACAGCGATGTCCTTCAGCGCCAGGGAGTACAGACGACAGGGCAGCCAACGCACAGCCACAAGGGAGTCTCTGACCCAACGTGAGCTGGCGTGTGTTTGCTGAGACACTCACCTCACCCCATTGGGCCGTCTCCTCAGGCTCTGCACTTCCTTCGCTTCCTCGAGCTTCAGCCTGAAGGAATAATGTTCCCTTTGTGAGCTGGTTGGGGCTCCTCTGTGCCCGCTCCCCAGCACACTGACCGCTCCCACATCAAGCGGAGGAAAAGGGGGGGGTTATTGCCCTGTGTAGCCCTCACACTCCTCTGTCGTGTGGCATACAACAAGTTGTATTTATTTTGATACTAAAGTTTCTAGGATTGTGATGGGGGCTTTACAGGATATGGGAGGGATGGACCGAAAGCCCTTGTTCCTTTTGGAGAAACACTTCCTGTAATTCCACAGAACTCTCCCTGATCCCCCGTGTGGCCCCTTATCACTTCTATGCTCATCTTTTTCTCTGTAAAAGGATTACATCTGTGTACCATTGACTCTTTTCCACAGGAAAAATGGAAAATAGCTCACACTGCTGTGATACAGCACATCCCATGGCACAGTGGCGATGCATAGGGGATGCGCGGAGGTGCATGTGCACCCGACAGGCTGCGCTCCCCGCTTCGGTGACGGGCGGGCAGCAGAAGCGCTGGATGAAGCGCCACAGCCATCTCCCGGTTGATGCAATTGGCAAGATTGGCCACAGAGGACCCCCATCCTGGTCAGTGAGATCGGCCACGGGGAACTGGCTGCGGGGGGAACCCCAGTTGCTAGCTAGTCAGTGGGGGGGGCACATGCCCCCACAACTAAGGCAGCACCAACCACCCGTGCCGTGGCGCGCACACACAGGGGGGCTCCGCATGTGCGACAGTGAGTACACGGCCAGCTCCAGCATTGCCAAATATGAAACGATCACATTTGGAGCGCAAAGTTACCACAGGCTGGAAAAGCATGTGAGTCAGTCGTCCTGTTCACTTTATATGGGTCACTGCGAGTCACTAGTGAGCGAGGCGTCTCTTTATCTGGAGTCAAACAGCTCTAGGAGGGCGCTGGCAGCGAACCCACAGCTCGGTTTAACGCGGGTCTGGCGTCCCTGCCTCCGCAAGGACAGTGCCACATCCCGCTGACACGGCCCCACGCACGCACCCTCCTTCTCTCGCCCCGCACCCACCGGACCTCCTCGGTGACCTGCTGGTCCTCCTCGTCCTCCTCGTCGTCCGCCCGCCGCCGGAACACCCTCCCCGCCGGCATCGCAGCCCGGGCCTGCGACGCACCTCCCCCGCCGCCCTGCGCTTCCGGCGCGCCGCGATGACGCACGCGCCGCGATGACGACACGGTGCGTGCCGAAGCCGCGGGCGTCCCCTCCCGCGGGCGGGCAGCGTGCAGCTGGTCCCGGCGCCGGGACCGGGGGAGTCGAGGCTCGCGGCGCGCTCCTGCTGCCCAGGTCTGACTCGCTATTCCTCCGTTATTCCTCTGGGCAGCCCACCTGCCGCTTCCCACCGCTCCTGCCCGACGTGCCTGCAAGTCCCTGCTCGGTCTGCTCCGGGAGCACCTCCCGCCCGGGCCCCGAGTCCGTCTGGACGCTGTTCCTTGGAGGCCAGCGGAGCTGCCCTCTTCCTGGGGCGCCAGCGCACAGCCGGGCCCCGCCGGGGGGGCGCCCGAAGTCCACGCGTCGTCCCTCCGAACCGACCGTCCCGTAGGAAGCGATGCTGTCCACGGGGGGCGGTTCCACTGGGAGCCAAAAGCACCCCAGCACGTGGTACTCCCTCAGTTGCAGATGAGTAATGCAGCTGCCTTCGCTGGTGACGTGTCGGGGGTGCGCGTGCACCCCCGGAGCGTGGCGGTGCACCCCTTGCCGCTGACACCCGCGGGTGCTCGCCGGGCCCCCCCAGCCTCCGGGGCCACACGGCATTCATGCATTTATACTGTAAATAGCAAGCATATCCATTTGGAAGGACTTCTCTGAGGTGACTTTGGACGTTTCGAAGGGCTCTTGGTTGGGCTTGTTGAAGGGGTCTCGGCTGCAGGGTTTCTGGAGTCGCGTCCGCTTTCTTAAAGGCAGTTTGGGCAGACGTTCTCCGGGGAGATGGGCGACGCAGCGAACGTGCTCGCTGGCGTGGCGTCAGATTGAGTCGAAACAGGGCGTCGATGTATAAACGTCGTGAGTGCTGTGCGTTCGTTGGAACTTAGCACGTCTTAGGTCGAGGGCTGCCTGCCTGATGAAATGCTACATCAGTTGCCCTTTATGAAATGTAATAAAAAAACATAACAATACAATTGTCCTAAAAAGTGAAAAGATTTCAAAGAGTTGAAGCAGAGGCTCAGGGACCTGCTGCCTTGCCCTAGGAGCCCCGTTGCTCCAGGCGTTTAAAACTGGATTGGACCTAATAGAAAATGTGCTGCAGGGAACAAGCCAGCACAGGCAAGTGCAGATCTTTTCTTTTGTTTGCTCGTGTGATTCTGTGAGTCGGCTTTTCTCTTAAAATTACTCTTAAATTAATAAGCCCCTGGAGCGTTTCCAGATTGCATTTTGTTAATGCTGATGAACCAAATTCTGCACCCCCATTTATCATGCAAATTCAAACCCAC
Organism: Crocodylus siamensis; assembly: GCF_052110815.1. Taxonomy (NCBI): domain Eukaryota; kingdom Metazoa; phylum Chordata; order Crocodylia; family Crocodylidae; genus Crocodylus; species Crocodylus siamensis. Next base: position 9,201,068 of record NC_143405.1, on the reverse strand, counting down.
CTTAGATTTCCTGCAGAGAAGCTGCTGCCCTGTTTGGTGTGTGCAGCGCCCTGGGTTGTTTGCCGGGTGGAAGAATATTTTCCAAGGGATGTGGTGTAGCAATTATGCTGTGTCTGTTAGCCCCTCTATGACTCAGTTTTGGCATCTGTAGATCAGGGATAATCCCCATCGTACGCCAGAGTTACTGTCACTAAAAAAAATTGTGAGCCTTATGGGAAGGATGTTGTAGCAGCACAGAGCATTAGGGTTGTTACTAAATCGCCCTGTTATTGTTAAGATTTTATTTTCTTGGCCCAAATGTTCTATATTCAGTAAGGGGCAAATTCTGACTCGACTGAAGCCAAAAAGAGCTGTGCTATTGACTCTGATGGAACCCGCATTTGTCCCAAAGTGCTCTGTGGCTGTGAAGTTGGTGGTATTTATTTGTATATCACAGGTTATTTGTGTCGGCAACCTTGAATTACATCTAATGGTGGGGGGGGAAGTGTACATTTTGCTGCTGGCTTCTTATGAGCACTTCAACAAGAAGCAAGGAGCAGGTGTTTACAAATATTCCTCACTGAGAACTTCTTGTATAATCTGCAAAGGACGAGTGGCTTGCATTGCTGCACAGATTCTTCTCCTTTCCAGCCTGTATAACAGAACCTCCTGGCATCAGATGTGATTTTGCAGGGCCAGTAAATGTTGCAGGATGCATATTTAGCCACTGGATGGGAGACTTTGCTAATTAGTCATCTTGGCTACCAGTTGGCTGAGATCCCAATATAGATGTATAGAAACTCCTCCAGTACAGCTTTGGTGCATGGGTACCATTATGCCCTGGTTCTGCGGTTGGAAGCATGTAAGTAGATTCTTGAAAACACGTGAAGGATCTGGGCCTATGCAATGACGTTGCAACATGAGATGTCTCCAGATGGGTGCCAAAGGAACCCACGGGCCTTGTTCGCTCTGTGGATGAGAAATACTAGGTATGATTAATTATTACATTATCAACATTTTGAGCAACCATCAACTAAGAGCTTGGGAAACAGATTTGGGTTGGGGTTTTTTTGGATGGTCTAGTGCATAACAAAGATCTTTTTACACCTTGGAGAGAACACAGCTTTTAGCACAGAACAGCAACAACAGCCCAGAGGGAGGCAGAGTAAAGCTGAGGTCTGTGCAAGGACAAAGAATAGTTGCTAAAAGGGCTGCCAAGCTGTAGAAATCTTTGCAGCCCTGTCAAAGGCTGGAGCCGGGCTGCAAAACTGCTGCACTTGCATTCTGTACCTTGGCACTAGTATGCGGCATATATTCTCCAGCCTTTGCAAGAAGCAAGGAGCTATATTTCTATTCCTGTTATTATTTGCATCCAGTGGTAGCTGGAGGCACCAGTCAGGAAGTTGGGATGCACTGTGCTAGCTCTAGACCACAGGTGTACAGGACGGCCTGAGCATCTTTGCTTTGCAATAAACAAGTGACTAGACTTTGAGCTGTCATGTGGGTGCTGAACATGCCATTGGTTCCTACGTGGTCTGTGCCTCATCCCCTAGGCTGGAGTTAGCTAGTTTGATGATTGTCTCTTCTGGTAAAACAATAAGCTGTCAACTCCATCTGTAGTGTTCCCCATGACTTACTACAGCCGTGTTAACCTCCCTTCGTGGTCCATCCCCATCCTTTCTTAATCAGCCCAGAACCAGGATGTCAGGTGCTTGCCTTGCCAATGCTCTCCGCTGTCGGGTCGATGCCAGCAGGCTCCGCAGCACTCTGCGCCCAGCTCCTCGCTGTGTGCAATGCTGCCCTGGGTGTAGCCATGCCCTGTCCTACCCAGGCTGCTCCTGGGCTCCATTTGGGGGGGCCATCTGAGCGGCGGGGACCAAGGTGTGAATGCCCCATGTGGGGTCCAGCTCTGATGCATGCAGTGACCATCCTCTCTGCAGCCAGCACTGGTCGGGGGCTCCTGCCTGGGCCGCTCCGCTGCACCTTTCCATGTCTCCTGGCAGTCCGCGCAGGGGGTATGGGAACCTGTGGCCCGGGAGCTGGCCAGCTCCCTTCAGCCCAGCACCCACCACTTGCTGCCACGGGAGCTGCTGCCTACCCACGGGACCACCTGCACAGCTCGCTGCCGGGGCGTGGAGGGCACGGGGGCCCCCATCCTTTGCCTCTGCCTGCCCGCTGCCTCCTTCCCCCTCCAGGCCTGGCTCGTCCCTCTCTCCCCTCCCTGGCCCAGCCCCTGGCTCCTCCCACGCCGCCAAGCTGCAGCTCCCAGGCGCTGGCTGCCCTCCTCCCTCCGGCAGCAGGTAACTGGCCTCCCTCCCTGCCCCTCCATGCTGCTTCTGGGGCTGAGCCCCTTCCCCGGCCCCGGTGCTGGCCTCCCCGGCCCCTTCCCCAGGCGGAGCAGGCACGTTGGGGCCTAGCCAGGGGACCAAAGCCCCGGCCTTTCGTAGCCAGCCACCCAGGGAGCTGGTGGGGGGCATCCCTCCTTCCAGGGGCAGGGGCCCGTGGCTCCAGGGAGCAGCCAGGCAGCCAAGCCTGGGGGTCGGCTTCAGAGGGGCTGGGGAGAGAGCTGCTCTCGGTGTCCGCTGTGCTCCTCCAGGCACCCCACAATTAAGCACAGGGTGTCGGTGACTTGTCAAAGCACGTCCCTGCCTGGCGCAGGGGGAGAGGCGGTGGGGAGACGCCCCCTGCCTGGGATGGAGAGGCCGGGCTCTCTGGAGTGGCTGCGTGACTCGAGACAGGACTGATCTCGCTGGGGTAGGGGGCCCAGAGGCTTGCTCTGGTTGTTTGGGGGGGTTTCCAGGGTGTGCAGCCTACGGGGGCCCCTGTGTGACGGCGCTGCGTTCCCTGAAGGGGAGAGGCAGAAGAGGCATCACGGCAGGGTTGCAGAGGTTTGGGGGCTCGCTGCTACTCGGGGATGAGGCACAAGGGAGGGGTCAGGATGTTATCTCTGCTGGAGGTGCAGATCGGGGGAATTTGATGACAACAAGGGGTTGCTTTTGCATGCTCCACTGTCCCATGGGGAGGGTGTGTCCATGTCATCGGGTGGGAAGGGTCTTGGAGTGACAAAGCACTAACCCCAACTCTGAAAGCAAGCCTGGGAGCCCCCGCGGAGTCGCTACCTTGGCACAGGTATGATGCAGCCCCGGTTTCCTCGATTCTTGAGATTCCAGAGTTGCCAGAAGAAAGCCCTGGGACCTGAGTGTTTCCAGCACATGTAGGATTCCCCCCAAAACCTTGGTGCCTCCAGCAGTTAATTGTGTTGTTGATCTTTCCCATCTTGGCACTTAGCACTCTGAGCTGAGTCCCTTGGCAAGATAATAGGCTTTTATCTTAAAAGGTATGTTAAGAACCACAGTCATTAAATATTACTGATCAGTAAGTGGGAAACAAGAACACAGAAGCAGTGAGCTTGAAAGCTCAGCCTGTGAAGCAGGGGGTGGGGGGATGATGCAGCACCAGCTGTTGGGAAAATGATGAGTAATGCTTGCTGCTTCCACCAGGAAAGGCAACCGATTGCTTGGCTGGAACCCGCTGCCTGGGGTTTGTTACTGCTGGTATTTTGGTGCTTGGTGGTCCTTACTTGCTGCTAAACTCCTTCTTTGTCTTGTTTAGCAGAAATCCAGGAACTTGCATCCTCACCTAAACAACGATGAGCATCGGTGTCTAAGTAATGTCCTTTGATAATTATTATGGAATAATTGTTGAAGAAAGAACTGCACTGGCCTCAAAGTACAGGTATTAGAGTTTGCTGCGGGGTTCCTATACGTGTTATATCTACTGATTCAGCCTCTCTTCCAGTTGTGCACAGGATCACAAGTTAACCTTTCTCATGGCTAAAATTCTAGCTTATTTTTTTAACGCTGTACAACCAGGAGACGAGTGGCTTTTCTGGGCATATTATATTGAAAGAGTTGGGGGTGGGGGAGGGATTAAATGCCTAAAGCCACCGCAAGCCTGAGAGCTAAATGTGTGTGTGGCATTTTCAGTGACTTCAAAAAATAAATCGTGCTAAAAATGCTGCTTCCTTTATTTGTCCTCTTTACAGCACATATCTAGCTTTCCAGTTTGAGCAATTCTCTGGCCATAGGACCAGAAGCTGAAGAACAGCTGAGTTCTGATTCTGTTTCATCTCGGAAATTGACTTTTTTAATGTTGCCTTGAGGATTTCACTTAATATTTCTGGTGTCTGTTTCTCCATCTATAAAATGCAGATGGGTACATCTCCACAGTATTATCATCTTGTGGGTAATATGAGGATTAATTAGTTACTTCTTGTAACTCGTTTTCCAGATGAAACAGGCCAAATTTTTTTTCACAGATTTTTTTTTCCTCCAGGCAGGCGCTTGTTGCATAAGACACGCTAGGTTAATTTGTGCAAAAAGGTTTGCAATATGAGCCTGGTTTTGGCATAGATGCTATCAGCACATTGTTGGTTTTTAGCAAGAGGACAGAAATATGTGGTTGGGTGGGATCAACCACTGGCTTTGGCAGCAATTCCAGTTTTCAGTAGGTCAGAGTAGGATTGGTCATTGTGATATGTCCATGTACTGCTCTTCTGCAGGGCTTGCTGGGAAAGAGACCGGCTGGGGAAGACTTATTTTAAGGTAACTTCATTTCCCTTCATGCACCTTGTTTTAAACTTTGATAAGCAACAGGGAAGGTTTTGGCAAGGTTTCAATTAAGAAATTAATATTTTCTTAAGCAATGACTGACTGAGAACCTGTATGTTCCAGTTAAAGCCCTTAAGGCAGTCTCTCATAGGGGAAAAAAACAAAGACCTTTCCTTTATTTAATAATGGTTGCTAAACTCAGTTACAGTTTAACCATGTCCTAACTTGCTCAGTAGGCAGAACTGACCCCTTTCCTCAGCTGCACTAAAAAGCAAAGCATTAGAAACAAGTGGGAAGATCAAATTTTGAATTCTGCCGAAGATTTAATGTGTGTGTATACCTGCAAGTACATGAGCAGTCACATGGAGTTCAACGGGACTATTCACATGTACAAAGTTAAGCGCACGTAGTGTAATAGAAGCATAAAACTAGACTTAATTCTGTTTGTTTTAAAAATAGTTACCGTTTAAGCTGGCAAAGATTAAGAGCATGAAGCTGCTTTTAAAGCAATACCAGATTTAGTATGGGTGGGGGGGGTTTCCCAAGGGATAGAGGAAGAAAAATTAAGTAAGGAAAAATAACAAAGATCATAGAGAGATGATAGTATTTGGCATAGGTGTGTTCTGGGGACTAAAAACATGAAGCTGGACACTTGCAACTGAATAACTGATGCACAGATGTCCAAGTCAGATCCTGAAATTACTAGACTCTGGCTGCAATCACTGTATATTTCTCTTATTTGCAACAGCGTTTTACCCTTCCAGTTTCGCTGTGTTCCTCCAATATCTTAAGTTGCAAAGTTTGTTAGTAAAGGGTTTTTGTTTTTTTTTACAAGATACCCCTTTATTTCTTTCTTCTGCCAGTGCAGGTTGTTAGGGATGCTTTTCAGATGCTGAGATCATCCTCTGCTGAAGTGGCATAGCCCTTCATCTTCTCTTTCTTTGAAAAAGGCTTCAGAGCAGGTAACATTGGCAATGAAATCTGAAGTCCCTGCAGATGTTAGAAGCAGCAGGAAGCAATGAATGACCACAGCAAATTATTAAGCTTTGATGAGCTTGGACTTGCACTTTTTTATTGTATGGGCCTTTTACAGCTGGTTGGTCTCTAGCTAGTAATAATATTTTGGAGTCAGGTTCTGTACTGGTTGAATTACTCAACAGAGCTTCTTTTTAGAGCCCTGAATGTTTCCTTAAATTATTGCTTAGGAATCGCCTTGCTTTATCTTCCTGTGTTGCACTGTGTCTGTTTGAGCTACATCTGAGGGTTTCCAGTGTCTGTGATTTCAAATATGAATCGCCCCCAAAAATGGGTGAGTTTGCCCATAAATCGTACAGATGTGAAAGACTAAAAATGATCCTTTGTGTTCACCGTGCCTAATTTTATTGTCCTTGATGGAACGCAACTTGTCCCATGCTGTACAGTCTTTGAGAGTTGTGCACATTATATTCTTAGGCATACGCGTAACAGTAAATTCCTCACAGGTGCTGGTGGCTTCTGTTCTCTTGAAGGTGTATTACTGACATTATAGTTAACTGGAATGTAGTGAACAGCTAATAATTGGATTATCTTCAGCTAGGCAGAGCGCAGGTACTGTGCCAGCTTTTAGCCATGGTTATCCCATTGCACCTCAGTCCCGAGCTGCGGTGCTCTTTCCATTCTAATTCTAGTCAAAGCCTCCTGTAAAGAGATGAGACTCTCCTCTGCTTTTCTTGGTGCTTTTGTTCCTTTGACAACAGGTAACAGCTTAAAGATCTCCAGGCTTGGTTTTGCTTGTGACTTTCTGAGCCAAGGTATGAAACCTCACCTCTGAGGGAAGAAGTGGGGTCTAGTCCACCAACCCACTGTTGGCTTAATTAAAGGGAATGCATTTCTTACATGCATCTTGCATGTGATGTTTTCTAGTTGTATCATGCAGATTTGGAAGAGCCTCAGTGAGATTCTGTGTGTAGAATATGCATGTGCAGTAATGTGGGGATTTTACTTCTTTAGGATTCTGCGTCATCCAGCTATGCTGCGTGATCCAGACCAGCTGGGATTTTGAACCTTAAGAAGAGACTGCTCAGGGGCTCACTGCATTACTATTTTCCTTTGAGGTATGAACCAGATGGGTTTTGGCCAATTTTATTCTGGGGAGATGTTGTGGAAGAAAAACTACAGTCCTTGTGTGTGTTTATATCTGGCTATATATTCAAAATAATTATTAACTTTCTTTATATACTTCCTGCTCCCTCCCATTGCATCATTCACTTATCTCTGATATCATAATGCCACTGCTCGACAATGAGCTGTTCTGTGTTAGCCTGACTGCAGCACTGAACTGTTACCTGACATCAAGATTGTAGCAGGAACTGACACTTGGAGGTTTAGTTTCATCCCCAGGATACATTCGTATAGTCCCCTCCTTGTACTGGAACGTGTGAACAGTTTGGGATCCTTTTTACCCTATGTCGGGGGGGCTGTATAAATGCCTGCATAGATGTTGAGACTGCTGCCATATACTTTTGAGTCTCAGAGATGGATTTTAATATTCTCTAATATCTTAACATTGAAGTAGGTCATTTTGCTTTCTTGTCATCTTTACCATCAAGTCTGACATGTAACCAACCTGAGTCATCCTTCCAGCTTCTCCAATCTGTCTCCTCTGTAGGTGAGTCGTGGCAAGGATGGGGGATGCAAGGGATATCTGTCCTCACCTGGATTCGATAGGTGAGGTCACCAGGGATGACCTCCTGCTCAAATCCAAGGTAAAGAATACTTTGCTTGCCTTTTCCATGTAGGCACTGATGTGATGCAGAAAGGCTGCTTCTACCACGAGTATCTCTTGAGTATGCCTCCTAAAGAAGCCATCCGTACTCCATCACTGTAATGCTTAAGTCACATGAATAGATAGATGGAAGGGGATAGATGGAAGATGCTGGTGGAATCTGATATTGCTGCCATTCGGTAGCACTCAAAGCCATCTCTGCTGGTGGATTTCTGAATGCCTGGACGTTACTTAGGATCAGGCTCCTTAAATTAACTGTTGTTTTTTTTATATAAACACAGGGAACTTGCCAGTCTTGTGGAGCTGGGGGACCAAATCTCTGGGCTTGTCTTCAGGTAAAAAGGGCCTGTTTATCTTGTGTGGTGTGGGATAGGCCTTCTCATTTCTTTATATTTACTCTTTCCTAACAATGTACTGTATTTATTGATAACCCCTTGGATGTGAAATTGGGTCTGAGATCACAGTATCCTATATATAAAAAAAAAAAAAAAAGGTATAGAAACATGAGAGGAAAAGCAGCACTGTCAAGGTATCTGTCAGCTTTTAGTTACATCCCAGCAAAACAGAATCCACTGATCAAAATCTTGTCTGCTGCTCATCTTGGCTTGTTTTTTTACATCCCAGTGGGAATGAACACTGAATAGTGATAGTAACCACCATCTGTTTTTAAGCACCTAATGATTAACTGGATCGTGCTCTTGTGAGCAGCCATGAAGGAGATTTCCAAATGTGTGGAACCAGAAAAAATCAGTGCTGTTGTTGAAGGAGAGGAGCGAGGCAGAGGGGAATGGAAAAGAGCTTTCAGATAAGAGTGGGACTGTCATGTTGGACCAGGCCTGGTGCATCATCTAATTTACAGCCTGATCTGACCTGGTCCAAGCAGGCATAACTTAATCATCACTTCAAAATGTTCTTTGCAGTCATAGTCTTGGCTGTTTCTAATGGAGCTTCATCCTCCTGCAGGAGCTCAGATGTCAATCCTTGTCACTTGAAATAGTTAGTGCTAGAAGCTGCAGAGCCATACTCTCAGTGGTTTGTTACCCCTGGAGTGTGGAAGTGAGTCACAGGAAGTAATCAAGGGGGTCGCAAGTTATTATGATTAACTAAAGCAAGAAAATCTCGCATTCCCATTCCCTGATGGCACCTTCACAGCCAGATGCTCCATCAGCCCCTGAGAACACACAAGTAAATCATAGCGATTCTTGTTGAGTGAGAATAAAAATGATGGGAAAATGGATTGTGATGTTTTTGTTTCTCACTTTGAATGGGGGTCATTGTCAAGAGGTTGAGAAACAAGCTTGAGCTTGCATGTCTCACACATTGTGGACCAGACTTGATCAAGAATCATTCATGTGCTGTCACAAGTGCACCTGGCACATTTTGAACATAGAAGATGAGTTCCCTGCATACAACAACTTCTGATCTTTGGTGTCAGTGTCAGTGTGTCGATGCACAGGTACCAGTGCAGCCTTTTACTGTTGTTGTGCAAGGTGCAGGAAGAGCAAAACATCTTCTCTCCTTTCCCATCCACAAACACGCTGGAGGATTGCCCTGCATCCCTGTCTCACCTGTGAACAACTGCTTCCAGCATTTTTACAATTCCAATTAATTTGCTTCATGGTAACACCAAGACTCTGTTCTGCTGCGTCCTGGGTAGTTGCTGAGTAACAGTCAGTCCCTGACCTGAACAGCTCTTAACAGGATCAGTAGAACAAAGCTGACAGATGCTGTGCGAGGCTTTTCACTGCCATTCAGGAAGATCTAGCATTCCTTGAAGTATGAGGACTGATCAACTTTGCAGCTAGGAAGCTGTAGGGGTTAGTTATCCCTATAATGTATATGCCTATACATTTTGCAGTCTTTTTAAAATGAAAAATGAAAACAAGGAGTTTGAATTGGGGAAATGGTTGAAGAAAGAAATGATGAGATGAAGGCAGGGCTGGCTGGCCTCACTGGAGTCATGGATGTGGGCTTCATGGCATACCAAATAGTTTATTTTTACAACAGATTTTTAATGATGAATCCATAGATGTTTGGGCTCCCATCAGAGAGCAGCTCAAGGAAAATTAATCCCAGTTGCTTGGACAAGAGGTTTCAGGCATGAACAAAGCTAGTTTTCCAACTAATTCAGTTTCCTGTAATTTAATTTAGCAGGTCTGCAAAAGGGTCAGTACAGATACAGATCTGCTGGCTGGGGAAGGGGTCAGTGAACACCTCTTCATTTTGTGATGGATTTATCTTGCCACCCCTAGCTCATTCTCCCTCTTTTCTCTCCTCTCTCTCCCTAGGTTGGGTGTCCTTATGTTGGCTGTGGGGAGTCCTTTGCTGATCACAGCACCCTACATGCACAGGTGAGCCAGTCTCTATAATCCCCCCTCAGTTTTGTTAGGGGGACAAGTTTGGAGTTCTCAGTAATTAAACTCAAAGCTCAGACAACATTTCAGATAGTTACTGTGGTGCTTAGTTTCCAAAGTTCATGGCAATTACAAGTAAGCTTATGATTCTCATTTTTCTCTCCATTTTGGTATTTAGGCCAAAAAACACAACCTGACGGTGAACCTGACCACTTTCCGGGTGTGGTGTTACGCCTGTGAGAGAGAGGTATTCTTGGACCAGAGGCTGGCAACAAATGCTTCCTCCCCACCATCAAAGTTTAGTGAACAGGTGAGTCTTTGAGACCTTAAGTTGGGAGAGGGCTGATCAGTGGGATGGAGCACTTAGCAAGGGACTTGATCACTTCTGCAGATGACTAGTCGAGAAGTTTCCATCATTGTCCAGGCCTAATTGCAGTATGAACTTTCGTGCTGAAGGTGGCCACTTCCACTCAAAATGAAGAATCATCTTACGTTTACACTGTGCTTTCAATCCAGGGGGTTCCAGAGTACTTTCGAATCTGCTTATACATCTAATTGGTCTGGCTTTGGCCACTTCTGAAGGGAAATTACATCTGGAGTGAACTGCAAGAATTGATGCGTCTTTACTCGTATGATATTTCTCATCAAAGCTTTAAATACCATACTAAAAGCATGGGTGTAAGCATACTGACTACAGACATCATTGACTGTCACAGAGGCCACTCATGACATCTCTTGAAAGCAGTAAGGGTACTTCTTACCCTGGTTAACTATATTGTTGCAGGAAAACAGAGGGATGTGACTGGGATGTATTATCAGTTCCTTGGTTATTGGTGCCCTCTCCAAGGAGCTGGCTGAGTGGAAGTACAGAGACAGTGTGTCATCTTGTAAAGCAGACCTGCCATTAATGCCTCTTTTTTCTGTCTTTCATCCAGGATTCTCCGTTGCCTGCTCACCCTCTGAAGGCTGTTCCAATTGCAGTAGCTGACGAAGGAGAATCTGAATCGGAGGATGATGATCTGAAACCAAGAGGTAAATCATGCTGATGTGCGCAGTCACTTACAGATGCATCTCTGGAGTCTTTCTGACCCATATCTGGAGAACTTTGGTGGGCTCAGGAGGACTGGGATGCTTTGCTTATCTGTGAGGGACAGGCTGGGTTCCCATTCATTTTGTAAATGCACAATGTGATGGTTTTAAAAAGCACTGCTCCTTTCTGAGCGGTGTCTGTCTTGCATGTTCTTTAGGCCTTACGGGAATGAAGAACCTGGGGAACTCCTGCTACATGAATGCAGCACTTCAGGCCCTCTCTAACTGGTAGGCAACAGGACCAATCTGCAGTGATCCTTCCTTGAATACTCACTAAAATAGTGGCAATTCCCACTGGAGACCTCCTTCAGGAATTGTGTGTGTAGCTCAGATGCAGAGCAGAGAGAAGGAGAGAATTACAGTATGGTTAAGGCATAAAAACCTGTAGAGTAGGCAGCTAGGTCAGTCAGTGGACTTGCTGTGGGCATATTTTGTTAGGCAAGTGTTGGAAATAAGTCTTTGGTTTTACTGTGCTATTTAAAAAAACATGGATGCACATACACAGAGGCATTTATATTTTTCTTCCCAAGTAAGTGACCTTGACAACCAAGGAGGTGTTAGCTAGGTTAGTCTGATGTGAGGCACAAGGTAGGACAGGGTGCTACCTTAAAGATTAACCAGCTAGTCACTAAGGTGACTAACCAGTTAGTCTGTAATGGATTTATTACCTGAGATTAGCTAGTTAATTTTTAAAGGTGTCACCCTGCCCTACCTTCTTACCTTCATCTAAAGTGATCTTCAACATCCAATTTCCGTTGACTTAGTTCATTCTCTTTCATCCTGTAGCCCTCCTCTCACGCAGTTTTTTCTGGAGTGTGGTGGGCTGGTACGCACAGACAAGAAACCAGCACTATGCAAAAGCTACCAGAAACTGGTCTCTGAGGTGTGGCACAAGAAGCGGTGAGTGATGCCTCCCCAGTCCGAGGGGACGGTGTAGAGGCATTCATATTTCAGTTATGAATATAGTACCAGTAACTCAAGAAAACATTCAAACTTTGCTGATAACTTGAGATGGTGACGTGTAAGCCTGTGTTATAGTAACGTGTGTGATAGCTCTTGTCCCTTGTCTTGCCCTGCATATAATGATCAGTAAGTTTTATGTTGAGGAGCAGGATCCAGAAACCTCTGAAATTCATCATGCTGACGTCAACCAAAGAGTGCACATATCTAATTGGTGTTGAGTATTTAAGCATTACTTGCTAATAAGCAAAAAGGAAGGTATTGGGGCAGGGGGAGACACTGGCTTTAAGACTTGAGTTGTGGAGTAATGGGAGTGGTTTTTAGCAGTGGCCTGCATTTTCATCGTAATTCTTTTAACCGTCTCATCTTGTGGCACCCCAAGGTGGAAATAGCCATGCTGTTTGAGGTGGATAGGTCTGCCCAGGGAAGCCCTTGTCACTTGAGAGACTTTTAAAAGTCACTGTAACATGAGTGACTGTACTGTAGGGGGCTAAGCTGTTATTACTTACTGTCTCTTAATTCTCATGGCTTAGCTAACAGATAAACAACATAAATTCACAGTTTTTGCAGCTACAGAGTTGTACTTCTGTCCACTTTACCTGCTTATCACTCTGCATTTTGTTGCCTATCCACTCTCTTTTGCAAAATTCAGCTCTAGACCCAACTGGTGAACTAATACCTTGTTGGTTACATTTGAAACAGCCCAAGCTACGTGGTGCCAAGCAGCCTGTCTCATGGAATTAAACTGGTCAACCCCATGTTCCGCGGCTATGCTCAGCAGGTGGGTCATCCAACGTGTGTTTTAGTTGGTCAGCTTGGATGTTTGACTAGCACTCAACTGTACCCAAAGTTACCTGTTTACGTGTCTTTTTAAAGACTTTTGAGGTGTGATTGATTAGAAAGTGTACAACCAGAGGTGGCAGCAGATAACAGAGTTAAGATGCAAGTCTGGCAAATCAAAATATAGATTCAAAAAATACTGATTACAGAAAGGGCTCTTATTTTTATCCTTGATGCAAAGTGGGATTGCAGATTCATAGCTGCAAAGAAATAAAGTTGAAGGAGTGAAATGGGAGCATGTTATGATCTTATAAACTGTTCCCTCCATAATATAATATGCAAGACTTTGTAATTAGCTGTCAGGGCATCAGGTGGCTTTTGGCAGGTGCCTTTGAAACCCACATCAGCAAGTCTCCTTTTGCCTCTTTGCTTGTGCATAGGAGTCCTGTACATTGGCAGATTTGTCTATGTTTTCTGGTTCTTATCTCCGGTAATAATACTGGATTTTAATGTGGTGCTTAAGGGATTATTGTGAGATTAGCAATTGTGAAAATTACTTTCTCAGCATAGAGTTCGCTTTTCTTTGCAGTCCACTGTCTTTAATTATCTTTCTCCTGTATTTTCACCTCGTGTCAGTACTATTATTCCAACAGCCAAGGTAGTGGTCTAAATTATTCCAGAGCAGCTGTCCACTTTGACTATTCTGAGTCCTCCAGAAGCTCATGGGACAAGCAGAAGTTGAAACAATTCAGCTGCAAATTGGGACTCTAATCCTGAGGAATTAGAGCAGCCTGCTGTACAGACAGGATCCTTCTGCATATCTCCAAAGTGCCATCTGCTCAGCATAGTCAAGCCCCCTCATATTCTCCCTGTGGCTAACTTTTATGGGCAGTGGTAAACTAAATGAACCCTGTAGTAGTTCCTTTCTCTTTTTTTCCTCCTTGGATGAGCAGTGGATAAAGTGGAATTGCTCCTGGTTTTCAGGATACCCAAGAATTCCTACGCTGCCTGATGGACCAGCTTCATGAAGAGCTAAAGGAACCAATAGTTGCTGAGACAAGAGACTTAGACACAAACAACATAGATGACAAACGGGAGGGTGACCGCAGCCCTTCAGAGGATGAGTTCCTCTCCTGTGACTCCAGCAGTGACAGGGGTGAGGGAGATGGGCAAGGCAGGATGGGGGGCATGAACAGCTCCCTGGCAGAGACCGAACTGCTGATCCAGGACGAGGCTGGCAGAGGGATCTCTGAGAAAGAGAGGATGAAGGACAGGAAATTCTCTTGTGGACATCGGCGGACCAACTCGGAACAAGTGGATGAGGATGCAGATGTTGATACTACCATGATGCCAGTTGATGACAGAGCTTCCCCTGAGTCACTCTCCCCGCCCCGTCCTGCCAGCCCGTGTAGGACACCAGGTATGAATATAGCTTCTCTACTGCACCATGTAAGAAAACAGTGCCATCTGTCTATTCTGGGCCATGCGTACTGTGGGAATGCCAAACAGGCACGTTATGTACCATTTCTGTTCCTGGCTTCACAAATCTCTGCTGCTAGGATAGGTAAATTTCCTTCATCCCATCTTGTACCACTTCTATCATTGTGACTCATTTCTAGCACAACAGGGCAACTGAGGTTAACTGGGGATGCCTACAGCCAGTTCATGTAGTTGCACATTCTGTCTCAGATAATCCCCTGGAGTAATGCACTGTGCTAAGACTAAAGGGATGGCAGCTGCTTTTGCAGCATAGCTGGAATTTAAGGGGCTGTGTTCCAAGGTACAGTTAAGTTCTTCTTGCTGTCCTACACAGCTATAACTCCTCCTGAGGATGAGATAACCAACAGCCCTGTGAGGACCCTCACTGGGCCAGACTAAGAAATGCCCATAGACTCCTGTGGGATTATTTGTTTGATCCATCCAGATGAAACCAGTATGTTTTCAAGATGGTTGGGTGACTTAAACCTGCATTTCAGACCTTGATATTGGAAGCCTTTATCTATATCTGCTAACTGCAAGTAACTTCTTGTTTGGGAACAGAACTAGATGCGACTTATATCCCCTTTCTGTCTGACAGCTTGATTGTGAAAGACTTCATGCTAACATTCAGATATAGATGTTAGGTCAAGACTGATCTGGGACTAGTTGGGTATGTGCCACATGGAGTCTCCCTGCTGTGAACTCTTCCTTTCTTTCCCCCTGCAGAGCCAGACAATGATGCCTATGTGCGCTGCTCCTCTCGCCCCTGCAGTCCAGTTCACCAGGAGATGCATTCCAAACTGTCCAGCAGCCCCCCTCGCTCTAGTCCTGCAAGACTCGGACCCTCCTATGTGCTTAAGAAAGGTAGAGTGTGTGGGAAGTCATGCGTGGAGGCAGAGGGCGAAGTATGAAGGATGTGTGGAGAGTGAGGTGCAGAAGCCATCATGTTCTCTAGTAACCACAACAAGAAATGTAAGACTTTGTGTTGGTGCATTCTAAAATAGCACTAAGAAATGAGTGGTGTGAGTCTCATCACAACTAAGGATATAGGGCAGAATCCAGTCCAATCCAATCCACTTATCTCACCACCAGTTGTATAAGGCAGAGGTCAGTTTTCACCAATTAGCCCTGGTGAGTTCTTTCACCTGCTCAGGCTGTAAGGGCACTTAGTCTTCTAGGTCTTTTCACCTGGCGGTTGCCAGAACAAAACCTGTTTGGGGAGCTTATTTGACACTCAGGACATGGCTAAGGCAAGTCCTCTGCTCCTCTGCTGGTTGGGTGTTCATTGGTAATTTGCCTGCTCCAAGATGCTGATGATCTTTATCTTTCTGACCTGTCCACTCTGACTATCTGGTGCAGGCACATTGGAAGCTATTTACCTTCCCATGGAGAGATATGTTGCACTTCCATGATTCTGATCCATACCCAGTACACTGCTACTAAAAAATCACTGCCCGTGGTGTCCAATTTTCATAGTGGAACAAGCTTCCAAAAAAACAGTTTTTGACTGGCATTGCTTTATCATAAATGCAGTCAGTGGAGTTACGGAAGAGGCAGCCTAGGTAAGTAAACTCATCAGCAACAATCACTGCTGTTCCTTCTAGAGCAATGAAATTATCCAAGGTCAGATTGCTTTTCCTGACCTTTGTTTTTGATTTGTAAAGCTTAGAACAATACAGATTACTACTTTAGCTGTTCCAGGTAAAGAAGAGAAGAGACAGATATCATTAGCAAAGTCCAGGTCTCCAAACACTCTCTGCTTGAAGTTTCTATGCCTATACTTAGGACACAACAGCACTTATAATATATGCACCCATCAGAGTAAAGATGTAAATCACTTATATACAGGTCTTCATTTCCCCTATCCATTCTAGCAAAACGCTATATGACTCAGCAGAGTAAGGTACAGTATTCACATCTCTTCATGGGAAAGTGGAGACCTGTAAGCACTTGGCCTTTAGTCTCATTCTCATTCTTAACCACAGAGGTGCAGCAAGGGACTGCAGAGCTGCATTACCATGGAAGACTTCCTGATTGTTAACTGGGTGTCATCCAAACATACTGTGGGGTTAAATATCAGTCTGGTGGTGGGAACATTGGGAGGCTGCAAAATTGAGCCCTAGTACCTGCTGCTAAACCTGCCTCTTCATTCCAAGGAAGTCACAAAAGCAGATCTGTTGTCCTTTGCACAGTCCATGAATACAATGGCTTGTGCTTGCACCACCAGCCCTGCAGCTGTTCAATAATCTAATTCTTGCCAGGCTGCACTGACCTCAGCTGAGGGGTCAGTGCATGGGTGCAGATGTCTGAGCCCAATGAAAGCACTCTGTATAAGTCAAGCGGGGGGTGTTTTAAACAAAATGACTGTGTTCAGCCAGACCTTAGCTTCTGGGATTCAGACCCTAGTGGGTAATGCATGGGGAAGGACTGGATGTTTGCCAGAGGGAAAAGGACAAAATCAGCCGTGGAAGGAAAAAAAAAACCTGAAAAGCTTTGAAACAACTCTTATGGAGCTTGAAGAAGTGTTGGAAGGTACATGACTAGCTGGTGTCCTCCTGAAGGAGGATGGGGAATGGAAGACACCACCACCACCACCACCACCAGCACAGTTCCCTCTGGGAACCTGCTTATGTTTGAATTGCCTCGGATGGTTACGTTCCACCTCCTGGTACAGTCTGAAGCTGGGTTATTCTTAGTGTCAGCTTAAGATTGGCACCACTGACCTAGTCATGCAGGCTGCCTGTAAGCCTGTACAAATACACATTTGTCTTGTGAAAGACTTGCCCCTCACTTGATTGCATAGCTTTGTTGAGACTGTGCAAGAGAGCTGCCAGGTGATGAGGCTTTTGTGTGTCTTTTCAGCCCAGATGCAGGCTTCTGGGAAAAAGAAGAAAGAGCTTCGTTATCGTAGTGTTATTTCTGATATCTTTGATGGCTCCATTCTCAGCCTGGTGCAATGCCTCACCTGTGACAGAGTGAGTCTCTTGGCTGCCATTAATCAAATAATGAAACAGCAGGGTCTGTTTTCTTCAAACGCTGTACTTGGGGAAACAGAGATGTTCTTCCCAAATGCTCTGAAGTTGCTATGACTCTACTCAATTGATTATGAAACGTGCATAGAAATATTCTGGATCTATATTGGTTTACATGCAATACAGTGTCTTGGTCCAGTGTAAATAGGTCTCTTAGCAACATTACGTGTCTCCAACATTGGAGCTGGCCATAGCCAGATGTGAACAAGGTAGGGGATCAACGAAGGACAGGATTAAGGGTAGAGCTTGGGGTCCTTCCTGTGCAGAACCAGATTCCACAGCTGCAGGGAACATCAAGAGGGCAGGGGGTCACTTGCCAGTGGCCAAACCTCTGTTGCCCAGTTTCTGAATGTGGACCAGTCCTAGCATAGATTGGACAAAATCAATTTTGGTGTGGCTGCTGAAAACATGATGGGGGCTTCCTGTCAATGATGATGAGAATTGATTTTATGGAAACAACCTCTTCTCAGCCACGATTTAGTTTCCCAGCTGAGACAGGGCTGTGCTAAGAGTTCAGGGTTATACATCTTCATTCAATGCACCAAAACCCTGATTTTCCCCTTTTGTGGGTCTTCAGGTGTCCACGACAGTGGAGACGTTCCAGGACCTGTCACTCCCGATTCCTGGGAAGGAAGACTTAGCTAAACTGCACTCTGCCATTTACCAGAATGTGCCAGCAAAGACAGGGGCATGCGGGGACAATTATGCCTCACAAGGCTGGATTGCCTTCATCATGGAGTACATCAGGAGGTGTGTTTCCCTGGGCTCACCCTGCATTGTCCCTCTTTCCTCAGTTTGCTCCCAAGGTTATTAGAAGAGTAATCTCATTGAGTCTGGAGACAACCAGGGATACTGGATGTAACCATGCATAGATTTACAGTTCAGGCACTACATATACATAAGATGGGTAAAACACTATAGATTCAGGACCATAAACCTTATTTATTGTTGTCCTAAACTCCCTCCTTACTTAGTCCACCAAAACATATTTTAGCTTCATTTGCTTTAAAAAATTAACTGGGATCAAGGTTAATTGTAAAGTGTCCTGTGACCCTGGGTTGAAGGACTTGGAGCTCTCACTTTTGCTATTAATTTTTTCTTGTAAGTGTTCTGGTAGGCCTTTTAATGATGATGCAGCATGATCATAACCCTCCCAGTAGAAGCTTCTATCCAGAACCTGTTAGTACTGCTTTCTTTACCTAAGAAGTCTCTTGTATAGTCACCTTCTGCCCCCACTTGGTCCCTGCCTTGCTCTGACACCCTAATCAAGGCTGAAATAATCCCAGCCATTCCTGTCCTGGGAGATATCAGTACCAGTTCTAAGAAGCTATGTTTTCCCACGGTGCCCTACTTATTTCCTAAGCTGGCTTTCTACCCTAAGTTATGTAAAAGAGTAAACCATTTGGGGATTTTAGAAGCTGGGGCATCTGCCACTTCCTCAATAATGTCCAGATTCTCTTCTGATGTGACTGCAGGTTTGTGGCATCCTGTATCCCCAGCTGGTTCTGGGGTCCTGTTGTCACACTGGAGGACTGTCTTGCTGCTTTTTTTGCTGCGGATGAGTTGAAGGGTGAGTTTGGGGGAGGGCTGGTGTGAGATGTCTTCTCTCTGAGCTCCTGCTGAGACTAAAGATGGAGAAAACTGTGCCAAGAATTCTCTAGGAATGTCTATCTGGGTGTTTCACTCTTGAATTAGCAACACTGGGACTCCTCAAGTCAGCTTTCCTCTTCCATGTTTGCACTTATGAAGGCTGGTGGGGGAGTTTCCTTTGTGCCTCTGTTATTGTTGCTAGGCTAAGGCTTCACCTGGCTTCTCCAGACATGGTGAGAATGTCTCCTTATTCCTGCTCTTGGTAATCTTGTGGTGCTTCTGTCTCCTTGACAGGGGACAACATGTACAGCTGTGAACGGTGTAAAAAGTAAGTTTGTCATCCATGTCGTTCTGTCTTTCCACTGACCTCATTTCTGCACTTAAGCTATCCCATTGTTAGCTATCCCATTGTTCTCCACACCTGCTGTTTGAATACTCCCCTTTATTCTCAACCTCTTAAGCTTTGAACTGTCCTTTGCTGGAATTCTAGGAAAGAGACCATGAGAGCCCTGATTAGGGGCCACTGAAGACCCTGAACTTAGTGGGAGGAAAAGTGGTGGCTGTGGTAAGAGGTAAAGGAAGGGGGAAGGAATGGGGAGGGACCTAGTGGATAAGCAGAAGCATAGTAAAAAGGAAGTGGTCTATCGTGTAGCAGTGGTTTCTCTTGTAACTCATGCTCTCATTCATGGGGGAAGCTGGTACAGAGAACTCGAGCCAGCTCCTATTGATGCCTCTTCCAGTTTTGCCTATGGTATGACCTACAGTTGCCCTGCTTAAGATAGGGGCCCCGCTCCTTTGCCCTCCAGCGGTCTCATGCATGAATTGTCTCCTTTTTCCTCAGGCTGCGGAACGGAGTGAAGTACTGCAAAGTTCTCCGGCTGCCTGAGGTGAGTAGAAGTCACTTGTTTCCCTGGTCTTCACTGGCTGCCATCGTTTTTAAAGCTGAAACTGGAAACTTTGTTTTTTGCCCATAACGGAAGACATACAAACACACCAGAAAAGGCCTGGTGAGTCCAGACTGTCACCAGACTCTTTCCATCTGATATTTACAGGGATTGAGACCGCGCTATCAGGGAACATAGAGATGGGGTTAAGTATGTAAGAATTGTATCCGACGTGGACACTCATGGAGATGCTGTGCTTCTGTCTCTTCCCCCTCGTCCCTTAGATCCTGTGCATCCACTTGAAACGATTCCGGCACGAGGTCATGTACTCCTTTAAAATCAACAGTCACGTCTCCTTCCCATTGGAAGGGCTGGACCTTCGACCCTTCCTGGCCAAGGAGTGCGTCTCCCAGATCACCACCTACGACCTCCTGTCAGTTATCTGCCATCATGGCACAGCCGGCAGTAAGTCCTTGACTGGGAACAAGATGGGTCTGAGCCTGGAGCACTGAGCCCAAGGGAATGGGTCACACTGGGCCCTTGGTCAGTTGGAGGGCATTCGGTTTTCTCAGAGCCCTGCTCTCCAGACACCACAGGCAACCTGCCCTCCTCGCGTTTTGTGGTGGTTCCGATAATCGCTGGCCTGTGTACTCCTAAAGGGTGTTCTGTGTATTTTAGGATTCTTGTTTTATCCCTGTTCAGGTTTCATATCCAAACTCTGGTTCTTCTCTTTGCACCCCCACTTCCTTTCCTGCTGCCTATGCAGTAGCGCTTTCTGGGGCCAAACTGGAACCCCCCTTGGATGTGTGTGGTGATCTGCAATGAAAGACCCACTCTTCCACACCCAGGCAATCCTCAGCCTCTGCCTCTTTCAAGCTTGAGTGGTGGATTGCTTAGCATCCTCTGATCCTCTTTCCTAACCTCACCGCTAGCCTGGCTCAGACTTATTTCCCAGTGAGGCCCCTGGCATTCTTTCCGCTGAACCCACAGAGTACAGTAGGCTCTTCCCAAGGAGGACATATCCTTAACAGGGTAACAAGCACAACACCTGCAACCGTCTTCATAAACTGATGTAAAGCTGGAACCTATCCTTCTGGACAGGACTGGCCTGGTAAACTCATGGCAGCAGCTCAGAGTTAATCCTTACACTAGTTGGTGCTGAAGGCCAGGTTCCTCTCTATTTACTTTGAACCCCAGATACGTTCCCTCTGTTACAGGTGGACACTACATAGCATACTGCCAGAATGTGATCAATGGCCAGTGGTATGAATTCGATGACCAGTATGTCACTGAAGTCCATGAGACAGTGGTGCAGAATGCAGAGGCCTATGTCCTCTTCTACAGGTGGGTGTTTGGGCTGGAGCAGCCCACTTTGGCTGTGGCATCTGGAGGACTGTTGAGGATTGCTTCATTTTCTCCCCTTGCCTTTTCTTCCTTTAGGAAGAGCAGCGAAGAGGCTGTGCGGGAGCGCCAGAAGGTGGTATCGCTCGCCAACATGAAGGAACCTAGCCTGCTCCAGTTCTACATCTCTCGAGAGTGGCTCAATAAATTCAACACATTTGCAGAGCCTGGTCCCATCACCAACCACACGTTCCTGTGCTCTCACGGAGGTAAGGAGGAAGAGGGCTAATGCATTTGAAGGCATTGTTAAGCTGTCTGCATTGAGAGCCACAGCTGCTGCTGAACAGGAGGTTTCTAGCTGCCCCTTTTGCTGGCTGACACACCCAAATGAAAAGCCCCACTAGTATTGCTAACAGAATGTATATGGCAGCAAAATCCACTTCATTGGCAGAGACTCCCGTGCACCTGGAGGCACGACCATTAGACTGTTGTGCTGCTGATCTGAGGCCCAGGGCAATGTGTTTTATAGTATCTCGCATAGGCTGGCAAAGTCTCTGTTCTTGTGGAAACATTCAGATGCATTTATACATCTTCCCTGGAGTGAAGAAATCTGTAAAAGCCTTTGGGCAACAGAGGTGTGGATTCTGGAGCTGAGTCCCCCACCCAGGAAGTCCTACTGCCTCCTCTTCCTTGTCTTCTCTCTCTTACTAGTGGCAATATGAGCAATGGCAATTGTTGCTTCTCCTGATCTGTTGTTTGTTGTGCAGGGTCCGATTAACTCTTCCTCTCCCCACAATTTGCAGGCATCCCTCCCAATAAATATCATTACATTGATGACCTGGTTGTGATTCTGCCCCAGAACGTGTGGGAGTATCTGTATAACAGGTGAGGAAAGCTGCTTCTCTCCTCACCCCACAGTGCTTTGGCCTGATCCAAGTTTTGTTCTGTTTGACATTTTCATAGTCATCTCGAATCCAAGTCTGGGATCTCCTGCTCCTGTCATTGGCCAAGATGTGATGCCTTCCTCTAATTCACCTAAACAGTTGTGCAATACTGGGTCTAGAGTAGTTGGACTCTCATTAATATCCATGGTGGTCCACTTGCATCACAAATTCTGAGATATGATTGCCCTTTGTTCTACAGTATGTAATGTAAGACCCTCATAATGTAGAAGGCAAATGAGCCCTGTTATGCTCTCTCTAGGGGCAGAAATGAGGGAATATTCTTCTGATCCTCACCATGTTAGACAGAGGGCAGATTGACAATTAAAATAGCCAGCTACAGCCACTTCCATTTCAGTGACAGTATCTGACCCAGTCTCATCTAGCATTGGTTTGTAGGGTTCAAGGCCAGTAAGCTCCCCCATGGTGACAGTGCCTCTTTCTTTCTCATCCTGTGCTCAGGTTTGGGGGTGGTCCTGCTGTCAATCATCTGTATGTCTGCTCCATATGCCAGGTGGAGATTGAAGCTCTGGCCAAACGCAGGAGGATTGAGATTGATACCTTCATTAAGGTGTGTGCGGAACAGAGCTAGAGGCAGCGGCCAAGGGTTGGCTAGACCTGTTCCCCATTAAGATTTTTTTTATGCCACTTCACAATAGAAGAAATGATACTGTCACCTCCTGGTCCCCAGAATGGTATCTGCATTGTGGCATGGAGATTCATGTTAAAGTTCCCCTGTGCTAACAGTACGTGGAGCATTTGGGTCAGAACATAACATTCTGCGTAGTTGAGTAGGGGCCTGAAGCTGGAGAGCGATCCTAGGCCTTCTGCTCATTTAAAACAGGTTGTGAAGGCAGGTGGGGGCATCCTGGAGCTTACCAGGGTTTTCCTACTAATTGAAAAGTGCCCCCACAAGCCTCAACAATGATTAATTCCTCTGTCCCTGCTCCTTCTCCCCAGCTGAACAAGGCATTCCAGGCAGAGGAGTCTCCTAGCGTCATCTACTGCATCAGCATGCAGTGGTTCCGGGAGTGGGAAGCCTTCGTCAAGGGGAAGGACAATGGTAAGAGCCTGGGGCTTCTGGAGCCTGATGAAGACAGGGCAACGCATGTGGCTAAACTTGTCTGATTATGTTTCCTTTTCTTCTGTAAGCAACATACTTTGCTGTTGTCAATTTTTGGCTGGACAAAGTTCGGTCGGCAAAGAATGGCAGTTCATCTTCTCCCAGCTATATTCAGGCCAGTCCCTAAAGAACCCAGGGACAGAGCTCATTATAAGAGGAGAAGAGTTTCTAGCTAGGGGAATGGGTTAAATCTGGCTGAAAAAAACAGTGCTTGAGATATGGGGAAAGGTGAAAGCACACTGAAATGATGCTTCTGTACCACAGACCATGGGATTCAAGGTGTTTATGGTTTCTTTGTCTGACAAAGCCAAGGAGAAAGCACAGAGAGGATCTTGTTTCCTGTGATTATTAGCATGCACTACTTGCTATAAAGGTTGCAGCTATAATTTGGAACAGCCCGCACTTGTGTCCCACTACTTTTTTGCACTGCTATGGGGATTATTGAGGATTGCATCCTGTGTGGTGAATCCACAGGCTAGAACTCCACAGGTGATAACACGACTCACGCTGCGTTTATGATGCTCTTCATTAGAAGATTAGAAACAAGAAGAACCCTTCAGTTTTGCAGCGAGGGAGGGAGCAGCACAGAGAGGCTAGAACTTCCCAAGGCCAAGAATCTGTGATGGGACAAGACGATTCATTACTTCTGATCCAACTTCCCCTGCTTTGACTGCTAGACTGTGTTGCTTTCTGCCCACCATTCTTCGTACTCTCATCTAGTATGTATTGGTTTCCTTTAGCCCTCCAAACGAGACAGAATCGGAGGTGCCAGGCAACCAGAGGCCCCTTGCTGAAGGCACCTATGCTGACTTTGCACTACTCGCCTATAAGTGTAGGAGTCAGATGAGGGCTGGGGAAGAACCTAAGTTGAGTGTAGCGCACTGAGCATATGGTCATCAGATCTCCCTCACTTCACAGCTTTCTGTGGCAGAAATGGTGCCATTTCTTTCCATGTCGGCAGTAGCCACACTTCACCAATCCTTGTTGCACTGCTTCCTCAGATGGTGGAGTGGAGCGTCTCTCTGCCTTTGGAGCGTCTGGACAGAGTCCCCTGGTGTGGCTGCTCCCCTATGGGTTTTTGCCCGTTTCCTACAACCCTACATTCCTCTGCTCGCTTATAAAGTTCAGGGTCTCGTTGCTGATTGAGACTGCTGTCCCAGCTGCAGTGTTTCTGATCTGTGTTTGCTTTCTCTTTAATACCTTCCTCTACAATTGGTGCCTTTTCCATCTGATAGCACGGTCTTAATGCCACGTGGTGTTCGTGTTATGTGTCCTACTTTATCTCAGGAGCTCTCATGTGATCACTCCCCTAGACATCAGCTGGTGTCAGCCACTTGACAAAACACCTTTGAATGTGATAACCATCTCATGTGAGCAAAAGCCCTGTGTTTGTTAGCCGAGACGCTGGTGTGATTTTTATTTTTTTTTCCCCCCCACAGGAAAAGGTCCTCTTCTACTTGCCTGACCCCAGCTCTGCTTCCAACCGCTTAGGGCAGCAGCTAAGGGCAGGCAGAGTACAGCTCTCTGATCCATGCCTCTTTTTCTTACAGAGCCTCCCGGACCAATTGACAACACCAGGATTGCTCTTACGAAAGCAGGTGGCCATGTGCAGGTGAAGCAGGGTAAGGCACGTGCTCAAGCCCCCTCCACCCTGGCCCTCCCTTACTGCTGCATAGGCTGCTGGCATACATGCCTTTTCTCCGTAGCACTGGTCCCGGTAGTTAATGGAGAACATCTTCTATCCATTTCTGTTATTGCCTGTCTCTGCTCATTGCAAAGCAAAATGGATCATCCCTGTGGCAACCCCCCACACTAACTTCTCTCCCTCACCCTTTAGTCCTGCTCTTTACCATCTCCCTCTGAATGTATCGCTGGCATCTCTGACTCCATCTGAGGCCTACAGATCCCTTCATTCCTCTTGCTGACTCCATTTCCACACCCAGCTCCACTGTCCTTTCTCTCTACCCAGGTGTCCAGCTTCTGTCTGGCCTTGTCGTATCCCTTTACGCAATATCCTGGCTGTGCTCCAGTCTCATGCAGAATCTTATTGCTTGTTCTCTCCATTGCAGCTGCTAAAAGCGTCATCCACCCCTGGATTGTTTTCCACTTCAGCTACTGCTGCCTCATCTGTCTGCAAGTCGTCGAGCCTGCCTCCCTCATGGAGGAAATACTGCTACAAAAACCTCCTTGCTCTCTTGCTGCTCTGATCATTTCACCTGCCCCTCTGCATCCTTGCATTGCTTCCCATCATGTTCTGCATCAAATCCAAACTCTTCTCCCCAGCTTCACAACCCTGTATATCTGTTCCCTTTCCCTACCTGGGAACTACATACCTCTTCTGAATCTCCTTGATAAATCTCTGCTGCTTCTCTCTGTCCATGCTGGATGGAAAACAGTCCTTTTTGGTTAAGGCTCTAGATGTGATGTGTGCCCTGTCACATGGGGAGTATTGCAATTCAGGGGGAAATACTGATGTTTGTCCTCTACAGCTGCTCCTTGCCTGTAAGCAGCAAGAAAGCTTGCAGCTTTTGTTGGGATCAAGCAGAGTTATTGGCTCATTTGCCAGCAAAACAATGCACATGACTGCTTAGTGGGAAGAGAAGGGTATGAGATAGTCGGGTGACATTTAGGTTTTCCTGCTTAGCAATGTGTACAGTGCACAACCACTTGGTGACTGGCTTATGCATTGAACTGGGGTAGTGTATTTGTAGGTACAGTTCATGTCCTGCTGAAGGAGCTGAATGTTACATCTTCATCAGCTTCACCAGTCCCAGTGACATGCCCAAGTAGGGAGAGGATCCCCTTTAAAGCCCCAAGTGCCAGCCTCCAAATAGCAACACCACTTCCCACCCTGTAACATTCACTTTGCATAGACATAAACCAAGATCTTGTCATCTTTTGTGGTTCTGTCACTGTTTTCCAGGAGCAGATTACGGGCAAATTTCAGAGGAGACATGGATTTATTTAAGCACAGTATATGGCGGGGGCCCCGAGATTGCCATCCGACAGAACATAGCACAGGTCCAGGAGCCAGAGAGCCTGCACGGGGAGCAGAAGATTGAGGCAGAGACTCGGGCTGGATGAGCTGCACTGAACTGTGGGGCAAAGGTATGTCATGAGTCTGTGATGATGGCACTGTGTATGGAAAGGATTAAATCCCTGTTCAGCCCTTGCAATAAGAGTTGACATCTCTCCAGCTGTTGGTTACTCTGGAGTGTGCAGACCCCCTTTGATTCTCATGAGAAGAGGCTTTCTTTATTATCATCACAGTGTAAGGCCTCTTACAGGTTAAGCATGGGCTCGACTACATAGGGATGTGTCTGGGCAGCAAAGTGTTGCCATCATTCAGCTCCTGTCCAGCACCAGTGGATAAACTGAGGAGGAAAGGTTGTATCTGTACAGAACTTGGGTAGGGAGAAGTTGGATCTACATTGTCCTCTCCCTTTGGCTCCTCATAAAAGACCTGTAGCTTTGGTCAGTGAGTTGAATCTCTGCTTCTTTTCAGGCAGCACTTGGCTCCCCTGCTTTTCTCCTTAGGAGCTATTCTGAGCACTTTTTGGAACTCGGATGTATAAAGAGGAACCTTGTTTCTGTTCACCACAGTGATGTTACAACTTAAGAACTGACTGGTTGGGAACTGCTGAAAGCCACAAGGGCTCTGGGACATTGCTGTTTCAGCGGTGGACAGGTGACACATGTGGCCTTCCCATTTTGTTCTTGCTCTGGTTCTTGCATCTCCAGTCACAGCCGAGAAATCTTCTTGAGAGGGGCTGTTTTTTCTTAGTCAGCCATGCAGTCATGGTTCACTAGAATTTCTGAGCTGCCTACATCTGAGTTTATCTGTGCTCAGCGTGTTCTTGGAGAGCAAAGCTGGAAGACCAGTAGCACCTTCCCTTTGTGCCACCTGCTCTAAACTTCCCAACAGCCTTGTAGATGTGGACCCGGCTCTCCAAGTTCCAAGCGCACACGGCTGCGTTATGTGAATGGCTTCAAACCCAAGGTATGAAATGATCAGGCTCCACTAGAGTTGCTGAGGTCAGATGCCAGGCAGGCCCCAAGGCTCCTGATTTGGTCTATGTGAGTTTTCCTCCCCAGCCTCTACTTCTCCCGACAGCATTCTCAGAAGGACCCTGCTGCACAGCCTTACCCTGGCTCCCCGTTCATAAGCTGAAAGGCCCACAGAGGTGGGGAAGCAGCTCTGAGCCAATCCTGCACAGAGCAAAGTGTCAAAAGGTGGCATGTGGAAATGTCCTTCTGTGTGTTGGACCACAGTGATGCTCCAGTGCCACTGGAGAGGCGCCTGGCTGAGCAGTCCTCAGGCTGCTGGAGCGGCCTCTATAAAACAAGCTGCCTTTGGCACAAAAGCACCCACACTCAAATTACCAATTTAGCACTCACTGCAGCACTGAGTTTGTTCTCGCTTTTTAATGCAGGTCTTGTTCATGTAGAGGCTCATTTGACAGACAGAAATACCTCACCCTCTAATCTCCTGCTGGGAATACAGCCAGACAGTGGTGGGTCTTAGTGAGCAGAGGGCAGGGAGGGGGATGAGCAGATGGGCAAACACAACTTTCCTTGACTAAGCTTCCCTTGAGAATTACCTGTTTGTGGAGGCCCCTCTAAGCTAGTAAGGGGACTGCAGAAACCAGAGTGACTTTGGGAAGGGCTTTGCAAGGCTTGGCTGAGACCAAGTGACTGTAAGGCACAGTGAAGCTGCCAAGGCTGATGTAGACCACTCTGCCTTGTGCCTGGACAGCCTCCTGGGATGTCTCGTTGGAGAACTAAGCTGCACGCTCACAGGGGTGGGGAAACTGAACCAATTCACTGCATCAGTCTGGGCACGTTGCAGCCTGGCTCTGGCGCAGGGTTGTGACTGCCTGGATACACTTAAGAAACTGGGGTGGCAGGGGCTGCTCTTTGTCTCCTTGTAGGGAAAGGGAGGGTGGAGAGGAGGCCAGGGGAGGTGTTTCTGAAATGAAAATGTGGCCTTCAAACTTTTATAAACCAAATGCTTCAGGTTCTTAAAGACAACTCTGTAAATGGTTCAAAACGTTTCTTTTATTGTCCGTCTCATTTATCCGGATCCTTGTATGTGTCCAGCCAGGCAGCAGGAAGAGGAGACTGGGTTGGAGAATGAATCACTGTTGGGATTTTCCAGTGTTTTAAGCTGTCTTTGTTAGTTGCTACCGAGCCTCTAGGGCTGCATGTTGCTATGTTGTATCTGTGTTGTGTGGAGGATGCTGTACAGATTCTGACAACACTCCTGTGCTCAAGTATTTTACTCTGTGCCGAGACTGTGCTACAATAAATACACTTGCATTCAAAAAGTTTCAGGACTGCTGGTTGAGGTGGGAGGGGAGCAAGGCATGGGGCTTATGCAGCTGAAGGTGACGGGGAGAGGCCCGGAGCCCTGCCACTGCTACCTGCTTCTAAACAGCAGCAGGCAATGGCATTCCCAACATGATCCATGAGTCACAACAGCATTTGGAGCCTGTTGTCTACAATGATGATGCTCTTTCATGGTGCTATTCAAGCAGACACTTGTGTTTTTTCACACTAACTTGGAACCACTTCCTAGAAAAGCCCTTCAGATTAATGATCACATGTATTCACTAAAATAGACTGGGAGCACATCATCAGCTGTCTGCTTTCTCAAACCATCTTATCAGCTGGAAATCTGCTTGCCTGTTGGCAAGGCCAGGACAGCATGCTGTTTACATCCAAGTGCTTGAACTCAGGAAGTGCTCACAGGTCCTAACAGTAGAGGAGAACCCTACTGACTTGGGATGACCAGAGAAGCAGCCTGAAGGGGAAAGGTTGTTTATACCCACTTGCATTTGTAAATGCCTATATGAGCCAGGCAGAACCATAGGGAAAGTCGGCTGAGCTTCGGGCTTCTGACTTCGCCACACTCTCTGTAAAGGTGATATATACACTATGGAGAGGGACAGTGAGAGGACGCTGATTCTGGCCTGGAGAAACTCCACCTCTCCCCATTTTATAGATGGGGAACTACAGGACTGCTAAGCTGTCTGTACAGTGCTTTTCAGCACCACCTACCAAACCAGAGTCAAGTGCAAGATGTTCCAAACTGTCCCGGGCAGTGGTGGTAGAGTGAGAATTTGCTGAACATCTGAGTGTCTCCAAAGCAAGTGCTTTCAGAGCTGCCCAACAGCTCCCACATCACCCCTTTTGGCCCTTAGAAACAGACCAAGGTAGCAGGATTTGGCCAAAATAAAAATAATAATTCCACCCATATGCTACATCCTGTGCAGAGGTTTGTCTTGCTGATCATTACAGCAGAAATGTGTGATCCATTACAGGACAAGTGCCAGTTTATGAGACAAATGCCATGGCAGTAGACATCTTCTGGAACGCACCCACTTGGCATTAGGAGGAGGTAGTCGGACTGGTGATGGAAGCCCTGCGACTGCATACTTTAAAGCAACCTTGCCGGGGTGAAAAGACAGGCACCGTGAAGGCAGTGTCCAACTGCGGTACTGCTAATGATGCAAAGACAATTGCGAGACTGCTCAGCAAGAGTAGCCCCAAAGCTGGCAGTCGCTGCTTTCCTGTTAACGTATGTAGGAGACTGCTTCTTTAGCTGAACTTGGCAAAATCAGTGGTTGAAATCATAAATTGAGTCCAGTCAATTGGGCCAGTCCTGCAAGTAAAGTATTGAGCTGTAAATGTGTCACTCAAATGCTACAGGAGCTAGTGTTGGCAGGATTTAAGGTGAAGGACACCCAAGAACTGCTGAGCAGCACATGGCTAAGAGCTGGACAGTGTGGTCAGAGCCTGAGCCCTCCACTCTTTCCAAGGGCACAGAAATGCCTCTGTACTTGGCAGCAGGGCACACAGTGCTGTGC
This sequence comes from Crocodylus siamensis, assembly GCF_052110815.1. NCBI lineage: Eukaryota > Metazoa > Chordata > Crocodylia > Crocodylidae > Crocodylus > Crocodylus siamensis. The sequence continues at coordinate 9,171,273 of NC_143405.1, read as the reverse complement.
ACAGCTGTGTAAATGTGCTGCTTTGGAAGTGGGGACCCACCTCCTGGGATCATTTGAAAACGCTTCAAAATTGATCTGATATTCCCTAGCTGGCAGTAGCACCAAGGAGATGATCCCCAGCCACATAACTGGGGAAACTCTAAGCCATCTCCTTATACAGACCCACATGGGGATTGTAGAGTTGCTCACTGTAACCAGCTGATCTCATAGTCTTGTGTTAGTGAGCAGGGTTCAAGACAACCCAGGATCTCGCCTTCAGTGAGACTGCAGGAAGCCCTGTGCTGAGGCCAGGCTGCTGCAAACTTAAGCCGAAACATTAAACTGACTCAGTCCAACTGCTGCACTGGCTTGAGGAAAATTGTGTTTCCCAATAATGATGTGTGAGGGTGGGGGGGGGTAGTCTTGCTTTCAGGTAGCATGCACATACAGCTCGTGCTCCTGCCACTGTAAACCATCCTCAAACCCACAGCTGGAAAAACTCTAGGGACCACAGCAACTGCAGAAGAGCTTGTACCGTTGGAGAAGACAAGCAAGCACATCTGTCCCATCACCCCCGCCCCCCCAATACCCCCCCTTCCCAGGAACACAAATGTCCTTTTAAGAAACGTATACATTGTCTAGACAAAAAGCTCTGCTTCAGTGGCAAAACCTTAATTGTATCAGACACCTTTGGCCCTTCCACTGTCTGTTTACAACCCCAAAGCCCTGCTGCACTTCCAGACCCGACCTTAGAGCTGGTATTGCTCAAATCATCTGCATCAGTAGCCCATCATTTTCTGGTGCCTGCTCAGACCATCCCAGCCAGCTCTAGACCAGCTGGCTGCACAATACCTTACTTATCTATTTATTCCTTGCTACATCTCAACTCCCCTAATGGTCTCTTCATGTTCGTTTTTTTTTTTTGCTGGTCTCCCTCTATCCTTTTTTCCTACCCATTATAGCCAAACCTTTCTTTAAAAGCTCAGTCTGTTAAGACACAATCTTTCTCCCCTTGTATCAGAGGTGGACATTACATACTTTAACAAACAAGTTCAATTTACAGGCCCCTCTGCTGACAGCTACTGAAACCATGGACACTGCATATCTTCTTCCCCATTTGGAATGACAGGTACAAATTCTCACCAACATTCGGTGCCCTGTCTGGTGACTTGCATGCTGTGAATACAAGATAAGCCTTAAATACAAGCAACTATCACTTATTGGTCTATACTTGCTGCTTAGCTTTGGCTCAGTGCCTTTTAGCTATTTGTTCAGAGGCTCCATTTCTATTCTGAAGCTGGCACAGATCATTAAAGGAGCCCCAAGGTGGAGCTATGACCACCCACCCCTTCTTGGTGTTATCCATATACTGGGCTTGGAGGTCAGAAACCACATGCACCCAATCCTTGCATTTTTTTTTCCCCTGTCCTAACCTTTCTCTTCCTCTACTGGCTGATAATTCATTATTCAAGGGCTGCTTCATAGATAATGCTGCTCCGCTCTGGTTGTCCTTGGTGCCTTGCTGCAACTGATAATCAGAACTGTTGCACCTCTAAAAAAAATGACACTGAATTTTAGAAAACCGTTTTGTGCAGTTGCTCTACTCTCCCCTCCTCCACTGATGAACCAGACACCACTCGGTATCCATCTGATTTGAGCCGGTCCTAACTGCAAAATCTCTTGGCTCCCAGAATAGCCTGTTTTCAACGTACAGGGCATACAGGTGATTGACTTGCCAAGTCAGCCAGAAGCTAGTCATGTCCTCGGTTCACCTTGAGAGGAGCAGCTGATTGAATTTATGAAGAGAGGGATAAGGAACAAAAAACGTTTCAGGCTGGTGCCTTCCAGCCAAAATAGTCATTTTTAAAGTAGACAGTTGATCAGGATTAGCACTGAAAGGGCAGTAGGGCGAGTCCAGAAGTTTATCAAGCCAGGACGCGTCCCTTCCGTTAGCCAGCAGATGGCAGCGTTCACATCATCCAGAAATAGGACCGCTGTGTATCTAACCATCAGGTACACCTATTTACTGGCCACTTCAACACCATGATTAGGGAAGACTTTTTTCACCTCAGGTTGCCTGCTAATCCTCCCTACTTTTGACTATCCAGACAGGACCACAGATTATGCTACTGTCTGGTTAAAGTCTTTTTAAAGGTTTCAAGACTGCAGCTCTGAAGCACAGGAAGAGACAGTTTCTTGATAGAGAAACTCCTAAGGGAAACCAGCAACCTAGTAGCTAAAAGACTCTTTCCCAGTTGACAGTAGCTGATCTTGTCTTTGAAAATAAACTGAGAGGAAGGTGCACTCTACACACACACAAGCATACTTCCATCTTCAATAGGTAAGGCCATACAAGAAGGCTCCAACAAAGTTGAGCTGGCAGATTCAAGAGATGCTTGCAGCATGCACATACTGAACTCTGCTCCTTCTGCACACACAAGGCAGTAGTCTTTGCGTGACCGCTCCCTGTCATTCTGCACACGTCTCCCTTTCTTAGTTGGCAGGAGAAAGAGATGTGCTTTGACAGCAGCATTTTTTTTGTTTTTTGAGTTATACAGAAGGGGCTTCCACTTTTACCCTCCACTTGCATCTCATTCCTTACATACCATCCAGATTCAGAAGACAGTGAGGAGCAGTTCTGTTAACCATCTAACCTACACGTAGCTGGTGTGAAAGAAATCTGCTGCAATTCATATGCACAAGGTGACTGAGTGGAAAATGCTCTGACAACCCTTGCCTCTACAGAAGTTTGAGAGATTCATCTTGCAGTCTTTAATGGGTTTGGGATTGCACTTCCAAAGGTTTTTAGGAAAACGATGCCTTAACTGCAGAAGAGAGGGCAGGGTGGCACCTTAGAGATTAACTGATTCAAATTAACATGGCTAACTGCCTCCATTCTGCAAACCGCACAGTGTTTGCTCCTGTACCGTATGCACATGCTGGTGAGTTTCCTTCGGAGCCCTTTTACTCGCGCATCCTTCCAGGTCCCATTCCACAAGCCCCTTGCATATGAAAACTTACCATATTTTTTTTGCGTACAACATGCACTTTTCTCCCAAAAACCAGCTGCTGGAAATTGAAGTATGCATTATATACAGCAAGAACAGTTCCTGCCGGATACAGGCAATAAGTAGGCTCTACCCCCTAGCTGCTGCTACTATTGTTACTTACTACAACAAAAGATCTTTTTTTTTTTCCATTGTGCCTTTCAAAAAACAAAGTACATATTATATTCCAGGTCAGGTTGTATGTGACCTAATACACTATTTAACCACAAATGTGCAAATCCAGCCAAACACTGAAAGATCATCCCACCAATGTTAATGCCTGGGTATTTCATGTACAACTAGTGAAGTGGCAGATTTTTAATTTTTTTGCATAGCAAACTAGACTTAACATTTAAAAGACATTTTTCAAAACAAAAAAAAGTTTTCAGCGGGTCACCAACGGAGACAGTGATGGCATAGGAAACTGGTGCTTGTTAAATTTCAAGCTCTAACTTCACTGTTATATGTATGTAGCTACATGCATATAAAAATGTATATAAACACTGTTCCTACCAGAATAACTGCACTTTTCTTCTCTCCTTGGCTGAACTGTTTCTGTTCAAGCTTAAAACACACACACACACACACACACACACACACACACGAACGACTGATAAGAAGGGTAGCAAATGTCAACTAAAAAAGGGAAAGACTAATAAAATTATAATGACTTGTCAGAGGTTTAGTTAATACAGTGTTTACCACTCCTAATTCAGTGTTTATCAGCCCATTAAAAAAACAACAGAGGGACATTACCAGCTACCTGCTGATTCTCCCTTTGTCCTGTCTGCCACAGAATGTAGGCAGCATGTGGTCTGCTAGCTAATGCGTAGACACCTCTCAGCAAGGTAGAGAGGAGGGGGGATTGAGAGAGAGAGTGGGGGGTGGGAGGAAAAGCCTGCAGTCTGCTGGAGCTGCAGCCAGGGAGAAAACGGGAGGGGACAGCCCTGCTGCGGAGCAGAGAGCCCTGCCCAGCCAAGAGGGCATGCCAGGATGCTGGCGGATTCTGGTTTAGCTTAAACCAGCAAAGGGTCTGGGACAGACATTGCATAAACTGGTTTGACTCAAATCAGTTAAGTCTGATGCTATATTCCACCAGGTTTATCTCAAACCAATTTCAGCCATTTTCAAACTGGTTTATGTGCACTTAACATCTGTTCTGTTACAGGTTTAAACCAGTTTCTGATCACTTAAACCAGTTTATATGTAATGTCTGTCCCTACCTAGCCCTTGAAACCACTGCTTTTTGTTCTGTCAGCTGCCACCACTGACAACAGTCTAACTCCATCCTCTTTGGAACCACACTTCACATAGTTGAAAGCTGCAATTAAATCTATCTTCAGTCTTCTCAATGTTCATTTTAGGCTAGTTTCTTTCTATGACCATCACAAATAAATGCTCTAAGGTGTCTGAAAACTCCAGGATGATACAAAAAGTCAAGTACCATGGGTAAAAATGTTCTTTCAACATCCCTCAGATGACAACCGATGACAACACAGCCATGGCATTTTACCAGATGAAACTTTTTAACACTTAGATATGAAATCAAAAAATATCCAGCAGCTCAGTGGGAATGCTGAGGCATAAGAGAAACTCATAGGGGTTTCAAGCTGCAACTTAGCTAAAACATGACTTAACACACAGCTGAATTCCCATCTGAAAATACCTGTGGTGCTGGCAAAAGCGCTACTGTAGAACCATGGGTAATAATACGTCACAGTAAAAAGCCAAGGAAGTCTAGGCTTTTTTTCTGGTGGGAACAAGCAGGTAGTTTTGCTTGTAACCCTACAGGATCACAAGGGTTCAGTGAAATTATATTTCTGAAATTAAAGGTTTATTTAAATATGTAGGTGACTCTCCATTTACTGTTACAAGGTCCATAATCGCTTTCAAATGGAAGCACTTTATTTGGCTGAATTCTGTCTCCAGAAATGAATGGGCAACACCAGAACCTTTTACATTGGCAATGAAATCACAACACTGAGATGCCACCAAAATCTAGAGTTCAGTGCTCAGACACACATACACACACAAGTACAAATAAAAAAAGTGCTCAACATCATCATGTTAAAATAGAATTTGGCTTCTTTTAGGTCTTTTGACACTTCAAGCAGGGAGGAAAAAAAAACACTGATATGCATTAGACCAAAAGAACTTTTGAAAAATACTCAGCATTAAACACAACTTTTCAGTATCAGTAAATATGTTTTTTTCTTCTCTATTTACAGATGTTAAGAAAGGGCATTAGAGAAACTTTGTCTGGGAACAAGCGTGGGTGAGATTTTGTTTCATAGCATGTACAATCACACTTGCAGTGTGATCTTAGTAAGTTCAAGCAGAGTTTTTATAAACCAGTCACACATTTAATCTATTTCCATTTTATTTTAAAAGTAAATTCTACCACAATTATCTACTTCTTACCCTGGATAAACACAATAGAAACAAGCTGTGTAAGATACGGTATCCAACTGGTGCTAGTATGTTTTCTTGTCAAATCTGGGCTTCTGAAAATGGGCATCAAGTTTATAAAAACTCCACAGAGAGTCTTCCGGTAACACTTCCAAAGAAAAATCAGTTGGCATGGCCAAAGCTAATGCTCCTTTTAAAGCGCTATATAGCAACACTGATATTGCGATGGTTCAAATGTTCCACAGAGGCTGACAATAATATACTGTCCACCTAGATTAAATATATAAAAGCAAACTTTTCTCTCATTTTTACACAGATGGCACAAAAAAGGGTGAAAATGAGACGATTCTAACTGCTGATTCAACAGTGTAGCAGATGCACAAAAGAATAAATACCGCAGCTAAGAATTTTTGCACTCCTGATTATTTAACCATTTAGATCCCCGGTAGGGATAGGATGATCTTGCAGTGCCACAGGCTCACTGCACATTTATATCACTGCTCTGTGTATTGACTCACAAGAGCAAGCGGTACACACAATTTGATCTTACTCTGCTACCAGGTACATACACATCTAAGGAGTTAAACAAACAGGAGCAACAATAAGGATGGCAGTTCAGCTGATCATGACCCGTCAGACTGATGACACTGTGGCTGAAGGTGTTTCTGAGTTTATACCAGCTTCTCTGACAGTGCAGGCTCCTAGGCCATGTTAATTAGATTTGAAGAAATTGGTCGTCTTTCTGCTTGTGGAAGCTTGTAGTTGTTAAGCTTGATAATGCAATAGCTACAGCATTAACTATAAAAATGAGTGACTTTGTGCTATTGAATATAAAAGTCAAATTTTGAAATAAAAAAATAAGAGAAAGCACAAAGCCAAGAATACAATGTTTAACCTAAACAGGAACTTAACCATTTCCTCGAGTGGGAAAGTTTTCAGCAAATCTGAACAGAAAAAGCATGATTCCCACTCACTGTATCTTAGTACGGACTCTGCTCACAAGAACAGCAGACAGCATTGCAACATAACATGCCTGCAAACCAAAGCTCGGAGGTCTTGTGTCAGGTCCATTAACTGTGGTGGCATCTACCTTAAGTTTTCTCTAATTTTAGTACATTTGCAAAAGACCCAGAGAAATGTCATGAGAACTGGATATTCCTAGTCCTGCACCCCACAAATGGTTTCCTCATAATGCAATCAATCAAATCAACAGATTCATAAGACAGGACATGGCAAATTATTACCAAACTGGCTGCTGTTAGACAATATTTGAGGAGGCATGGGATCACTGCAGCATCCAAGTGTAAAGACTTTGAAGGGAAGGATGAGAGAGACATTTTTGGACCAGAGGCTTTTGGAAGCAATCAAACCCCTGTCTATGCAGCTTAGTTCCAGATCACGTGACATTTGGAAACAGCATGGCTTCCTTGCCACAATGCAAAGTGACAAGGCACAGCACCACCATCAAGCTGTTTCTCCTCTTACGAAGAGCACAGGACAACAGAGTGGTTGATATGTGACAGTGGATAAGCCAGAATTCCCACCTGAAGCTCCAGGGCCAAAAGTCAGTCCGTGGTGAGATGGGAGAAGGTCATGAAGTACAGTTTCTTTTATGGTTTTTTTTAAACAGACCCCACAGTTCTGTTGTTAAAACACATTTCGTGAGAGTGCACAGGAGCTCATGCAAAAGGAGAAGGCAGGTCTGAAATGCATAAAAAAAACTGCAAAGAGATTAACAACGGACCGCAAAGTGACGCGACCCTTTGGAAGGTGGGTGCAGGCAAGGCAGCAGGGCGAGCATGCTGGCTGAAACAAAATGAAAACGAGGTCTTGGTGGCCAGGGGAACAGGGCTTCAAACCCAAATGCCTCTGTGTGTGTGTGTGTTTGTGTGTGCGTGCACACATGAGGAAGCGAGCAGGAAAGCAAGCATACGTGCATGAGCATCTAGGCTGGCAGGATGTAACAACGCCAATGGGGACAAGTGGAGGGAGCAAGCACCTGCCATGTTTTAAAAAGTGAAATGGCGTGTTAACATTTGTGACTCCTCTGGGGAATCCATCTTCTGATGTGTTAAATTTAGCTGCTGGACTCAAGAGCCCAGCCTGGCTGCTGTAACATGGTTCCTGTAGCTGGCTTTCCACGTGTATGTTCATCCTTTCCTAGCTGTCTGATGAGACTACCTGCAAGAGTGGCACCAAAGGCACTGTGTGAAATGCTGATGGACTGGTGCATACATTCAGATGGACTGAGGGCCAGGGGAGGGTAGAATACCATCTGGCACATGCCTGGGATTCTCTGGTTACTCTTTGTATCAAAGTGCAGCCAGCAGTTTGTCATCTGGTCGAGGTGCAGGGAGCAGTGGTGAGGAGGGGAAGGCTGAGCATGTTCTACAGAAGGGCAGGGCCCAGCTGGCAGAACAGTGGGGAGAGTCAATAAGTTAGTCTGAGCCACAAGTAGCATGCCATAAAAAAGAGCAAGCGGCTGAGTAATGCTGGGATGGAATTTAGACTTTAGTTTGTCTCAAGTGCTAACTCCAGACCAGACCAGGCGCCTGCTCTCATGGGTGTGTGTGAACTGCCTGCAGGGTAAACAGACCATTTGTTTCTCCTTCTGTGACAAGCTCGCCCCGAGGTTCCTGCACCAGCACAAACACCTTTAGGAATCTAAAACATAAGAGAGACAAAAAGAAAGACTTGAATTAGACAGAGATTGGGGAAGGGCTCGCCTAAGAGCGGCACTGCCTGGGGAAGGATGAAAAGGGAAGCTCAGCACCAAGGACATCTACCAGGCTACAACTGCCAGGAACAGCTCTAACTCAAGGACTGCCTTGGGCCAGAACAACCTTCCTGGTCTCCACTGTCAGCCAGCGTAAAGCATACTTCGAAGTCATTAAGCCCCAGGTCAGCCCTGCCTGCCCACCTCTGTCACACTTCACCATGGGCACTGCTCCTCTCTGGTGGCCATGTAAGATGCAAATTCAACAGTGAGGCCCGCCAGTGTGAGTCTGCATCATTCACACCAAAGGAAATGACTGGCTTTTTGTACTGGCAGAGGAGTAGTGGGTGTGCCAATTCACATCGTAGCTCCCAGAGACTATGAACAACGCTGAAGAATGACGGTGGGCGAAACAGATGCATATATGGAGAAGGCATTTTACAGGAGTTGCAAAACTTGCATCCAAAGAAAGGTGACCATCTAACAAACAATAAACAGTGAAGACCCTTCATCCTGATGGGAAGTCCAGAAAAGATGCCTGTCCTCCTAGCCTCTGTCAATACAGCTCACTATATGTTTGTACCCATAAAGTTCAGGCCCAACTTTTAGACTTTCTCTAAAGTTTCAGAGGTTTGCTTTTGTCCAAGACAGTTGGGCCCATGAAGAATTTCAGAGCCAAACCCCATACTTGGGAGTGCACTTGGATCTGGAATATTGGTCCAAGCCCATCTCTCATGCCTCTAAATAAGTGGCGGGGAGAACAAGGGGGAAAGAGGAGAGAGCGGGGTAACATTTTAACAAAAGTGCAGTGACAACAATTTTCTAGAAAGGGCAACACCACATCCTTTCTGGTATGCATATGCTTTTCTGAGTGGGCAGCAGATAAAGGGAAAGTTTATCCCATTTGTTCCGTGTCTGTAAAGTGAATCAACTTATATGAATAATCACTAAAAAAAAAAAAACCCCACAAGAATGAGAAAATATAATGTTTATTAGAGGAAGAGTTGGGAATACAGCTAGCTATGAGGAGAGACCCAACAGATGTGCTTTCTTTAAAGAATAAGAATAGGAGAGGAACAAATCACACTGGCCATATTTTACAAACTTTTAACAAAGAATGGAAGTTCTATTAAAGTTCTGGCACAGGCAGACGGCTGGGAAACAAAAAGTTTTATCAATGTAACAGGGTCATGTCTTGGTTCAATGATTATCAAAACAAAAATTCGGTTAGGCAGAAGAACAGCCAATAAAACCGTAATATATATAAAAAACAAAAATAAGATAAAAACAATCAAAATTCAAGTCACTTTAGTTTTTAAGTTACAGTATATACAAATTATTCTTTTCAGGAGGAGCACTATAGAGATGCATTTAACAAAAGGAATTTAAACGACTGCCATAATCCAGTTTATAATTATTGTCTCCTAAATATTTTGGCAAACGTTAAATAATCACATACCTATCCTAAGATAAAAAAGTGCATCAGCATGGTTAAAAAAAAGAAGTCATCAAGAATCTAGATAATGGTTATGGCAAATAAACAGCAGAGCCACAAAGCTGCCAGAATCACCGGGCTGTCCACAGAGACGTATTTGTATGCAGTGACGGGTACAGAGCCCACAGAAACAAAGGGACCAAAATGCTAATCTGCCTGTGGCTCTAACATTTGTTCCAAAAAATAAAACCTCACAAACAGGCTCTGTTCATTCCCCAGCACCCGAACGGCCAATATTTCTCCTGGACATGACATCTTTGTTGGGAGACGTGGGCAGGAAGTTGAACTAATAGAAAGAAGGTTATTTTATGTAACTTTTGAATATCAATCTTGATTTTACAGTGGTAATCACTGAAAGACAGTTTTGTTCCTAAGGCGACTACGAGGTAATATAGTCATTTACACATTGCCAGACCAGACTGGACTGAACCCAAAGTCCAACTAGTCCAGAATCCAACAATTGCCAGTACCAGATGCGTAAGAGGAAAGTATAAGAAACCCTGCAGCAGGTTGCTATTGGATAACCTGCCCATAGAAGAATTTTCTTCCTGATCCCCAACAGTCAGAAGCCAGCATAAGCCCTGAAACATGCAGATTAATATCCAACATCTTCAATTCTTAGTTTGCACGTGCAAATATCTAGCATTAATGGAAGTTTCAGATGTTCAGAAGCTGAATCAACTGTACCCAACAGAATGTCTCTCATTGACAGGGATGTGGTTATGTGCTTTCATCTCTTCTAAAGAAAACCTTCTGAAATGCACCTCTTAAAATAACCATAGCAGCAAATCAGTAGAACAAAAGGTGAATGAGCCTATGCAAACCTACTCAGAGATTTTCTGAAGTGATTTGGGACACATCTGGAAGAAAAGAAAGCAAGACAAGATGAACATGAACTGCTCTTTTTGAGAAAGGGTTTGCTAATACCTTTGTTCGCTGGCGTACCTTTCTAAGCTTACTGAGGGACCCCTACTCTCATGAGTATTTCCTCTGTCTGTAATGTGGTCAGAAGAGAGACTGCAACTGGCACGTCCTATTTGGGCTTACCTGAATACAGTTAGAGCAGCAGCAGCAGCACAGAAGCCAGTGCATCATGGGCTTCAGCTACCTGATAAAGTACCCAGCCCCAAGCGAGCTCATACAGCCCGTGCCATAGTGGCCTCATTGCTAAACAGAACTAGCTTGGTATGCCTACATGTCCTGCCAGCATCCCTCTCACTGCAGTGCAGACCCAGCTTCAGCGTCATTGAACAAGGCCTTTCCCTGGCATCTGCTCTCCTAGCTGGAGGTGTAATGAATTTATCCAGAGTTTGGCTGAATTCAACCCAATTTTATTTTAACTAATATTTAAAGGAGTGGGTTTTTTTACCCAGTCTCCCCACATAAAACAGAATGTAGTTGTAGATTCTGGCAGCTTATTCAACTAGAAGGAAGGGCTTAGTCACATTTTCCATTTTAACCTGTCTTCAGCGGCCACTGACCACACGGCTTATCCTATGAACCCAAAGGCAGATCCTTCAAACCCCTCACACTGACGTCTTAAAAGCAATTTTATGAGGGGTTCCACTTCAGATTTTAAGAAAGTGAAGGAAACGAGTTCATTAGTATTTTCCTGAATACTGTGGCTCTGGTATATTTTACTTGACTTTTCACTGGGTTGTTACCATATTTCCTGAAACTGCATGTATATGGCTCTTTAAACACAACCCTCAAAAGGGATTAAAAAAAGAGGAAGATTAAAACATTAGGGGCAAGCAAATGAACAAATGCTGGGACGGAAATGACTGCAGCTGTGTCAACAGCCCACTCATAATGCAGCGCACATGATTTGTAAGATGATGCAGCAATCTTGTTATTATCATAATTTGCATAATAACCTCAGTGTATTAAGTGCTTTGCTTGAAGCCAAATCTTGTGTTCGGATTGAAAGGTTCCTGCAATATCCTCACAGTCTGCAATGAGCTACAGAAAAGGGGCAGCCTTTATTCTGGATTCTCTTGCTTTTGCTACTATTAGGATTTCTCCCTGCCCTGTTAGACTGGCATGCACTGCTGCATATTCCATCCACTTGGCTGCTGGGCTCATAAGCAATTACCCTGACAAAATGCTCCAAGGACGTGATACCTGATGTACATCCAAGGGCAGAGGAGTCATGCTTGCTGTTTGGAGGCAGGTTTTTTAAAGCGTTTTAGCCCGGTGGGAGCCAACATTTTGGTAGATGTACCAAAAGTTAGCCCCACGCTGTCTCTGAGTGCCAAACTGGTCACTTTCCCCTGCCCAGTTTCCTGCTCTGCTTTCTGCTTCCTACCCAATCTGCTGCTCTTCCTTCTGCTTCCTGCCTTGTTGCCACTGTGCTGCCAAATCCCTCCCCAGTCTGCCGCACACCACACACAAAAGCTGCCCAGGCCATTTGTGGCACCTGTGCCACAGATTGCCCCCCACCCTGTTCTAGTCTATTGATTTCTACTGGCCCTTCAGTGCAGTCCCCATGGGGGTCAAAAAAAGGATAATGCATTTTGCAAAGCAACAGCAAAGCCTGAGCTTGCAAGTGCCATCATCAACGGGGGAGGCCAGACTTGTAGTCGATCTCCACACCAGACAGCATTAGAATGAGAAGGGATTCTAAGCTCTCTGCATCCGTGTGCAATGAGAGTCAACTTTCCTACTACTTTACCAGGGAATGAACAGGTACAGGATGCTGCACGTCCTACACCAACTCTTGAAGAAAGGGTTTCAATTCACCCTACCATCGCCAACACTAGCAGAACCCCTCTGGATTAGGTCAAGACAAACCCACAATCCATATTTCATCTCAGGAGGACAAGGTCTGGTATCAGTTAATACTGAATCAAGGCAACGTGAGTGTATTGAGTTGTGTGGTCTTTGTCTGCAGAAAGACCTTCTACCTGTTGCCTACAGTCCAGCCTGAACATTACTGCTTTACAATGGACAGAAAGGCTTGTTTCACAAAGGGGATACACTTAAGCTTTTCAAAGGTATCTTGCAGAATTAAAGATTGAAAAAGCCACTAACAGGGAACTTCAGAAACTTCCTGATCTAAAGCAGTGGCACTCATACAGGGCTGTTACCTCTTTGATGTCTCAGTTATCCTGGCAGCTCCTGGCTACTTGGACAGAGCATCACACCTGTACACTAACCATGACTTTGTATGCACTTTTCCTACTTAGGCAACAGGGCTGTCATCAGCTGTAAATAGTGACAAAGAAAACTGAGGAACAAGAGACATGAATCTGGGCTCAGAAGTACCTCACTGCTTACATGTACATGAGCAGAAGTAGTAGCTACCTGTGTCTCACAGCTAAAAGAACATACATGTCTAAAAGATGACTTCCTGACTCTCTTCAAATGCCACCGCTTCACTGATTTACCAAGGATGAGAGGGTAACTTCATGGCTCCATGTTGGTTAGATTTACTTTCTCCTACTGTAGAAACTAAAGGGTGGCCCCTGTCTCCATTTAAAAGGGCCTACAGAATAGGTTAGGTTCCAAAAAGCTGCCACATCCAGAGATAAAAGCACTAATTATTTTGTGTATACCATTTCATATAGTCAAATCTGAAAAAAATACTTCATTTCCAACTACAGCTGAAATGTAGCTAGGAAATATCCATTGACTATCTAGTGAAGACACACAGGTGTTAAGAATGGCCTTATCTGACCCATGTTAAGTTGGGCTGTGTGTTGGCAGTTAGTCATCTCAGGCTAACAGTCAGGTCTTCCCCCAAATTTTAACAGTTTAACCACTCAGCAACTTCTTATCTGACCAAGCAAAATCAAGTTTTTACAGTACATAACGTCATACAAGTCCATTATGCAAGTGTATGAAATAATGCACTTTGTGGCATCGTCCAGTCCTTAAAAAGGCCCCGTCTGCAACACTGAGCCATTTCAGGGAGGAATGTCCCTGTGAAAGCAAGCAAACTAATTAAAACAGTATTAAATGTAAGTCATAGCACCTTTGGCATTTTTGTCCAAATAGACTTCGACATATGACGTGGGGACATAACCCTCCTCATCTTCATTCCTCCGGATTCGGGTCCATCCATCACCTTTGTCTTCCTCTATTACATAGAGCATTTCTCCTTCTGCTACTGAAATTGTTCCTTCATTCTGACCTGAAACACAGAGACAACAGTTTAAGTTTCCTACCCAAGGTAGCGCACACGTACAACCATGGGAACCCAGGGGGAAACTCAGTAAATATACTGAAACAATGTCCTTTAATCACAAGCAGCATGGATTCTGGAGGCTAAGGCATGTATTCAAAGACCTAGATGGGTGTAGCACTGACATCAGATCTGCAGTGGAAAATTCCAGGAAGACAACAGTAACGTATCATGAGCTTGGGTTCTACTGACCATCTTAAGTCAATATTCAGCTTTTACTGTTATGTTGCTGAGATGCAGTTACCAAAGACCAGGGTGTCTGTTTACAATAGGCAGAGTATATTTACAATTCACTGCATGGCAGCAAGGCAAAAATCTGTTCTATGGCTGAGTGCAGTACCTGTGCCTCATATAATCCTGACATAAAAAATATGCCTTATGGGGAAATTTTAAACAGTTCATTTGATACAGATTTTTCCAACCAACTGCATGCTTGCCTGGCAAACAACAGGGAGATGTTCTGGGCCACACTTTGTACCCATTAAAGTCAACAGGAAAGTTCTAATGGATTTGCATGAATGTAGCATCTGGCCCTCAGAGAACAAAGTACATGAAGTGGAAAACAAATCTGGTCCTCTCTCTGCTATTGTACAAGCACACAGGACACAAGAAGTCTGTACTTAATTCTTGCTTTTGCATTCATTCCCCCTGTAACCTTGGGCAAAACATTTTATATCTCTGTCCTCAGCAAATTTGGAGAGTGGAAATAATGATTCATAGATGTTGGGGCTGGAAGAGACCTTACAAGATCATCGGGTCCAGCCACCCTGTACTTGAGCTCCTTCCTCTCACTTGTTGCTTGTCTTATCCAATCAAGCTCTTCAGGGAAAGGGACTGTGTTAACTATACCAAGCACAGTGAAGGGGATTTATTTCACTGTTACTTTTCATTATAAATAGGGTTGACAAACTTTTTAAAAAATTAATTGCAATTAATTGCAAGATTAAAAAAAAGGTATCATTAATCACAATTTTAATTGCATAGTTAAACAATTGTCAGCACCTGCCCCACCCAACAACCTGGAGCCCATGCGCCCTGAAGCTGCTCCATGAAGAGCACACAGTCCCAGCCCTGACCTCGGCCCACCCTGCACCCACTCCGGACTCACCCTGGAACAGCCCGGACCCCAGCCCGCCCCGCCCTGCGCCTCCTCCAAACTCACCTGCCCACGGTGAGCAGCAGCAATGACAACAGCCAGGCAGAAGCTGCTGCTCAGTGTGGAGGAAAAGCAGCTCCTTCCCCTCACCACTGCTGGGCCCTTCTTGCTACAGCTGCCTGGAGCCCGCAACCAGGCTGCCCTGCAGCTCCTCTTCACTGCCACTTCTGCCCTGCTGCATAGCCCAGAAGCAGTGGTGACAGCAGCGGAGAGGAGCCACAGGACAGTCCAGGTGCGGGCTCTAGGTGGCTGAAGCAAGTAAGGCCCAGCAGTGGTGAGGGAGAGGGGTCACTTTACCCTCGTGCAGAGCAGCAGCCTCTGCCCAGCCACTGCCACTGCTCAGTGTGGGCTGGTGAATCTGGAGCAGGTGTAGGGCAAGGCCGGGTCACGGCTGTGCACACGGGTTCCAGCTGATCCAGAGCTGGTCCTCTCCACTGGTCAAAACAATGTGCGCGATTAACATAATTAAAAAAAACAAACATGTCAATTTGTTTTTGCCTTAATCGAGCAAGTTAACTTCAATTAACTGACAGCCCTAAAACAAATAACACAGCACTAAGTGACATGGATGTGAAGGGTTAGCAGTACCTTCAAATGTATAGAGTGCTTTGCACGTTCCTATGGTAGGAAGTGGTTCCTCATCATCAAACTCATCATCAAAATCTGTAGCCGGCACCTTCATCTCACTCTCCTGACTCTGCTCCTCTGTGTAACTGCCATCAGGGCTGCTCAAGAAAGGAAAATATACAGCAACTATAGCAACCAGTCTCAGGAGCAGTGTGACAAGGAAACACTCAGCTGCAGAACCAGTCGAGACCAAGCATGCAGCTGCAGTATGCGCTGGTATCACTGGCTGCTTCCACAGTGTGAAGGGGGAATTCCTGCAAAACATTCATTCTTCTATTTTCTGCTGTGGCAAATTAGAATGATTTTGTATCAAAGTATGGAAATTACTGTTTTCTTAAAGAGCAGCAGCTTGCTGTCTGGCTATGGATTAGCCATGTTACATGCAGCACTTGAATATCTGCTGGTACTTGTAATGAAATGACGGAGTAACGGGAACTAGCACACTGAACAGAACAGCTCTGTACAGATACTGTACCTCTCCCGGTCCTGGGCACAGTTGTTAACGGCCGAGGTATTCTGGGTTTCATACAATCCGCTCTGTCGGCGGGTCTGCTCGGTCCTCATGGGGAGCCTGCCCTCCACCTCAGCCAGCCAGCCCTGCAAAAAGAAAGCAGCAGGTTTCATGCGTCTCTTGAACACTTCAGATAGCCAAGGGGCATTGTGTGGCTCTTTGGTGTTATACTTGATGCTCACATTGCTGTAATAAAGGCAAACAATCATCTACTGTAAAAGCACTTGAACTTCACTTCAAGCTGCTGTCAGCAGGGATGAGGGGATACAGATGCTGCATTCTAAGCATATTTTTTAAAATATCAGTGTTGCCAAAAAAATGTACAAGCTGATTGAAAACAGTGTGAGCTGTCCCTACAGGCTCAAAAACAGTAGTTTGCTACAGCTGCACTGAAATGCTGCTAGTCTAGGAACAATGAGGTAAGGAAAAAGGAGCATGGGAATTTCATCAACATTAGAGAGAAAAAAAAATCCATGAATGTCAAATGGGAAAAGGCCATAGCTGGGAGGAAAGCAAAAGCTCCTAACATCCAACGAGATACTGCAAGCAGTAAAGCAGTGGTCTCCAAAGTGGGGTGTGCGCACGATGATCCATTGGGGTGCGGGAAGAAAATATTAGGACTTTTATTTATATTCATTTTTTATCTAAAAAAAATAAGAAAGAAATTAAGCTTTACTAATATTTAATATACGGATTGACACTGACGCCCTCACTCGGTCCGTATGTCAGACGGTCACGTGTCACGTACGGTACGCGAGGTATCCTGAGGGAAGAGTGGGAGTTCCACAGCGCGGAGGTACAGTAGTACAGTGGTCTCCAAACTTTGTACAGTGTTACACTGAGTAGTACATGTATATAATTTATAAATAAATAAATATACATATATTGGGGGTGCATGCTCAAAAATTTTTTACTGATAGGGGGCGTGATCAAAAAAGTTTGGAGGCCACTGCAGTAGAGAACAAAGCAAATATAAAAAGCATCCAAAATAACACTGTAGGCGTAAATGGACATAGCCAGAGTGTGGAATGTAATCCTTCCCCATCCCTATAATTCTTCTGGTGTAATTACAATGGCTTGCATTGATAATGGGTTCAATTATTCCATCGAGAGCCTCTGTATCTTTTAAATGCTTTCTGTTAACAGCAGACTGTTCCTTAAAATGTGCTTCATCTCATGGCTTCTGTCCAGCTATTAGACATACAGACAGCCCTCTCCATTGATCCTCATTACACTTTCAAAAGCAGTTTCTTTGGACAATAATGTGTTTCAATTGATTCTTTTCCTTCATCCTGCTTTGGATTCTCACAAGGTCTGAATAGGGACTGGGTGGAGAGTGCACTCCTTGGTGCACACCAGTTTAGTAACATCAAGAGATATGCTACTGAGAAGATGAAACTTTGGCTGTGAAAGGATGGAAGTGGAATTCGCTTGGTACCTGAAAGGCACTGTGTTGCAAACGGAAGAGTGCAGAGCATTGAAGAGGGTATCCTTCCTTCTGCTACTTATCCTTTTTTGTGAAAAATACAGACCAAGTTTGCTGGCCAACCACACAAATGAAGGAGCCAGGACATATTATTGTGAAAAGGCCCCAATTCAGCAAAAATACAAAGTATTGATTAACTTTAAATGCATTCACACTAACGGTAAACAAGTACTGAAGTGCTTACTGAACCAGAACTAATTAATAGGAGCAGCAGTTCTCAAACTGCAGGCCATGACCCAAATAGGGTTGTAATAGCAGAAAGGGTCACAATAAACAGGGTTTTGGGTTTCTAGAGTGACAAAAACGCAAGAAAACACAGGTTTCCCCTTGCAGGCTGACAGAATTCCAGCCTGCAAGGGGGTGCTTGGAGCTGGGGGGGAGCAGAGGAGAGCGATCGGTGCAGGGGGCACCATATATAGCCAAGCAGCTACGTCTGTGAGAGCAGGGCCAACACACTGGAAGAGTGGGGAGGGCACAGGCAATGGAGGGCAGGGGGGCACAGGTCCCCTGAGATTTCTGTGCCTACAGTGAGGCATGGGGCTGCAGCGGGGCCAGACCAGCTCTGGGCAGGAGCTGCCTCTGACCCCACAGGCAAGACCTGGTATAGGAGAGAGCACCATGCCCCCGTGGCCACCAAGGTGAGGCACAGTAGCAGCAGCGTGGAGTTGTGCTCCTCACTGCTGCCGGGGAGGCAGGGAGCACCTCAACTCAGTGACCATGGTGGTATGGTGCTCTTTCTCATGCCTAGTCCCATCCGCTGGGCTGCAGAGCCCCTTGAGGGAAGGCAGCAGGGTGGGGAGCCCTGAGCCCGCAGCAGGCAACCCACATCCTGCCCAGCACCCATCACAAGTTCTGCTCCAGCTGTGCCACCCTCAGTGGGGGGAAGGAGGGGAGAGCCAGGCTTCAGTTGCAGCAGCCACCATCTCCTGCAGGCAGAAGCCAGGGCTCTGGCACCACTGCGGGGGAGGGGCAGGAGGCTGCGGCCCCTGGCCCTGGGCACCAAGGTGGGGGTGGGAGGCTGCGAGTTGAGTATGAGGGACCATGCTGAGGAAATGGGGTCATAAATGGGGTCATGCTGAGGCAAAGTTTGGGAATCACAGAATTAGATAGAGGCTTCTGTCACAGGAGTGCATTAGTCCCCCAAACCCTCCCATACCTCAAATTTCTGGACCTCTAATCGTAACTTTTCCATGTTTTGTCCCAGTTCAGCTAATCTGTGATCCACACTGGCTGGGTCTCCCATCTGTGGGTTCTTGATATAGACATCTTTCATTTTTGTTAAGGCATCTCTGCAAGGAAAAGAGGCAAAAACAACAAGGGTGATTTTGGCAGCAGTTGGGTGCCACCCTTCTGTTTGAACCTGATGACAAAAATTTAAAGCAGGTTACTCTGAGACAGGACTCCCAGCTGTATCAAGTGTAGAGTAGTAACCACTATGCAAGGACTTTGTTCTGTTCAGGCTAACCCACTTACAAATTAGAGGGCTCCCCTTGATAGCACTGAAGTTGTCTGTACATAAAGTTCATGAATTACCTGGCACTGCCTCCCCTGGACAGTCTTTACCGACAGTCACTGTACCATAAGACATTGATAAGAAGTGGGACAGGGTGTTGTGTGTGTAATCTATATTCGCCACCCAGAGGTGCCTTACAGGACCCTACTCCATATGCATAACAGTTATATAATCAGCTCTACAAGCAAATCATTGGTAAGAGTGGACAAAAAAAGGCCACAATATATACGATATGGGGCATGATTAGTATCCAAATCCCTTAGGTGACTTTGAAAATCTCATCCTTTATAACCAGAGGAAAAGTGGTCAAATTCTTGGAGTAGAATTCTTGGGTGGCAGCATGACTTGCCTTTGGGAGGAGCGAGTCAAGGTATGAGTTTGGCTTCGACTCAGACAAGTTTTCTCTTACTTAATATTGGGATTTCCACTTAATTAACCTTGGTAAAAAAAGATCTGGCTGAGGTCTCCACAGCTCAGGGCTGCTCCAAAGAACAACACCTGCACTCTCCAGAGAAATATCTTCCCAGCTTCTTGCAACTACCAAATCGTGTCCCCATCCTGGACTAAACATCAGCTCAGAATGTGGGCCAGAGGCTTGGAAATTTTGGTACAGAATGAAGCACTAACCAGAAACTCTTGCCCTGTCTCTTGCATTTTGCTTGCCTTAAGCATATAAAATATAAATCACCCCCAACATATATTTATTTTACGTTGTTTAGAATGAAATTATAGCCAGATGGTTTGTATTTGTCACAGTGTAGCAACAGATGGACGTCAGGCCACATGAAGTGATGCTGCCTCCTGTGAAGTTATGCAGCATTTCTGAGACAGTCTTTGGGGCTATATTTCAGCTCAAGATAGATGCCAATTGCCATCTTGGAAGCTGGTACCTCAAGGTCTACATTACTGTGCTTCATGCTTTCCTGTGCCCAGCCAGAAGGGATGTCTTGCAGAGCCATCATTCATGGCAATGCGCTGAACTTGACATGAGGCAGGTTGAGGTCAAGTGTTAAGCGATTTTATCTACAGGACAAGAAAACATTTTCTGGCTTGGAAATGGGGTGACTTAATGAACTGACATCTCATCTTCCTGGCATGACAATTCAGCATTTCTCCAGGCATTACTTGGAGTAAAAAGGTTAACTTGAGTCCCACGATCTGAGTTAATGTTCTCTTTATGTGAGAGATTCCCACAAAACCCATGACAATTGCAGCCCTGTGCATACTTTGTTTTGTGTAGGGAGAACCCAGGAAAAGGAGTGGGTGCCAAGGAAGTAGAGACTTTTGTGTGGCTGCAGCATTAAAGGACATTATTACAAACACATGAGTCATGGATTCTTATTCACTCTGCTTTTCTGACTGTTCCTGTTAGTGCTCTGTTCAGCAGTCTTATCTCTTAAATACCATACTGACCTAATGCAAGTCTGCTCTAAATTTTATGGATAACTGTTATTTAATTCAAATAAAAATCAATTAAAATGTGAGGTGAAAGGGAAATTATGCAAGGACAAATACTACAGTATCAAGACAACATGCAAAACAAATAATGTAACTATCTGTAGGTACAGTTACATCATCTCTTATTTTTTTCTGATTGCTGATAGGGAATTATCCTCACATTGCTTATAACAAAAAAACTGCTGTTTGATTTGTGGGTACTGAGACCAAAATTAAATGCTTTCTTAAATTTTGTTTGGCAAACATAAAAAGGACTTTGATAAAAATGCAAGCATTCACCTCTTCCTAATATTACCGAGGTCCTAGCCTTGAAATATCATTAGATGATAGCTAAGCTCTCCTGTCTCTTGCAAGTGTGTGATGCACCAATTATTTTTTTTTTATAAAGCAATCACAGAATGAGAACCAGGAGCTGGAAATATAAACAGCCAGAACCCATAAAAGCCGAGTCACTTAAAAGACTTGCTTCTCAATCAGGATGATAAAACTTAAGTCTCCTAAAAAACAAATGTACAAAGGTGCAAGAATCATTAAGATGTTCTGCTTCCAGAAAGCAGATATAAGCAGAACACAGTGTTTTAAAACTAAAATGGGTGATTAACCAAGTACTTTGGTAAACATTGCCTTGCTAATAAAAGTCCGTGTTATTAGGATCCCCCAGAAGACAGAACATGTCCAAGGTTGCTTTGAAACATTTACAAATTGCCATTACCTCAATGCTGAAAAGTCTATAGGCTTGGTAGTCCTGAAAGACATGGTGGGAGCTGAGCACAGAGGGATCTTATATTAAAATACCAAACTTTTTATTAAAAAGCTACAAAGGTTGGGCTGATTCATACCCAGAGGTAAATCCAAACACTCTGTGACACCTACTTGGCCCCAAATAATTGCACATATGTTCCCCTTCAAAGGCCTGGCACATCAAAGGAAAAATGGTTAGGAGTACCATTACCTCTGCTGACTATTGAGGTTCTTGTAGTAGAGCCTTCATATCCCTGTATTTCAACGGTGGATGGCATTATAAGGTGGGAGGGTGGAATGATAATATAACTACCATCCCTGCCCTAGATACCTGAATCCACCCCCAGCATGCTTTTAGTCATCTCAGCCATTCCTACAGCAGGTTCCTGCAGCAGCGTCAATGGGTGCTCAACTTTGTTCCTCTGTTGTTTTTAAAAGCAACAACTTTCTATTGTATTTCAGACTCTACCATTCTCCATCTTTAAGTTCTCCTGATACAGTAGCTCAGCCTACCTTTGATCCATCTCTTTCTGAATGTCTCTGTTTAGTTCATCAACCTTTTGCTGGAGTTTCTTTCTTCTTTGTTCAGGTGGGAGGTTGCTGAAGTCCTCTGGTCCTCCACCCTGCATGTTGCATGGTAAGGGAGAAAAACAAAGATGAGTGAGAGCCTGAAAAATTCAAGTAAATCCCTCAAAATTCCAGTTTGAAAACAGCCGTCTGGAAAATCTGTGCAAAACCATCATGGTTTGAAGCACTGTCATGCTTTATCTTTACATCTCTAAAGCTTTGAATAGTTTAGATCGTGAATACTTGAAAACCATCTCAATGCAATGTCCTATTGCCATAAGAAATTGACAGCAAAAGATTGCTGGCTGTGAAATGTCAGAGCCCAAGGCTGAAGCAGAGAATCTGTTGCCATCCTGGTATGACACACTTGATTTTATCTTGCGGAGTTCCTGTCTCACGGGAAGCCTGATCTTTCCTGCTTTCCCCTGCTGTGCTGCAGGTGTCATCCCTACTGGAAGCATGCACTGGCTTTTACTCTCATGTTGGGAATGCATCTCTCCTGTGCAAATTTAAATTATGGACCTGCACCACACAAACCAGGACACAACTTGCTCGGGCAGCACAGAAACTGTAGATGCAGGCCCAGGTGCAGTACCCTTGAAAGAGAGGGTAAATCATTTCCTGCTTCCTTAGAAGCACTCTAATAGTAGGACCCTCTGGCACTCGCTCACTCTACAGAAATGTTACCTTTGGGATATGCCATTGATACGTATGCACTTTATAAGCATGCTCTCCAGTGACATGGGATCAATGCACCATGAGTCCTCTGCCCGTCAACTACACAGAATCCAGTTCTCTTCTCATGTATACTAGTTTAAACCAAGAGTAACATTGCTAGTTGCATATTTAAACCAGAGGAAGAGAGGAATATTGGATCCCAATTCTGCTCAAAATAAAATACCCATATCTACTGTTAAAATGCTATTCCCCTTCCTGACCAGCATGGGTTTATGCAGCAGATAGAACATACGTACAGTCAGGACAGAACTCTATTTCCCTGGGTGTATTTCAATGGCAGCTTTTTAGCCATTATGATGCCATTATGGGCAGAAGTGATTCTACTCCTCTATAGCGTGGACACATACACACATATGTACTGATTGAACATGTACAATAGGCTCCACACACACACAGCTGCTTAAGTATCAAAGCCCACAAGTAGCAGGTACGAGTTTCAATAGCTAAGCAGCTAGGGCACTCACCTAGACAGCCACAGACCCACTCCTCCGCACCCACCACCTTTTTCTCCAGGTCTTATACTCAGCTACATGTGTACCTGGGCTATACGTGTGTACAAAGCCTTGTACACAAGCAGCTAGCACAAAGGCCTACTGCACGTTAACTCCATACACACAGACTTATTTATCCAAAGCAGAAAGCAGGGGCCAAAGATGGCCAGGCAAATAGTTAGACATCTGCCATTTAGACGCACAAAGGGCAACAGAATTTTGCCCTGAGTCCCCGAGTCTTTACTGTCTTTTTTAATGCAGTCTCTTCTTTTGCTGGTGAAAAGATGAGAGCATAGGCTATGGTAAGCGATGCTGAAAACATCTCAGCATTAACCAGCTAGGGGTTCTCTTAACCAGCTTCAGTTTAAGAGAACCATGTCCAAATTCTCAAACAAACGTACACAGGAGATTTTACAAATGCAAAAGGACACACCTGGGGGAGTTTCCTCCCATCTTTTTAATCTATAAAATGTGCCATTTGTTAGACAGATCACATGTGGGGGAGTAGAGGCCCACCATAATGGGGCATCTTCCCCCCGCCACAGCAATTTCAGTATTTTATGGACAGGCTATTAAATGGTACATATCATGGGGTCAGGCTGAAGGACTGCAAGTGGTGTAGTGGACAGGAAGGATACGTAGTTACAGGAAAGCTACCAGTCCACTTTTACGTGTCCATCAGATGATAAAGGCATGGACTCCTCCCAGCAACTTCTTATTTGAAAGTTGCAAAAACAAATGACAAACCAGAAATCCTTTTTTAAACTTCTGAAACCACTGTCATCCAGAAACTTAGGCCTGCACTACGAGTGGTGGGGATACCTGCATAGCGTACACTAGCAAAGCAGACAATACTGCAGACCAGCGCATTAACACTGCATAGAACCACATGCCTGGGACTCAAAAGACAATCTTACTAAGTTTACCCCATGCCACCAAAAGGAGGATTCAGCTTCTGCCCCCAAAAGAGGTCCAACCAAAAGCCTCTCCTGGCACATGCTGACTACATCTTACACTACCATAGACCTGTCCGAGTTAATGCAGACTGTCTGTATTTCTGGGGTGATGCTTGTGCAACGAAGCAGAGGAACTGTGCTACTGTTATCTGCATTATTCATGGAAATAATGAAAGGCTGGGCCTATCAGCCTCAATTTGTTTGCCTGCAGATAACACGTAAACCATAGCCCCAGAATAAAAGAGTATATAAAAGGTGCTCCTCTCTGGACCGAACTTCTGGGTGAATGAGCCTTTGGAGCGTCCTCACGTGCAGAGAGGACGTGAACCAGGGGTGGACAATTATTTTGGGTGGAGGGCCACTTACTGAGTTTTGGCAAGCCATCGAGGCCTGGATGACAGGCAGCCAGGGGCAGATAAATACTAATTTTCTAAAATTTTAGGGGCCCCGCAGGCCAGAAAGAATGACCTGGTGGGCTGCATTTTGCCCACCCCTGACAAACCGTTTTTGTGTAGGAAGTTAGCTGCTGGAACAGCTGGAGCAGCCCACACCCAGGGGAGGGAAGCCCTAGATGCTGCCAAGCATACTTGCCACCCCAGACAAATCTCAGACACACATGGCTCTCATCTCTCATGCATCTTATGTCCTACAGGTTTGTGAAACTTGGTGGAGGGGGCAGCACTTCATCTCCACCACCTCTGAGGATCCACTGCTCCAAGAACCTGATGCATTAGCTGCATTCTAGCAACTAGGATGAATGGAAGGATTCTGCGTAAGCATTACTGACTGCCAGGCCTGTGGCTTGGAGATGGCCAAGAGCAGCTGGGTTTTGCAAGGACCTTGGGGTTTTCTGTGTCACTGCTCCTCAGGCTTAGCATGAGTCTGAGGCTTAGATCTGGGTTGGGTGTGGAAAGGTAACGTCTACTCAGGCTGCTTGAGTAGGTTGTTGGGCCACATGACTGCAGAAGAAGGGCTTGCATCTCCATGGAGAGGCATCACAAATGCTCAAAATAGCCTGTGAGGCACAGGTGTTCCTCTCAGAGGAAGCTATCACCGAGTCTTACATGCTGACAGATGACATCCATCCAAGTCAGGGGAGAACTGGTAAAGAACAGGGGCTCCATGAATAATGAAGCAAAATAAGCTCAGAGACCCTCACTGACCACCAGCAGGAAAGCTTCCAAACAGACATCCCCACGGAGCTACTACAAATTCTTTAGGTTTCCTAAAACTTCAGCCAGCCCTTGGTGTCTCTGGCACATTGGCCTGCAGTCACTCAGCAAAGTAGTTTTAACAGAATTCTTCTTGTGGCTGGGGCCAGGTTTGGCAAGGGAGCCAGAGCAAGTTATCAGGCACATCCTGAGCTGCATATAACTCTATCCAAATGGTATGCTGTCTTCAGTGTACAATACCACACTACGAAACATGCTCTCATACGTGTTGTCACATTTTCCCTTCCCAGCTCTGGGGTGTATTCTCTTACCGTTTTTCAAGGTATCATTCCTGCTGAATCCAAGATGGGATTTAAGATTCATATATGCATGATCATTTGTAAATTTACAGTAACCTTTTTGTTTAAGGTTTATTTAACTTTAATTAATAGCATTATTAGTTAGTCGGGAGAACTATGTAGGGCTGTAAAACGTAGGCTCCCAATGAATATTAATACCTGAACATGGAAAACACAGAATTTGCAATAGTGTTGCAGTTGTACAAAAAGCTTTGACTGTTGGCCCTTTATAGAGGAAAAGGCACAAGCACAGCACAGACTTCTTTGAATTGTTCTAATTTTTAAATGCATCCGTCATGCAGCAGTAGAACTGCTTGGGGTTGGTTTTACTACACTTTTATAGCCCTAGGTTATAAAAAAAATTAAAATAAAACTAAACTATAAATTAGAGTTATTTTTTTATTAGCGGCTTATTAGAAAGATTGAATTCTGATCACCTCGATTAGACTCCAGACCTGAGTATTCAAAGTTATCTGATAAATGTCAAACAAAGCAAACACAAAAAAATTAACAATTAATTTCAGAGTCATGTGGTAGGTGGCACAGTGCACATAATACACACGCGCACACACACACACACATATGCACACACACACTTGTGATTAAAATACAGGACATGCATGTTGTAATTGTGCTTACCAGCTTGAGAGAAAGCTTCATGTAAAAATTGAAGGAACACAGGAGAAAAAGAGAAAAAAAGAACAGTGCATCAGTAGAAGAGGAACTTCTTTAGTCCCACTGATATTTTTTTTAAAAATGACACGCATTCTCCTCACTGTTGGTATGTGGAAATGGGTAACACTTGTAACAGATCTGTGCAAAAGTTCACAAGATGGGGCCAAATGGTACCATTCAGCTGCCTTTTTATCAGTGGAAACAAAAAGAAAACACATTGTACCTCTTCAGGTTTGCTTTGGCATTGCAAATGAAAATGTGACACAGGCTGGCTTAGTTTCAGTGTCTAAGGCACCAGTAGCTCCTTGCATTAAGTAAACCCTCTATGCAGGAAAGAACAGAGTGCTTTACATACATCACTAATTGGGTTACCTCATTCCTCCCTGATGATGTGCTGAAATGTGGCCACTTTTTAAAGTGAAATATGACACACCAACCCTTCCTACCACGCTGATGCTTCAATTACAAAAGGAAGGTATCCTCTGGGTAGCCACCTCTGCTATGTTCTGTGGAACCCGGGGCATTCTTTGCAGATTCCTATCCATATACAAGTGCGCTCACACTTGCTGAAATTGTGAAGTCATACAAGATCAAAGCAAAAAGGACAAAAGAAAAAAAAAATCTCTCTCTTGCTTTTTACCCAGTTATTTCCAGGTATGAGTCTCACTTTTATCTCCATGACCACTCTAATAGTTGATATGTAAAATTCTTAAATGAGATATCTGATCTGGTTTCCCAAAGGCTACTCTCTCTTCTTGTGAGCAGCCAGTGCATTACCTATCATTCAGTTACTCTGTACACTACTGGCCCTACAAGTGTGATGCATCTGTTTAAAGATCAGAAGAGTGGTCTGCCCTGTCCTGCTTCACTTATGCATGTAGTCCTCTTCAACAGAGCGGCAAGGTCACAGAAACTGGCAAATTAACACATTCACACAGGCAGCTGCCCACCTAAATTACCCATTGCGTGTAATGGCTTGAATGCAACAAAACTCTAGTCCCAAAACTGTATTTAAATTTTCTCTTTTCTCTGTTCCAAAACAGAAAAAGCCTGGTGGAATGCAAAAAGTGGAATATCTTTAACACTGTGAGATAATCTGTATTTTAAGATTTCTGGGTATCTTTCCATGAAAAAAAAAATCACATGCAATTAAAAGCAGGCAGTGTACTGCATATTGTGTTCTGGTCTTTAACATGCTACCAGATATTCTAGTTTTAGCTTCAGTATTAAAGAATAGTGCTTTTGCTGATGTAAAGCGAGTGGGACACTGGAAACTCAGGTCTGATCTTTTTGAGATTAAAAGGTAATCTCTATTAAGTCTCTAAAATATAACCTTGTATATAAAAAGGTCAATTGGCAGAATCTAACTATAGTTTAGAATAAAAACAGGAGAAACACTGAAGCAAAAAATATGGTCTAAAAACAAATGATGTTGCATTCCACCTGAATTCATTCTGAATCCCAATACTGCAGCAATATAAACAGGCTACCTTCTTCACCTGGCACTCAGATCGATCCAAAACTAAAAATATGCTGCTAGCCACAGTGCACTATAGGATTCAACTCACGCTGCGGGGAGGCCCTTGAAACGATCAAACAGAAACGATCCCTTTTTGAAGGAAGAGGAATTATTATTCAAATGGAAAAAGAGGAACAGACTAAATATCTTGAAGAAAATTCAGTCTAGGCAGCCTTTGTTTGGGTAACTGCTTTAGCATTCCTGTGAACTTTAGCATAGACATGGTCAGCACGAGTCAAAATCCTCATATGCAGATACAGACAACACTTATGGTGCAGGAAAAAATATTTACCTACAAAGCACTCTATAAGGCACAAATGTATGTATGCTACATGCGCTACATTCTAAACACTAATCATTTTAAAAGCTAAACTACAGCCAGAGTTATCAGCATTAAAACTAGTCTTTTGCTGTAAATTCAGCAAATGTTAAGGAATTATAAACACCGCATGTTGAATACTTATGTTGTTAATTACTGCAAAAACCAGAAACTTTATTAATAACATCCCAAAAAAGGTCACCAGGCATTGTTATATACAGCATGAATAACAAAGCGGTAGAGATTCAAATGGATGGTAAATAGACGGAAAACAATGAAATGCTGAAATTAAAGGCATATTCAAAGCTTTCTGTCTTTGGAAAGCACTGATAATTATACAGCAGTGATTCAATTGCTGTACATCTAAAGCAGATTGAATAGAAAATCTGTATTAAACACATTCACTAGATGACTACTTTTTCACTGATTCTGTCGGGTTTGCGTAGCTGGAGATTTGCTCGCATCTTGGGAGACTGAACTTTTCTTTAAGGATTCAATAGTTACATTTCTAGAAAATGCAAGGAGCAAATCCTTCCCAAGCTGCCAGTTTAAGACTGATCTAACTTAGCTTTGCAGGGAACAATGAAGAGCCTAAGAGCCACAAGCTTCAATAACACATGAGAGAGCATGAAAGCCAGCAAGTCCATGTGTTATTGGACAGTCACGGACACTAACCTCACTTACAAAAAGACTGGGGATTGAAATAAACCACTGGGCTTCTGCAGTATCAAAGAGTAAATTGTTTTATCTCTGATCCTGGAACAATCTCGTCTCCCATTCTGCTTTCTCTCGGCATCACGTTTAGAAGTCACAGCTCTTGATCCCATGGGCAGCAGGGAAGATTTAGTGAGGATGGCAGCCTCATTTCCAGCTCTATGTAAAAGGCACTACATGTACCACAGCACGGTGGCACTTGTATGGATGGGCCGCCATTCTCCACGACCAAGGCAATATTTACAAAGAACCAAAAAGATCATTTTGACCAAATATTGTGGAACCCTCTGCCCACGCTTTTTGTGCAGAATAACTTAACTCAGAAGCAAAGGTGAGCCTGCAGATCTACCCCCCCTACAGTTACTACATGGCAAAGCGCTAAAATAATTTAGGAACTCTATCCTGCTTTCCTCATTGTAGCACACTCATTTTAGGTGGGTTCCACAGTAGTCTAAATTCCCTGCATTGAGACCAGCCAATTTCATCTTTCCCATGACTGACAGGCGTCCTGCCAGTAAGTCACAGCACTCCTCTCCCTGAACTGGCAGCTGCCCTACACCTTTTGCAAAGTGTATTTCCACCGAAGCACCCTCTGGCAGCGTTGTAAGTGGGGTTAGCGACCGTGCAGCAACTGGTATGGGTAGGTCACACCATACACAAACTTACAACATAGTCCCTAGCCTCAAGGGCACACGTGGGTTTCCCTAAAGTCCTCTTCATGTGTTCTTTGTGAAAATATGCAGACTGAGTCTGCTGGCGAGTCAG
Organism: Crocodylus siamensis; assembly: GCF_052110815.1. NCBI lineage: Eukaryota > Metazoa > Chordata > Crocodylia > Crocodylidae > Crocodylus > Crocodylus siamensis. The sequence continues at coordinate 9,141,695 of NC_143405.1, read as the reverse complement.
CAAGAGAAAACACACATTCGTTAAAGGGGAAGCTAATAAGAAAACCTCTACATTTACTGTTTCTACAGCAAAAAAGATAGCTCAAAATTTAATCAGCCCTTCAGCATACTGATAGGAACCTGCAAGATATAAAGAAAGTACAAGAGGGATCGTATTCTTTAGGTAAGAAAGTTAACTAGCTCCATACATTTCAAGGCTAGAGTAAACATGCCAAATTAGAAACCAGACTTTGTTCAGGCTGGAATAAATTAAGACTTCTTAAAAACCAGTCTTGGCACAGGTGATGCATTTAAAGAACAAGTATTCCCAAGGGCACAGAAAGGAGTTATTTTTCTGGTTTGCTGACTCTGCATATCACACACTAATGAAACAATATTCACCCAGGTAGAGTGACAGTTAAGGTGGTGTGTCAACGAGAACAGTGTACAATGTGTTACAGAGGAGAGACAAGATGATCAAGGAAACATAGTCATTGGTGCAACAATGGCAATAACAGCTGTATACTGTAACAAAGTCAACAACTTCCACTAAAAAGGAAACCACAAAAATCTTTTGATTGTGTTCAGTGGAATGGCTTGGAAAGTGGCATTTGGCTGATCCCAGTCATATTACTGACTTTGGGGTTTTTTATTTCATGATGCCCTGTTTAAGTTAATAAAAGAGAAGCAATGCACACCTGCAGAATACTAAGCAAAAGGAGCCAACGGTATAAGTTCTACCCCAGATGTTAGTTTTAGAAGAGTTTTCCTTTAAATAAAAAGCTTGTGCTATTGCCACAACAATTGTAAAATAAAGGAAAATACAGAAATCAATATCAACTAAAGATGAGCTTTTCTGCCTTCAAAATGTCATTTGAAAAGGCAGAGCCAAGCATAAATGAAATTATGAGTTATGTAAGTGGTTCCTGTTTTTCTCTCTCTCTTTTTTCCTGTATTTTTTGGCTTAAACTTCCCTACAGGGCCATAATCATTTAAAATATAATACTTCTGAAGGACTTCTTAAAAGTTATCATTGTTGCATATGACACCTTCAGATGACTACCACTAAAAACGTTAAATAAGCCATTTTCTCCCAGTTGCTAGTATGGATTCGATTCACAGGTTTCCTTATGCTAACCGTTTCTTCTGCTGTAGGGGCCTATATGAGCAAAAGGGGAGACCACAACTTTGCAGAAAATAGAAAAATATTATTAGAAAATGACAGAAACAGGCAAGATACAGCACTGGAAAATACCTGTATGTCATTTCTTCAAGTCAGACTAAGTTTTTCAGTCAGCGCTAACCTATGGATGCAAATGGAAACCCTTTTGACTAACCAAATGTCTGCTGCAGATTAATTCTTTGAATTTCTATTCATTTCCCAGGGAGGATTCAAGGAATCCCTAGTCTGGAGGCATAAAAAACAGGCTGAGCACAGAACGAGCACTCTATACTACTTATTTTATTATTCACTGGTGGTTTTCTCTGCCTTTTCTTTATTAGACTTGGAGTTATTACTCCCAGCCCCTGTGCAGTGTACTGTCTTGTGCTAAATAAAAACTTCTTGCAGAAATTACTAGAATTTAATGAATATCTAAATATTGCATTTAAGTATTATCTGAGTGGAGACTTATTTATGTCCCAAGTGCCCATTAACGTGCAGACTGCACCTTTTGACTGATCTGAAGGTGCAGATTCTACCAGGCTCGCTCACATCGAGTTGCCTGCTACCGCACAAGTAAAGAGAGAATTCAGAATTAACTCTCACTGAAAATCGGTGTGAATCTTTCCTACCATTTCTAGCAGAAGCCGTATTGGGCCCTGCGGAATCACACCATATAAATAAAGATGACAGAATCTGGCTTTTGTTCATTAGGGTAACTAAATAATCTACAATATTTAGTTATCTATGGTGGACAAGACTTCATTGCAAGACATTTAGGGAGGAATGGGAATGCATTTCTTCTCTGAGCAACAGCCAGGCATTCACGGAACAAATGAAACATTTGGGTTTGTTTTGCCAAATATCCATTAAATTGCACTGTCCTTTAGATTTCCTGCATTTCCTTTCCAACCACTGCTTCTCATCAAACATTGCTGTTTGCTGATAAAAGCCTTCTTCAATATAGCTAACTTCTCCCACCTTCTTTATTCCCATTTCTTCAGCAACCCCTCTGCCTGCATCTGTAACATCGGTGTTGCATGTCAAGTCAGGTGCTATTCAATTCTGGATGAAGGAAAGGAGTTGCAGGGCAGGCATTCCTTATAATATCATACTATAAAAGCAGTATGAATATCGGCCCATATTCTCATCCAGCTGCAGTCCCATGCAGCGACAGGGCCGAAGCCAGTCTGTGCTACAGGCAAGTGGCTGGATAAGACGGTATCTGCACCAATACAGGCCAATTATACTCATGTGTTAGCTTTACACTAACAGAATTTTAAGGCCAGAAGTGATGTTTATGATAATCTGCTCTGACCTCCACCGTTATGGAGACCACAGAATTTCTACCAGTAAGTCTTGTAGGACCTGTGAAATATCAACTCTATAAACTTTGGAGCCTGTCAGAGCAGCCTGTCTCCTTTGTTCTGTATTTGTATATGGAGTAAATGCTCTGAATTTGCCCCTGCTGGAAAAAAAGCATGATGCCCTGGGCACCCTGTGAAGGCTTTGCTGAATGATTCAAACAGGGAAAAATACATGTTTACACACAAACTCCTGGCAGTTAACAACAAAAGGATGTGAAAGGGAGAGAAACATGCCCAAAGGTTTAACGAGGCCTAGAGAGACTTTTTTCTTTCCTTTCTCTTTTTACATTAAATATACCAGTGGGTAATTAGAGTGATTCTTGAGAAAGCTTTTTATCATTATTCCAGCCTTCATTCCAATTGAAAATGATATAGTATACACCATATGCCTGTGAACTCAGTGAGGGGGTATTAGAGCTGTCATTTGATCAATGTATAAAGGCAATTCTTCAGTACAGTGTGTGAATCAATTAGTCATAATTGCTTCCAGAGCCAAATATTTAAAGGATAAATATATGTGCGTTACAAACATATACTTGTGCAGTGGCCATGGTACTTTTTTTATGGTGTGAAATAATAAAAACACATTTACACTAAGTTGAAGTTACCCAACCCTTGTTTGAGAACACTGTCCAGTGAATGGTGCTATTTCTGGGTCTCAGAGGACCAGCTTGTGATACATGCTATCCATGCAAAATAGTGCTTTAGTCTCTGAATAGTCCCCATTTAAATCAATGGAGCTGCCTGTGGAATAAGATGCTCCTTAACCCAAGACAGACCATCAGACTGCCCTTCTGTGAAGGCTACCTGTGGGAAGCTCTCTCATACAAGGCCCCTAGTTCTCTGCTGCAAAGCAGAACTGAAAGAATAAACTTCCTCATCATAAGTCACTAGGAAATGTTGTTGAGTAGCAAGTTCTGCAATTTTGTGGTGGAGGGAAGAGATGCATTTACAGAACCAAGCTTCTGGCAACTAAAGCTTTCAGATTTCCAGTGGTTTCTAATGGGGAAACTGATTGTATTAGTCCTCTTTTGAATCACAAGTTGTTTCTTGGTAGTTCCCTGATGAGGAATTAAATCCCTCTTTCACATACTTAAAGAAATTCCATTTTTCATCATTTACTCTGTTTGCCAAACACTGATTTGAGAGGTAGGTAACTATAATAAGTGGGCCACATTATCAATAGGAGTCACTAGGAACAGCAGGATTTAGCCCTTTTTAACTAGTTGCTTTCTTACTGTTACAGTTTTCTTTAAAGAACCTCAAATAGTTATAGCATCTTTCTATACTGTTTTACTATGCTTAACAAGGAAAACAATCCTAGAGGAAACTACCTAATAAACAAAGGCCATCTGGTGCTATCTGCTCTTTAGCACGTTGGAAAAGCAAAAGTGCTGTCTTTTTGTTTCGGAAGAAAGGAATATACCCCCTTAAGTGTGCTGTTTTATAGAGTTACAGAAGCCAAATACAGAGGGCCATCAGCAAGAATACATTTCAGTGTAAATGCCCCAAATCCCAGTTTACAAACTTCAGCACAGGGTCAGCAACCTGGCCACTGAAATCACATGAGCAAGGGCTCCTGATGCAAGTACTAGAGGTTCGGGCCTGTTGTCTCATGTCCATGTCTCGACAGTTCACACTCTAGTCTTTATATATTTCTCTCTCTCTGTCTAACTAGGACGCTGTGTGTAGACAGTTTTATAAATGTCAGCATCCATGTACACATGTATGCCTTAACCCAGGCTCCTGCCTTGGGCTGAGGAGTGTCCTTGGGAGAGGGTGGTGCAACGGTGGCTTTAAGCCACTTGGCCTAGCTGCCTGGAATAAATTAGAGCAGCTTCAAGGCTCCAGTTTCTGTCTGCTGCCTATGACTCCAGAAGGCCCAATATGTCAGGCAGGAAAGAACCATTCCTCCCCTCATCCCTGGCACATTCTCTAAACCAGCAGCAAGGAGAGGAGCGTAGGACCGACAGCACCATCTGGAGTACTGATCAATCTGGAGGCAAAATTCCCAGGACAAGCTGCGACTTCTTCATAGGCTTTTGGCGCTGCTGAAACAGTGCAAAGCAGCAGCACCAGAAAGCAGCATTACACCATAGTTATTTAAAGAGCTCATATGCTTTAAAACCCCACGTACATAGGCTGATGAAGTTCTTACATACACAGTATAAACCATGCAACTCCTGTTACTGAGGAGGAAAGTCAGTCCAGAATCTAGCAGAATCTGGAAGCTAAATGGGAAACATCCAGAAAAAAGGTGTCTGGAAACAGTGGCCTGCAATTCTGTGTGCCGCTATATTGAGGGAGGCAGCAGTCTAAAACAAAACAGCTAAGGGGAGCCAGGAGCCCTGAATTTTTCCCCAGCAGTGCCCTGGCTCACTGTATGATCTTAAGCAAACTCTCCCTGGATTTCCTCTGCGCCCGATTTCTCTCTCTCCACTTTGTGCTTAGACATCCAGAGATGAAAACTGCTAACTGCTGTCACCAGAGCAGGGGTTTTAATTGAATTTATTTTTAAATGCCAAGGGGGAAAACAAAAATAAAAGGGAAAAAGATGAGGAAATGCTTCTTTTTTATTTGACCTTTCTATTTTTAAAGGGTAGCTTCAACACATCTGACTCATCTAATTAGGTACAAATCCACGTGTAAATATGAAATGTGTGTTAGTACCCAGAACATCAGACAAGTGCTCAGAGCATGTCTGCAGTGGCAAACAACAGGAATCTGATTACTTAGTATTTCTGTAAGATATGAAGTGAAATCTTTATGCACTCCTGAAAGACCACTTTGTGCAGTTTGGCTATGGGGATGCATCAACTCTGAGGCTTCAAAGTCAATACTAATTACCAATCCAGTGGGGGCATTAGATTCTGCTCCCCATCATAGCCAACACTACAGCTGTGGTTCCCAAGTGAACCAGGCATACCTGAGGAGGCACTTGCTTTAGTTCTGAGTTGATTACATACATTACCAACCAGGGGAAATTTCAACTTCTCATTTCACCTGTTTTCTCTTCTGCTCTTAGACACCACACTTGCTATGAAAGGCGTGAATCTTGGAGAAACTGATGTCAGAGGCAGTGGCAAGGGCTGGTTGTCTGTCTGGATCAGCCACCAAAACAGAAACCCTACACAACCCTTCCAAAGAAGCTCATGCTACTCACAGTATGACAAAAACCTTCTAGCTATGACCACAGACCTGATGCACCTATTTTACATAGTGCCTGACCACCCCCCACTGAACCTGGGGTGTTCTTGTTTGTCTTCTGCCCCATCTCACAGTCCTGGAGTTTGACACTCCTTTGTGAAAACAGTATCACACTATTCACACCATTATTCCAATGAGTCCACTTTATAAAGCAGAAGACCCCCTGAAGCAGAGGTAGAAATGCAGAGGCAGAGGGTAGCAAATGCTTAAATATAAAAGTGTCAGGTCTGTAGTAACCCTTGGAATTTTACAGTTCCCTTCCCCACAGACATACCCCCGAAGCCCACTAAAACATACAGATCCCGGGAGTGTTGCTAAACTGCTCCTTCCCTAATTTGGAACCCTCAAGCAACATCTAATTCCAAAGCTAGGGGTCATTTCAAACAGGGCTGCATTTTTGTGGTTTCACTGTGGGGTTCTGACTACAAAAGACTTGACAGTCTCATATTCCTTGGATTCGTCTGCATGTTATGGTAAAACACAATGGGTCCATTCACAAAACAAAACGAATTTTTACATAACAGAACATGCAATAAAAGCACGAGAGAGAGAGAGAGAGAGAGAGAGAGAGAGAGAGGTATCCAGAGGAGAACTTACCCCGCGCTTTAGGCTCCTGAAGCAGTGGATTTTGGGTTTGGAGGTCATGAACTCGTTGAAGCGATGGGAGAGGGGTTCCTTTTGCTGCTTGGGAGACTGGGGGCCGTTGGGAACAGCAGAGGGTGAGGCAGAGGCAGGGGGAGGAGGAGGGGGCTGATGGGGGGATGTTAAAAGGGACATAAGCTACGTATAAGAGATGGAGAAGTGACAGAATAAAAACCAAAATAAAAAGATAAAACACAAAACGAAAATAAGCATCAAAAACAATATTTGAACATCCAGAAAAAAAACAATTAAATAATTAAATATTTAAAAGCCATGGTTCAACAAAGAGGGGGAAAAGGAGTGTTTAAGACTTGCGTTAAAAGAAGAATGTGAGAAAATGGGTGGTTTAGTAACGCAACAAAAAAGCAACACGAAGTATCTGACAGTAAGCTCATGCAGACTCTTCCATGCAAATACTACACAAGTTCCCCTGTACTAATTTTGTGGGCAGGTCAAAATAATGCATATAGACAGATTTTTCCAACTGCATGTATGGACACAGGCCCAATAAGGAAGGTACCTTAGTGCCCAGAGGTATTTCTATTATTCGGAAAACAAGAAGGCTCATTTCTTACTTCTTTCAAATCATGCTGCTCGAGTTCTTAGGTTTTTAAAATGATGCTGTAATTTTATGTTATAAAAAAACACAGTGGAGGCATTAGGCCCAATTCTGCTTCCAGTCAGAGAGCCTGATTCTCCCTTGCCCTGTGTTTTAAATGGTCACTTACACCAGTACAATACAAGTGCCCCGTTATGATTTGGCAGCTCTTTCCACTCACTCTGCCATCAACATAAAGGGTCAAATTAAGAAGCAGAGCAAAGAGGATGAGATCAGATCAGAGGTCTCACTCTTGGATTGTAGTGGTATAGCTGTGATCAATCTTTGTCCCATCACTCTGACACCTTCTGAGAACCCCAGGTAAACATGGCCATGCATTATGATATAAAATACAACAATGAAATGAAAACAGGTTTAAATGGATACAAAGTTAGCGTGAGCTTAAAAAAACGTCAACTGCATTGTAGAGGCTCAATTAGTTGTACCGAGAAAGAATGAGTTACCGAAAATCCCCATTCCCAGCCTCCCCAGCCACTGCACCCACTGAAACAGTAATGCAAAGAAGCACGGAGAGTTTTAGGAGTGTCGGAAGAGTGACACTGTAATAAAGCTGCCCCAAAGTAATGATGTTAGTTAACACGCGTGGCATTCCAGAAGTGAATACAATCCCCACTTTGAATTAGAAAACAGAAATGGCCATGGCAAAAAACATGACAACTAAAAAGTAAATAAATCAATAAGCAGCAATAGCATTTAAAATTATACAGGAAAAAAAATATTTTGAAAATAAAACATAAAATTAAAAAGAAAACTACAACAAAACACCTATCAGGACAGCTATTAGCTTTCTGCAACATAAATTCTTTTAAAAAAAAAAAAAAAATCTTACTTGCCAGGACTTTTAAAACAAGACAGAAGTTACTGGCTATAAATCTACTAACGCTGAGCTGAAAACTGGAAGTCAGTACCTTATTTTTCTTGATGAATGGCCATAACTTGCCCTTCGATTTGCCACCAAACTTGGGCTCAGATTTTCCATCCCCTCTGGAATTGGAAAGGCTGGATTCAGAGACAGTGCGCTTCATTGGCTGAGTGAAATCCTCGAAGTCGATATCGCCCGGAGGTTCGAACCCTGATTTAAAGGCTTCTATTACCAACTGCGAATCCTGAAATAGATCCAGTACACATATAAACTTGCTGGACAAAGACTATGGTTACTGATACAGTGGAACTCTACAGTGAAGGTAAAGCCCATCTGCTCTATTAATGAAAAACAACTTTAATGTTAATTAGTCTTCTGGTGCCATGAAAAGTAGAGTGCTATCCTGTCTAAACTGGAAGTCTGTCAAGTCGCATATTAGTCATATACTATATGGAATTATGTTACCTATGTACTGACAGATAATAACTGATTGAAAAAGCTAACAATGCATAACATGCTTGCTAGTTGGATCTACAAAGGTAACAGATTTTTATGGGTAGTTTCAGCATCAGGCATAGCAGTAAGGTAAATGCATTTTAATCTAGCATCAAGATGAAAAACCATTCATCAGGTTGTCGTCCGAGACCAATCATGCTGAACATAAGCCTCAAACACAGAAAACATTACAATACATTTTCACATATAGCAGGGGTCGGCACCATTTTTGGCCAGAGTGCCCAAAACACCCGCAACCTCAACTTTTAAGATGTTGGCGTGCCAGGGGCAGAGGTGGAGGAGCTGCAAGGGGCCTGATCCTTGCTGTAGTAGCACAGCCCCAATCCCTTCCCCACCATCTGCCCCAATGTGCATATGCATCTCCCATCAGGAACGAGCTGGGCCAGAGCTCTGCAGACCCCCACGGAGCTGCTTGCAGCGTCCTGGCTGCCTGCCACAGCTGACCCACGCTCTGGGCAGGCCCCTGCTGCCCACCACGGAGCCTGAGCTGCTTGCAGCAGGCAGCAAAGAGGCTGCAAGCAGCTGCACCGGGATCTGCAGAACCATGGCCCAGATCATTGCCAGATGTGGGGGCAAGCGCACCTCAAGCTGGATGGCGAGGAAGGGGTCAGGGCTGCACCGTTACAACAAGAATTGGGCCTCTCACACCTCCCCCAGCATCCCTCCTTAGGTGCATGTGCCAAGCAAAATGCCTTTGCATGTCACGCACTGGCACATGTCCCAAGGGTTGCCGACCTCTGACATACAGCATGTAGAGTTGGTCTGTGTGTGGCCAGGGCACCAGGTATGACCTAGCACACAGCTAGGGTGCAACCCTGCATGCTGGCTCTGGAGCTGTGTCAGGGCAGACCCAGAATGCCAAATCTGGGACTGTGTGCTAAATCTGGGACCACAAGCATGGCCTTAGCACCAGGGTGCCAGATTAGGTCCCACCTTTTTTCCTTCTTGGAGCCTTTCAAAACAGGGTATGTGTTATATTCAGAAGCATAAAATAAATGAAAAAAATACTCCCCCCTCCATCCCCCTCACTATTCTTCCCAAAATACCTATCATCTAGATCCTTTCCTGGGAAGCAGCTCCTCGTTTTACATCATATATACATTCTCTTTCCAAGAGCATTAGACTCAGCCACTGACGTTAGGAACACTGTTTAATGGGAGCAAATGAAAGTGAAGGCTGCCCTCACTGCTTTGACCATATTTCATTACTTTTGTTCATATTTGTCTATAAAACACCATCTCAAGGATGTGTCAGAGGATATGCATGCAGCCAGAAACCAGGGTAAATTAAGCAAAAGCAAGGTACAGGGAAAGATTTTCACAAGCTTTTAAAAAGGATTTTGGAGCAAGTAGCCTGCTGAAAATTAACAACATTACTTATTACTTTGGCAGACGTTTTGGTACATCTCCTCCACAAACCTTAAACTCTAATGCGATATTAAAACTTCCCTAATTTTAAACATCTAATAAAAGGTATCATTTAGGTATGAAAGTAAGACCCACAGGGGGGAAAGGAGTTAAAAATTAAAAATACATTAATTAAACCCATACATGTCACATTCCATACTAGTATATATCAGTCCATCTTTATGAACTTTTAATTTCTTCTCCTTTAATTACACAGTATTCTTTCTATATAGTCAAAGTTTCCCTTTCACTACAATGGGACTAAAAATAACTATTTCTCTTTATATATCAGAAAAAAGATAATGTCATAACAGGAACTCAGAAGTCCATAACAAATTAATGTTATCTGCTGCCAGAGCTTGCAGAGGCAAATTCCATCCAGGTTCACTTAACAGTCACTGTGGCTTACCCTTGCAAACATGACCTCTGCTTTGTTAGAAATATTTTTTTTTTAAAGAATGGGAAAAAAACAGCAAGCTCTTTGTAAGAATACTAGAAATATAGGCTCAAATTCTATTCCCAGATAAATGTATGCTGCTCCCATTGATCTTTTGATGGGAATGCTTTAGCAAAGACAGAATTCAATCTTGAGCAAGTATACTACTTTTTTCAAGTGGCATAACTAAGAATGAAGAATTGGCAGGGTTGCAGCTGGGCAACAGACAAGCTTCTTGCTTTCTTTGCAGCTTAAGTGTCATAAAATATTAAATCTATCCAATATACCCTGTCAGTTTTTAACATTGTATAACAAAATAAAACAAAGGTGTTTTTTTCAGAGGACTTGCAAGAAGTCCTCAGCTCTCTTTCAGACCTAAAGTAGAGGGCAACAAGCAAGGACATTCAAGTTCTGCTTGGAACTCTTTTAGCTTTTGAACTTGTCAGTCTCTAGAAATCCATTAGTCAAAGATGAGAACTCATGCATTTTTATTTTACCGTACAATGGCACGTCTATCACACCTGCCAGAATGCAGGTAATGAATGGCTTGCCCTCTCCACAGCGGAGGTTTTCCTTAATACAAATGTTGACAGCAACTTATTTTTAATGGTTCCATTTTCGCTATTCTAACCCAGGATGACTATATGTAATGCTTCCCAGTCATCAGTTTGCAGATGGAAAGGAAGACACGAATGACATACTGATTCACGAAGTACCAGGAAAGAAAAGTCCAAGCTCGAGTCTGGACATCTTTCAGAAACATAGGACCTTCCTATCTAGGCAAGCACTCAAACAAAACTAAGATGAGATGCTGTTTAGGGGTTCTCTGTTTTATCTTGATATTCTAGTTCCTCTTTAAACTGTTGTGGTCCTCTTGTCACTATTTTTTTTAAGTTATTCTGTTTTCTACTGTAAGCCTCCCTGTGCCATTGTTGGGAAGGGAGGCATATAAACTGAATAAATAACTAACTAATACTGATTCTACTTGGGTATACCCAGACCAGAAGAACAGACAAGAATCTAATAGAGCATACAAAGAACTGGACAGCAGGAGTTCCTGAATTCTAATCCTAGCACTCATATGACCTCCTCTGTGGCTTGCAGAAGGCATTTAATATCTATTCAGACATCCAGTGAGGAAAGGTATAATTCAAGCACTAAGTATTACTACATACCATGCAAACGCAACCATGGCACTTCCTAAGGAATCCACACAATTGTGTTTTCAGTAAGTTAGTGAAATACAACACAGTTCTAATGCTTTCTTATTATTGGTACAGTACAATTTTAGCACTATACATTTAGTGTTTCTTGGATGCTGTGGGAAAAGGGTCAATACTGAGTGCACTGAGCAATACTGCATGTAGCAGATTTCAGTTAAAAACCTGTATTTGATAAAAGGACTTGGAGATCCACATATGAAGTTCACTGAAGATGATGCAAAGCATTGTTCAACACTGCTAAAATAGTCCCAGTAATAGCTTTACCATCAATCTTTAATATCCTAGTATCAAGGGAGAAGGATTTATATATCTTAGAAGTCCTTCCAGTCTCCTATCTGAAATTTACTATGTGACATTTTTTACAACAGGTAGCTGCAGTGTCACCTACTTTTGCTGTAATCTTCTGTCAGTGTCATACTGTTGGTTGTTTTGCATGAAGAGCCAGATCCTGAAGTCACATTATTATAGGAGACTCTGCTGTCATTTAAACAAAAATTTCTAGGCTCCAAGGTTGGAGAAAAACTTGGAAGTGTAACTTGAGTGCAACCTAAAGGCTCAAAAACCAAAGGGCTTTTCCCAGTCTGGTTCCCTTTGGGAAAGCCCAATGTCTTGAACAAAGCTAGGCTGTTTCTTCCCCCTGCTAGGGCAGGTCTGGGTCTTGTTTGTATTCATTTAATCACATGACATCTGCATTATCAGCAGTTTTCAGTGCACTCAGCTTTGTTTGACTCTGACCTGTGCTGGCTCATTCCCAAAGCTAAATCCAGCCTGAAGCCAGGCTGCACACTTTGCGCTCAGAGAAAGATATATCTAATAGTAAGCTACTAAGATTGCTGATGCTGAAGGTTTTGCAAGAAAGCGTCAGAACACACAACCTGCAGACACAGGGGCCAGCTACTGTTGTTGAAGCATGTTACGTCTGTACAGGGCCCCAGAGGTAATACAATTAACCAGATAACCCAGCTACATGAGCAGGAGCAAAGCAAAAGATTTAGACTGCATATCTGCAACAGGATATATGACCTTTCAACAGGAAAAGCCCACTGCATCCAAGGGCCCTGCCTTTGTTTGGTGCATTTTAACCATACCTTCCTGCTCTGCCGCATCCCACCCAACGTCATTCCTTCCTTCCACAAACATGTAGCTACGTGACACCCCAGACAGGGACAGATTCTCAGTTCCAGCTACCTTCCCCAATACCTTATTTGACAGCTTTATTATTCCTTTACGAGAAATATTCCCCCCTTTCTCCCACCTCCTTGTGATAATTTGCTTTTATGGTTTCCTTGCTTTAAACAATATGATCCGGATCAAGATAGAGCTGGGAGCATTTTTCTAATTTCAGAAGCTCCTTGTACTTACAAGCTTTGTAGTAAAAAAGAAAAAGAAAAAGATGCTTTTGCATGCATTTCTCTTTGCTCTGCCCCATTTTTCAAACGACTATGTAACTTCACAAATTTCAAATGAATTTTGAGGGGGAAAAAGACTATTAAAGGATAAAAACATTTTTGTTTCTCCCAAGTTAACTTAAGTTCTAGGGTGGAAGGTTTCAGGCTGATCCTTGGAAGGGATCTTGTAGCAGAAAAATACCCATAATGTCTGTAATCTCTTTTTGTGCAAGGAATCCATTTAAGAAGCAAGTGGAGCCTTTTAAGTGCATAGAAAGTTTATTACATATTTTGTGATTGTTCCATTGTGATGAGGTGTGGAACATTAAACAAGGTTCGTTAAATATAAACACATTCTCACTCCAGGGGCATTTCTAGCAACTGCCATTTTCAACGCTTGAAACAGAAGTGTGTTTTACTGCATGCACGAGTCTTCTGCAACAGAAAGCTCAGTCACCCATTTAACATTAAAACACCTGCAGGCACTTGAAATATGATATATCCTCAAAATGACATGTATGTAATATCAATTTGAGGGTTAACTTTAGCTGTCTGCACAGGGCTAGCCTATTCCTCATTTATATTCTATCTATGGCTTCATCTAAGGGTTTGAGCAGTACGTAAGCCTCGGCTTGCTCTCTACTGTGCAGACTTATCTTCCAGGTTAGCACCATAACAAAAGCACATTGTACTGATGATGTCCCACCAGTACCTGAAATACCTCCAAAGAAGCAACAACAACCGTTGCTTTCTCTTTCTGTTTCCGTCATTTCCTAAGAAACTGTCAGTGGAAGCTGGTGAGTGCTGAGCAGAAAATTATATTCTGAAACATCAGCCTTAGGCCTCTGCAACCAATTAACTGCAATATCCAGGCTCTAAGCAATGAAAAGCTTAGAAGAGTCCAGTGAGCAAGACATATGGGGAAATTCAAACAGTGAGCAATACACACGCTGTTTGTATTTGGAGCACTAATGTGATCCATGAAAAGAGTTGAAAAGCAGATGGAGACTTCATTTACCAACAGAGTGTGGGAGCACTGCATTCTCAACTAGAAAGAAAACAGATCTGCTCTTGTGCTGCCTGTGCAGCAGGAAGCACAACCAAACTCCTTATCAGAGTGATGTTCAGAAATTAAAATCCCCCACTGCTCATTTGCAAACTGAAGTATCCAGACTAATAGAACAAAGGTGAATATATAGATTGAAGAAACCTGGACAGACGTACAAATCTGCACACACCACATGTTTAGCGCTTCCATAATTAACAGAATAACTAAAATAAACACATTCCTGTAACATTCCATTTGATTTTTAGTTCTACTGGAAAGCCAGAGTAAACACCATCACAGAAGGACTGGTGTGCCTTATTATCTAAAAGATGCGGTTTGCAGAAGTCTATTTACAGATAATCAAGTCTTTAGAAACAGGATCCTAGAAAAAGGAGTACATTAAAGGAGTATATTTGACAAAGAAAACTTTTATTCTTTAAAAGGCAAATGACAGTATGCAAAATCTTACTAAACAAATGAGGAACAGAATGTTTGCTTCAAGACGACAAAAGCATCTAGCATTTATGTTTTAAAACAGGCCTTAGGAATAGACCTATCCTTAATGAACCTATGACGAAGAATCCTTTTCTGAGCTCTGATTGGATTGCAGCTTTGCGTTCATTGTTTCTTCACAGAGCAGCAGACTGTAAGTCATTTGGGGGAAGAACCGTTGCTTTTGTCCTGTGATCATCCAGAACACAGCACAAAAGATCTAGGCCTGGGGCTTAAAGGTGACCCACAAATGACAAATATCAATGCAGAAAACAAGGTTCAACAGTGCAACACTTACATTTTGCTGATCGATTGATTCAGCCGCCTTTGTTATTCCATCCAGACACTTCCCAATGATGGGGATCACCTGGCGGTCGACTTCGGCAAAGGTCTTCATAGATTCACCTATTCTCACTATCCTCCTCTCCTCCATGTCTTGTATTTTCTAAAACATTACATATAATTTTGATCAAACACTGAGTTACACCACTGTTTCAACCAATTTCTTCCTGCCGTACAGCAACTCCTTTTAAATAAAATCATTTAAATACTACGTAAAATCTAGGAAAATGAAGATTGAAGAGCTGGTCAAAGAGTAGCCTCCTTGTTACAAGCAGTAGTTGGTAATTTTGCAATGAACATTTCCTGTTGGAAAATGCTCATTTGTCAAAACTGAAGAAGTGGAATTATATGGATCCTGATAAAAATTTTGCTAAGGAAGTTTTCCAGGTCCTGAACAAAATTCCTATAAAAATAAATTCTCTCTCTCTCATTCTTCGTGAAATATTTTGAAAAGTTTTCATTTGAATTCCACAAAGATTGTAAACAAAAGTTAAAAACCTTAATTTTTTGAGAAATGGGACTCTAGTTGTCCAGATTGCCCTTACCATCACGTTGTTTAAACCAGGCATTTTATTGTTCCCTATATGTGGTGTCAAGGCTCTCCAAGTATCAGATCCAAGGACTTCTGGTTTAGAACACAGGAAAAGTGGAGGTTGCATATTCCTGTTATGATGGATTACAAAAGGATGCAGAAAGTATATCCAGAGGACATGAATCAAGGATGCATGTTTTGTGTTGCATCATATAACCTGATACGACACTGTCTACCAGGAAGATTCCACACCATTTTCCTGTTAAACCTTGACCCAACCAAGAGCAACAAAAAAATAACATAATTAAAGGAAAGAACAGATTGACATCATTTTTTTAAAAAGTAAATGTCATTTTGACACTTGAAATAAGCCACTGGAATTTTCTGATACACAGAGAAAGCAAAGGTTTCCTTACTAAAACCAAATGTATTGCCAACGATAAAAGTTTAATTCTGTAAGGCACTGTATGAAGTTTATACATAGCCTGGGGATTTTTTTTATTATTATTATTACTACTACTACTACCACCTTAAAGTACCATGAAACTAAAGGGAAGTTTTTCTAAGACATTTAAATGTTTGAATGGGAAAAAGCCTGTTTGCTGCACAAGCATGAATAACTTCTGAGCATATTGTAAACATATTTTGAACAAGTTACAATCTCTCCTTCTCCCTTAGTCCTACTCCCAGCACAACTGCAACAGAATAACTGAAGCAGCGCAGCAACTTCTCTATGGAATCCCAGGAATAGAAACTGTCACTAAAAGAGAGTAACTACGTCTTGGTTTGATGCGTCAAGACTGCTCTTTAATAAAGCAGTGCCGAGACCGCATGGAGAGTAATGAGCTGGCGTCACAGAATTAAACCTACTGGTTGCCCTTCCTTGTAGGTAACAAGAGAACTTATCCTCACTTCTCCCCTCACAGAGCCCCAGTATCAAAGACCTCACCTGGAAGATGTTTGGTATGTGTGTGTAATAATGTTCGTGTTGCTCATGGTTAAACTTCTGAAGAATGGATGAGTATTCTCCTTTGCTCTCTTCAGCCATTTGATGTCGTAGCTGGGCTTGGGATCTCGCCTGAGGAAAAGCCAGAAGAATATCCTATGTTACACTGTTTGGAAATAAATCCCGTCAGATTAAGACTGAATAATTTTCTCCATTCCTATTTTACTCCTACTGCATTTACTACTGTCAGCCCACACAAAACCTTGGGGAACATTGGCATATGGATCCTTGAACACTTTCAATTTTCAGTCTCATCTCATCTACTTCCAGTGTTTATTCCAAATTCATACAGCCAGAACTCTGTCCAGATTTTTCCTCTAAATGCTCTCATTTTTTTACTTCCTAGAATAATTCACCACTTCACCTCTTGTAAATATGATAAGCTCTTGGGACCAAGTTTGTGATCTCTTTATACCAAAATCTTCCTGCAGTAAATGGGAGCTCAGCACATGGAAGATTTATAGGACTCTGCTTTTCTGCTCTTAGCTCAGCTAAGCACCCTTGCTTATTCTCAGTTTGTATTAGGTGAACAAGGCATCTTTCTATCATGTTTACAAGCTTACTGGCAGATGCACTTCCTCTGCTTAGTATGCCTCAATTTACACCTGAAGAAGCTGATTTTCCTTTCCCAACATACATTCTTTCCAGCAGCAATTTTAATTGTGTGTGTTCCTTCACTTCATTGTATGAATTAGGCCATGCTAAGTTTGTCTCACCAGTATTTCACTTCAGAGTCTATAACTCTTCCTTACCTCCCTGCATAAAATGCCACTCCTCCCTCTCCACCACAGCCCTTGGAAGCTTTCCTCTGAACAATCTACGCCTGTTAGCCAGTAATGATTTATTTTGTGTTGCCACATTTCAACTAATATGATAACACCAATATCATTTGCATGCATTTTCCTACTGTTCTTTTTTGCAACAATTCTCCATTTGCAAAGATACACTTCGTAGAGTGATTCATTTGTATCTGACGATTTTTCTCTTTTGAGTTTTCCTTCCTGAGACCTTCTGTCATCTGTTTCACTGCCCAATATTATTTCCCCCCAACCTAACCCATCTGTTTATGTCAGCTGTCTTTTCCTTCCTTACTACAGACCTTTGCATAGAAGCCCTCCCTTCCCCTGCTTGCTACATCCCTATGCCTTCACCTCCTATTCTGACTACATTCACTTGTTTGCTTTCTCTCTCTCTCTCAGTCCCAATTATGTGGACCAGTACATTGTTGCTTGTTCTGCTCAGCTGTAGCCTATCCCGTGGACCAAATGCTGGTCCTAGGGAAGTTGATGGGAGTTTTGCTATGGACTTCAGTGATGCCAGGACTGGCTTCATAAATCTAAATCCTCGTAACTCTAAACCCTGCACCTCTGGATCATCTGGTCCTGCCCTTGCTTTTATTGCAGGGTATGCTCCCCTAGCCTTTCCCTGCCAACCTGCAAGGTAATGGAGGCTGGGGTTTTAGGGTGCCCCAGACTTGCCCTTCTTTTGGGTTTGGCACTGGTGGGACTTTCTAGGAGCTGCTCTGCCACGGGCAGTCCCACCACCATGATCCCAAACCCAAGTAGGGTGCAGTCTTCAGTCATACCCCTGGCCAGCTTAGACCCTGGCCTCCACCCCCAGAGCTATGCTGTCCCTGTCCAACAACCCTGGCTACAAGTTCCTTGGCTCCTTACCGATGCCACGGCTTGGGGCTCCCTTGACCCCAGTTTTCTCTCTCAGAATCTGGTCTTGTCAGCTCTCATCTGGACTCAGCTCTCTCCTTCTTCCAAACCACCTCCGGCCCTGGCTCTCCTACCTCTGGGCCCCCTGGTCTCAGCACTGTCTCAGACCCTCCTTTACATCCAATGGCCCTGTTCCAGCCATTCTCTGACCCCTTCTTCTCTGGCAGTGGCCCCACCTGGACCTTTGGCCAAACCCAGGCCCTGCCTGCGCCTCAGGCCAGTTGAGAACTCCAGACTCCTCTCTGGCTTTTGGCCTCTCCCTGGGCCCTGGCCCCATTAACAGGCCAGCAAGATCCTCCTGGGGTCAGTTCTCCAACCTACCAGCCCACCCTCACTCACAGGTCCACTCCCTCAAGCTCCTCAGCAGGTCTCTTAGGCTCTCTGCCCATTTCTGGGCTGACCCAAGCCTCAAAATAGGTCTTCTACACTGATCCCCTCTCCCTGGACTTCACTTGGATCCCACATCAGTCTTCTACATTGAGTCCCTCAATCTGGACTCCCCCAGGCCTCACAATACATCTTATGCCTCTTGCTCTGGACTCACAATACATCTTCTGTGCTGAGCCCCTTGCTCTGGGCTCACCCGGATCCCAGCCTGGGTCCCTAGGAACCTCCTCCAGCCCCTTAGCTCCTATCCAAACCTCCAGGCTGCTTTAGGTGTTGCCCTCCATGCTGACCTTCTGAAGCTGCAGCCACCCTGCCAAGGGGATGCTCACTCAGCAGGCTCCCAGATGTGACTGCTGGGTTTCTCTCCATGCCTTGGGTTATACCTGCTCTAAGCCCAGCCTTCCTCCTGAGTCAGATGACTCCCTCTACCAAATCTAGCCTCACCTGCCAGCTTCCTGGGTCATCTGGCTCCCCGTTAGCTCTGGCCCACACCTGTTGGCAGCTTCGCAGGCTGCCTGGCCTCTTAAATTGGCAAGCACACTAAGGGCCCTGCCACAGTCACTCATTCACTCTCAGAACTGTCTCTGTTTAAAAAAAAAAGGGGGGTGGTGGCAGCAGGGGAATACACCGCTCATTTTAGAGAGATAAATATTTGCTTTTGCGTCTCTTCAGGGAAACCAGCTCAGCAAATGATCTTAACACATTCTAGACGCAAGCTCCTATTAAAAACAATTCAAGACTGGGTTACGCAGTGAGCCGTTCCAGGCAGACAATAGTTTCCTGACGATAAATCCATGAAATACCAAATCATGGAACATTTTGCTCATGATAGATGGAAGGTAACAGTTTGTGCCAAAAGGTTTCAAATCTCCACTTACAGAGAAAGGGGCCTGCTCTCTACCCATCTCTTCAGTTCACAGGTATTGCACCTCATAATTTATTTCAGCTCAGTTCTGACATTTCTTGTGTAAGCACATTTAACTGTAAAAAGTTTTCCTGGATTTACCTTATATTATTTTCATTAAATAATTCAAGAACCCCCATAAGAAAGCACTGGCAATGAGGCGCAAAAAGAGGAACATCACATGCAAAACACTGTGATGAAAATATGAAAGATGAAGCGACTCAAAAGCATCCTCCATAGAAAATGCTCTCTCCATCTTCAGCTCTCTGCTATCTGCGATAAGGCAGAATGCAGGGTGTCAGGAATTTGGCTTGCACGTAGTAAAATGCTAAGACACCAGTTCAGTTATTTTTCTAAGAAAAGGCTGTATTTCTTATCAAACCTATATATAGCTATATAAGAATATAGATGAGGAGGGCACCGCCCAGGCCTTCAAGTCTCCTGTAGAGACTTGTTGCAGACAACTTTCCAAACAGGTCCACAAGAACATCTATTCTGACCATCATGCACATCACAGACACAGCGCATCCTACTAAACCTCCCTCTACAACATGCCACCAGTAAAGAGCAGGAGAGACACAGGTATTATAAATGCTTTACCATTACTGTGGCAGGAAATTAGTCAAGTTGAAGTAGACTCAGATGATCCTATGAATGGGACTGAGCTGTGTGCTACTGAGGAAGGCTTTAAAAAAAAAAAAAAAAAAAAAAGCCAACTCATGGTCCATGTCAGTCTGACCTTGAGAAGAACGCATATTTTTGCTTGCATTAAATTTGACTAAGAAAACATCATGGTATGGCTTTTTTATACTGAAAAAAAAGAAAAAAACCCAGTATAAAAATAATGCTGCTTGTAAGCCTGACATGCTGTATTGATGCAAGATTGTACCTTCCTTTCTCCATTACTCATGCTCCAGCTGCTACAGATCAATATTCACTTGTGAATACCATTTCTGCAGCCACCTAAGAGCAATCCATTGTTTGAGCTCATTTCTATACAAGAGCTATTTCTGCTTGTACAAGCTGCCATTTTTCTCATAGCACAACACAGGGATTTGCCTCTTGCCTCCATTGTTGAAACATAAGACAAGACATTCATTTTTACAAACTTAGAGTGATTCTGCAAATAACTGAGCTCAAGTGTCATTTCATTCTCATATGTCATCCTAGTAGTTTCCCATGAGTAACTTGTACCTAAATATAACCAGGATTGGGCCCAGTTTTCCAAGTGATTAACTGGCCTGAAAAAAAAGAATACAGAGGATGAGTAACTAGTATTTGTTACATTCCAAAACAATAATTCTCTTCTATGGAAGTGTGTGCGTACATTTGGCAAGCTCAAAAAGTTTTAAATATTTTTCCAGTGAAGTATTTTGATCCTAAAATAAAATCTGAAAGAGCCTTCATTTTTTTTTAATCACTTCTGTTGATTTTTTTAATCACTTTTGTTGAATGTGTCCTATGGCTAACATCATCACTTCAGTATTAGCAAGTTATAGTTTATAGCTGGGCTCCTGCATAGCCACAGTAACCTTGGAGAGGGAACTGAAAAATCTCAGAAGTAATTTCAAATTGAGTAGTACAATAAATAAATATGTAAATAGATGTGTGGATGCTCAGCTGCTCATATATTCTAAGATAGATGTCCAGAGAAGGTTTTCCTTTCTTTTCTTTCCTTTTTTTCCCCATTAAAAATGTCTGGCCTTCGCATGTTTCTTTTTCAGACAGGCTTTGGAAAACCTAGCCTTTGGAATCCAACCGCGACCTCAGAGATTGGGTTTGAAACTTGAGATGCAGCTCTTTCAGCCAATGTCCTTTTCTCCTTGTAATTGGGCAGAGCTGATAGAATGAGAACTCAGGTTTCCATCACCATCTGGGAAATTACATTCCAGGTCTCCCCAAGACTGCCAAAGCTCTCCAAAATACAGAAGACAGATCTATGTGTAGATATTTATAAATGCAACAAAAGCAGCCGAAAAAAAACACTTTTTTTTTCCATGAAAGAGAAATGAATGAGGTCACCTTTACACACACACACACACACACCAGAAAAAGCCACTCAGAGATGTTATACTTATTTTGCAATTTACCTTTAATGCTAAACACCAAGGAGGCCTATCCCCACTTCAGATCACTCCATGGTACCCCCACTCCCAAAGTTAGTTGTATGGGCACCCATATGACATGCAGAGGGGGCAGGTCACTTTTCCTAAACACTGCTTCTTCACTTTTTAGGCATTTTTTTCTTAAAGTTTTTATGGCAGCAACAAAGCCTAAGGGTCACAGATGCAAAGGCAGCCTTTTCAGCCCTGCCATGGTATGCGGTAAAACCCCTACTTAAATCAAAGCCACAACTCAGACTCTAATGTACAATTAGTTCAAAAATATGCTTCCTCTAAACTGGTGAATTATAAATTAAGTATGACAAGGACACACAGATCTAAATCTTTAGCTGGTGTAAACACGCACAGCTCTGCTGGATTTATGTGGGGCTATTCCAGTCTACATTAGTTCCAGATTAGGACCATTAAAACACTCTAGTCCACAGGCAACACAGAACTGTTTTGTCTGTTAATTCAAAAGACTGAGTCCTTCTTTTACTGTTTGCTGTGTTAGGTGATGGCAAGTTGGAAAAACCTAAAGCTGTGGCTGTAAATAGAATGGCATTTCCAGGGCTCAGTAGACACAGAGGTGGATCCAGGGGGAGGTGCAATGGTGCAGTTGCACCTGCCCCCACCCCTTTTGGTTCCAGCTCCACCCAAAGTTTAAAAACAACTGCACAGCAGTGGCAGCAGCATTTTTATTCAGGCAACAGTGAGGGAGTCAATTAACACCAGGGATCATTTTAAGCTACCAGATTCCTTCTAAACATTCCTTCCACAAGTGTTAACAACCATCTCTCCTTTTTTAAAGGTCTTGATGTTCTACTAATCAAGCTATCCTTTCTTCAGCAAGTCTGCTGTCTATTAGCTGCTCCTGTTAATGTAGCTTCTATTTAACAGCACTGCAGACTGTTTTTAACTCTGTCTAAAAGCATTAATTCAGGTGAACATTAACTCAGGTATGGAAATAACTTTCAATTAAGCACTGGATGCACTACCAAGATGCTCAAGGCGGCTAGATTTTTGTTTTATGAATCTGAAAAAGAGACGTGCACATAAATCTAATGAACACAGGGCTAATGAAAAAGCACCTTTTGATTATTTTTTGGCCTACATTTTTATACATTATAGCAAATTAATGCATACTCCAATTAAGTTAGATTTGTTTTTGCATCAATTTAAAACTACATAGTATAGCCCTATGCCCCTAGCATATTAGTAAAGTATCTAATTTATTTTAGCTAGAGAAAAATGTGTGTTGTGTTATATGGGATGATATATCATGCCATCTGCCGTCCCCTGTTCAAAATCCTAGATCCACCCATGAGTAGAGAACACAACATAAAACGCCTACTTCAGATACAGGGCTACTTATGACAACAGTAAGCTAATACAAAGCAATGGGATATATTCAGAGGTGCTTATTTTCAGAGGTGTAAAGAAGCTACAATCCAATGTAAAGACCTTACTTAGAGAGACACCTAACCCCAAGCTGGAAAACAAAGCAAAACAGAAGAGCTGTTCAGTGTGGCATCTACTTATCTGTCTCTGCAAAGCAGCAAGAAAAAAACAAACAAACATGCTCATATCAAAACTGTTTTTGCCACATTTTTCTGCAGCAATTCTCTACCTCGCTATGATATGCAAAAATCAGACATTCACACAATTCACAAGTTGGTGGCTTCAGATGCTCATAATGCTTTTAATGAACCTCTGGTTATAAAAAAAGGCTAGCCAAAACTCTGTCACTGGAGCTGACAACAGTAATAGCCTACAGCCTTTTATGGATGAAGTACTTCATTTAAGGGAAGATTTTTTCCCCCCCTTTCCATTTAGGAATTAAAAGAATTTCAACTCTGGCAAACATTAGTTCTGATGTAACCTGCATTAGAGGGGATGTTTGATTCTTGCTACTTAGAACAGTTATTTTTCATACTGATGATTCAAAATTTCTGTAGTTTAGCAACATAGTGCATTTTTCTATTATGAAAGACGCTGCCTATGAGGGATGGATAACTCCCACAACTGCAAACAAGACTTCTTCCATTCTTTTTACTGTAGAGTTCTCATGCTACGAAGGTGCAATGATGGTTCGGATGAATGATGCGTGCGGAGAAGCAATGTAACATGAAATCCACCAAACTAAAGCCTTGGACAGGTGGCTTACCTTACCTTGCCTAACTCCTGTTGAAAGCAATGGGAAGCTTATAAGAGATATCAATGGAAGATGGAACAGCCCCTCCCATAATTCAGCACTGAGAAAAACCAGAGGGTGAGCAGCATGCTATCATGCTACTACTATCACATGATAAAATGTTGAAGATATTAATACATTCAGAATACATTCCCTGCACAGCAATAAGGTTTGGCATTCAAAGAAAACTGGCAACTAGGTTTTTTTTTTTATGGGGGGGGGTGATGGTGGTGTTGTTAAATTTCCCTGTCCATTTTTACCGTTTCAATCAGGAGTAAGGATGAGGAATGCAGCATATTTTGATGAGAACAATTCAAGGGAACTATTCTGAAGACACATTCCAGAAACAGCAAGAGGGTCAATAGACATATTGTCTTCAGGGTTTACACAGACAAAAAATGCAACTCTCAAAGGCTGTTGTAGTGGGAGGGATATGAATAACTGAAAAGGGCACAAAAAAAGATTTCTCTAGGGTACAGCAGATCCACAATGAGCAGAACAGTTCAATTTCTCAGCAGCTCCTCTTGTCCAAAACTGCAGAATTTCTAGTCAAAACTTTGATGGAGCTCCCCCACCCCACCCCCCCAAACAGTGCGAGAGGCAGCACTGCCAGGCTGTCGCCTGCCAAACAACAGATCTCTCTTTGGTGAATACAAGACCAGACAGGAATACAAATATGAAAAAGAAACTTCAAAACAAGTTAATTATAAAAGCATGCTAAGCAATACCTCACCACTGTTAGGAATGTTTTCTATAAGCCTGCAGTCACAAAGGGTCATTACTGCCAGTGGCAATGGGATGACTCATAGCAGCACTATCATCAGGAGTGGTTGCACACGGGGTCTTTGGTCCCAATGCACCAGAGTATCTTAGCAACTCCTTAAATTAACAGAGCTACTCACAACTTTAAAATCATGCCTATATACCTAAGTAGTGTCATAAGTGGCACTAAGGAAACAAGGGTCTCAGAATGAGGCCCCATAGCCCAATCTATTAAAACTGATTTTCACAGTGCAAATGATGTAATTGTGTATTATTCCACTCTTCCACCATTCATGAGCCTGATCCTGTGAGCACACATTGCTATTTATTTGCTTTGCTGAAGCACCACAAAATCGTAGTCAAAGACCAGGTCCCTGTGGCACTCAGCACCATATGAATACAGAACATTTAACATCACTTAAAGGATTAGGCTTATTGAGTGCGAGTCTCAACCCACTGAAGACTGCCAGCAACTTGAAGGGGACCAGAATTTTACCTTTTGGCTGGTAAGATCAGGCTCTATTATTAACTATTTTACAGCAACTATTTGGATCATTTCTCAGTCAGGAAGAAAAACCCTTGTTTTCCTTGGAAAAAGAAAAAAAAAGAAATAAAACAGACTGTTACTTTCAATAATTAGAAGGGAAAAAAACAAGCAAGCTGTGGATCCCAGAAAGCCCTTGGCCGAATGTAACAAAATACAAATGAGCAAACAACTGACAGGGATGGAAAATCTTCATTATGAAACCTTCCCAACTGTTTTCTGGTCTGTTAGCAAAGCATACAATTCTGCTAGATTATCTCAACACACGCTAATGAGAACTATATTAAAACCATAAAATAGCAATAAGGCACTAATGAGGAGGACAGACCAGATTTATAGCACTCAGAAGCAGCAGCAGGATGAGGCTGTTGACAGTTCCCTAACACAACTCTACTGTTTCAGTTCTTCCTATCTACAGCATAGAAAAACCATCTTACTCAGACAGGGACTCTTCTAACCGCACTAGATGTGCTGGTGTCATTAGTCCTGTAGTATGTCCAACATGAACCACTGAACCTGCCTGCCAGAGGAAGGATGGACTTACGGTTAAGAGACAGGGCTGAGAAATGGGAGAAATGGTTTCAGTTCTCAGCACTGCTGCAGACCCCCTTGTGAGACCCTGCACAAACTTCTCAGTGTCTCAATTCTCTGTCTGTAAAATAGCAATGAGGAAAATACTCTTTTTTTCTACCATGTTTTGTTGGTGGTGTCTATTTAGGCTGTCATAGCTTCAAAGCAGGAACTGTCTCATGTATACCATGCTTAGCACAACAGGCCCTTCCAATGATCAGAGCCTCTAGCTCTTATAAATAATGAAAAAGAGCAACACCAGCAGCAATTTCCACCTAGGAAGAAGCACCAAGACTCATCCATGCTGCTCTTAGAGCTTACTGAATCTATTTGTACCTTGAAGCAAGGAGTCCAGCTCCCTACCACAATAACCATCCAGCCCCAAGATTAGAAGGGACATCCGAGGCCTGTGTGTCCATGGGTCTGTGCTTGCAAGCAATGATATCCAAAAGGGTCCATAAGAAAATCCACTCCAACCTCTTGCAGACCCTAAAAAGCACCTTTAAATAACTTACTACCAGCAAAGAGCAAGGAGACAAGGGCACTGCCAATGGAGCATAAACAGTGTGAAGCACCAATTCTGGCTTCTGCAGGATGAAAGATATGGGTGCCTGGGATGTTGGAAGGGAAGTTAATGCACTCTCATACGCAGTGGCCTGCAGCATAAATAATGAGAACCCCTACACAACAATAATATCTATCGTGGGTCTGATCAGAATAAAGAAGGATTTGGAACTGTGATACACATAACTCATTTGCATAGTGCTCTGTTTAGTGGCAGTAAAATAAGCAAACCAAGTTCTGGGATGCATAAATTGAAGTATCACATATAAACAGTGGAAATTATTCCCTTATTGTATGATAGACCAGTTAGATCATACTTGGAATACTGTGCACAGTTATGCTCATATTTCTCTGGGAAGGATTTTAAAATGCAGACAATATACAACACAGCAAAGCAAGGCCAATGCAAGTTGCCAGGTTGAATCAGTTAGGCTTACAGTGTTTTACATTTATGGCTATAAATTACTAACAGCAAAAATGTTGACTCATGGAAGAGCTTACAGACACTGGGCTAAATCCTGAGGTCTTTACTCCACTTTTACATATTCTTTATTACATATTCTTCAGGAAAAATGTCCACTGGCTGTCTCAGAAGTCTGACTGAATAAGAATGGAATGAAAAGTAAAAAAGTCTTAACTATCTGGCACAAAATTAATTAGTTCTGCATCACTAAATGTCCCCTTTATTATTATTTTATCCCTTATGCAAGTTTCTTGTCTCTCATCTGATCCTTAGTAATTCAGGAGTTTGCCGCTGGCATGCATGTTTCTTTCCCACGTACTTAAAGTTTAGCGGCAATACAAACAAGGGCACTTCTAACAATGCATCTTTATAAGGTGCTTGTTCAAATGGCCAGATCATGATGTGGTGCGGTGAGGTATTACCGCACACAGCAGGTAGATGAGTTCAGAGGGATTCAATCTTGCACCTTGTGTTTCAATACTTGCTCTCAGATGAGTCAATACAAAAACTTCACATTATAAATAAGGAGATTTAGGAAATGTGGCTGCTCCTCCTTACAAATGCACAGAACCTTTGCAGCCATTAATTCTTAGCTGACTGAAAAGCAAAATTAATATGTTAAATGAGTCACAGTAGAAAAGCATCTGATACACAAATCACAGCATGTCACTAAGGGCATTTTTACATGTGCTTCAGGACCTGGCACCGGGTGCTTTAATTAGCTAGCTGCGCTAATTTAAAGCACCCAAGTGTCACATGTATCAGCACCCCCATGTTTCACTGCATTGAAAAAAAAAGATGGCAGGGCTCTTTGAACTAAAGGTCATCAAAAGTGTTATTTCCAACTACCCCACTGCCATTTTTTCAGCGTGGGGACACATGGGGATGCTGATGCATCTGACACGAAAGGCAGCCAGAGCACATTAATTTCCATGCTCCAGCAGACCCAATTAATCGTGTCTGCTCTGACGCACTGCATTTTCTGCACGTCAGAGCAGGCTCCCCACACATCTATAGGAGCCATAAGTATTTATAGGACTCCCTATTACAGATCATGCTAGAGACCCTCCTGATGGATTTAATGCTTCTATGTACTGCACTGCCAATTAAGAAACCAACAGTCCAGAAAGGGAACAGGTCTGCATAACTTAAATTACATTAGGCCAAATACTAATGACTACAGTGAGACATTATGCAGACAAAATCCCATACAAATGAATGGGGACTTTGCCTGAGTTAGAACTGAAAAATGCAGGGATACCCACCTTTACCAATAAAGCAAGCCATGCACAGGCTTTGTGCTAAGCTAGGGACAGGGTCGAAGTTCAACTAAGCTGCCTCTTCAGTTTACATCTTGGTGATACACTTATAAATTCACAATGCACAAGGTATGAGAGAAACAGAGGTTTGGGGTTATTGAATAAAATGGGAGGAGGAATACTCCCAACATGAATTCAATTACTAAATACTGTGGGGAGTCTCCCATTTTTCTTCTCTTATTTAAACTGTGATGTGCAATTTTAATATTACTGAAACCAACATTAATTAATATTAAAATCAATCGGAAATCGTAAGGTCTTTCAGGTACCCAAGGACTGAGGCATCCGTAATTCCTGGTTGCACTGGAAAACTTAATGTGAAGTTCCTGGACAAAGCTGCTGAGATGTTACTACTATTCACCTCTGAATTTGATAAATTTTCCTCTTTGGCTTGTTTGTGGGTTTTCTCTTTTTCTTTTTTAATACAGCACACCTTCTCTCAATCTATATTGACCTGACTGTTGCATGTGCAACAGACAAATGAAAGGAAGCTTCCAAACACAGATTAGAGACCTCTCCAGGTCACCAATGGGCTCATGTAAAAAAAAAACTGCATGTGTACCAAGAAGTAAAAATGTATAAACCCTTAATGAAAGGCGTTATGGCCTAAAGGGCATCAGCCCACAGGCTGAGAGCAGCTGACAGTTTAGGTCCTACTCCATCTGCAAAGACCAGAAGAGCCAGTTCTCCCAAGAATCCCTCTAATTGCCAGTTCTCTTAGCTGTCCATTAAGTCTGACTTTGCTGGTGACCCAGCTCATGATTACTTAATGCAACATTAACAATGGGGCTCCCAAGAGGTGAAGCAATTTAGGCTTTCCAAACTGAATAAAAATTGATAAGGACCATCCAAAGTCAGTGGCGGGGGATTAGGGGGAAGAGAAGAGCAGAAATACAAATTTTGCACCCAATTGAAAATAATAAAGTATGTATAACACTAAAAGTAACTAGAAAATTCAATAATATTTCAGTGATTTAAATTGTTTGCCCCAGTCTGATCTACTTTGCAGTCTGCTAATACTAAATCTCTCTGGAATCTTACTTCCCTTTGCAAACCACCTCCACTTATCCTGAATAAAAAAGAAAAACAGGCAGAAAAGGGGTAGATCATATCTCACACACGTTTTGACATGTGGCCATTGGTTAGGGAAGTGTTTGGGGGGATTTCTTTAGCTTAAGGGTTGCCCTGGGTGTAGAACACTGGATTGGGACTCAGGAGATCTGAATGGTATTTCTTGCTCTACTATGATTGACTCTGGACAAGCCACTTAGGATCTAAAATACATTAAGGTTAATGGTTAGGTTCCCAATGGAGAGGCCTTAGGTCTTTCTCCTTGCCTCAGTTTCCCCAGCTATGAAGTAAAGATAGCAATTCTGCACCTCCTTGAGCACTGTGATGACAAAATCTTTAGTATAAGAGAGATGCCACTGGGATGGGGGCCATAAAATTAGAAAGACAATAACTGTTTGTAAAACACTGGGAAGAGAGGGGGTACCTCTTCTCCAAGAAAAGGGATGACTGAAGTTGCTGCAGGAGACAGTGATTCACTGCAGTCAAAAAGCAGACCCCTAACAAATTAAAACCCTATGGATTAGGGAAAAAGAAAAAAAAAAAAGAAAGAGGCAGCCACATGCCACAGGATCTGAATAAAGCTATGATGCAAACAGAGCCTTTCTGGGTGTGATCAAAGATTTAGCAAAGATTCTCTACCGAAAAGAATCTCCCCTCCTCCAAATTATTACTACGGGCACTGGGAAGTACCCCATTGTGAAGGTGCAGGTCAAGTTTCCATTATAAGCCTTTAACCCACACCCAGATCCACCAAAGGTCACATCTGTCTAAGAGTTGGTACGTTAGCTCTGGGGTGTGCTGGAACTTTCCTCCACAACAGGAAGCAAACAGCTGAACCGATGTCAGGCAGGCAATACTGAACACTCTTGCACGAGCACAGTTTCTCCTGTAGGCAGCTAAAAACAGTTACTACCTCATGATGAACGGATTGCTATCTAGGACATGACAATGTGGTTTTGCTACTGCCAGCTAAGGGGCTGATCCTCTTAGGTGATAAGCATCCACTGCAAGGTGCTAATTGCCTTTTACTCCAAGCAACTCAGCTAGAAGCAAAAAAGTTCAACACCCCAGGACACGGACCTAACCACTTCCTCTTTGCAAAGTGATTCTGTAAAATCCGGCTCATAAAATAAGCTCTTAAGAGAAGCAGGTAAACATTTTTTATTACACAGTGTCTCCAAGGACACCACTGGATACTACACCATCCCATAAAGAGGTCAGCTTGCTAGTGACTGCTGCCTAAAGAAAAGGAACAAACAATAGAGCAATTCCTTATATGTACACTGATCAGGCTGCTCATGTGACGGAGATCATTTCCTCAAATGGTCAAAACATTAGAACAACTGCACTGTGGCTTCTGAAAAAGAACTGCACGCATCTGTAACCTACTGCGATGCTAACAAGCCAGCACAGCGTCTCCACGATCATGCCAGCCAATTTCATTGCTAGGATTTTGTAGAACGGCTCACTGCAAAGTTAAAGTTTCCTAACCCAATCTCATCTAAACCAAGCTGCTGAACTGCCAAAGCCTTTCACAGCAGAGAGACTTGCATTGAACTGCACATGCAAGACCTCAGCTAAGTATCAGGTCCTTAAAAATGTTTTAAGTTTTGTCATTTAAGGCCTGAATGTGACCACAGAAAGGGAAGGAAACTCAGAGACTACACTACTGCTTTGCAAGGGTTTTTTGGTGATACCTTTTATTAGCTCAAAGGTATAGTTACCAATCTAACAGGAGCAGGGAGAGAGGAAAACCTCTTGCCTCCTCACCTTTGTACCAGCCAGCAGAGCTGACCTGCTGCAGAGGTGAGCATGGGCTGTTCCCTGATGGGGCACAGAAGGCTTTTTTTTTCTCTCTCTCTGTACTGGTGATCACTGAAGCCCTCTAAAGCACAGTGCCCTGCACAACCCCTTCTTGGTGCATGAAGTATGTGTCCGTACTGCACAGGGCTGCAGGGACTTTCATTTTGGAAGGAGGGGTTTCAGAATGGCCTGTGGGGCTCTTACAATAAGCAGCTGGGTTTAAAGAGAGTTGTGCCGTTTAAATAATAGTTACTTACACAAGGTATAAAAAGACAAAACCCCAGGCCTTAAAGATACGGATAGCACACTGGGATAGTGCCCCTTGGCACAGCCTCCAACAGGGACCAGGAACTACCTAGGCACAGTCTGGATTATTACACTTGCATCGAATGGCCACGTGATCCTTTCCACTGCCCCTCTGTTAATCACAGGGAATTCTGACTTTAGGCACAAAAAGTAAAGCAGCCCCCCACTCCCCCCCCTGTGTTGCCATTGATGCAGAGCCACAATGTCAAGTGCCAGCTCTGTAGCATGCTCAGAAAAGTCTGTTGAAAGACACTATTTCTCATGACACCACAACTCACTAAGCTCACTGAGGAATTGCTGGGATGGCCTAGGGTATGCAAAAAGTCAGACTAGGTGATCTTCAAACGGGCATTATCGTTTCATAGTTAGTAGGGTCAGAAGGGACCTGAGCAGATCATCGAGTCTGAACCCCTGCCATGGCAGGAAAAAGTAATGGGGTCAAACGACCCCAGCAAAGTGATTGTCAAGCCTTGTCTTAAAGACCCCCAGGGTAGGAGCAAGCACCACTTGCTTGGAAGTTGGTTCCAGATCCTAGCCGCCCTGACCGTGAAGTCGTGCCTCCTGATGCCTCTTCTAAATTAACCCTCTGCCAGCTTGTGACCATTATTTCTGGTCACTCCAGGTAGTGCTCAGGGGAACAGGGACTCCCCCAATGCCTGCTGGTCCCCTCTGACTAGTTTGTAACAGGCCACAAGATCCCCCCTCAGCCGTCTCTTGTGGAGGCTGAACAGGTTCAGGTCCCATAGCCTGTCCTCGTAGGGCCTGTCCTGCTGCCACCTGATCATACGAGTGGCCCTCCTCTGGACCCTCTCGATGCTGTCCACATCCCTCTTGAAGCGTGGCACCCAGGACTGGACGCAGTACTCCAGCTGCGGCCTGACCAGTGCCGCATAGAGGGGGAGGATCACCTCCCTGGATCTGCTTGAGATGCATCTGTGGATGCACTACAAGGTGCGGTCGGCCTTCCTGACAAGGTCCCCACACTGCTGGCCCATGTTCATCTTGGCAATGATGACTCCAAGATCCTTTTCTGCCTCTGCACTGCTGAGAAGGGAGTTCCCCAGCCTGTAGGTATGGTGCCGGTTCTTCCTCCCCAGGTGCAGCACCTCGCACTTGTCAGTGTTGAATCCCATCCTGTTCTTGTCCGCCCACCCCTGTAATCTGTCTAGGTCCGACTGTAGCCTACTCCCCCCTTCTAGCGTGCCCACATCCCCCCACATCTTAGTGTCATCAGCAAATTTGAACAGGGTGCTTTCTACCCCTTCGTCCAAGTCACTGACAAAGGTTGAACAGCGCGGGCCCAAGGACTGAGCCCTGGGGGACCCCACTGCCCACGTCCCTCCAGGTCAAACATGACCCGTCCACCACCGCTCTCTGGGTGCGGCCCGCCGGCCGGCTGGCAACACATCTGACTGTGTGGGTGTCGACACCACAGCCCCCAGTTTCTTAATGAGAACGGGGTGAGACACAGTGTCGAAGGCCTTCCTGACGTCCAGGAAGACTATGTCCGGTGCTACCCCTGCATCTAAGGATTTGGTGACCTGGTCGTAGAAGGCCACCAGCTTGGTCTGACAGGACCTGCCGCTAATGAAGCCGTGTCGGTTGCCCCTAAGCATAACCTCCCCCGCTGGCCCCTCGAGGATATGCACCAGGATAATTCTCTCAAAAAGCTTACCCAGGATCGAGGCAAGACTAACTGGCCTGTAGTTCCCCAGGTCCTCCTTCCTCCCCTTTTTGAAGATGGGAACCACGTTGGCCCTCTTCCAGTCCTCTGGCACCACACCAGAGCCCCACGAGCGCTCGTACAGCCAGGCCAGAGGTTCCAAAATGACCTCAGCTAATTCCCTCAGCACTCGGGGGTGGAGATCGTCCGGACCAGCTGATTTAAATACGTCCAGTCCCTCCAGAAGTTCCCTGACTAGATCCTTCCTGACCCTAGGCCTAGGTGTGCCTCCCCTGGGGCCTGGGGAGGGGGGCCTGGTGCGGGGGCTGATCTGGTCCCTGATCAGGAAAATGGAGGCAAAGTAGTTGTTAAATAGGTTAGCTTTATCATCTGGTGTGACGACCAGATTTCCTAGCGTGTCTTGCAGGGGCCCCACGTTACCTGGTACCTTCTTTTTGCCCCCTATGGATTTAAAAAAGGACTTGTCGTTGTCCTTGATCCGGGAAGCTAATCCCAGTCCCATCTCTGCCTTGGCCTCCCTGACTGCCCCTCTGCATCCCCGAGCAGCCGCAGTATAGTTCTCCCTGGGGATGGCCCCTCCCTGCCATTGGGTGTGCACCTCCCTTTTAGCTAGGTGACGTTCCCAGATGCTTTTGGTGAGCCATGGGGGCTTTTGTGCCCTCCTGCTCCCTTTGATCCATGTTGGGATTACCTCCCTTTGGGCTTGGAGGATCGTCTCCTTAAGGAGCAACCATTCTTCTTGGACGCCTGGCTCCCCTCCCCTCCCCTCCAGGACCTCAGCGCTTCCCTGACTATTCTCCTTAGCTCACTGAAGTCCGCCCTCCTGAAATCTAGGGCGGCTGCCTTGCTGCAGGCCTTTGCCACCTTGCGCTGGTGATGAATCCCAGCAGGTGATGATCGCTGTCGCCCAGGGGGTCGAGCACCCACAGCCCCTTACCGGGTCATACCCGTGGCCAGCACCAGGTCCAAAAAGGCATCTCCCCTGGTGGGGCAGTGCACCTCCTGGGTTAGATGGAGAT
The DNA here is from genome assembly GCF_052110815.1 of Crocodylus siamensis. NCBI lineage: Eukaryota > Metazoa > Chordata > Crocodylia > Crocodylidae > Crocodylus > Crocodylus siamensis. Next base: position 9,108,056 of record NC_143405.1, on the reverse strand, counting down.
CCTGCATTCGGGCTAGGAACCTACGTGAGCAGTCAGACCTGGCTGACTGCTCTTCCCAGCAGATGTCTGGAAAGTTCAGGTCACCCATGATGACCACGTCCTTTGACCTAACTACCTCCGTGAGCTGACTGAAGAATTCCTGGTCTAGCTCTTCCCCTTGGTCGGGAGGTCTGTAGTAGACCCCCACTGTTAAGTCTCTTTCCCCTCGACTGCCTTGTATTCTAGCCCAGAGCACTTCCATGTGCCCCTCCTCTGACTCTGTGCTACCTGATGAGGATGTGTATTCCTCCTTGACATAGAGCACCACACCCCTGCCTTTCCTCCCTGTCCTGTCCCTCCTGTACAGCCTATAGCCCTTGATATTCACCGCCCAGTCATGTGTTGGGTCCCACCACATTTCAGTGATCCCCACTATGTCTGGGTTGGTGTCAGATAGCAGGAGGGGAAGTTTCTGCTTGTTCCCCATACTACAAGCGTTTGTGTAGAGGCATCTGAAGCCTCCTGTGGATGTGTGCCCCTAATCGCAGGATCGCCCTGGCCCCTGTTGCTTGCCTGTGTACATGTTCCGCTCATCCATCTAGGCTGGGCTGTACTTGATTATGCTCCATTACAACTCACAGGCCAGCCCTTCCCCAGCACTGGCACAAAAAGAAGGCCCTCACTGTCACACACAGCCCTTGCCCCATTCCAGTAAGAAGGGAGGTGATTCATAATCCAGTTCCACACCCTCTTTCTGGTTGATTGAGGCTTAATGGTGACTCAAGTGCAGCTTGCAAAGTCATATTAAGGTGCTGAATACTAAGAACCAGTCTGCAGTATTTCCTGTTCCATTTGACAAAGCCAGCTGTTATCTAAGATGGAAAGGTAGGGGACTAATCAGAGACTCGGGGCCTGGCATAGCCTCCTTTAGTCTTGCAAATCATGGGGCACAACAGTGAATCACAGCTATTTTAGCACAGTGCAAATGTAATTGTGACGCACTGCAGGATTTTAATTCCATTTCTCTAATATGTGATTCAAAATACGCTGCAATGTCTCCCCACGTTAGCAAAAAGAAGCTAAAAAGCTGTAGAGGTGTCACTCTCAAGCCCAAGAAATTAGGGCAACTGATCACATTGCCCAGAAAGGCATCGCATCCAGCCAGCAGACTGAATAGTACTGGCTCCACACAAAGCCAAATCGTCTGCTTTCCTGGCCAGGAAGGTTTTTTTGGGTTTTTTTTGGAGGTGAAACTGCAGCAGCCAAGCTATAAGGGGCAAGTGAAATCAGAGACGCTGTAATAAAAGGAGGAGAGAAAATGATTGTATGGCCTCACTTGAGACTGGACAGTTTCTGCGTCTCTGGAAGAAGTCAGATAGTGCTACCCCCAATTGCAGTCCCTGGTTAAACAATCTCCTATTTTGCACTGGATAGTTATGTAACAGCAGCTCCAGTCACATGGGCACAGCCAAGCAAAGAAAGGGCATTATTCACAGCTGAGATGGGTGAACCCGGTTTAACACATGCACTCAGAAAACACTGTTCTCTCTGTTTCGTAATATTATTTCACATTCCATTCGTTTTGATAACCTCGTCCTTCTCCATCTAGCCTGCTGATTGACAACATAACTGGGGACTTGACTAATGCCTTCCCCAGGGATTAGCTAACCACCCTAGAAACAGATCCTGCCTATTCAATGTTGGGGGGGTTTTTGCCTTCCAGATGCCATTGTCTCATTTTGCAATTTATAATGTATGTGATAATATATAGGGGAACTACTATGGTCAACCCTATTTCCTCGTAAGGCCCTCCTCATTTCCATGTCCAAATCACAGAGGAAGAAAATTAAGACAGGGATTGCTTTCCAGAATTTACCTCATGCTATCCCTCGTGACACAGGTACATGACTTGGCTGTAGCACAGAGAGAAAGCCAGTAGTAGTTCTGGTTTCAGACCTCACAAGTTCTTATTTCCCTAGGCTAGTAAGTCACAGCTGTGCTTCTCTGGCTTAACCTCTACCTTGCATAAAATCTAAGAGAAGTCTTACTTTTCAGCATAAAAAAAAAATCTATAGATAGAGCAGAGTTGACCCCTTTCTGGTACAAAGTATATCTGATGCATTCTGTTTTTGACAGCCTTGTATGTGCGTTCAACTGTAAAAATACTCTAGCAAATTGAGAAAGTGATAAGGAATTAAATCTGCATGGTGAGTTTACAATTAATAGCAAAGCAAATGATAAAGCCACCTGGGTCTTTTCTGCTTTGATATGCAAGAATGCTTCCGGGAAATTTTATGGGTCTATTTTGCATTTACGTGTGCAGTTGCTAATATATGCAGCCCTAGTGTTATTGGTCTACTTTCTACATTGCATGTTATTGAGCATACCAGAGAAGTTCTAGCTTCCTATTGATTTTAGTAAGAAGTTCCTCCATTGTAACCACGTGGCGTGAAGTGGCATGAACCAGACTTCCAGATGTGTAAGTACTACATTCTACATAGAAGCATTTTGTTATAAATCACTATTTCCTTGTATTCTGGCTTCTCTCACAACAGGTGTTTGGTATATTTAGACCTGAAGGTTTTAAGAAGTCCCCAATAAATACACAGCTTTCTTTACTAGAGGGGCAAAAATGCTTGTAACTCTACAGTTTTGACTTTATAGAGGAGGTGGCAAAAACCTTTTCTCAGCTCAATCACAGCAACAACGCCATGTTTCTGGGCTGATTTTTCAGAGGTGCTGAATATGCCATGCACCTCAGCAAAGAGGCCAGCCATCTGATCCAAATCCACTACATATTGGTCAGTGTGGACATGTTATTTTTGACCTATGTGGGTGAACCTGTGGCCATGGAAGTCCAAGCTAATTTTAGCTATCTAGATCAGGAATGTCATACTTCTGCAGCTTCTGAACAGATGCACAGTTCCATCAAGAATAGAAGCAATGTAGACAAGCCTTCTTCTCCATGCTGCTTTCTTAAATTATAGTACTATCACTGGGCTAAATGTTTACACTTCCTGCATGTGCGATATGGGAGCTGCCTAAGAAAAAAGTTCAATAGTAGGGGCCCTGCACCAGAAAAGTGCTTAAACCCAAGTTTAACAGTTAAGCATCTGCTTAACTGCTTTGCTGAATCAGGGCTAAAGAACAAACCCCATAAATAATGTTGCAACCCTCCACCTTCTACAACCCAGTAGCAGGGTGCTAATCCCTGCCATACTGAAACCATTCCCAAACAATGATGGTTTTTGACTAAATGCGTTACAAGCACACTCAGAGATGATAATTTGTTACATCCAGTATCACCGCTGAATATGATCCCACTCCTATATCCCTTTCCCACAGGAGATACCCCATTGCCTCTAATGGGATAACTCTTAGGAGCAAGGATTGAAACGTTAGGCCTCAGGTCAGCAACCACTAAAACAAAAAGATAACACACCATTACTTTAGAACAGGTTATTGAGGTGCCTCATGGTCACAACATTTCCTAAAGATGAAGTAAGGTAACAACATGCTGCTAACACTGACAAAGCAAGATTTTATGTTGATGACCTCAATGCATCAGGTATTGAGTAGTTTTAATGTGTTAATTTTATTGCTACTTTTTACACAAAAAAATTAAAAGGAAGGAAAAGAAAGACACTACCAAATTCTACCTGCACTTGATAGAACTAATGAACCAGCAAGAACTCCCCCAAAATAATGCAAATTGTGCACCTTCTGTCGTGAGGCATGTCAAGTCTAATAAATCTCTACACGGTCTGTGCCAAGAAGACCCATCACGGTACTTTCCAAGATGAAAATATTTCCTGCAATAAACCTAGGGTTAGTTTCAGACTGCTCCAGTAGACACATTACTAGGACTTGGCCTGGATTGAGACAACAAAGCCCTAAAGAACAATATAAACTAGCCTGGTGCCAGCACCCTAAGAAACTATCATGTGCCTAAATCCAGTATGTGCCACATCTGCACCATTCCATCATCCTGACTCATATTTGGTAATAAGGACAGCAGAATCGTGCCTTCAGCTGTGGGTTTCAAAGGGTCCACAGGTGAAATAAGGTATAGAATCAGGCTCCAAATTAACACTATAATTTAACAGCTACTCTGCTGATTATTTCTATTAGAAATGGGAAAAGAAGTCCATAGTTATACCATGTAAAGCAATCAGGTAACCAGAAAACCAGTTCTAGATTCTACCCCTTTGTTGCCAATGTTCGCAGTTCTAAGCACAACTGCAGTTTTCACCTTCACTTGCCACTGGGAAAACCTGACACCTTAGGGCAGCTCCATTTAGCACAGGAGGTATTTTCTCTTGGTCTATGATACATTTAAAGTACCTTCCCCACATCAGCAGTCCATGTTCATTTATAGGATACGAGTTATGCCTCTACCTACTACTACTATAATGGAGTAACTGTCTTGATTACACTAACCTAATACCACGATTGATTAATAAAGCTGGAAAACCCAGTGATGAAACACTAGGTAAGCTGCTGCAGTGACTTGAATTACAACTTGTATGGCAGAACCTGGGCCGTTAAGCAAATAAGACTTGGTTTTTCATTAACTCAATTCACAGTAACTAGATCAGCTACTTTAAACTGAGGCAGCCCTACTGACTTCAGTGAAAGCTGAGACCATTTACAACAGAAAGGGTCCCTCAGTTTTCCGTGGAGGTGTTGCACTGCAGAGCAGCACTGTCCTGGTTCAACAATGGAGGATGCTGGTAAGATACCCAGTCCTGAAAGAGCTGTGATACCTGGCAAGGTTGTCAAAGCCAGCACACTAACTTGTATTTAGAAGCAAAAGCCTCCTCTCCCAGCTCACCTTTTCAACATCTGCTTTCGTAACATTGATGTCAGCATCCATCTTCTCAAAATACTGCTGGGCTCTATCCGCTTCCTTGCAGTCTCGTTCGAACCGCCTTTTACTCTGAAAGGGAAAAACAGGCACATCAGATATGGGAGAGAGACACTATTTGAAATTCAACCTAATAAGCACTGCTTACTAACATAATTTGCTGTAATCACTGCCAAGAGTGTTTGAGATTGGCTCGTTTACATCTGCATAAATTTCCATACTAAAGAACTACAAATACATCCAAGTTATCAGAAATAAAATCTCTTCCCTCATCCTCAGATAGATGGGTTCTTCTAGCAACAGCAACATTGACGCTCCAGTCTCTCAGCCTTTCTACAGTCCCCCTCTGCATGAAACGTGCCTCTCGCTCTGAACTGCCAAACTACTATTCTCTGCATTTAAATCCATCACTTGTGCCATCCTATAGTCCAGTGGTTTCCAAACTTTTTTGATTGCATATGTGGCAGAAAGCCACCTTGGTTTCTCCCCAAAATCTCTGCCCTGTGACAATGTGATTAGATGGGCCAGCACAGAGGATTCACACCTTAGCCTGTCTCTTTAGGTAACCTGAGCTGGCTGCATTCCTGAGGGAGGGGGAAATCTGTTCCCTCTGCCTACGACTGGCATCAGCCACCTGGGTGAGGGGCATCTACCTGGGGAGCTGGAATCTGCCTGGTAACAGGTGATGTATTTCAAATTGGCTGGTGGACAGCCAACTGGGGCTGACTTCCACTGGAGCAGGTGAATGAGGTCACAGGGGCTATATAGGTTTGGGGGGTGGGGAGGGGAAGGAGGCTCTCTCTTCGGCCATGAGGTGAAGCAGCAGCAAAGCAGGGGAGACAGAGAAGCCTTACCATCTGGACCTATCTCTCACCCCAAGACTCCAGAAAGGAAACTGGAGAACTCTGGAAGATGCGTGTGAGTAAGCTACTCGAAATCTGATTAGATATCTAGCTGGCAGTAACACAGAAGCGTAATCAAAAGGCTACCTCAGCCACACTGTTTGCTCTTTAGGATTCCTAAGATATTGCTCAATCCTGTACCCTCGTTTACCTTACCCCTTGTAATCAATAAAGTTCTCCTTTTTGACTGGTGTGGGAGACTTATGGAGGGGTGGGTCTAAATTACGCCTAAGAGACCCCTTAGGTCTGCGAACTAAGGGAGACTTTACTTTTTGCCCCCTTGACTTGGGGAAGTGCCCCAAGTGCCTGTACTGGGTCGAGTACCCGTCGAACTATTAGGCCTGTGTTTCCCCGAGAACGCAGGGCCGAGACAGTCCCTTCTCGGGGTGGTGGTGGCGACGTTACCCCCAGACTAGCGAGTGTGCTCCAGGAGAGGGGTCGGCCAAGCATAAGGCGCCCCTAGGGAGGCATTCGGAGCCTGGAAGGTGGTCGGGCGCAGGGAGGTGGGTGGCTCAACGCAGAAGCGCCCCCTACTGGCCCGCCACAGCATACCCCTATCAGTAAAAATTTTTTGAGCACGCACCCCCAATATATGTATATTTATATAAAGTTCTAGTATTTTCTTCCCGCACCCCAATGGATTGTCTTGCGCACACCCCACTTTGGAGACCACTGCTATAGTCAGTGAGCCCGTGCTACCTTTGTTGTTTTATACAAGTGCATTCGTGACTGATTGACTAAGGTCTGCACAGCACATCCATTGTTTATTCTTCCCCTGTCCTCATCCCTTCCCCTTCATATGGTTTCTCCTCCTCCCTCCAGGTCACACCTAATATTGAGGGCTAGTTTCCGATACATTTACACCTGTGGAATAGCACCTTTTCAGCAGATGGTCTCACTTGAAGTCATGCATGGAGTAAAGTGCTATTCAGTACCCATAACTGTATCAGAATACAGCCCTTTTGGATTGTAATCTCTTGGCAGTAGGGGTCATGCCTTACTATGGATCTTCTGTAGCTTCCAGCATACTCTGAGCAGAGGTGACCAACTTGTGGCACATACACCTCAAGCGACACCAATGGCCTCCATTAACAGCAGATCAGGGAAGAAACCAAGCAGCACAGTAGCAGAGAAGGCAGGAAGCAGAAAGCAGAGCAGCACATGGGGCAGGGAGTACAGGGAAGGAAGCAGAAAGCAGAGAGGCAGATCAGGCAGAGAAGAGGATCAGAGTGGCATGGGGGGGCAGAGGGGGCAGGGGAGAAGGAAGACGGGCCAGGCTAATTTGTGGCATGCCTGCCAAAAAGGTCATCTCCCACTTTTTGACCATTTTCAAATGAAATACTACTCATGAGGAGCAGACTGTTTTATGCCTATCTTTATATCCCAAAGAGCAGAGCTTTGAATTACATTCCTTTGATTTTCAGACCTTTTCCTAATCCTAATCTTTCTTTAAACCCCATGTTTAGAAACACTTCTCAAGACATTATTAAAATGCTCTAAACGTGACTTTGAAAGAAAGTTTCCACTTACTGCTTCAAGTTGTTTCCAGCAAGTTTCAATATGCTGCTGTGCCTTTCGGCCTTCATGGAAGTGCTGTAAAAAAAAAAAAAGATAGCATTTTGAACATTTAATTGAATACAGGAGCTGTAGAGAAACCAAAATTATTCTGGCAGCTGGGCTTTCTAGATCTACCAAACTGCTCAGGTGTAGAATAGCTACCTAATGTCTCAGCAGGCCACAGATGTGGATATGCATCAATTACAGAGGTTTCCTAGACAAAGTCTAATTAATCCTGTTAGCAATTCTATTTTATATTGTTAGGCTAGCTCTTAATTATTGGCTTCCCAACCTACCATCCCCACACAGTACTTCTACCTGAACAGGGTCTTTCTGGCTATTGACTGAATACTGCTTTTGAATTACATAAGACTTATTCTCTTGGATTGCTAGCACTGATAGTTCCTTCTGATTTTCAGATACAATATCAGCATGTGTTTTTCTTTTTTCCCCTTTACAGGCTTATGTTTGTGGCACCACCTGTCTTCCTCTATTTTGTTCTGAAATTAATCTCCCTGGAAAATTGAGTTCATATAAAATGTTATTATGTACCTTAGGCCATCATAGAAATTTTGAAGCATGAAGCAGCTATCTACTAAGCGACATGTCCAGTAAAAATGCTTTAAGAACATCCAAGTTGTGTTGAGTGAAAATATGTCTTCTTGAATACACCTTTCTTCATCATAGTTAGCTTTAAATTATACCTCTTGGCACTTACGGACTGCTCTTCCTATGGTTATCTAACACGTTTCATAAAGATGGTTATTCTTATTGTCTATTTGTGGGTGGGGTAGGTGAGGCACAGCAGAAGGCTGTGGTCACCTAGTGAGTCAGTGGCAAAACTACAAACAGAACCCGTGCATTGTCTTTGCAACCCCCTTTTTAGAAGCTGGACCCCGCTCACACATTTCCTAACTCCTTGCCAAAACAAACTTCCAAGTGCAATCTGCTGACAGGCAAAGAGATGCCTTCAAACGGTACTATTTTATTTCCAGTTGAGAATGGGGAATAGGGATGGTACATTCATTTCAATGCAGCCACATGGCAAACTCAGAGGCAAGGTGTTTGACCCTGGCAGGTGCACAGCACTTCCCTACATGGACTTTGGTATATATTGTCAGTGACTAAGACCAAGCAAAATGATATGCATAACACCATGTGCTGTTGCATATAAACCAACTGACCAGGTTCAAAAGAGATTTCCCCAAGGGCACATGATTCCAGTTTCCTGCCCCTTCCTCTGAAGCAACTGACACTTGCCGGAGTCTTGAGAAACAGGATACTGAACTAAACACATCACTGACACTTCCTAGCTGTTCCTCTGATACCATCAAACCAGCTGGCTGCATCATACAAGGGATGCAAAAATAAACCAATAAAACCAAATTTATGGTGGCCTTCAGGTAGAGAGATGAACATGCACTGTTCTGAGGTACCGGGGTGCTCCTCTGAAGCGAATCATAGCAGCACTGTACAATTTTAGCATTCTGGCAGAGTCCATCTCCAAGCTAGAATCCCCAGAGCAGAGGAGAGCGCCATAACTTCAGTAACGCTTTTAATTATAGGAACGTGCAGCGTCCGAGTCAGGCTGCCATCGTCCTACCTATAGAGAATACTTCAATGTGAGGCAGCTCAGCCATAAAAGGCAATGCAGCTGAAAAGCTGGCAGCGCTACAACTCCAAAGAACCCATTGTTTTTCCATTAACTCTGATGAGACTCAGGCTATTCTAACTCTCACCTACCACAGTTTGCTTCTGTGTCATGCATACTTGCTGAAGCATGACATTACAAAAACATGCTGCTAGAGAAAATAACTCCATGTGATCCAAGTTCCTTATCTTGACTTGCATTTGCTTTACACATCTCTCTCTAGGTCCTTGTGTTACTGTGCTGAGGAGGTATGGAGTCCTCCACCTCCCTCCCCCGCACACCCCAACATGAATTATGAAATGCTCCTACTTTTGTCCTAATTCTGTATGTAAAGTTTAGCAAAAAAGGCCTCAAACTATTGCAGTTTATCTCCATTTCCTTTTTGAGCATACTCTCTATACAGAGAGATATGGGAAAGACCTCAGCTACACTGAGGTTGATAACCGCACTGGGTTGCTTTCTTCATACTGCATTTCCTGATTGTCGCTATCCTTTGTAAATGGCTATTGCTCTTCTTGCCTTCCCAACCTGTAGATTCAGTGTGCTGCATGGAGGAAGTTGATTCTACACTAGGCTGTCGCTCAGAGCCAGAGGTACTGGCAGTGCTTTCCAAACCCCCCTTTTTTGCACAAGACAGAGGATTTAATAGAATATAATTTCATTTATTGGCTGGAGATACTCCTGCAGACAAAAGGAAAGGGAAACAAAACAACAGAACAACTGCAAGACCTCATTTTTTTTTAACATCTAGAATCTCTGTTCAATCAACAGAACTCTGAAATTTTGTACAATCCAAAAAACCTTCTGTTAGGTTGATGTTACTTGCGAAACCAAACTCCAAACTGCCATAACTGCACAAGCCAAGAATTGCAACATGAGCAGGTACCAATCTCTTCGGATGCCACTATATTTTGAGAGAAGCTCATTTTATAGGAATGGAGAAATGAGATGCTATGATGAGCATCTGTAGGGATTACGAAAGTAATGAGACCAAGGAAGAATATTAATCAGGATGCAGAGTTAAAGTTAGATGATTTCTAGTGCACTGAATTTCAGTATGCCACTAATTTATTGTATCATTGCAGTTTCAAATCCTGAATGGCACTTTTCGTCCAGCTATTCTTTAAATGCATTTGTAACACAACAGGCCTTGGAGCACTTTTGTCTTTGTCAGCAAAAGCATGTTTGTGCATGATGACAAATGTAAAGTATTTTGAGACCATGTTTTTATTTCTGCAATCTTTTTTCTTGTATTCTACTTCTTATATTCTCAGGAAGAATTAGTCATTTCTCCTGCCAAAAGTTTTATTTTTAATCAAAAGTAAATAATAATAGCACAGAGCACTTTTCAGTCTCAAAGCATTTTAGAAGACAGTTAAGTACCATTAGCCTCGTTTTACAGATAAGGAAAACAACACATAGAGCAATGAAGTAACTTGCCCAGAACCAGATGGCAAGCTTGTGGCAGAGCTAAAACTAGAACCCAGGGCTCCTGCCTGCCACACCCAGTTACAACTCACTGCATCACTTTGCCTGCAGCCAATTCACTTTCTTAACCCATATCTACAAGCAGAAAGTCCATTTCATATTCTCTCCTTTGGATTTACATCTTTGGAAAAAAAAAATAACTGTTATTCTAGTGATCATTTCTGAAGTTTCAAGGCAGTGCTGTCAATGTAAGGTTTTTAAAACCCAAATCAGAGATTCCTATTAATTGATTATTCCCTAATGTATGTGTTCAGCACATATGAAAAAGACAAACAAGTCAGGAAATCACATAGAAAACCTCCCCCTCTAATTATTCACACTGATTTCTGCAGCTGAGTCACACTGATGTGTTTGTTTAAGCAGTTCATAAATAAAGAATGCAGCATTCCCTTCAGAGTGTGAGTGTTCAAATCCAGCCTTCAGCAGACATTTTATTTTAGAAATGAAGAGTAGGGATGTAAGTAGGATGCAGCGACTCGCATGCCCAGTCTGAAATACATTTGGACACGGATAGCAGTGATGTGAACTATTGTTTTTGTGCTTCACCTTCCCCAGGAAGCTTCCTGATGGTATCTACACCAGCACAAACATACAAAAAGAAGCTGCATCAAGAACTGGATCAGCGATGACTCAATATCATTACAACCCCCCACCTTCCCCCCCAAAAAAACCAAAAACCCAAATGTAATGGACTACAGAGAAAAATCTTTTAACAGAAAAAAACACAAAAAGAAACCTTAAAACAAAGCACTAATCTTGCTGGGTATTGATTATGTCATGGTACTACAGAACTGTCAGAGCTTATGGGTCAACTCTTTATTCACATGAGAAGTCCATGTGTAGAAATGTTAAAAGAAAGCTATTTATTGTGAAGTTAATATTTCATTTTTAAGGTTGATCAGTCTCCTATTTCCCCAAACTACTTTTTCAAGTCTTTAATTTAAGGTCTAGATTTGCTATTAGCCACTTTGCCAGCCTTTGCTGGAAAAAAATACTTCACAATATCAGACCTATAAAACAGATGAAAAGCCAAGGTACCCTAAACATAACAGTGGGGTGTCCGTGATCATTGCTGTTTACAGGAGAAAGGATGCATCCAAATCAAAATTGTAGTATGTACGTTATACCCAACTTGAAACTAGAGCAAATGACTGCTGTACAAGGTACAGAATATTACAAAATTCAGACCCGTTATCACCTGATAGCTGTTAATATCGCAAGATGGCCTGTGTGAATGCAGAAGAAGCTTGATTCAAGTACACCCAAAGTCAATGAGAAAGCTTCCACTGGGCACATTGGTATTAAGCCTCTGCACAAGTTAGGGCAGGATGAAGAAAACGCTTTCCATACCCTTCCCACTCACATCCAAGTACCAGGCAGAGTCTAACCCTACACAGACTCTGCTTATTTAGTCTTGCAGAGGAAAGCCACACAATATAAGACAGAACATAACGGAAGCCTAATGGACATTAGGCTCAACTGAATAGATAAAAGATGGTCTAATCCTTTAAGCATTGTCTAATCCAGTAAAATAAGAGAAAACACTACAGAAGTAACCAATGGCAGTAAACTCACAAGGAACAGGAAGACACTCTTCCCCATCATGATAAAACACTGCATAATTGATCAGAGTTAGCACGGCAGGAGGAGCAGTCTCTTCTGACCTATCAAGAACTGGCCATCACTTGACTCGATGGATCAATGATCTAAGCTAGTTTGGTAAACCCTGTGATTGAAGTTTTGAGTGACCCTGCGAGAACTTCTGGACCCAGATATGTTTTCAGCTTAGGAGGAATTCTCTTAGATGAAAACACTGAAAAGTAACTTAACCTGTATTACTTTAAAAAAAAACAAAAATCACATCTCAGCTCGGGTGAAAAGATACTGACCTTCTGTTTGACAGTGCTAACACCAAATTAACCACTGTAATTATTACTTTTGTTACTAGCATCACCCACAATGAAGCATCCTCCTTGCATTCAGTTCCCATCTCAAATTAGCTTATGATGCCAGGCAGCATCACCCACTTTCAGGCATTTAAACAAACACTTCCCCGCTTTCTCCCACAGTGCTCTACAGCAGTGGGTTTGTTGATCCATTTTTTCAAGTTTGCTCCATTTTTAAAGTTTATTTGTGACCCACTTTTGGGTTGTGGCTATGAGTGGAGAAACACTGCTCTGCAAGGTTGGGAAGAGCTCCCCGTAAACACTGTTAAAGGCATGCCTTTTTTCCTGTATCAAATCCCTCCACAAAAGTCTCCTTTGCTACTACACCTACAAAATACTCGACAATGAGGCCACTGGAGTGATGAGGATGGGCTCACGGTTTCTTTGTACTCTGATCTTTGTATCTGCCTTGCCTTACACTTACAATGTAAGATTTTTAGGGCAGGGATTCTATTTTTGCTCTGTGCTTGAAGTGCCACAGTGGCCTGCTCTTTGACATTGGCTCCTAAGTACTCTGGGAACAGCACTGGCAATAATGAACATTCAATGGTTCTAAAAACACACACCATAGTTAGCACAGCCAGTGGTAAGTTTCTAAAATAAGGCCTGGGAGACTGTCCAAAAACGCATCTGGGATTGCAAATTTCAGCATGGTCATAGCTGCCCTGCTCCCTCTCGCTAGCTGTGCCTGCTCTGATTTCTGGGGCAAGAATTTCACCCAAATCCTACGATGACTGGAAGCAGCCAGTCTGCTCCAAAAGATCCCATCATTGCTAACAGGTTGGAAATTGTTTTTAAACTTCCCTAACATAGACATGGCTTTACTTTCTCCAGGGGTAGTAGAAGGCGCTGGCAGGAAAACTTGGGGGAAGATGTTACCTCAATGTGACCTTCTGTTGGCCCGTTTGAGGTCACAAGCAATCAAGCAAGTTGTGTTCCCAATTCTCTGAGGGAGAACAATGCCATTGTGCAATATCGTTGAGAAAGCAGCGTCAGATTGGTGTGTAATTCTAAATGAATGGCTCATCTAAGACGCACAGGATGTTAGTGAGATAAGAACAGACCTACTTGTGCTATATTAAAAATTGATCAAGTGAAACATTTTACTTGTGAAAGGTTGTGACAAAACAGCCTCAGTTGTCCCATAGAAAACAAACAGCGATTGTCCCCATGGGTCAAGTTCCAGCTTTGTTTATAGGAGAAGGAGATGGTGAAGTAATCTGGCAAAGCAGTTATGTTTATCCTTGACTGATTTACATGCACATGCAAGGACTTGCAAATGAAGTGACGTGCAAGGCCCTCTCCATTTTCTACATGGTCCCTTAATATCTTCAGTTAATATCTTCAACTGGCACAACATATTAAGCAGTTGCTTTTATCCTGTTTTTAAACATTTGCTGTTTATTATGCCAAATGGAACAAGACGCGTACTGTATATACTCGATCCTAAGATGAGGTTCCCCACCCCCACTTAACATGAGGGGGAGAAGCCCCCCCATTTTGCAATCAAATATGGGGAAGGTGGGAGGAGGTGGATGCTATGGCTTAGACTCCAGGCCCTGCCTGGGGCCAGGGCTATAAGCCAAAGCTGCTGCCTGCTCCCTACCTCCCTGCCACCCGCTATCTCCCCACTACAGCCTCTTCCCCCTATATCCCACCCCACACAGCCTCTGCTCCCCGACACTTACCTTTGCTCTAGTGGCAGGATCTGTCCGTGCTGTAGCCTGGGGCACTAAGCACAGTCCCATCCCTACCCCGTAGCAGTGGCGTACAGCCCAAATGGCTGCTACAGCAGCTGGGCTGGGGCCATAACTTAAGTGTCCCAGGCTAGAATGGGAACAGAGCAAAGCTAGGAGGGAGAAGTGGGGAGCAGAGGCTGGGGGAGGAAGAGCAGAGGCAGAGGGAGAAGTGGGTCCTGAGGCTGCAGGGGGGACAGGCAAGAGGCAGAGGTGGCAGGCACAAACAGGAGGCAATCTGCTTGACCTCCCCACACCACCCGCCCCACCCTGCAGCAGTGTGTGGGGGGATGAATTTCAAATGACCCCTCAATAAAATTAGATTTTATACAGTGAAAATTATAACAGCTTTATAAGTTTTCCATGGATAGAATCTAAATACTGGGGGCTTGTCTTGAATTTGAATAAATATAGTATTATTGTAGTTAATATCAACAGAACACCAGGAACTCAACAATTCATCTTTCAGGTCAAAAGTTCTCCCTACTATTGTTATAAGCAATATCCAACTATTATAATAGAAAGGTATTAGAAAGTAATTACATTTCTGTTTTCTCAGTTTAATTTGTGCGCTTGACAGAACTCTGAGCCTTTTCTCCTCTGACCTGCAAACCTCAGAGGCAGGAAATGCTGCCTCTCGGGAGGAAAGCTTGCTTCCAAGAATAGTAATACGCTTTGAGTTCTTATCTCCCTCATTTGTAACAACAGTAATGTAAGCAAGACAACCCAGAAAACAGTATCATGAAATGCAGGACACTATTTACATATGTTTATTTATATGCTGTTTTTTGGACTGGTAATTTAATATTATTCTTTCAGATCATCTTTAAAGCAACTGTCACTATCTCTAGCATCTAACCAATCAATAGATCTCCTTTGAAGGTAGATTTTATGAGTGTTTAACTAAACCACATCCTGTCTCCCTCTGAAGCATAACAGAATAAGGGAATCATGATTACAGCTCAAAGAATATAGGCTTAATGCTCCAGAAGGGGGGTGCATAAGTAGCTGGACAGGGCTACTGAGATGTGTAATCCAGGGCTACCACAGACAGACAAAGAAGAGCTGAGCTCAAGTTTGAGTAGTAATATTTATAGCAATTTGACATTTTAAGCTATGCACTAAAGTTGCAGAGACCTTGTACAGTAGATCGTCTCTTAACTAAATTCCACATTCTGGCAGTGTCCTGTCACCCAAAACAGAGTGATTTTCTCTCTGGCATCCAGGTACGGGAAGGTGGGTAGCACTGGGACAGCTGAAGGAGGGCAGAGGAGCAAAAGTAATTTGTCACAGAGTGCTTGCAGTTTTAGTAGGCGATACAGGTTTGGGGTTGTAGAGCAGTTGTAACAGAGCCGATGGGAATGGTGGGGACTGGAACTGATGGGTTTTGGTGTTGAGGGGGATATGGAAGTGAAAGGAGGATGGGCAGGAGGTAGATGAGATAGGAAACTGGAGCACTTCAGTCCTGCAGTGCAGCAGCAGAACGCCACAGGGGCAGAGCTTCAGGGACCCTGGCAGTGCCCAACTGCACTGGCCTGCTCTTTGAGTGGCACTGCTAAACCATCTGGCTTTGTGGAAGTGAGCCAGGTATCAATATTATCAGGGGAGCTGGCCATGGAAACTTTGCACTCAGAGATGGGTATCCCAGACTGCTTGGGGAATGTATGTCCACATCCCTGAGTCCTATTCATTTATTTTAAAGTTAAACACATGCTGAAGTGCTCTGCTGGGTCAGGGCCAAGGTGCTCAGCAGCTTGCAGATTCCTCAGTGGTATACTGTAGAAGTTGCTCACAAAGCCACAATAACTGCACTAATACTTCAAAAAAATGGATGTTTGGGGCTTTAACAGCCCTAGAATAAACAATGGGATTCCAGACCCTATTTCTTCTGGCTTCCAGCAAGCACTCTGTCCCTCTGTCTTTTTGCTAAAAAAGGTCCGTTCTACACAGAAAGACAGAGTCATGGCAAAACATCCCTCATTTACAAAAACTGTCACATGAATCTGCCAGTGACAGACATAACGATTTTTCCCAAATCTTCCAGTCATCAGAAAAGAAAGAGAAACCTCAACTCATGTAATTTCCATTATTTTAAAATACCGAAATCCTTTGAAACATGAACTTTCATTTCTAGCCAGGAGAACTTTTACAATCTTTTCTCTAATGCCTGATGAAGGGTGTTTGTGCCTGAAAGCTTGCAATTAAAGAATTTTTTTTTACAAAAACCTTGTTGGCCTAATGAAAGATATCATAAGGTATCATATTTTTTCTTCCTTACATTTACCTCTCCATCTTTCTCTTTGCTATTACTTACCTTGGTCAGAGTACCATTAGTTTTGCAAAGTATATTAAGATGCAGGTTGCATAAAAGATATCAAGAATATAATATTGTTTTGTATTAGTACATAACATACTTGTTTAGCCCAAAAGAACCTTCAATAAATGACCGGGTATTTTCATTCCATTAATGAATGGCTCCTCTGCAGCTTTTACCTGACAATGTAACCCTTACTGCCTCCCCCCCTTTTTTTAGTAAGCCTTTTAGTTTGCCTTATTTTTTAAATTTCAAAGTCTGAAATTTGGATCCAAAACCTGTGTCCATATATCATGGGGACAGTACAGGCTAAGCGACTGGGCCCAGGAGACACGTGTTCGTTCTGCCACTGAGCTGCTGTGTCACCTTGCCACATCATTCTCTGCTCTGTACCTCAGTCTCCCTGAGTCTGTCTGGCCCATTACATTGTAAACATGTGAAGGAAGGCATCTTCAAGCATGTGTCCATACAGCACCTAGCACAATGGTGATGGGGTCACAGTTGAGACTTACAAGCAGCATCATAATACAAATAATGCACATATGAGCATGCAAAAGCCACCAGACACTTTTCCAGGGTGAGATTCTGCTACCCTTTCCCACACCTGTGTAGCATGTGGCTCCAAGAGAAGTGGGATTATCTGCAGAGTGAGATACTAGTCAATGCAAATGAAGGGGAAGGAATCCTCTGCACAATTTACTGGGTCTCACTAGGACTACTTAGTCCATTAGATGAGAATGAGAAATATGCTCAAAGCAGAATGCAGGTGACAAAAAAAACAAGGTTCACTTAACTTCACTGCCAACCACATCCATGTTTCACAGAAGATAACCTTTGTCTGATTCTTCAGACAGTTCCCTCATGATCAATCAGAGCTCATGCAGCAAGGCATGTAAAGGACTCGTCAAAAACAAAGTGGCCAGGACTCCTCTCCGAGGTCGAAACCAGGCCAGAGAAAGTGCAAGGAACCCGTCTTCTCACCAAGAAGCTTCAAGGCCACTGCCAGGCTCATCTTCCATTTTGGATCAGCTGCCTTTCCCGAGCAGCAGCCATCACATCCACAACATGCTATCTATGCAGACGTTAAGGATAGCTTTCAGAGTAGTCAAGCCCAGCACCTTTTCAAACAGCACAAGCATGAGGCTCCAGGATGGAGCCTAGCACACAACACGCACCTTGATTTGTTGGGAGGCAGGGTGGGTGGGGAGAAGGTATTAGAGAAGGGGTGGGGTGGGTGCAGGTACTTTGCTGGTGAATTTCCCCTAAACAAGGAGGAGAAAGCAAGCACAATTCACTGTGGTTTTCCACAGGTGTGAATCCATTTCAATCAATGGAGTTATCCCCACACAGAACAGGGGGTAGTAGCAGCAGTGCACCACACCCTGGGTGTGTAAGGGTTGTGCATGACTGCCTCCGCCATCACAATCAATTGACTGTCACATGTAGTCATCATTAAAACTAAAAGCCCTGTTTCATCTTCCAGGTGCTTTGGAAATATGAGTTAATACACACTTACAGCTCTTACATGGCCCCCCATGCCCACAGTACCTGAGTGCCTCACAACATTGTGATGAATTTATACACAAAACCCCCCCTGTGAAGACGGGGAGTGTGGTTACTCCTACTTTCTAGATGAGGAAGTGAGACAGCAAGCAGTCTAAGGGTCAGATTTTAAAATGGTATTGGTACATCCATCTCCAGTTGAAGTCACTGGGAGCTATGCTTTAAAAATAAAGATTAAAAATGGCCCTCAGTCAACAACAGCTCAAAACTATGCCTGCACTTACTGTGCCAGCAATGCCCTCAAACACAGTGCACCTCTCCATGCAGGGTACCGCTGGACACTGAAACCGTAGAGTCTTGTTTGCAAGTGCCAAGGGGAAGCTAACTGGCACAGCTGGGAGACCCTTCTAAACCACACAGCTGAAGGACAGTGCTAATCAGACTGCTCCAATACAGCTATCCTATGTCTGGTGGTGGAGGCAACCCCCGTGGAACAGCACGTTTGAGCATGCCACCATCGGGTACAATATATCTACAGTACAGACACACCTCAAGTTCTCCCAGGTTCTAGTCTAGTCCCCTAACCACAGGATCCTCCTTTATTTTTAATAGCTTGGAATTTTAATAACTTAAAACATATGAGCTATATATATATTTATATAAAAAAGCGGGCAGGAGGACCTTCCCAGCAGTACTTTTGCAAATCATAAGCCTTCGTTAGTGAATATCATTAGCAGTTTTGCTGGAATATCAAACCTCTGTGATATTTATCACACCAGTCTTCCCCTCCTACAGAGCCCAGTGTGAATGATCCATTATTGATGTTTTACAGCAAGAAACAGAGACTATGTCTGAAAAGAGCCTGAAGGAAAAAACAGCTTGCTTTTCAACACCGCTCATCAACACTAAATCTGTAGAAATCAGGCACGGACTCACAGTTCGGGTATTTTGCATTCATGAGACAACTACATACTAACAACGCTGGAGCACAGTCGCCCTTTGCTAAACGCTGAAAGTTACCATCGAAAGCAAGTAAATTTACTGTCACATACTGTCTGCTCTTTGTTTACTGCCATTAGGAACTATCAATAAGCTGAATGTGGTATCTGAGCTGTGGTTCTGCATTAAGCCTTGCTAGAATGCCACTTACATGGCTTATTTTTTCACTCCCATGTCAGATAATTACAGTATATCTACTTGACATTTCTGCAACACTATTTGCAGGACAGGTAAATTACCTTACTCATAAGAAACTCACCAAATCTCTCTTTCCTTTTGCTTAAAATAACCAACAGAAGCAGATTCCAGCTGGCTTACCTTAATTAGGTGACAAGAACCTACTTGTGCACAAAAGAATTTTTTTTCAGTTTAAGCTGAAACATCAGAAGCAACAGACAAACATGAGGCAGCAAGCTTCCTCCTTTGACTTGACATACTCTTTTCTTCCCAATTCTTCATTCCTTCTAAGCACTTTTTGAGCCATCAACGCAACCTGCCATGACTCCAGCAACAACGGGTAATTTTATACAATGCTCTGGGAATGAGGGGGGGGGGGGGGCACTTTCATCAGAGTGGCTCTGAGAGCTGCTCTAATTAAAGCACCCAGAGCATCTCATGTATCAGCTTCCCTGCACTGAAAAAAGGTGGTGGGAGTGCTTTAACTAAAGCTTAAATGAGCTTTAGTTAAAGCAGCCCCGCCGCCATTTCTCAGTGTGGGGTCACTGATACAGAAGATGCTGGAGTCTGTTGGAGAGCAGTAATTAGCACACTGCAACAGACTAGATCAGAAGTGGGCAAAATGCGGCCCACCAGGCCCATTCTATCTGGCCTGCAGGGCCCCTAAAAAAATTTAGAAAATTAACATTAATCTGCCCTGGGCTGCCCGTCATAAGACCCACAATGGCTTGCCAAAACTCAGTAAGCGGCCCTCTGCCCAAAATAATTGCCCGCCCCTGGACTAGATTATTCGAGCCTGCTGCAACGCACTGTAATTACAGCATGTCCGAGCAGCTTTGCTGCTTGTGTATAGGTGCCCAATAAGTCCCTGAGGACAGGCGAGCAGCAGCATCGCAGAGTCCACACTGGGCAAAGATCAGAGAGATGGTTGAAGAAGCTTCCAAATGGAAGCTCTGTAGAAAATACTCTCTGTGTTACTATTACTGACCACATATAACAGCCATGTATGACATTCTACAAACTCAAAGTATGTTGAGATAAATGTAGATGACCCCATTAGACTTCTCATCCTAGTACAATAATTTGAAAAAGCTGGCACAGAGGCAGGTGGTTACCTTACTATGGGACTACATGCAGGTGCCTTAAGTACTAGACTGGGTTGAAACCAGAGCACTCCATTCTGGATCAAGCCCCAGACTTAATTGTGTAAAATTCTTGTTTAAATGGGAAATTATGGGGCCTGATTCTCGCCTATCTGTTCCCTTATTTAGTCATTTTGCCTTGTATAAAACTTGGACACCTAAAGAGATCTGATCTGGCAGTATTTTATGTCCTCTGAGCACAGAGATAAAAACCTACACAAGGAGCAAGGCACAACAAATCAGTCCTAGCCATCTGTCTGCTGAACCTAAGGCACATCACAAGATAAACATCTCTGAACACATACTGTATAAGGAGCATGAACGCATGAGCTATCCGCCAAAAGTAGATAAAAATATACCTCTGATAAAGCTAACAGACTGAGACTACAACCAAATCAAAAAATGGATTCCCTAACTGGCATCCTAAACAATCAAACAGGCACCTACTTTTCATTAGCAACAATTCCTGACAGAATTTAATTGACCAGATCTAGCAGACAAGCAGGGCAATTTAATCCAGGCAACTAATAAGAATTCTTTCCTCTAGTCTCAGGGAGGAAGCACTTCTGTTTATTTCATGCTTAGACTGTGCTACTGAACTCTCTTCCCAGATGATGTTTTTTGGGTGAAAGTGCCTCAAGCACATATGGGTTTTATGACCTCCTTTAGTGAACGTTCTCCTGCAAGCACTGCTGTCTGATGCTATAATATTTGATGTAAATGGTTCAGTGACTTGACCCAAGCACGTAACCCACTTTTTTTTATGCTTAGTTCATTAGCCAAGCTTGATTGTGTTTAGTAGCTGTGTGTTAAACTCCCATAAAGGAGTTATTTTCCATTGAACTCAGCTGTCATTAGTCACCCATTTTAAATATCAATTTATCGTGAACAACACTAAGTAAAAAATATATACACATAGTAGTTACCGATTTCCTTTCTTGTTTCAGCTCCTGCACATAGCGTGCTAACTCTGCAGTGATCTGACAGGTCATGTTTTCGGAAATGACCTCATGCTGTCCAGCATAGTCATTCATTTCATTTAAAGTGGCTAAGAAGGCTTTACATGATGTGTACCTGCAAAGGATAAAAAAGTACGGTGCTTTTATTCTCGGTTTCCAAGTTTGCATTTTTCCCCGACTAACATTTACTATTGCTAGATGAGGTAGGATGTTCATTAGGAAAAGTTTGTTGGAAGGAAGGAGTCCATTATATCGGTGCCCAAAGCAACAAACTGGAAATTCTCTGAGAAACTGAACTGACTGTAAGTACAGTTAGGCACTGAGATTTCATAAACCCCATATATTTAAAGTGCCCTGTGTTTCATTAGTATAGAACTTCGGCTTTTTGGGCACCTATACACGTGCAGCAAGGCTGCTCCAACACACTATACTTACTGTGCATCAGAGCCACCTCAATTAATCTAGTCTTTTGGCGCATGATAATTACCGAGCTCCAGGAGACTCCAGCATTTCGTGTATCAGTGTCCCTGCACTGAAAAATGGCAGCAAGGGTGCTTTAAAGCTTGTTTGATAAGCTTTAGTTAAAGCGCCCATGTCATCATTTCTATAGTGTAACACTGATACACATGACGCTCTTCAAACCGCTCTAATTGAACCATCTCCTTCCCCACCTCCCACGTCCTGGAGCACATGTATAAAGGCCCTTCCCAGGCTAAAACTGGATCAGAATTTTTTGTCAGCTTCACTTGCCATCTGGAACCCAATCCTGCAATTCAACACACTAAGAATGCCTAAATGCTCAGCATTTGGATAACATGACATATACAATATATACAAATCAATCAGTTACAGCAGGGAATTCTTTGTTATTTGATTCACACTCAAAAATAACTCCTCTATAGTGCCTCTATAAAGAAGCAATATGTTCTCTTTTAGCAAGGGAATAGTCATCGACATTTCGTGAGGCTTTCCTCCATATCCCGTTAGCATCTTCTAGCACCATTATAAGGTTTCTTTTTCATGAGTGAAAGCATTAGTAATACTATGTTCCAGATACTATCAACAAAGGGAAAACAAGTTGCCCTGCAGATGGCAGGAAGGCAGAGCATGCTGCTGGCATGCACCTACCTCACTGAACCAATACAGCTGCACTTAAATACCCCAAAACAGCTTGGTGTGCTATCCAATCAAAGGAAGAGCAGTTAAAAAGAGATACACTTTGATGCTACAATTCCTACTAATGTT
This sequence comes from Crocodylus siamensis, assembly GCF_052110815.1. Lineage (NCBI taxonomy): Eukaryota > Metazoa > Chordata > Crocodylia > Crocodylidae > Crocodylus > Crocodylus siamensis. The sequence goes on along the minus strand of NC_143405.1, from coordinate 9,085,591 downwards.
AGATTACAATAGCTTCAGTGCTAGATGCCCTGACATTAAAAGCAGCACTTGAAGGGGAAACGAGGCAATGGAAAGAATAGGGAAAAAATGAAAAAGGTAGGAAGGAGATGTGGAGACAAGATGAAGAACAGCACATATGTGTATTTGCATGTGCATGTGTTAGTACCAGAGCCGGTGGGTATGTGTGTACCAGTGCATATAATAGAAGAGCGGGAGAAAAGGAGGCAACAAGAGCAGAGGGGCACAAATGTAATTGTAAGGGACATTAGGGAGCAAAAGAATACAAATGAATTATGCAAGAAAATAAACCAAATTATATCCCAGCAGAAACAGCCACATTTATCAGTCACTGTCAAGCAGAACTGCATCCAGAACATACAACTCCAGAAGCAATAAGGGAGACTCAAAATTACTGACCTTACGTTAGAAAATTAAATTTAAAAGTGTACAGATCTATCTGTATATACAGATATAGACATTCTGCTGGGGGTCTGGGTGACATGACAAACTATCTGACCTTTATCCAGAATTACTATGGAATAAATTTAATTGAATCAGGCCCATAAGAAAACAGATCTACCTCCCTCACTGCTTCATAAACACTCTCTGGATCCTGGAATTTGATTGGGATTTCAAAGAAAATGAAAGGAAGCAGGCATCCGGTACCTGCAACATCGAATAGAAGCGGAGTGACAGATTTAAATCCCTTTGAAAAGCTGAACCTTAATATTTAGCTATATGCAACATGCAAGTCTTCTCTGTTGTCAGGGCTTCTACGGTCTTCTACAACACTTGCTGCTTCACATGTATGCAGTCCTCATTGAGAATATTAGCATATTCCTCTCCTCCCCTCCACCTGGACAAATCCCCACCTACAGGTTGATAATGTACGTACTTGTATTCCTCCTCTTCTTTGGAGTTCTTTTTGGGTTGATATTTCTTAGAAAGATTCCTAAAAATTAAAAATGAAGCAAGTAAATAATTACCATTGGATAGTCTCCACATGCCCCCCAGGGACTGGATACATTATTATTGTTGTTGATCTATACCTGGTACTGCCTTGCACTCCAAAGCCAGCCCCCACCATGCACTGCAGTCTACAAACAAGGCAGTCTGTGCCCCTGAACAGTTTATAATTTAAGACTATACTCAACAGGTGGCTTCAATTCTACACACTCTTACTGGCTATCAAAATTATCCACTATTGTCTCAAATCTTGCTATGCTATTTAACAGCTTGTGTCTGCAATAGAGAAATCAAAGGTGATTTAGAACATGTCTAACTGCTACTACTGCAGCTCTGACTTTGAAAACAGGAACTACTAATCCCTAGCTACTGGCAAATTTAGGATTTAATGAACATGCACTGTATGCCAAACATTCAGTGCAGCTTGTCAGTGCCTAGCACTTGGATCTGTGGTCCTCTTCTCCATCTAACAAGGATATCTGTCCCCTCTCACTGTAGGGCATGGCTCACAGATCACCTTCTCAATATGCACACTGGATAGCTGAATAGACTTTACACAATATTTCTAAGGGCTCCAATGCTGAACTGTAGACAAAGTATAGTCTCAAAATTTAGTTTATGCAGGAACCATTCATGTAGCAATTATTCCAAGGTGAGCAGCTTTGGTTCCTACAATAAACAACTCTCTATTCTGCATTCTCCGTGGTACTCATTTCCTTGCTTATTAATTTTCTCATTCCCCATTTCTCCTTGTGCAGAGGTAGCTTTCTTATTTAAGCAAATTTCATTATTTTCATTCAACCTGAATGAATGAAAATTTACATCTCCATTTTTTCTTTTCTTGACACTGATTTAAGGGCAGAGTTGAGCTGTAACCAAGGAAACTTATCAGAATCTGTTCAACTTCTGTAAACTTATACAAAGGAAAATCCCCTAAGCCAAGGAGAAAAGCGCAGAATGAATTGTCACCATCAGTATGCAAAGGTCACTTGATGAAGGACACTGATTTCAGTACTGTACTTTATGACAAGACATCTTTATCCTTCATGGAAAATTGCCTTCAATTCCAAATTCTGATCCATGGTAGGCCATCAGCGTTAATCAGAAACCTCCAGTAACTTAAATAGCCCTTAAAAAGTGATTGCCTGATATGGTCCTGATTTCAGTTGGCTTGCAATGCTAAAGCCAAGAATATTTGCCTCTATTATTCATCCTGGAGCTTTTATACACACAAAGTTTACAGTAAAAGGTCAGTGAGGCAAATTCTGCCCTCACTCATCTCCCTCTCAACCCATTAAAACCAATGGGGTTACTAAGTATCAATGCCAATGCAATTCTGAGCAGAGTTTGACAAACTGAATGTGTGCGTCTCCAAAGACAGAAGTATCAAGCTAAACGCTCATTTTCACCTACATCCCCCACTCCCTTTTAACCATAATTCTTCGCCCCTCCCTCTTCTTCATCTGGAAGAAATCACATCAGCAGCTGCCTCTCTACAGCTGATTTCAAAGGTCTGCTGCTTGGATGGACAGCTAAGCCAAGCCTGCTTATCCCCTGGGGAGCTAACACATCATATTCAAGACATTCCACCTGACTGTTTCGATAATGCTGTTAAGGCCAAAAATGTAAGGGTATCTTAATGTAGTGTTGCCCCTGGGCTTATTTGCCCTGCTGAGAAGCAGTGTTTATTTGCCCAAATGCAATCCCTTCCTAACACAGCTGTGTTACTGCTTCCAGTTTCAAAACCAGCTCACAGGATCTGTGTTGGGCTGCTCTGATTAGAAGCTTTGGCAGTACATCCATAAAAAAAAGGCTCCCAGTGAAGTTACCAGGAGTTTCAGGAGATCCTCAGGAAATATCCTGGTTCTGTGTTACTCATTGCTCTTTCTAAACCAGTCTCACTCATGAAATTGCCCTGACAAATTTTCCTCTCCAAGGCACCACATCCAAATGACACACAGCTTACACCTTGTTGCTGGCAGAAAGACAACCAAGGCACTATCTGTTCACACAGGACAATGAAATTCAAGAACGAGCAAGGTCATTTTACACTTTATTGACAATATCTATGTCTGAAGGATAAAACAAATTACAACAGGCATATCGATTACAAGACTACTGGTATATCTTATGGCAGGCCTGGCGATGAAAAATTTTCCACCTCTGCAAGATTATGTTTTAATGGTTATAAATGATATGATAGTGGCACTGGCCATGCCTCTGTCCTTGGGGCTGAAGATGCTGCATTAAGCCACCTATATTTCTTCCTGAGGACTCCCAGGGCAGACATGCTGGAACAATAATTCACACACTCTTTCAGAGGATTCAGCCTGCTGTCTGCTTAATGCTAAGCCTGCTCTCCACCTGCCAGCACGGAAAAGCAAGACTATGAACTTGCTCTCCCCTTTCCTTTTGGATACCTAACAACTTAGGAGTGGCAGGAGGGAGCAAGGACTGTGCTCCCAAATGTGGTTCTGGTCAGACCTTGCACAGGGATGTATAAAGAGACAGATCATCTTCTGGTCTTCCTTATCCCTTGCACCTCCTCACTGGAACAATCCAAAACCTGTTTCATAATTAGCATCTAGTCTATTCTGTCCTCTGATTTTCCCAAAAAAAGGATACTCTGAAACAGTGAACTGCCCCCCCCCCCAGGTGAGCTTGTTCATGAAACGGTGGCAGTTTAAATCAGAGCTCATCACTGCTGCAAAAAATGCAGAAAGCTGGTAGGCATGTCAAAAGGTGCTTTTTCTGATGCCACTGGGATCCTGTGGGAATCCCTGCCATCTTGCTCATTTTTATGGCTTCAATTCTTCCATCACAAATGAAAAACAAGTAAGAAAAATGTGCACAAAAGGCTAAATGAACTAAAAGATAGTTTTCACAAGCACAAAAATCCATTGTCTCTAAGAAAGGCCAACCCTCCCCTCCACCCCACATTAGCTAATTAATCCTGACATCTCCAGTTATCACCATCTTGTGGTTGTGCAGAAAACCTTAAGGCTGTGTGAAAATCACTGAGCAGAGCGTGTTTCTACATACAAAGGATTAAGAGGCATATGACAAGGATTAGCACTTGGATTAAATAAATGTGCATTGTTATTTACCATGTATTGTATAGGCAAGGTAGTTTGAGGGCCGTCTTGCAATGGAACTGTAACCACAGCTCTAATAAAATCAGTGAGAGTATTCTTCGTCACCTAACCTCAGGCCCCGCAAGGTGTTGAGTACTTCAGCTCTTGCTAGGGCAGGGGTGGGCAAAAGGGCTGACCCAGCCAGCTGCCAGACTCCATTTCCCAGCAGCTCCTGTCCCCATGGCTGGGGCCGGTCTCCATGGTGACCCCACCCTAGTTGGCTGTGAAAGCTCAAGGCTGGGGTTGCCATGGAGACCAGCCCAACTGTGCGGCAGGGCACACAGCAGGGCAAGGTAAGGGGCTGCTCCAGAGCCGATGGGATCTTGCGATGGGGCAGCTTGCTCCAGGGCAGAGCTGTAATCTGTAGCCTGCATGCTCTGGGCAGGGGTGTGAGGGCAGGGGATCGCAGCTCTGCCTCTGCTCCAGACCAGGCTATCACCTGTGCAAGGAGCTGGGACAGAGCTGCATTCTCCTGCCTGCACACCCCTGCCTGGAGCCTGCAGGCTACAGACTGTTGCTCCGCACAAGCTCTGGAGCAAGCTGGCCCCACTGCAAGATCCCAGCGGTTCGGAAGCAGCCCCTTGTCCTGCTCTGCTGAGCGCCCTGCCAGCACATTGAAGCTCGTCTTCACGGTGGTCCCTGCCTTGCACTTTCACACGCGGCTGCAGCTGGGGTCTCCGTGAAGACCAGCCCCAGCTATGTGCGGGGCAGCCGGGAAATGGAGTCCACTACTCACTGGACCTGGCCAGTGGGCCAGACTTTTCCCATCCATCCCTGTGCTAGGTCAATAACACTCCTCCTGAACTTCATTTATGTAAATGCTCGGCTGGACAGAGGCCAGAGTGCCCAGTACTTTTCAGAACTGAGCCTTACTACCATTTGCATCATAAAAATACACATCACTGTGAAGTGTGAAGCTTTCCTCGACTCACTAGTTCCAAGCAGTGATGAAACATGCAACTAGGTAATAGATATTAAGGCTGGTGAAAGCTGATAGGTCTCAGTTTAGTATGAACTTTAGATGTGCTCCTCTGCAGACCTGTGCAACTGATGGTCTAATTTTAACTTGCATCACCTTGCATCTCTTCACATCCTGTGTTTCTCTGCTTCTTCAGCTGCTGCTTCCTTCGCTCTCCTATTTCCATTTATTTCATGGTTTCCCAACTCACGATCTATCAGCCATCTATTGCTTTTCATTCTCAAATTATAGTACCTTGGATGCTCTTTCAAATCTGTTTCTCTCAGGGGTATCTAACCATTTTGCATTCAACTAAGCTCATCTCTGGCACTGGGACACCTTGGCTATTTCATGCTCCAAGTCTGGTGCTTTTTTAAATAAAATCAGGTTGCAGAGGTATGAATTCCCTTATCAAACCACTCAACCTAGCAGCGCCCAAATGAAGTTAAAAACACAATACAGAAAGAAACCTGATATTGGATCAATTCCTTTTCACATATTTTCCTACAGTCCTGGTTTAACAAATTTAAGACAGAAATAACTTACAGTAACAAGAGAAGCATTAGATGGAATTTGACAGGCAAGAATATGGGTCTAAAAATCAGGGAGTGTTATATGGAAAATACCCGAGCGTCTCTAAGCCATGCATCACTTAAGCAAGGCAAACAGTGCACAGACCTTGTCCTGCTATTCTGCACATGAGCATATTTCACCATGTATAATCAGACACAACTGAAGTAGCCTATGAGGCAATTCAAGATGCTGACCTCATTTGACAAACAAGAGACACATCTGAAGAATTATAAATAGGAAGTAAAGAAAAATATATCTGAACAACAGTTAACCACATTCATATGGGTGATCAGTTTGAGGCTTGGAGAATAGCTTCAGGTGGTAAAAATAGCATTGGAGTGTTACGAATAAAGAAGTCCTGAGGCATGACAGGAAATGCAGCTATCACCCATGAAACTGAAGCAGTTGGGCATTTTTTTTTTCTCACATTTGCAAAATGGAAACCCACTGATCAGAATCCACCTCCAGATTCTCTCTGTTAGCATGCAGATAGCTATAAGGAAGGACAGGCGATGATGACACGCAGTGATATCCCGCTGCCCTTTCACATTAAATGGATGCAATACAAATGAAAAAGGTTTGTCACAAACTTCTACTTTATGAAAAGCAGATGCAGCTTGAGGAGAGGTGAGAACAGCCAGAGCTGTATTATCTCAGCTTTTGACAGACCAATTCCATTATATTTTCTTTTGTACCTAGCTAGCTTCTAATATGGCTTCCAGTACCAGGGTATCTGAGTTTCTCCCAGCAGTTACTGCATTTCCCCTTACAATGCCCCAGGGAAATGCAGCAAGTACTATCCCCATTTTACAACTGAGGAACAGAAAAACAAGAGTGATTAAGTGCTTTGCTTAAGGTCTGGCTGGAAAGTAATGGCAGAGTTAAAAATTGAACTCAGATTCCCTGAACCCCCCAGGGAGTACCTTTACCTCAAGAGCGTACCTACAATCTTTAAACACTTATTATTCCTATTCCTTAAATATTATCTTCAGATTAAAACTTCATCCTAAGGAATTCAATTGACGATTGGTTTCAATGGGTACCTGTACACGTGGCATACCTCTGCTCCAACACGTGCTAATTAGCACACATCGGAGCAGACTTGATTAATCGAGTCTGCTGCAAGTCTGCTGGAGCGTGCCAACAGCGTGCTCCAGCAGCCTTCGCGTCACATATATTCAGCGCCCCCATTTCAAAATGGTGACGGGAGCACTTTAACTAAAGCTCACTGAACGAGTTTTAGTTAAAGCGCCCCTGCTGCCATTTTGAAGCACGGGATGCTGAATACACATGACACTGTGGGCTCTTTAATTAAAGTGGCCTTTCATCTTCCAACTCACTCTGCCTGTTTGATCAAGTCTTTTCAGCTCCTCATAGATTCATAGATTCATAGATGCCAGGGTCGGAAGGGACCTCAATAGATCATCGAGTCCAACCCCCTGCATAAGCAGGAAAGAGTGCTGGGCCTACATTACCCCAGCTAGATACACATCCAACCTTCTCTTGAATACCCCCAGGGTAGGGGAGAGCACCACCTCCCTTGGGAGCCCGTTCCAGACCTTGGCCACTCGAACTGTGAAGAAGTTCCTCCTAATATCCAATCTAAATCTGCTCTCCTCTAGCTTGTGGCCATTATTTCTTGTAACCCCCGGGGGCGCCTTGGTGAATAAATACTCACCAATTCCCTTCTGTGCCCCCCTGACGAACTTATAGGCAGCCACCAGGTCGCCTCTCAACCTTCTCTTGTGGAGGCTGAAAAGGTCCAGTTTCTCTAATCTCTCCTCGTAGGGCTTGGCCTGCAGGCCCTTAACCATACGAATGGCCCTTCTCTGGACCCTCTCCAGGTTATCCGCATCCTTCTTGAAGTGCGGCGCCCAGAATTGCACGCAGTACTCCAGCTGCGATCTGACCAGTGCCCGATAGAGGGGAAGTATCACCTCCTTGGACCTATTTGTCATGCATCTGCTGATGCACGATAAAGTGCCATTGGCTTTTCTGATGGTTTCGTCACACTGCCGACTCATGTTCATCTTGGAGTCCACTAGGACTCCAAGATCCCTTTCCACTTCCGTGCTACCCAGCAGGTCATTTCCTAGGCTGTAGGTGTGCTGGACATTTTTCCTCCCTAGATGCAGCACTTTGCATTTCTCCTTGTTGAACTTCATTCTGTTGTTTTCTGCCCACTTGTCTAACCTGTCCAGGTCTGCTTGCAGCTGTTCCCTGCCCTCCGGCGTGTCCACTTCGCCCCATAGCTTAGTGTCATCTGCAAACTTGGACAGAGTACATTTCAGCCCCTCGTCCAAGTCGCTGATGAAGACATTAAAGAGTATCGGTCCAAGCACCGAGCCCTGCGGGACCCCACTGCCCACACTCTTCCAGGTCGAAACCGACCCATCCACCACGACTCTCTGGGTGCGACCCTCCAGCCAATTCTCCACCCACCGGACTGTGCAGTCATCCAAGTCACAGCCCCTTAACTTGTTCACCAGTATGGGGTGGGATACCGTATCAAAGGCCTTCCTGAAGTCCAAGTATACGACATCCACCCCTCCTCCTGCGTCGAGGCGTTTTGTGACCTGGTTCAGGATCTTGATAGTTCATCTCTGCATACCTAACCCCCTATTTCCTCCTTATCTATATAACAGAACCCTATAGGGAATCTCAAAAGGGAAAGAACATCCTTCTCCAAAAGCAGAAATACAAGATAGTCAAAAACACAGAGCTTTACCAAGATGTCAGCTCACTGTACAGTGATAGGTCCTCCTATGTGTCACATGCAAATAGTCAGCAAAAACACCACAACCCCCGCAAGCCCTTACAACGTTTTGAGGTGTAGAAAGCGGCCAAAACCAGAATCTCAACATATATCCCATTGAATTTTGGAGGTTGGGAAAGAGTTTGAATTTGAATCTCCCAGTTTTAGTATGGACTTTAAACAGACAGCCTTACTTTCTGGTTCCAGTTCATGTGTAGTTGCATATTTAACTAGAAGGGCAGTCTCTCGTAAGAATCTGATCAAGAAAGTGGGAACATCGCACAAGAATTTCCAAAAGTTCAACATTCAGAGTGAGCTTATGATATCTCTGACCTTTTAAGGTGAAAAGCCATGAGAAGAATTAGCAAGGTTTTAAAGCTCTCAAACTCGAATAGTAGCCTCGGTTCAGGTCTCAGTGATTAACTTTGAAACTCTGAGCATGGATCATGTTGTGTTCTGTGTCTGTACAGCACCTAGCATACCAGGGACCCAGTCTCTTAAGGGGAATCCTAGGCACAACAGTAATGCAAATTAATATGACAGCAAACAGGCTCAACTCCCAAAGTTTGCACACCCTTTCCTTCACCCATTTTTACTTTCAGTTAAAGTCTCATCAAAATCCATGAAACGTGGACCACAAGTGACAAGTAAACAAGGGATACAATTTTGTCACCAAGGCAGCACATGGTTATTACAAAGCTCACAGCCTAATGTTTTGCAAACAGCAGTAATAAAAGAACAATGTCTTAAATTAACCTAGGCTTTCTATGGTTAAAGTGGCTCAACTGTTTTGCCTTAAAAACTGGATTCTTATAAACCTAATAAATTAGCAACTAAGGAAGAGGGGCAAACTACATCTGTATGAAGTTAAACAGATACCATTCAAAACCATTCATTAGTCTGGCTAACTGCCCCCACCATATTACCCAAATCCTTCTAAAATGAAAATGTCCACTTACCTAAGTTGCTTTGCATAGCTGATTTCAATCTCCGTTCTTTCTTTTACAAACTTGATGTATTTTTCCAGAACATCAATTCCCCATTGTGTGTGTTTTTCTAAGTTGTCAAACTGATCCTGCAGTGAATCAAATAGATAGTTTAATCTCACTGAGGTTGGAGATAACTTAAAACAACAATGCTCAAAAGGATGCATTACTGCAGATAAAGTATTGCTAATATTTTCCATGAGTGCACTTATGCGTATTTTTTTGCAGCCAGGTTTTTATCAACCTAACCAAGTCTAGTTCAGTGAAGGGCCAGGACTGTAATACTCTTAAGTGCTGCTTTATGCAACATTTTCGCACAGGCTCGGAAAGTTTCATCTGTCACGTGGAAAACAGTTTGCTAGAACAAAGAGGTGCACGGGCAGAGGTGTACACATATTCTACTGTCAAAGCAGATGCGTTTTATAGAACATCTTTCTACAGACGAGAGCTGTCTTCCCACACAATCTCGCATTGTTTTATAAAACAGAAAACAAGCTAAACAAATGCTAGCACAAAAAATGACTTTAGCTATGTTTATAGTAAATCTTCTTGCATATATCCATTTATATACATATGCTCCTTTCATCTTTAAATAGCGCCGCCCTAAAAATTGCACATGTGTTTTCAATAAACTCTTCTATATCTAAGAGCATTCCAAAAGTCAGTTTGGGCTTTCCAGATGCCAAAAGGGATTACAAAACGCTGAATTCAGATTAATTACCAAAACATTACAATACGAAGTTCTTACCAGTTTCTAAAAAGCTAATGCAAAATTGTCTTAGCTTTTCAACTTCTAACTTTCAGTTTCAATGCTGTCACTATCAAATTTCATCCCACTATCTAAAAGGATACAGAAGGCTAAGTTTCCTAAACCTGGTCTTCTGAAAATGAGATTCACAGTCCAGAATCGGAGACAAGTCTCCCATTTTATAGATGCTTAGCTGTCCTAAATTATTATAGTTTCATAGTTTCTAGGGTCGGAAGGGACCTGAGTAGATCACCTAGTCCGATCCCCTGCCATAGCAGGAAAGAGTACTGGGGTCAAACGACCCCAGCAAGGTGTTCATCCAGCCTCCTCTTAAAGACCCCGAGGGTAGGAGCCTGCACCACCTCTCTTGGAAGCTGGTTCCAGATCCTAGACGCCCTGACCATGAAGTCGTGCCTCCTGATATCCAGCCTAAATCTACCCTCCGCCAGCTTGTGACCATTATTCCTGGTCACTCCTGGCAGTGCTCGGGGGAACAGGGACTCCCCCAATGCCTGCTGGTCCCCTCTGACTAGTTTATAACAGGCCACAAGATCCCGCCCCCCCAGCCTTCTCTTGTGGAGGCTGAACAGGTTCAGGTCCCATCACCTGTCCTCGTCGGGCCTGCCCTGCTGTCCCCTGATCATGCGAGTGGCCTCCTCTGGACCCTCTCCATGTTGTCCACATCCCTCTTGAAGTGCAGCGCCCAGAAGTGGACACAGTACTCCAGCTGCGGCCTGACCAGCGCCGCATAGATGGGGAGGATCACCTCCTTGGACCTGCTCGAGATGCATCTGTGGATGCATGACAAGGTACGGTTGGCCTTCCTGACTGCATCCCCACACTGCCGGCCCATGTTCATCTTGGAGTCAATGACGACTCCAAGATCCTTTTCCGCCTCTGTGCTGACAAGAGGGGAGTTCCCCAGCCTGTAGGTATGGTGCCGGTTGTTCCTCCCAGGTGCAGCACTTCGCACTTGTCTGTGTTGAATCCCATCCTATTCTCATCCGCCCACCCCTGTAACCTGTCTAGGTCCGACTGTAGTCTGTTGCTTCCTTCTAGCGTGCCCACATTCCCCCACATCTTAGTTTCATCAGCAATTTGAACAGGGTGCTTTTTACCCCCTCATCCAAGTCACTGATGAAGATGTTGAACAGTGCGGGCCCGAGGACCAAGCCCTGGGGAACCCCACTGCCCACATCCCTCCAGGCTGAGAAGGACCCATCCACTACCACCCTCTGGGTGCAGCCCTCCAGCCAGGTGGCAACCCATTTGACTGTGTGGGTGTCGACACCACAGTCCCCCAGTTTCTTGATGAGAACGGGGTGAGAGACAGTGTCGAAAGCCTTCCAGAAGTCCAGGAAGACTATGCCCACCGCTACCCCTGCATCTAACATTTGGTGATCTGATCATAAAATTAACACTGCTCCACTGAAGTTAAAGCTTTTTTATACCAGCTAATAATCCAACCCTGAGCAACTTCTGATTTACAAAAACACCATTGAACATCAGTAAAACAAAGCACAAAAATAACCCACTTCCTTCGATTCACAGAATAGGAAAACTGACAGAACTACCACGAAGTCTACAGCATGCCTATGTTGCTTCTAAGAAAACTGCACTTAGTGCAGTACAAGATGTGTGATAAAAATGTAAATTAAGGTGACTTAAGTAGAGAGCTCTCTTATGTACAGTAAGTCCAGTCTTGCAAGCAGAAGCTGCTGTGCTACTTGAAAACTTCAGGGCTCCATTTTTGGTTAGACTTTGTGATGGGGAGAAAAAGTGGAGTCAGATTAAAGAAGGGCAACTAACAGAATTCTATGAACAAGCAAGTTTATATGACAGGCAGGACCCATCTAATGCAATGGCTATAACATTTAGGGCTTGTCTACACACAGACTGCACTCAAATTTCACTTAGAGACATGAATTTAAACTCTAAGCTGAAGTACTACAGCTTTTGTTACTGTAGTTTAAACCACATTTTGACAGTCCAATTGATGGCAGTTAAGGTGAGCAGCAAGTTGGGGAAGCAGCCAAGGGTTTCTAGAACCTATGGAGCCAGAGAATTAATACATACGTAAAAAGTCAATTAGGAACAGGTTTAAACCAACCTAAATAAAAACTTACACTAACTAAAATACACTATTATGAAACAAAAATGTGGGCATTCACCCAAAAAAGTAGGAGTTTTAACTGAAAAGCTGCAAGTCCCAATCTAATCCAAGCTCTTGACAGCTGCAGAGAATACAGCGATGGCATAGGTGGAAGCCCAAGACTCTCCTCTTTCCTCAGAGGCACTTGAAGCCAGAAAGAGAAACGACAGAGTCCCGGGGTGTAGATCTAGCACAAATGGCCGCCTTAGACTCAGCATTTCAAACATCTGCCCCCAACTGAAGTCAGCACAACTGCCCAGATGAAACAGAAAGCAGAACGTAGCCCACCGTTTGACTTCTACACACTTTGCCAAACACTCCTACGAGTTACCCCTCCTATACTGCTCTGAGCAAAATCATCTCCATGCCACCTTTGCATCTGATTAACACATCAAAACACCCAGTTTTCAAAAGAGAGTTTAGAAAAGAATACCAAAAACCTGATAACGGCCCCTCGTGGGTAAATCTGTCTGCTCCACTATTCCACGGTTCAGTCTGCTCAGCTGTGTTCGTTGCTTGACTCGGTCTAGTTTTGGCAAAGAAAACTCCATAGGTGTGGAGTGCAGAAGCTAAAATGCAGTACTGAAAGTAAGAGATAATGCAGGTGTTGGGAGGATGCTAATTTTAATCAACCAAAAGCCTACGGAAGAGAAGTAAGTGGTTTGAGCGATGACCAGAACAACTGAGCACCGAGTTCCCCCCAACCGAAACAAAGTCAAGATGAACTCAGGTTGCTTCCTGAAGCCTTCATATGCAGATAAGAGCTGCTGATCCTTGAACATCACTTGATAGGCTGAGGGGGGATCTAGTGGCCGTTTACAAACTAGTTGGGGGGGACCAGAAGTCATTGGGGGAGTCCCTGTTCCCCTGAGCATGACCAGGCGTGACAAGAAATAACGGTCACAAGCTGGCAGAGGGTAGATTCAGGCAGACATCAGGAGGCGCGACTTCACTGTCAGAGCGGCTAGGATCTGGAACCAACTTCCAGGAGAAGTGGTGCAGGCTCCTACCCTGGGGGTCTTTAAAAGGAGGCTGAATTAACACCTTGCTGGGGTCGTTTGACCCCAGTACACTTTCCTGCCCATGGCAGGGGGCTGGACTTGATGATCTGCTCAGGTCCCTTCAAACCCTACCAACTATGAAACTATGAATATGGGCAGAGATCAGGGAAGGGAAGGTTCAACTTCAACTTGTCTAGTAAGCAGCTGTCTTAGAAGCAATCTTTTAGACGTGTGCATTTTTATTTCTCTTTTTTTGTGTTCTGTCATAATGCAGGGCAAAAAAAAAAACCAGGGCCAGGCAAAAAAAAGCCTAATTGGATCAACAGCAACAGAGAAGACTGCTCTGCTCTTCTTTGAACAGTTCAGTCACAGAAAAGGCTCTAAGAAGCCCTTCATTCAGATTGTCTCGTGTCTCTAGTCAACAAGCTGAGGCTCAGAAGTGGTTATGTGTTAAGACTGCTGAGGCCTGGGTACAGAAAAGCAATTTATCAGAGCACAAATTACAGCTTTTAAAAGTAGGCAATCCTTAAAGCTGTTAGCTTGAAATGACTTAGCTTGAGAAGAGGCAAATTTCAAAAGCAGCAGTGTCATACTTCCTAAGGACAAATGCACCAATCAGAGCTGGCTCTGACAATTTAGCATTTCTGTTGTGACATTTCGGGGGTGGGGAAGTGTATGCTGTTGTGTCGTCACTTAGATTCAGAAATGGTAAAGGACAGGTTCACTGTGACCATCTGCCAGACACTTCAAGACTGCTCCCTACAGGATTCTTACAGCTTTGTTCAGCTTGGTTTTAAAAACATCTGAAACAATAGAGCTTCCATCACTTTCCTGGCAGGCTAGCCCACATATGCTGGAGTTTTGAGAATGGAGCCAGACATTTAATAAATTGGGAAGTAATTTTTCTAACTGGCCTCCTGACTTGCTCCATCAGAAAAGAAACCATCCGAATGGTAATGCCAGCAGTTAACTAAACATCACAGTAACACACTTAGTTTTAAGCACCCAGCCTTATGCTTGTAAGGAACTCCTTGTGCACTTTGAAAAGACCCCCGAGGGAGATATTCAGAAGTAGAACGGGCAGACAGGTGGAAAGCCAATGAGAATAGGGTGAATAGGAGTACAGAGACCTGAAGAGGGATGGCCTGCATTTGAAAGCTTGTCTGTCCCAACTATGTATCAATAAACAATATCACCTAAAGAAATCCTTGCCTCTCACATAAGAATACATCAGCACTGCAATCCAGGGATGAGCCTGGAGGACATGTAGAGATAGCTCAAATATCTCTACGACTAGTACAGAAACACCAGGGTCCTGGCCACTTCGCACCTAAAGAGCTTGACTTACCCCGTCTCCAATTTGTCATACCGCAACTTTCCCCTCATACAAATCTTGCCTTCAGACTCATTTCTTGTTCACTAGAAGACTTACTGTAAGCCTCACCACCTTATTAAAAGAAGAGCTTTTGATTAATAATTAGAACATCTACATACCTTTGCTTGTACTACTGTAGCACTTGGTTTTGCTCATTCCACTCCACCCTACTGCCAGTGAGCCCCATTCATTGCATCACACTTGATGTTAGACCCTGATCCCCAAAGACAGACCCTTGCTCTCACATATAGACCCTAGTGCAGTAGCTCTCAAATCTTTTTAGACTCAAGGCACCCTTCAATAGCCTTGAACCTCCCCACCCCTCCTTGGAAAATGCCAGTTCTGAGTTTCCACTCATTTTTTAACTAGAGAAAAATACAGCAGTTCTTCTATGGCAAAGAACTCAAGGTGCAGACACAAGTGCAGCTTCCCACTGTAACTCATACGCATCAAAGGCAGTGCCATGAGTTGCAGTGATCTTCCAGACCCAACAGACATTTGCACCCAGGTGACTGGGGGGGGGCAGAGGAGGGGGCAGACCGGCGGCATGTTGGGTGGGGAGAAAGGCGGGCACTAAGCCGCAGCACAGAAGTATAGGATATGGGGCTTCTGGCCCACCCCTGGGCCTGCCCACAAATTGTGTCCCCCCCAGACTCAGGAGGCACCGTCACCTCTGCTTGCGGAGGCTCCAGTCCACCCACCCCACCTTCCAGTGATGGTTTAAAAAAACCCAGACCAAACTCCCTATGCTCCCTTCCCACCCACCTCCCAACTCCCATTCTGAAGACGGTGCCAGGAGCAGGGCTGGTCCACATCAGCCCAGCCCTCCTCCCAGCGCATACAGACAGATGTTAATAGAAGTGCTCTGTTTTGGAGCATTTTCATCTGAACCCTCATGCAATGAGGGCTCAGACTGTCGTGGGATTGGGCCCTTTTAAAGCACTCTGCAGCTATGCACTTGTGTTTGGTCATAGCAGTACAGCATTTTCAGAAGTCAAATGGGGAGAAAATGATCACTTCTGTCTGTGCTTTCAGACTCCAAGTGTAGAATGTTTTTAACACTATAGACTCCTGTTTGAAATCTCCGAGTTTATCTTGTGAATCATGCCTGCACACCTAACATAGCTAACATTGTCTGGTACTGTTCAGCACCCTCAAAAAGGCCTCAAAGCACCCTGGTTGAGAAGCACTACCTAGCACATTCTTGATTCCCTATTTAAACAGTAAGTGCTCAAAAGAGGAAAGGGAAAAGTATCAATCATTAACTTAAATGGTAACCTGTCATCTGAAATCTTTAAAAATCTTTGAGCATCTCACTCCTCAGGCAGCTGGTGCTTCTAGCTTGATTTGTTTCCACTAATTCTTTCCCTCATTTTTACCACAGCCCCAATACCTTCATAATATCCCTGCATTCTTTTTGCAGCTCTGCTGTGAGGTTTTACCCTGGCAAGGCTCAATACGGCATTTTATTTTAACTCTCAGTTGTAAATGTTCACCACTCTTAAACAGCTCTATCCACAACAAAGTACCTTTGGAAGAAGAAAAGAAGACCAAAAAGGCCAAGGACGAAGTAATGAGGCAAAGAAAACAAAATACAAATTGTAGCGTGTTTTGGTTATTGAACAATAGAAGGAAGAGAGAGTTTCAACATCAGTCCAGGTTTGGAGATTAAAGCAGAAGCTTATGGATATTTGAGTCTCTATCAGCACTGTCCCCCTAGCTACTACTAGGATGCCTCCCAAATTCTTACAACTCATGCTCCATTCATTCCCGATACTAAACCAAAATGCTACTTGCAGCCACCTGAAGACCACTTCTTTTTCTTCCAAGAACAGAAATCAAAGTAAATGACAGTGCCCACTCATAGCCCTTGCAGAACAAGGGACTTTAATTTTAACAGGCTTCAGCATTAATACATGTTAAAATGAATGGAACAGTTGGTATTTCTCTTGTAGTTACTGTTTTGGGCTGTCTACAGACTCAAGCAGGCAGCACGGCATGCTGCCACTGGCCACATTTCTTAGTCTTTCTGAATAAACAGAAGAGCTAGTGACAGAGTCATATTCTCTACTGATTTAATTTGGTTGCACTCACTGAGTCAATGCCAAAAGAGGTTGATTTGTTGCCCCTGGTTTGTTGTTAAATGCTAATACAACTTCAGGTGTTGGAAGAGAGAATGTCTGTGTCTGCTGAATATTCATCATTATGTCTCCTATGCAAATACGCTTGGAGAAGGTTTAGACAGCAACATTTAATACTCCAACAGTTGGTTTACATCTTTGCTCCCACAGCTGCTTTCTCTGGTGACACAGAAAATCACAGGACACTGAAAAAAGTGCTAGTTTAGACACAGGCAGCCCAGAGACAGACTTAGTAGTGTGTTGCAAATGCAAACTAATGTGCTAAAGAGGGGAAGTTAAACTATCTCTGTTCAGTATTGTCATTTCACCTGTAGCAACCAGCAACAAAATAAAACAACTGTGGCCAGGCAAGGTTCAAAATGGCTGAGGACATTCCTAATTCTCAGGGGCAAATTTTTAAGCACGCTGGGGTTTCCTCTCCCTTCCCCCAAAGGAGTCATGTTTTCCATACTAGCTAAAAAATAATAATAATAACAACAAACCCCCCCAGAAGTCAAAGGATTGATAACGATAGGGTATTAAACATTAATTGTCACCTCTGCCTAGCATGCTTTTTTGCCCTATCCCAGTACTTCCCCTCTTCCTCCCCCCACCCAAAAGGAATTAAAAAAAA
This sequence comes from Crocodylus siamensis, assembly GCF_052110815.1. NCBI lineage: Eukaryota > Metazoa > Chordata > Crocodylia > Crocodylidae > Crocodylus > Crocodylus siamensis. Next base: position 9,068,189 of record NC_143405.1, on the reverse strand, counting down.
AGCGAAGATCAAATACACTTTCCTGTGTCACTAGCATATTAATTTTCTCTTTTTTAAATTCTGTGTTTTAACAACTGCAAATTAAAAAAAGAATTAACAAGATGATGAAAGCCTCCTAGGCCCAATTAAATTCACGTGGCATTGTGGTGTGAACAGAACACAACATGAGTTTAAATTCGTCACAGGCACCTATAACAGGTGTTCAAACATAGCAGTTTTAAAACACATGAATAATTGAAGACCAAATGTAGAGTGATATTGCAAGAACCTGTCTGAAAATATAGGTGAGCAGGAAATAAAGAAGCATTTGAGTTTGCCTGACTTAACTAACAGTAACTTCTTATAGAAAATGTCAGTGCAGTTCTCAGGTTATGAAAATTAAGCAAATCCCCATTTATACTGGAATGACATGGGACATTAAGACACTGTATCCTTTCACTTCATGCACTGTAGATAAGAAGAAATAGCGCTACAGGACTGCCTATCAGAAAAGCAGTGCATTCTTTCCATTCAGATACTGCTGTTGCATTAATGGATGTTTACTGGGGACAGGGGAAGGGACAAAAGCAGAGTAAATCCTACCCTCACAGACAGAGGTGTTTCTGATCCCTTATGTTTTACTTGTTGCCCTTGCACTCATGAGAGATGTTTCATTTTGTGCATCTTCCCTGACATTTCACCTCGACATACTAAACATTTCAGTTAAACAACATAACCCAGAAACAGATCTGCTTTACTTCTACACACACCCTCAATACATCCTCATCCCTCAAGACCAGTTTTCCCAAGACTAACAGCTGTTTATTTTTATATCATTCTAGATGTGCCAGAGTTAATCTTGACCTGGACAGGGGGAAAAAAAAAAAGTCATATCACTGGGCAGCTGGGCAAATTTCAAACCAAAAAACAACTATCCTGAATCTCTGTGACATCCCAGGAATTAAAGGTTGCAGATGATTCTTTTTTTAAATTGAGGCATGCTTTGTGTTACTAGATAATCTCTCCTCTACTTATTCTCCTTGTCCCCATAACATGGTAAAATTAATTTGTAAGCCTTGTAAACATTGTAAGTAAACTCACAAATTGTGTTTGATGCTTTTAGCATCAAGCTTAAAAGAAGCAATCCCCGTTTTCCTAGCACTCTGCTGAAGCTATAATGCAATATGAAATCTGTATTTCTACAGCAGTTGTATCTGATATAAAAAAAAAAAAAATGAATGCTGGTCCATGGAGGGGCCTAATGAGGCAAGAGGGGCTTCTTGCTTTCAACGGGATACTAGCCCCTGCCAAAAGGCTACTCCACATAAACTTGACAGCAGTCAGGAAGCAGGGCTGGTCTCAAGTGCCATGGGGAGAACTCATCCCTGGCCAAACCTTGCTCCTTTTTGTGGTCAATGGGAGTTTTACTGCTGGCTTCATTGGGTGTACAATTTGACAAACACTATGTGCCTTTACAAATCACAGCCCAACATACAGCAGGCAGGACAGCTGTAGTAAAAGCAAAGGGGAATTCATGGCCAGCAAGCTGAGGCAAGTCAGACTCTTACGACAGCACCATCAGACCTTTAATATGCGTATGGAGCACACTGAAACTGAGACTTCTAATAAAAAAAACCCCAAACCTATCCCACAGTAAAACTAGGTGGGGCCAGCAGCCAATTATTTAGATGCTGGATATTTCTGTATGCTGGTGGAGAGCTTTCGATCTATTTTTAGGCAAAGCAATTAGCACCACCAAACCCTAAAATAGTAGCAGGCTCTGGAGTCTCAAGCATTCTGGGCCACAATGCAACACAGCAAGCTACAAACCTTTGCCTTCCTTAAACTAGCATTTATTTACTTATTTCACTTAACATCTCTATTATCTTTGACAGAAACAAAAGGGGACACTTGGGAAACTCTCCTGGAACATGACTGCTTCAATAGAAAGATTCTTCAGAGGGAGCAGCTCAGGAGAAAACTGAACTCCTGATGACTACTTTGCCTCAGTATCTCACTGGGCCAAGGGGAAAATGATGCCAGGTAGGGTGCAGAATGAGTAGGGTAGGAATGCCCAGCTTCCTACTGTTGCCATAGAATTGCTGTGTGATCAATTAAAAAATCAGACATACAAGTCAGCAGGACCAGATGAACTTCATCCACAGGTGCTGAAAGAGCTGGCCAAAGTCATTGTGGAACCCCTGGCAAAACTCTTCTAAAACTCGTGGCACTAGAGAAGTCCCTGAGGACTAGAAGAGGGCCAATGTTGTGCCCGTCCACAAGAAGAGCAGAAGGGAAGGCCCAGATAACTATAGGCCAATTACCCTAATTTCTATCCCAGGGAAAAACCTGGAAAAGTTCATCAAGAAGTCTATCTGTGATAAGCTTGCAAAAGGCTAACATGGCTTTGTTGTGAGCAGGTCTTGCCTTACCAACCTCATCTCCTTTTATGATGAGGTAACTCACCACCTAGCCAAGAGAGGAAGTCAACACTGTATACCTTGACTTCCAAAAAGCCTTTGATCTGGTATCCCATAATGTCCTTGCAAGAAAATTGGAGGATTGTGGGCTTGACTCTGTGACAGTCAGGTGGGTGGGAAACTGGCTGCAGGATAGGACCCAGAGTCGTCATGGATGGATCTGTGTCGTCCTGGCAAGAAGTGGCCAGTGGTGTCCCATGGGGGTTGGTGCTTGGTCCAGTACTTTTCAAAACTTTTATCAATGATTTGCATGTGGGGGTGAAGAGCTCACTGGCTAAGTTTGTGGACAACACCAACTTATGGGGGAGCATGGTCATGCTTGAAGATAGGCTACAGATACAGGCAGACCTAGACAGGCTGCTAGCAAGTTGGGCAGAACAGAACCAGATGAAGTTCAACATTGAGAAGTGTAAAGCGCTCCACCTGGGGACAAACAACAACACACCTACAGGCTTGGCGGCGCCAAACTGACCAGCACCACGAATGAAAGGGAGCTGGAAGTAATAATACACCACAGTATGAATATGAGCCAGCAGGGAAATAATACACTGGTGTGAATCAATCGATGCATCTCCAGCAAAACCAAGGAAGTGATTCTTCCACTACACTCAGCACTGGTGAGACCACAGCTGGAGTACTGTGTCCAGTTCTGGGGGCCGCACTTTAACAAGGACATGGACAAGCTTCAGACAGTCCAGAGAAGAGACACCCATATGATCACAGATTTGCATGGCAGGCCATACAAGGAAAGGCTGAGGGACCTGGGACTCTTCAACCTGAAAAAGAGGAGCCTGAGAGGGAACTTGGTAGCAGCTTACCACTACATTAGGGGAGTATATCAAGGGCTCAGTGAACAGCTGTTCACCAGGACACCCATGGAGAAAACCAGGAGTAATGGCCACAAACTCCTGGAGGACCGTTTCAGATTCAACATTAGGAAAAACTTCTTCACAGTCAAGGTGTCCAGACTGTGGAATAAGCTCCCTCCATAGGTGGTGCAATCGCCTACCCTGGAAATCTTCAAGACCCCAGTCACCTTGCTGGGGTCACTTGACTCCAGTTGCTTGTCTGCTTGGTACAGGGGCCTGGACCTGATGATCTTCCAAGGTCCCTTCCAGCCTTACAATCTATGAATCTATGAAACTGGACACTTCCGCCTGTCTTACAGGTCACTGGGAGCACAGTGCAACCAGCTGTACTCATGACCCAAACCAGCACCTATTAAAGGCAGCAGCACAAGATCCCATTCCTCTAAATGAGTGAGGAGGAAGCTTCACTAGACAAGCCAGACAATGGCTGCTGAAACTAAGTTTCCTTAAAAAGTCTCTAGCTCCCTTTGCTGGAAAGAAAACCTTAAAAGCACAGCAGGAGCCTAGCTGCCAGACAGCATCTGAGTCAGTGTTGCTGCTGCTAGACTGCTGGGCCCACGCGGGGACCTACACCCACAGTCTCAAAGCCGAGTGAAGACATAGGGGCGGGGGGAGTAGGTGCAGCATCCTCAGCTGAATCCTGTTTGCTTTTTGTTCATGGGCTCTCTTTCCTTGTCTCATCCCAGCCCAAGTGAAATTAGCCCCAGGGCATTTCTATACTGATACCCTACAGCCAGCCCCGCTTCTCTCTTCCCCTTATACTCAGCTGTATTTTTCTTTTCCTCAAGCTGGGAAGAGGGTAAAGCAGAACCCCCAGGCTCTCCAGGTGAAGCAGCAATGCAAACAGAGCTGACAGGAAGACAGGTGAGGCAGGTGCTGTCAGAAGAAGGCTGAAAGCAGAGCTGGAAGAGAGGGGAAAGGGCCATTGCTGCTGTACCTTTAAAATCAGACCCTCCTGCGATGCGAGACAGCTAAGAGAAGTGAATTTGGGGGGTGGATGTGCAGGAGGAAGCAAACACAGATCAGACAAAGGAGAAACCTGGTGAAGTGAGGGCGACTGAGTCAGAGAAGAAGTTGGACAACAATATTTCTGTTTGCTGGTGAGAAAAATGGATGTGAAGCTTCTGATTGCAAGAGAGAAGAGCATCTTATGAAGCACAAAGGGGTAAGAAGTCCAGGTGGGAGTGCATATATCTACATATAGAAGAATGGAAGAAGATGGTGGTTTCTACCCTTTGGTATTATCAGCATGGAAGGGCTACCAGACTTCTGCTGAAATGGGCACATTTTCTTGAAAAGGCTGCACTAAGAGGTTATGGACCCAATTCATCACCTGCTGAAGTCGATAGTGAACCAAGTTCAAAAGGAGTTCAGTGCAGCTTTGTGGCCCTTAAATCAGGATCAGCTGGGCATATTTTACTAACAAATCCCTGTCATTAAAGTGGCTCAGGCATTACTGATGTCCTTGTCTCTTACCTTCTTCCTGCTTAAAAAAACCCCAACAATGTACCACAGGAATTGCACCCCATGATGTGCACACAGGGCTGGAGCAGATGTTTTTGCGGACTTGTTTGAACAAATAATTGCCTGCAAAATCCAGGATTTGGACACAGTGAACAAAGAGACATTTTCCTGTCCAATGTACAAATATTCAAAGAGAAGATAACACTAATGAGAATTACATAGGAAAACACTGCCAGGGAAAAATGAAAGTGTAACCCTGAGCAAATACACTTCCTTCATAGCATCTGAGGACATTTTTCATAGCCCACCACACTGGAACAGCAGTTAATTTCCCTCAAATAAGTTTATACGCACTGAGGTTTTGGCCACTGAATGACTTGACCACAATGAAAACCATGTGTCGTAAGCAGCCTAGTCTGAAACAAATATTCCTTTCCGAGCACAAAATGTTGCTTGTAACATTCACACAAAAAATCCCAGAATGGGATGGACCTGTTTTTTAAATATGCTAACGCTTAACTTACAACCCCAAAGTGCAGTATACAATGTGTTGTCTTTCAAGGCTTTTTTTTTTTTTTTAAAGGTTTGTTTTTGTTTTTTTTAAATAAAGCAAAACATCAACCAAAGCCAGAAATCAAAACCCAACCAGCACTAATCTTTTCCTGAATGCCAAGTTATTTAAATTGAGGGCCCATCTCTTTTCTCACTAATACAAATGCAATTTTATTGACTTCAAAGCATTTACTCCTGAGGTGCACTGGGATAATGGAAAACAGAATCTGGCCCTTTGGATCCAGACGGCTGCATTAAGATTCAGAAATTAGGCAGACGCTGCTACTGCTGAATCCTACTGGGCCCAAAGGTATAATTTCCATATCTCTCTCATTAGTGTTAATGAGAATTATGTAACTAGCTTTAAAAAAAAGAAGTGCTATGCTCTACTTTCACCCACCCTGAGGGAACAGGAAAGGGACCAAGTTTCAGCCTCTGCTGACAACGTCCAGAGAAGCAGAGGGACAATGACAAGGACCTCGTTGGACTCACTCCTGAATGAAGGTAGAGAGACAAGTGCTCCAAGACTGATCAGATTCTGGCACCTTTCACTGTACTGCTGGCAAAAGAATAACTCAGACATCTAGAGAATGAGATTCCAAACTACATCTTTCAAAAGCTCTGTAATACGGGTAAATATACACTGCGATTCTACTGAGATTTTTAACTTGACAATGTTCTTTTAAGTTAGTGCTCTCCACTTTGACCAAGTCACTTCCCAGCCATAATTAAACTAACTGAAGCACCAATTCCCAATAAATCAGATGGTACATGGCTAGATCTTTAAAATTGTTGTCAACTAATTTTTATTCTCTTTCCCCCTACCCCCTTTCAGTCTCTGAAGCTTTCCTTTCATATGCCAGTTGTTAAAACATAATCTACAAAACATCTTGGCCCACACGCTTTCCCCTTTGGGCTAACATGTACTAATTACTAAGAACAAACCATACAATACTTCTGCTCATATGGATCATCTAACTAGAGTACAAACAACAGATCTGTTGACATATTTAGAACTTTCTGAACATATGAAATACTTAGCACCTTAAGCTAATATTGTAACTCAACACAGCTGATATATAATGATCCACAAGAGCAGTAATTTAAATGGTATTACAGTTTGGGAACACTGGGATTCTGTTCAAACCCTGCCTTGATAATGTCTCGGTTATATCAGATTAGGTTCCTCATTTAGAATATTTAAGTGGTCCAATACATTTTCAATGTTCAATTTGTCAACTTCCCTTAAGTCAGATTTTTTTTCAAATAGGAAAGGGTGCTCTGAGCCTAGAATGTAGAGTCTGAATTCCTGAAGTAAGACTCTAGCTGTGCCATTTCAGTCAAGTCACCTAGGACATAATTTATCAGAGGTACTAAGCACCCACACTGCCATGTGAAGCCAATGTCAATATGGAACTTCAGAAAACAAAGCCCCAGACCTCTGTTCCTCAGTTTTTCCCATCTTTTATGCTACAGAGTTTGCCCTCAGAGAACTGACTCTCTGCTTCTCTATACAAGACTCTTATCCAACATACACATTTCTCTAGGAACTCCATTTTTACTAGTACTTCAAATATGTAATCTTGATCCACTTTTTCATGTGCTTTTTCTAAATCTAGGTTTGCTGTAACTATTTGTTTTCCTTAGTGAAGCCCATGTGAATAAGATATATGGTAGGGCCCATTAAGTGCAGTCCCCTTCACTGCCAACTCTTTTTCAAGTCATGGTGAGCCACAGCATTGTTCTCTCTGTTGTCTCTTCTCAGTCTGAGGCATATGATTAGTGTAGGTCCACTCCTCATGAGTGAAGCCATACCAGGGTGCCCTGCAACCTATTCACACACAAATTTTGGAGTATCCCAGGACTTGTGACAAGAAAACCCAGTTCTCATCATGAGTGGGGTGCTAACTAGCACATGGACCCTTTGCGGGGTGGGGGGAGGAGAGATATTTGGTGTATACACACATATTGAATGCTGCTGAGCTGTGGTGTAACCATGGAAGGCAGGACCACGCTAATTATGTGCGCCATGCTGAGACAGTAGGCAAGAGAGGGATTCTAGGCAGGCTATATTGTGGTTCACCATGACTTGAAATGTGCTGACTCTGGTGGGGACCAGCCCAGCAAACTATAGGGTAAATCATGAATTTTATGGCTTTAGACTAATACCATGCATAGTTTACCTGGCAGAGGAGATAGCCAAAAAGACTAAGATTGTGGTAAGATCAAGCAAAGCTAGGGATGCCTGAACCCTGAGGCCCTCAGGCCTGGAACTTGCGTGTAGGATGTCTGCCTGGACTTGGAAAATATCCAAAGCACCTGACAGATGGGTACAGGAAAAGAGATACTTGCCTGGTAGTAGAGCCACACAGGCTTGATGACTGAGCTCTGCTCAGTCAAAATTTGCAACTTGACTATTGAGCTTCACAGTATCATAGTGCTTAGGGTCAGAAGGGACCTAAACAGATCACCAGATCCAGCCCCCTGCCCCAGGCAGGGACAGGTGCTGGGGTCATATCACCCCAGCCAAATATCTGTCCAGCCTCATCTTGAGGACCCCAACGTAGGAGACAGTACCACCTCACTTGGGAGTCCATTCCAGAGCTTGGCAACCCTAACTGTAAAGTAATGTCTCCTGATGTCCAGCCTGAATCTTCTCTCTAACAATTTGTGGCCATTATTCCTAATAACCCTGGAGGGTGCCCAAGGGAACAGAGCCTCCCCCAATTCTTGCTGATCCCTCCTGCTGAGTTTGTAAACAGCCACCAGATCCCCTTCTGAGCCTTCTCTTGTGGAGGCTGAATAGGTTCAGGCCCTTTAGTCTCTCCTTGTAGGGCCTGCCATGCTGCCCCTCGACCATGTGAGTGGCCCTCCTCTGGACCCTCTCAATACTACCCACATTCCTCTTGAAGTGCGGCGCGCAGAACTGGACATGGTATTCTAACTGCATCCTGACCAATGCCATACAGACAGGAAGTATCACCTCCCTGGACCTGCTTGTGATACATCTGTGGATGCACAACAAGATGCTTTGCCCAATTGAATCTGGAACTTATTTGCCCCTTGAAACAAAATATATAAAATACTTTATACTAGATAACCAAAATTGTGCTTACAAAATACCTGTGTTAAAACTTTAAAAAAAGGAAACTTGCATCAATTCTGGATGAACTGAGTCTATGGATATTATGCAAATTGCTACAGCTATGTTTAATACCAAGGTTATTGTTTTCAGATTTGCTCCTTGCTTCCATGTGCACTAGGAGAGAAGTGTCTGACAGTAAGTGGAGGAGGAAGGGGCTGCCAGGGGAAAAAGTTTGGGGGGGGGGGAGTAGAGAGCAAAGGGCTACCTGATCCCCCAGATTTATTTTCCCTGCTATAGCAGTGGGAAGGGGATGCATTTGTAGTCAGACTCAGAGAGTAATAGTCAATGGAACTGAATCAACATGGTGCATGGTGACCAGTGGGGTGCCCGAGGGCTCTGTACTCAGACCTGTACTCTTTAATGTATTTAAAAATTACATGGACTGTCAGAAGCAAACAGGCTAAATTCACTGATGACTCCAAATTATGGGGAAGTACAGTCATATTAGAGGATAGGCTGGCGATCCAGGTCGACCCTCAACAGGCTTGCAAGGTGGGTGGATCAAAACCTGATGGCATTCAACACGGAGGAATGCAAGGTAATCCACCTTGGGCGAAAAAAAAATACATCATACTTACAGGCTTGACGGTGCTACGTGCACTAGCACCATGACTGAAACTTGGGGGTCATGATTGACCACAAGATGAACACGAGCCACCAATGCGATGCCATGTCCAGCAAAGCAAACAAAACACCGACTTGCATCTACTGACGCATCTCAAGCAAGACCCAGGAAGTCATCCGCCTACTATAGTTGGCTGCCGTAAGGCTGCAGCTGGATTACTGCATCCATTTCTGGGCTCCGCAATTCAGAAAGGATGTGAAGAAGGTTGAGAGACTCCAGAGGAGAGCAACGTGCCTGACTAGAGGACAAGAAAACAGGCCTTATGACGAGAGGTTGAGAGCCATAGGACTCTTCACCCTGGAGAAGCAAAGGCTCAGGGGTGACTTGGTGGCAGCCTATAAGTACGTAAGGGGTGTGCATCAGGATCTGGGAGAACATTTGTTCCCCAGGCCACCCCAAGGGAAGACAAGACCATTTTAGGGTGGACATAAGAAAAAACTTCTTTATCGTCCAAGTCCCCAGGGCCTGGAATAAACTCCCCCCAGAGGTGGTGCAAGCACCTACTCTGGACTCTATCAAGAAACAGTTGGATGCCTATCTTGCAGGGATCGTTTTACTCCAGCTGACTTCTTGTCCCTTGGGCAGGGGGCTGGACCCAATAATCCCTCCCAGCCCTAATGTCTATGAAACCTATGAAAGCAAACCTCTAATAATTAGATTCTGTACCTGGAAAACTGTAACCAATTTATAAATTTTCCATATATAGAATCTAATTATTGGGGGGGGGGGGTCGCCTTATAATCAGGGTAATCGTTTATTCAAGTAAATGCGGTATCTGTTCTGCTTGGACATTACAGAATCCATAACATTTTATTTTTTTTTATAAAACAGAACAGATGTTTAACAACCTGGACTCTTTGATTCAATTTCCCCTCCTAGTGTTTTAAAATGGACAGGGAACTGGCTGCTATACTTCACTGCATGAAGGGTGTGCTTAACTTATACCGTAGGCTGGGATGAAATATGTTTTATAATTGTAATATATTATAATAAAATAAAGTTGAACTAATTCTGCTTAGCACAGCAGTCTGAAAGTTCCTCCTGGAACCATAAAATGCATTTAGAAAATTGCTTTAATGCAAAATGATACACTTAATCAGAGATAAAAAGTTTTTCTTCTTACATACCCACAAATCTCCCCTGATGTTTAAACAAGAAGAAAAATTCCTTCCCTGAAGCTGATTTTCTTTTCTTTCTTTTTTCCTTTCCTCAAGATTAAGTATATTCAAGTCTATTACCAGCTGACAGAGTGGACCCAGTCCTTCATATAGAAGCTTCAAAAATAATCTCTTCAGGATAGAACTTTAGTGCTCTGTACTTATAATCCAGTTATTCGATGTTATGTCCAAGATTTGACCCTTGAGCAACTCCCTTAACTTGGAGATGAACTTTAACCAAAACCACTTTAATAGAGATATAGCATGCAAGTCAGGAGACCTAACCCAGTAAATAGGATAATAGTTGTCCTTTTTGACAGAGAGAGTAATTCCAGCTGCCCAACATTTTAAGCATTTCCAAATTGAGAGGTATTTTCAATTTACATGAAAGTGTACAAAATAACTTATGAAACTATGAATTGCAGATATTTCATACTTCATTGTTATCCACTCATCTGCACTATTTTGAAAGCAAAAATGCATTGACAATCTAAATAAAAAACAAGATAAAATGTGTTAGGAGGTCAAGCACAGGTTAAAATCAGCAAAAAGAATTTAAATTTTTCAAAGCCAGTCATAGGATTTCGCTATACATATCTTATTTCAGTGGAACTTGAGTGGCTAAATTCCCTTCACATCTTAGGAAAAACTCAACCAAGTTGTTTTCTTTGTTTACTGTCATTGTTGGGTTGGCTTATCTTCTTAGATCATGAACTTTGGAAACTTTGGACTATTTTCTACAATAATTAACACAATGGTGTGTGCATCAATCCCCCATGTCATATAACATAATGCAATCTCTTGGCTCTACTACAACTGCTAAAAAAAGGTTTGTAATGTATTTCTAGCTACACAGAAGACATCACATTGTGGCTTAACTCTGGGAATGCATTTCACCCTCTTTAAAGAATACCAAATGATTTGTGACACAAGACTACCCAAACTGTCAGCATAATGAAAATACAGTTAAATATGGACCATTGCACATATGCACCACCACCCTCTCTAGAATGTTATGAGAAGTGCTGTGCGTCAAACCGTATACTGCCAGCAGTTAATGGAGATTTTCCCAAAGCTCAATTGGCAGAGGTCTGTGCTTTCAGAAGAAGAGGTTCCAGATCCTAGTCTTGTCATCAATCACTGTGAAGTTCTGAGTAGACACAGTGTACAGCTATGAAGAGTTGGCGCTGTTGTACTTTATTAATGGAAATGTTAGCCATAAGTTCTCTCCTATTACTTTATTCAAGTACATAATTAACATATCAAATAACAACCTGGGGGTGGGGGGAGCCTGCTGCTCTCTGCAGCCCAAAAACCTGCCTTCACCTGGACTATGACCTTAGCGGTTGCTCCTGGAAGACTAGGGGGCCACAAATTTATTACAATATATCCACTCTGTTTTATAAAATAGTATTTATTTCCACTCTGTTTCTACAACCCCCAAAACAATTATCTTTTGCCTCAAAAGGGACTACAAAATTAGGCTTAATATCAACAGTACAAACTACATCAATACAAATTATGTTAAGACAAAAGAACTACCTATTAATTTGGTATAGCTTCCATCATTTTCAATGCACACCCACATACATGACAGCAGAACTTAGTCCTTCGCTTCTTGTTTACTGCACTGAAAGTCTGAAGTTGAGAAAAGTTAATATTTTTTCCTAAGCAATAATTTTTGGGTTAATCTCTTCACTGAAGCTAAAGTACATTTTTCACAAGAGAAGTCTCTCTCAACTCTCTGAAACAAGATGTCAGCAAAAATAAATGAATGTGCAGTAGGTGGGGGGGAAAAGTGGTAAAATATCTGTGCAAAATGCTGACCCACCAAAAGCACACAAAAGCATTTGTTCAAGTAGAAACTATGAATAATTTAAGCTGAGGCAAATTACCAAGCAGCAATTAAACCACACACACACACTACAGTACAAAAAAGTTCCCACGCACATTTCATGTTAACAAAGGAAGCAATTTTCTGTAGGGATAGCAGGGCTGTGATGCAACTCAGCCATCTGATCTACTCATTTAATGATATCAGAGATCCTCTGAGATGCACAGGAAATGTTGAGCAGTCAAAAGGAAATGGGAAGCACATTTATGTCTAGCTCCTTCATGATCAAATTAAGTAATTCACACAGGAATATGGAGAGGTCACTTCTCATCCACAATTTAGGACAAGGAAAATGTGCTTCCTACACCCCAAACAAGATCCATGAAACAGGCCAAAGCAGACTTTTGTACTCTGGCTGTCCATACTTGTGGAAAAGTCTGAAGATTCAGAGAGTAATTCCCTGACAAATTAGAGAAATTAATGTAAATAGACAAACACAGACAAAAGGAGGAAAGCTGACACACAACTGGATTAAGCAACTTGCCCAAGGTCACAAAGGGCATCTAGGGCAAAGCAAGACTTCCAGAGTCCCCGTTTAATGCCTGAATCATAAATTAATTCTATCTGAAAAAAAATGAAAGCTGACTACATCTAGGCACTGGCTGACGCTGACTTTGCTAACCCTTTAACCTTGCTCCCTATAACACCTCTTCCCTATTAAAACAGAACAATCAAGATGCTTTATGGGAGCAAACCAAGTGTGAAACTTAACCAGCATAGCAACACTTGGGAACCTTCAAATCACAGAAAAACTGTGTTTCATTCTGAGCTGAGTGCAGCATTCCTCAATACTTTAAATAATAGACCCTTTCCCCGGCCACTTTATATTAGTTTGTACTCAGGATAAGCAAGTTCAGCTGCACAAGAAGGATTATTCAGCTTGTCTGCTATTGCTGGCTTTGTCCTCAACAACTCTCTAAATACCTCTCAAATTCCACGAAAGCATGTGAATGCTTTGTATTGTAGCATATACAATAATTATCGCCCTGCATTTTATGCCCCCAAAACACTTGTACAATTATTAGTCTCACAACATTCTACTAAAATAGAAGAGTCATATCCCTATTTTTATAGAGACCGAATGTGAAGGAGGATGGTTATTCAATGTAAAATACATTCAGAGCAGACATCAAGGTTAATACAAGCAGTTACATGTTCCTGTACCTTGTGAATGTGTTGTGATCACTTCTCTCTCACACAGATATCTCACATATACACTTGCAGCTAGGCTTGGATTTTCAGAAGCACTGAATGCTGGCCAAAATGCTCATCACAATGAGAGCAGAGATGGACCCACCCCTAAACTTCAAAGAAGGCAATAGGCTTGCATTAGCTCCCTGCGGCTCTGTCAGATTACAATGAATCTGCAATTTCTGCTAAATGCCTTGTCAAAAGGACACAAAAAAGGAAAGGAAAGAAAGCTTCCCAATTCTGAGCAGAAAGTTGACTTCTTAAATCTTAAAATGCTTAGTCTAATGCTAATGCAACAGGCAACTTTGCTCATCCAGATAGCTTTCTATTAAATCACTGATTCAGTCACACTACAAAAACATTATTCCCTTTAAACCTACGTATGCCTAGTCTCCTTCAAAACTGCTCAACAGAATCTAATTTTTTTTCTTCCTATTATGCTGTGATTCAATACCCTAAGTAGAAGGAGAGTTGTTGCTTCATGCCATCTATGCACATGTATAAATGTCAATTTATGGTCATCAAGTATCTTCAATACAGCAAAGGAAAGTACAGACCAAATTGCTGATTACCTAATCTCATTAAAACCCAGTGGTATGCAGACTGGCCTACAGCATTTATGTGAGCCTAACCAGCTGAAATATACAGGAATCTTAGATTAACTTTTGGGATGAGACAAGATATATATTGCAAACTGTATGATCACATTTTGGAAAAAGACGGTTAGCCATGTTAGTCTGAAGTTAGAAAGAAGGTAAGGCAGGGTGGCACCTTATTAGCGACTAACAAGTGCTGCATATTTTGAAAGAGTACTATTAGAATCACCGTATATCGGGTAGATACTGAAGTGATAACAACTAAACCTATGGCACAGTGAGGAGCCAGGCCAAAGCGTGGTAGTTTTCCCATAGGAAAGACTCCCACTGACTTCACTAAGCCCTGGCTATAGAGCAGTTTCAATCAAAGCTCTCAAAGCACAGATGTCAATGCTGGGCAACAACTACAAGAGACAACAAAGTATTTAAAACTCTTTGGAAAAGAGCTGAGAAAACTGAAAACATAGCTAATGTTTGCTAACGTTTGGAAGTGCTACCAAATTCATATTTTGCACAAATTCATCTGCTGAACCATTTCATTCAGATCTCAAGCTGCTTGTACTGTGATCTGAATGTAGTAATGGGCTGGGGAAAAAAGCCCTTTGAGGCACCAAAGAAGCATTCTGAAAGTGTGCCACAGTTTCTCAAGTGGAAAGCAGCTTTTTGTACTTCAGACTAACAGAAGGGACAAAATGACAAAACCCCTACATAACACACAAAGACAACCACAAAATGCTGATGTTATTAAAAGACTCCTGTGACCTAAAATAATCAACATAGCTTTATGATAATGCTAATCAAAATGTGGATTAATTCCATCAGTAATTATAGCATGTGGAATGGGGCAGTTATCTAAATAATTTATCCTGTATGTGACTATCAACTAAAAAATTATTTAAATCATAGTTTCCCCACCATGACTACAGAAATGCATATCACTTTTGTGATGCAAGAAGTCTTATTTTTTATGCAATACCAAAAACGGAACTCCACGGTTATATGTTCCTGGTTTCTCCTTTCTGAATGTTTTACTCAAATTTAGGCATAAACCCACCACAACAAAGCATGTAGTTCACACACAGGAGAGCAAGAATGCTGATCATTAGCATACTGTCTTGTGTTTTTTTCCTACTGTGGCAATAACAAATATGTAAAGTACTAAAAACAATGGCAAAATATATAGCTGCTCTTTTCCAACCAGCACCGCGGGAGGAAGTCTAACAGACGTTTGATTCTTTTCCAAAAAATAATGAATTCATAAGGACAAATGTCTCTAAACTCTAGCTGTCTGCTTACAGTAAGTAGTGCCTGTAAACTGTATGTAAATCCCTTGCAATCCACTTTTCTACAAAACCAATCTGCAGGGTAACAAACTCATAACAGCAGAATTATAGTGATGTTGAAATATTAAGTGCAAACATCTCGGAGCTGGATTGGCACCTTTTAATGTACCATAAATTGGGAGCAGCACTGCCCCAGGTACAGAGCAAGCAGCAAAGCATGATTTCATCCCAATTCTGTCCCCACTTCCTCCTTCCTGCATGGAGGAAGCTGCTATACGAGCCCCTTTCCAGCTTATTTCCTTCTCTGCAAATTGGCTCAGTTGTGTGTGCTAGGGAGCGGTGGATCTAAAACTCATCGCTTTCCAGTCCCCTGGAGTAACAGGCTTTTGGTGGCAGCCCTAACTTCACATGCCAACTCACAAATCAGGGAACCCAGGCAGGAGAGTAAGGGGTCTGTCTCCTCTTTCTCCTACATGAGTATGTAGGTCACCTCACAACTGAGCCTTTAAGAAGCAAGTAATCAACTCCTTTTGTGGAAAGTGCACGTACAAATCCTACTATCTCTTTATCTGAGTTGCGTGCGTATCACCCACACACTACTTTGAAAGTCTAACCCTGGAGGGTTTTGGCAGATGCCATTAAATATTGATGTTGTTATATGCTTCGTATTCCATGGTAATTTATTTGAAGGGGAATTAATTTGTACATGGGGTAAATAACTCTTTGAAGGCAGCTTGTCAAGAGCATGGATTTTTAATACTATTAAGTGAACCAAGATATCCTATTAGATCCTCAGAACAGTATCTTCTTTATTATTGTAGCATATTGAGTTTAATATTAAGAAACTGCAGTGATACGGACGTCCTATGAGGGATACATTTTATTAGTATTTTTTCTTAGACTTGGAGCCAAAATTCACCAGCTTTAGTCTGTCATCAAAATTAGGTCAGTGTTTTCATGAGAAAACTATTCGCAACTTCACCCCATTTCTTCCAAAGCAGGAGCTGCCATGAAACGGAGGGGTAAACTAAACAGACACATCAGCTTCACTCATTTCATTTTTCTCCCCGAATATGTGGTGCACCTCTCTGTTGCTTTTTACTTAGATTGTAAGCACTTCAGGACAGAAACCAGAAATACCGTATTATGAGTGCACTGTGCCTAGCAGAATGGAGCTGGAGCCTTGAGGCTCTATTGTTACCACCAGGAGTGGTAAAGCAGTAATGTGAATAAGCAGGGTTTATTTAGTACACAGCTCTTTTGCAGAACCTGTTGCACGGGGTTGTATTTTACCCACAGGGTGAGAGGCTCGTCTCCTGGGGTTCCTGGGACAACTGGAAAAGAGTCTCCAAATTTGTACAAGGGGGAAGGGAAGGAATCAAATCTTTCCCCACTTTAACAAACACATCCTTTTCCTACAATACACTTACTACAATTAGCAGAAGAGAACAAATATACAAGTACTACAGGGATTGATAGCTTCTATTACATGGAGAGCATTTGGAGCTGTAGGGTAGATTTATTTATTATTGGCCTATTTATTTTAAAGGATTTAAGGTGGGTTTGTAGCACTTCCCTTCAAAACAAATGTATCAAAAAGGGGATGTTTTACTGTTGTATTAAGGATGCCTGATTTTAGAAGTTACAATAAAAATTAAATACAGTACCGCAGACTTCCATCTCCTCTTAAAAAAATGAGGAATCTGTTTTTACATAACAGGAAAAAAAAAAAAGAATGCAAATTTGCAATATACTTCTCTTAGACTAACAAACTCATGAGGCTTTTCACTCCTAATTTTATTTCCAATCTCTTGCATCAGTGGCTGCTGTAGCACAGATCTAATATGGTGCACAGCCTGAAGAACAATGTTGTGTCCCTTAAAAGTATTAAAACATAACCATTTCTGAGAACTTTTAAAAACATATCCGCGCTCTCATTCAACAAAGCGTCCAGCACACAAGGAGGAGACCTAGCTATCTTTCCTTTCCTGTATTTTATTCCCACCTCAAACCAGCACTTGTACTCTGTACCTAAAAATCAAATTGCCCAGAGCTTAAAAAACAAAAAACAAACAAAAAAAATGCCCTCCTTGTGAGCTTTTCTAACTTGTATTCTGGCAGCAGTGTCAAAATGGTCAATTCATAGATCCATTCAAACCATCTCTTTGGTTCCTTTCTGCTTTTAAAGAACACAAGTAAAAACAGTTTGAAAGTACTACTAAAATACCATTACTGTTTTATATTATGGGCTGGATTCTGCTACCTCTATGAACAGCAAGTAGTACTTTTGCCTACACAAAGGGTCTCACTACAACCAAGGGGTCTACCTGGAGGGTCAGATCAGTGGGAATACACAAGACAGCAAAATCCAATCTTACATGTATTTCTTTATCCAACTACCCATTAAGGGAAGAAAGAGTCAGGATTTTGTTCCCTTTTTCTGCATGTGCATTTTATGCATAAACATGAAAACAACTATTAATTTACACTGCAGTAACATCCAAAATGTCCTACGTGCTTTCTAAGCATAACCTCTACTATGAGCATCATACAATAGTTCCTTTTAATTAAAAAATTAAATGCACAGTATATGAAATCTTTAATAAAAAATATTAACTGCAGATTAAGGTTGAGGTTAGCTGGCTGTTTGCAAGATAGACATATGGTAATTTTCAGCATTGCTTTCTAGGAGAAAGTACTGTAAAAAGCAACGTAAGTTGTTCAGGCCTATAAGGATTCACTGCTTTCACTGAAAACTATCAATAAGTTTGATTGGAGCCTATTTTTTTTGTCATATCAACAAAAGCATCTTAAGCAGGATATGATTTGAGTTTCTCTGGTTACATCACTTTATACATCTAAAGTACAAACATGGCACATTTTTGGTCACAAATGTTATCTTATTCTGCACAGCATTATTTTATCGGTGGAGTTAATTTGCTGGTAAAGTACGGTTCCAAATACCAAGCAATAGGTAGTGTCACTGAATATTCAGTATCCAAAGGATCACTTCTAAAAATAATGCACGAGGTTGTAGGAGTTATTTGCATCACTGTCTCCCTACAGAAGAATCATTCAAGTCTGGACAACTGGAGAGGGGACATATGGGATTCCTTGCTTATGGTGATGGCAGAATCTCCAGGCATATAGTAGGAACCTTTGCAATTACTGCAAATAAAGTCTTTCTGAAACTGGTGAATTTGGCAAATTGAAGCAAGTTCATATCAATACTTTCTGGGCCCAATTTTTATGATAAACTAAAGCTCTCTACTTTCCTCTGCAGGCTTGAAACGGGAGCAAATTGTTCCCATTTCTACAGCACTTCTTAGATTTTACTTATCACCTTTATGATTCTTTCCTTGGTTAAGACGATATTTACAAACAGGAAACTCAACCTTGCAAACTCTTCACACACATAACTTCTGGTGAATTCATGAAAACTACTTTGCAACTTTTGAAACCTTCTGGCTTTGCGACTTAGCCTTTTTAGTTGCATGAAACCCACAGTTTATGTAGTGACAGACAAAGTATTTCCCCAGAACCTAAGGTAGACTTCTTTCCCCACAGAACTCCTACAGACAAAAGTTATTGGCAGCAGGAAAGAAAAATGAAAGGGAGAAAGTACTGACCTGGCTACCTGTCCTGGTGCACAACATTGGAAGCAGGATTTCGACTATCCAGAGCTCAGGAATGAGAACGGTGAACTGCCCGCACAAAGCAGCACAAACTTCCAAATGGGGGGAACTGAATGTGCAAATGCTTTGGAAATGTATGTTCCTGATTGTGAAATTAATCTTAAAAGGATATGAACCCAGCCTGTCAATCTACAGATCCTGATGCAAACAGGGTGGCAGATGTTCAACTTGAAGCAGAGTCAGCATTGCTAAATTAAGCATGGGTGATCTAAATTTCTTATTTATTTCAAAACAAAAGAGAAAAAAAAGGGCTTCAAACACAAATGCAGCTCTATAGTTGTTACACTGAAATAATTCACTTGAGTAAGGGCTGAAAAACAAAGTTTGCAGACTTTTAGATGTGGTAGCTAAAAAACGGCACAGGACTTGAGCGGAATATCAAGTTATTCAGTGTTATCAGATAATAGTAAAGTTAAATAAAGAATGCAAACAAGGTAATGTTTTTCAATCTAATAAAAGACATATACAAATCTTTGTACTGCAAGGGAGCATTCTGGCAAGATGACTTTAACTTTTATTGATTTACTCTTTCTCTAGATGAAGGAAAATATGAAAGACATTATAAAATTTACCAATAATAAATGCCTAAGAGGATTCTTTCACTTCAACCAAAACATACTCTGTAGTTATCTGCCTGAAACCTTTATAATTCCCATACCTCTGTATTTCTCTCAACTGACACTGGAAAAAATGCACAGGCTCTATGAATATTAAAACCAAAAACTCTGAAAATTCCAGCATTGAAAAGTGTCGGTTGTCACATTTTTTTTTCCTGGCTCGTCTTTTCACACATTTTCATAAGAGATGCAATTACTTTTTTTCTTCCAGGAGAAGATTTTTTAAAGCTTTCTTTGTTCCTTTATTTTTTTTAGATAATATAGATACTAAAATAGAAAGGCAAGCAATACTATTCCAAAACTGAATATAAATTGGGAAAGCATCTACTTCACTTATTTACTGTGCTTTGTTCAGAGACCACCTTACCTATCTTATAGAAAATGTAATTCTCAGTTAAGGCAAAAAAATTCCTCCCTTTAAAAACACAGAAGCAAACCATCATCGTGGCTAAGTGTCTTGGAAATGTGGATGCAGAAACCGATTTCAATACCGAGAAAGACAAGAATCTATCATAGGCAAAATAAGTGTCTCACTGTTGCAGGTAGCCAGCAATACTCTTACATAAATGCAAAGAGGGACTCAGATTCAGTTGAATAATCCACCTACCTAGACTATATCAGCTAACAGGAATTTCATGAACTCCATGGATTTTGCAGCTTTTTTTTTTTCCTTTAACAGAATCAAGATTTTAAGGTCAGAAGGAACCATTATGATCACTGACCCCTTTGCATAACAAGCCCAGCTATCCCAGCAGTCTCTGGTGCAACTAAAACATCTTTCAAAGAGCTGTGCAATCTTTATTTACAGAGTCCTTGGGATGGAGAATCTGCCAGATACTGTGATAATCTATTCCAATATCTGATTACTCTCGCTGTTAAAACGTATACCTTATTATCTGAACTTTGCCAACTTCAGTTTCCAGCCATTAGACTTTGCTAGGACTTTGCCTGCTAGATTTAAGAGCATTCTGGCCTTGGAAACCTCTCTCCTGAAAGGGAAGCAACTCCTGCCCAACCACTGCCTTCCGAGGAGTGGAGTTACTGATCACCCCATAATGCAGTTAGAGAAGTTGGGCAAGGCTTCAAGGAATTCTCCACGAGTTCCTAGGTGGTCCATTACTACAGGGAGATGATTCTTTACAAGATTAAATCATCCAGTAAAAACAAAACAAAACAAAACTGAAAAGAGGTTGAGTTTACAGGTCCTAGACCTGGGGCAAGAGAGAAAAAGGAACTAGAATCTCTAAGCCAAACTGGGTAGGGATTTAAAAAAATAATACATGTGCACAAATGTTCAGAATGAGGAAGAGAGAAGTTCCTCTACCCAGATACAGATAGCCATTATGCTTCGCCGTAGCCATGGGGTGGGCAGGGATCTCCCTCTGTGTCCTCAAGCTGACATGGTGAGCAACTCTCCCATCCCCAACAGTATCTTAAACACAAGTTTTTTGAAACCCACAAAGATGGTCCTATTACCAGTTGAACACCAACACTGCTCTCAGCCAGGAAGCGTAAAATACAAAGAGCTGGTTTTCACATGCCCTAAGACCCCTTCCAAGGTAGGGTCTTGTGCTTCTTTCTACGCTAAGCTCAGACCTTTCCTACATGTGTTGGTCTGCCACATACCCAATACCCATCACAATCCAAAACCTGGATGGCTAGGGAAATGTTGTGCTGGACTGGGCTAACAGAATTCCTCTGAGAATCAGATGCAGAAGGAAAATAAAGCATACATCCCTTTGTACATTATGTCAACACTTCGCAGTTTGTATAAAGTACACCTTTGTAACGCAATAAAAGATAACAGTAACTTAGAAGGATTTTAATTCTTGTAGCACCATCCTCATACTAAATTATGGGGTTTTTTAATACAGAGAGTCTCAAACTGCTGTAAATGGGTAGAGAATTACAGTTGTGCCTGTTTTACTGGTAGATAAACTGAGACAGGAGAAGTTAAGTGACTTATCTCAAGTCAGAGGTAATGTCAAGAAGCCTCTTTCCTCTCACTATACTCTTGTCTATAAATAGCATTCAAGAACAGCAGTTCTCTAGCACATTTGAGGAGACTGCTTGTAGACCAGGTTTTAACCATTGAATCAGAGCACCTACTATGTGGAATAATATTCACTGAGTTTCTAGCCTATTTCCCATCCAGTTCAATGGGAGCTGAATCAGCTCATAAGGCTGATCTTGCAAAGATGTACATGCTTATCTTTCTGCATTAAGGGCACACAAATTAAGTATATGTTTAAATCTTTGCAAAATTAGAACTTGATAAAAAATGAACAGGAGTCTACTTGCATGTAGACAAGGATATTAGTCTATGAAGATACTAAAAATTTAGAAGTATGAGGTTGATTAATTAAAGCCCATAATTATTCATATGAAGAAGGGGCAAAAAGCTAAAAGTAACATTATGCAGCTTCAACTTTGGCTTGTCCTTAATTGTATACCTTCAATAGGCTTTGACCACAGACATTTTTGGATGATATAATAGAACACATGTATAAAGGATGGAAAAAAACAAACCAGACCAAAACAAAAACAAAAAAAATAAAAAACCTCACTCTTAATGCAATGCCAGGAACAGAACTGTGCACTTCATGCATTTTTTTGTTTTTCTCCCTAACAGAATCTGAACGTCAAGTGTCACACTACACAAAGCAAATGTATTAGGGAGACTTCTGCCCTTGGGCTTTTTCTCTTCTAGTTGTGGATTGATTTTCTGATTATTTCCAAGTTCCCTCTACGGGGGAACCCTTCAAAGTGCATTATGGTTTACCCATTAGGGCCAGACAGTTTAATTGAGCCCTAATACCTTGAGGAAGCTTCACTGCCTTCCTAGGATGGATTGGTTCATACAACCCCTCCTCTGAAGCCAACACGATTAAAGAATCAATTCTATCCCCAGCTGAGTGACTTGCCCCCAGAGGGGAAATTAATACTGCTCCACTGACCAGCAAGCACCAGGCACAAAAATTTCCTTTCATGTTCTGAACAAAAGGAAAAGCAGTATGTTTTGCAATCCTAATTCTAAAACAGTCTTCTAGGTTTCCTCTGGTTTTTGTGCCTTTTCACATTCCACTACTTATTCAATATCCAAGGAGATGGGTTTATACCTGACCAAAGGCAACTCCACAAACCAATCAGAAAGACAATGTTATGTCAAGCCTGTATCAATTCCCATGCCCTGTCTGGATGAAAAGCAAACGTATCACATGAAAGGGAAAGTCTTCTGACCTTGGATGGAATTCAAGCAATAGCTGGGGAGGCAATTCTTCTGCTCATGCCATCTCTGTTCATTGCCTAGCTTTAGCGCACAGCAGAACAGCCAGCTGAAATCTCATCTCATGAAGAACTATGCAGAGAGTGCCTCAGTTATTCATCAAAGAAACCCAGTACTAACCAACAAACATGCTGCTACGGGAAATGACATCATAGTACTTGAATGCCATGTTCAGTATTAAATGTTTCAAACAGACTCCAACAACTCTGCCCTTCCAGTCCCTTGGACTGAGGAAGTCTTAGGTTGTTTATTCTTATTAAATTGTTGCTGGCCAATGTTCTTCCTGGCTTCCATGATGGAAGACTCTTGATAAATGTTGAATCATGCACCACACATCAAGTGTGCATAAGGCCCACTGGTAGCATGCGAATACACATCTCACAGCACTCAGCCCATTGCTGAAAGTGCCCTACTATAAGCATCACAGAGTCCCACCCAATACTATACCTGTAAAATATTCTGGTAATGAAAAGTGTGCGTGGGGGGGGGGAGCGGGTTCTAAATATCAAGGTCCCAATCCACCAAGAGTTTTCAAAGTAAGAATCTAGATCAAAAGAACCCAAATTCAAAACAGAGCCAGTAATGCACACATGCGGTCACGAACAACTGGTGCCTCCCAAAAATGAGGGGAAACAATTTGTGGGCAGCAGCAGGGTGGCAAGTGGCGACTGCCCACAGAAGCTGCCAGTGGCATTAGCAGCAGGCAATCTCAGGTGTGTGTGGGGGGGGGGGAAATGTGCCCCCCGTGCCCTCCCTACAAGTTGCCTACGCATGGGGTTCACATGATTGTGACTTCCACCTGCAGAAGAGAAGCTACTCCGCTTCCACATACCCTTCATATTCCTTCCAGTGTATTTTACTGGGCAACAAGCTCTCCTGTAGGTCATGATTGCTATGGTTAGTCTCCTTCTGAGAGGAACAAACATCATTTTCTGGCCAGCTGATGATGGAAGCTTTAAGCAAGGAAGCATCTAAATAAGTCTTTATTTATTTATAAGAGAAGGCTATTTAAAATTTTGTTTAACTTTTTCTCTATATGAAAAAGCTAGAAGAAAGTAGTAGTACAACCTTGTGGAGGCATTTAACTACAACAACATGCCAAGTTGAGAACAGATGCCAGACACTATCTTCTGTTCAGCATACAAATGTATCATCACATTTAAAGCGCAATCCCAGGGAGATGAAGGATACTGCTATGCATCTGTTTCCCTCCCTCTTCTCCTTATAAACTTCTTCCTGACAACACATTAGCAAAAATACCATGGAGTATTATATTATCAAGAGACAGGGTGGGATGACTGAAAAGACATTTATGCAACATGATGTGGCAGTCCTGCCAGTTTGTGTGATGCCAATTTTTTCTTCTGCTACAGAAACGCAGCTGAATCTTGGCAACACACTCTTTAATGAATACAGCTCTTATAAGCCCCGCCTGTGATAGATCAACAGTTCTCATGAGGCCAAGAAATATTTCCTCTTGCTCATTTAACTTTTGTTAGGGGGGAAAAATGCATGCTCATTCATTCACTTGATGTTGTGCACCAATAAAACACCAACACATGATAAAGCAGAAGCTTAATTGTTTATATGTTTGTGAGCAGTAATGCAGAGTAAAAAACATATCTGATCTTAATCTTAAAACTACTGACTAGAAAAGTTTTTAAAAAAAAATCTGTATTCAGAGAAGACAAGCTGCAAACTGAGAACAAACAATATGCATGCTCCTGGATATAGGTTATCATCTTAGTTTTGCTCAATTCCTCACCCACACTGAACAGGAAAGCAAAACCCAAATACAAAAATCAACATCTGTGTTTGCATTGAGTTCAGTAAAACAACTGTACATAAATTGTGCATCTGTACGGTGACATCTCAGTCTCTCTAGTCATTTTCACCAACAATCCAGGACTTATTCAGCATTACAGAATAGGTAGTGCCCTCTTAATGAACAGTTGCAAAATATTTTGCCTTTGTATTTAGTGTGAAACCCATGGCTTTTACATATCTAAATCAAGATCTCTCTCTCTCAAAAACACATTATTCAAATTCTTCTTTGAAGGTGGTTATTCATAGCTGCAAGGGATTTTGTACAGTAGCCATCACTATAGCACCCAAGCACTTCACACAAGATTATTTTTACAATGTCCTAGTAAAATGAGAGGATGGCATTCTCTCTGTTTTGCATATAGCACTGGTTTTCAATCTTTTTTCATTTGTGGGCCCTAAAACTTTTTGAAAGGTGTGGACACCCAACTGTGGGTATTCACGTACTTTTGACTGATCATAGTCATCTTTCACAGAACCCTTAGTCAGCCTGTGGACCACAGGTATAAATAAAAAAAACACAGGCATAGAGAGATCCATGGCATGAAGAGAAGTCAAATAATGTGGTTGTTTTTGGGTTGCCCATGAGACCTTATTTTTCAGAATACTAAGCACCACTTTCAAAGCACGGCTCCCGCTGATTTTGGTGCCAGCTGTGAATGTTTAGCTCTTAATGCTAGCTGGAGCTCAGAGTATCTGGTTGCACACACAGAAAATAAGAAGTGAACTAAGAAGTGAACAGAGTGACCATCTGGAGGAAGTTAGGCGATTTGCCCAGCCAGTCCTCATTCTTACACTCAGAATCTTTCTCCTGCTTCTCCCTGGTCCCCCCTAGCTCATTTAAGTTCTCATCTAGATCTCTTCCCACCCAGCTTCCAATCCTACCCTCCATCCACCTGCTTCTCATACAGTAGTTTTTCAATACACCCTAGGCTAGTTTTTTGTCCCAGTCTTCCCTTTTTCTACCTCCATGTCTTTGCTCACCCAGATCCAATTCTCCTCCTGCACCTCACCTCCTTATCAGATCCATCACCCTTGGCCTCCTTCCATATCTCCTAAACTGGTTCCTAGTACCAGTTTTCTCCTCTTTCCAGTCTGATCTCAGTGCTCCTCCAGCCAATTTGCTTCCAGTTTTCCCCAGCGACTTTCAGTCCCAGCCTCCATTCCACCCACTTCTAATCCCAGCCTCCCTTCTGCTCAGTTTTGCACCCCAGTCTCTCCAGACGTTATCCTAATCTCTTGTTTTCTATATCCCTGTTCCAGCTTCTGTTCCCTCACTTTCAAATGAGGCATCTTTCTTCTCCTTTATTCTGGGAGCAGCCATTACCATATCCAGCTTCACCCCAATGCAGACTGAACTGTCATATCACACTTTGGGGGTGGCATGTACACTCCCTAGTCCCGCACACAGGAGCCAAGGGAGGACAACACCTTCCATGCAGATAAGAATTTTGGGAGCAGGGCAGTTGCATCCAATTGTGAACAGGGTCTTATAATAGAAAATGTTGGAGAACCTTAATGAAAAGTACTTAGCCCAGACAAAAATGTAGAGTGAGGTTTTTAAAACTGTCCAAAGTATTTGGTTATCCAACCCCTTTCAAAATTAATGGGAACTGTCATCACAATCTTCAAGGAAGCTGTAACTATTAAGAAACAGGGTTCTCAGCATGTATACCCATGTATAGATGATTATTCTATTTCCATATAAGTAATAATCCATATTCTCTGTGCATCTGTGACCTGAATGCAATTAAGAAATTATTTTCAAATCACTGGATGAGCACTGTACTTATTGCTGGTAGCAAAGCAAACTTAAGTGCCACGTGCAATTCTCTGCTCTCAACCACAGAGAAGCAACCACAGCAGAAAAGACAGTTGCCCTAGCAGCAGTGAAGACAGAAAATGGCCCTATCCTACACAACAATGTGGGTAAAAACTTCCTTTACAGTCGCATCACATTTACACTATTTTTTATTCCACCGCCACCCCGCCACCCCGCGGATAAAAAGTATTGCTACATAATAGATCCTCTCTGAGCAATATGCCCCAAAAATGCAGCTAGAGCTGGTATAAAAATGGTGTGTTATTCAAGCAACAACAAAACATAATCCAAGAGCATATTTCCTAGGAATTACTGACTGCATGAGCAACTTGAAGACCCAAAGCTAAACTGAAGGTCACTGAATTAAATCAAGCATTAATCCCAAAGAGCCTCCATGCTAAATTGTTGATTAAAAAAAAACAAAAAAGAAACACATCTTTCCTCCTAAAAAATAGAAAGCAAAACATATCCCTAAAGGCTTTATTTCAAAGCCAAAATCCTATCAGCTATACCCATTCTTGTGTGGCACAAGAATTTAAGACGACAAACCTAGACCTCCCATTATCTTATTTCCCCCTCCAGAGACCCATTTTATTGTTTTCCCCAACATCGTCCATAAAGCAGAACCTGAAGCAGCAATGCTGCCCTGTGGGAGCCTTCTTAGAAAAGTAATACCTGTTGTACAGTTAAGTATGTTACCCTGTGTGTTAACAAATCTAGCACCAGCTCAGACTTCATACCAGGCTCACCTGCTGCAAGAAACATATTTGATTAAATATTGTGAACTTGTTTTAAAAAAATTCTTATGGACAAACCCTTCTAAATAAATTGAGTCAAAAGCAGTCAGTGACCAGGGAAATAAAGCTCCATAGCTCAACTGCAATCCAATCACGTGAAAAACAAAAAGGGACCCCCACTAACATGTCTGCTCAAGAAGCAGGGAGCATTGAGGTGCTGCTACCTAAAAGAGGAGGAGGAATAAATATACACGTTGAACAAGTGCAACATCTTTATTTTTTGCTGATGCAACTAGTTCTGTGTAAAAAAATATTGATCAGGCACAAAGGCAAATTTCAGTGGAGAAATTCAAATCGGAAAGTGTCATTTGTTAGGTTACAGGACTTGCAAGATAATTGAGAAAGGAATGTCTAATTCAGCTTGTAATGCATAGATTAGCCAAGATGCAATGTAACCGCTTGATAAACCAGTACATTTAGCAAGTTAAGAATGATTTTCCAATGGAAAGACGTGGCCTTTCTGACAAACTGGCACTATAACACAATGAGGTAAAACAAGCAGTGTAGTTTTTCATTTGCTCTCTCTCTTAGTAAAGGTACGCATGCAGAGGAGGACTTCTAAAGTGAAGCTTCAAAAAGGAAGTTTCACTATGTCGATGGGTTGCAGATAATCCAAAAGCTTGTCTATCATCTGATGTTTGATTATACCCCTCCATGGCTTATGAGGGTGGGGGATTTTGTTCACATAGTAGCTGGAAGATTTTGTGACTAAGACTAGAAAAAAGCCTTCCTCCATACTGATTCATGTTGAAAGAATGTAAATTCCCTGGTCTTTAATGAAAAGGTAGCAAGTGATAAAAGAAAAATTATACCCCCTCATTATTGTAGAATTCCTGTCTCCTTAAAGACAAAAGCAAAATGCTCAGTGCAACTCAATGATACCTTTACAAACAGGAGGGATAGAGTCTTTATGCTCCTCAGGCTTTAAAGAAACATAAATAGGTATACAAAAGGCAATGTACGTAACTTGGCTATTTTACAGACAAACTAAACTTCTGATAATAACAAGGAAGTGTCACACAATTTATTTTAATATGATCCAAGGAAGATTTGCTTGGGAATTCTAATACATTGAGTCATTTGCTAGCCTAAAATAGAGTCAAACATGTATTGCAATTAAGATACAGTAAAAACAATCCACCCATTTGATCATAATTTACATCTATAGGTAAGCCATCATTACACATAACATGACGCAGCATGGAACAACAGTAAGACATTAGAATCACACCCTTTTAATTTGGACAGCCTAGAGACGTATACATGCTATTTTGCAATGAAACACCACTCAGAAGGATGAAGAAACGGAGAAAAAGACGACTTGCTCATCCTTAGCATCTGATACATCCGTCACATGGAAGTAGAGAACAGACAAAAGGCCAGATTTATCATTTGTGATCAGTTTAATTATGAGCCAAATTTCTTTATTCCCAGTCTTACTTCTTCTGAGTCATATCTTGTATTGGAAATAGGTTTATCAGGTGCAATCCTGGCTCTGCTGAATTTAAAGGAAATTTTGCAGTGGCTTTGACAGCCCAGGAATTCCCCCAGTACCTTGGGACGACTCACAGAGGAAAGTACTGCTCATAGTTTGTAAGAGGAAATACTGGGAGGGAACAGATTTAAGACTCATGTAATTTTAAAGTGACTGCTCAGGTCCTTTCCAACCCTACCAACTATGAAACTATGACTCCAAATGGAGCTCAGAAGTCTTCAGAGCCAGTTTATTTACAAGCACTTAGTCTCAGGGTACATTGCACACTGTGGTACGTGTGGGCCATGATGTTACTTTATACTTTATATAAAAGGAGTGCTCCCATATTTGCTCATAAACAACTCGTTCTCTCTCTCTCTCTATATATATATATGATGATCCACACTTCTAGTTCAATGTTTCTGATTCCTTAAGAAGCATCTCCCTTCTCCCTAGCTCAAAAACTGTAATGGATGTAATCCAGATAGAAGAATGGACTGGTTGATTATTAAGGAAGTAATCCTTGATGAAAAAGGGAACCAATGTGCTTGCTAAGACCCAGTTTAATACAGTTTAAAGTTTAGTTTAAAGAATAAAGCACAGCTTTCATTGAAGATTATTTGTGAATGCGAAGCTGAAACAATAGCGCATAATATCACCAAGGTCACTAGCATGCATTTTAGAACTTCAGTTTGAAACACTCGTACATTTTAAATCCTATTAACTTAAGATACCACTGTCAGGTTATTGTTAAATCCAAATGTAGATATTTGCTATCTGCATTAAGGTTTTGAAAACGTGGACGAAAGAGACATGAGTAATGCAAAAGGCAATTATACTGTCAGCTGCAGCGAGGAAGCAGGCCTTCAAGTCTCGAGTGTTCCACCATTATTTCAACGGTTCAAATGAACAGAACATGTCATTTGTTAATCTAATTATGTATTAATCTAAGGTGAGAGCTCTACATCAGTGATTCTCAATCAGGGTGCCACAGCACCTTGAGGTGCCTTGAGATCCTTTCAAGGGTGTGCCAGGGTGACATGCAATGTTAGTACAGCTCAGTGTACAAACATGAGGCACAAGAAAAATCCGGAGATTAAGTAGGAATCCATAGTATTAAAAACATTCTGACCTGTTGTGGACTCTACAAGTCCTCTGCAACAGAAGAACTGCTCTGTTATTTTTCTGTGGTCAAGAATTGAGTGAAAATTAAGAGCAGACATTTTCTGAAGTGTGCCTTGAGTCTAAAAAGGTCAAGATCCACTGATCTACATGGTTTAAGGTTGTAAATTAAAAACACATGATAGATTGCTTTGGAGCTATTTGTACTTTTGAGTCATGTTAACTGAACACAGTAAAACGAGGTTACATTTACAAAGCACCTTTCATACCGCAGGGTAGCTTTACGAGCTTTGGGCACTGTTCATATGAGCTAGGCTTTCAGGACGGTCTCCAAGGAAAGCCAAGAGGACCATTTGTGGAATGGTCAAACTCTTTTGTACTATTAGGATATTCAGCAACCTCTTGGTTAAAACATCAGCTAGCGAATGTCCTGTACACAACAAAGATGTAGACAGAGTATGTGAATGAATAACTTGGCCAAAGTTTTCTAACTCTCACCCTATTATTCATATTTAACATAAAGTTAAAATACCACAACATCCAAACTCTGCCACTCATCTGGTCCCGATTCATACGTCAAACAAGATAAATCTTTCCAAATCTAATCCCTTCACCACCTGCATTTATAACTCTATGCAACACTAGATTCACTGCCACTGGAGTTCTCCCCAGTAACCAGACTGACTATTTCTTAACCACAAATTATGTGTAGCTACCTCAAACTACATATTATACCAAACCCATCATCACAAAAAGAAAAAAAATCCCAACTTAATTCATTTCAATATACTATGCAACTGTAGCTCCTTCCATTCAAGAGCCAGACTAGAGGCCCAAGATCAATCTAATTATTTGTTATTTCAAGGACCCAATCCAACACTTACAAAAATGCACTGTAGACTTATTAAAACCCACTCCCATCCCACTATCCATTATTCAGAACACTTGACTGAAGGCACAGAAGTTTGGTGAAAGGGGGCTGTACTGCAATACTAATTTGCCGGTTATATTGCCTTTCTTCCACACTAACATCCAAGTTAACATAAGCATTTAGAGAATGCTTTCAATTGGACATTGATTATAAGCACAGGAGTCAGGAGTCAAAACCACCGTATAAGCCTGACTCTCTGCATTCACATCCCATCCTCAAGTGAAACTGCAGTTCCACAAGTAAGAACAATTAAATGACCCCTGCTCTGGGGTAAAGAGACAACAGAAGCAACTACTGGTCTCTACAGATGCCTAACAATACATGTTGGAATTTCTCAGCTTCAGCTATTAGTACACACCACCTCCCTCTCCAGCTCTGACTTGCCTCCTTTCAGCACTACCATAGCAGCAGAGGATGTTTAGGGGTTAGACAGGTTCTGCTCAGCGTGGAGAAACGAGATGAGCAGCCTGTGCTGTGCTGAGTAATTCTCATACATACCGGAAACGTTGTGAAAGCAGGCTGGTACAGGAGATACTCCAGGTTTGCTCCATATGCCTGGACAGGGTGGAACCCCCAAATGATTTTATTATGCAAAATGTTTAATCTGATATTAAATATCATTATTGCATTAATAGCTCCAATGGGTTCTACTTGTTAAGTGCACGTGTACATTCAGAGGGCCAAATCCTCAGACAACACTCACAGCGAAATCAAAAGAAATTTTGCTGGGGTAAAATTTCCTAAAAAAAACCCCAGGACTGCAAGACTGCTGCATATACTTGTATATAGCATACACATTATATCACAGGGGTAAAACTCTTGGGAATAAACTACCTATTGCATTTCTTGTGCAATGTAGTGCTTTGAACACCAGCCTTTTTGCAGGGACAAGCAGTTGCTGTGCATAAATGCAGACACACTAACATTCCTAGGCAGCACGATTAGCTGTGTTTTACCTCCCCTTTGTTAATTCTGGGGTGAACATGTGCTCACCCAGCAGGTCAAGTGTACATAATAAATTTCAATTAAAAACAAAGCAATGCCAATTTTCTACTGGATTTCAAACAGCTACATTACTGCACAAAACCTTCCTGAACTACAAGCTGAGGTAGGAACTAATCTATGGACACCAACATAATATGGATCTTCAAACAAAAAACTGTTACACTTCTGTACCTCCATTCCCTAGCCAATTAATATAAACACTAGGCTTTAACATTCACAGAAAGTTATTTTTTCCAAAATAAGAACAATCTATCGTATATTAAACAAGCATGTAAAAACCAAGCATCAGTCAACAGATCTAGAAGCAAAGGAAACTGTTAAGCAAATTTAAAACAAGCTCATTCTGATTTATTCTACTCCTGAATTACCATTATTCTTGATCTCAGTGTCATTTGGATACCCCGTTCTTTCCCCAGTAATTTGTAATGCTTCTCACAGTATATCGGAACATCCCAAGCCCACTGAAGTCAATAGGGTTGAGAATGCGTCCACAAGATTCTTTGAAAAGCAAAACATTAGTTACCAGGAAAATACAAATGCTCCTTTCCAAAGCAATTCAGTTAAAGAAGCCTAGAGCAGATTTCTATACTGGTCAAACGGTAACCATCTAATTTTTTATAGCAAAAACCACCCTCCCTCCATTTTTTTGTGGAAGCATCTTGGTACACTATTCTTCAGATTGTGAAAACAGGCAGCAGGTCATTTTCAGAACTCTGCATGTTTTCTTCCAATTCAGAAGTATCATAATGAGTCATTTGGTTCATGGCTCATGGTTTCAATTCCATTTCAGTTATTGAATCTTTTCCCCCATTGAAACATCACCAGTATTTGAGACAAAAAAATGCAGAGTTTCCCCATAAGCATTCCCATGAAATGGGACTGTTTAAACAATGATGAATCAACATATCTTCATTTGCACTATTTTAATATTATGTATCACATTTCTCTCCCATACACACACCCACACATACCAGCATAAGTTCTAGAAACAAGCATTGGCTTCATTATTTACCGTCTAGATACAACCTAGGTCCACACAGAACATAACTATAATATCACATCAAAACTGGCAACATAACTGGCAGAGCAGGCCTGTAACATCTATGAAAATTAAGAATTAGCACATCTAAAATACCTAATTTCCTAAGCCCTGTCTTTATAAAAAGGGTTAGGTTTACATATCCACTTGCACTGATTGGCATCTTTAAGTATTGCAGGCAAGACTGAAATCCTGCAGCATCTTGCAACCCATGTGGCTCTCCACCACTAATTTGCCTTCCCCACCCAAAGCTCAATTTCCCTTTTCCTCCTCACCCAAAGTACACTTCTGCCCAAAGAGTTGTAATACCCTATCATTACATCATTAAGTGAGTGCACAATCCCAAACCCACTATGACAAGGCAACCCTCAGTATCATTTTGCTCCATGATCCACCATCACACAAGCTAAACATGGCTGCATTATATCCTCTTTGTGATCTCATATGTACGTATTTTCCTTATTTTACCTCTAAGATACCCTTGATTTTGTTACCTTGTTTTCCTAGATTTGCTTAGGGGCAGAGATTTTTTAAAAAATAATTTTAAAAAAGCTTTAAAAAAAAAATAAATCACACTTTAAATTTACTTTATATGGTTTATACTACATATTATTGTAATGCTTCAAAGTAAATCAAAATGCCTTTTCCTTCTTACTTTCCAAAATGACTTCAAAAGCCAAACAGGTAACCTATACAATCAAAACAGTCTCTCTCTCTCTTAAAAGTTTGGAATATTCTCCCCCCACCAGTAACCTCTGAATCAAACACTTCCTTCAAAAGAAAGTGCAGGACACAAACAATAAACAACAAAAGGGAATTGTATCAGCTTGCTTTTCTTCCCTGCAGCTCCCCCTCCTGAAATCAAACCCTTTGTATATAAATTCAACTTTAAACTTCTTCTCCATTCCCTTTCAAATCAAAATTAAATTAGGCTCTGCTTTGGAAGTTTCTCTTCTGCTTTACAATTCCCTTTCTTTGTTTCTGTATGGTTTGACCCATTGCTTATTTCAACCAAGAAACAGCAAGAAAAAAAAATAACCAAACCATTCCAACTTCATCGCTTCCTCAAATCCTTCACACACAATTTTCAACAGACAAAAAACTTTACAAAAGAAATGTACTGAACAAAAGCAAACGTGTCTGGTAGCCTGTGGGGGGATATAACCCTCGCTATCCTGCCTCTTGGGGCATTAGACTGGGGCTTCAGGGCTGCTTTCATTGTGCTAATCCCAAATCTGCAAACAGAGTGAGCTGCAGACATTTGCTGAGAAGCTGCTGGAGACTTGAGAGAGGTGGATGTTTATCAAAATCGTGGGAGATCTTGTCTTTTTAATTATTATTTATTTTTTTCATGGCAGCTGCATGGAGCCTGCTTAGGTGCCTGGTGCTACGGTGCAGGAGCACGGCTCGTGCCCTGCCCTGGCAAACCGTTATGACTCCAGAAAGCAGAGGGTGGCACGCAGGGTGCATTTGGGCATCTCTTTGTATTATTCTAGCAAAACATTGCAACTTTCCTTGTCTGTGGGGGTTTAGACCCTCCAGAGGGTGCACCACCATGGGGGTTTAGCCCCTGCATTGTGGGGGATTTAGCCCCTGCGGAGGGTGCATCCCCTCCTTCCCCTCCCACATATGCCAAGAATTCCTCCTCTCCCCTTGCTGCTCACCCCCCCACCCCATGAATGCCTCTCACTTACCCACAGCTCCGTGCCCCAGCTCATGGCTCCACCAGATCCCGGGAAGGCAGGGCGAGGGGAGCAGCCCTGCAGGGCAGGGGGCAATGTTTAGTCCCTGGAGGGGCTGGCCCCCTTTTCCCCCACCCCTCCCAGCAGCCAGCTGCCCCCTCCCCAAGGAGCGAATGCACCAAACAGCCCCGCTCCTGGGGCTGGGGCTCTCCCCCTCCTCTCCAGTGGTCACGGCAGCTGCCTCATTGCTTCCTCCACAGCAAAATGGCCAAAGCAGCAGCAGCAGCAGCACACGGGGGTGGGGGGGGCAGTGACAGCTCCAGCACACTGCGCAGGCGTGTATGTCCACCTCCCCACGCTGTGGGGCTTGCGCAAGCGCACGTGGCAGGCGGGGAGGCTTGTGCAGGGCAAGGGGCTGCGCCGCCCCCACCACCATGCCATATGCACGATGCAAGCCCCCTGTCCCGATCCGCCCCGCAGCGGGGCGAGGGCTTCCTCCCCGGGATGCAATTGCAATCCTCGCAAGCGTTTCACCCCAGCCCCTCGCTGTCCTCCCTACAAGGTGCTTTACCCCGGCCCCGGCCCCGGCCCGATCCCCCCCGTCTCTTACCAGTCCGAGAGCGCTGCCTTTGCAGTGGGTTGGAGGGTTTGTTTGTGTTTTTGGTTTCGTCCCCAAGAAACTGAGCTGTGACCGTGACACTGGTGCTGTGGAGAGAGAGGGGGAGCGGGGGAAATGGCTGGATGAAAACCAGCGTGAAACACGCAGGCTTCAAGTCTGGTGAAGTAAAGAAAACGCCTCTAGAAATGAATCCCAAATCAACCCAAGCCAGGACCGTGTCATTTGTCTCCTCTAAATGGAAGGAAGGAACAGGGGAAGCCATCAAATTGCCTCTGTGAATATTCATAAGTGCCTAGGGGATCCTAGCAATTATGGAGCCTTCCAGAAAATTGTACACATTTTCTCCCCAGAAAAGGAAGATTTATTTTGTGCTCATTTTTTGCTCAACGGTTGCACAATGTTGCCAGCCTTCATGGTGAGCTTAATCTGATTTTACAATTCCGTTGTCTAACCACAGGAAACCTGAAAGAGTTTTAGATCACTATTTTTTAAATACAGTTGAGCCCGCTCTTGAAAACTTTAGGAGTGCAAAAATCAGTGAGACAGCTCACGTGAGGAAGGACTATTTGGCAGGTAGGGTTGGGATCCTTATTGTACACAGGTAAGAAAGCTAATCACCTCCATACCAGCTGAACAGGTTTTACTTTAGGTTAAATCGAGACAGTACCTTACCCTTCAAAATATGGAAGCATCTAACTGCAGTTATTAAACTGACATTTGTGAAAGCAGCAGAAGCAAAAACTTGGCAAAGGATTTCAGCATCTCCAGTACAAATATGCACAAGGTGGTATCAATTACTTAAATGTGTGCATATTTATTCTGTCTAGTGTAATACCTTGATAAAATTGACTACAGCAGTCCATCTCGTTTTAGAAAGGGGCAAGAGTGATGATGATTTTATTTATACTATACCTTTGAAGAGTGGATTTGCAGTGAGTTAAAGCCACCAGGTCACGTTCCTGCGGCACGTGTTCGGATATCACAACCACGTTAAGTTTTTGCTTAGGTGCTGCTTCACCACAGACCTGGTCTTGACAATGAGTTAGTTAGTGGACCCCTGGTAGCAATCTGCTTCATTGATTTGAGGGATTCCAGCCACAAAAAATTCATTCCAGGATCTGGGCTCAGGTTCGTACAAGTACAATTTAAGAAGCCATCACTTGCTAGAGGAGGAGTGCATGGAGGACATGTACCCAAAACAGCTCTAACCTGATGAACTGTGGGTTTTTCCTCTCTCTTCAACAGGAGCTGAGAGGGAGATGAGACAAACCTATTAAGCCAGCATGGTTAAGGGAACCTGTCTGTATTCAGAAGAAAAAATTGCATCAAATCTTTCTTTCATGATCCCTTCCCTCATGATTTAAATAATCTAACAAAACCTCAAGCAAAACTACCAAAGGGGGGAAAAGATGGAAATAACTTACAAATTTTGCAGGAACACATTAATCACTCTGCTTTTACATAACAACTCTTTCCCCCTCCCTTTGCTGGTCTTGTTTATTGAGACAGCAGCAGTATCTGTTCTGAAGAACTGACAAAATACTTTGTCTCAATGTGGCATCTAATACAACTGGGCCCCCTGCTTGGCTCTTCTCCAAACTATTCTAATACAGTTTATAACACAGGAAATTCTGAAATCACCCAAAAAGTGTAAAGCCTGAAGTGTTACTAGGCAAAAACATCAAGAATGCATCAGATAGGATTTGGAAAGCACACGGACATCAGACTTGGGTCTCACAGAACTGAATGGGAGACTGGCCTTGAATTGAATAAGAACAGGCCTAGTATGAATCTAGTACCAATCCTGGAAGCTCTTCATGTGAAAAACATCTTTGAACTCCAATTAGAGATGGCATGCAGAATGCTCACTGGACCAGTCCCAAAGAAAAGGCAGATCTTTTCAGTTTTCAGGTTAAAAGAAGAGAGGATGCCTCTTTCCATTGGTATCACCACCATTGCATCTGCTTCCTTTATCACTCCCTTATGATGGACACTGGGAACCTGGTTTCTTTTTGAAATCCCTCATACATTAAAGTTTAAGGAGCACCTTTATACCTTGACATTTGCCTCTACAGTACCTTATAGTGCAAAGTGCCCTGAGATTCGCCATCTCCCAAGATCTCATGAAGGATAAGGCCTCTAACATTACTGACCCCATCTCATCAGGTTAACTTCTGGCTCTCAGGGACAAGAAATCCCATTTGATACCCCCAGTAAAATCTGCCTGTCTCTACACCTCAGGGCCTTGACCCTTTTCCCAGCATCAACCCTGCTATGAATTCAGCACCCTCAAATTTTAATAAGCTACTTGCCTACCTATGATTCACTCCCAGCACTGTTCTATGACGACTCCTCACCAAATACCTAGGGGGATAGGGGGAAAATAATGGAGGATAAAAGAAAAAACACCAAGACTAAATACCAAGAAATGCTGATGAGAGTACCTGTAGCCACTGAGGAAAGCTCATTTAAAACCAGATCAATGTACCTATCTAGAGCTATAATGAAACTTATTAATGTACATGTATACCAGTGTGAGACTGTCTTATGGCACTCTAAATACACAAGAGGCAGTTCCACTTACTTGTAAGAAGCAACCTTAATTACAGCATTTAAATATTAATTATTTAGGGAAGTAGATGACCCAAGAGGCTCAAGAAACTTTAATCTCCAGATTACAGGTTCAAAATAAGGGATGGAAATCAGGTAACATCACCAATGAGGAGTATTCAGTACTGGCCTGCACCTGTAGGGAGCAAACCAGGAAAGCCAAGGCTGAAACCAAACTCAAACTGGCTACAGGAATCAAGGACAACAAAAAGTCCTTCTTCAGATACGTGGGTAGTCAGAAGTAAAACAAGGGCAACACTGGCCTCTTGCTAAACCAAGTGGGGCAGTTGACAACTGATTCCCAGGATAAAGTTAATCTCCTTAACCATTCCTTTGCGTCAGTCTTCCACCAGCCCAAGGGGCAGCACCCTACCTAGCAAGATGCAGGATTGCCAGGGTATGGGCAAACACACACCCATCATTGGCAAAGATCTCATGAAGGAACACCTTGAGAGGCTGGACATCCACAAATCAGGCCCTGATGGAACACACCCAAGAGTGCTAAAGGAACTGCCTGACATCATGGCACGGCCTATGGCAAGGATATCTGAGAACTTGTGGTGCTTGGGAAAGGTTCCTGAAGATTGGAAGAGGGCCAATGTGGTGCCTATCTTCAAGAAAAGGAGGAAGGAAGATGCAGGGAACTACAGGCCAATCAGTTTGACCTCAATCCCTGGTAAAATATTGGAAAAAATAATCAAAAAAAACATTAACAACAGGTTAACAGAATGCAACATTCTGAGATAACCAACATGGCTTTGTTGCATGTAGGTCTTACCTGACCAACCTAATTTCCTTCTATGACCAGGTGATGCATCACCTGGACAAAGGAAAAGAGGTTGATACCATTTATCTGGATTTCAAAAAAGCCTTTGACTTGGTCTTCTGTGAAGTCCTCATGGTACTATGGCCTCAACAACCTTATAGTCTGATGGGTGGGGAACTGGCTCTGTGGTCGGATCCAGAGAGAGACAGTTGATGGAACTGTATCAACATGTTTCATGATGACCAGTGGCATCCCCCAGGGATCCGTACTTGGACCTGTACTCTTAATATATTTATAAATGATCTGGATTCGGGTATCAGAAGCAAAAACTGGCTAAATTCACTGACACCAAATTATGGGGAAGTGTGGTCACACTAGAAGATAGGCTGGTGATTCAGGCTGACCTAGACAGGCTCGCAAGGTGGGCAGATCAAAACCTGATGGAATTCCACATGGAGAAATGCAACGTGCTCCACAATCGGGAGGGGGAAAAAATCCTCATCATACTTGTAGGCTTAGCAGTGCTACACTCACTAGCACCAGGACCAAAAGAGACTTGGAGGTCATGACTGACCACAAGATGAACATGAGCCACTGATGCAATGCTGCAGCTGGCAAAGCAAACAAAACCCTGGCTTGGATCTACCAATGCATCTCAAGCAAGACCCAGGAAGTCATCCTCCCTCTTTACTCGGCCTTGGTGAGGCCACAGCTGGAGTACTGCATCCAATTCTGGGCTCCACACTTTAGAAAGGATGTGGAGAAGGTTGAGAGAATCCAGAGGAGAGTCACGTGCATGATTAGAGAACAAGAAAACAGGACTTATGCAAAGAAGCTGAGAGCCATGGGACTTTTCAGCCTGGAGAAGCAAAGGCTCAGGGGGGACTTGGTGACAGCCTATAAGTATATAAGGGGCATGCATCAGGAACTGGGAGAACATCTCTTCACCAGGGCTCCCCAAGGGAAGGCAAGGTCTAATGGTCATAAACTCCGGGAAAACCATTTTGGACAGTAAAGAAGGTTTTTCTTATGTCCAGTCTAACTCCCTAGAGCCTGGAATAGACTTCCCCCCAGAAGTGGTACAAGCACCTAGCCTGGACACTTTTAAGAAACACTTGGATGCCTATCTTATGGGATCACTTGACCCCACCTGACTTCCTACCCCTTGGCCAGGGAGCTGGACCTGATGATCTTGCAAGGTCCCTTCCAGCCCTGATGTCTATGGAATCTAGACCGCCCTGATAAGTACTGAAAGGCTTTACCACCTAATAACAGCTGTTTAGTGAAACATGCACAATAAGTGGGGGTTATCCAAGTAGTTTCTAGGTCCAGAACCAAGGGCAACGTGTACAGGGTGCACATGTACCCGCTATGTGTGGTGGTGCAGCCCCTGTAAAAAGGCAGCTCCAACACTGTCAGCACCACCTGCTGGCAGTCGCTGCTCACCACCCTGTCACTGGTGGCATCTGCAGGCAGTCCCCAATTGCTCCTGGCTGCTGCTGACCCTGCAAGCAGCGCCTGCGGGTAGTTGCCGACCCACGATTGGTGCTCACCCCCCCACCACTGACAGTGGTGTCTGCAAGAGCTTCCTGCTCCTGGGTTCCTGCTGCCACCAGCGCAGCTGTGCCCCCCCAGCCTCCAGGGGCATGCCCCATTCATGTCCAGGACACAAAAATTCTTTATGATTAGTTGCAGGATTGTTTGGAAACTAAGAGAGAGTGCGGCAATTGAGCCTACTCACAAAGCTCACAGGGAAGGAACTAATTACACTCAGCCACCTAACTGGTCTTTCTCCACCAGGACAAAGGCTTGTTAGGTGAGAGAGGTCTGAATAATGGCACTGGAGCTACTCCCCCTAGACTTTAGTCTTTCAAGCTGTCAGTTTGACATGTCCACAGAAATGCATCCAGTGCCACACAAGAGTCTCAACTGCCAGGAAAAATTCTGAATATTAATGAAAAATTATGAAAAATCCATAAAAGCAAATTAATTGTCAAAATTGATCTAATTGCGACTGGGCTATAGATGTATTTTCATACCAGGCTTGGAGTTTAAAGGACATCTAGTGGCTGGTTCAAGTTACTAATTGTTGAAATAAACCTACAAGATCACTGAGGATTTTTGCCTATTTAAAAATAATTTAGGATCCCCATCCCAGCTCCATCTGCTTATAACAATATTTCTGTTTACACCATCATCTAGTGAACAATATGATAAAAGTTGAAGTAAAACTATAAACAGGGAACATCACCAACTAACATTGGTGCTGACTTAGAATTGGTGCAGGTGACATTTTAGCACATCTCAACCAGTGTGTTCTGGCACCTTTGGGTGCTTTGAGATCCTTTCAAACGTGCTTCATGGTGCCATGCAATGTTAGCACTGTTAAGTGTGCAAACATGATTCACAAGATAAATCCAGAGATTTCAAATAGGAATCCATTGTGTCAAAAACATTTTGAACTGTTGTGACCTTTGAGTTTTCTGCAAAAAAAGGATAGCTTTTCTTATTTTTCTGGAGGCAAAAAACAAGCGAAAACTGAAAGCTGGTATTTTCTGAGGAGTGCCAAGTCTCAAAAGGTTGAGAGCCACTGGTCTCAATCGCAATATTATATAGACCTAGATCATAGGGGCTTCTTGTAAAGTTTTTTCCTCTATATATTCATTATCCTCTATCCTTTCACTAATTTTCTGTAATGAGTGAAACCAGCAGAGATGCTACCTTGCATAGTTATGTAGATAACTAGAAGATTTAAATTTGCCAGAGCTGGAGATACAACAATCATTGTGACCAATTACAGAAATTCACTTTCTTCTTCAAAGGGTCAATTTAAAAACAATTGTTGTAAGATGTTTATCAACACTACAAGCAATGCTTTAGAGAATTAACAGTGAAAAAGTCTTAAAATCTAAGAAAAAAGCCAGTCTACACCGTGTCATCTTCTTCCTAAGCTTGTGCAGAAACAAAACATAGTTCTCAAGGGACATACGGAGTTTTACATAAGCTTTTGTTACATCTGCTACTTAACTGCTGTATCTGCTTCTATACCAGATACCTAAGGGAGGGATCTGAAGTATCTCAAAGCTTCTCCATATCTATCTCAACCATGCAGTGGGTCCAATAAAAGATATCACCCACAAGAATTCTTAAAAGCTAACGTAATTCTCACTGTGTATGTTTTCTCTTCGCTTATCTTACTCTCCCTTTGGATAATTAAAACGAGTGAAACCAGTAACATTCTCTTCAAGACCCAGTTCAATCTTGTCAAGAAACAAACACCACCCAAGAATTATAATAAACAGCAGAAAAGCCTTTTTGTTACTTTATGGGATTTTTAGAAACAGTTTCTGATGAAGCAATTATTTTTAACTTCTTTTAACTAACCACAGAACATAAGAGTTTTCCTGCTTCCTTACTATTATGTGGAAGTGTTGTTTTTGTTTTTTTTACTTTAACTTGTGGTTAGTTAGTTGGCTAACACCTCAGCTCTTCAGTGAGTGCTGGAAACATTAAGAAGCCCTCTCAGGATGAAAACTAGCAAACGTGAATATTAAAAAAAGTGCTATCAAATGCACAAGGTAAAACAACCAGGATGAAAGACAGGTATCTTTTAATTCCTTTCACTTACAATAGTCCTACGTGCTGTGTACAACAACAGGAGCTACCAAATGGATGAAGAAAGAGCAGGCCGAAGAGACTTTCAAGTTTCAGCATAGGTTGAACATGCCCCGTCTGAAAGATAACGGTTATGACATTTCCTCATGGTTTGAAACCTAAAAATTCACGCAAAGCCTGTAACTAAGCTAGGCATTTAAAAACAAACAAGAGAGCTTCAATTGACTGATGCACAGTGTCTGAAAAAAAAGGAGAGATTGGACTATCTGAGAACACGTAGATGAAAAGCACATATGCAGTACACAGAAAGAAATGTCCTTCTCGCCCGTGGTCAGTCAGGGAAAGCGGGTTTTCACTTCCACCGGCACACAAGGCCAGCGCTGCTCAACCTCCTGGCCACAAGAGCAGCACAGGGCTGCATTAGACCCCACATACCAGAATTGGACCCTGCACTGCCGTGCGCCCCGGGGCTCCTATGCCACCTCCATCCAGCCCCGTATGCTGGGACCAGACCCCACGCGGCCGTGCAGGCCGAACGAGCACCCCTGCGCTGGACTACTCCACACAACGCTGCTGTCCAGGCCTCAAACCCGCCTCAGCGAGGAGCCTGAAAAAGGAACCAAGAATAAGCAACCAATTTCAGCCTCCTCCCTCAAGCCAGAATACAGGCTGCAGAGCCAACCCTGGGGAGTGCAGAGGGAGAAAGCCCAGGAGGGCAGCACAAAATTCGTCTAAGGGGCAGAGATGACACCGCAGCCAAGTACCCAGGGAGGTAAGCAGCAGTGGGACCAAGAGGCCAAATCACCCTTGGGCAGGCGAGACGGTGCTAGGAAGGATTAAAAAAAAAAAAAATTGAATTACATTGTTTTTTTTTTAAATGAGACGAAACCCCTGCCTATCTCCAAGCAACCACGCCCCACACAAAAGCCAGCCTAAGCGCATGCGCACACAGCCCTAAAGGCCACTCAGGAGGGGCGGGGAAGAGGTAGTCCGACCGCTAGTGCTCACTCCGCCCTCCCCCAGCGGGGCCCAGGCGCATGCGCACACTTCCCCTTGCCCAACTGGGGAAGGGAAGCGGGGAAGTCACGTGGTGTGACTCTTGAACCCGGAAGTGGGCGGGGAAGCGGCTGGTGATGCTGGAATAAACATGGCGGCTTGCGGTTGGTGTGTCCCCCTGTGGAAGGCGCTGGTGCTGCTGTCGCTGTGGGCGGGATGGGGCTACGGCCGCGTGCACCACCTCACGCTCAGAGTAAGGCCCGGGGCGCGCGGGGGCCCTTCCCTTTGCCCCTTGCTTCTGGGGCGCCTCCCGACGCGGGCGACCCCTCTCCTGGGCTGCCCCTAAGCCCTAAAAGGAAACCCCCTCGCAAGACTCAGCTGCTGAAAGAGCTGGGCCGAGTGTCGTTGTCGCTAGGGGCAGGCAACACCGCCGTTCATGGCCTGGGCCTGCTTGGGAGCCACGGCTGAGCAGAGGCAGGTCCCATGGTGGGTGCAGGTATGGTTTGCCTCTTCCGTGGTCACGAAACACCCCCTTGAATCCACCTCCTTTGGAGGCAAACCTTAGTTGGAGATAACCATCAAGAGAAGACCCCCCCCCCCACACACACACACACACACGCACACAGATAACAGTTCTGCTTTTGTGCCGTTCCTCTTGGCAAATGCAGAAAACCAGAACAAAGCTCACATCTGGGTGCGTGCATCTAAAAACGTTGTGTTGTCTTGAGCCTGATCACCATGGGCTTGCCTGTGGTATGGGAGAAAGTCGCTCTGCCGGAGGTTTGGTGGCTAAAGAAGGCAGATCGGTGCAAAACCCTGGGAGTTGGGGCTGCGTGGCTCCGCTGTCAGATCAGCCGTCGACTTGTCCTGTGTCAGAAATATGAGATGCGTATGGTATAAAAATACGAAGTGTGCTATACAAATGTTGCATTGAGGTTATATTTTTAAGTTCTTCTGATGAGTTGGAAGCCTGAAGCAAAATCTGCCTTTGTTGTTTTAACTTTTTCACAAGGCTTAAAATCACGCTTGGAAAAGTTGCAGTTCTTTAACTTGCTCCCCAGAGATATTGCTTTACTGTAAACAGGAAGTTGCAGTAGGTCTGGACCAGTGGTTCTCAATCCTCGGGCCACGCATGGCCCAATTAGTGCACTGCTGCAGCCCGTGTGAAATCCTGATAAATGGATACACAAGAAATAAGTTGTGTGGGTGTGGTCCATATGACACATTGAGCTGCAAGCGTGTAGCTCGCTAGGGCAAGGACCCACTAGTGTAGACTGACTGGACCTTATTTCCAGACTGGAATAGAACTAACTAGACTCTCGCATTCTGTATTTATTTTCTTATTTTTGCATTAAGTGCTTCAATCTCAGGTCAAGCATGACTACTCAAGGGCTTTCATTGATTAAAACCCAAGTGTGTCTAGCATTCTGCTTCTCAGTAGTGTGTTTCCCAGGCTGAATATTGGTATACACAGCTGGTGTTCCGATTTCAATTGACGAGGTTAGCACTCATGACCAGTGTCAAGATATCTTAACGAGTGGACGCAGAGCCTTTTAAATGCTTGTGACTTGCATATGCTGATTGGGTGCCTGTTTATGGACACAGAACATAGGCTCTTGTTTCTTACTTTCCAGAACATACTTCATCATTTCTCATAGGGCTGTGAGTATAGTA
Source organism: Crocodylus siamensis (assembly GCF_052110815.1). Classification (NCBI taxonomy): domain Eukaryota; kingdom Metazoa; phylum Chordata; order Crocodylia; family Crocodylidae; genus Crocodylus; species Crocodylus siamensis. The sequence continues at coordinate 9,023,380 of NC_143405.1, read as the reverse complement.
TGTGTTGCTACTCTTTTTCTGAATCCTTGATACCTTCATTGTTTTTCCATTAGGTTGCATCCAATGATACCTTCTTTACAAATCCTACTGTACAAAATGAAAGCAAATATTGTGGTCCAGAGGCTAGCTAATGTGCTTCAAGTGAAGGACTGCTGCTGCTGCAATAGGCTCCTAAATCTGGTAGAAGGGAAGCAGACAGCTTTCATGACTTCAGTATCAAATTCAGTAGAGGGGGGTGCTGTTGACTGAAAGTAGTAGCTTGGAGTTAACAAGGAGTGTGTGAGGAGATAAAAGCACAACCTGCATACACTGACCTTTTTGAGACTTCTCTTAATTTGAAAACTTAGAGAAGACACCCTTTACAGAAATAATATTCATATTGAAACTGTGACTATGTGGTTCCATCACTTAAAATTAAGAGTTCATTTAGGATGTCAGCTCCATCCTTGGCTCTCCCTACTTATGTTATGCCTGGGGAAGGGTAGCGAGCCTACCCCACTTCACTTTTTTCGTAGCCTTGGGATTGAAAGCTGCACATGTATCTGACTTTAACATAAGCAGTGCTCAAAGACCATGTATGTCAGCCTTGCACTATTAGGAGCTTGAAACTAAACTGCTTCTGTCACTTCTACTAGTTTAGGGCTTCTGTGAGAAGCCTAGCATTTCAGATCTGTTACAGGAGGCTTTGGAAAGAAAAACTTGCTTGTGGCTCTCAGATAAGCACTTTTTCTATTGACGAAAGAATATACTTTTTCTACAAGACTTGACCTGTAATTTTGTTGTTTCGTAGTTTGTAGGGTTGGAAGGGACCTGAGCAGATAATTGAGTCCACCCCCCTGCCATGGCAGGAAAGAGAACTGGGGTCAAATGACCCCAGCAAGGTGTTCATCTAGCCTCCTCTTAAAGACCTCCAGGGTAGGAGCCAGCACCACTTTGCTTGGAAGTTGGTTCCAGATCCTAGCCGCCCTGACAGTGAAGTAGTGCCTCCTGATGTCTAATCTGAATTTGCCCTCTGTCACCTTGCGACTGTTATTTCTAGTCACTCCTGGTCGTGCTTGGGGGAGCAGGGACTCCCCTAATGCTTGCTGGTCCCCTCTGACTAGTTTGTAACAGGCCACTAGATTTCCCCCCCCCTCAGCCTTCTCTTGTGAAGGCTGAACAGGTTCAGGTCCCATAGCCTCTCCTCATAGGGCCTGCCCTGCTGCCCCCGATCATGCGAGTGGCCTCCTCTGGACCCTCTCCGTGTTGTCCATATCCCTCCTGAAGTGCAGCACCCAGAATTGGATGCAGTATTCCACCTGCGGCCTGACCAGTGCCACATAGAGGGGGAGGATCACTTCCATGGATCTGCTTGAGATGCATCTGTGGATGCATGACAAGGTGTGGTTGGCCTTCCTGACTGCATCCCCACGCTGCCGGCCCATGTTCATCTTGGCATCAGTGATGACACCAAGATCCTTTTCTGCCTCTGCACTGCTGAGAAGGGAGTTCCCAGCCTGTAGGTATGGTGCCGGTTGTTCCTCCCCAGGTGCAGCACCTTGTCGGTGTTGAATCCCATTCTGTTCTCATCTGCCCATCCCTGTAACCTGTCTAGGTCTGATTGCAGCCTATTTCTCCCTTCTAGCATGCCCACATCTCCCCACATCTTAGTGTCATCAGGAAATGTGAACAGGGTGCTTTCTACCCCCTCATCCAAGTCACTGACGAAGATGTTGAACAGTGCGGGCCCGAGGACCGAGCCCTGGGGGACCTACTGCCCACATCCACCACTCTCTGGGTGCGGCCCTCCAGCCAGTTGGCAACACATTTGACTGTGTAGGTGTTGACACGACAGTCCCCCAGTTTCTTAATGAGAACGGGGTGAGAGACAGTGTAGAAGGCTTTCCTAACGTACAGGAAGACTATGTCCAGTGCTACCCCTGCATCTAAGGATTTGGTGACCGGGTCGTAGAAGGCCACCAGGTTGGTCTGACAGGACCTGCTGCTAATGAACCTGTGTTGGTTGCCCCTAAGCATAATCTCCCTTGCTGGCCCCTTGTGAACATGTGCCAGAATAATTCTCTCAAAACACTCACCCAGGATTGAGGTAAGACTAACTGGCCTATAGTTCCCCAGGTCCTCCTTCCTCTCCTTTTTGAAGATGAGAACCACATTGTCCCTCTTCCAGTCCTCTGGCACCACACCAGAGCCCCACGAGTGTTGTGATGTTTAATGTTTAGTATTTGTCCTTCAGGCAGTAAGACTCCAAACGATTACATTGTTCCCTTCCTGAGCCTGCTCAGTTGCCTGGGTTTTCACACTCAGATTCTCATGCTAGGCAAGTTAAGGATACTGATAGAACATGGCAGGAATATTGAGAATTATGGAAATGATTTCTAAATGAAGTTAAAAATAGAAGTGCTTGGCACCCTTTGAAGCCTTGGGTTTACAGAGGAAGTTGACCACTTAACAATCCTTCCACTTATAATTAATCTGGTTTCCAGCTCTTATGTGAACACCTGGCTCCTACCAACTATTTAACTTCACGATGCCTATAATTATGCCTATGCTGTTTGCCAAGATAAAGACCACGGTTTTGGATATTTTGCTGTTCTACTTCCTTAAGCAAGTCATTGTCATATAGCTTGTTAGAAAAGCCAGATACTGATGTCTCAATAACTAATGTGCTTTGATGAAAAGTAGTTCCTGCTGTCAGAGCCTTCAGTTTTCTAGTTGAAAGCATTGGTATCTTGGTTCCTATTTTTAGAAAATGGTATCTTTTCTTTTGGCTGGCTCATTTAAAAACAGTTTTAGTTTACAAAGGCAGTCCTATCTTTCAAGATAAGCACACACTTTCATTATTGAAATGCTAATCTACCTTAGTAGTCTCCTTCGGCAAAGTTTTCCTTTGGCATTCCTACTTTCTGTCTGTAAACGCGTGTGGAATCTTTGGTAGAGTAGAAAAACTCTGAAAATGCATGGTTTATTGTTTGGAACACATGGAAATAGTTATTTCCAGAACTGTTTTGAAAATTAACACGTTAATGGAAATACTGAAGTGTAGAGTCTATTTCTAGAGAAGCCCTTTAGGTTTGTTTGCACTTCCAATTTTCTATATCATGAAACACATTTCATCAACTATTAAATGGTATCTGGGAACATACTTGTCTTGTTCTGTAAGGACCAAGCATCACTTTTTAAATGAACCATAGATAGATAAAAATCATTGTTTTTGACAAGTCTTCAAAATATTATGTTGATTGGCTGGCACAATATCAGGAACTAAAATATCTCTTGCATGCCTTCTATTGAATTATTTCAGGATAAAAAATATTTCCAGATGAGGCCTTTATGTCTCGGCAGGTGGTCAACTTTGATGCAAATTAGGGCTGAAATAATTGGCTTACCATTGTCATAAAACCCTGGAAACTCTCTGGTACACAAAGTAGGATAGTAGTTTTGTGATGTGGTGTTAACCCAGACCTAACCCCGTGCGCTGCCAGGAGTGACCAGGAATAAAGGTCACAAACTGGCGGAGGGTAAGTTTAGATTAGATATTAGGAGGCGCTACTTCACAGTCAGGGCGGCTAGGGCCTGGAACCAGCTTCCAGGGGAAGTGGTGCAGGCTCCTAGCCTGGGGATTTTTAAAAGGAAGTTAGATGAGCACCTTGCTGGGGTCATCTGACCCCGGTGCTCTTTCCTGCCAAGGCAGGGGGTCGGACTAGATGATCTACCTAGGTCCCTTCCGACTCTAGCTACTATGAAACTATGAAACTATAATGTAACAGTTGTTAAGGTAGCTGTTAAATTAATCAGTGTAACTTACCTTCAGCATTGTTGCTGTTTACTGGCCCTCAAGAGGCAACCAAACCTGTCCTCCTTGACATGTTTTCCAGATTGTATTTTTGGACTTTACCCTGTTTAATTCATTGTAAGAGACCAAATTTTTAGTAATTTGCTCTGTTACTCTTTCTAGATATTTATTCTTACCTGCAGTCTTTTATGTCATGTCTCTTAACCAGGTTGCACGCAAATGTTCAACTGAATACTTTCCCAGATCATCATAAGCTCCCTCCTGGCCTGTTTTCTAGACTAGGCAGGGGCTTCAGGCATGCCCATATCTCTGGCAAGATACGGTTTTGTACTTCTTACATTTTGCCTAAGTTTTGATATCATACAGAACAGTTTTATGGCCCGTCCTGGACACTGCTGCTTCTAGAGGCTTCATGCCTTCAGTGTCTGTGTTTGGAGTTGACATTAGGAGCCTGTCACCTTCTATAGCTCTTTCCTGTGGCCCTGTCAGCCTTTTACAGGGAACAGTTAACAGCTTACCATCTGGTCTGATAAATAAAGGGCTGGCTGGCTCTAAACTCTATGATTATTAAAGTTGTCGGCTACCCTGTTGCATCCATCTTATGAATTATGGGTGGATGGTGGCAGCTCTGAGCTCTAAATCCTTCATTGTGGCCCACTTAACATTGGATTTTGCTTGGAATTTGACAATACACAATGTGCCACCTTTTTTTTTTTTTTTTTACTAGTTCTAATAGTTTTGTTTTAATTGTAAATACAAGACTGTATTCTGCCCTTGTTTTATAGTTGAACAGCCTCATTTAAATCAGATGATGTATAATTGGTAATGAGAACTTGTTCAGTGAGTCTTCATCCTTTTGGAGAAGGCAAGATAAATATTAATACATCTGTGTATCTTTAAACTGTTGATGCATACCGAGTGTGTGGGTAGTCTGCAAGTGTTTTCAAATAGGCACAGTGACACATTGTGTGAGATCTTCAACTTGCAAACCTGTTAACTGGGTTTGTAAGTTGGGTTAGTACTTGAAGTTGGTTAAGTTGGAGAAAATTGTTTGTCCCTACCATAGTCAATATTTTGACCCTCTCTTTTAATGTGTGTTAGATGACATAGTACAGGTTATAGGCAGACAAGGTTATTTGGATAAATTATGTCTTTTAGTAGGCCAACTAAATAGTTGGAAAAATGTTCTTTGGAGGCTTTTGGGTACAAACACCCTTTTTCCTAGCAGCTTGTTATATCTGAAAGCTTGCAAAGAACAATTTATCCAACTATTTAGTTGGTCTTATAAAAGTTATCATGTTTACCCGAAGAACCTTGTCTACCTATGTCCTTAGACCAATGTGGCTACAACCAACACCCCCAAAACACAGTACAGGTTAAGCATAGTTTAAGTCAAAATGGGCAACCTCTGTGTGTAGCAGGTTGGGCAGAAAGCACAGTGGCACGTGGGCAGGGAGCAGAAAGTAGAGCAGCAGAAAGGCAGGGAGCAGAAAGCTGAGTGATGGGTTGGGCAAGGGAACAAGATTGAAGTGGCACTCAGAAAGTGCGTAGGGCTTGCTCAGTGGTACACATGGTAAAAAGATTGGCCTCTGCTGGTCTAAGTTGAATTTTTCAAACAACCTTTTTGAGCTGCAAGCAAATACTTTGCAAAGAACCTTGCAATGCATCAGTGGGGTTGAACTGGATGGTCCTGAAGGTCCTTTCAAGCCCAAGAGCTTGGAACACTGCAAGAGTAAATACCTGTAAAATGGCCTCTTTCCTACCCCCCCCCCCCGGATGCCCAACAGGTATTTATCCACAATATGCTATTTGGCTGTATATTATAAACAGCATTGGTTGAGTATATTGGATTAAGACTTGTATGGCGCATGGTACCAGAAGAGCCATCTGGATTCTTCTTTCAAGTGTATAAATGACCCAGAAGCTGAAGAGAGAACACAAGTATAATAATCTGTTAAACAGAACATCTGCTGTGAACCATGTGTCACTATTTTTTTTCCTTAGAATATTGAAGGGACCATCTGGCTATTTACAAGGGTAACCTAATTCTGTTTGGGTTACCTTTTTGTTGCCTATTTGTGTAAGGGTATGCATGTGTGGTGGTAGTTATATATAAGGTATTTTTAAATTGAGATCTCAAACAAGTTTCATAGAAATTAAAGGTGGGGGGTATGAGAAAAGAACCTCTTGCAATTCCTGTATGGTCTGCTGACTCCTCCAGTGCCCTTTTCAGGTTAGTTTTAGACTGCTGAGGAATGGTGCTTCCCTGAATAGGAAAGAGCATTCCATAGTCTAATACATCTTTGATTATTGCACTATCAGAAATTTGCCTCACTTTCAACCTGTTGATTTTTCTTTAGCAAGAAAAAAACTCCCTAGTCCACACACCCTTCATTATGCCAGTAAGTAGTCCTGTTTTCATTCCACAAAAGCTTGAACAAGTAAAATGCACTGCAAAAGCTTCCTCATTGATTAGCCTTTATTTCCTTTTATTTTATTTTCTGTTATTGTTGAGTTCCCTCTGGTTCCCAATAGTTTTCTGAGACTAAGAACCTCCAGATTGTGCATGTTAATCTAGATGCATCCATGATGCACGGTAGGGTCATGACCTTCTTTGTCCATGATGTGGCATCCCCAGTGATAATACTTAAATATTCAGTGCCTGTCATCTGAAAATGGTGATGTGCTTAGCCACCTAAGCATTCTTTCCATCTTTCGGTCTGCAAAGTGTAAACAAGGACCCTTCTTCCACAGCTGAATTGCATCAGTATTAGTTTGGCTTAGAGGCTCACAAACACCCCACATAAAATTCCAGGTGGAGTTTATGTATGCAGGACCAAGCTAGCTGGGGCTGAATTTTGATGTTTTAATTAGAGCTGACACCTCTGTTCTTAAAGTGCATTTGGATTCTGCATGGCCCCAGTATTCATTACTTTATATATATATTTCTTATACATCTCACTGAAAAGATAGTATTCTCATTAATTTATTTCTCAGTGACAAGTTGGGGCTTTACAGTATTTGAAAGGAAAAGAATTTAATTATAAAACTGCCTGTGCCACATCCTCCAGCATCCCAGGTATTTGATCATCTGAGCATTGGGCCTATTTAACATGAGAGAGATGCTGGGAGAATGTGATGCTTATAAGGCATCTAAATGAGAGCTGGGCTTTGGCTAGGCAAGTGAATTTGAGGAAACTAGTTCCTTTCTAATCTGCTGGAATGACAGCTGCTTTTCAGAGAGAACAGCTAGTGTTCAAACAGTAGCAGTTTTGATTTACTGACAGCTTTTGCTTTTGTACCAATATTAAGTTTGGCAGTGGTGCCAAAACAATATCATCTCCAGATTTGTTTTTAATCTTTGTCTTGAATACAGCTGAGCTATTACTGGTGGAAAAAATAAGGATCCTGATTTAAAGCTGACTTGTATTTGGCCCCCCTGAGTGGATGACCCATCACTCATTTTGAGTTAACACTTGATAGAGATGCTGTGACTTTTTTTTTCCCCCCTACTTTTTCTCCAACTTCTTTTTTTTTCCCCCCATTGGTATATTAGAAACTTGCATTGTTGCTAACAGTTGCTTGTTGCATCTCTTGCAGGATGATGTGAGGCAGAGAGTTCACCTCAACACGTTTGGCTTCTTCAAGGATGGTTTAATGAAGGTCAATGTCAGCAGTCTTTCACTGAAAGGACCTAAAGTCCTTGACGACAAAAACAACCTAGCAGTAAGTGACTTGTGTGCATAATGATGATATGAAAATCGCAGTTTGTTTCTTTGGAGGCTCATGAATAATAATTCCTCAGGCACACATTGTTAGCAACACAAAGGATATATTTGCAAATAGGGTCAGAGTGAAGACAAAAGACCACTCTACCCCCGAGGAAAACTCTTAGCTGGCTTTTATCCCCTTCTCCTGGGCACGTGTGCAGAAACAGGAACTCTTACAACTCATTTCCGGTTCATACAAACATATATGTAAATACGTCACTTCATACGTTGCATGTCCATTATAATTAACTACTTAAGTATGCGGGGCGGATAGGCATATATGCATTAGCTAATTACGCATGCTCAGAAAAGCCCTTAGGTCACCAAAAGTTGAAATATCCCTCCCCTTCAAGGACACAGTGAATTGAATTACAACTTCTGTAATCTACATGATAAAAAGCAGAGAGAGACTGGGGGAGTATGAGGGTTGAGAGTGATTTAGTGTAAGAATGGCTGACAAATTGGCAAAGGGAGTGATTCTTTAGCACAAAGGGTCCTTGGTAGTGTTTCTTTTTATCAGGTACGGAGATACAAACTGTGCAGTTCTAAAAACACTCTATTCATTATGCATTCCTAATAATATTTCTAACAATGAGACCCTTCCCTTTAATGCTAATGGAAGTAACAAGTATTAAACAAGGGTGGGAGCTCCCACTCCAGTAGTTTTCTTAAGAGAAATCTGTCACTTCTGTTTAACTGCTCAGTGTGTGCTGCTTGTGGATTGACCAAGCTCTATGTTAATGCGTGTACTCTGCTTTGTATAAAAAAACCTTTTAATTCACTATCTTGACTCTGATTAGGATTCACTTCTTAATTTGATCTTTATAATGGCTGCTACCCACTACTGGGATTTAATTCATTTCAGTATGGATATCCTGGTAGAGTTATACTAGTAAATGGGTCTGTCTCTGCTTCTGGCAAGTTACTGTAACATCCTTTTTTTTTTTTTATGGTGTGCTCTAACTCGCTTGCTCTCCATTGATCTATATAGGAAGTAGGTATCTCATGGTTTCCTAAACAGTCCTCTACCATGGCTTTCTCAGTAGAGCTACTGTTCTTTTAAACAACATCACAAAATAGTTTGCTGTACTGGACTGATAAGTTCCCAACGCGAAGGATAACTGAATTGGTATCTTATACCATTTTAAATATTGCATGGATTAATATTTAGGAAACTTACAGTGACTACAATGTCTGTTGATGCAAGGTGGGCTGTTAATGCAATGTCTGTTGATGCAGCCTTGTTAAATATAAAATGGAACTGGTAAAAAAGGAAAAAATTCCTTATTGCTTTTATTTTTCTATACCCCCCAAGTCACGTGATGTCCTTCAGCAAAAAGATTTTGAAAGGTAGTAAAAAAAAAGTTCACAGCGGATTAAAATATGAATGATCCCCTTAGCCTCAATTTGGAGAAGCTAATGAGATGCTGAGTTGGTTGGTTGGTTTAGAATTTATTGGCTGAGTTGAAACAGTGTAGGTGCTGACAGCCTTCTTTCTTAGTTTAGTTGGATGAAGCATCAAATCCATTTGTATTAGTAGGTTCTGTACCCAACGTGGCAAATAACATAGGCAACCCAGTGTCTCTGTTCTTCTACTCCTGGACCTCAAATGTAACTGCCTCGAAATAAACTAAGCTAGGTGGAAGTACTGTCTCCATCTATCTGGTGATTTGACTTTTGGTGCTGAAGAATTTCAGCTTTGGATTTAATGCAACAGTGACATTGAAATGCTTGTGTTTTTAGGTAGGATTCACTCTGGACCGAACAAAGAATGATGGACTCTACACTTACCTGGTAAGACTGAAGGGGTACAGGTTCTGTATATAGACTGAAGACTAATCAGACTCTCTAAAAATTGTTCCCATGGTCAGCAGCATTCCAAGAACTGATGGAGAAGGATTACGCATTAATCTAAATTACTCTATGGGTGGTGTGATGTTAACATCACAATAGACTGGCCTTATCTGCTGCTTTGAGTAGGTCTTGTCCCAATTTTTTTTAGCCCAACGGGCCACTTAGAGATTCTGGTATTAACAGGAGGGCAGATGTGAGATATTTTGCTCTTACGTTGTCAGGATGAAGAAGTGGATTACTGTATCTTGAAAAAAACACCAGAGCAGGATGTCTCTGTTGTTCTTCTACTCCTCGACCTCAAAAATGATGTGTGAGTAAAACTCAGAAAAAGACTTCAGCATGTGCTCTGTCTCTCTCATTTCTGTATATTATTTTCCACACTTACAGATCAATCTAGCAAAGTCAGCATTAGTTGGAAAATGTAGGAAAACTGTTCTGCCTGTATTGCCATTTTTACTGCAAGTATGCATGACATTAGAGAAGCCAAGGGGAACTGATAACATTTTGTGATCTGCTTCAGTCCTACTGTCAAGTACTATCTTAAACCCCTCTCCCCCTCTCTCTCTCTCTCTCTCTCCTGGATAAAAAGTATTGCCTTAATAGTTAGAAGCAATAGAACCTGGATTCTTAGGTTCTATTCCCAAAGCTGTCACTTGCTCAATAAAAAAAACAAAACAGTTCTCATGTAACTATTTAAAATCCTGTTTCAATTCCCCCTTTTCTATATGAATCAGATATGTACCTACTACTGAATGGTTAAGACATGATATTTCTGACATGGTGTTAAGACATAATACTTGTAACATATTTTGAGATGCTTGTAGCAAACATATCTTGTAATGCAAGTATTCCTTTCCCTGTCTCCCTGTGGCACTGCCCACTCTCCACAATTGTTCAAATTAAAATTGTATTCTTTTCTGTGTGAAAGACTTCACTGTTATTAGTTGTAACATCTAAAACTGCCAAAACTGAAGAAATTATTTCACTGTTCACTTGCTGTAACTCTTCAGGGCCCCTTTTATTGGCAGGTTCACTTCATGTCTCATATGGTAACAGTTTTGGGTTAGTCTTTGGTCTCCTCACTCTAAATAACACAGGAAATTTGTTAATATGTTTTAAAGAATTCAGGAGCTACTGTTTCAGAGGAAGTTGTCTTCAAAGCCATCTTAGTGGGTAGTTTTCTCGAGTGTGTCCCCTAAGTTGAATGTTACTCTCTTCCCTGCTTTTAGTCCAAACGCCACCCAGCTTCTTTATCCATTCTTTTTACTGTGTTAGGCAGTCTGTTTTCCTGTGCACAACTATGCCTAATAAACTGCTGCTGACTGTCCCATTTGCTGTCTTTCATACAAGACCCCTCTTGTTTGTTTTAGTGTGAAAGTAAGGTTCTCTCCAGAAGCTGCTGCTCAGTTGCCTAAAATTTTCTTCACACCAGAAGGGAATACTTCCGAAGCTACTAAGACTTCAGAACAAGCCAGTGACTCTGAGCATGCCGTTGGGGAGAGCAGCCAGAATCCTGAAAACCAAGGTGAGCCTGTTAAAACAAAGTAGGCTGTGCTGCCACTGCCAGCATTTCTATTCCATGCACATGTAGCCATTTGGCCACGACAGAGTCACTTAATCCTGTAGTTGTCCAGCCAGGCCCCAGTGCTAGCTGTAGGTTCCTGTGTAGGAACCTTTCTGGTTAAGGTGCTGGAATCTCTCATCTGATGGATGAAAACATGTTGCTGTAGAGTCCAAGCTCTGGTGAAACTGCTGATGAATTCTGTCCCCTTGTATTTGCTATTGCAATTCAGACTCTCTGGTTTCTGCCACAGTAATGTCATGCAATGGTCTTCATTGGCCACTCTGAGAGGCTTTGTATATCAGCACAGTATATGTGAGACCCTTTCTTGCTTTCTTAGTTTTGTCGTTGTTAATGAGCCCCCTTTGACATTCTGGGTCTCCCTTAAGCTTGGCCCAAGGGATGGGGCAGCTGGAAATCCTGTCAAACTGCTGTTGTAAAAAGAGAGAGCTGCTCTTGACTCTCAATTTATGAAGTAGGAGGGTTTGATGATTCAGCAGCAGTCCTGAATAGGTCATGAACGTACTTCCCTTCCCTGCCCCTCACCCCACACAAAGAATCAAAAAAATACTCCACAGTCTTGATTTTCCTATGCATTTTCTGATGAGAATGTATAATCTGAGGTCAACTTTCTCTTTGAAATTAATGGGACCTAATTCTAATTTGATTTCCCAGTCATATATCCCCTCCAAGGCAATACTTGGCACACTAGCTTCTACACTTACCCATCTCAGCACCATTTATATGCTTAAGCCTGTGACTGTTGTTCAACAGAACATCATGCCTCTGGAATCCAATGATGTGGTTTTCTCAGCATTGGGACTAGGTAGATGCCTAGTCTGTGCCACTCATTAACAATGCAGCAGCAACCACTCTTAGGCACTAAAGCTATATGTGCCTCTGAGTTAATCCTCAGCAGTGGTGACTGTAACTGGTAGTACCTGCTGTGATGAGATTCCCTGTAAACAGCTTGTGGTATTCTGTCTGTGGGCAGGCAAAAAAATAAAAAATGCTCAAGGCTAGTCTTAGTGGATTGAAGTGGCTGCCTGGCTGTAGTATTCTCAAGCTTTAGCTTCACTCTACACCACCCCCCCCCCCAAATTCTTACTCTACTAATCACAGCTGCTGTAAAGTTGCTCATGCGTTCTGTTCAGGTGGGACTGAGGACTCTGTTATGTTCCATCAAAGCATATCCATGAACTCTAGACTATAAATGGAAGTTGCATTTGTTGGGGGAAAGGCCTCAACCTTGGTTTAGTACAGGGGTGGGCAAAATGCGGCCCGCCAGGCCATTCTATCCAGTCCGCAGGGCTCCTAAAAATTTAGAAAATTAATATTTTTCTGCCCCTGGCTGCCTATCATGTGGCTCTCAATTGCTTGCCAAAACTCAGTAAGCAGCCCTCTGTCCAAAATAATTGCCTGCCCCTGGCTAGTGGGTAACTTCTGATCATTTACTGGGACATAGTCTAGGGACATCGCAGCTGAAACTGTGACCCCTTGAGTAGTATTCCTTGGGAGGTGTGAGACTGTGGGAAATCCATCACTGCTTCAGTCCTGAATTAATAAAAGTGCTTGAGGAGGAGACTTTCCTCTTACAATTAAAGTCCACTTGAAAACTGACAGGCAAACCAGCAGGAGAGCTTAGAAGTCATCAGTATATCTGCCAGGCAGAAATAGAAAGTAGTGCAGTACGTGAGAGTGTTTTAATGCAAACAGTGTCTGAATTTGTTCCGCTTCTTTCTCTCTAGGCAAAAAGCTCAAACGAAGTACAACAGCAGCTCAGGTAAGAGAAACATTAGTAGACCTTTAGGGTAAGCTAAAGGGAAAGGGGTGGGCCATCGTCCAGACACAAACTGGAAGTAAAAAATAAGAATGTTTTCAGACTGATGTAGGATAGAAGCAATGTAATATGTACACCAGGGGTTTCCAAAGTTTTTATGCCATGGCCCAGCAGTCACAGCCAACTGTGGCTGGAATTTCTGGCAGGAAGATGGGTAAAGATACCTCCACCCCCCAGGCAGGGGGGCAGGTGCACCAAACCCTGCACTGCCACGGGCCCTGTGGAAGTAGCCATCGCCTTTCCGCCCCGTTCTGGGGAGCCGCAGTTTGCCGGTCCGCAGCCACTTCCAATTGGGCAGCCAGCCGCACTGCAGACTGGCAGCCAACCTGCCATGGCCCACAGCCTGGGGATTGGGACCCCCTGATCTACACATTTAGAAAGACATGGTATATAATATAATTAATTGCAATATTTATCTGTTTAAACAAAACTGTAACTGGCTCTCTCTTCTTCTTCCACCAGAACATAATAGAACAAGTACACCCTATTCATAATGATAAAGGAACAGTTTCATTCCAGGTATGTTTTCAGTCGGCACCTCATTCTGAAAATGTAAAAGGACTATCTTTCTCTCTTGCTAAAAAATGTAAGTCTGCTGCTGTGTTACAAGACCTTGTTTGTGCTGCCTTCTTAAGAGGAGGATCCGGAAAGTTCATTCTTTACAGGATATAGGTGTAGAAGCTGGTTTTGTAAACCAGCACTTGCCCTTCTGATCTGGGTCTCCCATGCTGTTTCGTTTGCTAGGCAGAAGGTAATAAAACTTGCTCTGTGTAATTAGAGGCTTAAAAATATAGAGAACTCTAATGAAAAAAGCTATGGTTTGTCTTTGTAACAAAAAATTTAGGTGGCAGCTGTTGTTAAGGGAGACCAAATTAACACATTTGGCTAACCTTAATGCTGTTTTTGACTTGTTTTTGTCTAAAAAACTAAATGCTGTCAACTGTTGGTGGGAAAAGGTGTTTTGGGAGGTGGATGAGTTCATGTAGCCTCAAGGTTGATCCTGTCTCTCTGCCCTAATCTTTTGAATATTCATTACGTGACATTGTATCGTATGAGGAAAAAGTAAAGTAAAACTGATTCCTTTAGTTGGTGGGTCTGAATTTAAGAGCACATCATGAAGGAGCTTAGTACATTGTTGATGCGTCTGAAGTACTTTGACACTATTAATGGTATCTTTCTGATATGCAGTGAGTTTTGTGCAAAGGGGAGATCTGACCCTAAATGACTGCAAGTACTTTTCACGCTTCAGTAGAGAGTGTTAACACCAGAGCAGTTCTGTTCTTTCTTACAAACCTGCTGATTCTCTCTGTTTTTATTTTCAGTTTAATTTTAGCATCAGCTCTGATAAGCAAGAAGGTCTCTACAACCTTTATTTCTACAAGTGTGTTGGCAGTGATATGCAGACCAGTGATCAGCTCCTGTTTAGCCTTGATGTGAGTATTGCTTGTAACATATACACAAGAGCTAATGCATTCACTTAATTAACAGCATCAAGTGATGAAAACATGCTACTCCAGCATAGGAGCATCAGCTTTTGGTTCAAAGCAGGTGAATGTGCAGGGAGCATCTTTTAAAAAAAAAAAAAATCCTCAATTGTACTGTTCAGCACAGACATCATTGCAGGAAGTATCTGTGACATCAGGTATGTTACAGCAGGAAGAAATTCAGTGCCAGAAGAAGCAGCTGAAAATATAAAAACTTTGAGGGTTGGGTGTAGTCTTTAGAGCTGTGATGTGCTGTGGCAAGAATTAATTCAAAATCGCTGTTAATACCTCTTTTTTTTTTTTTTTCTTTACATAATTGTGGACTGTGGTTTGAACAGGTGAGGTCTTGCAGTCGAGCTCAAACTCTAAAGTTCTCTCCTTGTACAAAACAGTGGTTTAGGAGATTTATACTCTACCTTTCTGACTCTACCTTATACATATAGCTGCTGCATACCAGTGACGTGATTCCTGTGTGCAAAGTGCTCTGGGATTCTTCAGGGTGAAAAGCTTTATCATGGCAGGGGGAGGAGGCAAGAGAATCTTTACTTCTGTTGCCAATGCCACTTTAGGAATATGAATTGTAAACTAGTACTCTGTGATCAGGGACTCCAATAATTAGCTTCATGGTGGTGATCAAAATCTCATTCAGCTACAGACCCTATCATTTCTTTGTATCCGTTCAGATAGAGATCACTGAAAAGAATCCTGAAAGTTATCTCTCAGCAGATGAGATTCCACTTCCAAAGCTTTACATTTCTATGGCGCTCTTCTTCTTCCTTTCTGGGACTGTGTGGATCCATGTTCTCCGTAAGCGCAGGTAAACAAACTCCTTCTCTGCAGTGCAAGGGCAAATAAGAACAAGGTAGATTGAGAAACTGTTTGCTTTGTTTCCCGCCCCTCTTCCTCCTCTGCACTCCATCCGAATGCACTTGATGCAGCCTCTTATGTATTACAATAAGACAGCTTTGTGGTTTTAAAGTCTTGCCCATTTGAGTGCAACAGTGTCTAGATAAATACGAGTTTGGGGGGTGGGGAGGGGGATTCCTAATGGCCCTTTGACTTGCTAATTGGAACATTATTTTTATTTTTTTGAAAGAACTTGAGGAGGATATCCTTTAGCTAAACCACTCTCTAGAGGTCACGCTTCAGGTTCTAAAATTCCAAAAGTGAGGAAGTGGCCATAATACTGAAGGAGGAATGGAATCTAAAAGGCTTATTCCTTATTTTAATGTATTAATTATTTGCCGCAGATCTGAAATGGATATCCACTATCCTTGTGGTTAAATCCTTTGGCTGTGTGGGTTAACAAAAAAACCTGTCATTATGAATGAGAGAGAATAATTAGATCTTGTAATGATGGTCATGAGCAGGGATCCCGTTTTTTTGTTTGCTGTGAAAAAACTCGGATTTTCTATTTAAAGAAGAAAAACACAGATTTTGGGGTTTTTTTAAATCAGAGAATTAGTGAGGGTTTTAGTTGGAAAATTTGTGATTTTTAAACAGAGAAAACCAGGATCCCTGTTCATAAGTAAAAGGCGCAAAGCTTCCTTATTTGAGGCATTTGCTGATGGTTAGAATACAGGTTCAGGAATATAATTAGAAGTTTCAGGCTCTTGGTTTTTCGGTGACATGCTTAGTGAAACTGGTAAAAGCACTTCACTTCTCAGCCTCAGCTTGGAATGCTGCAGTGTGAAGATAATGATTTGCTAATTCTTTTAGGGATATAATGTGGATAATTAGCAATTTAATGGCTTTAAAAATGAAAAGAACTAAATTTGTTAGACGTGAATAATACATGATGCCTACCACTTGGAGCAGGCTTGTTGGGTTAAGGCTTGTGCGCCTGCTAGACCAGATGCACAGTGAAACTACGCTTGCTATTAGTGAAACAGAGTGTCTGTTTCATAGCCGTTATGTTTCAGCTATGTCTTTCCCATGGGGTCCATGAGGATGGCAAATTATAGCTCTCTACCAGATATAAATGGCTGCATGTGTTGGGGATCTGTGTAAGCTAACTTTTAAATTTCTTAAAGTTAATTCTGATCCTTATTCAAGGGCTCTATTTAAGATGGTATTGCTGCAGAAGTACATACTGCATATAAATATTGAAACTATCCAGTTAAACGGCTCTGTAGACTGTTGCTTAACTTCAGAATAAATAAAGTTGTGCCATAATTTTAACTTAAATAGTAACGTCAGGGTGTAGCTGTTCTTGGGGTTTATATAGGATACTATTCTCAAATGGATGTTTCCTTAGCATTCCTGTAGGAGCTCTTACTTCATGCCATTTTGTCTCCTTTTTGCAGGAATGATGTGTTTAAGATTCACTGGCTAATGGCAGCTCTCCCTTTTACAAAGTCTCTGTCTTTAGTGTTCCATGCGGTATGTATAGTATGTCCTCTTGGAGTTTGCGGGGCAGGAATGGATGACGGGGAGGTGGAAGAGAAGTATGTGGGAAATGGAACAAATGAGCCGGGGTAAGCTGTATCAGAGGAAATGGAGCATGTATATTTATATTGCCTTTCCTAATGAGAGATTTCAAAGCACTTCCTAAACTGTTTATGTAGGGCTCACTTCTCTCACCACTGAAATCCACGTGTTCAGAGTTGCAACCTAAGAGTCCTGTACTAATACTGCAATGCAATGTTTCTTAGAAGGGCAGTGAATATAGATTCTGTCAATTAAAATCTTAAAGAAGTTAAATTTAATCAGGGCATATAACTAATGTAATTGTTCTTGAAAATGGTTCTGTGGGAACTTCAAAATCATAATTGGCAGAGCTGTCAACCTGGCACAGATGTGTATACTTTAAAGGCTCTGCAAGTGAAGAGTGCTGCCTAATGAATCAGTCTACTTTTGTGGAAGTCTGGGTTTCCCATCAAGTCCTAATAAAGGTTGATTTATAACAGAGCTGATGATCACAGCCCAACGTGATGTGACAATAAGCAAGGGTAGAGCAAATTCCATGAATTCTAAAGCTTCAGCCATCTGTGTCTGTTTTGGAATTTTAGGCCAAAGGACTACTTTAGCTTCATGGTAAACCATTGACAAGAGAACTTGAATTTCTTGTTTTTATACACATTCTGCAGGACCATTTCTCTAGAAATCCATATTTGTATCTTCTTATGCCATAGCAGATCTAAAACTAGAAGTTTTAATCGTGGAATATCTTTAAAAACCTAGTAATACAGAGAACTCTGTTTGGATGTTGCCTTCCTGTTGGAAGGATCTTATTAACAAGGACAAACACCTAATGTCTCTGGCACTAGGTTCAAGTAGTTCAACTCCAGGCAAGGCAAGAAGAGTCTGTATTAGGTTAATGCAATTTAACTGGAGTAACTAGTAAAATGCCAAGTATTTCAAATGCAAGCGGTTTTGTTCAATATAGGCAAGGGCTGGACGTGACAAATGGGCACCATCTAGATTAGTTTTACTAGGTTAGTCTAAAACCTGTACAAATTTGCAGCCCATCTGTGGTATCTTTCAGGGGGATACCACAGATGTGAGTCCTGCACAAATTGTTGTTAGCATTCTAGTCGAGTTGAAATGGCCATTGCAGATGAAATGCGTCTTCTGGTAGGGGTTGAGATTCTGCTGAAGGAGATTTGTGAAGTGACATCTTGTACCCTTTTGCTTCTAGATTGACTACCACTACATCTCCTCTCAGGGATTTCCCATCGAAGGCTGGGCTGTTGTCTATTACATCACACACTTGTAAGTATGCTAGGGGCTGACAACAGAGTCCTTGTGTTCACTTGAGTAAGAATTGTCTTGTGAGCAGTTGCTGTAACATACCTCCAGTAAAGTCTTACTTGTGTCTGTATTACAAGTTAATTTCCTTTAGGTCTGTGTTGTGTTGCTACTTCTAATTAAACTGGGGATTTTTCTGTTCACGTCCTCCTGCAGGATCTTTAAGTCAAGTGAGTTCAATATGGCACAGCCCAAATAAATTCACTTATTTTCAGTTGCCAAGCTCTGGAGCTGAACCCATCCAGTTCTGAAGAACGCTAAAGTGATTTTTAACACTTAAAATTTAGGCAACATTTCAAATGTAAACTATAGTATTGTCCATCTGGGACCTCACACAAATGGTTCCAGTCTTTACCGGGGGGTGGGGCATGGAATGCTACAACAGAAGCAAAGTGAAATGAATAATTTGCTTCTCACTTCTAGTCCTGGTTTGAAAAAGGTAAGAACATTTGGCTCATGACAGTTGCTGTTCCGGACTTCAAAGAAAGGGATTGTCAGGAATCTTTTTGCATAGGACAATCCGTAGTAACTGTTATTAGGTGTGTGAACTATTTGATGTTATAATGTAAGTTGGTGCTAGGTTTGAGAAAATGATGGAATATGCACTTAATGATGAAAATTCTTGTTCTGAAACTGATCAGAAAATTTTAATCTGGAAGGACTATATGAAATTAGTTCTAGCTTAAATTTCCTAGCAAAATGATACGCGTGAAAGGAGCCAGCCGAGAACCTTAACTTGTTTACTGCCCTTCCCTGCTTTTTGTACATTTTATTTGTGTTAAAACTGCTAACAAAGTAGTCATATACGTTTCCCCCACCGTCGGATTGTTTTTTGTAAATTATCATTGAACTGATGGTAGCGATTTTAGAGGGAACTGTATCTTAGTGTTAATAAGTCTGTCTGCTTTAATTTGATAGGGTACTAATGTGACACCTATGTCAGAACTCCAGTTATTTTGAAAACTACCAGAAATCTGAAATTTCCTCTCTTTCAGTAACAGATCAATTGATTAGAATAGTGTAAGGCATCTTACTCAGTTTTCATCCTCTAGCAGCTTAAGTCTGGTTCTGTTGTAACTTAGTGCAGGGTCTTCAATCTTCTTTGTAGGCAGTATGGGGAAGAAGAGCAAGCTGCTGCTGATACTGCAGGCTGCATGCCAAGAAGCAGTCATTTTAATTTTAAGGGGGGGTGGGCTCTTAAAGCGCACCTGCAGGGGGTTGGCGCTTGCAGGTGGAAGAGTAAATGAGTTTCTGAAAAGAAATGCTTTGCTTTTCTAATTGAGGCTCTGTTGTGTAGCTTTTCATTCTGGAATCTAATTCCCTTGCGAGTGTGAAGGGAAGACAGAGTTGCCAGTTCCACTAGGAGACTTCAAATTCTCCTTCAGACTTTTTTTAAGATCATAATGACGGATGCATAACTCCCTCAGAATGCTAGCACTCTGTGAACGCTTGTAAGAAAAGTCTCACGTTCCTCTGCAGTGTGCAGGCATAAGTGAGTAAATTTGGTTTTCTGTTATAAATTAAATGTTTGTCAGTTTTTCTAAAGAAATGCATTTGCTTGGGTTTGGGGTTTTGTTAAAATTGTCTGCACAAGAGATGACCAGGCAGAGTGGGAGTGAAGTGGGATAAGTTTGTCACTACAGGTATCTGTTCCTTTTTCAGGCTGAAGGGTGCTCTTCTGTTCATCACCATTGCACTCATTGGAACTGGCTGGGCTTTCATTAAACACATTCTTTCAGATAAAGACAAAAAAATCTTCATGATCGTCATCCCGCTACAGGTGAGAACAGATTCGTAAGAATCCATGAAAACTCTTTACATCACTTTGGTGATGTCTAGTTGCAGGTGTTCCCTATGATGGCACGTTGCATTAAGGTACTGGCCATGAAGCTAGTAGTCTAAAATATTAGATTCTGTGAACAAGCCTGTCAACCCATTATTGGTGTGGTGGAGTTAAGATTCAGTCTTTTGGTCTCTGAAGATGCAGTATCTGGTTACTCAAATTACTCTTCTCCATGATGAGTGGCAGATACAGGGATTAAACAGTGTGAAAGACGGTAGGTATTGACTACATGAGATGCATTCACTGGTTTTGGAGCAGAATTCAAGCCATAATTTGAATAGCTAAACAAAAACCAAGGATGAGTGGAGGCTTGGCTTCTGAAATATTGGAACTAGGTGGGTTAAAAAAACCCCACTTGGCTCAAGAGTCTAGAATTGGGACAACAGAAGTAAATATCTCCAGTGTGTTACATAGCTTGAGCTCCTCTTCTGCTCCAGAAGTGAGAGTAGATACAGGAACTGAAAGGGATAGTTCCAAGGCCTGTTGCCTCCAGTAGCATAGTCTTTTGGTCTTGCTAGTCTTGTTTTGCAAAATCAGATGCACAAATCTTAGCTGCCATTTGGACTGCCCGAGAACTGGTACTTCAGGCACAAAGCACTGCATCCCATACCCAGCTGAGTGTGTGGGCCTGGAGTTTGGCCTTCAGTATGCAGTCTTCCTTACCTACTTCAGTGAATGCCTTCACTGCTTATTGCTGGCACTGCAGATCCAGCACAGTGGAGTGAAAAAAGATTCTGTTCTTTTCTTGAACATCAGCAGAAATTTAATTCCAGTTTGTTCTATTGGTATGAAATCTGTGAAGGTGTCATTGAAAACATGACCTTGTCACAAAAGTTTTTACCAGAGGAGGTACTGAGTATTATGACTTAGTTGATGCACAAGTTCTTTCAAGGAAATTAGGCTGACTTTTTATGGATCTGGCAACCTAGAAATCAGTGCATTCAATTGCAATTTATCTGGAGTCATTGGCAGTTTCTTTACAAGGCACAATGCACTTGGAGCTAATTTGGGTACCAAAGGGAGTACACCTGTGTTAGTAGAGCTGCTTGATCCATGTGAAGAGCCAGCTATACTGCTGCTGGCACAGGAGCTACTGCATTCTGGGTTAACTTGGGGGTGTCTGCATCATAGTGTGTTGACCTTTGCAGACATACCCAGAGTTAAGGGTGGGACTCTATGACGGCACTTCAACTCTTTGTTCTTAAACTGATAATGGCTTACTGTGCCCTGTAGGTCTTGGCAAATGTGGCATACATCATCATAGAATCAACAGAAGAGGGAACCACTGAATATGGGCTGTGGAAAGAGATCCTCTTCCTGGTAGACTTACTATGCTGTGGGGCCATCCTATTTCCAGTAGTATGGTGAGTTAATGCATTTGATGAACTTGGCTTTCAGGGTCCTGATGTCTTTGGGCATTGTTGCTGAACTCATGGGTTTGGACTTGAGGGGGTGGGTCTCAAGGTGATAAAAGTGCAGTGTAAAGCAAAGAAAGTCTCACTCCTCACTGCAGTAGAATATTCTTTGTCCAACCTCTTAAAATGCATACATTATGTAGGATCACGTTCTCTTTTCTAGTTTGAAAGTTGTTTTTATTTTGAATAAGGGCTTGTCACCTGAAAAAGATGAGAAGTTTTGGTTTGCGAAACTAATAACATGATATTGAGCTTTGGTTGATGAACACAGCTTGGTAGGTGGGTGTGAATTGGTAGGTGACTTGTTTGGCAGCTTGGAGGTGCCTGTGAATTGAGAAGGCATATTGAGTCCACCACGATCCGCTGGCTGGGAAATTGGCTTCGTGGTCGGACCCAGAGGGTTGTGATTGATGGCAGTCACTCATCGTGGTGCCCTGTGACCAGTGGGGTCCCTCAAGGCTCTGTCCTGGGACCCATACTGTTCAACATCTTCATTAACGGTGTGGACATTGGAGTCAGGAGTGGACTGGCCAAGTTCGCCGATGACACCAAACTTTGGGGCAAAGCATCCACGCCAGAAGATAGGCGGGTGATCCAGGCTGACCTGGACAAGCTCAGCAAATGGGCAGATGAGAACCTGATGGTGTTTAACACCGAAAAATGCAAGGTTCTCCACCTTGGGAGGAAAAACCTGCAGCACCCTTATAGGCTCGGCAGTGCTACGTTGGTTAGCACTACAGAAGAAAAAGACTTGGGGGTCATCATTGACCACAAGATGAACATGAGCCTCCAATGCGATGCTGTAGCTAGTAAAGCGACCAAAATGCTGGCGTGCATCCATAGATGCTTCTCGAGCAAATCCCGGGACGTCATTCTTCCCTTGTACTTGGCCTTAGTGAGGCCGCAGCTGGAGTACTGCGTCCAGTTTTGGGCTCCACAATTCAAAAAGGATGTGGAGAAGCTTGAGAGAGTCCAGAGGAGAGCCACGCGCATGATCAGAGGTCAAGAAAACAGATCTTACGATGACAGGCTGAGAGCCATGGGACTCTTTAGCCTGGAAAAGCGCAGGCTCAGGGGTGATCTGATGGCCACCTACAAGTTTATCAGGGGTGACCACCAGGATCTGGGGGAACATTTGTTCACCAGAGCGCCCCGTGGGATGACGAGGTCGAACGGTCACAAACTCCTGCAAGACCGTTTCAGGCTGGACATAAGGAAGAATTTCTTTACTGTCCGAGCCCCCAAGGTCTGGAACAGTCTGCCAGCGGAGGTGGTTCAAGCGCCTACATTGAACACCTTCAAGAGTAAATTGGATGCTTATCTTGCTGGGATCCTATGACCCCAGCTGACTTCCTGCCCTTTGGGCAGGGGGCTGGACTCGATGATCTCCCGAGGTCCCTTCCAGCCCTAATGTCTATAAAATCTATGAGTCCTGTCCCTAGGAAGACCAGGGTCCACAAATTAGCACCAGTTTGTTTTCTTGGCTTTCCACACAGGAAAGCAAAGGCTGAAAGGTTATGGAAACTGAACTTCTCCAAGGTCACTAGGTGTGAGGGCACTAAGAGGTTCGGGTCCAAAGCAGAGTAGAAAACACCTCTGAAGCTGCAGAGGTCTAGAAATGAATCAGAATATGGGTAATAGATTGGGCAGTGAAACATCCCAGGATTCGTCCCTGTAGTGTGAGTATATGAGCAAGCTCCTCTTGTAACCTCTGCCTTGCTGCCCTTTACTTCTGCTGGAAATTATCTCCTAGAGTAACAGGGGGTGCCAAGCTGATATGAAACTAAAATGAAGGACCCTAAAAAGTATGAAGGAAGAGGTTGCTTGCCTAGCTGCTATCCATGTTTTGTTTTGTTTTTTATGTGGACCTTTCTTTATGCATCTGAACTTTTTTTCAAAAGTGGTGGTCATTAAAGATAAAGAAGCATGTTTTAGTTCTAGTGATCTGGGATGGAAAATCAAGCAGCTAGATGACAACCAAATGGTTTTGGCTTTCATCCACATTTCCTATGTATTTACTTTGCTGCTTGAAGGGAGGAATCCTGTTAGGAACATTTCCTTGCCCTTGTTCCACTCTTTTTGCCAAGGAAAATTGGCTAAATAGAACTAGGCTAAAACGTAAATAACTCTGGTAAATGCTATCTTTGGTCCTTAAAACAGTCATTTAGCAGCAATGTTTAGCTACTGAATTCCATTTTAGCCTTAATTAAATCAACAGCTGGATTTAAATGAGCAGATATAAATGGGCTGCTGGGTCCTTTGAATAATACAGTTGCAAGAATTGTCACATTTTGATCCTTGCTCTTCTACTGTCACACAGAGGATGCAAACATATTGGAGGGATAACCTCTAGTTCTCTAATTCACAGCACTCTCCATGTTTCTGACCTTACTTTGGAAAGCTGCTGCTCAAGATGAGTATATTGCTCAGCAAATGGAATTGAGGAAATGGCAATAGAGTTCCACCTTGGTTTGCTTTGGTCAAACTGGGTTGTCTTTTATGCAGTTTAGTAGTTGGACAGAGGACTGTCTAAACTCATACTGTCATTTTTCCATAACATCTGTAGGATCGTTCAGCATATCATTGTGTGACATCTACCCCCTCCTCAAAAAAATCCTGACGGTACTTTCAGGTTTATATATGTATTTTTTTTATATGGACAGTGTAAATGAAGCTACTTCAATACCAAAGCATTAAGTTGTGTGGTGTTTTTCTTATGGTAAAGGCACATTTACTGGGGCATAGTGTAAAAATTGTTCTCTCAGATTCAGAGGTTGGAAGGGACCTCATGAGATCATCAGGTCCAGTCCTCTCCCCTGCTCTGGGCAGGAAAGACTGCTGGGGTCAAATACGTCCAGCAAGGTGTGCATCCAGTCTCCTTTTGAAGATCTCCAGGGTAGGTGAAATGCACTCTCAGGGCTAGAAATGTACTTCTGCAACTCCCTGGGTACAAAACCCTTTTTCTAGAAAGCTCTTGTATCTAAGGAGTTCCTCTCCTTTTGAACAAATGGCAATATTGTCAAGATGTTAGTATACGTAGACATTAAGGTTTGGGGTTGAAATTCTGAGCTGTACTTTGTGGACAGTCTCATTGGAAATGATGGGATGACTCGTCTCAGCAAGGCGAATAGGAGTTGGTCATTGAGATTCTGTTCCTTCAGGGTGCCTTTTGAACTTGTGACATTTACTCTTTAGAGCCATGAGCTATGATAACCAATTTCAGTGAAAAGAGCTTAAAAAAGCAATAAGATGCCAGCCAGTTGGCAGCACTGTGAGTAGCAGCAGAGTTTTCTCATACCAGTGGAAAGTACTAAAATGGATGATATATATCCAAGCTGCTTATCTTCTTGGGTAGCTTTCCAGTGGGTAAAGCGGGTCCTACTCGTCTGTTTTTCTCAGCAGTAGAGGGCATTCCAGTGCTCTAATTTTAATATATCTGGCTTGAGGAGATGGAGGTGGTAAAGAGTGCTAAGTATGCTCTAGGTACTTGACCAAGAAGATACTTCCCCTGCCACTAACCACTCATGGAATCGCACTGTCAGAGTTGACCAGTGCTGAGTTAAATTTAGCACTCCACTATTATAGTTAAACTTGTGCTTTATTTTTCAGGTCAATAAGACACTTACAGGAGGCCTCAGCAACAGATGGGAAAGGTAAGTAATCTGCATCTCTTTTTGCTGCTTCACACTAAATGTCAAAAACTGCTGCTGCCTGAGTTTCACCTTTCATTGAGCTTTAGGTTTCAAGCATCTTAGAAATGTCTGTCCTTGAGTGAGTGAGAAAATGCTGATTTAAAAACAAAACACAATAACCAGTGCTGCTTGGGTAGCACTGGGATGCTTGTGCCAACAAGGTGTTTGTCACATGACTAATTTCTGTTAGACAAACTCTCAGAAGCAGTACCTAGGTAAAGTGGCATTTCTCCTCATTACTTTGGCTGCTGGAGTACCTTGTACATAAAACTTCTGCTGAAGAACCCTCCTGTAGCCCCCTCTGCAGTATCTGAATTTCCTGGAAGGCAAATGGAGGTAGAGAGGGCAGATGGCTTGTCTGAAATGTCAGTGACTTCATAGCAAAGTTTGAAACAGATTTCAGGAGTTGTTATCCTTCCTTGTGTTCCTGTCCGGAAGGAGGGAACTGAAGGAACCTGTTTAGAAATTAGTGTAAATTATACAACAGTGACTACTAAACAAGCTCCAGCTGTTCCAAAGTTTCCTAACTTGCGTATTTCTGTACTTCAGCTTTATGGGGAGCTGGTCAAAGAGGGGAAGTATATTTGACTTTACTGTCAGCTGCAGAAGTGAGGGGAAAGGGAGGTTGGAGCATAAAACCTTTGCAGTGTTTGGCTTTCCTGACTTGTCCTCCTGCTTCTCTAGGATCAGTACTCAGCTCACATGGTTGCAGATCTCCGTCTCTTGAATAAAACTGGATCCCTTTGGCAATACCTAATACTCTCCAATACTCCTGTTACTGAAGCCTAAACCTTCTTTTTCAGGAGGCAACACTGTTAATACATGCTATTGTCTACTCCTCCTTGTTCCAACCTGTTTGCATGCTTCCATTTAACTACTTTTTATTCTCTTCCTCTGTTCTGTCTTTGCAGTTGCCTCTTAGCTTCTTCCAGTGTGATATGCTACAGTTCATGTTAGCCATAGGTAGGGTGACCATACATCCTGGTTCGGCCAGGACAGTCCCAGCTCTTGAAAGCTGGGCCCAGCTCGTTGGTGAAAATTAAAATGAGAGTCCTGGAATCACAGGAGCATGGGGTGCAGTCCAGCACGAGGAGGCAGAGTGGCTTGGTAGCGGCTCTGCCTCCTTGCCAGACTGTGCCCGTGGCCCTGCCTGCTGTCTACTACTACACCTGCAGCAGTGCTGCTGATTTGGGGTGGGACAGTGTCCTAGATTTCCTTAGAGTTACTTTAGGTATAGGGTACCTCTGTGATCTAGTGGGCAAATCCTAAAATTAGAAGCTTGGATACTGATTTTAGGTCTGTCACCTTCTTACTGAAAGACCTTGGGTGAGTTGCTTTAATATCGGTTTCCCAGCTGTAAAATACAGATGATGGTTTGGAAAAAAAAAAAAAAAGTAGCTTCAGAGATGGAGAATGTTGTAGAAGTATTAAGTATTAGATTTGCTACCAGAAATGCAAGCAAGAGCTGCTAGCATTAAACGTTGACTGCAGACTTTGCTATAAGCAATTCTTTGATAAAACAACATGCCATGTTGACCTGGACTATGAATCTCCCTTAAACTTATATCTCTTTCTGGTCTGCTTTGTTATCTGTCTCTGGATCAAGATATACTTAGATTCTAAGCTCTCTGGAGCGAGGTGTGGGAGTGTGTGTGTACACATGCATGGTGCCAAGCCCTGTGATGTTTCTAGGTGCTGGCGCATATGCCTGGTTGTCTGGTGTGTCCTGAGTAGAACGCTGTTTTGAAATGAATTCTGACAATATGGAGGTGTCTTAATTCTGTGTCTAGGCCTACCTGCCCTGAGAGTGATGATCAGAGCCTGAGATCCAGTGTAATGGTAGCAGATCATAGTGCTGTGCAGTTGGCCAGTCTTTCACAAGATGGTGCTGTAGAGTTTGCTTAATGTTCAAATGAACTGACTGAAAGAGATAAATGAAGTGGCTGTCATCAGAGGTACCCAACATAGAAGAGTTGCCCACAAAGCATGGGACATGAAAATCAGGATTCAAGTAATCAGTTCTTTTGGGATACATTTCAGTTTCAGGTTGTAGGTTGGAAAGGTACAACAGGTCTGGCTCTTAACGTGTCTGACTGACACAACCTCTCAGCCTTTTCTCTAGTTTCTTTATTTTTGGTTGTGAGACTCCTGTTCGGTATGGCTAAACACTGTTCAGTTTGCCATGGATATTTGTTGAGCACCAACAACTGCTGTTACTGCACCCAAGAGCAACTCATTTTGCAGACTGAGGGGCTGTGACTTGATGCAATGCAGAGGTATGGCTGTTTTTATCCTTTCTTGCTGCATTGTCTAAACAGATAGGCTGCATCTACATGAGTGTGGACATTTGTTTCCCCAAGGACAAGAAGCAGTGGCACACCTTGTCACCTTGTGCCACTGTTGCTTCTCCTTGGGAAACACTTGTGCCACGTGCCCTTTGGCATGTAGCAGGTTACCCTGGGTGGGGAGGGAAGGCTGGGACCAGCAAGTGTGCTGGCCCCAGGAGTTGTACCTGGGGTTCTGGGGGCCTTGGGGAGCTGCAGCCATGGCAGTCCTGCTGCTTGGAGCCTGGCTGGCAGCTAGATCTCGAATCATATGGCATCAACCCCCCCACCCCTTGCACTGCTAGCTTGTAGCGGGGGGAACACCTGAATGTGTGGTGCATGTCACTGTAGAAGGGTCTGTGGGACTGCAGGGCCACATGCCCATGCTCATCTGGGTGTGCTTATAGAGTGCATCTTTTCTCATATGTCAGTTGCTTGCCATCTTTTTATAATGAAAAAAAGCATTGTGCCAGAAAGATTATTGCTTAATTCTTAGTTAAGATACTAGTGGGGGCACCTGAGATGATGGGTCTTCACGTGACAGATATAAATGCAGTCATTAAAGGTAAAGTAATTATGCTACTGGTGATAGGGTCTCAGGAACGTAAGTGGGAATCCTCCTGGTGAGAGGATTAACAGGAGCCTGGTGCCAGCAGTAGAATTTTGTGACGGGTCCCACCCTAGCTGACTAGTTCAGAGGATGAAAGATAATTTTGTTTGCATTATCAGCCAGACTTAATTTGCATTTTTTTTTTTTTTTTTTTTTTTTACTATAAAAGGATATGCTTAGTTGAAATAATTATGGTCCTTTTCAATTCTGAGTCTCTTGGGTAGCTCATACGATTGCTCTGGAGGCCCTATCTAGTTTTGTAGGAAAAATGTGACTGGCTCTATCTGTAAATGGACTAGCATTCCTTTCCTAGATGAAGGTGAGAGAGTCTCTCCTTATTAACTGGTGAGAGCTACTAGATTTTCTATCATGCACTGTAAGCACAGTGCTGCATGTCCTAATCTGAGTCTTGCAGACAGTGCAGTCCTGGCTGAACTGCTTGTCACCTTGCTGGTCTTACTGGCATTACCTTTGAGACTTCCCCGTTTCTCTCTCAAACTTCATTGATTTCTAGTTTGTTTTTTTTAAATTTTGGCTTCCTCACCTCCCTGTGACTGAACCCCATTATCACAGCAACTAGCTTTTCCATTTCCCCGCTTTGCACCTTGCCAAACTGTGCTCCTAAGGAGGTACTAGCTACCCCAAGGTCTCGATTCTAGAGGAGTTAGTTTGGTGATTGGCTCTGGTAACACTGATCAGCATAAATTGGTGGGCGATCAGCTCCGTTGTCCCAAATTACAAAGCCACTTCTACATATTCAGCTCGGTACCAATTCACTGGTTTATTTAATGTGACCTTATCATTAAACTCATCTAGACTTGCTTGTGCTTGCTTGGTTAACACTACCATCTGGTTTCACGTCTTCTGTGTCCCTAGCCTTTATTTCATCTCCAGCATGCCAGCAGCTGGAGATGGTCCACCCCACTTTCTCTTATTCAGTTACCCTACTTCCTGTCTCGATCTTTGCAACCATGACTTGTTGACACAGGTCTCTGCTTCACCTCTACCTCCTAGCTGCTAAATACTCTCTTACCGTATAACCTTCCCACTGGTGAAGAAGACTTGGCTGCTTTAAGGAACCACGTACAATTGTGATTCCTGTGCTGTTTGGAACAGTTGGATCAGGTCCCCAGGGGACTCTTCAGCACATTATCCTAGCAGTCTTTCCCACCCACACGTCCACTTAGTGTGATGCATGTCTTGAACTATTTTAGCCGCATCTCAAACTGGGTATTAGCTAGTAGCCCCCCTGAGTCTAGTTCAGTCGTGACTGTAGTCTGACTAGAATAGAAACTCTAAGTAAAAGGCTGCCTGACCAGTAATTGTATTTGCCAGTCACAGCTATGCTTGTTGCAGGCTCACTGGACCATCTATTTGGTCAGTAAAAGGGCCACTAAATGCACAGGTAGTTCAAGGCCAGTTAGCTGAGGTTAATTGTAATGCATGTCTGGAAGAAGGAATAGTAGTTGACATGTGACTTTTTCCTATTGTTCTAGGAAAAATTCTTAGCTGTGTGGGCAGGAGGGACTGCCAGCTGGGAGTGGTTCAGACACGGTACCTGTACAATTGGAGTTGCTACTCTGCCCTGTCTGATCTTACTCCTGTAAGGCAACCTTTAATTCTCTTAAAACAAAATGATTGGCTGTTGTCCTGTGTAGCAATGGGTATAATCATCCCTCTAGGCTGTTTTTTTTTCCTTCTCTTTCCAGTGTTTGGCAGTGCATTTTAGAGCCTGTAACTTGCTTTGTGTGTTCCTTGCCAGCTTTTAAAAGCTTGGCTGTGCTTCTGATCCTTCCCCAAATCTTTGCTTTCCAGACAGGATTCACTGGGCTGTCTGATTCACTAGTTACTGAAGATCAAATTTGCCTTGTTCACAAATCTAAATGCTTAGCAGTTTCCTCTGTTGGGTATGAAGGGAAGCAACCCTGCAGTGAAATGGCTTGTATGCTTTGTGTGTCATGCATCTACACTCACATTTTAGTCTCAGGGTGTTGCAAGAACTATGTATGGAGGAGCGAAGGGAATACTGTTTAGTAATATTTCTGCTTTTGAGACGCTTTCCTAAATTCATGGTTGCAATACATCTCCCCTTAAACTCGGTAACTTTACTCTTCAGTATACTGAAAGCCCTCGGTATTGTTGGACAGGGTGAAGAAGAAGAATACTGCTGCAGTTTTTGTTGTGCCCCTCTCCTGTGTATGTGAAGAGAGATATGAAAGTTGGTGCAGTCTGGTCACGAACTGCTAGCTATTTTCTTGAAGCACTGCAGCATGCCAAAGTTGGCAGCAATATTAGAGGAAATACTTTGCAGCTAGTAGCTCCCAGGCAACCTTCCCTGTATGCTCTGCAGTGGGCAGATGATGATGAGTTCCTTCATGCCTGCCCCCTAGTTTAGAAAAACTTGATCGCTCTTTACTTTTAGCCCCTCTACTCCTGCTGCTGCATCAAAGAAACACTGAATGAAGGGCAAAATTGTGCTGGATCCAGAGAACCGTCTGCTCCTAACGACGGCAGCTGCTCACGTTGGAGGCAGGGGTACCTGGCAGGATCTGGCCAGAGCACAGCTCTGAAGTTCTCAGCAAAAAAACCCAGACTGATAGGTCTGTGCTATTATCAAAAACCTTGAGTGGGGCGGGGGGGACGCACAATTTTTTGAGCATAACTGATGGGATTGTGAGTTAGGGGAGTAGATCTGTCAAGTGTTTCCCTTGGAGATCTGATAATGTACCTGCAGGTGTCACAGATCTGAGTTATAGGTTGTATGACTGCTCTGATAGTTTCACGGCCTCACGTTTAGAGGTGCTAAAATTGGCCATTTTTTCCTTGATTTTTTTTTTTTTTTACTTGCAAGTGTGCGTGCGACTTGAAGCTTGTGTACCAAACTCTCCTCTTTTTCCTACTAGAGTTTAGACTGCCGATCTCTGCGCCCTGCTTGATATGTACGCTTGGTACCAGAGCATACCATACTGGCTGCCATACTAACCCAACCCGGCTTCCAAACTCCACTTCTGGCCTTGGAATGTTTTACCAGCACTGAACCTGCAGCCACTTGGGGCAGTTGTGTTCTTCAGTTATTCTTACAATGGGCAGCGGGAAATAGGCACATACTTTGCTTGACTCTTCGAGGATAGGAAGAAAGGGAATAAGGAATCTATTTGGAAAGCTTCTAGTGTATTTTCTGCTCTTGGCGTGATGCACTTCTAGTAGGTTAGGACTGTCATAGCATGCAGTGCATTCTAGCTTTTTCTTAGTGCTGTTTGTTCCACTGCATGCCACACAGTTGTTTGGACTGGGTCTGCTTGTGTCCTGAGCCACAGTCCTTATTGCTATTGCATAAATGTTCTGTAGCGGTCAGACTTGCTCGTCAACAAAGTTTTGTCTGCTGGCGTGCTGGGCTGTGATGGACAGTCTGACCTTTTTTTCCACCTTTGTAGCCTGTTGTAGCATCCGAGATCAGCGTAGTAGACACTTGGAGCGAGACATTCTTCTTTCCAGACCTTTGTGGTGTTATATTTTTGATCAATGCACATCTGAATATTGCAGGTACAAGCTGTTTCAAATGGAGATGGAGAGGGGAACTGGCAGAGCCAAAATGTAAGTGTTATTACAAACCAGTGAGACACCTTCCTGGAAGGGCATTAATTCATTAAATCCCTCCAAGGAGGGGGTGAAACATGACTTTAACTTTTCCTAATTAATTATTGCACTTTATAGAACCTGAGGGGCCCTCCTTTAGTTCTCTGTACTGCTCTCCAGTTAAGCACATTATCCCTTAAAGAACCACTACATACTTGCCATGTTTTAGGGGTGTTGTTTGTAGCTGTGTTGGTCTAAGGACGTGGGTAGACAAAGTTCTTTGGGTAAATGTGATATCTTTTATTAGACCAACTAAAATTTAATTGGTCAAATAAAAGATATCACTTTTACCTGAAGAAACTATAACAATAATTTAGGGATCAGTTATAGCAAGCCTACTTATGAGCAGCTCTTATTAATGGCCTGTGTCACTATTGCAAGACCAGACCCATGAGTGTTTAAAGCTGTCTTACTTAAACCAGAGAAAGAGTGTAACATCATCTTCTCACATACTTGCCAAGCCTTCATTAAGTTGTTGTGTGCATCTTGTCCTTCTCCAGCACTCCTGTCTTATCAGAGCTCTAGATAGTAAGCCTATCTGACTTCTAGGTTATAAATGCCAGCTGCTGTCCTGGCATAAATTCCCTCTACAAAAAGCTGTCAGTGGCTTTGTATGTCCCATTCTAGTTACAGTATCTGGGCCTTGTGGGTAGATGGGTTTTAAACTTATTTAGCAATCAGTCACGGCAAGACTTTGACTGGGTTGCTACAGAGTTGAGCATATTGAGTTTGCAAAAAAAAAATTGCATGAGCTACTGATCACCAGTACTCGTGGAACTGCCATATTATCATTTTTAATCTCTTCAGTGCAGGACCGTACTTTTCATTCAGGGGACAGAGAAACTGGCTGATCCTCACTGCAGTACATAAACACTGGCTCTTGTCCCTGGTGGAGTCAGGTGGTGTCTGAACACAGCTGAAGAAAGCAGCACGTTCTGATTATTTGAGCAAGCTAGCTTCCTGTAACATTTTCTTCATTTCCTTTCATAATTGTTGTAGTTTCTGTCTTCCCCACCTCTCTCCAAACCACAGGTGAGCACTGGGTATTGTGAAGCTGCATATTGATTATCCCTAGACAGGGATTTTTCAGAGCGGAGTTCAGTTCCTGTCAACTTGGGGAATATGCATGATGAGTTTTAATTGGCAATCAGATCTTTTGCTGTCACTGCCCTTTTTCCCCCTGTATGAATCATGTAGAATAACTCCTGCAAATGATGAGTCAAGGACTACTGAGCATTGATAGACTGGAAGTTTGAATCACAGCAGCGCTGCAATGCACGCCCCCTCACCCACCACAGAAATTAAGTCTGAGCATTCTAGTATTTGTGTTCAGTCTTTGGTGAGGGATTTAGTGAGAGAAGGGACCGCGGGGTGGGGAACTGACACAGGAGCGTATTAGGTCGCAAGCTCTCGGTCGTCACTCAAGCATAATGTTAGATGGTATTATGCTGCGTGGCATATCTTGCTCTGATCACTGAATAACTCCAGAGTGGGACATTGGGGGAACATTGTCAGTTCCCATGCTGCACTCATGCTTATGAGTAGGCTTGGCAGATTGAATTTTAATAATTTTGACTGATAGTATCAATGTTTATTTTTAAGCATTTATTTAGATTTTTATTTAGTTAAAATGTTCAGGATTGCTTGAAATCAGGGGTGTAGAGGGCAGACAATTTATTAATGACAGCATACTATTATTAGTAGTACAGTTTAACCGCCTGCTGTGACAAATGTAACCATCACCAGCTGAGTGGCAGAGGTGACATCAGTCCCGGCTCTGCTGGTCTGTAGCTCCCTCGTCTGCTTTGCCACGTCGTCTTCCTGTGTTCCCAGTCCCCTGGGGTTTCTGGGAGTTGCAGTCCAAACTCCAGTCAGCATCCTCCTGTTGTTGCACACTCCATCAGCCATCATTTTTCTTGCGTTCCCTTTCTATAAATTTTGACGCTTACTGGTAGAAATAATTTTTCATTGGCCTGTGTGTGAGGTGAAATCAGCGTTTATCGACATTCACCGATTAAAAATCGAATTCTGCCAAGCCTACTTATGAGGAGCTCTTATTAATAGCTTGTGTCTCTATTGCAAGGCTAGAGCCATGAATATATAAAGCTACCTTACTTAAACCAGAGAAAGAGTGTAATTTTGACATGTGGCAAGAAGGAGGAGCAGCAAAACTAGTTTCATTGGGCATTTGTACACATGCACGTGCTGCAGCACCAAATGCTTTTAAAAGCACCTGGTGCTGTGGCGCATGTATTTGTATAAATGGCAAAATGCATATCAGTGCTAAGAAAATGGTAGTGGTGCACTTTTTGAACTAAAACACATTGAAGGTGTGTTAGTTCAAAAGTACACCACCGCTATTTTCTGCACATTGATGTACATTTCACCATTTATACAAATGCATGTGATGCAGCGCCAGGCACGTCAGCTCGCATGCTCTGCAGACTC
Source organism: Crocodylus siamensis (assembly GCF_052110815.1). Taxonomy (NCBI): domain Eukaryota; kingdom Metazoa; phylum Chordata; order Crocodylia; family Crocodylidae; genus Crocodylus; species Crocodylus siamensis. Next base: position 8,989,360 of record NC_143405.1, on the reverse strand, counting down.
TATTAATAGAGTCTGCTCCAATGTGCCGGATTTCCATAAATACTATTAGTACTAATTGTTTTCCTGAAGCTAAGCATGGTATGTTTGGTGAAGAGCTTAATCTGATCTGACTGGGATACAACCTTTTGGTTTTGGCCACTCGGAGGCAGTAACAAGCCATAAAGGTCAGACTAGCACATTGCAGCCGATCCGAATGCTTTGCGGTTCTGCTGTTCTGTACCTTCCTGGCATATTGGATACTTGGTTAGAGATAAGTTGGGTTGGATAGGGACTAGATTCCCTGAGCCAGGTAGTCCCTTCCAGTCCTAGTTTAATTGAAGGGGAAGATGTAAAATGCTCCAGTTACTCCTAAATCAAGGTAGTATATACTTAGCTTATACAACTTTACCTACAAACCAACTGCTTACCCACCTCCTCAGTCATGCCCTGGAGACTTTCAAGTTAAATTAGCCCTAGGTTGGTGAATCTTAACCAGTCTGTTCTTAGAGGTTTCTATGCATGTTACAGGAGGCTTTCTGCACTCCAAGTGCTCCAAGTAAAGTGGAATCTGCTTTTGGCTGTCGTTTTACCAGTTCCAGACTTTGACCCCAGCCTGTTTTAAATGCAGCTGGCAGTATCTTTGCTGTACTATATATAAAGGGAGATTTGGTCTAGTTAGTCGCAGCTGCAACAACATGGCACCTCTTTCTGATGCCCGATTTCCTCCTGCTTGCACTTGTGAGTCCATGGAAGACTTTATACGTACACAATACTAGATGCATCTGCACCTGCCTTTTGTACCAAGCCAGGCTGCGCGGGTGGCTTTGTGTACCATGTTGCATGTGTTCCTTTAAGAGCAAGGAAGTTTGGCGGGTGTGTGTGTGTGTTTGTCTGCACACACACAACAGGAGAGATGGCTTTGGGTGTGTTCAATGGGGCTTTCCTACATGTTGAGACCTATTCATACCACTGACATGGCAGTAGCACACCCTGCTTACCAGGCTGTTTCATTGTCTTTCAGATGAACCAAGGAATGATGACAGGAATGTTCATAGCCCAAGATTCAAAAGCCTGGCTTTCTAGAGCTGTTGTCAGAGACGACTTGATGCACAACATTTTTGTCTGTTCCAGACAACTGTTGTGTTGTACATTGACAGCAGTAGGCGAGCTGAATGCACCGATATAGTGATTGTGCTGTAGTGGGCTGCATGCTTTATAAGAGCAGTTCTTCCTTCTCTGTCACTTCATGGCCATCTCGTTGTCCCTGATAGCCCTGTTGGTGAATGGGAGCTGAGTATCAGATGTGCCACAAAAGAGCTGTCCAGGAAGCTGGAGAGTGTTGGCTCTACAGGGCTCACCTGTTAATCTGGGTTGCATTCTCTGATATTATTAAGGTTCATTTGCTGCAGAGCTTGCAAATGCAGTTTCAACAAAAGGGCTTAGCAGTGCTGCTCCTTATTAAATTTTGCATCCAGTTAAAAGGTTAGACGTGGCAGAAAGCAGTTCTTGCTACGTAAACCCTCTTAGGATGCTGCTTGAGCCAACTGGTGTAGCTTTTTTTGACAGGCAGCAAACATTTTTGTGTAAACTGGACAAGTTTGCTCTGTTCCCTGCAGCCTCCACAGGCATTCTGACTAGAAACCTATGTTCAGTGGCTCTGGAAGTAGATTGTATCTATGTAGACTGTCACAGTGGGGACCCTTTGCCCTTCACGATGTCGCTAAAGCACCGGGAGGCCACATGCATAATTCCAGCACCACCTGGAAGAGCCTGAATCTTAAACCGAGTTTGACAGCTGCTCCATCTGTTGCTGACCTCCATTCTCATCCACATCAGTATATGCTGCATTCAGCAAGAGCTTGCGTAATCTTTTCAATAAACAGGCCGTTTAGCCCCAGGGCCTTCGCTTGCGCAGCTTGGTACTGGAATGCGGGGATTTGTCATGAGAACTATTGCTCTAATATGACTTCAAATATCAGCCTTAAATTATGGCTGAGGCATGACTGATTGGTGCAGGAAAAAGCTTTATTGCTGTAATTTTTTTTTTCTTGTGCCTGACAAGGTAAGCTCTGCTGTATTTCTAAGAAACCCTGAGTAACTTTTGTACTGTTTTTGCCAGTTTTATTCCTCACATCCTGAACTGATCCACCTCTCTTACAGTTCAGTGCAGCGTTGTTGCTTTTTTTTTTCCAATTGTTAATAGGCAGTTATCCTTCTGCTCAGCATGGCAACAGAGCATTTTATGCTGTTCAGCCCAATCACAAAAGTTACACTTCCTGATGAAAGGGGGGCGGGGGGGAATCTCTTAGGCTGTCCTTTCTGGATGGATTGAGCAGAGTGGCCTAGGAGGTCAGCCACTCCATTTTGAAGTACTCAGTGCTTTGAGGGGTAATGGGAAGGCTAGAAGTGCTTATGTTGATGGCATGTGAACCATTTTAGCTTGGGAGTGTTAATGTATCTGCTTTTGGTGAACGGAGAGTGCGGAAGCCCAAATCTTAAGGGACTGCATCTGTCAAAGGATGCAGAAGACTGCAATTTAGTCTGCATAGACTGAACAGGAATGAGTGTAGATTTAATCCGTAAAAATGTGGTGCTCACCCTACAAAACACTGGGAAAGGCATACCCTGTGCAGAGAGAGAAAAGAGAAGCTGAAGTTGATGATGCAGTAAAATACTACAGAACTGTTTGGGGTATAAATTACTCTCACCTTCCCTGCCCTTCCCCGGCACCGTCCGTCTACCCTCTCCTGAACAATACATCGCGATGGCATGATGTTCCTGGTAAACTGAGGCAGTTGCTTTCCATATAGGGACCTGTATTAGGAATGTATCCAGCCAAAGATTCAATTGCTGCTCATGTTGGGAAGGATCAAGAATGCATCTTGTGGAAATGACTTGATGAAGGAGAAAATTCCTGTAATCTGGAGCATCCCATACTAATTGTCAATCACAGCTTGTTAACTTCTGCCTTTCCCTCTCTTCCTTTCTTCTTTGACTGTGATAATGAGCCGAGTGTTGTGAGGAGACCAAAAATATTCCCCAGTTCCTGCAGTGAGATTTGAGAGGGCGTTTGCTGATAGAGGAGGAGGCAGTCAGGCTGCCCTTGGCAGTCATCGATATTTCATACAAAGGGAGGGGAGGAAACTAGAAGTTGCATCTCTGACCCCTCTGACCTTGGGAAGAGTTGGATATATTATTTTGGGAGAGGTGGTGAAGTGATCTGGAGGCTGAGCTCTTGCTCACAGGCGAGCTGCTTAAGTACAAGGGAAATGCAACTTGACCTTTCTTAAAAGGTGCGTCGGAAAGATCTGCAGAAGAATTTAATAGGCTGCAGACTATGCTGGTACGATGGGAGACATCCTCCCACACCTGTTGACTTTTAGCTGGAAGGGCCTGAACAGTGCATTGAATATTTGGGGGGGGTCCCATCTCTCCCCCATACTTCACTCTGCGGGGTGTTGACTTAACAGATATAGGGACCCCAGTAATTACGGCAAATTGGTTCACGGATTGTAATGCCTCCAGAAAATACCAGCTGTCTCATAGCTACTTCCCAGACAGTTTTCTCTGGCTGCGCGTGTGCATTTCCCCACTACAGTGTTCTGTCATGCCTCGCCTCCCTGCGAGATTATCTTTTTGAGATGAAGAATGGGTTTGTTTCTCACCAAGGACATTTGAAGAGTACAAGCTTCACTCCTTTTTGTTTATTTGCCACTGAATTGCCTCCATGAAATCCAGATTCTGTTCTTGAAACCACTGTAAACAGTCTCTGTAGAATCATAGAAGTCGGGTTGGAAGGGCCTTTGTAGATCTTCAAGTCTGACCTTCTGCCAGGGCAGGAGAAAAAACTGGGCTCAAATGATCCCAGCTAGGTAGGCATCAAGCCTCCTCTTAAAGACCCCCAGGGTAGGAGCCAGCACCACCTCCCTTGGAAGTTGGGTCCGGATCCTAGCCGCCCTAACTGTGAAGTAGTTCTTGTGGATGTCTAATCTAAACCTACTCTCCAATAACTTGTGGCTGTTATTCCTTGTTATGCCAGGGGGCGCAAGGGGAAACAAGGTCTCTTCTAAACCCGTCTGGTCCCCCCACCCCCCAGTGAGTTTATAGACAGTCACCAGGTCCCCCCTCAGCCTTCTCTTGTGAAGGCTGAACAGGTTCAGGTCCCGCAGTCTCTCATTGTAGGGCCTGCCCTGTTGCCCCCGGATCATGCGGGTGGCCTCCTCTGGACCCTCTCCATGTTGTCCACATCCCTCCTGAAGTGCAGTGCCCAGAACTGGACGCAGTACTCCAGCTGCGGCCTGACCAGTGTCGCATAGAGGTGGGATCACCTCCTTGGCCCTACTTGAGATGCATCTGTGGATGCACGATAAGGTGCGGTTAGCCCTGCCAACTGTGACCTCACGTTGTCGGCCCGTGTTCATAGTTTCATAGTAGCTAGAGTCGGAAGGGACCTAGGTAGATCATCTAGTCCGACCCCCTGCCTTAGCAGGAAAGAGCACCGGGGTCAGATGACCCCGGCAAGGTGCTCATCTAACTTCCTTTTAAAAATCCCCAGGCTAGGAGCCTGCACCACTTCCCCTGGAAGCTGGTTCCAGGCCCTAGCCGCCCTGACTGTGAAGTAGCGCCTCCTAATATCTAATCTAAACTTACCCTCCGCCAGTTTGTGACCGTTATTCCTGGTCACTCCTGGCAGCGCACGGGGGAACAGGGACTCCCCCAATACCTGCTGATCCCCCCTGACCAGTTTGTAGCAGGCCACAAGGTCCCCCCTTAACCTTCTCTTGTGGAGGCTAAACAGGTTCAGGTCCCGTAGCCTCTCCTCATAAGGCCTGCCCTGCTGACCCCTGATCATATGAGTGGCCCTCCTCTGAACTCTTTCCATATTGTCCACGTCCCTCTTGAAGTGTGGCGCCCAGAACTGGACGCAGTACTCCAGCTGCGGCCTGACCAGTGCCGCATAGAGGGGGAGGATCACCTCCCTGGACCTGCTCGAGATGCATCTGTGGATGCATGACAGGGTACGGTTGGCCTTCTTGACTGCCTCCCCACACTGCCGGCCCATGTTCATCGTGGAGTCAATGACGACTCCAAGATCCTTTTCCGTCTCCGTGCTGGCAAGAGGGGAGTTCCCCAACCTGTAAGTGTGGTGCCGGTTCTTCCTCCCCATGTGCAACACCTTGCACTTATCAGTGTTAAACCCCATCCTATTCTCATCCGCCCACCGTTGCAACCTGTCAAGATCAGCTTGTAGCCTATTGCACCCTTCTAGTGCACCCACATCCCCCCACATCTTAGTGTCATCAGCAAACTTGAACAGGGTGCTTTCTACCCCGTCATCCAAGTCACTGATGAAGATGTTGAACGGTGCGGGCCCGAGGACCGAGCCCTGCGGAACCCCACTGCCCACGTCCTTCCAGGTCGAGAAGAACCCATCCACTACCACCCTCTGGGTGCGGCCCTCCAACCAGTTGGCGACCCATTTGACCGTGTGGGCATCGACACCACAGTCTCCCAGCTTTTTGATGAGGACAGGGTGAGAGACAGTGTCGAAAGCCTTCCGGAAGTCCAAAAAGACTACATCCACAGCAACCCCTGCGTCTAATGATTTGGTGACCTGATCGTAAAAGGCCACCAGGTTGGTCTGACAAGACCTGCCACTGATGAACCCATGTTGGTTGCCCCTGAGCATGCATTCCCCCGCAAGGCCCTCCTGGATGTGTGCCAGGATAATTTTTTCAAAGAGCTTACCCGGGATTGAGGTAAGACTAACTGGCCTGTAATTTCCCGGGTCCTCTTTTTTTCCCTTTTTGAAGATAGGGACCACATTGGCCCTCTTCCAGTCCTCCGGCACCTCACCAGAGCACCACGAGTGCTCATAGAGCCGCGCCAGGGGTCCCGCAATGACCTCGGCCAGTTCCTGTAGAACCCTAGGGTGAAGATCGTCCGGACCAGCGGACTTGAACACGTCCAGCCTCTCCAGAAGTACCCTAACTAACTCCTCGCTAACCCCTGGCCCAGGCGTGTCTCTCTCGGGGCCCAAGGGGGGCCCAGCAGGGAGGTGGCTGAACTGGTCCCTACTTAGGAAGACAGAGGCAAAGAAATCGTTAAATATGTTAGCTTTGTCATCTGGCGTGATGACTAAGTTGCCCATCGTGTCCTGCAGGGGCCCCACATTACCCGGGACCCTCTTTTTACCCCCTATGTATTTGAAGAAGGACTTCTTATTGTCCTTAATCCGGGAAGCTAGTCCTATCTCCAACTCTGCCTTGGCCTTCCTGACTGCCCCCCTACATCCTCGGGCGACTGTAACATAGTCCTTCTTGGTGATGACCCCATCCCTCCATTGGGTATATGCCTCCCTTTTAGCAAGGAGGCATTCCCGGATGCTCTTAGTGAGCCATGGGGGTTTATGTGCCCTCCTGCTCCCTTTGACCCTTGTTGGGATTACCTCCCTTTGGGCATGGAGGATCGTCTCCTTAAGGAGCAACCACTCACCTTCGACATCTGATTCCCTTCCCCTCTGGGTCCTCAGCGCTTCCCCAACGATCCTCCTTAGCTTGTTGAAGTCAGCCCCCCTAAAGTCTAGGGCTGTTGCCTTGCTGCAGCCCTTTGCCACCTTACGCTGGATGGTGAATTCCAGCAAGCGATGATCACTGTCTCCCAGGTGGCCCATCACCCGCAGCCCCCTCACCAGGTCATCACCCGTGGCCAGCACCAGGTCCAACAAGGCGTCTCCCCTGGTGGGGCTGTGCACCTCCTGGGTTAGATGGAGGTCCTGCACTCTGGCTAAGAACCGACGTGAGCGATCAGACTTGGCTGACTGCTCCTCCCAGCAGATGTCTGGGAAGTTCAGGTCCCCCATGATGACCACATCCTTAGCCCTCACTGCCTCTGTGAGCTGACCTAAGAATTCCTGGTCGAGCTCTTCTCCCTGGTTGGGAGGTCTATAGTAGACTCCCACCGTTAAGTCTCTCTCCCCTGGACTGCCTTTTACTCTAACCCAGAGCACCTCAGAGTGCCCCCCCTTGCTAATTAACGAGGAAGTATATTCCTCCTTGATGTAGAGTGCTACTCCTCCACCTTTCCTTCCTATCCTGTCCTTCCTGTATAGCCTGTAGCCCTTGACACTCACCGCCCAGTCATGCGATGAGTCCCACCACGTTTCTGTGATCCCTACTATGTCAGGGCTGGTGACAGCTAGGAGGAGGGCGAGTTCCTCCTGCTTCTTCCCCATACTTCGAGCATTCGTGTAGAGGCATTTGAGGCCTCCAACGGTTGTGCCCACTGACCCCCTAGTCTCAGCAATGCCCCGTCCCCCATCGCTTACCTGTTTCTCCCTTTTGACCATTGGTCTGGGCTCGCTGGCTGTTGCTGGGCCTGGTAGTTCATCGTCTCCTCCGCCCTCATCTTCCCCCTCCCCCGACGAGCCTAGTTTAAAGCCCGCCGAAGGAGGTTCATCAACCTGGAAGAGAACACACGCTTACCTTTAGGGGAAAGGTGGAGCCCATCCCATCCCCAGCATGTCTCTCATCACGATGTGCCGGTCATGGCTGAGGAAGCCAAAGCCCGCCTCGAAGCACCATTCCTGTCGCCTCCAGTCAATAATGACTCCAAGATCTCTTTCTGTCTCCGTGCTCTCAAGAAGGGAGTTTTCCATCTTATAAGTGTGCTACTGGTTACTACTGCCCATGCGCAGCACCCTGCACTTGTCAGTATTGAATCGCATCCTGTTTTTGTTAGCCCCCCCTCATAACCTATCCAGATCTTGCTGCAGTCTTTCCCTCCCTACTAGCGTGCTCACCTTACCCCAAATTTTGGTATCATCAGCGAATTTAAACAGGTTGCTTTTCACCCTGTCGTCCAAATCGCTGATAAAGAAATTGAACAGCGCAGGCCCAAGGACCGAGCCCTGGGGGACTCCGCTGCCCACTTCCCCCCAGGTCGAATATGACCCATCCACCACCACCCTCTGAGTGCGACCCTTCAGCCAATCTGCAATCCATCTGACTATATAGGCATCAATGCCACAGTCGCCCAATTTTTTAATGAGGATGGGGTGGGAGACGGTGTCAAAAGCCTTGCTGAAGGCCAGAAAGACTACATCCACGGCAACACCTGCATCCATTGCCTTTGTGACCTAATCATAAAAGGCAATCAGGTTGGTCTGACCTGACCTGTCCCTAATGAAACCGTGCTGGTTGCCCTTGAGCATCGTCTCAATAATAACAGCTCAATTTTAAAACGTATCCACACCATCCATAGAAGAGGACAGAAAAATCTTTAGCTCTGATGGGTAGCTTCTTCTTATACTGATACAGCTACCATGCTGTAAGCTATAGCAGTGTGTCCATGCATAGAAAAGGCATATGAGGCCTGTTCCATCGGGTGACTTGTGTTAATGTTTTTGTTAATGGCCTTTTTGTGTTCTCTCTACAGCTGCCATTAATCTAGCGAAGCTGAAGCTGTTCAGGCATTACTATGTTATGGTGAGTAAGTAATTGAGAAGTATGTTTGTGATCAGGGCTGGAAATCTCTTCCTTTCGCGCACAGGTGTTGCAAGAATGTAAGTGGCACAACAGCTTTGTATCCAGTTGTGCCGGTTGCTTTACAAATGCATAGTGAGAGAGCTGTTCTTTCCATGATCTGGGCCTTCGAGAGATCCTTTGCTTGCATAAAGATTCAAGCTTTTGTGCACATCCTGGGTCTCCTTAACAGCAGCTCTGAGATGTAAACTGCACCTCTTCCCCCCCAACATCACCTTAAAACAATTTAAAAGTTCAGACTGAGTTTTGCTACTTATTCTTTTTAGTGCAAATGTGTTTAACCAGCTGTTGACCTCAAATGTGTAGATAGACAAAGCAAAATGCATGCATTGCTGGCACTAATCTCCTGGTGTCATGCAGAACTCTTTTTGGGATTGTAGACTGAGTTTTAACCTTTAGTGGTGTAGCCTGTTTTGTCATCACAGGCAAGTCAGTTTTTCCATGGGCTTCAGTTGTAAAATAGGCATAGCACTGTTCTAGGTCACAGGGGTATTTAATGAGAATAAATTCATTTAAAGAAGGGGGTAGCTCTCTGAAAATACAGAAATATGACCAGGATTTCATAGCTTACCTTTTATTTTGTGCACTTAACTGATGTTTGCTATGATTTAGGAGGTAAGTAAGAGAGAAGTATTTGGGACTGGCACTGGTTTTCAATTAGGTGAGTTATGCACTTACCTGGTAGGTATATAAGTAGAGTACACTGCATTTCTTCACTCCCCCTTAGGTCACTTTGAGCTTTGCCTACTGAGTTGCTAAGCCTAAAACAACATACTGTCAGCTTAATAAAATTTAAATTTGGGACCAAATTGTGCCAAGAGGGGCATGCAGTCTCTGCTGAAAGTAAAGGAAGCTGTAAGCACATCTCACAAGAACCACTCTGTTAATGGTTTTCAGTTGTCTGATGTCAGACCTCTTTTCATAAGCTGTAAGAATGAAAAACTATATGCCTGATTTTGCTACTCTGTGGAAGCCTTTGCACATTCCCAGTGAAAGCTAAAGGAATATATTATCCTGTTAATCATACCTCGAGTCATTTAGAGTTGCATTAGTGTTTTGCATTTAGATTTTAGTAATAAAATCATCAATCTGTATCTTCATGTTTATCAAATAGTGTAACAAGTCGAATCGGGCTTAATTCTCAAGTAATTCTTCACTGGTACTGTTTCTCTAGGAAAAGAGCTTTTGAAATGATGATGCCTTCGTTCTTACTACTTTTTATTTTTCTTCTCTCCTCCCACAGATTGTATGTTACATTTACTTCACACGGATCATTGCAATGCTTATTAAGGTTGCTGTCCCATTCCAGTGGAAATGGCTCTACCAGGTATTTTGCTGGCAAAGGAGAATACTTCCATCCTCTGTATTTTTTCCTCTGTATTTTTTTACTCATTTATTTTAAAATGTGATGTATATTAAAAGCAAATACACACGCGTTTTTCCATATTGTAACATAATTTTTCTAAATGCAGTACTGAGGTCTGTGATTTTTCTCTTGATCTTAACCCTGATATACCTGAGGTGGGGAAGGAACATATTTTTAGTTTGCTGTTTATCCAGCATGGCTGCTGGATTATATATGAGATGTCTCGAGGTAATCATATTATTGATTTTAGCTTTTCAGTTTAAAAGTGTCTCAAGGAAATGGATCAGGAGCATACAAAGGAAAAAAATCAGACCCAGGCTTGTCCTGTGTAATTGAGGCTCTAGGGAGCTGGCAAAACAGGCTTTCACCTTTCCATCTATGGGCTTTATGTGCTTGATGACTTCTTAAATACTTGGTTTCTTACAGTATAATCCAAGCTTCCATGCAGGGAGTCTTTGAATATGTTAACTGCTGGTAGCTCCAAACAATTTAAAGGATCTTTGTTTCCTTAACTGCAGTAAGGCTTTGCTTTTAATTTTAAAGAACTGAAATAATGTTTAGATTTGTAACTAGCTATTTAAAACCAGGAAAACAACAAAAGTAGAGGGCGTGACAGTATTTGTCCAGATACTGGCATCAATAAGGCAGGGAATAGCTTTGTTGCACTTTTTACCAGACTAAAGTCATCTGGTTCGCTAAACCCTCCAATTCTCAAACAAAGGGAAATGTACTGCAACTATATTGGGTTAAAAGTAATAATCTTGTCTCCTGTTTTTACTTGTAGCTGTTAGATGAAATGGCCACACTGGTGTTCTTTGTCCTTACTGGGTACAAGTTCCGTCCAGCATCAGACAACCCATACCTACAACTCTCTCTGGAAGAGGAGGATGACTTGGAGATGGAAGCTGTGTAAGAACTTTCCTGCCCCTCCTCATTGTTGATTTTAACATTGTACAGAAAGAACAGACTGCTTGCACCTTTATTCTCTCCCCACTCTACCCCTAAGCAAATCAGTCTGGGATGTGTAAAAGTGGTGTCTCAAGCTAACTGCTCTACTCTGTGGCTCTCAAAGCACTAAGGAAGCTTGTGGTACTTGTGTGGACCAGAACTGAGCATTGTACTGGTGTGCAGAAAGATACTAGGTCACATTTAAAAAAAAAAAAAAAAAAGCTTTTAAAGAAGTCATTTGCAAAGGTGGTGTTGGGGCTGGAACAGGACTAGAAGGGGCCTCTTGGCACCTGGAGCCCAGTACCCTACATTCTCAGGCAGCTGTTTATCCAGAGGTCTCAAACTGGGGCATTCCAGGCCTTGACATGTACTGCAGCCATACAGCACTTTGCAAAAAAGAAGCTAAGCACCACCTCCAACATGGGATTGGTTTATAATAAAAAGAAGGCATTTTTATGCACTCTAATGGCAGCAGCAGATAAATTATTAGGTGAAGATGCTTTGAGGTAAACTTAGAAAGAGGGCCATACCCTGTTTCCTTGCAACATCCTTCCCAATCTCACTTTGGGGAAGAGGGTGAGGTGGTGAGAGAGAAGGTACAGCGTCACATTGTAACATAAGATTGTTATATTGTAACTTAGAGCCATGTTCTTCCCTTTTGCTTCAGTATCTGCTGTTCCTAGACCTTTATCAAAGTTTGCAACTATCTCCAGCCAGAGGCAACGCTGACGGCCATTTATCTCCCTAAAAGCATCCACATGTTTGCTCAAACGTAGACACCCTTATTGTCTTACCCTTATAGTTTTTTTTTCCCTGTCTGTGTTTTTGCATCTATGTATTAACTGTTGCAGATGATGAGGCTTGCCTGAACTCGGGTCTGCTTGGAGTGGAGAGGTGCTGTTATGGTTTAGGTTTTGTTTACATGAGGAAAGTCTTGATCTTGCAGAAGAGCCACTGTGGATCGTTACCCTACTGAAGTTATCTTAACTGTGCTATTTTTGGTGGCAGCTGAATGCCTGCATACAGCTTTCTCAGCCTGGCTTTTTAGAATGAACCTGCTGGCTCTAGCTGTCATGTCACAGCCTGTTCTGGCAATTAGATTAACTTGAGGCAATCCCTGGAAAATCCTTAATTCTAGTGCAAATGGAGGAAAAGTTATTTGACTTTTGGCTCAAAGACCAGAATGAATTGACCTGGATCCCTTGCAGTCTCATCTTAACTGGAGCACATCCAGTGTGTAATCAGAGAGGAGTTTCTTCCAGCGGTTCCTACCCTGAGAATTCTTCACGAGCACGCAACTTCCTTGCAGCTGCAGGATGCTAATCTGTGTTCACCCACCATACAGTGGGTGGAGTTCAATGTAAGGTGCTGTTTTACGTGCTCTTGCCCTGATAGTTGAGCCTGGAGCTTTGACAGCACAATCCTGAACAAGACGGAACTAGGGAGTGAATTCTTAGAAGACTTCCTCTTCCATGTTCCTTCGCTTCTGCTGGATCACCGGGCCCTGGGGCTGATGATCCATTGCACATGGAAATAAGAATTCTAAGAGTTCTATAATCTGAAATAATTAAGCACAAAGATGGATTTCAGTCCAAATACTAGCCCCTGCCCCTCTGGTATTTCTGCGTCGGTGTGGGATTCAGAAATGTTTCTAATTTCCTGTAATGAATGCCATAAAAAAGCCTTGTTCAGTGTAAATTAACATGTATTCTTGCCCATCTGAATTGATTTCTCAGACCTGCTTGGGGTGTGGCGATTTGAAGAAAGCAGCAGGGAGAGAATTGATGTTTTTGGGATGAGAGGACAAACGAAGGGCAGAGATGGTGAGGCAGTCTCTACAGATGCTTGAATCCATCATTAAAGTCTCAAGGCTGTTATTAACCTTACCTGTCCCAATTCATTTTAGTGAAAGACTGAATCTGCTCCTTTTCCTAGAGGCTTACACAATAGAATGGTCTTCCCAGAGGTACCTTTAAAGGAATAGCATCTTAAATCACATTGTCTATATTTTTTTCTTTCCTTTTAGTTATTTCAGGGTTTACTTTAACTGACATCAGAAAAATAAGTTCTCTGTGGCTTCTTCTGTGCAGGTGTAATAGCACGCCTCATGGTTTGTTTTGGGTTTCTTTTGCTTCCACTTCTCTGTAAACAGTTTCTCCTTTGTGGGAGTTCTTTAAATCACAGGAGTTTAGAAGCTGTTTTGTTAGAAAGGAGAGAGAAAAAGTGGAACCAGCAGCATTTGCAAGATTAGGGGAGCAGATGCAATACCTAAATTTAGCACATCTTGAAACGAATTAGATTGCAGTGCTGATATCCATTGTGTGGGTAGGATAGTCAAAGTGGTCCAAACTTCAGCAAAGCGATGTAATTGTAGCTTGACTGGTGGGACATCTGGTCACTGTCAAAGCACAATTGAGGCTTATAAGCTTCCAGTAGTTTCATTCCATAACCCAGACAGGCTCTTAATAGCTTTTGACTACTGTATAAATTGAAATAACTTCCCAGTTGGAAGGAGCAGGGAGGATAGGCTTAATGTCAAGAATACAATAGCAGAGGGCCTGACGAGAACAAGAACAGCTGTGTACTCCTATAGACGTTCAGTAAGGCTGCTGTGCTGTGTTGCAAATCCGGTGCCATTTATCAAGTCTGCTGGAGCACAGAAATTAACATGCTCTAGCAGCCTTCAGTGTCACGTGCATCAGTGTCCCTGCGCTGAAAAGTAGCAGCAGGGTGCTTTAAACTAAATCTTGTGCAAGGAGCTTTAGTTCAGAGTGCCCTGTCATCATCTTTCAGTGTGGGGATACTGATGCATATGATGCTCAGGCACTTTTAATTAGTGTGGTTCTCTGATTAAAGTGCCTCCCCCCACCTCTTGGGAGCATTTCTAGAAACATCCTGTGTGACTAGGTTTAGGCAAAGCAGAGATCTGGATGGAAGTTCTGATTAGGCAGGTACTCAGTGCAACAAAACTGTCAGGAATCATTAGCCAGCTGTCTCATCTAGTATGCTTAATAACACATTTGAGCAGTGTTTCCCTAGATGCTTGTAGCTCCCAAAGAATTTAAAAGGTTTTTACCTTGCAGGGGACATGCGGGTAGGTGGGTTTCCAGTCTGAATGCAGAATATGGCTAGGGTGCTGTTCTGATCTAGAGGATGAGGTAAAATTTGACAAGGAGCCTTGTTGGCCAGCACAGGTGAGGTGTTTTTTTTTAAAGTGTTTCTTAATTGTAAGGTGCTGTTGTTTTGCTTTCTTGGGGCTGGGTGACATGTGCCATATTGGAGTATTCATGCTACGGGCTGTCAAAGAGCTTATAGCACTTTATCTCTCTGCATACTCTCTCTTATGTCTTTAGAGGTCCATTGGTTTAAAAGCTAACTTTGACTGGGGTCTCCAGTGCTCTGAGCCAGTTTAAGGTGTGCGTAAGTGGAATGAGAGCAGCAATTAAAGAATAATTAGTGACAAAGTCAGTTTTTTGCGGTATTTTTAATAAACTCTTAACAAAATTAATCTTGGCCGGTATCTAACAATGGGTTGACCTGACTAGCTGGTTCCAGGAAACACCAGAAATGTGTTGAACTTTTAGCCTATCTAACCAGTTGTATAAATTTAACTCTTCCCTGGATACAAAGTAAAACAGGTTTGAATGTTTCAGACATGAGATGTTCTGTATTTTGTGCTACTCTTCAATAGTTCATTGCACTATAGATGCTCTGTGCTTCCTGATAGGAGTGTTACTTATTACCCAGATTTTTTTTTTCTTTCCTCACTGGCCTGTAGAAAGAAGCAGTATTTATCATTTTAAACCAGCAGCTCCGACTGATGTTGTCAGTAAAACTTAGAAAATGCCCTTTTTTTGTAACTTGCATACAAGCTCAAGAATTTTCCTTCCAATTTGGCAAGCACTTGCCTCATCCAGTTCTGAGCCTTTGCACGTCAAAACACGTTTGCACCAATCAGCACAGTTTGGAAGTGGCATTAGCTGGGGAAAGCACTGAAGACAAGTTTACCCTAAAGAATTCAGCAAAAGATTTTTCTTGCAACAAGTTTCTGTTAAATTTTTTTGTGAAATAGTGTAGGATAAAAATGGTTTCTGGAATTTATTTTTATTGTATTACAAACTGTTTGGGACTGGAACTCTGTGGCCAGTTTTCAAATGCATCTGATAGCATGCCTCTTTGCTTGGTCTTTCAACTGTCCCATAACCTTTGGTTACAGAAAAGCAGTAAGGTATGGAACTGCTTACAAAAGCAGTTTTTCTTGATTCTGGTACAGGCGAAAGGAAACAGTCTCTTGCTTCAATTCCAGTCTCTTGCTTCAATTCTTATTTGTAGCATCTTATTTCGGCCATCTGGTTCTCCTTATTGAGAAGAGAGAAAATGTAAATAGAATGTTTAAGATAAATGAGGCTGAAATGGGTACAAGTACCCCCAGATAACTGAAATGAATTGTTTGGTGGAAAGTGCTGCAGTATCATCCTCTTTCTGATGCTGTGTCTGTACCTTTTTACTGTGAAGTGACCTGAGGTAGCGCACAGAGGTACTTGGATCCAGTGTTTGCCCTTCAACAGTTGCATTGGGGATCTGGTGCTTAGAATAGCTTGTGGATTTGGTAATGCAAAAAAATCACCCTCACTAATTTTTTTAATCTAGTTTTTCAGGAGCAATTAAGTTATTACCTAATGATGGGTAGGAGGCCTTTATGCAAGAAATGTAGTTCCAGCGTGGGCACTGGTGAATAAATGTCCAAGCCAGAAAAACACAGTCCTAAATGACTCATGAGGGGTCCAGGCACGAACACTGCTACATGGACTCATGGAACAGGCATGGATGCTTGGCTAACTTCCTTGGTAGCTTTGCACTGAGATTAATTTTGGGCAGTGGATCTCTCACTCCCCAAACCACATCACGTAGTGTGTCCTTGATGTACCCCCAGTTTGTAGGACCAATAACTTGACATCTATTTTTTGTACTTAAGTAACCTTTTTGTTAAGCCTTTTAAAAAAAACTGCTAGGGGTAGGTTCTTATTTGAGCAAGCCCAGTGACTTGAATAAATTAAATTGTTTGTGTGTGTCAGTCACAGGAAAGCAAGGAGCATGCAAGAGACTTGGGTTGAGAATATTATATTTTTGAGTTTTTGGTAGAGTGAGGGAATCTAGTGTTTTACTCTAAGACTTCCCTTGTTGCCCGTTTTGGGTAACATCCCAGAGCCCTGTTGAGAGTTCCTCGATGCATGGGTCAGTTCAATTCCACTAAGCATTTGGCAGAGATGCTCTGTAAAGAGATGTTCATTCTTCATTCTCCAGCTACATCAAGGAAGAGAAGGTTACGCATTTGAAAAACTGCATTTGTAAACACTTATGCTAGGTGAAACAGCAGTAAAAATCTATATGCTTGTTTGCCAACTAAGCATTTCCTGTTCTGGTTTGGTTTATTTTTTTAATTAAATAATGCTTTAGCAGAAAAAATCAGAGCTCGTTGACAGTCGGGTGGCTAATGGCATCTGAGTACTTTTGTATGTATGCACACATGCTCATGTGCTTCTTTTCATGTAATAAATATCCTCTCGCTTTTCTAAGCCCATGGCAGAAGATAAAAGGTTGCAAACTTCAGAAATCTCATAGGGAGTCTTTGCCATGTTAGGTTGTTCCAGTTTGGGTTTGTTTTTTTTTTGTTTTTTTTTTTTGTGTAAGTGAAATGCAAAGGGGGGGGCTTTCTCTTATTTGATAGATGGAAAGTGCCTTTGATTTTTCTGAGGAACAGTGCTGCAGAAGTGTTCAGTTGGTCTAGGCCCAGTGATTCTTCTGCAGGGTGCTGTGGCACCGTGTGGTGCCTTGAGATCCATTCAAAAGTGCCACCTTGTGTTAGTGTTAAGTGTGTAAACATTCATGAAAGAGATCCAGAGATTTCAAATAGGAATTCACTGTGTTCAAAACTTCTGACCTGTTGGGGTCTTTCTGAGGTTTTTACAACGGGAGAATTACTCTAATCTTTCTACAATACAGAAAATGAATAAAAGCTAGGAGCTGGCATTTTTGGAGGGGTGTCTTAAGTTTAAAAAAGTTGAGAACTGTTGGCTTTAACATCCCCTTTCTCGTACACCAAGGGAAGGGAGAACTGTCTCTTAGATTTCAGCCTACTGTGCTCACCCTAAGTGGGCTCCATGCTTTGCTCAGCTCTTCCAGGAAAATGTTGGAACCATGAGCTAATGCTGTTGCACTGGATATTTTCACTGTGGCTCTCTGATCCATGCCCACTTTCAAACAGGGGAAGCTTGAGAAACTTGGGTGGTCTGTGTAACACCAAAATGCTGTTAAGAACAATGTTTTTTGTTCTTTGTTTTTTTTTAAAAGAGAACCCCTTCCCACCCTAGCATGCGAAACAAAACTGCAGTAGATGAAATGACAAGCTAAGGTAGAAGCTGTAAACCTGAAGACTGTGTGTGTGTGTGTGTGTGCACATGTGTGAAAGGCACAGGTGGGACTGCACAGTTAATCGCATGAAAACTTTGGTCAGCTTTCACCTTTTTTAAATTAAATCCGAGCTAGACAGGCTTAGCTGTAGGAAAGGCTAAAGTATGTGCTTGTTGCATCTTTACTGAGGGTCTTTAGCCAGTAGAAGAAAATGATCATGGACATTGTAGGCCTTTGAATTTGGTGCACCTGAACAGAAAACAATAGGAGTTGTGTCTGTGCAGGTGAGAGTATACTCAGACTAATCTGGAGACTGATCTTTTCTTCCAAGCAGGGGCAATAGCTATTCTTCACCAGCCAAGTGACTTATATACTCTGTACTATGCAACTTGTAAAGCGTGTGCTGTCCATTTGTGCACATGAAGCCAGCATTTTACTTCACTTAAGGCTTTGTGGCTTGAGGGTGCCGGTACTCTCAAGCAAAAGAAAGGTTTGTTGGTTTCTGGGTTTAATATCATCTTCTGAACCCAAACACAGAATGTAAACAGTTGTCCTCTGTGGGGTAGGTGGGAAAGCAGTTTGCTGCTTTCTCATTCCTGGCAGGGTTGGGGAAGGGTGGGGAGAATGTCCAAAGCAATAGGCCTCGTTTGTACATGTCAGATGACTCGGTGCTATTTTACAAATGATGCATGGGAGCATGTGTTGGGGGTGTGGGATCCCCTCTGAAGTGGGATCAGGTGGAAGTAAAAGTATTAAATTAAATGAAAGCATCTCACCAATACATAAAGGCTGTAACCTCAATTAATTTTTCTAGCTACCTGCAGCCACCCAATAAAGCAAACACTGTAAGAATACTGTCACCTTTGTTTCATCTCTGCATCCTGAGTTTGTTCCCTTTGCATTAGGTGGAATAAACTGCTCTGCAGGAGAAGGAAATGGCAGCACCCCTACGTCCCTGCCATTCTGCCTTCCACAGGCTTCCAGGCCCCGCTTCACAACAGACTGCTGTGAAAAGCAAGCAGCTCTAAAGCTCTGTTCTTTGAGTTCGGTGACCTTGCTTGATGGCAGATCAGTTTTCAGTCCAGTTTGCAGTATCCGACTTGACTCCTAGAGGTCAGGTTCTATCACCCTTCCAGTTTTTTTCCTCTTACAGAACTGTAGAACAAAAGACCAAGCAAAAAGGAGGGTCAGGATGTTCTGAGCTGTGAAAGACGGAAACACTTCTGCAGACATAGCAATCCTTTCCTTAAAGGTCTGGGATAACTAGGACAGGAACAAACTTCCATAGCAGTGGGACACCTCTTAACAGAGGTTGTAATGGATCACTCCTTCCCCGTTAGTGACAAATTATTTGCTCCTGTAGCAACTACAAGTATTACTTGCTTAAAAAACAGAGGCGAAGCGGTTTGACATGTCTTAACTGTCATTCAGTATCATTTTTTGGTTGGAAATAACCAGTGCTCCTATACACTGCAATTCTGGGAACCTTTGAGCTACATTATTGTGGATCAGGGTTGAAATCTCATGGCAGCTTGGAGAGTGAGTCTGAATGTGAGTGCCTGAATTTAGCTAATGCTGTTTAGTCCTGAGTTTCATGGTTCCTAATAAATGTTGTCTGAACTGCTTTGGGGGAGGGCATACTTCACAGTGGTTATTAGTGACAAAGGTAGAAATAAAAACCTAGGTGATAGATATATAAATGCTGTCCCATCTGGACCTCCTCTGTGCGGTCCATGCTTGTTCTGTCACCAGTGGAGTTCTGCTGGCAGTAGTGTGTTTATTTGAGAAAATTATAGCTACAATAAACACAAGCTTGAAGATCTTGCCTAGGATGGAAGTAAAATGGCATTATCCAAAGAGCCTTTAAAACAGTCCTTTCCCCTCATCCAAAAAAGGATGAGGAGAGAGACTTTTCTTCCTTTCCTTTTAAAAATATCTTGCTCAAACCAGCTCTTTGGGAAAAGGCATAGGAAGAATGAAAGCTGCATCTCAGCATGGGACATTACCTGCCATCAGGATTCTCTGTGATGGATTTGCACAGGGGCCCAAGGAGGAAGCAAGGGAGCATTTTTACCTGGGGTTCTTGGGGTACTCAGTAAAGAATTTTATTACATGACAGGACATCAAAAGGCACTGATAAATAAGTGGAGCAAGTACCATATTCTACAACAGAATAAAAAGATTAAATTGCATATATATCAAATTACTGTGTGGGAGAGATTATTTTATCTGTGGTTTACAGAGGAAAAGGACATTGTATCCCTATCTTGGAGAGCTTGTCTGATCCTCAAGGTAATAGTCTGACATCGGTGGCATTATTCCAACTTGGTGCACAGATGTGCCTGTATAATCTTTAGAGTATTATGAGGTTTTATATTCCTTCTGTCAAATTGCCATGATAAATGCAGCCCCAAATTGATACAAGTGACTTCAGTTTTTTATTGTTATCCTGATTTCTACTGAATAACTTTGATATTAGCAGGACTCGGTATGTTGTAAGCCAGTGTTTGATTCTGGACTGTAGCCATGTATATAATACATAGCACAGATATTTTTCCCCTCCTCTGGTTACTATATATAGAAGCAGAGAAGATCCAGAAGAGGTAATGATGAACTCTATGTTAATTAAAGAATTAAGAAAATTTTAAAATACATATGCTTCATGGGGTAGTTTGTTGGGTTGTTTTTAACTTATAGGCTTCAAACGTTAGTAAAAGTGGATAGGCTGTAGGATTTTGGTTGTTGAGCTGAGGCACAGATTATATTGTTTCTCTTTAACATAAACAGAGATTAAAGTACTTACATGCACAATACATAAAACTGCTCTGGTAGACCTTTCCCTTGGGCTAACTAGCAACTTGCTTTCCTACTGGAAGACCTTATCCTTTTGCAAAGAGCTTCCAATAACCAATTATACTGTGCTTGGTTCCCTGCTACCTCTAGTCTCTTCATCCTAGAAAGATTTTTAGCTAGGAAGTTGCACACAGTGCTATGCAGCAACACTTCTTTAGAATATAAAGGAGTCTTGGCATTGCTGTGGCTTTCTTCTCCTTGGTCCCAGTTCTTCTGTGCGGTCTTGATCTCTGTGCTGTCTTAGGGCTGTAGGGCTGGCTGTGGGTGGCTTCTTCAGACTGCTGAAAACAAACAGTTTAGTCCCAGCATGGTTACTCTGGCTCCTGTGGATGCATCTGTTTTTGCCTAAAGACTTTTTAGAATAAACTTCAGCACATTTTTGCAATGAAGCCTGCAAAACGCAAATGCATTAACAACAGTCTTTCCACTGAAATTCAGCAAGAATCTGTGCCAGCCATTTCCATTTGGAAAAATAACAAATGAGGATGTTTATGGAAGGAGAAATGGAAGTTCCTGGTACCAAAATGGAAGGATAATTTTATATTTAAGGAATACAGTTGGCACCCTAGAGACGTGGGTTTGGTTTCTGGGTTTTCCATCACCTTACATGGTCTTAAGTCGCTTGTCTCAGCTCTCTGCTGAATAATAGGTGCCATTCTTGCCCATTTGTAAGAGATTTAGGACAAGGACTATGTAACTATCAGCACTAATAATGAGCTAGTTCGAACCCTAGTTTTAAAATCCAGTGTCATCCTTTAACTTGGAGTCAAATTATTTCCCAAAGCCTCGATTTCTCTATACTAAAGGTTCTTTTAAGGATGTGACTGGACTTCAGTCACCTCTCTTGTACCACTGGAATATCTGCCCATATGACTTTGGCTCCTAGACAGCATCAGCATCGTCTTGGAGGAAATGCATTGCTATGATTTTTGCAAGCTGTGGAAAAAGATGAGTCTAATCTAGATGCAACTAATTAGAGATTTCTGTGGAAGTAAAACGGTGCAAATTTAATTATAGAAAGATAATTGTGTTTGTTTTGATTTGGTTAAGTAATCATCATATTTGTTTAGTTTATAATAAAAACAGAAACAAAATAGAGGGCCAAGCCTGGTGGTTGGTAGGAAGGGGTGTTCCAGTTCTTGGGTTGTGGATCTTGACTCTTCTGAAGCACTGTTATTTTCAGTCGTATTTTGAGACCAGCTTTTTTGCTTTTCTTTCCTTGTTTCTCCAGGGTGACCACTTCTGGGGTAATGGAGGGGATGAAGAAGGTCAAGAAGGTGATGAATGGTTCAGCAGAGTCCCAGGGCGAGTGGGAGAACACGGCATGATGGCCTGATCCCCTGGACCAAGGCAGCACTTTCAGAGAGACTTTTTATGCTTTTAATTTATTAATACACCTCTCAGTGGAAAGGGAGCAACCTGTACTTCCCAACACTGACACTGCAGTGGGGCGTGTGTAGGGGGAGCAAAACATTGCAAAAAATACCTAACTATTCTTCTTTTTTTAAGAAAATGGAATTTCTTGCTGTACCTGCCAAGAGTGTGACACTTTCCTATGGATGCAGGGGTGGCTTTGGTTTTCTTTTTGTAATATTATTTTACCCCCTTTCTGGAACAGGTGGATGATCCAAATTGCTTGGCAGCATTATTTGAAAAGTGTAATACAAATGAAGAGAGAGCGAGACCTTTCAGTGTGTATGTAAAGCTTATAATTATATAATGCATATAGATACACACATGCTCTGTAACGTACATGCTGGAGTTGACCATATCATGAAAAACGGGGAAACAAAAGAGGGTATGTGACTCTTTTTTTGTAAACTTCTCCCAAATCAGGCAAGCTTCTTGATGGGCAGGAGGGAGACAGTGAGGAGGCTGTAAAATAAACTAACAGAAATGTTCATTTGGAAAATGTAACCAGATAATGGATCAGAGGTGACTCTCTTGCCATCTTTCCCTTTGGTGAAGTCCAGAGGTTGGTCTTTTCTAGTCCATGCGGGTATAGACTGGGATGCGTCAGTTTTACGCATGTGCTCCATTGAAAAACATCATGGTTTGAGCTTCTTGTCCTTCAGGCTAAGTTCTGATTTCCACTGTTGGGAAAGTTACTCTGTATTTATGCACCGATGCAGAAGAAATCAGAATTTGGTACTCGGCCCTTTCCTATCAGCTGGGTAACCCTGTTTGTTAGGGCCCTATGGGATCATTTTAAGTCTTGATTCCTAAGCTGTGACACAGAACATTTTGGTTTGCAATATGAAATGTTTGAGAAACACATTGTGGTGGGCTGGAGTGTTGCAAAGGGCAGTGGTCCAGTGACAGGAGCTTCTTACTTGTGTGGGGGAGGAAGAGCTTCCAAAAGAATGCTGTGACTACTGCAGGACGAATCCCTGGCTCATCTCCTTTACTCCGAACCATATTGTCTCTGTGGGTGGCTGCTTGCCTCTGGCTGGAGCATGTAGAATCAGTGATGCTGCTGCCTCAGCCCCTCTGAGTTGAACAGAGTTGCTGTCGTAACCAGTAGGCTGCCGCTTCAGTCATAGCAGGGAGCATGTTGGGAAGTAAGATGATGGTATTTCTTCCTAGGCACAGTAAACATTCAGCAAATGGCAAGTTAAAGCTTTCTGCTCAGGCATTAAAGTCAAAGAAAAAGGGAAGGGGCTTTGTGGTGGAGCAGGAACAATGTTGAAACAGTAGGTGCTGGTGGAAAGAATTGATGATTATCTAATTGGGGAATTTCACCTCCTGGCTTCTAGTCTTCAATAGGATCCTTAACAGACAAATTACAAGTGCCCTGCGCTTCACCTGTAGTGAGTGCTCTGGTATTTCTGATAGCACATGCATCTAACATGGTACTAATAAGGCTGCTCTTACCTAGGTTGGGGAGTTGCTCTTTAATTCGGTATAAGAGGGATAAGGTAGTATATAACTTAACACAATAAAATAAGTAGAAACTAAGTGACTTGGACGCCAGCCTTAGTCCCTTTGCAGGGCTATGTAGATATAGTGCAGGGTTGCATAGGTTTCACTATAAGAGCTTGGCATACCTGCAGATGACACATCCACTAGGGATCAGACTTGTTCGATGGCTGCAGAGCTTGCATCTCCAAGGAGCAACTGCCTGGGGAGCTAGACTTGCTGGCAGCTTTATTCTCTTACTACAGCCTGGAACAGGGTGAAACGCACTTTGGTTTTGGATTGTTGAACCGTTTCTTTCTGGGAGCTGAGGCTGAGATGGGGTTTCAGTTCTTTAAAACTGCATCCCGTTGGACAGTGGTATTGCTTTCTCCCTATACCAATTCTCATCATCACTGCTAGCTTCAAAAATGTTGAAAGTGGATGGTAAGAAGAGCCTGTCTGCTCTGATGCCTGGGATCAGTTTCCTTTCATATTGCACTTGAAAACGTAATGGTTCTCTCTTCCCAACACCAGGGTTTTTTTCCGTAGCAACTTTCTCACTTGCTCCATAATATATCAGAGCTGTAATCGTCTGCCCCTACCCTTTGTGGCTAACATCTCATGAACCTCAGGCTTTCATTTGGAGAAAAGGAAATTTTTGACTAGCGGGGTGGTCCACACATGATCTTGTAATGCTTCCAGGAGTCCTGGAAAGAATTGGTTTTGCTCTTTCTGCATGTTAAGTGGTAGAGATGTGAGGAAGTAGCACTCAGCCAAGTGTGCCAAGGCAGTTGTGTTCTTGAAAGCTGTTGCTCTTGTATGGGAAAGCACGCTCGCTCTGCTCTGATGTGCAGCCGCAGAACTGTGGAAGTCCCTGGCTGCCTATTTGCAATTGCAGGGAATAGATGTGGACTTGCCTGCAAATTGTTGAGAGTAATGCATTGGCAACTCCAATGCTCTTCTAGCAAATGGAGGCGCTTGGGTAAGCAGTAAAGATTTGCTGTCAGGAATAGAGGTACAACAACACATTCTTACTCCAAGAGTGATCCCTTCAGGGGATCTGTTCGTACACTTCCTGAATTAAATGTGAACTTTTTTAAAGGATATGGCCCTTTCTACTCCAATGTGAGTTGGCCCTTTTAGAAGCCTTGTGAGGAGTGCTGGGGGATACCAACTCTTAAATGCTACATATTATGGCAACACAGCCACTGGTATAGCTGATGCTTATACCTTCAATCTCAGGTTTCTCTCTTTATCTGCACTTTTGCTAATATATCTGATATAAATTGTCTGCAGAGTCAAGGAATAAGCAGGATTTGAGGCTGTCTCATGGGCTCTGAGGTGGAGAGGAGGAACCCAGGAAGCGTTTCTAAAATGGGCAACTTCGGTCTGTGAACTGGAGACAAATGCGCCACTTTCTGGCCAATTCTAGCTGGCATCTGATGTCAGCAATGTTGGAAAACAACCAGCAGTACCAGCTGGTTGCAGCTAAATTATTGCTATGAAAATATAGTGCTTAGTATTGTGGGTGGAAAAATGAGCAGAGCCATCAAAAGTTCATATAGCAGCCACTGTCTTTAACAGGCACTCCCTCTACCTGCTTCTCTAAAAGGAAGGCTTGCCTTCCCTCCCCGGTCTACTCCATGCGATTGGCAAGTGTTTGATTTTTGGTAGCCAGCCCCACTGCCCTGAAACAGTGACCCAAAAATTACGATAATCAAAGCACCTGGCTTTCAAGCACTGCTTCCACAGATGTCTGGTACCCTACTGACACTGTAAAGAGGGTGAGCCAATTACTTGTGACTAAGTTGACCATCGTGGGATACAAGTGGCTTAACTTCCCTCCTTATGCCTGTAATGATGAAAGTTGGCAAAAAATGAAAGACTTTACAAGGCCATAGCGCTAAAAGTATCTGGAGGCTTGGAAAACTGGGCCTTCTGTGAACATATAGCTGTGGATGGCTTGATGCATCACCCCTAGAGACCTTGCAGCACATACTGTGCAAACTGTGAAACATCTCAGGCATCAGCTCTCTTTTCAGTAGTCATGCAACTTATGCCCCAATAAATCAATATTGATAATGATATGCAAATGAAGCTTGAACACTCCTGCCCACCGTGGTAGCAGTGACTGCTGTAGTTTGGTTCAGCAAGCTGTCTTCTACAGTAAGCTTGCTTGTAGCGCAGTTGCCAAATGCTTGCATATTAGTGGCTTGGGAAATATTTCCCTTGGTAGTTTTATCTTGAGGCTTCTGTTTTTGTTTTGTTCTTTTTCAACCATGATATTAACAGTATCACCCAGAATGTCGCCTCCTTCCCTCGAGTGAGGTGGTTCCAGTTGGGGAAGCCACAAGCTATGCTATTAGTAAGCTCTTTTTCACGTTACCATCTAAGCCAGCATGTCACGGTCTGTTCGGTACATTGTTCAGCATGTTTCTCTCCAGCAGGTTGCCCTGTCCCTTGATTTCCGTGCTGGCGTACCCTGGGAGCATGTTGTAAAGATTTGGTGCATTGCAGCATTTTTGTCTCGGAGCTAGTATATGGAAGATGTCTATTTTTTTCCTAAGCTACACGGACCCTGTAGAGTGTGAGCATACATTTACTGTATATTCTTTTAGCTATGTAACATTCCTCCCAACATTAAATTTATGTATCCTACTTGAGTTTCTTAAGTATCAAAGTATGAGCCAGGAATCCACTCCAGAAAACAGGATTTAAACCCACATTTTTAGCCTTTGTTTTCTGCCACCAGTGACATTGCCCCTAGTGAGGGGGGACGTGCACTCCAGTCAGTGCCCACCAGATGCTCACGTGGGGTGGGGGAAGAAGGGGAATGGTAGTTGTCAGTGTGTTGGGAAACACCTGTCTGTTTTTGTTAAACATGTTGAGCACCTGCAAATTCCACTGAGCTCCACGGCAGGTGAGATTGCTGGACACCTGTTGAAAAGTGAACCATGAGAGGACAAACTGAGGGGGAGGAAAGGAAACCCGTTTTCCAGCCTGTCTCTAAATATCATTTGGTATCTCCCTTGACTATAGCTAGCTAACTACAGCAGACTTGGAATGCTAGCTCCGCTATGGCTGTTTCCATCCTTGCCATACGTGACCCTTTCCCCTCTCTCCATTGAAGAAACCATGGAGGCTTAACCAACAGTGAGGGGAAGTCACAAGGTGACACTCAAGACTCGCCAAGAACAATTACTTTGCCTCCAGGACTTTTTTTTGCGCATAAACCCGGTGCGTATCTTAAATGTTTTTAATAGGAAATGACATGGAAAAGAGACTTCATGAGATGCCTGAGCAATTAATTTCTTATAGTGTTCCTTGGAAAATGTTTATTTTTTCTTTTCTTTTTTTTTTTTTTTTTTTAAAGATTAATCTTGGATTTCCTGGTAGTCACAGCTATGCAGCTGCTTGCTCACGTCATTTTTATTAGTGATACTGCTAATTCTGTAGCTTTTCCCTAGTGGTGTCTTGTTTAGCTATAGCAGTGATGTCTTTAAATTCTCTGCATGGTTTATACTTGAAAGCTGTTTTCTAGGAGGCTGAAGCTGGACTTGATGAGAGAAATATTCTCTTGAAATATACTACATTATACATGAAGTGAAGACAGAAGAAAGTGGCTGAGAAGAGCTCCTTCTTTGCCAGTTGATTGGTTCAAGGACCTGTTTTAAGTTTTGACTACAGTGAATTCTGTAGTGGGCAATTTTTTAAATGTTTCCCTCTGGAAACTTCACTGAGCCTTCTGATCTCCATATCATAATTTGAGCTTTGACAACCATGTTGCCAAAGGGGAGTCAGACTTTCTCTTGTATCTACAAGTCCGAAAGCTAGGCGGCTGGAGCAGTGAGGTGATAACCATCTGAAGCAAAGGATGGCTTTGAAAAGTGCCCCTCTATTAATGGCTGTTGGTGGGGGTCTTTTTTGCTTTTTCTTTCCTTTCTTTTTTTTTTTTTTTTTAAAAAAGATCCTGTATCTGAAATCTGCTTTAGGGCATCTTTGTAGGTTGTACTTGGCCATCCAAACTCTAAAAGAATCAAAAGATGATAATCCTCATTGAGCTCTTGTTTTTTGGGGTTGCTTGAAGGTGTGTAAATATTTGACTCTTAGTGTCATGTTGCAATGCAAAATGGGTTTTTCAGTATTTTTTTTAACTTTTAATAAAAGAGCAATGAACACTATTTCTCTAAAGCTAATTTGGGTGGGTACAAATCAGGATGGTTGGTCATTTGGTTTTTCCTGCTGTGATAAATGTGTAAAATAAAGATTGTATGACCAGAATGAAAGTGTCTCTCTTGATTCTTCTGCTCTAGGTTTGTAGTGACCAGTTAGGCCTAGTGGCTCCAGCCCATGTACACATGCACACTCTTCCTTAGCTCCTGCTAGTGAAGATGTGCCTGGCCAGCAGAATGCCTGGTTGCTCATGTTGGCCAACAAGCTGTGTTTTGGCTACAGCTGATGCTTTTTACTACTTAAGAATGTGAGTAGATGCTCAGAACCATGGTCTTCCCCATCAGGAAAAGCTTATTTTTAATTAATGAGTTTGAATACCAATAGGATGCTGCTCTGCACTAGCTTTACCTGCCATTTTGTTGTTTACTGTGCTTACCCTGCAGAACATTTTTTTTTGGTTTTATTTTTCATATGCCTTAGGATATTACAAGCTTGTGCACTCTAGGTAGTACAGTTTCTGAAGCTCATTTTGTGCCTTGATGGCAGTGTCTGACCATTTTAAACTAATGAGATGAGCATTTTCTCTCTAGTGGTCTCTTGCAGAAAATACAGTGTAACGGGACAGCAAGTCCTGGAGCTATTACTTCTCAGAGCAGTTCAAAGCAGTACAGGACATTAGTGCAACCTTTCTACCATGGGGTTATTTAATCCTTAGACGCAGGGGTAGCAGTGGACATAGTCTTTCTGGACTTTCGGAAGGCTTTTGACACTGTCTCTCACCTCGTTCTCATTAAGAAACTGGGGACTGTGGTGTCGATGCCCACACAGTTAAATGTGTCGCCAACTGGCTGGAGGGCCGCACCCAGAGAGCGGTGGTGGACGGGTCATGTTCGACCTGGAGGGACGTGGGCAGTGGAGTCCCGCAGGGCTCGGTCCTCGGGCCCGCACTGTTCAACATCTTCGTCAGTGACTTGGATGAGGGGGTAGAAAGCACCCTGTTCAAATTTGCTGATGACACTAAGATGTGGGGGGACGTGGGCACGCTAGAGGGGAGGAGTAGGCTACAGTTGGACCTAGACAGGTTACAGGGGTGGGTGGATGAGAACAGGATGGGATTCAACACTGACAAGTGCAAGGTGCTGCACCTGGGGAGGAACAACCAGCACCATACCTACAGGCTGGGAACTCCCTTCATGCCAGGGCAGAGGCAGAAAAGGATCTTGGAGTCGTCATTGATGCCATTGATGCGTCCAGTTCTGGGCGCCGCACTTCAGGCGGGATGTGGATGGCATGGAGAGGGTCCAGAGGAGGCCGCTCGCATGATCAGGGGCAGCAGGGCAGGCCCGACGAGGAGAGGTGACGGGATCTGAACCTGTTCAGCGTCCGCAAGAGACGGCTGAGGGGGATCTAGTGGCCTGTTATAAACTAGTCGGAGGGGACCAGCAGGCATTGGGGGAGTCCCTGTTCCCCTGAGCACTACCAGGAGTGACCAGGAATAACGGTCACAAGCTGGCAGAGAGTAGATTTAGGCTAGACATCAGGAGGCGCGACTTCACTGTCAGGGCGGCTAGGATCTGGAACCAACTTACAAGTGAAGTGGTGCTGGCTCCTACCCTGGGGGGCTTTAAGAGGAGGCTAGATGTACACCTTGCTGGGGTCGTTTGACCCCTGTACTCTTTCCTGCCATGGCAGGGGGTCAGACTTGATGATCTGCTCAGGTCCCTTTTAACCCTACTAACTATGAAACTTCTGCAGCTTCACTGCCAAAAACTAGTGAGATGTTGGCAGTGATTGACAGGGCTATTGGAAAAAGGACCCTATAAAAGATGACTCCTTCCCACTAACACACTACAGATTATGAAATCCTAGGTATTCTAAATCTGGATGGTTTGCAATGACTCAGCGTACAAATGCAGCCGTCTGGCAACGAACTTCACCAGAGAGGGACAGACTTCCTTGTCTAAATGCTGAAACCAAAATAGTTGGCTCTGCATCCCTTCAACTCAATAGACGTCCTTGTTGTGAATGTCAGTAGGAACATGACCGGACCTTAAAATGTATGCGACTGCTGAGACTACTTGTAGGACAAAACATTTTGCTCTAGAAACAAAACCAAGCTTTCAGTAGGGAAAATATATATGGACCATTTTTTTTCAATTGGAATCAGGAGGTTTGAAGAGGCAGCTCCTTCCAGGTTAACTTGGTTTTTGCCTTTATTGCATAGTCGCATTTCAAACCAAATGAGTTTGGACCCTCTGGTTCACTCTTAACTCCCTTCTTGTAAATTTGCTGTAGTTAGTGGAGCCGCAGCAGAGATGAATTGGCATACTGCAGCTAATGTAGGGAAGAGCAGAGAGGACTTGGAAGAAGACTATGAAGGCAGAGTGCCAAGCAGTGGTAAGAGCTCGACACCGGCCTGGGTCAGAAGAGAACTCCGGTTTCCGTTGCTGTCCTCACTTGAGCAATGAAAGGAATAGCCTTGCTTGCCTGAGTGCAGCTGTCACAGCTGCCTTTTGAGTTGACTAGTCATGGCACAGAGGATTTTTCTCCCTCTTGTGCCAGCCTACTCCTTCTGCCACTGGACTATTTTTTTCTGGTGGTATTATGTTTCCCCTGCCCCCTCTCCCCCACCCTCCCCAAAGCCAGATGTCTCAAGTCCTATGTTACATGTCAAGCTGGGTGTGCTCTTGTACCTCACCCCCAATTGTTGCTGTATTCCTACAAAGGGAGATGGGCCCAGCTGAGTGTTATCCATGTGCTCTTGGCATTATTGAACCCCAAACACTTAGGCCAGCTACTACCTAGTTCCAAGTAGGGATTGTGTTGCAACTCCCCTGCGTGGCTTCCCAGCAGCCTTTCAAGTAGCTTCACATGGCCTTTCCTGGGTGCAGCCTTGACATTTCCCACCCCTCTACCTTAAGGAGTATTGAGGTTGCTCTACATGTTTCTAACACTTTGGGGGGCCCTCTTCCCAACCCAACTGCTGTTCCTCTTTGACTTTCCCAAAGGCTCTCCAAGCCCATAGCTTCAATTGCCTCCTTTGCATGAGGCTTCTGCTAGAGCAATGATTTGTTGCCTGCCTTAAAAAAGAAGAAAAATAAAACAATCTCACTTTTTAGCACCTATCAGTGATTATCCTGAGTGATGTGAGGCTGTGTATGGTGGATGCTCTACAGAAACAAGCTGGTATAGGAAAAACTAGTCTGCTATGACTACACAAGCTGCAGAAGGGGTTTGTTGGTTATCAGCTGGAGCCAAGGCTATAACAAATGCATAGCAACCCCCATGTGGAATAGAGTTCTCTCGCTCTGTGGGACTAGTTTTATTTATTGGTTCCTCTGCCCTTTAAATATATATGAGCTAGTCATCAAATCCCATTTGCAGTTTGCCTTTCCTAGGGAGGAAGCGTAGTAATTAATAGTTCTCTTCCATATTCTCTCTAAAGGTTTGGAGGAGAGCTCCACTAGCCCTACACTGGATGAGAAAGATCACAATCTCTTTTCAGGACTCGCAGTAGAGATGATTGATATCTTTCATTAGATCAACACGATTTTTGCAAAAAAAAAAAAATCGCTTCAGGCATTAACTGCTGCTGTTCCAGAGAGACAGGCTCTTCCAGCCGGAGATGTGGAATCGCCGTAATGGACAGTGAAGTACAATATAACCGATTAGGATGCAACTGTCCTACTGCTGGGGAAAAAACAAGACTGTGGAGCAGTTGTTACAGAGGGTAGAATGGGGAAGGGAAAAGGAGCAATGGCTTCAAATCTCTCCCTCCCCCTTGAACTATATGATTGGAGTCTCTTAATGAGAAAAGATCCTGAAAAGAGCTGCTAGCCATCTCATAAAATTCTCATTCAAAGGCAATTTCTTGCTTTTTGGTACAATTTTATATTGACAGGGAAGGTTTAAAAAATCACCTCTGCTTGCTGTGGAATGGTCACTAGCATGGGGCTTATGCAACAGAGGGGCCTGGGCCCACTGAAGATAACCTCCTCGCCTCCCCTTAGGACCTGGCTTCCGTTCTCCGAGAGGAGGGAAGCCAACAAAAACACCACCCCCCATCTATAAACACTGTCGACCTTTTTTTTTCCCTCTCTTGGGCAAACCAAATGGAGTTTGTGTTGGGCTGATGCCTATGCCAGGAGGCTGCTGCCAGATTGGAGGGAGTAAAGAGAACAGCAGTTGTGACTAAGAGGCAAGAGGGAATTGGCCCATGTTGTAAGATTAAAAGAATTAAAGCTGCAGATTTTGGCTAATTGCTGATTAAAGGGAGCTGAAGAGGAGTAGCAACTTGCTACAAAATGCTTGAAGGGTGTAAACAGCAAGGAGGGAGGGGAATTAATGGGAGGGGAAGGGTTATACTGAAGGCATTTAATACAGAAGCATGGGATGAAATGAAGGAAAGGAAAAATAATATGTGAGGAAAACCTTCCTGCCAGTGGGATCTGTGAGGCTGCAGAGCCGTCTCCCTAGTGAAGCAGACAGTTCTTTATAGCTTCAGATAATTAGCATGAGATTGGTCAAATCACTGCTAAATATACTGCTGGGAGCAGTCCCCCACTGGCTACAGGCTGGACCACATGCCTGATTCAGTCTTTCCTGTTGCTCATTTCTATGTGGGCTAAAAGTGCTTGATCTGCAGTTCGGCATGCAACCCCGCTTCTCCAGCGACTCCATTACCCCTCCACGACACCAGTTTGATAAACGAAAGTGAGGCTAGCGGTGCGTGCTCTCATCTGTATTCCTGAGAAGTAAGGGACCTTAACTGTTGCTGCAAAAGCTGAACAGAGATATCTGCTGGGACTTAATGATCCTAGAGTGCCTGCGTGTTGTCATGAATCACAGCTGCCGGGTGGGAGGCTGCAACAGTGCCTGGCATGGTCCTGCTGAGATCTGGAAAATGGATGGGTGCAAATGGTTTTAGTTGGGCCTCGGAGGAGGGAAGGGACAGAAATGCCTTAGGCGAACTGAGGGCACCGCTGGAAAAGGGATGGGTTTATTAAACTTAGGTGGTGGTGATGGTGGGTTTCCGACAGGAGGCTGGGCAAAGAGCCTGGTGCGGCTCTGTTGCCCTTTTAAAACCGGCTCCAAATGGTAGTGACCAAAGCTCACGGCCATCTGCTGACTGTTCATGTGTTTGCTTGTAGCACTGATAACGTGTCCAGTGTTTCTGCTGCATGTGAATCAGAGGAGCTGAAAATACAACGTGACTCACGAGTAACCTCAGAAATCAATGGGGCTCCACCTAGCACCCAGCACGACTGTGGCCATCACAATTGTGCGCCTTGTGCTCTGCGTGTGTGCTTGGACTGGATTGTAATGGGCATGGATATCGAAGTCCCCTTCTCAGGTCTTTTCAGAGCGGAGAGGTTTGAGTGGAAAAGCTTACATGGTGCATAGATGCAAAAATGTATCTGTCCAGGGCCCTCTGGCCATCCCTAATATCTGTCTCACACTGGAAATCCTGCTCTTCCCCTGCTGCCAGACCCCACCCTGCCACCTCCGCTACTCACCAAGGGATGCTGCCTGCTTAGGGAATCTTTTGTCAAAAGATTTTCCTTACACTTCCCAGTGTTTCTCTGTCCCTTTGGAGCAGTCTTCACAGAGGTACCTCCCTCATGCCAACCCACCCCTGCCTGGAACAGTTTTAAAGAGAAAGGAGAAAAAAAGCCTTTCCACATCAGCCACGTGACCTGAGCAGCCCCGTGAATGAGGCACAGTGGCTGTGCTGTACGCGACTGCTGCAAATCGCACAGCTAACAGTGCTAGCATATTTAGTGAAGACAATACTCTGCCGCGTTCCCATTTTCTTTTGGTCTCTCGGAAAACTGTTTTCTGGGATTCAGCCTCTTAACAATCAAACTGTCCAGCTGGAAATGCAGTTTGGAGGCTCAGAGGAGCTGAACAGAACTGGGATCGCTCTGCTGTAAGCTGAATCTGCAGAAGAGTGTTTTCCCTCTTGTTCGCTACACAATCCTAGCAGGCTTAGGGACCTGCAAAAGTCATTACCTTTTGCCTTCTTGTGTCTTAGCCCCAGGATTTAATACATAAGGCAGGCAAAAAAAAGAGAGGAACCAATTAGTTCACAACATCCCACCCTCTCAAGGTTGCTGCATTAACATAACAATTATGCCCTAGAGGCTATGGAGAGAATGCATCTTCAAAAAATATACTGGAATTTAACAAGAGAGATTAATAGTGTAGTGGGTAGTTGTACCCACTGCACCATCTGCATGTCAGCCTTTAGAAAGCAACTGCGCTGAGCCATATGTAGGCATGCCTGCCACTACCCCTTCTCTGATGCTGGTCCATGGTTTCGTGTTTAAAGACCCACCATCTGGAGGAGAAAAGCCTGCAGGACCCGTCTCCTAGCTGGCACGGAGTTGGTACACCGATGCGATTTCCATTATTCTCACTTGAAGTCATGCTGGAGTTTCGTACTAACACTTCGTGCGACGTAGAACTGATTTATTACAGTGGTGCCCAACAGAGCTGCTGGAGCTCAGGTCCCTCAGCGTTTGAGGTTATAAACCTTGATTTCCAAGGCTCTGTGATTTGGCTGTTTATAGCTCAGTATCAAAGCAATTACAATGTTAATCCTCTGCTAGGATTTTACATTTTGGAACGTGTGACCTGTTGCGGGTTTAGGGCCAAAACACCAGCCGTTCCAGTCGTGTCTTGTCAAGGCGAGGAAGGCTTCAAATGTGCGGTGTCTGGTAGACAAGAAGCAATGGGGGCGTAGGTAAGGTGGCTCACGGCACCCTTAACTGACCCTGCTCTGCTCCGGAGTTGGTGCATGGATCTGAGGTCCCTGAAATGCCAGGGCAGAGGACAGGAGGGTATATGAAGGTAATGGGCCAGATTCATCTCTGCGTAACTGCTGATGGCTGCTGCCTCAGGGATGAATTTGGCTCAGCCTCAAACCTTTTTCTGCCCTCAGTAAAATTACCATCTCTGTGCGATGCGTCCAACTGGAACCCGCAAGGATGTGCATGCAAAGCACAGGCCAGTCCAGCGCTCCAGCAAGCGCACGTTGGGAGGCTGCCAGAGCCTCAGCCCCACAGACCGAAGACCTTGCTTCATCCCCGAGCGGGTGCCCCTGGGATAGTGCAGCTGAGGTCTGTCTTGCCATATCCTGCTAGTGCCTCGCCCCTGACCCGGCGGGCCTGCTTCCAAGGATGGCATGAGTGCCTGCGCTCTCTGCCAGTCCCGTTCTCAGCTCCTCGCTGGGGGCAGCCAACAGAGGTGCCAAGAATTTCTTTGGCTTTTGTCAGCTTGAGTCAGATCATTAATATTATCCTAAAATAGCTGGGTTTTTTGCCGCCTCTAATTAATCAGCCTCACATGTAAATTCCTTCCGCTCCCTGAGACGCGAGTCCTTGCCGTGTTTCCCCCCACCAAGTCCTGCCGGGTGGGCCGAGTACACCAGAGGGGCTGTTTGGTTTTGCAGAGGAGCTGGATTTCCATTCACGTTGCGTGGCACCGTTACGTCAGGTGTAGATGCCCTTCTTCACGGGGCCACCTGGGAAGTCCAGTATTACCCAGGCACAATTTGAATCCAGTTGGCAGCCTCCGGACCAGAACAAGCTATCCAAACAGCAAGCGCCCCCCACCCTTGGCATGCAGCGGTACGAGAGTTGTCTCTGCCGCTGGGAGGAACTAATTGCTAGTTCCTTAGTCTGCTACAGGAGCTGGAGATACAATGATCATTTGGGATAATGATACTGAGACAATAAGCACACGGTGCTGGCAACATGCCTCTTCCCCCACGATCCCAGCCTGCTGGCACCAGGACCGACGCGGGAGAGCCTCTGCGAGCTCTTCGCTGACGAGCGGCGCTCCAAGGATGCGTCTAGATTGATTGTTTGTTGAACCACGTCAGCGCGCTTGGCCCCGCAGGCGCCTTTGCTCCCATTTGCCTGGGAAACTCTTCAGCCTAGATGAGGCCGGGCAAAGGGATTTCTCACACCTGCTCACCGCTTTGCCAGACAGAGCAGGATGGTCCCAATGGCGCTGGAACCGGGGCAGACGAGTGAGGAGGCAGCAACGGCCGTACCCGTGTGATCTACCGAGTCCAGCGCCTGAGAGGCCTCGAGCAGGAGACTCGACGCCGTGTACCCTGGCGCCTGCGCGTGTCCTGGAGCATGGAGCAAACCGAACAGGTTCGGTAGGATCCAGAGAGGTTCCCTGGCCTGGTGTCGGTGCCCTTTGTGACTTCCCTACCCCAGACGGGTGTGGGGAGGGTAGTTAAAAGCCCACAATGGCTCCGGGGGTACCTGCGAGAGGCGAAGGCAGCAGTAGTCCGTTTCCCTTGGCCGTCTGCAAAGCCGATTTATGAGTTTAATTCCCTGCAGACTCATGTTTAAAAGGAACCAGTCTCAGACCTGTGGGTCTCTACGATACAGGCAGGTAGGCAATCAAGACCAGGCCGCAAATAAGCGGGGGGCAGGTCCTCCATCCACAGGAACCCCGCTCCTCGCCCCAGGGCCTGCAGGGCTCGGCCGCAGCGGCGCTCGACCTCCCTGGACTTGCTGGACTCGAGGCCCCGCTCGTTAAACGCCAGCTCCTCACTCGGTTTATTTGGGGCCGGGGAGGAACTGCCCCCGGGGCAGCGGGGCAAAGCCGGCGGGGGCGAGTGCGGCCAAGGGGCTGGAGACGCGCGCTCGCTGCCGTGGCGGGCTGAGCCGGGGGTGCTCCGCGACGGCTCGGCGGGGCGCGGGTGGGCTCCGAGACCCCGGAAAGGCCCCGGCGGCTTTTAGGGCGGTGGGAAGCGCCGGGGAGGGCCCGCGTGGCGCCGCCCCGGGGCGGAGCCGGGGCCCGGGCTGGAGCCGCGGCGGAGCGCGGTGAGTGCGGCGGCGGGGCCGGGCCGGGCCGGGGTCGGGGCCGGGCGCGGCGGAGCCTCCCCGCGGGGCACCGGCCCGAGCGCGGCGCGGGGTCGCACGTGGGTGGGCGGGCGTGCGCGCGTGCGCAGATGGATTCCCGCGCGTGCGCCTGTGCGTGCACGTGGATCTGGGTGCGCGCGTGGGAACGTGCAGGCGCGTGTATTCGTGTGTGCGTGCGTGTGCTGACCTGTGGGTCTGTGGGTGCGCGCGCATACATGTGTGCACGTCTGTTTGTGTGTTGTCCGGTGGGTCTTTATGTGCACGCGTGCGTTTGTGCGTCTGCATGTATGTATTTACCCAGGGGTCTCCACGTACGTGTGTGCACACGTGTAGTTGTGCATTTGTGTGTGTGCATGTATTTATTTACCTGTGGGTCTCTGTGCATGCATGTATTCGTGTGTGCGTGTGTATTTCTGTACATGCATGTGCGTGCGCATATTTGCGTGCATGTACATGTATTTGTGTGTATGTATGTGCGTGTATTCATGTGTGCATCTATGTATGTGTGTGTACTTGCATGCGTGCACGTGGGGGTATGTATGTACACGTATTTGTGTGCATGTCTGCTTTGTGCATGTAACTGCACACGTGCGTGCATGTAGTTCTGTGACTGCATGTTTTCGTGCATGTAGCTGTGCATGCGTGTACATGTATTTGTGGATGCATGCATGTGTGCACATGTATTTGGCCGTGTGTGTGCAAGTGTACGTGTATTTGTGTGTGTGTACACGCATGTGTGCACAGGCAGTGTCTGGCACATCCAGGCTTGAATGCGGGGTTGGGGGTTCAGGACTCCTGTGATGTTACAAGCAATGAACTAGGAGCAACTTGGGAGGCATCAGAGAGGTGCCAGTTACACACCAGCCCTTTGGTGTAACACTGCTGTCACACAGCTCTTGTAACAGCTCCGGGCCTCTGTACTTAAGCTCCTTGGGGTGTTGTGACAAAGTTTCTTTGGGTAATCGTGATATTTTTAATGAGACCAACTACATAGTTGAAAAAAGTGTTCTTTGTGAGCTTTTGGGTGTTGTATTTGTTTCTACCACTGATTCTCAACGGGGGGTCCAGCAGCCAGCAGTGCCTTGAGAGGCTTTCGAGTGTTCGCACCGTTAGGTGGACAAACATGGTTCCCATGTTAAACCCAGAGATTTCCAAGGGGACCCCACATTGCCAAACCGTTCTGAGCTCTTGTGGCCTTTCTGGGGTCTTGGCAACCAAAAGAAAAAAACTGATTTTATTTTTCCGTAGTCAAAAAAAGGAGTGAGAGGTAAGAGCTGGCGTTTTGCAAAGTGGGCCTCGCATCTAAGGAGGGGTGTTTCGAATCTGAAAGGGTGGAGAACCACTGGTTTACGCAGACCCAAAGGCAGGCAAACAAGGATGTCGATGTTTGCCACTGCAATGTTTTGGTCCGGCAGTATTTTGCCAGAATGATTTATCAGTTATATAACAATAATAATAAACTCCTCCCACCCCCAACAATGTCCTGAGTTTAAAGCAGAAACCACTGGAGATGCTTGTTCAATTGTCTTGGACTGCAAGTTGGCTATCCCACCTGTAACAGAGCGTATTTCTGAAGCTGATAGGCTTGCTGTGACCAATTAGGGAGAAGTCATTCTGTTTAACTCTCTCAAATAAATACCCAAGGAAACAAATGCCTGGTGCACAACAGATCTGACTGTACTCCGAGCCCACGCGCTTCTGAATTCTTCCAGTAATAACGCAGAGCATGCTGCAGGCTTTGGCGCTGCTGGATTTAAAAAGACGCTGGCTTTTATTTAAGTGTGAACTTCCTCCCACCCTCCCGCTCTCACCCTCTTTGATCACAGAGGCGGTAGAATAATGAATATTGTTGAATGAATAATCATTTCCATGGCAGTGGCTTGCAATATGGTGAGCAGAAGATGTATAAACTCTGAGCGCAGACTGACGAAGCTAGTTGTGAAGACCTGGGACTTAACATCCTTTGTGGCTTTGTGTGTCCGTTGCTGCTGCCGTGTTGTAAGAGCACCCGAGATGGTTAGTGATTACACTGCGATATTGTACCGAGAGTCGCTCGCAGCCTGGTTAACAGAGAGCTGCCTGGGACACGGATGTATACCCCAGGAGAGAAATGCAGCAGGTTTAAGAGCGAGGCTGCATTCAAATGCTGGCCCAGTGCTGAATTTCCCCTTTGGGCACATTATCTGGATGCTTCGTTTGTGCACAGATCATTTGTTAGTGCTCACATTTAGCTAGATGGAATGGATTTGGGCCTCCCCGCCCTCTTACCATTTCACACCAGCCTGCCCCAGAGACCTTTCCAGGGGGCTTGGAAAGATCACTGCTTTCCAGCAAATGCCACCATCCTTTTTATTTGTTGATGTGGGGATAAAGGCAGTAATTAGGGAGAGAAATTGAGTCTCTGCACAGTTTTTCATTACTTTTATCCTCTCCCCCACGTGATCGCAGCTTCTCCTTGAGCGTTCTGTGTAGCAGAGGCAGGGCTGGGTTTTAAATAGATTTGAATCCTGTTAGCATCACTTTTTTTAAGCTGCAGATCTTTGTCTTAAAATGCCACGGCGGCACGGAGGAGGCTGGGAACGACGCTGTGCCAATGGGAGCTCCTCTGGGTCCGGGCTTATGGCAGGGCCCCTTGGCGCTGGTGCATGCACGCACCCTTTGCGAGAGGCGCTGTGCTGCAAGGAGCTTGTCTTTGAACAAGACAGAAGGGACAAAGGAATATTGCTGGTAGTGGTTCCCCACCGAGGCACAAAGGAGCGGACTTGCCCAAGGCTATATTCTTGTGTCTCCGAGCAAAACGGGGATTGAATCCGTGAGTCTCAGTCGGTGCTTGAACCACAGGCTTCCTCCTGGCCTTACAAGGTCCCCTGAGCACAGACTGCCTGAGGCCCTCTACCCCCTCCTTCAAGAACATCTGGGAGCAAAAAAGACCCCTTGCCAGAGTCTGCTCCAGGCTGCAATGGTGTAAATCCAGAGCAACGTCTTGGAAGTCAGCGGGGTCATAACACCACTGGGAGAGAGAGATCTTCTCCCTCCCTTCTTTTGTCTCCTGTATTGCCATCAGCCTGCTGTTGCCCAGACAGGTGATGTGTTGCTGAAGGGTTCCTCTGTGTTTCGAAACTTTGCTGCCTTAATGAGCTTGTTTGTGGAAGGTTTGATAATAGAGAATTATTTATTTTAGGAAGGTCTGCTCTAGGGAATAGGTCCCTGGACAATTGACTGTAAGGCAGCCTTTCCCCGATAGAGGAGCAAAGCGTGTGTGTAATATAGTCCTGTGCCTGCCTACCCCTCACCTCCGTTACTTATAAATATGCACAGATGCTTTGCAGGGTTACCGAACAGTTTCTGCTGCATTAGTGCTGATGATTTCTCTCACTGGGCACTGATATGTGAGTAAGGGCATGCCTGGGCAGGATTTGAGATGCGAGGTAGGAGAGAAGACAGGAAGCAGAAATAAACCAGTGCATCCGTACAGATAATTAACACACAGCGCTTTTCTGGATTATGAGACAGCATGGCTGATGCTTCCTGCCCTAGTCCCAGCAGCCTCCCAGCCCCCATTGGTGGTCTTCTTATTCTCAGCTTCCAAATTTAGCCTTTTTTTAAAAAAAAAAACAACCCAAACTCTGGCTGGCTAGAGTCCCACCCTTCCAGCTGCAACCAATTGGGAGGCTGAGAGCATTGTGGCAACAACAAAAAAAGCATGGCAAGAATTTTGGGTCCCCAGATGAATAATGCCCCTGGTCTCCTGAGCTGAGCAATTATCTCCTGAGATGTGTTTGCAGCTCGACTGCTGATTGTCTGCCTGGCCCCAGTGTAGACTGAGTGGGGCCAGATTTTTGAAGGTGTTCACCTGGTCTCCATTTCCCCTCTGCAGACAATTAATGGATCCTCAGAAGAGCGTGGTGAGAAACACAGGTGGGTAAATTGCACCTGCCTGTCTCAAACTGGCGCTGCCCAGAAAATGAGGTGCCCCAGCTGAACCCAGGGGCTCTGGCGTCTTGCCCATGGTCATGTAGCACCCCAGAGGCTACACAATATTCCTTGTTCTGGGCTCTAAATCCATGCTGCCAGGCTGTTTCTCACCTTGATCAGTTCTCTTCCTCCTCTCCCACCTGAATCTGGGAAGCAGCAAACCTAAAAGAGATGGATTCTCGTGAAATGAGGTGGTTTTTTGATGGTGCTCAGGTGTCCCTGTTTATAGAACCTGGTCCTTTGCAGGGTTTGGTTGCTTGCCCCTGTGAAGGCGAGTGCCTGCGGACTAGCCCGGGGTGCAGCCAGCTGCAGCAGACAGCCGAGCAGTTCGTTCTTGGGTTGACTGCTTCCTGGGGCATGTCTACACATTCATGAATGTGCTTTAGGTAATATGCATTAAATCTAGTACTGTATCTCCATTGTGAAGTACTCGAAAAATGTGCACTATTTTAATGCACATTAGTGAAAGAGCACTTTTTAATGCGCATTAAAGCTCGTGTAGCTGTGCCCCTGTGAACTAAACCGTGCATTCCCCGGATACGAACGGTCTGGGTTCTGCTCTGCTGTGTGAGCATCATGCCTAGTACTGTTATGGGAGGTGACTTGATGATTTCTCCCCATCTTGGTGTACCCCTTGTGCATTTGATAAATAGCTCTAGGTGTTGGCTGCGTAAGAGGGGACCTCTCTGACCAGCTGGTTGTCACAGGGTGTCCGTCTCGGGTGCCGTTCACTTGGTTATCACCAAGATGCCCTACATTTTAAAACGAAAGGCATACCCTAGCTTATCAAGGGAGGAAGCTGGTGCCTAGATTTCTGAATGGCTTCAGTGGAGGAAGTGTCCCTTTTGCTGTTTTAAAAATGGTGAAATATATTGCACTGGATTACTTGATCTCTTTGGAGATGGGCAGCATGCGTAGGAGAGGTTGCCAAATGGGATGTGTATTTATCTGGATGCAACACAGAAAATAAAGGAGTGTTTTTGCACCCACCCAGGTGCAGCCTGACTATGGGCAGACCCTTGTCCAATACTTCAAGAAAGAGCATTTCCCTCCTCTGAGATAAGGAAAATAATCATTTACAAAGAGCGGTCGGCAATGAAAACACATTTTGTTTCTTGCAGGTTCCTGCCACCCTCGCTTGGAAACTCAACATATGATTCCCCCAGGGGGGAGAGAGCAAATAAATGCCATCGACTTATCTACAACATTCACTGGAAGTTGCTTTTCTGTTAATTAATACCTGATGGGGAAACATGCCCACAGAAACGCAGTCTCAGGAACCCAGGAAAGGGAATATGTCTTGTAAAAAGACGCTGCAGCGCTGGAAGCAATAACTACCATTAAGCAAGAGACTTGACATAAAGGCAGCAAACTACCAGTAACAATAGGAAGCCCAGTTACGGACAGGGCACTTTATCTGTGGACCGGTGCGGCTTCCCACTGAAAGGCAGGCAGGAGACAGTGGAGCGATCCTGCATAGGCCACGCGGGTGCGATCCACGGACCCCGGCGGCTTCTTGCATCTCCAAATTTTATGCATCTAACATAAATGACTTTGGTGAGGGGAAGG
Organism: Crocodylus siamensis; assembly: GCF_052110815.1. Lineage (NCBI taxonomy): Eukaryota > Metazoa > Chordata > Crocodylia > Crocodylidae > Crocodylus > Crocodylus siamensis. The sequence goes on along the minus strand of NC_143405.1, from coordinate 8,947,760 downwards.
GAGGCGTGGTAGAGACAGATCTCAGCGTGGAAGGGAGATTCAAAGTTGGGAAGAAGCGGCCTTTCCTCTTCAGCCCCCGGGGGAGAAAAATCAACACGCCGTGCAAAAAAAAGAAGTAGCAGCAGCAGCAGTGGAGCTGTTTTGAATGAAAAGGTTATTGGTCTCATTTAACGGGACCGATCTAAAAAGCCAGCGAAGAGACAAAAAAAAAGGGAGGTATTGGCCTGCTGGTGCCTGACTGGCAGATTCCAGTTAACACCTTATCAGCAGGGCCGCAGACAAATCCGCGCCGGCTGAAGCTACACAGGGAAAGAAAGGAGGGGAGGGTGTTTCTGTAACCAGGGACGACAGCAGCAACAGTCCACGGAGATACAGGGAGGATAGAGAGGGAGGGAGAGAGACAGGCGCAGACAGCTCCTGCACAATAACCTTCCTTTCCAGCCGGCGCACGGGAGAGGGAAGGGCGGAAAAATAAATCAACCTGCAGTGGGTTTTTTTTTTATGGTCGTTCCCATTGAGAGAGACCGCGATTTAAACGAAAGCACAGCCCTGATCGTGGCCAAGCCAGGCAGCCGTCTCCCCGAGCGGGATGTAGCAGCTCTTTTCTTTGGTTGTTGTTCACTTGAAGAGTGGGCGCCGATCCTCCAGGACTGAGATCCCATCTTCCAGCAAGGCACTGAAACCGAAGCAGATCTCCCCCGCTCATCCTGACCCTGCTGCTGCTGCTGCTGTTGAAAGGAAAAGAAAAGGGGGGGGAAGAGCCTTGTTCTTTGCCGAGGAGGGAGGAAGGAAGCAGAGAAAGCTGGAAGAAGCATCCGAGGGTATCGGTGGCGGTGTGGCTAGATATTTCTTTATCTGTGAAGTCAAAGCGAGTGCCCTGATGACTCCTCAGTGAAACGGGGGGAGTTTGCAGGCGATACAGCAATTTATGCACTGATTAGTCTGGAGAGAAAGCGGCTGGGCCACAATGGGGAAATCCAACAGCAAGTTGAAGCCTGAAGTTGTGGAAGAGCTGACCAGGAAAACATACTGTGAGTATTAAAGAACCCCCCCTACACTCACACTCACACTCACACTCACACTCACACACACACACACACACACACACACACAAACATAATGTGAATATTAAAGGAAAAAACCCTACACACACCATACACACACACACAAACATAATGTGAATATTAAAGGAAAAAACCCTACACACACCATACACACACACACAAACATAACGTGAATATTATAGGAAAAAACCCTACACACACACACACACACACACACACACACACAAACATACTGTGAATATTATAGGAAAAAAAACTACACACACACACACACACACACACACACACACTGTGAGTGTTAAAGGAAAAAAAACCCCTACACACCCCCCCAACCCCCTTTCCCCTTCTCTGCAAAGATGTGCTACTCTGCTGTGGGATGAGGGCGATGGCTGGAGTCCATCCCAATCCTGATCAGAAGACACCTCTGCTTGTCTCGAGGGGTCCCGCTGTGTGCATCGGGGGGCTCCACATGTGCGATTTATGCCATATGAATGTGTGCACTTGGGAGGGCACAGGAGTGGAGCAGGTAAATGTGTCCCTTTGTGCCATTTGCAGGATGCGCTATATTCGTTACAAAAAAACGAAAGGCAGGTATTCCGGGGGGGCAATTGCAAGGGGGAAAACACTTCCACTAATTATTCTGGGCGACGAGCCCACCGCTGCTGTGAGAGGCACTAGACAGACAGGTATTTTTTTTTTTTCCTCAAGGAGCTCATGGTGGTGATTCAGACATCACAATGCACTGAAGCGCTGGCAAGGAGAGTAAAACACCCCCATCCCTGCGAATCTCTTCTACGCTCTGTGTGTGCGTGTGTGAGAGAGAGAGGGAGAAATGGAGTGGGGAGGGGGCAGAGAAAAAATATTCAGTGGCAAAGATTGCTGTGATCTGCGCTGTGCTGGTGAATCTGCAGGGAGTCCAGAAATTCTGCGCTGCCTCCTCTGATTTTTGGTTTATTTTTAGTTAAAGAGCAGGGAGGGGGGTTCATGGCATTGACAATTTCTTACTCACTCTCTTAATGGATTGCACAGACACTGCTGGGCTTTGTTGAAGGAATTCATGAGAGATTAGCTGGGAGAGGCATACAGACAACAAATTATTTATAGGGGGCAGGAAGCCAAGGGAACACCCCCATGCTATTAAAAAAAATGCTTTTTTTTGCCTAGCTGTAAATGTCCAAGGGATGTGTTTTCCCCATCTCCCCCCTCCCCACATACATGGTCTTGTGTTATCACTTGCTTAACGCCATATGCACTTCACCTGGATCTGCAGCTTCAAGATCTTTATAGGGCCTCCTCCTGCCCGACATGGGCATGCATTGATCCATCAGTACGTACAGATCACTGCATTTGGGCTCTTCAGTCCACTTTTGAATCAGGCAGCTTGCTTTACTTTAAAATGAGAACTCGCCCCTTGGCAGGGCTTTCAGAGTTTCGGTGCATGAAGCAGAGGAGCCTTGTCCCTATTCTGTAGCACAGTGAAGGGTCAGACACCAGAAAGTTCCCTCTCTGTTTTGCTAGACATTTTAATATCAGCCTAATACTCTGCTCTTCCAAAGGAGAGGACTTGCAAGCTCTGATCTACCCTTATGAGCGCTCCTAGCAGAGGAACTGTTTTGACTGGTGCAAGTGGATTGCTTTAATGATTTTATAAAGGAAAGAATCAAGGGAAAGCCAAGGCTACTGTGTTTTAAGTTTACCTCTCTGCATCCAGGTTGGAGGTGTTCTCTTTGCATAGTCGAAATATGTGTAGCCAGACCTAGGAGCTCTCTCCACTGTCACTGCTGCAGTCCCACAGCAGTGCTTGTCCAAAAAAGCCCTAGATTAGGATGCAGCTGGTTCTCCCATATGGAGAAGAGGCACACTGGTGCATTGCACAACCCTGACATTCAGTCTTGCTGCATCCCGTCTCTGGACAGATAGGAGCACTAGAGCAAGTCAGACAGGGGATGGCTACATACCCCAACACAGGTGTGACTGGGGTCCAGGCAGGCGTATCCAAGCTAGATTTAATTCATTCTGCACAGGGAGCTATAGCAGGGGCCCAGATTGCACCAGGCAGCAAGCTAAGCACAGGGCACTTTGGGTGCATCACATAAATGCCCTGGGCTGCAATCCTTTTGTTCTGTAGACAGACCCTTAAGGGCTCCTGAGCTCGACTCCCATCTCCAACTTTTTCCTGGAGATGGTGGAGATGGTTCCAGGCTGGTCTGGCACCATCCCAAGCTGGCACTGGACTTACTTACCAGTGTAAGTCTACTCTGTAGTGCCACTCTACCCTAGGGAAAGAGCAGCCCTTTCCAGTGAATCCCGCAGGGGACAAGTACATGGCAGACAAAGGTCGTTTCAGCGGTAGGTGCAGAACAAATGTAATAGCATTGCAGAATGGGTGTGTCTGCCTTGGGAGTGTTTCCATTAGGGTTGGAAGCCAGTCAATTAACCTGTGAAATATTGTCAATTGCCTGCATATTTTTTGACAGTCAAAGATTATAGCAATTTTACAAAAAACCCCACTTTTTATAGTTTACTTGATAGAAATATGATTTTTAATGGTTTTTAACACATCTCAATGGAAAATTCGTGGTTTTTCTCTGTATTGTTTGGACCTGTTGGCTATTTTTTTACATTTTTTGACCAATAGTGGGTTGGTCAATAGACTGAACTGTATTTGACTGGTCAAATACCCAACCCAACTCGGGGTAAGTTGTTTTATCCCCACCCCCCCACACACACACACTTCTTTTCTCCTCCTTTCTCTTCTGCTTGTCCCCCTTTGCCAGTCTCTGCCCCTCCCCACCACCAAAAAAAATCTTATGTTCTTTGGATGCTGGACCAAAAAGCAAGTCATTGCTATGGACTACGGGACATTTTCAGCTGGCCTCAGCAAGGCTCTTGATTTGCCACATCTGCTCTGGCCCACCCAATTTACTGAATTTAGTGTGTACACGCATGCAGGGCAGCAGTGCCCTTGCCAGCCCTGAGTTGGCGTGTGCAGGTGGCTTTTTGCACACTTTTATCTGTGTGGGCATGTAAAAGATACAGGCGCAACAGGCCAGGTACAGGTTCAGTCCCAGAGGCCAGGTTTGCATGTATTTACACCTGTGCAGCCTCCATGTCTTCAGCAGAGCGGTATGTGCAGAACTAGAACTGGACTATTAAGCTTTGCTCCTCTAGGCCTCCTCTCTGCTGCTACTCATATTTTCCAAAGCAGTCCTGTGTCTGCCACAGCGGTCCAGGCAAGTGAGGTTTCTGCCGTCAGCCTCGGTGCCTGCATGGCTCTCATAGTTAGCTCAGAGTCTATCCTCAGAGCCTGTGAAGTAGAGAAGGATGAACCTCAGTTGCAGATGGGAGTACAGGAATCTGATCTCCTTTAGCAGTTGTCCAGTCTGTTAGACCCACTTCTCTCACCAAACAGAATTAGTAGAGGGCAGTTGCAGCAGTGAACCAACACACAGCTCCTTTGGGGGGATGAAAATCCCTGCTCTCATCTCATGCCCTCATCCATTACCTGGTCCAAGTCGCTGTCCGGGGTAGGTTTTTATCAATGCCACCTATTGCCATAGTATCTGAGCACCTTTGTGAGCCAAGAGAGACGCTGCCAGGCCTTGAATGAACAACTGTGGAGTGCCATCCCTTGGCATCCATCCTGAAATTCAGTGTGTGATCCAGGCCTACCAAAATGGGGTCTGCTCCGCGGCATGGCATGCTGCCGTCCCAGGGGCCATTTACATTGCAAACTGAGAAGCGCATCTAGACGAGGCTTCCCTGGGGGTGCAGGCTGCTCTCCTGCAAGGCTATCATCTCGTCTCGTAGTTTCCTATAATGCTGCGAGCCCTGTGTCTGGAGCAGAGCCATTTAGCAACAGATCCCAATGGGAAATTTCCTTCTGTTACGTCAGCTCGAATTTGTGGGGTAGCTTTGTGTTGTCATTGGAGAGGTTGCTGGGTTTCAGTGCACAAAGCCCCAGTCCTATCGCTCTTGTGAACAAAGTTGTCAGTACGTACGACTGACCACAGCTCCGTGTGTTGGTGCAAGTCCAGACTATCCCAGGAATGTTACACTGTGCATTTCTGTAATCGGGGGACATCGCATTGGCCTGTATTAATAGGAAGATACGTGAAGCTGTGCCATATAACCCAAAGGCAGAGGAATGGAGACCAGAGCTCTTGGGTTTGTTTTCCAGCTCTGCTACTGACTTGCAGCTCTCAAGGTCAGATTTTTTGGTGGTGTTTAGATACCTATGGATGCAGGCAGACACTTATTGCAGTTTTAAATGGTGCCTGGATACCTCGGTCTGACCAGGGTGGCCACTGGGTGCTGATCTGCATCTCCAAGTATGTGAGAAGAAACTTTTAAAAATTGTTTCCTTTTGCCTGCAAAGTGGCAGCATGAGCCAACCTGACTGGAGCCCAGATGAAGCGCTGAGAGCGCTAACTTTTCTGGAAGTCCAAGCTGCTGCCTCTTAGGGGAATACAGCAAAAGCCAACACCGAACGTTGATAATAATTAATAATGAATTATGTAATTCTTTGCACTTTCAAAGTGCCTTTCATCCACAGCCTCTTAAAGTGCCTCATAATCATTAATTTATTAAGCCCTAAAGCCCAGTTGAGCTAGCATAGAAAGACAGCGATCGCTGCTGTGCACTTTGTCCCCAAAAGGTAGAACTGCCTGAGTCTCCCAGGAAATCTTTCCTGCTCTTTCTCCTTGTCCAGACCCTGATTCAACACCGAACCAGGAATGGGCTGTAATTCAAGCAGGTGCTTAAACCTCAGCAACCTTAGTGTGCTTGGCAGACATGGGGCCAGGGTGCTTTAGGTCCTGTCACTGGAGAGAGAATGGGGCATCCCTGTAAGCAAGAAATGCATTTAACCAAAACCATGGACAGTGCCAAGAGCACGTGCATGTTGTACGATGAGAGGGGCAGAATATTTGTCTTTCAGGAATGAATTATGTGTGACATAGGTTTATGCCAAAAAGGCAGAGGACCGAGTACTTTCAAATCTCACTCCCAAACCAGTGGTAACAGTATTGCCTACTCATAACACTCATGAGGTTGCTTTAAACAGTCTGAGAGTTTGTTGGGTTTTTTTTAAAAACACTGTTTGGTGGTGGTTTTTGGCACTTTCTGGTTTTTGTGGGGTTTGGGTATTGAATCTTGTGCAAAAATGCTAAGAACATATATTTTAAAGTGAAAGCTGAGGTTCTTATGTAGTCACTTCGCACCAGCAGCTGTGGTCTTCAGAAAAAAGCCCCGAGGGCTGAGCAGGCTGCACTAGGATCCTTAGGGCTGTAAGAAACCAGCCTGGGTGGATCCAACTGCACAGTTGGGGCCCAGATCCGTGGGTTTTACAGGTGTAGCTTGGGGGTCTGCAGTGAATTTCTGTGGAAGACCCAGAGAGGAGTGAAGGGTCGGGGCAGCTCTTTGTTGGTGAGGGACCTCCGCCAGCACGAAGGAGTCCCCCATCGCCCACCGGTCCTCCAAAGAATGCAGTGCTGGTTTCCTCTCCACCGTGTCCCACGCCCTGATTGATCTGGTAAATTTTAAACTCACTTCAGCATCCTGGGTTTTTTTCCTCCTTTACAACACAGCCACAAAATTGGCTCTGGTGCTTAATGGTAATGCATTGAATTAATGGGCATTAGTTTAAGAGCAAACGATAAAGGTATTGATTTCGATTTGCTGTGAAATCTAGAGGTGGGTTGAATTCTGTGGGATGGCAGAGCAAGCTCCGCCAGCGTGGCGGTTGTTAACTAGTAACTTCCCTCGAATTTTCTGAACAAGAGCATAGGGTTGGGGGCTTTGTAACGGGCAGATCGCATGCTGGCGGCTGTTCCTGTAGTGGCACGGTCGTCCGTGTAGCTGTGCACACTGGAAGGCAAAGTGGGGCAGTGGATGGAGCCCCGGGCTCCTTTCCCTCTTCTGCCGTTGTCTCTCTGCATGACCTTGCCCAGAACACCAGGCTCTCCTGGTTGCAGACATCCGCGTGGAGCCACCTGAGCCGAATGAACGGCAAGACCTTTTGGAAGCAACCTAGGTCAGCCCGCAGAGTGTGGCCACACGCAGGGCCCTGGCAGGAGTGCAAGATTCATGCCTAGAGCTGCAGCTGCCAAGCCTGCCACAAATTTGGGGAGAGGAAAGGCTAAGGGAAGCGCTCTCCTAGCAGTGCCATTCAGCTCAGCTCCTCCCTCGCCGCACTGATTAATTGTTGGCTGGGAACGCTGATTCCAGGAGATGGAGACATGAGGAGATGGATAGGGGCCTGGAAAGGCACGTGCAAGCGCGAGGGGGAAAGTAGAAATTGGGCTTGTGGGAAGGGTTTCCTGTTGGGAGGCTTATTTGAAAACCCTGGCTTTTCCAGCCCCAGTGATAGTGTATTAGCCAAATGGTTTCCTTTTAAAAACACCCGAACCAAACACAGCAAAAATTGAGCGCGGTGCTTCGCACCTCTTACGCTCATTGTCTGCAGAGTCCCAAGCGCAGCAGCTAACCAGGTTAATAGTGGTGCACCCATTTTACAGGTCAGAAAACCAAGGCCCAGAGAGGGGGCATGATTTTTGTCAACTCGCCCGTGTTGGCGACCCTGAGCGAGGCAAAGGGATGCAGACCCTTCCCAAACCCCGCTGCTCTCTGTGCAGCCACTCTGAGTGTTACTCTGGCAAATAGCACGAGTCTGGTCGGCGTCTCTCTCGGCAGCAGATCTCTGATGTGTCTCTTCAGGGCTTTGTGCTTCTTTGCTTCGTAAGACTGGCTGCTGCCAGGACGGCTCTGCAGCTGCAGGACCCGGTTAGACAGGCCTGCCCCTGCCCCCAGCATGTTCATGATGGTGTCCAGCAGATGTAAACACGCCTGGAAGAATAGGGCTCCTCTCTGGGAGTAGGTAGACATGAGGCCCCGTAGCTGATCGCCTGCATACACCAGGAAACCAAGACACAACCACCAGCCCTTATGGGCAAACAGCTCCCCAAAACTGCCCCCCAAACACAGGCTCATGTTCCTGTTGGAAGGCAGTCAGGTGCCCCTGTGTTGCAAGTTGTCCTTGCATTAGGCACTACGTTGCATTGTTTCTATAGGATTATGTCCATCTTTACATGTCTGGAAATAGACCCTGAGTCTGACCTTTAGAAGCGCTGGGGAGTTGGAGCAATAGGGGCTTAGCTCTCCTGCAGCTCAGTCCCGTGGTGACCAAAGGCAAATCAAGTTGTCTTTCAGATGCTGAATGCAGGTGCATTTACCCTGTGCATTTCTTTCCAAACCGTTCTCTAAGCTGTTCCCTGGCGGGGTGATCTCACTGGACTAATCTCTATATTAATCATCTTCAGTAAACCTGGATGCCTATGGCATCTAGGCCCTTTCACTGCATGTGTGTCCTGAGGGGTGAATTTCTGGTAACCACTTGTCCCGTCTGTGACTCCAGTGGCGACACTGTGCAGTGTTGAACAGACACCAGAGGCAGCTGCATTTGGTGATGGGCAAGAAGGTCTCTGGCTATCTGGCCTAGAGCATGCTGGCATCCTCTCAGAGGCAGATATAACAGAGATATAATGTTATCCCATCAGGGTGGGAATGAACAGGATCAATTACAGCTTCATTTTGTTGCTTCTCTCCAGACTGTCTTTCGAAGGTCTGCACTTGTGCTTTATTTCATCAAGCAGAAATTCCTGCTGGAGCCTGGAGCCATGCGCAGGCTGCGCCTCCGCAGTAAAGGATGCTCTGCTCTGCTGCCTTGTATCCTAGCTCAGCAGTTGATGTGCTTGTCTGGCAGTTACAATTTAGGAGCGTTTTAAAGGGGGGCCGAACTTGAAAGAGAACATCTGCCTACATCAGTGGTCCCCAACCTTTTTAGCCTTGAGGGCCCCCTGCAATAGACTCAAGGCCCCTCTTGGAAAATGCCAGCTCTTAGTTTTTACTCACTTTTGACTACAGAAAAGTAATAGAGCAGTTCTTCTGTGACACGGAGCTCAGAAAGGTCACAACAGGTCTGAAGGCTTTTGGCACTGCAGATTTCTGTTTGAAATGGCTGGGTTTGTTGTGTGAATCGTGCGTACACCTAACAGTGCTAGCATTGCGTGGCACCCTGCAGCACCTTGGAAAGGATCTCAAGGCACCCCAGGGTACCGCAGCACCCTGGCTGAGAACAACTGGCCCACACGCAGAGTAGCCCTAAGCAAGGCCAACAGTGCAGCCGCTGGGCAGAGGGTGGGTGCCAGGGCTGGGCCACTGCATGGTGCTGTGCTTTCTTGCTGAGCAGTTTCTGGACTGATCCTGGTGTGATATGTGGATGAAACTCTTTGGGCTGGGGAGCAGAGCGGCGGGATTCTCCGTGTTGCAGCCCCTCGGAGGAGGGATTGGAAGATGTAAAAAGGGAATGGGAGGAGCTGAAAGATTCAAGAGCAGTAATATCAACCATGCAGCCTTTTGCTCGGGCTGGGTGTACCTCGAGCAGGTGGTGGGGATCCCCGACGAAGCACCTGGGCCCTGCAGTGGGCTACTGCTGGGAATGTAGTTGTGTGGACGAGTCACTACCCACTTGGTGGCATCCCCAGCCGATACCTCCTGAGGGCTAGCAATGGTCTTGCACGCTGGGCATCAGCTAAAGTGGCCTACTTTGGGGGAGCAAAATCCAGGGCTCCGTTCCAGCCACCCCACAGACCTAAGGCCCTGGAAGCAGCCTACCCCACTTCATTTCTGCTGGGTGTAGCCTCCTCCATGGGACACAGCGGCAGGGGAACGGTCTCTGCTCAGGGGGCCAGCGCTGGTGTTGAGGTCGACGCTGCCTCCTGACCCCGAGGCTGCCTAGCTGCATTCCTGCGACACCGGGCAGCCTGGTCCTGGGGCCATGTGGCAGGCATAGCAAGTTGCTGCCTGACATTGTGGGAACATTGGGGTGCGATGGGGAGGGGGAAGCGATACGGGATCAAGTCTTAAATATGAGGACAGCAGCAGGGACTGCTGTGGGGCACCGGGGCACAGCCCCCAGATCCAGAGCTGTGCTGGCGCATTTCAGACCAGCAGCTACTTTCTGTTCGACCTTTTCCACACAGGGACCCACTGCAGTTTTGATCCTCCCCTACCTTACGGGAAAGGAGCAGGGGGTCTTCCTAATGCCCCAGCAGGTCCTCGTGCCCCTCCAGATTGCCAGCTATCTAGGCGCTCCTGTGGCTCCCATCACTTGTGCATCTAAGCACCTTGCAGTAGTAGGTTTTCTCTCTGCTTACACCATCAGGAGGTGGAATCTCCATTTTTCCACGTGTCTAAGAGACTTCCCTAAGACGAGGGTACAAACTCACTTCTTTGGTGTCCCTGTCCGACAGCCCGTGGTCTTTCCTACACTTGTGTGCATGCAGGATCAAACTCCCCTGGGGTCTTCATTTGGCCAGACTGGGAATTTCCCAATTTCTCCCCATGCATGCTGCAAATAAGGGGATGGCCAATGCCAAAGGACATCCTATTTCCCCTGCCTTTGGAGTAGGGGCTGGGTAGGGAGGCAGCATCATGTTTGTGAACCAGGCGGTAGTGAGTACTCTGTGTGAAGCAGGAAAATCAACCAAGCAGTAACCCCAATTTTTAGTACAAGCCATTGTGGAAGAGCACGTTTTTCCCCAGGACTGCTGGCCTCTTCACAAGCGATGGACTACCCTTGCGCTTATCCCTGGAAGACATATGGGATCCTGTCTGCCTCGGACTTCCAGGCTGTTGAAGGAATCAACCTTGTGCCCTGGAAATAGCTGTCAGCTCATGGGGAAAACCAAGGTTAACTGCAACTTAGAATGAAACAAAAGCAGCAACTGGATGTTGCTGGAAGTATTTCAGTATCATCATTTTCTTCCCTTATTTGTTACAAACTATGAATCTCTCTCTCTCTCTTTTTGAGCTGACTTCTGAAAGCCAGCTTCAGCCCTTAAATATTTAATAGTGTCTGCAGAGGATTCTAATTGCATATTAGTGTACTTGTTGGTACCAGCCCTGAGGGAGATGGGATCAGATTTGCTTATGGGCCTGTTTATTTGGTACAGTAGCTAGACAATCCACTAATGGCGACAGTTAAAGAGAAGATTGCCAGATGCACACACAATTCCCTCTGCCTCTTGCATAATATTCTAGAAGTAACAGGTACTGTATTGCTCTGATTATAAATCTACTGTATTTTTTCCCTCCAGAAGAATCCTTAAAATCGCTTTCTACTGATATGCGGGGTCGACCTGCTACAGGTCTGCCATTTGTGCTTGCAGTTCTGGTGTCTGCAAAAAACAGCAAGGCAGAATTTTGTTCGGTACACTTTTTATTTTGGTATTTTCAACACATGTAATGCCTCGAATCCTTTCCTTGGGCAGTCATGGTTCTAGGTATTTATCAGTACCTGTTGATGTACCGGTGTATTCAGGGAAAGGGCTGTTTGCCCTAAATTTTGAACTGGACAATATGGGGTCAGCGCATATGCAGGATAGTGTATAATTAGAGCACTGTGGTGCTGCTAACAATGAAGCTTTGTTTTTCCACAGTCCTGGCTTGCTATTCTGCTAGTCGGTATTTGCTGAGATGTGGGATTTGCTCTACCTTTTGTGGAAACTGAGGCATGGAGAAGTGAAGTGACCTGGCCAATTTTAGGCCAGGCTGGATTGCTGACTCCCGGTCTTCTGTGCTAACAAGCAGATATTATGGACACGCGGGAGAGGGTCGAAACATTTCCCCACTGGCTCAGCGCTAGAGTTAGCAGCCTTGAGAGCCCTTATGTACCTGTGGTTTACTATTGGTAACCTGCTGCTGCCTCAGGTCTGAGCGATGCGGTAGTAACCGTGCCGGCAAACGGAGTACAGGAAAACTCCAGGGTTCAAAGCGTCTCGGCGTGGAGCAAGGGGACTGGACCGTGAGTTGATGACGTGAGTTGTGTCCCCAGTCCTGCTGGTGGCTTGCTGGGCGATCTGGGCTCAATCAGTTTACCTCTCTGTGACTCATCTGCTGCACTGATGATATAGAAATAGCTGCACGGACCTCTTTTGGAAAGCACGTTGGGCATGGGCACTGCATGTTCTGAGACGGCATGGAAAGAGCCTGGTCAAGGACCAGAGGCCGTCTCACTATGACGGTGCTGGAGAAGCATGGTAGCAGCCGGCACTGAGCTCTGGGGTCCTTCAGTACTCGCTTGTGCTCCTCTGCTGTGGTGATTCTCAGCAGGGGAGCCACAGCACCCCGGGGTGCCTTGAGAGCCTATCAAGAGTGCTGTGGGGAGCCACGCAGTGTTAGCACCAGTAAGTGTGCAAACATGATTCACAAGAGAAACCAGAGATTTTGAAGAGGGATCCATAGTGTCAAAAGCACTCTGACCTGTTATGGCCTGTTCTGAATTTTTTGCAGCGGAAGAATTGCTTCAGTATTTTACCATAGTCAAAAAGCGAGTGAAAACTAAGAGCTGGGATTTCTGAGAGGGACCTTGGGTCTAAAAAGGATGACAACCGCTGCTCTACGCCATACTATGGTGGTGTACAGTGCACGGTATAGCTGTCCCCAGGGCAAAGAGCTCTGCAAGGGGTGCCTCGGTATTGCTGGAACAGTGTTGATCGGGTTTGTTTGGTGTTTAGAGAGTTCAAGTGTCGCTTAAGTCGAGGTTTGCACGTGGTTTTAAAGGACCAGTGTGGACTTACTGGTGCCGAGTCCTAGAGCCCTGCTAGTCGGGCATCTGTTCCTGAGCCATGGTTTCTAAGCAGTTCAAGGCCAACTGCTGAAACCCCGTGGAGTGGGAGTCGAGTTCAAGCGTCCAGTTTTCCTGCAAATCCGATTTGGGCATGGATCTTCCCTGTGGACGGGGAAGACTTATGAGAGCTCCTTGTATGGCAGAGCTGAGCACAGCGTGACTGTCGCAGAACCAGGCACGCAGCCGAATAGTTTTGCTGCTCTTGGGGGTTTCAGAGAAATCTGGCTCCTGGCTAAGTGAGGAGAGGATGTTTGGACACGTCCAGCCGATGTGTCCGCAGTTCCTTTCCTTTCCCGGCATGGCCCCGTGATGAGCAGCGATGGGTGACAGGCCAGCAGTGCTTCCCAGTTTGAACTGTGGCAGCTGGACTGAGCCGGGGGGGTTAGGCGTGTGGTGCGCTTTTAATGTTTAACCAGCAAAACTGCCTATATTTTTTAACTTGAATTTTGATGAGAGGAAGTCCTTAGACCAAACAGAAACTGCTGTGGGCTTGAAATGAGTGTTACTGCAGCTCTAACCCCAGTAGTAACTGGAGACCCCAGCTGAGATCACAGCCCGGTTGTGCTGGGTGAACACATAGTAAGAGAGAGTCCATCTTCCAAAGATCTTCCAGTGTGCACCCAGGGCTGGGGGGAAACTGAGGCACTGTGTGATATCCTGACTTGCTTCTGATTGCTCAGTAGTGCAGAGGTGGGGGGAGAGCCTAGTCCGTGAGTCCAGTCTGACGGGTTTTCTCCGTCCGTTATTCCTTCTGGGTTTCAACCTTCTCAACTGAGACATTTCCAGCTACATCGTGTTCTCATTCCCCCCGACATTTCCCTTGGGATCAGTGTGGTGCATCGTATGAATTGTAGCAGGGCCAGACGAGCCTTTTCCCCGGTTGAAGGCGTCCCATTGGTAATTCTCCGTCCGGTCGGGGAGAGCGGTGCGGTTGGCTCCTCCGGAGACGTCGGCCTTGCTGAGGGCTGATCTGGCCATGTCCCTTCTCAGGAGCGACGGGCAGTAATCGGAGGGTCCTGCAAGGACCCGCTTGAAATGCATTGCTTGGCGACTCCCCTGGAACGCCAGAGTTGGCAAAGGAAAAAGATGTTTTTTCTCTCTCGCTCCCCTTCTGTTTCGAGCTAATTTATGAAAATTGAGGTGAACGCTTTTAGCACACGGCATCGGCACTTCAGAAGGGGCTGTGATCATTTCCAAAGCCAGAGCTGTCTGGAAAGGGGTTGTTGCTGGCAGATGGTGATGTTTGAAGTGAGAAAATAGCTCGGCTTTCGTAGACAGCATTAAACCTGGTGGGGAGGGGAGGGTCCATATGAGAGCGGAGAGGCTGGTACAAAGCGGGACTGTTTGCTGGCTCCCATAAGATGAGCGTGAATACCTCTGTGGACCCCAGTCCTGACTGGGCCCGTGGTGCTGCTGTAATATGAATGGGCACTAGCTATGGGAGGGCCCAAGCTGCTGAGTGCCCATAGTATTCCACTGTATCATCTCATTTTGGACGATGCTGGGTACCTTGTGCTCCTGAGGATGGCAGTGTGCTGGGGGCAGCAGGCATTGCATGATATGCAGAGGACCAGATTCTGCATTCGGTTCCATCTGCTGACCCCTTGGCAGATGCAACTCTCTGATATCTGTTGGGATGCTCCTGTTACTGAAATGCTTGTGCCCCTAGTGACTTTGCCACACAACAGTGTCTTCCCCCGCTCGGGGCTGAGAGAGGCAGCTGGCTTCCTTTGTGGCTGGCGGAAGGTGAGAGGAGAGCCTGGGTAGCTCTTGCAGGGAGCCTTAGCAGCTGGCTGCTCTCGCCACCGGCCTGACGCAGGGTGCTGCGTCAGCTAGCGGAGAGGGCCAGATGGACACTGTTGCCTGTCCATGGCTGTATAGTCTGCTCTGCTCACATCCGAGCCCACCCATCTCTTTGTGGCTGCTGGCAGGTAGCGCAGTTACCTGGTGTTTGCTCTGGGTTTTGTCTGGCTGTTCTGCCGTTGTCTGGACCTCGATGCATTTTCCCGGCATGAAAATGCCATGCAGCTAGATGTTGCCTGTCTGGGATGGGAGCAGTCCTGTGCCGTGCCGTGCCGTGCCAGCAGCACGCAGGGCTGGGGTAAGGAGACTGAGGGCTTGGTACATGATACTAAGCAGGTCGCTTAACCAGCCCGGGCCCTTCTTGCTTTGTGACGCAGAAACACTAGGATCAATTTAGCTGAGTCCATTGCAGTCACTGGGTGAAAACCTTGGCTGCAGGGGTGGGTAGGATGAACATGCCTGTGGCTGGGATGCCTGCTAGGACCAAGCTGCATGAAGCGTTGCAGCTCCCTGCCTGACGCATGACAAGTATGTGATGCACGTGAGGGGGAAGGAGGCCTTTCCCACCCCACCCCTGCCCGGATCCAGTCATGTTTCGTATTTCCGGGCAGATGGCGCTGGGTGAGAATTCACCGCCCGTGCTGTCTGCTCTTTCCCTTGCCTGGGGCACACGTTAGCCGGCGTAATCGATGATTAACAGGAGCAGCTCTGCTCCACCTTGGTGGAGGGGGTTCATGGTAGAGGCAGTGACCTGCTGCGGGACCTCACAGAGCCCCAAAGCCAAGCCATTTGGCGGGGGGGGTAGGCCAGTCCCTCATTCTCTGTTTAGGCATCCAAATGGAGGGATGCAGGGGGTGGCCATGGGCTGGGAGGAATGGTCATAATTGATCTAACTGAGTGCCACCCCAAGCCCGCAGTTGGGATGGCGGGGGGTCCCGTTGTGTGGGGACTGGGCACTCATTAGATACAGGCTGTAGCTTGGCTTTTGTTGGTAGCAGATGGGTGCATCGGGCATGCTGAGCTTCCTCCCTGTTGGCTTCTGCTAGAGGAACTTGCCCATGCCCAGCTCTTGCATTCCCTGCACGGCCATCCACCTTCCCCGGCACCCGCCGCAGATGCACACCCCCGTTCCCGATCTCCCCCTTCAGGCCCAAGGGGCTCGGGCCAAGAGGGGGTGAGGTGGGGGTTACACTGAAGCTTGGGACTTCACACACGGGTATGTGGGCTCTCACATTTCCTGGTGCTGACCCTCCCGTGTCTGCATCTGGTCAGAGAGTAGCTCCTAGTATCTTGGCAGCCACTGAGGTCTCCATTTTGCAAGCTCAAGGATGATACTCTGAGAGGCATCGTGAGATGTGCTCTCTGCTCCTCCCGATCCTTCCTCAGCAACGGCCACCAAGGGGCTTTGCCAGCGAGAACCTGCCCCTTGTTTGCAGAAGGGGAAGGAAGAGCCTTGCTGGTCCTTCGGAGGCAGGTGCAGTATCAATACAGCTCACCTGCACCCCTGCCAGCCTGTTCACTCGCTTCCCTCACGTCCCTGGGAGAAGGGGCCATCTGCAGACCACAGGTCCCAGGCAGCTCATGGGACACCTGGTCACAGCTGGCTGCCCGCACGGGTGCTGTTCACATCACCCCTGAGTGGCTGTAGGACGTGTCCTGCATCAGACCAGGAGCCCTTTGTCTCTGTTGAGTATGGGGGTAAGGGGCAAGGCAGGGGAGAGTGAGGCACACAGGAGTCTGCACTGGGAAGGCTCTGAGGGTGGACAGGAGTCCGGGCAGCTGCTTGGAGGCCGTGTCGTGTTGGGGCTATACCTGGAGTCGTGGCTGCTGAGCCCGGGGGTGAGGAAGGTGGTGGCCCATGGAGGCTGCCACCTCCAGAGACAGGAAGCAGAATGGCAGGGGGAGGAGCTGGGCGCAGCCAGGGGTAGACCCCGGGTCTCTGAGTGGTACCCAGTCCGCACAGCACCCCTCTTCCCTGCGGTGTCCCGGGACCCTGCTCAGAGCATCTTCCTGAGCTGGCCAGTGCTCCCCCATTTCTAAGGCCACCACTATGCCAGGACTGGAAAAGCGGGACAGGAGTTTGGCCCACACCCTGGTTCCCTTTAAGAAGTATCTGTTTAAATGGTTCACAGCTAAGCTCCCTCTGGAGCAAAGCACCCCGGGCTCTGGCTCTGACTTTGCTTTCATTTCCTTTTTATCCTTTCGCAATGATCCCCAGGGTCCATCGGCCCCATCCAAGCTCCAAGCCAGTTCTTTTGAATCCTGTTCCTTTCTCGGGGGGAATCAACATGGTTCCCCAGGTCAGCGGTGGTGGCAGTGGTGGCAGATAACAGAACAAGGAGCAATGGTCTTAAGTTGCAGCAAGGATGGTTTAGGTTCAGTATTAGGAAAAACTCTCCCTCTGGGAGGTTAGTGAAGCACTGGAACAGGCTAACCAGAGGGGTTGTGGACTCTCCCTCCTCCTCAGAGGTTTTTAAGACCTGACTCAGCAAAGCCTTGGCTGGGATGATATATTTGGGGACAGTTCTGCTTTGAGCGGGGGGTTGAACTAGATGACCACCTTAGGGCCCTTCCAACCCTCATTTCCTGTGGTTCTAATGGGGTCTTATTCACCAGGCTGATCTCTCCCGGGGGATGAAGGGATCGGGATACCCAGACTTGACTGGAGTTGGTGCCAGGTCATGTCTCCTTTGCCAGTCACCAGCTGTCAGTGTCTGCAGCTCTATGAAGTGCTGCCCCTGCCTGTTTGAAAGCCTGCGCCGTGCCAGTGGTGATGTTGGGGCTTGCAAATTGCCTCAGCTTGTTGGAAAGGGCTGGAGGTGTGTAGGTCACACTGGAGGGCTGTCTGGCCACAGACACACTGAGATGTCATTGTTTTGAGACCCAAACCTGGCAAAGCCCAGCTGAAGCACTGGGCAGAGGTCAAAGGGAGCCTTGTGTGCAGCAGATGGGGCATGCATTTAGTGTTAACAAGGTCTGTGTGCGTGAGTTCCCCTGGAAGAACATAGAAATCCAGGGGTCCCATTCAGCACCCACTGCCCTTCCTGCTGTCCAGCCCCCTGAGCTGAGTTGAGTGGAGTTGCGGCAGTGCAGCTGATTGTACTGTGTTGGTGGCATGATGCTTTCCCTGCTGAGGACTTGCTGCACCAAGATCTCAAAGGCCTTGTCGAGCACAGGCTGCCTGGGCACTCACAACGCCCTCTGGAAGGCAGCAGTAGTCATCATCCCCATTGTGTCAGTGCAGATGTTGAGGAAGGTCTCGGGCCTCCACCAGACGCCCATGGTTCATCTGGTGCATGTGCAAAGGGCTGTTAGCACCAAAGAAAAGTGTTAGAGCAGAACAATGTTATGCCCACCCTTGGCGTGCCCGAGCATGGCTGAACAGATGAGGCCGGGGCTCTCCAGGGCATCTCACCCTCAGGCTGAGACCAGACCGGGGGAGGGTTCAGCCTGGAAGAGTGGTTGCTCGGGAAGCCGAGGGTACGGGAATGAAGTGAGGTGTGTTTAGGAGGCTGCGGCTCAGCTTGTTCTAAGCCGACTAGTCGGGGTTTACTTGCACTGGAGCCGCGGCAGCACGGAGCTCAGCATGGCAGACCGCCAGGGCATTTACCTGGCTGCCGGGGCAGCCGCGGTCCTGCCGGTGCCCAGGGGAGCTAGCTCAAAGCTGGCTCAGGTGCTTCTCTGAGCTGCTGTTGCTGCCCTGACTGCAGTGTGGGCATATCCTTAGAGTGGCTGTCTCAAGGACATTGCATAGCTACCAGAAGAAGAAGAATGGCTTACAGTTAAAACTTGGGCCTGGGACCTGAGAGGCAGGTGCCATTCTCAGCTTTGTCACAGTGCTGCTGGGCCGTTGCGTTATCATCCTGTGCCCCTTTTTCCTGTTCTGGAAGTGATGATAATGCTTGTCAATCAAGATTATCACCTCTTCCGGGCAGGGGTCACTGCTTCCTCTGCCCAAGACAGCACGGCACCCACCTGCACAAGGACTTCTCCATGGCACTGAGCAGCAGCAGACCCTCCCCATGTGGGCCCATCCCCAGGTTCACCAAGCCACATGCTTGCTCACCTTCATACCTCCACCGCTTCCTAGTGCTGTCTGCAGCCAGGCACATTTGCCCACAAAATCTTCAGTCCAGGGGAGATGCAACTGCCTTCTGCAGCAGAGACAGCCCCGGATGGAGGCATCCTGCCTCTCCGTCCTCCGGCAGGTGCCTCCCTGCTGCAGCACGGCGTCCTCCTTCTGCTGCCACTCCTGAAAGAGCCCTCCATGGCAGGCTGCCCACCCCGTTGTCCCAAGGGTGCAAGGCTAGGCAGCTTTCTTGGGGGTTGCTGCAGGCGCGGGGAGCTGTGCTGCCTTCTCTTTTTTTTAATTTTTAGGAGATTTTTTCATGTCCAAGTCAAATTAGCCAGATCAGGTTCAAATCCATTTGAATCATGCAAGAACCACATGTGGCCCGGCCACCAGCAAGTATCCTCCACCCGCACCTGGGGCTTCAGATACTTCTGAAGTGTTGCCTTCCTACCTACTCTGTGACACAGGTAATGCAAACGTGGCAGGGTGGGTGTGTGGTTGGGTTCACTTGGGCATGCAGGAATCCCTGCCAGCTGCCCAGAGCGAGCAATGGGGAGTTGGGTGCACCGCGACCTGTTTCTGCCTCTGTCCCTGAGTGACTATGTGGCCCTGCGGAAATCCCATCACCTTTCTGTGCCCTTCTCTCCCAGGGGTGGTACAGAAATCTGGCCTCCCTACAGCCTTGTGCTGTCATCTTGCTGCCATCACAACCAGTGCAAATGTCCCCTTGTACAAGCTAATGGAGGATCCAGGCCCAGCGCTCCCCCAAGAAGGTGCTGCATTAAGGCCGAGTGCTTTTCTGCTAAGAGCTCCCTGGAGCCGTGAAGAGCAGGGTGAGTCCCTGGGGGCAGGCGGTTTTTTATTAGAACAGAATTAGTGACGGGAAGGAACCAGCACGAGTGACCCGTCCACCCCCTTCCTTCAGCAGGGCAGTGTTTAACGAGGCCCCGTGGCCTTTCCTGGAAGCAGCAGGAACTTCTGCATGCAGGCGGGGGCAGTCTCTCCATCCCGAGCAGCCTCCTGCTGGGTCTCATCCTGCTGCTGGGTTTCAGCACCTGCCGTGGCCTCCGCTGTCTCAGGAGTGCCTGTGCCCTGCTGGCGAGGGGGGACCAGGGACGGACCCCTGGGGAAGTGGCAGGGAAGGGCCGCTGTGCCGCGAGCCAGGACAAGCACTGCAAAGGGAGCAGAAGGGGCGTTTTTCCTATGAGGCAATCATTGCTTTTGGCCCCACATTGCTGTGATCCTGCAGCCATGGCTGGGCGCACGCCCCACCCTGCTCCGGGACCAGAGCTGTGATTTGTCCTGTCTGCAGAGCCCTTTTCTCTGGCTCAAACCTCCCCGTCTCCAGACTGCATCCCAGTCGGGGCTGTGCAGCAGCACGGGAGCTCGCCTAGGCAAGGCAGGGTGTTCCCTTGTATTGACAGGAGTAGTGGACACTCTGGCCCCGTGAGCCTAGTGTTGGTTGCCATCCTGCCATGGTTCCCCTTGGGCCTCTGACTGCGTGTTCAAGGATGGAGGGTGGTGGGTGCTGAGCTAGCCTGGGGTGGGTGCACGTGCTCTGGGTGGGAGAGAGTGCAGGGCTTGCCTGCAGAGCAGGAGCAGCAGAGTGGCTGAGAGCGTAGCTGCCTGGCGCACGCTGAGCAAAGGCTGGGGAAAGAAGAGAGGGTCACGCACAGCACCCTTTGGGTGGCAATGCGAACAAGCAGCCACGTCTTCAGGAAGCCGCGCGGGCCTGGAACAGCCTGGTGGCCTGATGGGAGCCTGTGACACAGTGCTGCGCTCATGGGCTGCAATGCATGCAGGGTCTGTGCACACCTACCGGGGTCCAGGAGCAGCCTTCGCTTGGGAGCCCAAGCCCCTGCAGGCAGAGCCCCGGCCCCGCTCTGCGTGGACGGCTGCAGCCAGTGCTTCGCTTCAGCTCTTGCTGGGAGCTGAGCTGATGGGAAGTGGAGGGACTGGCCCTGGCTCCCGAGATCCAGTAAATCAGAGGCACTGGGCAGGCTTTGTCAGAAATGACCAACGCTGCTATTTAAAGGGCCAGCCTGGCCCAGTTTTCTTCTGAATTCCCAAGTATTGTATTCGCCTTCTGCTTCCACTCCCTTCCCCCTTCACCAGCTGGCGTGATTTCTTCCCTTAAGGTTTTTAATTCCCCTTTTTTACTGCTCAGGTGGGTTCATTTTCTGTTGGAGGTGCTGGACCAAGAGCCCCCGGGTTCAAAATCCTTTGCTCCTCCCTGCGCTGCTTTGCTGACCTTCCTGGGGCCGAGGGACCAGCCCAAGAGGTCCTTGGTCTTCAGGGCCTATTCAGGCACTGGCCTACCTATTTATTATACCCATTAATGGAAGTTGGGGCTGAGACCCCTGCTTGGCACAGAGAGGGTGACCAGCCTGGATAGGATTTGGACCACAAAATGATATCCACAGGCCTGGGAGACTCCTGCAGTTGATAGAGCTTCTCCAAAGGAGCTGACTGCCCTCCATAACCTCTCTCATGCTGACTTACCCCGATGAGTTGCATCCCCAGGGCAGCCCAGTCTCATTCCTGTTGCTCCCCCTCCACATCCTTCCACAAGTAGCCCCATTTTCATGCAAGCAGGAGACGCCAAGCTGCCAGTGCTGCGAGTGGGCTCAGCACCTTGTATATGTAGGAGGATGGCTCCGACGCATAGCACAGGGCCTCAGTCCAGCATTGTTTGTTAGGGCTAATGATGTGTATAATGATCTCTTACATTTCTTCAGTGCCTTTCATCCCAGAGGATCCTAGTGCATGCCGCAGATGTAAGCCAATATGCCAACTATTTGTAGAGGACACCACATCTCCTGCAGGACACAAGGCTGGACCAGAAGAGATCAAGCCCAAGTCAGGCTGCAATCACACGGGTAGAACTGAGAGCGGAGTCTGGCCCTGGGTCAGGTACCTGCTGATTACCTGCTGAGATGGGGAGAGACCTAGGAAGCTTCAGCAGAATTAGGGGTGCGGGTCACTTTGAGGCGGCCTCATGCCTTAGAAAGTCTTCCCACGGGGAACAGGAGCCTTGGAGCCTGTGCTTCTCCCAGTGCTGTTCAAAACCCCATGGGGCAGCTGAGCTCAGCGGGGACGTTTCAGATCCATGTGAGTTTTAAGTCAGAGCAGGGTTCTAGCTGGGGGCCGGTGCCCCTACAGGCAGCTGAGCTGCCAACGTAAATGGCTGCCCCTTGTGTGGCAGCTCTTTTGTGTTAGTTGATCCCAGGAGACTTGAGCTGCATTTGGTGCAGAAATGGGTCCCCCGGGTGATTAGCTCCAGAATCCTGCAGCAGAACTGGGGAGTCGAAATGGGGTGGGTGTGCTGGGTCTTGTCTCCAGGTCTGAGATCATCTCTTGTCCTTAAATGCTTTGGGTATGTCTTCACGATGCAGCCCAGCGCAGTGCAGACACCCAGGCCCACTCCGAGCAGGGACTGGGAAGCAGCAGTCACGTTAATGCCTCACTTTGCCGGAGATAATGAGCCCAGGTGCCATGCCATGCTAATCCAGCCCTCCTGCTCCCAGCACCAAGCTGGCTTGCATATCTCTGCCAGGCACTGCATTGTGCTTGGCACATGTACCCTCAGGGCCAGAGCCCCAGCTGGTGTAAATCAGTGTAACTCCCTTGACTTCTGTTGTACCAGCTGAGGTTCAAGTCCCTATTCAATGCTGAAGCGTCGCTGGCATGGCTCTGAGCTCTGCCAGTCCCTAGATTTGAATGGGATGCAGAATGGGTGAAATGACAGCACAGGGTCTTCCAGGGGGCTGGTACACCCCCACCCAAGGGCACATGCAAACCTTGAAGCTCTTTTTCCTGCTGTTTCTTTCCAGCTGTATTAGTCACACCCTGGAGCCCAGAGCAGATACGTCCTCTGAGGTTTATCCATCTGCTAGCTGCTGCTGCAGGGACATTGATTAGCATCACTAATTACTGCCAGGCCGTGTGGCATGGCATTGGACGTGGTTCTGAGGGCTGGTGGAGAGACAGCCCAGTGCCCAGCCTCTCGATCGAGGGGTGTCATTGGCCGTAGATGGAGTCAGTAGCGTGCCAGGAATGCAAATCCCTAGCTAGGGACTTATTCTGCAGTGGGAAGGTTTAATGGCATCTTGCCCCAGGGAAGCATCCAGCAAGAGATGGGTTTACAAGAGGCTCCCAGCGTCCTCACCTCCCTGGCTGTCCACCGCCGCTGGAGGGCAAAGAGGAGAAGGCTGAGACGGTCTGAAAGCAAAGTGACAGTGGGAATTAAGGGTGGCAAGGAGCTGAAGTCAATACCTGCCACTATGGGTTTAGCATCCTCCAGGTTAGCTGGCATTTGGCTTGATGTGTCCATAATTAGAGATTCTTGTCCCGAATGCCCTGTGGTACCTGGGCGGGGGACGCACAGCAAGGAGGGATGTTAGCCACGTGGGGAAGGGGTGCTGCTTATAGGAGGGAATGTGAAAAATAATGAAGTGTTTGGGATGTGGAGCTGGGGGAAGAGGGTGTCTTCTTCAACCCCAGTGTCCCTTTAAGGGAAGTGGGCACTGTCCTGTCCTGCTGCTCCTATCGCTGGTGCCGCCTTGTTCTGGGTAAAGAGGGAATCGAGTGGTCCTCTCTATGCAGTCTTGCTCAGATGCCATCCCTCAGTGCTGCCCTGTCTCCAGCCAGGGCAGGGGCTCTTCATGATGTGCCCAACACCGTAGCAGCAGCTTCATTTGCAAGCAAGATGGAGGGAACACCTCGACTCTGATTTATCTCCCAAATGAAGGGCTCTGCCTCCCCACCCCCTTTTCCCAGCTGTGCCATCAATGTAGAGCCGGAAAGGAGACCAGATCTCTCAGACATCTGCTTCCCTTCTGCCACACATGAAATGATTGTGGATTCAGAGAGGGAGCAATGAATAGGTGCTTCTCTTTCACCTGTGAGCCCCTGGGTCAGCTTCAGCCTGCGTGGGGCTGAGAGCCAGCTGTTACCCTCCAGGGGCTGGGAGGGGTCTGAATGCACGGGAACAGAGCAGTTTTGGGGTTAAAGCAGAGGGCTGGGAGCTGGAAGATGTGAAATCTCTTCCCAGCTCTGCCACTGACTCCCTGCAGGACCTTAATTAAGCCACTTAACCTCAGTGCTCTTTAATTTCCTGTATCTGAATAGGAGGACTGGTGCTTCTCGCCATGCCTTGGCTCAGTGTTGTTGGAGCTCTGGCTGAACAGCGCCATGTGAAAGTGCAGTTATTGTCGTGATGGAGACATGAAGCGGAGCAGGTCTGGTCTGGGGGTGGGGAAGAGTAATAAAGGTGGTGATCAGAATAACATGAGGCGAAGGTTCAATATGCTGCAACCTTGCCGGAGGCATGTTGTATCCGTGGAAATCCTGCTGGGATTCCCCTGCTCTCCCAGCACATGATATACAAGCGTTTATGGCTGTCCCTGGTGGTTCACTGGATATTGGACCATAAAACTGTCACGGGTCTCTCCATCAAACCCTGCTTTATTTGGCATTGCTCCAGGGATGAATATTAACAAGTCCCACCTTGGGAGATCAGCATCCGTTTCAGTCAAGGCGTCACCTCTGCAACTACTGAGGAAAAGGTTTAAAAAATACTAGCAGGCTGTTCTGACTAATGCAAGGAGCTGAGCCAGCCAGGCGCAGTTTGCAGCTGGACTCTTATATCGGTTCATGGGCCAGGAGGCTGGGTCAGCCACCGAGCTGTTGCACAGGGAGGGGTTTGCACCCTTTGTGCTAGTGTTTGGCAGCACCAAGGAAGCAACGGACTGTCTGTTGGGCTCCTGCAGGATCTGTTCTCTGCTGAGCTGCGATTGCAGATATGTCTGACCCGTGGCTGTCCTTCCTGATGGCACATGCCACAGTGACCCGGCAGCTGCACCTATCAACGGTCCATTCAGTAAAGGAAAGAGGTGGGGAATGGAGCTGAGCCATGGAGTCTGCAGAGCCCTGGTTGGATTGCAAAGGTCTTTGGCTCCAGACATGAGCTCGGGCTCTGGGACAGGAGGAAGCTGAGGTTGCGTTAGATGAGGAATGTGCAGACAGGCCTTTCTGCATGCAGGGTTTTCTGCTCAGGGGAAGGACACCGGGCTTACAGTATCGTGCCCCTCCCCAGGTAGAGGCTACCTCCGGTTTGCCCTATAGATCAGGCTGGGGGGACGGGGACCGTTCTCTTCATGCCCCAGGCTCTGGGCCCTGTCGTTTGCTGCCCAACATCATACTTGAGAGACCAGAGACTGACTCACAGGCCCTGCCCGTACAGCAGGGTTGCAGTGGATTCAGCTGAATGGGGTCTCACCTGTGTGGGGAGTCTTTTATTGGCTTAAAACTCAAAACTCATTCGCTTGGTTTGGCTTCTGCCTGCAAATCTACTCTCCTGAGGAGACCAGATAGAAGCCAGGTATAAACGGGGATGAGAGAGCCCGCACGCAACGTGACTCTGGGTTAACTTAACCGGTGAGGACTGATACAAGTGACTATAGACCAGGTCTCAACCCCAGCCCATTGCCGATCCCTAAGCAGAGAGGGTATGTCTGCCCCATGCCCGCAGCCTGTCCTGGGAGGGATGCTGCCATGCATCCTCCCCCTCCCACAAGCCAGACCCAGAGACATGGCAGAGAAATCATTCTTAGGAGCACGCTGGGGTGTGAGGTCTTGAAAGATGCCCCTGGAACGGAGTCACCCCTGCGTACTCGGGGACATCCCTGCCGAGGACGTGGTGCGGACATCTGCGTGGGGCACAGCCCTCTGCTCTGTTCTGCTCTGGCTCTCCGCGCCGTCTCCTGACTGTGTCATCTGAGCTCTTTCCAATATCTATCCAATATTTCCAACATGATGTATCCCAGATGGCTCACACTCGCCCGTCCTCTCCCCAGGGGGAGGCTGATGTGTGCAGGGTGGTGGTTTGTTTGGGTAGGCTTTGTGTGGCACGCATGTGTGTTGATATTGGAGGAGGCGCCTGGTGCTTGCAGTGGAGAGGTCTCCGGGGGGGGGTGAGGCCTGGGATGCTTGTGGGAATTAGCTTCATGGTCTCAGACGGGTTCAGAGGAAGATCAGTCTCGTACAGGAAAACTCACCTGTGCAGACTATTAGAGGAGGGTTTCATCCCTAGCTGGTCAGAGCTGCAGCCTGGCTCCTCCTTCTGCAGAGCATGGTCATACTGGCTATAGCAGTCCGGGCTCCTGGGCTGCAACCTGCTGTGTGACCGCAGGCACAGGACTGCTCCACTCTGCCCTCCTCTCTGCATGGCCCAGAGAGCCTCAGGTCTGCATAGACACTTTATTCATGGTGCTCAGAGCTGGGATGTAGGACCTCAGCTCTCTGTGGTCTTCCCTAGCTGTTTCCGATGCTTTAATGACACAGCTCACAAAACTCCCTTGCCTTTTTTTTGTAGGCACCTGCAAATGGTTAGGGCAGTTTCTGGACCTGATTAGATGCAATTGTTTGCTTGGTGGGTTTCCTTTCATGCCTGCCTGGCCTTAAAGATGCCAGCTGAGAAGGGTGGAGACAACTCCCAAGGTGGCCTTTGCCCAAGATTTTCCGCTGCTGTAACTGAGACCAGAATGGAGATCGAGGAGATTTAGAGGCAGCACTCCCACTGGAGACTTGAATAAAGTAACCAGCCGTCCTGAATAGTCCAGGACCACTCCAAATATCAGGGCTGTCTCTCAATGCCCTAAAGAGTCCCTAGGATGGACTTTGACTCCAGATTTGGAAAACTGGCCCCAGATCTGCTTTCCCTTTCCTCTGAATGCTTCCACAGCACATAGGAGCATCCTGGTGCCCCTGAGAGGCATTAGCCGGGCCCCAGCGCCACACTGAAGTGACAGCAGTACCTGAAGTGGTGCAGGCTACTTCTGGTTCCAGCGGTCTACAGAGCATCCAGGACTGGGGCTGGGATTTTGCTACCCCAAATCGGAGCAGTGTAGACTTAGGCACGGGGTGCCTGTTAGATGAGCACTGGAACAACCCCCACCCCTGCTGCACCCAGCCTCTCCGCATCGTATGCTCCTAAGAGCTTGTGCTGTTCCCTGCTTTCAGTGGGTGCCAGGAGGCTTTGGAAGGCGTCTCACAGGCAGCGTCATTCGTGCTGCGGATGAGCAGGCATTCAGCTCCATCCCTGCCTCCCTCCCCTCCCAGCCCAAGCATGGAGTTACCAGCATTTTTCCTGTACTAAAAAAAGCCCAAGTTTCTTAATTGTTTCCTGCTGGAGCCGAAACACTGAATTGGAGACCGAAATAGCACAGGAGAGGAAATGCAGTCAGGGAGGGAGGAGGGGAGAGGGCAATTAATGTTGCACTGCTGTGCCCCCCACTCGCGTACCCAAGGTCCCCCGCCGTTTGTATGTGCATGCGTTCCTGCTGCAGGGCCAGATGTGATCCCAGTCCATCTCGGAGATGTCTCTAAATTACTCAGCGACCAGGGCAGGCTGTTCTTCTTCCCCAGTGACTGTGCAACCTGCTTGTTTGCTTTGGGCTGAGCAGGGCAGCCTTTCCTGCAGAGATCTCCCCTCGCAGCGGCTTTGTGTTTGTGCTCAGATGCTTATGGGTGGCACGGAGGAGGTGCCTTTCTCCACCAGGTGACCAGGCTGAAATTTGCCCCCGAAGGTGCTGAAATCCCTGCATCGGTATTTAACAAAGGGAGGCGATCTCCTGCAGGGCTGGGTACCTGCCGCTGCCAGGGGAGGGATTGCTAGAAGCGCCTGAATTTGTGAAACTGGGACACCAGGCACTGAACCCAGTGGGAATGGGGCCTGGGAGGGCTTTCCTGGGGTGAAAGGCAGATCAGGTTGTCTTTACTTATTACCTGTCGCCCACGGCTCCTCCTGTCCCAGCAGCACTTATCCCAGGCCAGAAACAGAGAGGAGGCAAAGGGCAGCAAAATCCAGGGCAGGGGGTTGGAGGAAGGCACAGCAGGACAGATGGTGCCGGGGTCACTTAGCCTGCATCCCCACTGCACAGCTGTTGCGATAGCTGCTCGAGTGTGGGGTGGCCTTGGGTTTGAGCCTCTCCTCCCCACAGGCCAGCCAGCCCACTCACTGTAAGGCACCTCCACGTGCAAGCCAGAGGGTTTTGAGCAGACGGGAGCTGGACGAGGGGCAGGCCTGGACTAAGAAACCAAGGCAAGGACGCTGAAGTGGTGAGTGCTTGGGGGGCAGCAATGCTCTTTGGTACAGTAGAGCCCGTACCGCTTCCCACAGCGGTAATCATATGGTTACCACTCCAGATCCTCAGCTGGTGGAAGTCGGCAGGGCTCTGCTAAGTCAGTGGAGCCGCGTGATTGATACCAGTTGGGGATCTGGTATCCACTTTCCCTTGAACAGCTGTTAGCAGAGGCCCTTGGAGCCCTCCAGCAGCCCTGTGCCCCCGGTGCTGGAGCCGTGTCTGGTGTGCGCCGTCTCCTTTGCCCCTGGGGTAGCATCCATGCCAGCCCTTCCCTCCTGCAAGCTGCTCCTCTTGCCAAGCACATTATACATCTTTCTGATGGAAAATTGCTTTCTTTTACTTGGGGCCGCGCCATCCAAGGTAATTGGCATCTGTTGATGCATTGTGGGTCTCTATTTTTATCAGCTGCTCTCACGTTGCCACATCTCCACTCCGCCTCATTATCCCAGTCAATTTTGGACCTATTGCTTTTTTATTATTATTATTATTATTTAGATGCAGAGGAAATGACTAACAAGGCTATTCCCTCGGCAACCAACCTGCTCACTTCAGGCTCCTGCCGGGTGCTCAGTGGGGGAAGAGTTGAAAATATATGGCCATGCCTTGTATTGGATCAGCCAGCTTAATGGACACCTCCAAGTGGCAACACCTGGGGAATGAGAAGAGGCCACCCGCTGGGGAAGGGCTGCTTGTTGTCTGCGAAGGAGAGTATGTTTTCTCTTTTGAGGCTAGAAACATCTGGGCAGCTCTGGGTTTTCAGTGACTCTCTCTGTCCCCAGCAAGCTCCGAACAGGTTCGTTAGAACAGGCTGATTCTGCAGCCTCCTATTGCTAATCTTCACAATTTTCTCTGTCACAGTTGTTTATAAGTGAATATAGACCAGGTCTCAGCCCCTCCCCATTGCCTCATGGAAGATCCTCGAGCCGAGAGGGTATGTCTGCCCCATGCCCGCAGCCTGTCCTGGGAGGGATGCTGCCATGCATCCTCCCCTTCCCCTGAGCCAGACCCTGTGTGTTCCTGCAGGGCCAGCTCCTGGAGTCAGGGGGTGACGTGAGAGCCACAATCCAAAGACATGATTGCAGGTCGCATACACAGCCCTGAGCTGGCTTGGATCTTGGGAGCAGCGTAGCTGCTGCAATGCAGACAGCACTTGGGTTCCTGGGGAGGGGCTCATCACCTGAAGCCTGTGTTGTTGTGGACTTTCCTGGCTTTTCTTTCATCGCTAGTGAGGACGTTTGCTGAGACGGTTAGCTCCTAGCTCCCCGTGCAGCCATGCACAGGTTCTGACCTCTGGGCACTGCAGGAGTGAAAGCTTTATTCACCGTGCCTCTTCCTCAGAGCCGTGCAGTGCCTGGGAAGTGGGTCTTGCTGAATGTTAATGCCTGTAATACTGGCAGGCTACTCCCTGAGCTTCAGGAAGCCAATGCAAATTGCAGTCATGCTCCTGGACCACAGAATAAACCTACCCTCTGCCCTCTTTCGGAAAGCGTGTTCCTCAATAACACGAGATCCTAAAGACTCCCAAACTGGGAGGCCGATAACAAGCATCGGCCTCTTCTTGGAATCACCTGACTTCTGAGTTACTCTCCTGGGGTTTTAGAGGGTGGGCCACTCCTGCGGTACTTGAATACAGGCGGTTGGCCATCCTGCTCAATGCAGAGTCACTCTCCAGGGCAGCATGGGTCTGTACTGCTTGCCTGGTGCTCTGGAGAAAGCTGTTAAGAGGACAGCCCCCCCTCGGCACCCTGGCTGATGCTCTGCACCCAACAACGAAGCAATGAAGATGCTTCCGCTGCTGTGGACATCACCAGGGTGGCTTCTTTGCCTCTTTTCTGGGCTTGGTAAGTGCTTATTAGCAGTGCTGTCAAGAAAGCTGGAGGACCGGCATTGATCTTGCATTGGGCTGAGGGGCCAAGTGCTTGAGAATCTCTCTGGGGTCAGCACCCGGTTTCTAGCTCCCTTGGTTTTGGAGGAAAAGTAGAGGATATATTTCATAGATTCATAGATTGTAAGGCCGGAAGGGACCTCGGAAGATCGTCGGGTCCAGCCCCCTGCACCAAGCAGGGAAGACAACTGGGCTCAAGTGACCCTGGCAAGGTGGGACTGTCTAGTCTCCTCTTGAAGATTTCCAGGGTAGGCGATTGCACCGCCTCTGCAGGGAGCTTATTCCACAGTCTGCACGTCTTGACTGTGAAGAAGTTTTTCCTAATGTTGAGCCTGAATTGATCTTCCAGGAGTTTGTGGCCATTACTCCTGGTTTTTCCTTTGGGTGCCCTGGTGAACAGTTGCTCACCGAGCAGTAAGCTGCTACCAGGCCCCCTCTATATAAATGTTTCCTGTAGGGGTGCACCAATAGAGATTTGGGGGGCTGACACCAATAGCCAGTTTTTAAGGAGGTGTATTGGCCAATGCCAATCCAATTTCCGATGCCAGCCCAGCTGCTTGAAGAGATTTCCCCCCTCTTGATTTTTGTTGCACGGCCAAGCCTCGCTTTTGGTCAAATGCTTGCACCAGCTAGGTTGACATTTCTGTGCAGGTTTCTGTGTTTGCATGGTAACAGTTAGCAAGCCCCTGTATATGAGTAAATCTTTGTCAATCCCATGAACTTGCTTGTGCACTGAACCTTTTTAATAATAGATTTCTGCTGCAGCTGCTTTGCAGGAAATCTCTTCGCTCGTGTAAGTATTGTCAAAGTAAATGGGCTCCCTGTTGGAATGAATTTAGACCTCATATAATGTTTCATGTTGGAGAGAGAAGCCCTATTTATCTGCGGCACAGGTAAAGCACAGGCAGCAGCAGTCTCAACTTCCCTCACAGCTTTGCCATTGTGTCTCGGCTCTGTTGGTGGAAGGGCTGACAAGGTAGTTCAGCCTTTCAGCCTCCATGGCCCTTTCATTCATTGTTAGCAAGGGTGCGAGGTTGGACTGCTAAACCGCAGGTCACGGAGCAGCTGCGCCGAGATACTGATTTCAGTCGGTGCTGACCTGTGCACGGCTGAGACGGGCAGTGCTCTATCACTGCTAATCCTCTGGTGCCTAGAAAGTGGGTCCTGCTGGGCATTTCTAGGCTGGTACGTATATTTGCAGCAAGGTGGAGGGGTACCTTTGTGCTCAGGTCTAGCCCAGGCTCTCAGTTCTGCCACACTACACGTGATAATGTTGTCCACTGTTAGCCCATCTCATATGAACAACTGCCTTCACACCCATTAATGTGTCAAGCCTCACACAGTCCTGGGAGGGGAGCGTTAGGCTGTTTTCTCAGCTGGGCAAAGAGGGGGATTCATCTTGGAAATGTGTTTTTGTTTTTGTTTTTTGCTGAAATGGTGCAAAAGCCAGGTTTTGTCACAGCCTTTTGTTACAGCCCAGGGCCTCAAAGCTCTGCTCCCTGTTGGAGGCTACGTTCGGGTAGATGCCGCCCCATTCGCATGCATGTGCCTGCAGCAAGAGCTTTGCCGAGCGGTGCAGGCAGCTAGAAGAGACTGCATGACAATGGAGGAACAGAAATAACACTGAGGGGAGGAGGAGGCCAAAAAAAGGAGCGGAGCCTTCACACACATGCGTGCGCGCGCACACACACACACACGTGTGCAAAGCTTATTCATCCAAACCAAGGGGGAGCCCGTTCTGAAGCTTCAGATTAATGCAAAAAGGGTTATGACAAGCAAAGACATCAAAAGATCTCCAAACCATCAGCGAGCACTTTCTCTAAGGATTTAGCTAGTCAGCAGGGGAAAAAAATATGACAGTGGGATCTGAGACAACAGGTAGGAAAAGAGCCCAGCACAAACAGACAGTTTTTAAAGTCAGCATGCCGGCAGCCGCAGTGCCAGTGAAAAGGAACCGCAGGGAGCAGGTAAGTCATCTCTCCCTGTGCGTGTTTCATTTGTTGATATTCAGGCTGAGGTAGGTGCTTTTATCTCCCCACATCAGGGTAAAAGAGGCATTGGAAAGAAATTGCTGGCTGTTCTGTATCTTCATCTGCGTAAGCCTTTGTGTTGGGTTTCAAAGGCTGGGGGAATAGGGCCGAGTTCTCAGCCGATGCCATCAGGGCTGCATCACTGACCTCAGCGGAGCAGGCTGGTTCATACCAGTTGAGGAACAGCCCATAAAGTTTTGCTAATCGGTAATGGAAGAGGCTTCCTTAAAGTAATAAAACTGCATAGATTCCAAGCCCAAAGCCACAAGAGTCCATGAGATCATTTTGTCTGACTTCCTGCATGACGCAGGACACAGGATTTCACCCAGCTCTCTCTGGAGCCCAGTCACTTGAGTAAACTCAAGTATCTCTTCCAGAAAGGCATCTGAGTCTTGCCTGGAAGAGGTCAAGAGATGGCCAGGCCACCCCTACCCTTGGCTTTTGGGTCCAGGGGTCAGTCACCCTTGCTGCTAAAATGTGTGCTTTATTTTGCATGTGAATTTGTCTGGCATCAGCGTCCAGCCATTGGTTCATGCCCTCCCTTTCTCTGCAGGAGCCTTTTCTTTCTTTCTTTTAGTGTTTTCTCCCCATGAAGGTATGTGCGCAAGGTAATCAAGTCATGGAGAGAGACCAGACAACTTCACGTGAAACCAGTGAACAAATGAAATGGCTCCAAATGGCTAAAGCCCTTTCTTTTCTTGTTTTCTCTTTCAGTTACAGAGAAGGAGGTGCAGCAGTGGTGAGTTTCCAACCTTGTCTTTCTGTTTCTTGTGAGTGCAGCAGTGTGTGTGTATGTATGCGTGTGCGTGCGTGTGCATGTGTGCAGCAACTGCCTGGCACTGATTCTGTGCACACGCCTGCTTGCTTCTGTTTCTCTGTAGAAAATGGTTGCGTGAAGCAATGTGGTAGGCTTGGCTAGATCCTAAGCCCCTGGTGGAGGTGGAGGTGGAGGTCTTGGGGAGGAAGGCACTGGGATTACAGAGCTGTGCTGCCCAGGAGCTGGCTGAGCTGAGAGGTGGAGGCAGGGATGGCAGTCTCCAAAGCCCCAAGCCTCTTTGGGATGGGGCTCCTGTTCCCCAAGAGTCGTTCCCATAATCCAGTCCTGCCATGCAGAGGTCCCACACTGCCTCCAGCTGCTTGGGGTGGCCAGTTGTTTTGACTGAGCAGCTGTTTTCACTCCTGTCCTTAGAGCTCCCTTATGCATGAAGACATCCCATGACCTGGCCTCATGTTCGGGCATGGCTGGCTGGTGACCCGGGGCAGACAGGATATGAACCTAGGACTTTTGCTAGGGTGCCAGCCTGAAAGGGGCGACGCAGTTTGCTGTGTTGGGTAGCGGTTGGTAATCTGCACTGGCTTTCATCACGGAGACCCTGCCCCTTTCCCCTCCCTGTTGGGTTGCTTGTGACTGAGTGCAACACAAGCCCTGTAGTCCTTGAGGCTCTGCAGGGCACAGACCCGTCTCCCCCAGGGATCTCCTTGGCTAAATAGCCAGAAGATGCTGTGCGTTAGACAGCCGTGAGACTCTTGGAGCATGGTGTAACTAGTGGAGTGAGAGCGGCTGAACAAAGCAAGCCGCAGGCCGCGTTTCCTCTCCTGCCCCCTCCCAGACAGATGGAAGTGATGGCGGCGCTGGCCCGTGCTCACCTTCGAGCTCGAATGGGGCCTCTGCCCGTGCGTGAGAGACTGATAAATGTGGAGGTGGGGGCAAGGAGAGCGTTCCTCAGCGCCAGCTATGGGGGCCCTCTTGTGATGTGGCATCTGCTTGCTCTGCGCACGGTGCTCAGCCGGTGGAGCTCCTGCCCGCACGGGGACGGCTGGGCCTTCCCACCTCCCCGGCAGCACGTGCAGGAGCACGTTATTCCTGCTCGTGTCGATGTGGCCTCACCAACTGCATTTGCTTCTGCTGGAAGTGAGGACGTGGGATGTGGAGGAGTCGGCAAGAACGGGAGCTTGCCAAACCCTGGGTTCCTGCCATCTCTTGGCTTTGCCAAGCGAGCTCCTTAGGTGAGTTGCATGGGGTAGATGCACAGGCACGGATTCTCCTCTCACACCACGTTAGTGCGAAATGCAAACTGCCTATCACAGGCTGATGATAGAAACAGAGGAGGATGGGCCCAAGTGGAAAAAAAAGTGCCTTTGACATGTTGGTTATGGAAGGTAGGCCATCTGGGAAACCAGCCACTGCTTCTGAGAGGCAGGAGTGATGAGCTGTGGACAGGGGTGTGCACTCAGTGGGCTGAGGTTTGGTTCAGGAAGGGCCTAGCTTCCCCATGTCCAGCTAGGCAGGTAAGGATTTAATAAGGTTTGCTGAAGGGTGCTGCACTCCCAGCGTGACACACAGCATGCCTTGCACTGTGCCGTATTATCCGAGGGGCACCGAGTGCCTGCGGCCTGTGTGGACCTCAGCTGGAGCTTGCAGCACTCAGCGCCTCTGGAAGCCGGGCGCCACGGGCCTGTCCAAAGGACGTGGTGGAAAAATCCACGTGCGTGCGTTTAGACAGTCCCATGAATCCAGCTGTGTGGCATGAAGCCCGACAGGTGATTCAGCCTGCCTAGTGCGCCGAGTCCTGTTCCAGGGTCACGACGGCCAAACGGGATTATGGTAATTTGGGTCTGAGCGGCATTCGGAGATCCATTATGCTTCCGGGGTGGGAGGATTCCCTTGCGGAGATTTCCTCCTGGATGTGGATAATGGCATTTCCATTTCACGTGAGGGAGATTAAAGACAAGGAGTCTGGGCATGAAACAAAATACGTCCCAGTGCGACACCTTCTCGGCAAGGCGATTATCCTTTGTGCCTCCATGACTCCCAGGGAGCTTGCTTGCCTGACATCTGACGGTAAATAATAACATTTGGGAGTCTTGGCAGAGAACAGAGTAATACAATTAAAGTGCACTTCAGTTCCTAGCACCGTGTTATCTTCAGGGAAGCACACTGGCATATCAAGATGATGATAAACAGGAGTTCATGCGTGGGACACTAATGGTGTGGGCTGTAGATCATAGGCCGGAGGCCACTCTGCTCCTGAGAGCGCTAGTTAGGCTTTGTCTGCAGGGGATGATCTTCCCAGCAAAGGGGGGCATTCAAAGTTTAGTGGCTCTTCTGGACAGGCTGCCTGGGTGGGCATACCCATTGCTGACTAACAGTGCCTTCCCTTCGTTCAGCTCAGTTCACCTCCGGGCTGGAGTCTGGTAAAGCAGCCCCATGCTCTTACTGCAGTCAGAGCGTTCACTGTCCCAGCGCAGCTGTTGCAGAACGGCTTGTCCTGCAATAGCTGCCCAGCCCTTTCTCCAGTGTAGAGAAGCCCTTGGATTCGGTGGGCTTTCATGCCTTTTCTTCCACTGCTTGGTAGCGAAGTGATTGCTTCTAAAAAATAGTCCAGGAGCTGGAAGGAAAGCAGCTCTGTAAAAGTGGCATCTTGTGGCTCCATGCTTGTATGTCGATGATTTCTGGTCCCAAGTTCTCCCATCCCTTTCTCCACTGGGTAGGACTGAAGCTGGCAAAGAAATGGAGACATTTTTCACAACAGCTTTTTCTGGGGAGTGGGGAGAAGTCATCGTCCCCCTTTTTTTTCTCCCCTCCATAGAAATCTGAAAGGTTGCCAAATAATCAAGTGGAGGAAACGGTGACCAAACTGCCCAGAGAGGACAAATCCGCCCAGTACCAAGTGTGGATGCCAGGATCAGGCCCCTAACAACTAAAAGGTGGGCTTTTTCTGCCTGCCAGTCTTGCAAACTCAGCCTGGCATCTGGGCCCTGAGGTGCAGGCGTCTCTGCTCCATGCCTTGGAAAGGAAGGCTCCCCACACTAAACACTTACCGTGTGTGGCTTCAGCCTCTGGATTACACCTCCAGTGTTGCCTTCGCAGACCAGGTTTCCCCTGACAGACCAGCAGCCAGTTGCCTGAGAGTTGCTGGGGCAGAGTCCGGATCTGCTTTGGAGCTCAGTTGGCAATCCCGCGGCTGATGCTGGAGGTTCCCGCTCCCCATTTCCAGGGCTGTGGGAGCTCTGCTGGGTTGCCAGGAGAAAAACTTATTTTCATCAGCGGAGTAAGCCGAAGCCTGTGAGACCACACGCGGGGAGCCCAGCTGCTGAGTGAGCAGGTCCGTTTTTGCGCAAGTATTTTCTGGCATAGAAAAGCACGATAGAGCTTCTTAACAAGCAGGTGACAGAGTTAAGCTAAAATTATCAACCCTTGTGGCCCCTGCTCCTACA
Source organism: Crocodylus siamensis (assembly GCF_052110815.1). Lineage (NCBI taxonomy): Eukaryota > Metazoa > Chordata > Crocodylia > Crocodylidae > Crocodylus > Crocodylus siamensis. Next base: position 8,911,853 of record NC_143405.1, on the reverse strand, counting down.
GGGAGGCTGTTCCTGAGCCTCACGGATGGTCATAAATCTTCTTCCAGTTTCCAGCTCGAGCCATCTGATTTCTGCCTGTGCGCAGCACTTGTCATTCCCAGGGCCAGTGAGGACTGAGTTCAATGGGCCTTACAATAGGGTGGTAGGTAGCCGTCTCCAAGTTTATCAGGGGAGGACAGCGGGAATTGGGGATGCGCTGTTTACCAGGGAGTATCTAGGGATAATGGGTGCAAACTGGTGGAGAGTAGGTTCAGGTTAGACATTAGGAAGATTTTTTTCACAGTAAAGGTGGCCAGAGCCTGGAGCGGGCTGCCTGGAGAGGTGGTGCTATCACCTAACTTGGAGGTCTGCAAGAGGAGGCTCGACAGTCACCTGGCTGGGGTCGTCTGACCTCGGTCCTCTTTCCTGCCAGGGGCAGGGGGTCGGACACGATGATCCGTCGGGTCCCTTTCGACTCTATAATCTACGAATCTAGGTGCCTTTGGGTGATGCCTGAGTTTAAGGTCCCACCGCATTTGGGTGTGGTATCTCTACTGTTCTGGATTTCACACTTGACTGGATTCAGCCTGGCGCGACGTTGCCCTTTCGGTGTAAGCCGGGGTCTCTGTCACGGTCTGTGCAGGCATGCAGAGGGTAGAGGGCTGTTGGGGTGGGGGCAGTCAGCAGTTGAAATGGGAGGATCAAAACCGCGGCAGTAGCGTTCCTGGCTGAAGCCTGCTGACTCCCGGGGTTGCCTGTGAGAGCAGTGGCAATGCAGTGGGGATCCCTTTGGTCTTGCAGCTCTTCTCTAGGGATTTCAGAGTTTCCTCTCGTCAGTACAGAGCTGGCCTAGGCTGGTCAGACCCACGGGAAGGGATGGCAGATGCTGGTGGGCCATGAATGTTTAGAGTGCCCTTGCTGGTTAGTCCTTCATGATGTAAACGTGCCCATCCCATTTACTCCACTGCCCAAGGGGCTTGATCCTGCTTTGAGGCAAGTCTGTGCAGAACATCCCTTTGGGTTCAGCAGCTCAGGGGGCCGGCGCTTGCCAGGAGCTGGCGCCATCCATTACACTCCTGGAGGCCTTCAGCCCTTCTTCATGGAAACTGGTGTCCAAACAGCTGGAGGTGCTCAGGCTCAGGCTGCAGCTCAGCTTTTAACATCCTTGGTCGCATGAAGTGTCGGGGCTTCTGGAGGGACCTGGCAATTCCCTCTGTGTGGAGGGGGCAGGCGTAGTTTAGAGCTTCTGCTGTGGAGCTCAACGGCATTGCATGCACTCCAGATGCTGTGTGGAGTATTGACCCCCAACATCCCTGAGAGGTCATCGTCTCCCCATTTTTGCAACCGGAGAAGCTGAGGCACAGGCTGGAGGCCAGAACGACTTGCCCAGGGGAGTCGAGGGCAGGGCTGTGAGTTAGGACCAAGGGATAGGGCGCCCTCCTGCGCAGACCCCTGCCTGCCAAGGACACCCGATCCAGGGGCGAGCTGTCCGACCTGGTTCCTGTGCTCCAGAGCACAGCCTGCTGCAGCGTGGAAGGAAAACCACACGTGTCGGAAGGAGAATCTCTGCGGGACCCTTGTTCTTGCTCTCGGGAGGCTGTGCATCCCCTCGGTGACAGGCTGCCTGACGTGCGTTCGGGAGCACCGGCCGAGCAGAGATACAAGACAGGAGAGAGCAGGGCAGGGGACTTCTCTCTAAGGCATTTCAGATGCGCCCAGCTCATCTTGTCCAGGCCGCAGAGAGTCAGGCTGTTTTCTATTACACTGGATCCCCTCATCGGCGAGCTCCGGTGCAAGGCAGTTCATCAGGATTCAGTGCCTTACGCTGCCAGAGCACAAAGGGACTGCAGTGCAGGGGAGGGGATGAGAGCACCATGGGCGCTCCACGCCTGGGAGCTGTCGGAGATGCTGCCGTCCCAGTCCTGCTCTCCATCGCTCAGTCAGACCCTCTCGCTCAGCACCGCCCAGTACGTCCGGTCATAACGGGGCAGTCCAGGGCCCAGTAACGTCCGTCCCCATCCCCCCCCACTCCTGACACTGAGACCTGCCAGGGTGGAGGGGGGACCGTTGCCTCTCTTCCCACATAGCGTGTGGAGAGCTGAAGTGGGGGAGAGCACACGAGACCGCTCCAGGTCTCAGGAAGCCACAAGTGAGATGAAAACCCACCCGCGATGTATGCTGGTAGGGAGGAGGCATCCTGGCACCGGCAGAGCAGCCTGTGAGCTACAGCATCCCTCCCTCAGCATCGCACTCCATTTCTTACTGCTCCTGGCAGCATGGATAAGGGGCTGGGGAGTGAGAAACCTCAGGATTTCATTGAGCCCAGTAAAAGCCACGTGCTGGAAAACTGGCCTGGTTGCATAGGGGCTGAGCCGCCCATAGCTCTCGCTGACTTGGGTTGGGGCTGGGCGTGCTCAGATGCAACCTCCGCCCTGCTCAGCTTCCAGAATCGGTAGCTAAATATGCCTGGCTGAAAGCTGTGGGCATTGGGGCTGGCTAGAAGAAGCGGGAGAGGTTTCTGCAGCAAGTGATGGGGCATTTTGTTTCTAAACAGTTGTGAACATCGAGATTTTCCAGTCTGTGCTAAGAAGAATTTCTCCTCCCATAAAACCAGGAAAGCTTCCAGCATCCTCTGCAGTCAGAGGGCTAATCATGTGACTGTGCAGTAGTACAGACTAATTATTACCCTAGTGCCGCACGCGTACAGAAGTCTGCCGGAGCTAAACAGCCCTGTAGGCTGGCGTGGCGGATGCTGGCCAGTTTCTGTAGCTCAAGACTCACTGGGGTGACATGGCCACCACTGCACTGGTTGCCTTTGACTTCCCAGCACAAACGACCAGGCATCCGCTTACAGCTGGTCAACGGGGGGCAGAGCAGTAATTTTTCCGCTATCACAGTACTGTGCAGCCTTTGGCTAAACAGGACTGTCCTGTTTCTCTGCCAGGACCGGCTTTGTAGACAGGCTCCTAATGAGAGGCCACGGGTGGGTGGGTTGGAGCAGGGCACCCGCCTCGCCTCTCAACTTCAGGCTTTCCTCCGTTTGCCCCCAGGAAGTACTGGCGGTGCCCTGGAGGTCGGGGCAGTGCTCTTTGAATGTTGCTGGCTGAGCTGTTCTCCTTCAGGGCTCGTTCATCCCAGCATCAGTCCTTGCCCCTGTCTAATCGCATCAGCGTATTCCCCGGAGGACAGGGAGGAAATAGGGAAGCGGAGGGCGGTGGGATGATCAGTGCCTGGCCTGGTGATGCTGCAGTTGCGTGCGGTAATGCAGCTGTCCCCAGCTGTTCCTTTGTGCTGGGACTCAAGTGCCTTCTTCCTCCATCACGGAGCTCATCCCAGGAGGCCCGAGCAACTGGACAGTGAGAGGTCAGTGGTGTCCACCCGTGTGCCCCTGTCCCCTCCTCCCCCTCCCTGCAGACAGTGACTCTGCCCTTCGGGGCCGTGCAGCGCCCGTCTGCTCAGCTGTGCCCTGAATGCAAACCAGGCGGCCTGCTCACGTGAGAGGGGCACCCAGGGAAAGCAGGGGCAGGGAGGGAAGAGGCGAAGAGCAAGCAAGAGGAGGGAGGAGCGGATGGCCGAGGAAGCAAAGTCAAGGTGGAAGTCTGTCTGTCTGGCGCGGGGGCTTCAGGAGTCCTCTGGCCCACCTCCGGGGCTGAGCGAGTGGGTCCAGGCATTGGCAGCCTCACATTTCTAGAGGACGAGGGTGTCTGTCTCAGACACACTCGTGTTGGCTTGCTCTTTAGCTCTCCCAGCCCAGCCGCTGCAGGAAGGGGACGTGGCCTCCCTGCCGTCTCCCAGGGCTGAGGTGCAGAGGGGAGCAGGAGCAGGGACGCCTCCTCTTCTCCGCAAGCCTGCAGGTTAAAGCATCAGCTTCTCTTTGCCTGGGCCCTCGCAACAGCCCTCCCTGCTGCGGCAGAGCCTGGGGGGACTGCGGGTGGGCTGCCCAGCCGAACCCAGGGCGGGTGCGTGCCAGCCTGCAGCTTGGCCAGGGAGCACCCCGCCACGTGTCCGTCCCTGCAGCAGAGAGCAGGGGCCGTCTCCGCCGCGCAGGGGGCCACCTCGATAATTGGCCAGGAGCCAGGGAGCTGCACCTAATTTGCATGCAAATGAGCTTGTTTTGTTTGGAGCCAGAGTTGAACGCACCCAGCCATGTTTGCTTGTGCTTCCCTGGGCTTTCCCTCTGCAGCGGAAAGGGAAGTGCTGGTGTTTGCCAGCGGGAGGAAAATGCAGCTGATACTCTTTGCTTTCCTCGTTGCCCGGGCCGCTGAGCGGGTGGCCACAGGCCATCTCCTGCGCACTGGGTGCGCATTCAGCCCTTGGGCTGCAGCGGGAAGGTGTGGCTGCCCGTTGCTTCTGGTGTGACGGGGGCTGTCTTCACTTTGATCATCGGGACTGCGTTGTTTCCAGCTTCATGCCCACTGAGTGGCGAGAGCTCTTAGCAGAGCGTGACGCTTGAGTTTTCTGTGGCGCCTTTCGCCGAGAGGTCTCAAAACTTGGGGTCCTCCAAACCCCTCTGCTTTGAGGCAGGGCAGGGTTGTCACCCCATTTTACAGGCCAGGTAACTGAGGCATGGCTCACCGAAGCCATTCACCCCCATCACAGCATGTTCAGGAGGGATTGGAAGCCGTGGGTCCTGGCTGCTGTGTCGTGCTGGCCTAGTTTCCGTCTCCACACTTCCCAGGAGAGGATGGGCAGAGCTGCCTGCTGTGGCAGGTGCCAGGCACCAGCTTTCTGTGCCAGGCACCCCAGTGTCTGCCTGTGAACCAGGGGCAGCCAGCAAAAGATGGCACCGGAGCCAAGGAGGAGAGGAAGGGAGAAGCCATGTGCAGGGGAGAACCGAGATGATTTACAGGGTGTAATGGGTTACTTCTGCTGCCGGCTTGGCTTGCTCCCCAGGCCCCACTTGCTGGCAGGGGGCCAGCTGCGGGAGTGAAGAGGAAGGTCTGTGTGTCTCTCCTGCGGCAGCGTGGCTGAAGGGACAGCTGGAATACAGCTCTGCGCTCGGTGTCGCCTCTCTCAGATGGCCGGGGGAGGTCTCCGCGATTCCTCCTGGCTGCCGGGGGATTGTACGTGTTGGCACAGTCGTGGGAGACGGCAGCACCTTCCCACACCACCTCCTCCTCCTCTGGATCGCTCTCGCGTTCCTGCTGCAGTGAGAAGCCTCCCAGGTCGTGACGGCCTCCTTAGCCCGGACTCCGCGGCCGCAGCAGTGAATAAAGCCAGGCTGTCGATGCACGGTGCTGGCAGTGAAGCCCGCTCTGCCAGCCAGCCAGGTTGTGGCCAAAGCCGTAAATCTGCCTCCAGCCCTACGCAGAGATGGTATCACGAGGCCCACGCACTCTGCACTGCACTGCTTCATCCCCCCCCACAACATTTCCACCTTGAAGTCCTCAGTTATGGGCTGCTTTTTTGCCTCTTCGGGTCAGCCCCACAGCCCCTCTGGCTGGATAACCCCATCTCCCTCCAGCTGCTTCTGAAGATGGCGCAAGGACCATCAAAGTCGGCAGATGTGGGGATAATCCCCCCCTGCCAAAAGCTGCATCCGAATCTGTATGAATTAGAGATGGGCCTGAACCCCAAGGCATGGCTTCTCATACCCTCTCTGGCTCTAGCATTTGTTGCTGCTATAAGCGGATAGCCTTGTTCCCCATATGAACATCCGATCCCACCTCAACCCCAGCCAAGGGGGCAGTGAAGTTGATGCTGTTTTCATGCAGCGTCCTGCTATTCCTGAGGTCCCGTATGCGGAGTAAAGCAGCTGTGGACCCCTCTTTTTGAAGGCATGCACAGCAATGTCACACTTTTTTCATGTGCCACCTGAAAAGCTGGTGGGGACACTGTTGGAAGCAGAAGCCAGGGCATGTGCTGGTTAGGGCCTGGTAAGGAGTTGGACGCTGTGGTTTTTTCCAGCCATAGGAGCATCTAAAGGTGCCCCAGCAAATCCTGCGAGCCCAGAGGATGGTTGTGGGCAGCTGCTTCCCCTCTCTTGATTCTGTCATGACTCGGGGACAGGCCTCTCGTCCATCCGCACAGGGCTCCCTGCTCCCCCGAGGCTGTGCCGCGCCAGGATGCCAGTGTCATTACAGTCCTCAGCTGTAGGATGACTTTTGCCAGGGCGCAGGCACAGACAGCTCCACTGGGCCTGCCTGGGTGGGGAGCGACCATCGCTCACCTTTGCAATTGTTAAATGAAGCCTGTTCACTGGAGGTCAGTGGCGATCTGCCAGCGAGCAAATTAAGAAGCGTGTGATTATTCTTAGCAGCCCCTCGAGACCGTTGCACGGTTCTGGAGAAGGCAGGAGGTGGGTGGAAAATCTATTTTAAACTAGCCTTTGTTTCCTGCCCCCCATGAAGTGGCTAATATTGATGCCTCTGGATATGTGTGTGTGCAGGCTGCGACCGAGGGGGCAGCTACCCGGCCAGCTTGTTTGCTAGAGCTTTCTGTGTATCCACAGACACCTTTTTCTCATGAATGAATGGTTTGTGTCTCCCTTTTATTGCATGCTTGACCCCTTCACCCCTCTTTTGGAGCTGTGATTTTGTGAGGCGCTGGGGGGTGCGGAGGGACGAGGCGGGAGGCAGGGTGGTGACTGCAGAGAGGGGGTCGTGTGTTTTACAAGCTCTGTGCAGTGAGGCTGGGGCTTTGAGCAGGCATGTGTGAGCCAAGGGCTCCCTGCTCCTGCCAGCTAGGGCAAGGGAAACTGCAACTTGCCAAGCAAAGCAGACCTCCGCCTCCCCTGCAGCCTTCTCCCTGCCACGGGGGATGGAGCTGTGTGATGGGGCCCACCTGGAGTGCTCATGTGTGCCCTTGCCTCCAGCCCCTGGTGTAAAATAGAGCTGGGAAGTTGCTGGGACTTGGTACCCCAAGGAGGGGAGCCCTCTCCCCTCCCTCCTGGCCAGCTTGGTGGTGTTGCACCAGGGCCAGTCTCTCCCCAGTCCATCTCACCACTGGTCTCTTGGTGGCAGGTCTTCCCTGTAACTTGAATACCTTCTCACGGTGTTCGTCAGAGAATCATCTGGTCCCTTTTTCCGAGATCCCCGCACAGCGCTGTTATTGCAGGGAGCTTTCTGGATGCCCCGTTCTCTTTCTTCCCTTTGAAGGGCTGAGGTGCCAGCTGGACAGAGAGCTGTGCCGCAGTGCTGCTCGCTCATGGGAGATCTGGGCCATCCCCACGGCGGTCCCTAGGAGCGGGCCCAGGCTGCAGGGCCTCTTGGCTGCCTGTTCGCCTGTGCCCAGTCCCTGGCGGGGAACCCAGAGGCTGCTGCACGGCGGCATCTGCTGACAAGGCGCTAAGTGAAGCATTCCCGCAGGAGGGTGTGGGGGTGTGCTTCCCCCACAGGCACGTTCCCTTGCCGTCCCATCTGCCATCCCAAATGCTGAAGCCCCAGAAATGCCATTGCTTCCCCTTTATCTTTTTGCTAAACCAGGCAGGGACTTTTCTTTCTCTCTCTCCTCTTGATGAGTCATAGTTGCAGCAAAGTGAAAAAGATGTAACTGGCACTTCAGCCTCCCACCTTGCCACCCCCTTCCCCTCCCTCCCACCCCCTCGAACTGGCTTTGGCGTGAGTTGTTTGGTGCCTGACAGATCTGGGCGACCACGTTGCATAACGCTCACGTAATCACTGAGCCTCTCCTCCACTTCTCTCCCTTCTTGGATTTCTCCCGCCCCCTCCTCCAGTCCCCCTGTGCAAAGCTGGTGCCTGCACTCTGCTATGAGATCGGTCCTTGCTTGCCTTGAGGGCTCTGGTAGCATGGGGCTGAATTGTACCCTGGGGGTTGCAGCAGGCACCTGAGGGGGTTGGCACTGGCAGGGTGTGAAGGAGCGGGGTCTCTGCAGGGAAGTCCCAGACCACTCAGCCCTGATGGCTTGGGAACAGCATGCACAGATCGGACCAGTTTGGCCTGGGATCTGTGTGCTGAAATCTGCCGTGCAGTTCGCTGGGCCGAGCTGCAGCCCTCGCCAGTCAGTAGAGCTTGCATGTGCCTGGCTGGGAGCTGGGTCTTTTCGGCATGATCTGGTGCCGAAGAAGTGCAGACTGCGCTGTGTTCGCATGTGCCCTGTTGCTGCCCTGCATGGCTCCCAGCAAGTGGGCCCCCATTGAGATGGGGGTGGGGGATGATGCCACCTGTGACTTCTTTCCTTCTGTCTTCGCATCCTGGCTTTTCTCACCATCCTGCACCTTCCCCAGTGGCGCATGTATCCTCCCTGCTCCCAGGGCATTTATGCTTGACCCTGTTTCCCAGGCAGCTCAGCCACCTCCCCCAGTCTGCCTTCAGGGACAGGCAGAGGCCTCAGCCCGACTGCCAGGTGGGAGCTGGGCTGTCCTCTGGCTGGCGTTGCCTCCATCCGCCCTACCGCAGCTGCTCCTGGCCGTACTTTGCAACCTCTGCCCCTTCCCAAAATGGGCAGGTGGTTTTTACAGGTGAAAGCCTGTGGCCTTCACCAAGAGCCCTCTGTGCCAGGTAAGGTTCCCTGCAGCCCTGCTTGACATTAGGAGTGGAAAGGCAGCCGCAGAACGAGGCCAGCTTCTCCCTGCAAGTGTGAAAGCTTCAGCGAGCCCTGTTAGCCTCCCTCCTCTCCATGGGAAGAGGTGCTACCGCCAGGAACTGTTCAAACCCTTTAGCCCATCGCCGTGCAGCACAACAGCTGCAGAGCCCCAGCTTGGCACCAAATTCAGCTTGGCGCCAGTGGGAGAGTGTTTCTGCTAAATCTACATTGCCAGAACTAAGGTGAATGGGGGACAGTGCGGGGTGGGATGCAGGGAACAGCAGAGGAAAAATGCTGGGCCCAGAGAGAGGGGGGTGGCATTAAAGCAGGCCCCTGCAAGCACTTGTCTTACCCACTAGCAGCACATGCCGTGGCTTTGTTTCCCAGGGGTGGCCCATCCTCCCCACAACCTGGCACCTGCAGAGGGTGCGTTCATGCCCAGATGCATTCAGTCTGCACGCCTTTCCATCCATCGCAGTGGCTGTACCTAGCGACATGGCTCCTAATGCATATTGGCCTGCAGGTGTTTTAGACCCATGTGCTGGTGCGTGTCTGGTTTTACTCAGAGACGTGCGTCTCGTATTGGTAGATCACAATCGCTTCTCTGTAGAAATTGCCGTCCAGCCGTAAGCAGCTTCGTTCTGGTATACCTGCGTCCGCCCTTCTTCAGCTGTCCTGGGATAAGCTGAAGCACTGTGGTTTGTGTGCGAAACCAGGCGCAGAGAGAGGACGTGGGCAGCTAATGGCATGAGACAGGCAGGGCTGCATGGCTCCCTGTGGTTGGCACAGGCCAGGTCCGTTCTGGTTTCATCCTATCATTACTAGCCCAGCCCTGGCTCCATGCAGCCCCCAAGCGCCTGCAGTCCCTGCTGCTCCGTGGGACGCATCTCAGCAGGACTCGTCCCTGAGCCCCTCCAGTTTTCTCTGTGCCACATGCAGTCTTGCGAGCCCCAAGCCTCCACAGTCACGTTTCAGGTTCCCAGCAATGAAAGTGCTTGAAAAAATCATGAGATTTTCTAAAAATAGCCCATTGCAGGGGCTTTTCTTTGCCTTCAGGGTTTTGGTTTAACGTTTGGGTCGCGGTTTCAAGCTTTTCTCAAACACGAGGAGTAGAAATTTCCTTTAAAAAAAACAACAGCTCAGTAAATAAAAGCTGCGAGTCTCCTGCACGTCCCAGCTCTCCAGGAGCTGGGAACTTAAGAAAGCCGCTGAATAGCATTGGGAACGGTGGCAACATGGCCACAGCTTCTCTTTCTCATGCACAAACCCAATGGATGAAATGTTGTGGCCCTTTCAAGGTCTTCTGTAGCTCGCTCTCCTGCCACCATTCCCATAGCGGAAGAGGCTGTCTGGTCTGCTACAGCAGCATTCGATGTTGAGATCATAAGATGGGAGGCAGGGCTTTTCTGGGCCTTGGCCTCCTCTGCCACTGACATACTTTGTGACCCTGAGCAAGTCACTTACCCACCCCATGCCTCAACTTACCCATCCGTAGCCTGGACGAAGCTGCCTGCCTCAGTGGGGTTGGACTGTATTGGTTATGCAGTGCTTTGTGGTGCTGTGTATTGTTCTTGCTGAGGCTTCACAATAGCATGTGCTTGCAGAGAAGTGGGTTGTAAAATGACTGTAGGGTTTCTGCTAATTAAGATTTCCTCCTTTGCATCTGTGCAGCGACTCTTCGGGGAGCTTTCATCCAGCCTGCTTTACAAGGAGCTGTACTCGCTAGGATATCAGTGAGCCATTGAAGAGCTGGGCTGCATAGACCCTGGCTTCAAGGGGCAGAGGGCATTGGCAGAGGTGAAATGATAACAGTGCTGCAGACCTCCAGGCCACATATGAGAGAGGCTGAGTGTCCTTAGCACCGCCTCGGGCTGGATTTTCAAAGGCCAAACCCAGGTCTCTTCAGTGCCAGGCTCTGTCCCGTACTCTGAGCTAGAGACCTTTCCACTGCATTGTATTTTTAAACAACAGCATTTTAAAAACCTGATCCCTGTTGGCCAGTGCAACATCGCCAGCTCCACCCAAGCAGAAATCCTGAGAGGGACTTGAAAGTCGTGAGCGCTTATACAGTAACACCTGCTGAGGTTTCTTGATTTGCCTTTGGGGTTTTTTGAGGCTTCAGCATTCAAAGTTTCAAACTTTTCTCTGCAACTGGGAGGGCTGAGAAGGTGGACGGTGAGAGTTTCACACCTTCACCTGACTCCAGGAGCTGGGGATTGACCGCCGGAAAAAACCCACCATGACTTAGAATAAAATGTACAAGTTGGCAACTTCCTCAGCGTTCAGTGCATCTTACTCTTCTGCAGGCAGCTTTGGGCTTAGCTGCTGGCCACCAGGCACCTGGTCCCAGACGACAGCGTTTATTCATGGTTCAGGAGTGCTAACCGTGGCGATCCAGGGCCCGAGCTGTGAGATCTCGCACTCCCTGTGGCCTGAGCACTGCTGCGTGAGTCAGGTCCTGCTCTCAGCTCTGAGCCTGGCTCCCCTCAGACCCAAAGCAGATCCCGTGTCTACTCCTCCTCTTGCCCATTTGCACTAGTTGAGGGTTGGCCGAGTCCTTTGCCAGCCCAACGCTTGCATCGATAACATGTGCCCAGCGGGGCTGCCCAGAGTCCTGCTGGCTCGCTTCCACCAAATAAAATGCTCCTCCTTTGCAGTAGTGCTGTTGAAGAGATGCACATTTAAATTTACATATAGAAAAGCCAAGGTGCCGGCTGGAGGTCAAGTTTTTCTGAGGGTTTTCCTTTCATGCTTAAATCCCCCCCCTTACCACCTAAAACTGGCTGTGGGAGGGAGCTGCAAGGTGCATCAGGGGGTTTTGAAATGCTCATTTCTCTGCTGCAGCCTGCGGCACTCTGCAGCACTCCCAGCACAGGGCTTTGGCAACAGCTGCAGCTCCTGCAGCAGCCTGGGGGCATATCTCCAAGGGGCTTCCCTGGCACAAAACCACTTGACATGGAAATTTCCATTGCAGTCCATGCTGAAGTGGCACTGGCCATTCCAGCTTGCGGGGTGTTCTGCCTTTGCAGGGGCCTCCTTGAGTGTCTGCATCCCCTTTGGTGCTTGGACTGGGAGAGGTGCTGGATGCTGGACTGGTTGACCGGACAGCAGCTGGCTGCTATCTCCCTGAGCCAGCACCAGCACAGGAAGGCTGTCTGGGTGGTGGCTGCTGGCTGCAAAAGCAGCCGGTTTGATGGAGCTCTGGAAACCTCGTGCATCAACACAGCGGTTCCCAAGTTTGGACCACAGTTTAAATGCAAAGATCTCATGGGATCCCTCCTGTCTTGCCTGTGATCATCTGCACTCCTCCTGGCTCTGACTTGGATCACATCCTATTGCTGGGCCTGTTACTGCAGTTGCTGACATGGAGAAACAGCATTAGGGAAGTACTGTATTTTTAGCTCCTTTTCATGCAGTTGGAAACCAGGAGGAGGAGGAAATATCAGCTTGTGACCAGCCAGTTATCCTTAGTCCATTAGCTCCTTGGGTCACAGGTTGGGAAGCTTGGTTGAAATGCTTTACGTGGTGGCTGAGCAGGTCTGCGGGGGGCCCAGAACTGGAGTAGCAAGGCTATTGCAAGGTCAGGGTTGGGGTGCATCCTCCTACAGAGGATGGGAAGCTCACACAGCACTTGCTAAAATTATTCCCGGCTCTGCTAAGCACTGCTGGGGTGTGCATCTGTCTCTCAATGCCCCAGTGACAGGGCCTCTGACAAGCGTGAAAGAAAAAGCAGGAGCTGTGCGGCCCAGTGAATGCAGCAAATGTTAATAAGAATGGACATAAACACACATACACCTCTGCCGGGCCAACCCCAGCAGGAGAAAGGAGTAAGGAGGTGGGGATAGGAAGGGCCTAATCCATGCGGTGTCGGAGGAGATCTCTTGAGACACCAATCAGCTCCGAGGAGAATCGAGCGAGGGGGTGAGAGGTGCTTGAAAAGATAATAGTTTCTGTGCTGTTGGCAGTCTGCAGAAGTCTCAGCTGCGTTTACCAGTTGCAAATAGAAATCGTTCCTATCTTCCCCTTCCATTCACTTTGGGGAACCAGAGTTTGTAGCGCTAACCCCGGAGAAGGAGCTGGACTTGAATTGGGTACTTGGTGATGCGACGATCCTGCGTCATTTAAATCTAAGGGCCAGCCCAGACAGAACGTCCCTATATGATGTTTCCTCTTCTCTCTGATAGCGGGCAAGGGCTGGAAATGCCCCTGCTCTTCTTGCAGTGCTTTCATATGGGTGGGCTCCACATGTGAGTGGAAATTGTCTGGAGCCTCCAAAAATGGCTACAGAGAGGGGATGGTGCCGACTTCAGCAGCACCATGGTTTGGAGGAGAGCCAGGCCTGGGAGTCATGCGCTCTTATAGTCCTGGTTTTTCTCTTGACTCAGTGGATAATGCTGGCAATTCACTGTAGGTGGGATTTTCAAATGAGCCCAGGGGAGTTAGGAGCCCAGCTCTCAGGGACAGCTGATGGGTATATGCCATCTGTTGGTGGCTTTGCTCTTGCATGCCTCGGTTTCTTCATCAGTAAAATTGGGGTGGTGATGCTCACGTCCAGCCCTAGGTAAGAAGCACCTAGGAAGATCGCTGGGTTCATGGTCAGATCCTGATCCCTGAAGTTCAACAAGAACAAGTGCAAAGTCCTGCGTTTAGGATGGAAGAATCCCATGCACCGCTACAGGCTTGGGGTCAACTGGCTAAGCAGCAGCTCTACAGAAAAGGACCTGGGGGTTGCAGTGGGCAATGAGCTGAATATGAGCTAGCAGTGTGCCCTTGTTGCCAAGAAGGCCAGCGGCAGACTGGGCTGCATTCATAGGAGGATCACCAGCAAATTGAGGGAAGTGATTTCCCCCTCTGTTCGGCACTGGTGAAGCCTCAGCTGGAGCCCTGTGTCTAGTTTTGGGCCCCGCACCATAGAAAGGATGTGGACAAATTGGAGAGAGTCCAGTGGAGGGCAGTGAAAGTGTTTCAGGGGCTGGGGCACATGGCTGGTGAGGAGAGGCTGAGGGAAATGGGCTTCTTTAGGCTGCAGAAGAGAAGACTGAGGGGGGATTTGATAGCAGCCTTCAGGTAGCAGATAACACAACAAGGAGCAACGGTCTCAAGTTGCAGCAAGGAAAGTTGAGGTTGGATATTAGGAAAGACTTTCTCGCTAGGAGGGTGGTGAAGCACTGGAACAAGTTACCCGGAGAGGTGGTAGAAGCTCCACCCTTGGAGGTTTTTAAAGTACAGCTCGACAAAGCCTTGGCTGGGATGATCTACTTGGGGCTGGTCCTGCTTTGAGCCTGGGATTGGATTAGATGTGACCTCCTGAGGGCCCTTCCACTCCTTGTTTTCTATAATTCTGCGATTCAGGGAAGCGCTTAATCGACTCCAGGTTAGCTTCACTGGAGCGGACGGCGTTCTGTTGCAGATTAGCTTGTGCCCAAGCACTTCCGTGCGCAGGGCCTCTGCGCTTAGAGCTTGCTCAGTGCCAAGGATTCTAATAGTAATTATTAATAATTACCTATTAATAGATCCAGACTGACTCGCCCATCACAGAGGAGAAGACAGGCCTTTTGTGCTCTTTCTTTGCTGAAGAAGCACGTTCATCTGTGCAGAGTGCTTGCAGCCAGCTTCAAAGGTCTTGAAACTGGAGGTGCCTTTTGGCTTTGCGAATCTTTGAGAGCCCCAGTCTGTATCCAGTTTACCGCCCCCTTCCCAGCCTGGGCTGGCACAGCAGACATCGCCTTGCCGGTGCTGCATCTGCCTCGGTACATGTTGCCCAGCACAGGAGGGCTGGGTGGGGTGGGGCGAAGCCTCTGCCCGTTCCAGCGCTCACGTGCACAGTGGGGCAGGGAACGCTGCATGCCGGAGGACTGCCCCTTGGTCCAGGAACAGGCAGGCAGCCGGGGTGTCTGTCTTGCTGCGTTGTCCCAGCTGTTCATCTCTTTTTGCTGCCAGCACTGCAGGGGAGGAAGGGATAAGGATGACAGACTGCAGCATCCTCAGGTCTGGACATGGCAGTGGCCAAAGACAGGGCCCCATCGGACCATGCAGTTCAGAGATCACTCCTCCCCGCTGTCCGCCGTGCTCAGCGGGAAGCCTGGTTCTTCCTTTGTCTTCCTCCATGTTGGAGGGACGGTGAATCGGTCCCCCTGTGCCCTGCCCTGCACTTCTCCTTCCCTAGCCCCAGATTTTTCCATCTGCTGAAGGCATTAAAATGCCCAGCTGAACCCAGTCCATGCCAAAAGGACCCAGGTATCCCAAACAGAGCCAGCCCCTCCATCTTGATGGCTCAATGGCACCTGTGAGGGAGTAACAGGCTTCTCTCACTGCAGCAGCTGAAACCTTAGCTGCTTGCCTTTGTAGGTGGAGGAATTCAGGGCTTTGCTGCAGAGATAATTTCAGGGAATTGATTTAAGTGGCAAAGGCAAGCAGCCTTTGGAGATGAGGTCACCTGTGTACTGCCTGCAAAGGGAGCCTTTTCCAGCTTGTTCCCCGTAACTCCTTGCTGCATGTGCGGCCAACAGATACTTTGATCTTATCAAGCGGCACAAACCCCGTAGCTCACCGATGCAATCAGCTGGGCTCCTTCTGGGCCCGGGCCCTTTAATGTTGGCGTATCTCCCTCTGCGTTCTCAGCCAAGCTGCAGGGCTGGGCCAGGAGCTCTTTCTGCTTTTCTTCTTGATGATAAGAGAAATGAATGCCGTGGTGATAGGTTAACCCTTTCCTCTGCCCGGGGTAATCTGAAAAGTGGTGCTCCCTTCCTGGTCACACACCTCCTTGTTCATGATTTGTACCCCTTGCAGGGCCCTTGGGCCTCCTTGTGCCAGGCCCTGAACAATAAATGGGAGACAGTCCCTGCCCCACCGAGTTTACAGTGCAGATAGACCAGGCACAACGAGATGAAGGGCTTTGTTCGGTGGTAGTGGCAAAGCAAGATGTCCTGAATCCCAGAGTTTCTCCATAGGATCTCTCTCCCGCTGAGGGTAGGAAGCACCCCTTTGAGATTGCCTACCGCACTAGATGTGCCTTACGCTGTTATGTGTGAAGGCATAGGGCCCCCGGGAGAAGAGGAGTGATGTGTAAAGGGAAGCACACATGGGCAGTAATGGCATCACTTTCTGGATCAGCGTCTCTGCCTCTCTTCCTGGACAGCCCTGCACTGCTCTTGGCTCTTGCCGTTGCTCTCAGCCTCGTTCTCTCCAGTTTGAAGGTCAGTCATTTGCTCCGGATGAAATTTATTATTCCCCTGCACCGAGCCAGCACGAGGCCAGTCCATCACTCCTGCCCGATCAACCCTCTGTGCCCCGAGCCCCTACTTTCCAGAGACAGGGCACAGACTCTCCTGCCGCTGCGGATCTGCGGTGTGCTACCCGGCAGGCTGCTTTGTTCCTTTCTCCCCTTCTCAACCTGTCTGCCTGCTTGGGCTGTAAGCGCTCTGCCGGTGTATATACAGGGCCCTGGCTCTCTAGGTACTGCTGGAAACGTTACTGAGAGATCAGTGCACTGCGACTGAAGCAGTTGGCAGTGCAAGTGGCAGAAGCTCCATCTGGTCCTGGGTGAGGCCCACTGAAGCTGCCAGCTCCCATTCACGCCATGCCCTGGGAGACGAAGCGACCGCGTTTCTTGCTTCTGCCTCTGCCAGCTTGTTCCTTTGCACGCTGTCAGTTATTTCGATCAGCCCCTTCTTCACCTCAGGCCCTGGGGCTCCCTGCAGATTCAAACGTGTTACCTGGTCCTGCCTGCAAGCCTGGTGGGTTTTCAGGTGCTCTGACTGTGCTGCCTTGTGCTGCTGTCAGACGCGTCAGGAGCCCTGAACGGTGGCGGTCTGGCTGCCCGGGATGGCCCCGCACTGGGCATTCACCTTCACAGCCGTGCCAGTGAAAAACGGAGCATGTTGCTGGCTGCTCAGCACTGCGGCAGTAATGGGCAGATCCCTTTGGGCTCTAACGTGCTTCCTTGTCAATCTTGTTGCTCTGCCTCGGCCCAGGGTAATGCCTTTGTGTCCGGGACGCCCCTGCATTTGTGGATCTCAGGCCCTTTTCTGAATGATCAGAGAGGCAGGCCCAGGTGCCTGCATGGAGGTTTGTGTCAAGGAGGCTTTTTCTAGCAGGGATGGAGCAGCCGCGGGTCTCTTTGGCGGTCCCCCGTCACCCAGCCCCGTGTCTGCGACATCTGTGGTGTTCGTTAGTGTGATGTGTGACACCGGGGTGCGTTTCCCACGCAGTGCGGGTAATAATTATTATGAAGACTGTTATTGTTGTGCTGGTCACATCCTGAAATCAGGAGCTCCGTGATTAAATGCCCTTATTGCAGACTGGAGTCGCTAATGTGTTAATTCATATAATTTTTCCCTTGCTGAGGTCCCTTCTCCAAGTGATCAGGTAGCTTCACTTTTAAGCCTTCAAAGGACAAGTCGAAAAGAAAGAAGTGGGTCCCTTCCTTGTAATATCCTCACCCAGCCCCAGTACAGCTCCCTCAGCCGGGCGCTCGGGCATGCTGTGCGTGGGACCCACTACGCTAAGCCTGCGTGCTTATAAGCATCCATGGATGAAGGAGGCTGAAGTGCTGGCTTTCCTCATCCTCTCCGGTACAGTGCTCTCCTTCTCTTCCCCCTGCATGAAAATGGGGCCTTCCAGCCCTGGTGTTGGCCATCGCCTGGTCCCAAGGTGCCTGCGTTTGGGTGGAAGCTGACTCTCCCTCTACCGTGGCATCCAGGGCTGCAACAATTTCATACCTGCTGTACCTAGGTGGGTTCCTCAAACCATCCCAGTCACTACAAGAGGAGCCGGAGGTCAAGGCTGGGTTCTCCCTAGGATGGATGAGGCAGTATCATCCAGTAGCACTGAGGATCTGAGCTGCAGTGCCTGCTCTGACACAGGCTATCTGTGGGAACTTGGGCACGTCCCTTAGTCTACGTGGGCCTCAGTTTCTCCCTCTGTACAGTGGGCATAATAGCACTGCCCTGCCTCATGGGGAGTCCATCAGCTGCAGGGTGGTGGTTCCCAATCTGTGGTACGGGTACCACCAGTAGTATGCAGACAACCTGTCAGTGGTATCCATTAATAAATTAATGGATTACTTTATATGACAAAAAGTTGCTGGTGGTAAGTAAAGTCGAACTGAAAAATCTGCTGGTGGTACTTAAGGTTGTATCATTTGAAATGGGTGGTGCGCAATCTGTCAGCGTTTAGGAACTGCTGCTGTAGGGGTTATGGGGCTACCTGAGGTGCCTGGACAGGGAGCATCCAGTTCACAGGCTGCTGCAGTCAAGAGCCAGATCCTGCAGGGTGCTGTGTGCCTGGGTTGCAGAGAGGGCAGAGGCCCCTCAGCAGCTCGCACTTCTGGCGTGAGGCTGCTGCTTCCCGCTGGGCCTCACTGCCGTCCCCACCGGGGCTCCGGCACCTGCCAGGCACGCTGGTGAGCTCAGTAGCACAGCCGTGCCAAGGCCCTCGTCCCCCCGGCTTGGGGCTGGAGGCTCCTGAGAACCCATGTCGAATGTAGCTCTGCAGAGGTGAGCAGGGGAGAGCCGCACACCAGGGTGGGGGTGAAAGGGCTCTGCCATGATTGACCTCACCTGTCAACAGCTGGCCCCACACTAACAGCTGGGCCAGTCATTAGGACCGGGCTCCCAGTGAGTGGTACTGAATTGCACACGGTCGGGGGGAGGCATGGGACTGCAGGAGGCAGCGGGTCTGGGTTTCTTTGCTTTGCTTTGGGAGTCACCCATCCAGCTCCTGTGAACAGGACAGGGGAACTGTGTAGGTATTTTTTCATAGTTTCATAGTTGGTCGGGTCGGAAGGGACCTGAGCAGTTCATCGAGTCTGACCCCCTGCCATGGCAGGGAAGAGTACTGGGGTCAAACGACCCCAGCAAGGTGATTGTCAAGCCTTGTCTTAAAGCCCCCCAGGGTAGGAGCCTGCACCACTTCTCTTGGAAGTTGGTTTCAGATCCTAGCCGCCCTGACCGGGAAGTCGCGCCGCCTGATGTCTAATCTGAATTTACCCTCTGCCAGCTTGTGACCGTTATTCCTGGTCGCTCCCAGCGGTGCTCGGGGGAACAGGGACTCCCCCAACGCCTGCTGGTCCCCTCTGACTAGTCTGTAACAGGCCACTAGATCCCCCCTCGGCCTTCTCTTGTGGAGGCTGAACAGGTTCGGGTCCCGCAGCCTCTCCTCATAGAGCCTGCCCTGCTGCCCCCGATCATACGAGAGGCCTCCTCTGGACCCTCTCCATGCTGTCCACGTCCCTCCTGCAGTGTGGCCCCCAGAACTGGACGCAGTACTCCAGCTGCGGCCTGACCAGTGCCGCATAGAGGGGGAGGATCACCTCCCTGGACCTGCTCGAGATACATCTGTGGATGCACAACAAGGTGCGGCTGGCCTTCCTGACTGCATCCCCACACTGCCGGCCCATGTTCATCTTGGAGTCAGTGATGACCCCAAGATCCTTTTCTGCCTCTGCCCTGATGAGAAGGGAGTTCCCCAGCCTGTAGGTATGGTGCCGGTTGTTCCTCCCCGGGTGCAGCACCTCGCACTTGTCAGTGCTGAATCCCCTCCTGTTCTCCTCCGCCCACCCCTGTAACCTGTCTAGGTCCAATTGCAACCTATTTCTCCCTTCTGGCGTGCCCACATCCCCCTACATCTGAGTGTCATCAGCAAATTTGAAAGGTGCTTTTTACCCCCTCGTCCAAGTCACTGATGAAGATGTTGAACAGTGCGGGCCCGAGGACCGAGCCCTGCGGGACCCCACTGCCCACATCCCTCCAGGTCGAACATGACCCATCCACCACCGCTCTCCGGGTGCGGCCCTCCCACCAGTTGGCGACACATCTGACTGTGCGGGTGTCGACACCACAGCCCCCAGTTTCTTAATGAGAACGGGGTGAGAGACAGTGTCAAAGGCCTCCGAAAGTCCAGGAAGACGATGTCCATTGCTCCCCCTGCGTCTAAGGATTTGGTGACCTGCCGCTAATGAACCCATGTTGGTTGCCCCTAAGCATAATCTCCCCTGCTCGCCCCTCGTGGACATGTGCCAGGATAATTCTCTCAAAAAGCTTTTAAGGGTCACTGGGCCCCCCCCCCATCCTTGGCCTGGGTGCACCTCCCCTGGGGCCTGGGGGGGCCGGTGGGGGGCTGATCTGGTCCCTGCTCAGGAAAATGGAGGCAAAGAAGTTGTTAAATAGGTTAGCTTTGTCATCTGGTATGACGACCAAATTTCCCAGTGTGTCCTGCAGGGGCCCCACATTACCTGGTACCTTCTTTTTGCCCCCTGTGAATTTAAAAAAGGACTTCTCGTTGTCCTTGATCAGGCGATCAGGGCTTCTGGCCGCATCGTTATCACCCACATGGTTTAGGACCGTGGGGTAGTAATCGGTGGGCTGGATCACGGCCTGCATCATCCCCATCACGTCATGAATCCTTGCTCCGGGTGGCCCGTAGACCTCGCGTGTCGAGGTCCTGGTGACAGATGGGGCCCGCTGTAGCTCTCAGGACGGAGTCGCCTATGACGATCACGCAACGCCTTCTCCTCCGGGACTGCTTATCTCCTTCCGCCTGTTCGGAGCGTGGAGAGTGTGGAGTTGCCTCCTCTCCCTCCTCCTCCAGTGTGGCCAGGGCCTCGTACCTGTTCTCCAGCCGGAGCGGAGGAGCTGGTGCTGCTGTGTTACGGGCAGCCCTGGATCCGGAGGTGCCCGTCTGCCACTCTGCAGTGGAGGGCACCTCCCGGGGTGCTTCTCCCTTGGGTGCGTGGCCCTGCAGGGAAAGGAAATAGCCACCGATTTCTTCCTCCACCTTCTTCTTCCGCCTTCGCCCTCTACTAGCAGGAGTCTCCCTCCTGGCCCTGCCTGCTCGCCCGCCGGCGCGCTCTTGCAGAGTGTTTGCGCGCTCTGTTCGCGTGGCGCGGCTCCCTACCGGCTCAGCTAAGAGGGATCCGGGGGGCTTTCCCTCCGGATCTGGTTCAGCTGCGTCCGATCCCTCTGCCCACTTACCTTAGGGGGATCAGCTGCTGCTGCCCCCGCTGCTGCTGCGCCCGCCTCCGCCTCGGGTCTGGTAAGGAGACACACGTGCGTGCGGGACACACATGTGCCTGGATCCCTCCTCTCCCCGCTGCTCCTGCTCCTGGCTTTTTGTACCAGGCCCATCACCCTGGTGTCTGACCTCCCTGAAACCTCATCTAGTCTGAGGCGTTATGACCTCTAATGAAAGCAAACAGCGTTTTCCACAGGAGTGTTTAAGGGGCTTGCTGGCCCTAGGGCAGGGGTGAGCAAAATGCAGCCCATGGGTTGGATGCAGCCTGCCAAGCCATTCTATCCAGCCCGCGGGGACCCTAAAAAATGTAGAAAATTAATATTTATCTGCCCCTGGCTGCCTGTCATGCGGTCCTTGATGGCTTGCCAAAAACTCAGTAAGTGGCCTTCTGCCCAAAATAATTGCCCGCCCCTGCTCTAGGGAGTCAGATGTCTTGGCATCCAAGTCACAAGAGCCTCTGTACACTTGGACAGTCTCCAGTGGGATTCCCTGCAGCGGGTGTGCACCGTAACATGCCCAGGCATACCTAAGACATGATGCTGCATGCTGATGATCATTCACTGCAATTACAGGGACAGGAGCTTGATGCTGCTGCTCCAAAAACCCAGGCTTCTCCCCCCTGAGCTAAAGGAGAATCACCCTTGGCTGCCAGCGGTATATGTCCAGTGACCCAGATCCTGTTCTGCCTCAAAGAAAACATTTTATGTACACCCAGCTGTTGCATTTCACTATGCTCTACTTCTTAATTTGTCTCTGGCTGTCTGGCCATCCTTCCTCAAGCAGGATAAACCCTCCAGAAGCTGGAGCTGAACTTTCAAGCCCCACAGCATTCAAAATAGCCCACCCCGAGCAGTCCTACGGGCAGCCTGCGCTGATCAACAGGAGGTTGGCCACAGTGACGCTGTACAGGACTGGGACCCTAGTTAGAAAGGAACTAGTGAGGATATACAAGGAAGATGAGCTACCTTCCGACCTGGCTCCATCAGGATCAGACGTCCCGTTTCTGCTGTCCCAAGGCAGGAAAAATGTTTAAACAAACTCATTTGTTATCCTGTAACGTCCTTCTGCTCCCTCCAAGCACCTGTGGCTTAGGCAGGCTTGGAGAGGGGAGAGGAGGCTACTCGGGCCACTGCGCCCGGAGCTTGTGCAGTGACACAGAAGGTAACAGCGCGCTCCCACATCAATCGGTGCTTCCCTTTCCTGTAAATATTATTCCAGCACCGGCTGCAGTGCAGCCTGACTCGGTGAGCTGGCCAAGCAGCCAGTGGGAATTCATAAATATTTCCATCCCCTGTCCCTCCTGCACCCTCCTGGATGAAGGTGCAAGATTGATCGCTGCGGTGGCTTGTCTCCATCTGGACAGAGCTGGCAGCGGGAAGGCCTTGGTGTGCTAATTCCCAGCCCAGCAACAAGTCAACTCCTTCGCAGCTGTGGAAGGGAGGTGCGTGCGGCTCTCGGGTGGCTAGTGGCTGCTTCCCGAGTGGCTTGGGGGCCGTATCTGTTGCTGTGGCCAGCAGTCTGTGTGGGCATCAGGAGAGGGGCATGGCAGAGGCCGGTTCTGCCCGTCTCCTTGCTTGTTCTCGTCATGCTTTACTGGTGGGGGACACAGCAAGACGACTATCTAGCAGCACACAAAACACCGAGAGATAGGTCCTGGCCCCACTGAGGTCAGAGGAGTTGGACTGTTGCTCTCAGTGGTGTTGGGAAGTCTCGTTCATGCTGGTGCCCTGGTTTGTTGGAGCTGGAGCAGAGCAAAGCCACTGCCCTGATGCACTGAGCCCTGCTCTCCTTCCACAGGCGACTCGGATGCAGGTCCCGCTTTTGCTGCACTGGTGTGTTCCTAGCAGGGAAGGGGTCTCACTGCTGCTCCAGAGGTGTCTCCTGTATCCCACTGACCCAGGTTGGGAGTCAAAGGGGGCCTGAAGTGATGCAAGCCACATCCCTCCCCTTTGCTGCAGAAACCGGGGCATTATAACCCTGCCTGCCTAGGCTAGGAAGGGCCTTTGCCTTTTTTTGGTTTGTTCTTGGTAGTTGTCTGACAAACTCTTCCCATGACCCAGGCCCAGCCTGCAGATTGCTCACATGCTAGTCGAGTATTTGCTACCACGATTCACCTGGCTGAGTGCCATTGCTTCTGCTATACCTCAGCCCGTGACCCCTGCATCAGCCCCCACCTCCCATTACAAGGTGGAAGAGTTGCTTCCTGCACTGCCTCCTAGCTGGATTAAATTATTTGTCCCGATGGTCTTGCAGCTGAAGATGCTGCTGTCAAGTCAGTGGACCCGAGTTCTAGTCCTGTACCATGGCAGCATCTCACTGTGACACTCTGGGTCCCTCCCTCCACTGCCCCGTGTCTCAGTTTCTCCACCTTTAAAATGGGAGTAATAATACCAACCTCCTTGGCAAAGGTTTTTCAGATCCATGGATGAAGAACACGGCCTATAGCAAATTACTCAGGACTGTATATACAAAGGCCTCGACTGAGCCGGGATGGAGCTGCAGTGTTGCAGATGGAGCTATAAATGGCCTTGTTTGCATTCCCTGCACAGAGCGGCTGTTCAAGTCAGTGAGGCCCTGTGCACAGACCAAAGGCAGACTATCTCCTGTTTATGTTTATGTGGTGCTATTATGTTAGACTGTTACTGTGAGACTTGCATGATAAGTGCTTTTAAATGAGCACATAGTGCAACAGCACATATGGGGCTATAGGTGTTTCAGGGCCAAATCTGAGCAGATAAGTAACTGCATAATGCACTCCTATGATAAGGTGCCGTGCCGTTCACTGCAGTGACTTAGAAGTTACACATCAGCTGCAGTGTTACTCTAATGCCTGTGGTCTCTTCTGTGTGAGCACTTCATTATTAATGTTTTCAGCACTTTTCATCTACAAAACACTTTGCAGGCATTAACATCTCTGGGCAGTCCCTACAGACAGGCGGGATCAGAGCTAGGGCTAGCCCTCATGCCGTGCTGGTTCCTGGGCCTGGGCTGTCCCCTGGCTCAAAGGGCCAATAAAATACCGTTTTTCCACATGGAAGATTTGATTGTTGGGCTAGATTCATTTTTGTTATCATCACCATCATTATTATAAAAGAATGAATGCCTGGCTTGTAGGTGGTGTTTCTCATTTGTAGATCTGACAGGTAAGGACCCTGAGGATCACCTGTCCAGGTCCCTGCCCGAGAAAAGAGCAGAACCTGGTCTTCTGCGTCCCAGTTTGGTGCTGTATTCATTGACCATTCCTGCCCCCCAGGACGAGGGCACCCCATTACCGTACGCCTTTGATCTTGGCACCATCTTGTGCAGCAGCTGGTGCATGAGAGAGCTTGCAAACAGGTGCTGGCATGAGCAAGCACAGGGCCAAGAGAGCACCTTTCAGGGTCCTTTCCTAACACTTATCACTTGTCAGCTTTGGATTGTGAAGGACTTGAGAAGAGAAAGCAGGTATTGCGATCCTCAGGTTGCCAACAAGAGGTGGAGCAGGCTGCTGTGCTCCAGTCAGGGACAGCGGCCTTCTCAGGTGGCACTTCATGCCATGGTGGCATAGAGCCTACCGTGGAGCTGCCCCAACCACGCAGGTATCTTGGCAGGGGCACCAAAACCTCCTAGTCATCCAGGTATGTGCAGACATGGTCTCAGTCAGAGACATCCTAGAGGTATCGCAATAGGAAAGAGAGTCACGGGGAGGAAATTAGCCGTCAGGTCGTTTTTGCTCCCTGCACAGACTCCCACTGCAAGAGAAAGTTCAGCTCAGGATTAGTGCACTGGTTAGCTAAAGTGGCCACAGTAGCCTCAGCTGAGTTAGAGGTGCGAAGGGCATGTGTGATGTGTTGCTCATCTATAGGCAACTCCCTCCTTTCTTTCTTTCTTTCCCAGGTACAAGGGCTTCATCAAGGACTGCCCCAGTGGCCAGCTGGATGCTGCTGGGTTTCAGAAGATCTACAAGCAGTTCTTCCCCTTTGGCGACCCAACCAAATTTGCCACCTTTGTTTTTAACGTTTTTGATGAAAACAAAGTAAGTGTGGTCTGCCGGGAGCTGAGCCCCTCCCCTCCGCGGCCAGCCCTGTGGTGTGGGACACCGCATGGAGTTTATTGTGCAGAGCCGCCCGCTCACCGCTCCTTTCTCACGGTGCCCAAGCCCCAACGTTGGCTTCTTGGGGTGTGAAATGAGAGCAGAGGAGCTTTTGCAGCGAGGCCCTACGCTTATTTTACTTGATTATCATCCTGCAGGAAGGGGATAAAGGGTAAAGCAAGAGAGGTGCTACAAGGCATTTTGCACAGCTGATGCCCTCCAGGCCAAGCATCCCATCTCCCCGAGAGCCCCCGGCGTGATCCGTGGTTGGGATTATAGGTCACTGCAGGTTTTACATGGCCATCACAAGCCAGATTATGCTCCTAACAGCTGAGCTGCCACAGAGATAAATGTTAATCATCTCCCGTGCCTTTAACCCTTTCCTCCTTGCTGGCACTTAAAGCTCTCTTCTCTTTCCTAAAGGGAGTTATTGGGGGGTGCCGGCTCCTCTTTATGTCCGCGTTTTGTCAGACTTGGGCACCAGTGGTTTTGCAAAGCTTCAGAGGAAATAATCCTGGGTTCTGTCTGCCCTGCAAGCAGTCAGTGCCAGCCTCTCCCAGACCTATGCTGCATGCAGATGTGGGGCAGTGGTTTCCCGTACGTCTTCATTCTGCATAGAACTCCGTGAGGGAGAGAAGGTGTTTCACTTCCATGTCTCATGTGCCTTTTTCCATAGGTGACCAGCCTTATTTGAGTTTACATAGCCACGCTGGCCAGAGACCCCTCAGGCTTTTCCCAACTGCCTCACCCTCTCACTGAGACAAACCATGCCCACTCCACGCATGCTGCCTTCAGGAGAAGTCGTGGGCACGTGCCCAGCGCTCTGCCTCTGTCTCAGGAGGCAGCACATGCAGAGCAGGTGTGCTGCACTGTGCTGCGGCGCTCCCCAGCACAGTGCGGGAGCTCTGCAGACTTGCCCTTATCTTCCCTTCCTCGTTGGCTGGGGGTGGGTGCAGCCCATCTTCCCTGTGTTGGCCACTGGTCCGGATGCACAACAGTGACGGGAAGCTCAGGATGAGGCGGTGGCTCCAGCAGTCCCGATTGCAGGCGGCTGCCAGTGCATTTTGGTGCCCAGCCGCTGGTCAACTTCCTGCCCTCTCTCCTACCCTTTGCTAACCCCCTTAGTTCTAGGAGTGAGTTGACCCCTGACTCTTGGGGGGGGCACTTTGGGTGGCAAGGCAAGATCTCAGTTGCTAGAACAGGTGGCAACAAAATTCTGCTCACATCGTATGAATCAGCGGCCCAGCATCTACACTGAGCTGGCCTGCTTGCATCTCAGCCTCTTCCCCCATGCATGAGCCTCTGCTGCGGGATCTCACAGGGCCCTTTCCTTTCTCAGGATGGCAGGATCGAGTTTTCGGAGTTCATCCAAGCCCTGTCGGTCACTTCCCGAGGGACACTGGATGAGAAGCTGCGGTGTAAGTGCTTGGTTCCATCTGAAACCGGGAGCTGGACCCCCTGTCTCTGAAGGCTGGCCGGAGCTAAAATTGAGAGCACAGTCCAAAGCGCGCAGACCCTGCAAGCTGCCTGCTTGCCTAGGGGAATACAGTAGAGACATGTCTCGTCCAGGTCTTGTGCTTGCCCTGGGACAAGCCTGTTCTTAGTGCCCAGGCTTGCAGTGTGCCAGCTGGAATCAAAGAGCAAGGACACGTAGCGGGCTGTCGAGGCACGTTTCCAGAGCACAGAGCTGTGTGCCACTTAGTGAACGTGCACTGAAGTGCCCAAGGTGTGCGGTGGATCGACTGCCCTGTGGAAAAGGCCTCATTACCTCTGGCATGGGAGCAGCCTGGGCAGCAGCAGGGCAGGGGTCCCCCTTGCAAATACACATCAGCTCCCAGGGGCAAATTGAGTTCCCAGAAGCCAGTCAGGTCTTGGCCTCCTTGCTGAGACTGGCATCTGGGGGCGACTTAGCACCAGCAGGGTTGATGTAGGCGCTAGCCAGCTGGAGGTTATGTATTCATCTCACACACAGGCCATTGCCTGACTGCCAAGCATGCTGCAGCTTGGGTCACATCCCCTCTGGAGGCAAAGAGCACTTCAGCCACTTGCCACTTCCCCCCAGTCGATCAGTGCTGTCAGCAGGATTGTGCCCCTGCATGGGTGCATGGAGCTTCCTAAGCCCCTCTGCCTTGCTCTTCGTTTCAGGGGCATTTAAACTGTACGACTTGGACAACGACGGGTACATCACGAGGAACGAGATGCTGGACATCGTAGATGCTATTTATCAGATGGTGGTAAGCAGTTGGGCAGGGGAAGGTGGACGGGACATTAGCAAGTGAAATGGGCAGCCTCAGAAGGAGTTTGCAGCCCTGGCTTCATGGATATGGTGAGGGAGAGCAGGGGAGCCCTTGACCAGCACTCCCATTCCTGCGAGCATGATGCAGACGTGACTTCAGAGCCAGTGCTTCCAGGGAGACCAAGCAGCCCCCATCAGACCCCTTTGGTTGCATATCCCACTGTGGGGAGAGCACTGTTCCTTTTCCACTTCCCCAGGCTGCTGCAGCCTGGGCTTCTGGTGCCTCAGTCTGTTGCTCCAGGTTGGGACTGGCATCCAAGTGTAGGTCTTTGCTAAGGGGGTGATGTAGCTGGGACATGCACGGAGGTTGACCAAATGCTGCCTGTGGGGAGGGGAGCTGGCTTTCTGCAGTGCAGACAGAGGAGCACAAAGCTGCTCTAGCTGACAGTGCCCTTCAGAGATTGTCCCGGTCACCAGTGCCAGAGGGGACAGGGAAAAGACAGCAAGATGCAGAGATCCCCCAGCACGAAAGAGGCAGGGGATGCCCAAGCAGGGGGTATGTTTGACTGGCACTCTCTCGTACCCCCACAGGGAAATACAGTGGAGCTCCCGGAAGAGGAAAACACCCCCGAGAAGAGGGTGGATCGGATTTTCGCCATGATGGACAAGGTGAGTTACAGGGAGTACCTGTGTGTCGCCAAGAGCATGAAACACCCGGCCGTGTAGCTGTCTCCTTTCACAGCAAACTCTCCACCACCCGCCCGGTGCTTCTGTGGGGCTGGTGGACTTCCTCCAGCTTGCTCAGGGCTTCTCAGCACCCCCTCTGTTGCCTCTGGCACCTGTCTCAATGGCGGCCCTCACCTAGACCACATCCTGGGGTGGGGGCATTTGCCTGAAATGTTCTTCCAGCTTCTGGCTTCCCTGTGGGTTCCTGAGCGGGCGGGGGGCTGAGAGTGAGGTTGCTCGAGTGTGTTGCTCTCCCCAGGCCAATCCAGGGCTTGATCCTGGGAAGGACTCTGCCTCCGTTAACGGGCAAAAGTTTCAACTGAACAAATAAAAGCCCTTTGCCGTCAGCCCTCTGCAGCTCTCGCTGCCTTTGCCTTGCAGAACGCCGACGGGAAGCTCACGCTGCAGGAGTTCCAGGAGGGCTCCAAAGCTGACCCCTCCATCGTACAGGCGCTATCTCTCTATGACGGACTCGTATAGTCCTGGAGTCCCGAACTGCGGTAAGCTGAGCAAGGCGCTGGGGCTGGGGACCAGTGTTTGTCGTAGGCAGGACTGGTAGGGTGACACACTCAGGGGAAGTAGATTCACGGATGCTGGGGTCGGAAGGGACCTCAGCAGATCATTGAGTCCGACCCCCTGCCTAGGCAGGAAAGAGCGCTGGGGTCAGATGACCCCAGCCAGATGCTGATGCAGCCTTCTCTTAAAACCCCCAAGGTAGTGGAGCGCGCCACCTCCCTTGGAAGCCCATTCCAAATTTTGGCCACCCTCACCATGAAGAAGTTTTTCCTGATAGCTAGCCTAAATCTGCTCTCTGTCAGTCTGTGACCATTGTTCCTTGTTGCCCCAAGAGGCGCCCTGGTGAACAGAGCATCTCCGATCCCTTGCTGCGTCCCCCTGATGAATTTGTAGGCAGCCACAGTCAGATGGGTGGAAGGGACCTCAGGGAGCTGGATCTCCCCCAGCCCGTGGGCAGGATCAGCTCTGGCTAATCCACTCCCCAATGGAAGAGGGCTAAATGACTGCTTACCACAGGGTAGCAGTGTGCACATGGGCAGGTCCCACGGGGCAGCTGATGTGCTACAAAGCCTCTTTTGCTTTGTGGTGCTCTGCCCATGCACTGAGACACTCCAGATAGGCTGGGCTGGGTCCTGGGAAGTGCACTGGAGGAAACAAGCCAGCCAGGTGACGTCCCAGGGCACCTTTGTCTCTACCCTTGGGTTTTCAGTGCTTCACTCCCCACATTGAGGCAGGATGAGCAGCATCCCAAGAGGCTTCAGTGTGTGGCTTTGCACCACTTCACTGAGCTGCTGCAGGCTTTGGAGCTTGCTTCCATGTTTGCATTTCTGCTAGATGGGGCACTGGCGTGGTAAGGAGGGTGCCAGTATTGATGAGTGGGCAGGGCTGGAGATACTGCATTCCCTGGTTTCCTCTGAGCCCTCCCCTCCTGTATGCACTTAGCTGCTTTTAAGGTGGTATCTAGCAGGCTCTAGTGGAGAACAAGTGTAGGAAGAGGCTGGGCACTCAGGAGGAAATGAGTGTGGAAAGCAGGGCTGGCCCTGGGTGCTTGCGTACGGCAAAGTGCCTCTCAAAGCCTTGTGCTGCAGAGATGCAAGGAGGCTTCAGGAAGATGCCAACCTGGAGAAGTTGGTGGTGGGAAGGGAGGGAGGGAGATGCCTTTCCCCAGGGTACAGGAGAGGAGCTGACATCTGTAGCTAGACTCAGATTTAGCTGGATTTTGTTCCAAACTCCCCCTTAGGCATTTCATCACTGGTACCAGCTGACATGGTGTGGATCCCTCTCTGTGTGCTTGGGGGACAGTGACAAACAACCTTTGGATTTCCAGGCATCCTCCAGGGCTGTTGTAAGCACTGATACAGTAAAGCTTGCCTCGTTGTAAAGGCTTTAAAGCTGGCAGGTGCTGCGGTATGGATCACACTGTATCTGCAGCGATCACATTTAGCAAAGCCCTGGAGGCAGCTTGCAAAATGCAGTGGTTAGAGAAGGTGCTCTTGAGCAAAGCACAGCTTTCAGGGGCTACTACCAAGCAGTGCCAGCACGTTATTAGAAATCACCAATGATCCTTCATGTGGATTCTTATTTAATTACTGTATTAGTCTGATTTATAAGTCAACCCTACATAATACATTTCCATGTGCTACTTCCCCTCGTGCCCTTTGTGTTTTCACCTTGCTCTGGCCTTTTTTTTTTAAGGATTTCACAATTTTGGATCAAGTTCCTGATTGTGAAATTTCAATAGACTGAGGTGAGATGGGCTTAAAAAACACGAGATTTTTAATTAAGACCATAGCAGCTGTGGATTTGGGGCCTGTCCAGTGTCATGTTTCCAAGCTTGTTCTTGCAGTCATAAAGGCTAGAAACTTGCCTTTTTTTCCTTCCCAATGAAAGCTGACCTCCTGTCATCCCCTGACTCCGGGAGCTGGTTCCTTAAGACCAGCCTCCCACATGGCAACACCCCGGACACAATTGTATGAGTCGGCCGCACCGCCTCGCGCTCCAAAATGTCATCCTGCCTCCGGTGTCTTTGACTGAAGCGTGGTGTGACTTGTGCCTCTCCTTCCCCACCCCACCCCGTCTCTCTTTCAGATGTCTGGGGGAAGACTCTCTCTGTGCCATCAGACCACCTCAGTAAAGAAGCTCGCCTGTCCCTCTACGGCCTTCCTTTCTGTTACGCGAACAAAGGATGTGCTTGAAGTGTGAGGCCTCCCCCACCCACCCTGCGCTCTGAATCAGCCGTTCCCATTTGCCAACTTCCGCTTTTTCAAAAAAAAAACCCAAAAAAAGAAAAAGAAAAAAAAAAAAAGAGAAAAAAAAAAAGCAGCAAATTGTGGAGAATCAGGGTGGGGGGGAGGAATGGTGGGCCGCTGCGTGGGGAACACCCCCCTCCCCGCACACTTCGCTTTCCTTTCATTTCTTTTTTGTTTCGAATGGACCGAAAACGACACGAGATTGGACATTTCTTTGGTAGAAAACCACAGACTTGAAGGAGGAGCCGAAAGGTACTGCTGATGCCTGGGAATTCGCGGCCCCTGCGAGCCCACCGAGCGCTCACGGTTGGAGTGGGCTTTCACTGCGTCGGGGCGGGGGGCAGGCGGCGGATAAAAGGCATTTGGAAACGATCGTTCTACATCATCCGCAATTTCAGCAACGGCCCAGCCTGCGTCGCTTGGGATAATATTATTTCTTTTGTGATACAGTATTGTGGGGCTTGGGTTTTCTTTTCTTTTTTTGTTTTGTTTTTGGTGGAAAAAAGTGAGGCTTTTTTATAGACTTATCTACATGAGCGATATCTTTATTTATTTGTTGTGGATCTTGCTGCGTGTAGTCTCGTGTATGTCGAACACCTAGGCGATATTGGTTGCGAGGTTTACACACCTACACATTACTGCAGGGGAAGGGGAGCCTGCAATAGCAATGAAGCCAAAAATCTTTTCCGCACCTCCCCCCCCCCCACATCTACTGTGCTTTGCCGGCTGGCTGATGTTTCCGGGGGGATCATGTAGCTCCTTTTCTTCATTCCCCATTTCCTGCCCTTTCTGCTCCATCCTCTTGATAAGCTCAGCTCATTCCCCTGGGACGGATCTCAAGACCAGAACTGAGCTCCATCTTTCTGTCGACGATCTGCATTTTCTGTTTCCCTTTCACATTTCATGTTGCCATCTTGCCTTTGGTGTAAAGCAGACTGATGAAATATATACAGTATCCAGACTTTTTCTGCATGAAAAGTATTAATGGGGCCAAGTTTGTCTTAGCTTTAAAACAATTCCTCTTTCTGAATACACTGGGAATGTTGTGTGTCCATCTTTCTGGGTTGGGGAAGGGGGTTAAAAACTTGGAACCACATTAACTCTTTTGTAATGACCAAGGAGATTTGGAGCCTGGGGACAGAGACGGCTGGGCGACTGTCTGGTTAGCTGCTTTCATAGTTTCTGAAAAGAACCAGCGGGGCCCGGGAGCTCAGGAGAGCTGTCTAAGCAGACTATAGCTCATAGCTGTTTAAGGCAAAAACACCACCCCTTGACACAGTGCAGAGCTACGCCAGAGCCGTGCTTTGGAAGGGAGCACAGGGCGGAAGGATGACTGTTGTTTCCGAGACGTTTGCTCTCATTTTTCAGTTTTGGAAAGTACAGCGAGGTTTGCTTTCCGGGCAGCACGTGGAGAGGGGAGTCGAGAAGCCTTTCCCAGGAGGTCACGTCCATTCCTACTGCTACCTTACAGTGTCACAAAGATGGGCCTCTGCTAAAAAAAAAAAAGCCAAACCAACAGGAAATCGGAAAAATCAGATCCAGCCCCTCGTGGGGCTGCTCCTTCTTTCTCCTCCCTTTGGCAGAATGGAAGAGTAGACCAGAAGCGCAATATCACGTGCAGACTCTGTCCAGATTCCCGAGTCTGGAAAGCAGCCCTAAGCGCAGAGATACGACCGGAGGTGGCTCCACAATGCAGCCGGAAACTCCTTGTGCTGCCTGTGTCTGGGATGATGCACCATGAATCCCGGGGGCCTTTCCTGAGATCCTTAGCCATGCATGATTGTGTAGGTCCCTCTTGTGCTCTCTATCTGAGGTCTGCAGCTTAGCGGACACCAGCTGCCACCTGAATTTGTGGAGGAGGGTGAGCAGGTGTACTAGTGGTTGCCTTCCAGCCTTTCCCATTTCCCAGGCTTATCAGGCCAGATCTCTTGGCCTCATCCTGGCTGCACCTCCCTAAATAGGAAATTGTGTGTGCAAGATCCACGTGTCAAGTGACTTCTGGGATGCTTAGATGTTATGGCCGGCCTGTGGCCATCCCTGCTACAAACCCAACACTACTGAAATGTCACCCAAAACTTCCATAGGCTGCAATGACACCTGTTGGGCTGCTTATCTTGTTTCCTGTCCAGCAAGGAGGAAAGATGTGATGTACCCTGCTCCTACATTTTCCTGTGCAGTGCCGTGTGCCACTAATGGAAACCTGTGCAACAGGCAGTGGCTGCTTTTCAGAACCAAAAGAATGATTAATAGCTAGGACTGTGCCTTGGTAAACCCTAGCCACTGTGCCAGGCACTGCTTCCCTTTCCCCTCCTACTGTAACCTCATGGGGTAACCACAGCAAGCCATGCTTGGTCTGGCAGCAGCCAGTCCGTATGGCCTTGCTTCAGCAATGTCTGCACGCTAGTGGGCAGGTGTGGCTTTCCCCATGGGTGCAAATATTCAGAAGAGGCATTGCCTGCCTCCATAATCAGACAGCCGTGACCATCTGTGCATGCACATAGATTTTGCAC